>NC_081844.1:18535252-19735252 GCF_963259705.1 Myotis daubentonii | reverse complement strand
TAACTTAGGTGTGTGTGTGTGTGTGTGTGTGTGTGTGTGTATTTACCGTTAAGTGGGCGTTAAATGACATTAAGGCCCTCCCAGGATTTGAATCCTGCACCTGGCCATTCCTACCTTGTCTGATCTTGGCAAGCAATCATCTCGCTGGGCCTTAATTTCCCCATTTTTTCTTGTGATGAATCAAGTTGTCAGACTCCTAGAAGTGTTGGTGGGCCTATGGCTGCCAGGGGCCAAGCCCACGTGAGGGCTGACCTAGGCTGGTCCCTTTTTCTTGAGAAAATGCCATAAAGCTGCTTTGAATTCTGCAGGAGTTTTATTTATTTATTATTGGGGAGACAGCAAGATGGGGTTTTACAAGTGCAGAGAGGGCTCCTTGGAGGTGAGAACATTTGACCCTCCGTGTCTGACACTGTAAAATCAAGGATTCTCCAAGCCAGGGTGGTAGGGTGCCCCTCCCCCCTGAGTTGACCCCATAGAAGTTTGGTGACCTAGGGTAGGTGGTGAGTCCCCTGTCCCAGGATGTAATCCACAATCCCCCAGATAGGGGGCTTTATGGTGCTGTATGGCTTCAGGAGGTCACCAAACCAGAACTTCTGGGCCTCTGACTCCCCAAGGCCCTGCCCTAGGAGGGCTCAGTGGGGACAGAGGGTCAGTAGGTCTTGCCAGGTGCAGCCGCTAAGGCAGCAGTGGCGGGCAGGGTTGGTGGCAGTTGCCCGGCGATGGTGGTGGTGGTGGTGGTGGTGATGGTGAGAGGCCTGGGGCAGGGGCTGTGGGTCGAGTACCAGCATTTGGTCCTCGGCCACCAGGCCATGGAGGAGATGTCGTCCTTCCAGCCATTGCAGCAGCTCACCTGGGGACAGGGTAGAGTTCAGCACAGATAGGGGACACCAGAAGACACCCCCACTCTGCGTGCACACCCCTGCATGCTCACACATCCTGCTAAGTGCCCCCCCCCCCAACACTCATCATGCACACAAATAGTGAGCACTTATTAAGTAACTACTGTATACCGGGCACAGATTTCATCAACCATCCAGGTGTGTGCACGCTTGACCCACACTCAAGCCCCTCGCAGTGCACACACACATGTGCCACCCATCACATGGACGCACAGGCACTTCCCAGAGTAGCAGACAGCAGAGGTGGCATGTGACACACTTATGTGCATGGGTGTGCAGACAGTGGGTACACATGGACACAAGCACACCCCTGGATGGGCACACACAAGTAGCATGCCCCCAAACCCCCTCCCACTGCCCCCACCTGCCATGTGCACCTCTACACACCTGTCTGCACCCACGTCACACAGACACACGCACGCAGAACACACGTGTGTGACACACGTGCACACAAACCTGTGTTGCGCCCTCTGTACCAGGGCCAGGGCTAGGGGAGGAGAGTGAGCACTGGTAGCGCCAAACAATCAAAATGAATCCTATTTTAATGCAGTATTTTTAAAAAATCAAAAGTAATACAAAAATGCATGAAGATCACAGTCCTGAAGTGGTAGAGGATCTGACTGCACTTGCAAGACTCTTCCGCTCGGCCTCACGCCGGTTCCGCCCAGCGGGGAGAGCATCCTCTAAGCTACGGACTTGCACCCGCCAGCGGCCGGCAGGTGGACCCCGGTCCGCCCCGCGCGCGTACCAACCCGCCCGCGCCCGAAGCCCACAAGCGCCCCGTGCCCACTGAGAAACCCAGGAACACGGCCCCCGCCCGCCCCACTTACGGTCTCCGCCAGCCACTGGCCGCCCGGTCTCCGGGGACCAGCGCGGGCCCCCACACACTCGCACCAGCGCGCGGACGAAATGGTGGCCACACAGCTTCTCCGGCCCCTCCGGGGTGGGCGCGCGGCCCAGCGTCACGACCAGGGCCGAACTCAGCAGCACCAGCGCCCAGGGGAGCAGGCGGGGGTCCATGGCGGCGGGAAGCGCCTGAGCCCAGCGGGCACCCGGCTTATAGGCTCCCCGCCGGCCCCAGCTGGGGGCCTTGGAGGAGGGGGAGGCATGTGAGAGGGTCAGGGTCAGGGTCAGGGTGAATCCAGCGTGAGCCCTGACGCTGTGTTCTCTGTTGTAATGCTAGCGCCTGACTCCACGAAGCGTTGATTGTGGAGGCAGCCGCCCCCATGATGGCCATCTCCACCCAGCAGCTAGATGAGGCGGAAGCACCCTTCCCTTCCCACGAGGCTCCTGTCTGAGAGATCGTGGTTGATTCTGGTAACTGGCCATTTAGGCCCCTTGCTTTTCCTCTTTGATGCTTTAAATGACCACTCTTACGTTAGGCCCCAATCCTCAGCGCCAATCAAAGCAGAACCCCAGACCTGACCATGCTCTCCCTCCACCTGCCACTGGGCTCTGTGGCCCCACGTGTGTTGTGTCATTTCCAGGTTCTAAGTAAGTAAATAATATTTTCTCAGAGTTCCCGGATGGGGACTGATGGCGTCTTGTACTCGTAATGAGCTCAGGGGCTGGTCCAGCCACCGCGCTGTTATTGATTGGCTGAGAGGGACACGAAACGGCAAGGGTCTCTCTCCCTGGGCAGGGCCTTGGGTGTCCCCACCTCAAGTGGACTGCTGGCTGAGGAGTCTTTATTATCAGTCTTAACTATTTGAAAGAAGTGAAATAGATAAACTGAGAACTAATGTCATGGGGTGGGTGTGGCGCTCAGCCAGCTGAGACCGGGGATATCTGGAGTCTTGTTAGGAGGGCGCACATAAGGAAACAGGCTCGAGAGCGGACCCCACACTTGCCCAAGGTCGCAGGAGGCTGGGCCCCGGGATGGGGGTGCTGGCTTGCTCTGCCTCTCTCACATTAGGGTCCCCTTGGGCTGGGCAGGGACTGAAGGGCCCAGACAAGTGTGGCTGCATTTGCTCAGCACCTACTGGGTGGCACCCTGGTGCCCGGAAGGCTGTAGGACCCTGTTTTACCAAGAACGGAAGCTAAGGCAGAGAGAGCCTGAGCCAAAGAGCTGGTCTTGCTCAGGTTTAAAGCAGCCCTGCAACCCCAACTCACTACTTTTCACCAAAGCAGGTGGCTCTTCCTGGGCTGAGAGGGCTCCGTCTTTGTCTCCCTCCCTCCCTCTCCCTCTCTCTGTCATTCTCCATGTCTTTCCAGCAGTCCTGAGGAGCACACAGGGGACTAGCTTGGCCCTCCTGACGTCGAACCCCTCCCCACAGCCTAGCTCTTCCAACCGGGCCTTCCCCTCTGACCCATGCAGAACAGCCTGTTCCCTCCACCCTCCAAAAGCCTGTAATCAGCTCCCAGGACAGAGCCGAGGCCAGCAGCTGGGGCTGGGGGAGGGCTTCTGTCCTCCAGGGCCCCAGCCAATGCCCTACCCTGCTGTGTCTCCTCCTGCAGCCGATCCCAAGGCCCCCGCTGGGCCCTTCAGGAGTCTCTATCCCCCAGCCCTAACCACACTTCTCCCCTGATAGTCCCTCCTCAAGTTCCCCATCACCCAAGTCCAGCAACAAACCATCCCTTCCACTGAACTCCTTTACTCAGTCAACAAACACATCCCAGAGTCCCCTCTGTGTCCACCCTACCCAGCCCCCATGGAGCCTCCAGGTCAGAAGAGACAGCTGGACACAGTCGGCACCCCGGCCCTATGGTCAGAAGGAAGGACAGGCCTTGCGGGGTGTGGCGGGAGCACACCAAGGAGGGCTACAGGGAGGTGATTGATAGCTGGGGTTTGAGAGATGGATGCAAGTTTTCCAGGGGGGCTAAGTGGCAGGGAAGCCTTGCAGGCAGGTGAGGTTTGGTGGGGCTTAACCGGCACAAGCCTCCACAAGTTGACTCTGCACAGCTGAGGAGCCAGCATATGGGACTGGGGCCCAGAGAGGGCAAGCAACTTGCCCACTGTCACACAGCAAATGGCTCCAACAAACTCTGTACTCTGAGCCTCCTCACGGTCACCATGATGTTCCCTCTGCCAAGAATGCCTTTCCCTCCCTCAGCTGCTGAAAAGCTCCTGTCAGGCTTTTCAGAGTCATCAATGTGTAACCGTCTGGTCAAGAGAGAAAGGCTCCAGTGTACAGGCGGGGAAACAAGCCCCGGGGTACAGTTAGGGTGGCCTGGGACCCCAGCGTCTTCTGGCCCTTGACATAGTCCCAGGCACCCTTGCTCTCCCAAAAAGTGAGTGTCCAACCAGAGCAGCTGCTCTTGTCCTTGGCTTCCTCCGGTGAGAGCAGGATGGGCGAACAGAAGCCTGAGATCATATGAGAGCTACACCAAGTCCCTGCTGGAAACTAGACGGGAAGACATCCTCGGAGAAGATGGGGAAATGGGAGGAGCTTAAATGTGGCCCCTCCCCTCTGGGAGCCGGGCTCAGCGGCCCCATGGAGCCATCTGTCTTGAATTCTTACAAATTCCAAAGGCCACGAAGCTGCCGTTGCTCCACACGCCAGGGATGCCCCCACATGCCAGGGATGCCCCCACACGCCAGGGATGCCCCCACATGCAATGTCATCAGACTCTAAGCTGGTGGCCTGGAGAGGAGCAGCGTCCTGCCCAAACTCGCGAGGCCAGTCCATTGAGACAAGGACCCAGAGGTGCGGGAGATATAAAAACGACAGTGAGTGAGGGTCTCCCTCCGGACAAGCAGGGAAGGTGCGCATCTCATGCCTCTGCACGCTACCCCCGACTTCCACTCCACAGCGCCTCCAGCTGGGGGCCCAGGGTGCTGAAGGATGGTCGGTCTTGTGGGCTAGGAGCCCAGCACAGCTTCATGAGCTCATGAACCTGGGGGGGGGGGGGGGGGGGGGGAGAACAGAGTTACATGGGAGTGGTAGGAAGGACATGACTCTTGTTCTAAAATATACTTAGACTCCATCCCTCCCCTGCTCCAAAGCCTCCCATGGCTCCCTACGGGTCTCAGAACAAAACCTCACCCCTCCTCGCCTCCTTCCCTCCATTACCTCCTTCCCTCTTCCATCAGCCACATCATTACTTAAACCAGTGGTTCTCAACCTTCCTAATGCTGGGACCCTTGAATACAGTTCCTCATGTTGTGGTGACCCCCAACCATAAAATTATTTTCGTTGCTACTTCATAACTGTAATTTTGCTACTGTTATGAATCGTCATGTAAATATGTGATATGCAGGATGTATTTTCATTGTTACAAGTTGAACATAATTAAAGCATAGTGATTAATCACAAAAACAATATGTAATTATATATGTGTTTTCCGATGGTCTTAGGCGACCCCTGTGAAAGGGTCATTCGACCCCCAAAGGGGTCTCGACCCACAGGTTGGCGACCCACAGGTTGAGAACCCACAGGTTAAGTCTTAAACACATCAAGCTCATTCCTACCTCAGGGCCTTTACAGCTGCCGTATCCTCCACTGAGAAAGCCCTCTGCCAGCTCGCCCCGTGGATGGGCTGCTCCTCTAGGTATCACCTCCTCTAAGAGGTCCTCCCTGACCATCCTTCCCTGATCACCTCCCCTGTTCATCTCTTTCCCACCAGAATGGTTTTCTTTTTCTTAGATATTTGTATCGATTTTTAGATTGAGAGGAAGGGAGAGGGAGAAACATCATCTGGCTGCCTCCTGCACGCTCGCTACTAGGGATCAAGCCTGCAGCCTGGGCATGTGCCCTGACCCCGGAATTGAAGCAGCAACCTTTCTGTGCACAGGATCTTGCCCAACCAACTGAGCCACACAGGCCAGGGACCCACCAGAATGTTTTTGTTAGTTTCTGCTGGTTCCTGGGAGGACCCTGCTGAGTCCCCAGCATCCACACACAGTCGTAGCTCCATATTTGTGGCCCAAACCAATTAATTTATGAATGACCAACTGCATGGCAGAAACTCTCACAAAAGTTGTGATGATAGCCCTGGCTGGTGTTGCTCAATGGTTAGAGTGTTGACCCATGCACCAAAAGGTCGTGGGATCAATTCCTGGTCCAGGGAGTGTACCTGGATTGCAGGTTTGATTCCTGCCCCGCTGGGGTGCAAGCATGGGAGGCAATCAATTGATGTGTCTCTTTCACATTGATGTCTCTCTCTCTTTCTCTTTCCCCCTCCCTCCCTTCCTTCCACTCTCTCTAAAAATCAATGGAAAACATTTCCTCTGGTGAGGACTAACAAAAACAACAAAGTTGTGATGATAAACATGAGTCCCTACGATTTTATTGAGAGCCAGCTGTGTGCTGGGCCTTCCCATCCCGTAAGGCACTGCTATTTCCATTTTGGATTTGGGTAAACTGTGGCTCTGAAAATGCTCAGCCTCACGCTCCAACAGGAGTTCTCAACCAAGAGACAATGTGGTGGAGAGACTCAGAGGGGCCAGCCAGCTTGCCCAAGACCCTAGTGTGGGAAACTGAGTCAGTTCTTGCAAACACTCACCTCACCAGGGCAGGCTGGAGGTGCAGGCAGCCTCTGGCCCTCGGCCAGCAGGTCCAGGAGGCGGCAGAGAGCGGGGACATCTCGCTCACACCCCATCATCCGCAGGAACTCCTGGGGCCAGAGGGAACCCAGGTGATGGAGGGGAAGAGGGGAGCAGGTGACTAGGGGGTAAGCCATCCTGAAGGGAGGAAGGGCTCGCTGCTGGTGGGGGTCGGGGAGGGGTCCTCTGTGATGCAGGGGGCTGCCTGAGGGGAGGCGGTCAGCCACAGCGAGGGGGTGGGAGAAGGAGGGTGCTAGGGGCTCAGGGCGCTGACTCACAGCGGAGGGGCTGCAGCTCTTGTCGCTGTAGGTGAACAGCTCGTACAGAACAACCCCAAAGCTCCAGACATCTGACTGGCGCGAGAAGATGTTGTCCGAGAGGGACTCCGGGGCGTACCTGGAGGGGACAGGGCGGCCTTGGGGTGCGAGCGCGGGGCGGAGGACGGGAGAGGAGCAGCCCTGGGCTCGGGCAGCTGTCCAGGGCAGGTGGGCTAAAGGAAGGTCAGACTCCAGCTCCAGGGTCTCAGTTCCCCTGACTGGGGTGGAGCTGTCTGTGGCCAGCCAGGGCGGGACCTGGGGGCGGGGTGGGTGGGGTGTCAACTCTGTGGGCTGTAGTTGTGGGGACGGGAGGGGCCCGGATGGTGGAGAGGAGAAGCGGGGGACCAGGGCGGGGCTCAGGGTGCAGCTGCAGCTGTGGGCGGGGCCAGCACACTGGGAGGAGGGGCGTAGCCTAGGAGGGAAAGGCCTGGGGGAAGAGGGGCGAGTTGAAGCGGGGTTTCCCACCAGAAGATGGGGCTTTGGCCCGGTTCCCGGACAACGTAATAGTCTTTGTCCAGCGGTAGCAGCTTGGCAAGGCCGAAGTCAGCGATCTTGACGTGCGTCTCACTCTCCACCAGGATGTTCCGCGCTGCCAGGTCGCGGTGCACACAGCGGCGGGAGCCCAGGTACTCCATGCCCTGCAGGCCGACACGGGGTCCAGACCCCAGGATCACTCAGCAGGGGCCCTGAACCCGACCTGGATCCAGATCCCAAGCCTAACCCCACCGCCCCATCCTGCACTCCAGTCCTGACCTTGTTCCCAACTCAACCCCACCTCCAACCAGACCGGACTCCAAACATAAACCTTCTGCTTTCCCCAGACTCACCGCCCCCCCCCCGCACCCCCCGCACCCCCACCCCTGCCCCAGGCTAGCCAGCTCGGCCGCACCTTGCAAATCTGCGAGGCGTAGAGGAGCAGGCGGCCAGCATCGAGGCGCGCCCGGTGCCGCTGCAGGAAGTCGCGCAGGCAGCCACTGGGCAGGTATTCCATGACCAGCCGCAGGCTCTGGCGGCCTAGGAGGCAGGGCGGCGGCGGGAGGAGTCACCAGGGGCCCAGCCCTTGTCTACTCCCTTCCCCATGCTTCCTCCTGTCCCGAGTGGGACCCTGGGTTCTTCCTGGACTCAGTATTGCTTTCTATAAAACTAGAGGCCAGATGCACAAAATGCGGCGGCTGCATCGGCTGCCCGGGCTTGGACCGGAAGGACATCCGGTCTAATTAGCACATTACGCTTTTATTATTAGAGATGGGAGGGCAACAACACGCAACAACTCTTGAGTACTTTGCACCATATATACTGATCCATTGACACCTCAGAATGACCCATTTTTCAGGTGGGAATATTGAAACTCAGCCCTTGGGACAGGGCGGGAAGTGAGAGCGCAGAATAAGTAACAGTGTCCACGGCACCTACTGGTGTTCGCAGACTACCCCCAAGTGGCACTGCAGGGTGACGAGGAAGTGGGATGTAAAGAGTGCCCATTGGGGCGGGGGTGCACCTGGGCCATAGCTGACGCCGCGGTACTTGACAATGAAGTCGCTGTGCAGGGCTTTGAGGATCTGGATCTCCCGCTGGAAGTCCCTCTGCTGGTCTGGCCCGCTGTGCTGCAGCTGCTTCACAGCCACCAGGGCCCCCGTGTTGTCTCCCAGTGGGTCGTAGCGGCACAGTTCCACGCTGCCAAAGTTGCCCTGAGGGAGAGCAGGGCTGGTGTCCACGTGCCTGGGTGCCACCCTGCCCACCCCAGCCCAGCCCACCTCACCTTGCCCAGCTGTGAAATGTACTTGAGGTGTCTCTCCTCAAAGATGGTAGGGTCCTGGCAGGCGTAGAGCTGGGCGCCATTCCACAGCCCGTCATGGGGCGCCAGGGCACCAGGTGTGGGGTCCGAGAGGAGCTCATAATCTGGGGGCCACAGACAGTGAGTGGTCTGAAACTGATCTGCTATGTGACCTCAATCTACATGCAGACCCCTTCTGTGCACATGGCCACCGCGAGCCACAGGGTACTTTGTGGGGCCGAAGTAGTGCCCTCGGGGCCCAGGCAGGTCCCTCAGGCAGGGCACACCCTGTGCCACTACACATGGCTATGGGTATTGAAGGGCCTTTCCAGACTCCACTGCTGTGAGCTGTGGTCACATGACTGAGCTCAGACTGATGGGGGAGATGCACTCTCCGCCCCTTCAGGCCTGGCACATGGAAACCTAGAATTGGACCCTCCACACTCTTTCTCTTAACTACAGAGGATCCAACAGAGACCCGAGGCCCTGGGATGGAGCCACCAAAGAAGAGGTGCCTGTTGACCTGGACATTGAATGAGAGCTAAACACCCATCATGTTCAGCCTTGAGCTCAGGTGCTGTTTGTTACAGCTGCTATCAAACTGACCATTACAGCTGACTGTTACAGGACCAACACTCCAATATTTCTAGGCACACAGATTGGGCTCTGCTCCCACTGGGCCCAATACCACATGCAGGTCCTCCCACCCTGCGGCCCAAGGAGCACCTGATGTAATGAGGTTGTTCAGGTCACGGATGACAGCGCGAAAGGAGGGCCTGTGGCCTGGCTCGTAGGCCATGCACTGTTGGATCAGCAGGGCCAGCTCCATCCACTTAGGGGCAGGCAGCTGCTGCCGGTCCTCATAAAACTGGAGCTTCTGAGGGTGGAAGGAGGAGCTAGTCACCCTGGTGCCCCCTCGGGAGGCCTTCCCAGACCCACTCGTCCCCCCCCAGCTGTCAAAGGGGAACCCTGACCTTGGCGGGCTCCAGGGTACTGATGGGCATCGTGACGCCGCTGAACACCTCCCAGACTGTGGCTCCGAAGCCCCACTTGTCAGCTTCCAAGCTAAGCGTCCGGGCCGCCTGGAGACACTCAGGGGCCACCCAGGGGATCCTGTCAGTGAGCACTGTGGGGCGGAGAGGGCACCAAGGGTCACTTCCTTGCCCCACGAGGCCCCTCCTGCCTCCAGCCCGCCGCACTTACTCTCCAGGCTTAGCACAGTGGGGCTGACACCGGGATCACTCAGCTTGATGAAGGGCGGGCTCCCATCAGCCCCCTCCCGAGCCAGGAGCACCTTCCGGGCTGAGACGTTGCCATGCGGGAGGCCTTTGTCCTCCTAAGTGGGCCGGGCATAAGGAGATGCCGGGGAGGGTTTGATGCGTGAACATGCTGGCTGCTGACTGCTACGCGCCCTGCAAAGCCCCCCTGGGGCTGCTCAGACCACACTCTAGAATCTTCCCTAGAATACTGGCAGCCTGACTGGCCTCCTCTAGTCCACCCCCTATTACGATGCCCACCTCCCTTCTTGAATACTGCTTTCCCACCCTGTGGCTGGCTCCCCATTGGCTTCAGGATAAAAACAAAGGTCCGCCCTGACCAGTTTGGCTCAGTGGATAGAGCGTCGACCTGTGGACTGAAGGGTCCCAGGTTTGATTCCGGTCAAGGGCATGTACCTTGGTTGCGGGCACATCCCCAGTAGGGAGTGTGCAGGAGGCAGCTGATCGATGTTTCTCTCTCATTGATGCTTCTAACTCTCTATCCCTCTCCCTTCCTCTCTGTAAAAAATCAATAAAATATATTAAAAAAAAAAAAAAAAAAAAGACAAAGGTCCTCAGCCTGGCGTTCAAGGCCTTTTGAAGTCCAGCCCTTCTGCATTCTTCCCATGAGCTCTCACACCCCCACCCTGAGCTCCTGCCAAGTGAACGAAATGATGCACCCCGACATGAAACGTACCCTCTTCGCTGCAAGGCCTTTGCCCAGGCTGTTCTCTCAGCCTGACACGCTCTCCTTGCTTTCTCCTCATGATGAGCTCCAGCTCAACCTTCCAGGCCCCGGCTCTTGGGGAAGACTTCCCCCTGACCCAGCCTCATGGCTCACTACTCCCCGGTACCCACATGACCAGCTGTTCCCTCCCTCTGCTCTTACACCTCTGAGCCGGTACATATGCTTTGCCCTCCATCTAAAATGCCTCCCCTTGCACCCTTGCCAAACTGCTATCCGTACAACAGAGCCCACCCTCAACCCCCCTTCCTCTCTGAGAATGGAGGATGGAGCAGGCAGAGGAGCACTCACCAGATAGTTGAGAGCATAGGCCAGCTGTTTGATCACCTGAAGCTTCCAGCTGGCCGGCACCAAATGGCCACTCTTGCGCAGGTACGTGTCCAGTGCTCCCAGGCGTACAAATTCCTGCACCATGATGCCTGACGGCAGCACAGGGAAGGGCAGGGTTGGGAGGCAGGACTGCATCCTGTGCGACAGGCTCCGCCTCAGGAGTCACTACACTCTGTGCTGGCTGTTCCCTCCCCGGCTCCTCCATCCTCACCCTGCTCACCTCTCCACCTCCCCTCCCCCCTCTCAGAACGCTCTGCCTGAACTGCCTAGAAGGTTCTGAGCTCTCTCTGTATCTCACATCCAGCCTTTCCCGTCTTCTGCCTAGAACACCCCTCTTCTCTCTCTTCCCTAATTCCTACTGATCCTCACCACCCCAGAACCATTGCCTGATCTCCAGGCCGTGTCGGCGGTCTCTGGCCACCCCGGGCGCCCTGCGCTGTCCCCATCGCACACGATCATATGTCACCTTGCCAGCCTGTCCCGTTCTCGGCTGTGCACCCAACTCCTGGGGTGAGCTAAACGGGTGGGATGGAGGGTGGAGAGGCAGTGTGGCCCTGACAGAGTTGCAGAAGGGTAGTCAGTCACGTGACATTGGAACCAGGTCTGGTTTGAGAGTGTTCTGGGGCTGGTATTGGTGGGAGCCTGGAGTGGCGACTGAGGGGCACATGTACAGCGATAGGCCCTGTGTGTGTATTTCTAACGCTGCCATGGAGAGGCTCAGTGAGGCGGTGGGGGTGGGGGTAGAGGGTGAGGACGGGGGTGGGGCACAGGTTGTCTCTTACTGTCTCCGGCCATGCACACGCCATGAAGCAACACGAGATGCTGGTACGACACTTGGCTCATCAAACTCGCTGCTTCCAGGAATGACTGGGGAGGTCAGGAGGGAGAGAAGATGCATGGGTTCCTCTCACTCCAGGATCCGACCAGAGGCCCCAAACTTGCAGCTCACAAACCTGCCTTGGGAGGAGGCCTGGCCCCAACTTTTTCTGGACCTGGGTCCCACTGTGAGTGGACACCGCACGGTATATCATAATTTTCTGATGGCGGCTGGAAGTGGGCACTGTAGTCTACCTCGAGTCTCTTACAGGTAAGTGGGAGATTTGGGGGTTAAGCAAGGCCTAGCCCCTCTGATGCCTCCATCGGCACCACCCCCTGTCCTTTGCACACTCCTCTCTAGCCCACTGGCCTCCTCACTGTTTCTCAAATGTGCCATGCCCAGTCCTGCCTCAGGACCCTTGCACTGGCTGGTGCATTCTTTCCATTTGCGTCGGCCATGGAAAGAATGTTCCCCAGCTCTTCTGTGCTTCATCATTTGGAGATGCCGTGGCTACATTTCTGTGTCTTAAAATGCCTCTGATTCCATGACCCTCTCTCCAGCCAGCCCTGACCCCAAAGGCCTGGTCCCCACCCGCTCACCTCCATGCAGTGCTTATGCTTAGCATCCAACACTTTGAGCAGCACCTCCGTCTCCCGAGGCTCCCCATCCACAGTCTCGTGGCGACAGCCCCGGTAAATCTTGGTGAAGGATCCATGACCCAGGTTCTCACACTGGAGGGTGAGAGGACAACAGAAGAGGCCAGTAAGGGCACTCCTGTGGGATTCTGACCCCCCACCCCCCCGCCCCCGCCCCCTGGCCTGAGCAAGGCACAGGCACTGGTCCCATTTTACAGATGAGGAAGCAGAAGCACAGAGAGGTTACATCACATGCCTGAGGCCACACAGCAGAGGTGGATGCAGACCAGGTCTCTGGACTCCAGCTGAGGTCCCCATCCACCCCTGCTTCCTGAGGCTCCTTACCCACTCCAGGCTGTCAGCGGCGATCTTGTGAAATGTCATCTGACTCAGCTGGCATCCCGAGTGGGGCTGAACAGGGGATGATGTGGGTGGACTGCAACCTCTCCGGACCACAATCAGGTTGGACTTTTCTACAAGGAGGGGGTGGAGAGAGAAAAACCAGAGGTCAGAGGTAAAAGGCCCTCAAAGGTTTGCTCACTTCCTGTCTTAGTTTGGAGTCGCCCCAGGAAGCCGGCCCTGAGACGAGGACTCCAGGGCACAGGGTTCACTCGAAAGGAGACTGCAGGTAGCCCCTGGGTGAGGGGTTGGGGGTGAAACAGAGAGGGAAGGAACCTGCGGGGGGCGCCAATGAGCCACCAGCACTATGGTCAACCGGGTCTCAGGATTGCCCGGGGCTCTGGGAGACTCAGCACTCACACCACAGAGCTGCCCCATCCCAGGAGTTTGTCGGAGAGTGAAATTCACCCAGAGGGAAGGGCAAAAGATGAAGGGAGACTGAGTGCTAGTGGCATCCCTCCTTCAGATTCTGGATCCAGCCACAGGCAGTAATCTATCCCACAAGCCAATGAGCCAATTTTTTTTCCCTAAAGCACTTGCATTGTCTGCCACTTGCCACCCAAGAGCTGTGGCAAACAGAAGAGCAGGGCCCCAGATGCCTCCTCAGCTCAAGGGAAAGGGCAGGCTCACCTTTGGGCCTAGGGGTGCAGCAGAAGGTGAGGTTCAGAGCAACCCCGTCTACATGCAGACCACCGTCCCAGCAGGCCGCCAGGAGCTCTCGGAGACTGCTATGGGGTCGGCCAAGGCCAGCCAGGGAGAAGGTGCCTGTGGGGTCGCGCCGGATGAGGCAGCCCTTGTAATCGGGGCCCAGCGGGGTCTGCAGGGAGGAGTGGTCGCTGAGTGGGAGTAGGCCACCCTGCTCGCTCTCTCCCTCTTCCTTGAGCACTCCAGCACTCCAAGCCTTTGCACATGCCGTTTCCCTCCACTGGGAATGTCTCCCCTTTCCTTCTTCAGGGAGCAAATGCTCACACATCTTTCAGGTCTCCACTCAAATCTCACCTCCTCCAGGAAGCCCTCCCTGACCTCCTGGGTCCTAGCAGTGGACTCACCTGGACACACACAGTGAGGAGGAAGCTGTCGAAATCCTGGGGGCTGCGGCGGAGAACATAGGAGCCAGGAAGGGAGCCTCCAGTCTTGAGCTTGTTTATGGCAAAATCCAGGCTTGGGGAAAGGTGGAAGGGAACCAAGATTGTAAGACAAAGAGATGGAGGTAGAGAAACCAAGCCAGGCCTGGTTTCTAACTCTGGTCTCTCTGAGGCCCTGGGACTCTCACCAGGAAACCTTCCCTCCCTTCCCCATATGGAAAATGGGCCAAATGATGGGTTTCTGCCTAGGAGATTAAGCAAGAGGAAATGGCCTGGGACCCCAGGCGTCAGAAGGAGGGACATGGTTGCCGGGGCAGCAAGAGGCCCCAGCCTCTTTGAGTGCTGACTGTGCACCAGCCACTGTCCAGCACTTGACCCCTTGCCCACGGCTCCGGGAAGGCGAGGACATTGAGGCACCAAGAAGGGGAGTGACCAGGGTTTGGACCCGGGTGGAACAGGCTACCCAGGGCGGGTATGGAAGGCCGGTCCTTACGTGATGGGGCCGTGGCACTGCTGGGCCACCTCCTCCAGCAGCCGCGGGGGCGCCACCTCCTTGCAGAAGTAGTGCTGGGAGTCCGTGGTCAGTCGGAAGTAGCCGTCCACGAGCGCCACGAAGGACAAGGAGGCTGGCAGCCCCGGGAACTCAGCCTCCTGCGAGGGGCCGAGGGCCGCGTTAGTGCCTGTTGTGGTCCCCGCTCTTGGGTAAGTCGGAAGAGGGGCGTCCAGCACCCACCAGGATCTGGTTGTCTGTCCTGGTGATGGTGACCAGGCGATGCTCCCCAGCTGGGCCAACGCGCGGGGCCTGCTTGATGCTGATGTCCACGATTTCTGGGAAGTCGCAGAAAGGCTGGAAGACCTGGGAGGGAGGCGGGGGCCTGAGGGCGGGAGCCCCCTTTCTCGGAGCCCCCAAACGCTCTTGGAAGCCTGAACCCCACCAGCCCACACAATGAACCCCGCAGCTCGCAGCCGGGCCCAGTCCATGCCTTTCCCACCTCGCCCCTGCCAAGCCCCCCTCTTCTACTAATCACGCCCCTCTCGACACCTGCCCTGCCCATCCCCAAATTTTCCCCACCCGACCTCTGCCAAAACCCTCCTCCATTTCAGTGGGAACCTTCCCTGAGCCCCTCCCTTGCTGAGCTCCGCTTGATTTCCCCGCCTCTCTCAGTCCATTGGGAGCCCCACCCACTCTCTTAGTCCCGCCTCCTCCCTGTACCATCGGTTCGCTCCGCCCAACCAGCTCCCTCCCTCTCAGCCCCGCCCATTCTCATTCCCGCCTCCTCGCTCAGCCCCGCCCCTCACCCTGCTAGCCACTACCTGAGCCCTCCCAGTCTCTCCCCAGCTTCGGCCCCGCCCCCAAGAGCCCTGCCCATTCCCCGCCCCTCCCTCATAGGCCCCGCCCCCGCCGCTGGCCCCGCCCATATTCTACGGGCACCTCCTGTGTTCCTGGACTCCAGGCGATGCCGCTACTACCGGCCACGCGGAGCAGCCCCTTCGCCTCTTGACCCCCAGCCGACCCGGGGAGGCCCACGAGGAAGGTCTCCGTGGCCCTCGCCAGGTCCAGTCTCTCCAGGTCCATGATGTACTTGGCCATGAGTGAGTGTCTGTCAGCCTGGCAGGTGGCCACGCGGAGCAGGGCCTGGCGCACCCTCCTCCGGATGCGCCTCCGCGTAACGAAGCTCAGGCCCTGGATCAGGTCGCGCAGGCCCGGGGGCAGGCAGGCCTTGTAGCTGTGAGTGGGGGGCGTGGACTCTCAGTGTGGGAACGAGTCCCGGCAGGGACTGGCAGGGACACCCCCCGCCCAGGCTGTGGATGAGGGGCCGTAGTGGGGCCTGTCTGTAGGCATGGGGACACACTCAGGGGCGTGCATGGGAGCAGGGCCTCAGTGTGGCGAAGGTCACTGGGGCCCACAGGACAGACAGGGACACGGGCAGGCCTCCGGGGGCAGGAGGCCGGGCCCTGGAGCCTCAGTGGGGCATGGGACTGGGTTGAGGCCTGGGTCATCACATGGACACACTGCAGGCTTCTAGGTAGGGAGCCTTATGGGGTTCCTGAGCTCTGGGATGCCCTGGTGGAGCCATGTGTGCACACTCCCAGCTAGCAGCTGGGCACCACAGCCTGGAGGCCCTCACCTGACGGCCTTCAGCAGATCCTCCGGCTGCTGGGCCTGCTCACAGGCCATCCGGGCCAAGTCCAGCACAGCCAGGCTGAGACATTCGCCCTGCTCCTTGAGGCTGAGGCCCACCGGAAGGCGGCCACTCACCAGGTCATTGCGGTGCTGGGAGCCGGTGATAGCCCAACTGTGAGCCCTGAGGTTGCCCTGTGGCCCCCACCCCCACCCCTGGGCTGACCCCCATCCCTGGGTTGCCACAGGGAGGATCAGCCAAGGCCACCCCTGAGGTGGCTCTGCAGACCCCCAACCCTAGGCCAGGCCCCACACAGACCCCTACCTGAGCAAATAGGTATTCCAGGACTGGCAGGTCAAGGATGGCGCTGGCCAAGTCCTTTCGAAGCCCGAAGCGGTGACAGGTCTCTAGCCCAAACCAGTTGGGGAAGTAAAAGCTGTGTAGGGGAGGGGAGAACCCTAGAGTGTGGGGTATTGGGGGGGCGGGGGTAGAGGACTGTGCCAAGACCTCACAGAGCCCAGGGTGTGCCAATGAATTGCTGTGTGACCTTGAGCAAGCCACATACCCTCTCTGGCCTCAGTTTCCCCATCTGTGAAATGGACAGTGATCACACCCTCCCTGGAGTGCTCATTGTGAGGTACAGGGAAATGATACATTGTAGGATCACTGTTTCAAACTCCCATTTCCTAAGCCCTCAGCCAAAGGCTGGGGGGTGGGGGGTGCGGTGGTGAGGGGTGCTTGGCAGAGGGGTGAGGGGGAGCGCTTCCTACCGGAGCCTGTAGACAAGGACCTGGGTGCCCTCATCCTCCACGGAGAAGATGTGGCTCGGGGGGAACCAGCAGGACAGGTCCTCCAGGGCCAGAGCAAAGAGGGAGTGGTACACGGGCAGGATGCCTGAGGGGAGGCCCTTGTCAGCTCCCTTCTGGCCTCCACCTGTCCTCTGCAGCCCCCAGACAGTGCACAGGGCTCTCTGGCACCTTCAGCTACGACGCTGCTCCACCCCTGCTCACACACACACCGGGGCTCCCATTGCCCTCAGGAGAGAAGCCACTCACCATCTTCTCAGGGCTCTCTCCCCCTCTCCCCAGGGTATCTCTCTCCCCTGTACTCTTTACCTGGAGGATGATCAGCTGTTTTCCCTCCTGTGCTATCACATGCCATTCCCTCCTCCCTTACCAAACTCCTACTCATCCCGCAAAGCCTCAGTCCCCATGCTGACTCAGGCTGGCAGCTATTCTAGCTCCCAATCCGGGCCCCTCACTCCTACCCGTCCCTCTGGCCCCGCATTTTAAGGGCCCACTCACCACTGGCCTTAGCAGCCCGAACACACAGCTCTTCAGCCGAGTGGTCCCCAAAGGAAAAGGTTAGGCGCCGAGGGGGCCCAGGACCCCGAGGGGGCAGCAGCACATGCAGGGCACCAGCCTCGGAAGACGAGAGGCTGTAAGAGCGCTCGGGGATCAGGGGTGTCTCTTCACCGGGAGGCGCCATGAGTGCAGCTGCCTGGACAGAGAGGGGCAGGCCCTGAGTTCTGGGCAGAGGGGCAAGACGACAGAGAGTAAAACCTTGGTATCACGGACTAATTTGGGCGAGGCGGGGGTCTGTTAAAGCCAAGAGTCCATTCTATAATAACTTGGGTTTTCTGAATGTGTATGTTAAAAAATTGACAAATTAGTTCGTTTACCTGTTTTTTACTTATGTAGACACATTTGTGTGCTTAAAATTAAGTATGTGTGGCCCTGGCCGGTGTGGCTCAGTGGTTGAGCATTGATCTATGAACCAGGAGGTCATGGTTGGATTCCGGTCAGGGCACATGCCTGGGTTGTGGGCTGGATCCCAGGAGGGGTGCGTGCAGGAGGCAGTTGATCAATGATTCTCTCTCAACATTGATGTTTTTATCGCTCTCCCTCTTCCTTCCTCTCTGAAATCAATACAAATACATATTTTAAACGTCAAGTATGTAGGAACAGTTTAATTTCACAGAAAATTTTCTATGCCTATGACTATAATTTTAAATTTATACTGAATAGGTCTAGTAAATGCACGCACTCACCAGTCACAGAGAGTAAACAGTGCACAGGGCTGGGTGTGGCTCAGTGCACATTGGAATACGGGCTTCTGCAGAAAGTCACACCGATAGACACAGAACCAGTTGCGTGATGGGTGACCACGTGCTCATCGTTCCGGAACATTGTTTAGGAGCGGTGACTCTTGGACTTAAATATGTCAACTATAGTTGTAGATATGTAATATTTATTTCTGTCAGCGGAATTATTAGTGTTTTTTCCCAACATGTGGTCTATTCGCTAAAATTTGTTAATAATAACAATGAATTGCCCTAGCTGGTTTGGCTCAGCGGATAGAGCATCGGCCCGTGGACTAAAGGGTCTGGGGTTTGATTCCGGTCAAGGGTACGTACCTTGATTGCCGACTTGATCCCGGCCTGGTCGGGGCTCGTGGGTCTCTCACATCGATGTTTCTCTCGCTGTGTCTCTTCCCATCCCTTCCACTCTCTCTAAAAATCAATGGGAAAATATTTTCAGGTGAGAATTAAGCAAAAATAATAAAATAACAGTGGCCGAAACCGGTTTGGCTCAGTGGATAGAGCGTCGGCCTGCGGACTGAAAGGTCCCAGGTTTGATTCCGGTCAAGGGCATGTACCTGGGTTGCGGGCATATCCCCAGTAGGAGATGTGCAGGAGGCAGCTGATCGATGTTTCTCTCTCATCAATGTTTCTAACTCTCTATCTCTCTCCCTTCCTCTCTGTAAAAAATCAATAAAATATATTAAAAAATAATAATAATAAAAAATAAAATAACAGTGAATTAATAACAAAAAAAAAAGCCCTCTGTTAATTTAATTTAGTGGTTCTCAACCTTCCTAATGCTGTGACCCTTTAATACAGTTCCTCATGTTGTGGTGACCCCCAACCATAAAATTATTTTCGTTGCTACTTCGTAACTGTAATTTTACTACTGTTATGAATCGTCATGTAAATATCTGATATGCGGGATGTATTTTCATTGTTACAAATTGAACATAATTAAAGCATAGTGATTAATCACAAAAACAATATGTAATTATATATGTGTTTTCCGATGGTCTTAGGCGATCCCTATGAAAGGGTCGTTCAATCCCCAAAGTGGTCGCGACCCGCAGGTTGAGAACCGCTGATTTAATTATAAGTAAATCTTGGTTAAAAGCATTTTAAAATTAACAGGATATTATTTTTCACAAACAGAAATTTTGTCCATTATAGCCCAAATCTGTTAAATCAAGCTCCACAAAATGCAGGGTTTACTGTACAAACCTCCTGGATTGGGAAGGGGTGGGGGTGGGGGTGGGTGAGGTAGGGATTCGGCTGGAAAAAGAGAAAGAAGAGAGGGACAGAGATACACAGAGAGAACGAGAAAGATGGGGAGGGGGGGTGCTGAGCATGCCAGGCGGGTGAGGAGCCACGGCCTGTCTGTGCTGGGGGCTGGAAGATGCTCTGCAGCCAGATCGTCAGTGCCCAAGGCAGACATCTCCAGTCAATCTGCAGCCTCTGCACTTACCCCCTAGTCCAGCCCCTGCCCCAGGAAGGCAGGAGCAATTGCTGCCACACCAGGAAGCAGATGGGTGCTGGCTTTTGCACATAAGGGTTCACAGGAGTACGGGTGTCCGTCACTCCCTGCTGGTCGGAGTGGCACTCAAGCACTTCCAGCTGGAAGCTTCCGCATCTGACCTGGTCCGTGCCCAGGGGGCAGACCCAGTCTGATGACTCTGCCCACAGGGGTCCCTGTGTCTGACTCACCGCCACCACCACCACCATCTCTGTCTATCACTCCTATCATCGAGCCCCTCAGGGCATCTCAGGCCCCAGGGCAGGACGCCCAAGAGGAAAATACCCCCTTTGTTCACAGCCACCCCCCAGCATCACCACTGGGGATCCCCAGAGCTCAGGGCCCCTGGCTGGGCTGGGCTGGGCAAAGGCTTGGTCTTTGAACCCAATGAGGAAAATTGGGGAGGTGGTCAAGAACCACTTAAACTGCCCAGAATTAAGACAATACAAAGAGAATGTTGGGTAAAAAAAACTATGTTACAAAATAATAGTAGGGAATGGGAGGAAGAGGGGACAGCATTAATGTATTTGTCACGCACTCAGAATATCAGCCTGGGGCTGGGATAGATGAAGACCCCAGGCTCTGGGTTCAAATCCCAGCCCCCCACCCCACCCCACCCCACCCCCATGTCCTGGCCATGTGACCCTAGCAGGGCTCCTACCACTGGGTCTCTCTGTCAATTGTGAAATGAGCTGACTCCTCACCCACCTCAGTGAGGCAGTGCCCTGAGCCCGGCCAGAGGTGTCAGCCCGGTTAATCTGCAGGAACGGACCCAGTCCTTAGCGAGCGAGCACTGGACAGACGCCAGCTAACCACACAGGAAGACCCCTGGCAAGGTGGTTTAGTGGTTCCTGTCAGGGAGGGAGGGTGTGGTAGGGACAGGACTTTCCCCTAGGATCACCTCAGTGCCACCAGCTCCCAGACCAGCCATGGGAGCATTCACAGCCTGAGGAGCCGGGGACCCCGTCACCCCACAGCGGGGACTGCTGTCCTGTTTCTAACAGCCACCCTGATCTTGCCCGACTTTGCACTTTCATAAAAACAGAATCAACACAGCATGTCTTCTCTTTAAAATAAGTCTTAAAAAAAAACACCAAAAAACTCCCACATGATTGTTTAAATATCGAAAGTGGAAAAAAGGAAAACCCAGAGGTGAAAACCCACGGTTTGGCGATGAGAAAAATGCCCTTGTGTTGACACCAAAATTCCCACATGCTGGGTCACCCCAGGCTCTGGCGGGGGCCACGAGGGTCTGGCTGGAGCTGGTCCCCGAAGCCAGTACGGGGATTGACTCGCGTTCCCAGAGCTGGGACGGTGACGCCTCATTTTATGGCCAACAAAGCCAAGGCCCCCAGAGCCAGTGCTCGGCCAGCGTCCGAGCTCACATGAGGCCTGCAGCTTTCCGTGCCGGCCGGGAAGGCGAACTCGCCCTGGCGGTCACAGTGCCCTCCGCTCGCCCTGACATCCCCAGACCCAGCCGTGCGCCCCCCTGGGCCTGGCCAGAGCCCCATGGCACCACCAGATCTTACCTGGCAGGTGGGGACCCTGGGCCAACGACGGAAGGCAGAGCCGTGGCAGTGGGAGGAAAGTCCCGCTGGGCTCTTTCCTGTGTGGGCCCCTCTGCTTCCTGAGCGGCTGTCACTTACCGAAAGTCATGGCCTGTGGGGGACGGGGGCGGGGAGGTGAGAGGGCCCAGCTGGGGAGGGGCAGGGATTTCCAGAGGCCTGCACAGCAGACGATCACGTAGGGGTCTCAGTATGTTAAGGGCAGAAATAGAGACACGGGGACGCGCTATCATGATAAGAAATATTGATCATGTTGTTCACGGTGATTGTTCTGTGCTGATTAGAGGAAGCGCATTCTAACTGGGCTGAGAGTTGTACGCCCTGGGAGGTGAGGACTAACGTTGGAATGCAGTCCATCTGCTCCCGGAGGCGCCCGCCCTCTGCCACCCCCTCGGCCCGCATGGCCTGTAACCTGTGAGCTCTATGCCTTACCTACGTCCCCAGGCCTGCAGTTCCTCCTGTCCCATGAAATCTTTACCTCCGACCCAATAGAAGCAGCTGGCTGATGGGGAGGGACAGAGCAGATTCTCCTGGATGACTTGCTGCTCTCCCATATGCCGGCATTACCCGAACAAACACTCATATCTGATTCAACCCTGTGTCTGCTTTATTGGCTCCAGTAGTGACAGGCAGCCCGGACCCGTGCGTTGTCCGATTACAAGCAAGCTCCAGACCCACTCTCTGTGGGGTCCTAGCAACGCCCCAGCTCCCCGGGCCTCAGTTTCCCCATCTGTGGCATGGGTAGATGGGGCACCCAGAGGAGCTAATTTTATGCCCAGGGAAGGGCACTGGGCTGGATCTTCCCAGAAAGGAGGCCAGGAAGTTGTCTTAGACAAAGGTCAAGTTCTCCTTCCAGCTGTATCTCCCAGGAGGCCCCGGAGGGGCAGAGCCCCTCCCCCCCAGTGCATGGTGCCCTGTGTGCCCAGCCCCCAGCTGCTCCTGCCCGAGGGCACACCTCACCATCTGTCTGGCAGGGAGGCAATTAATCATCGTGGACAGCAAAGAAAATTAGCTGACAGGCCAGGGCCCTGTGGGCCTGGGCAAAGGCCAGGATCCATCCAGCTGGGATCTGAGGCAGGACACGGAGCTCTCCCGGCAGAGGGCACCCCAAGGACAAAAGCATGGAAGTGAGCTGAGCAGTTTAAAGAGCAGGAGGCCCCTAGGGCTGGAGGAAGTGAGGGGGGGAGGACAGAGGGTGGGGTCTGATTGATGGTTTGTGTGTTTAGCTCCCCTGACGCGGTCCTCAGTGGAGGAAGCTGGACCCCACCCAGGGGAGGCTGGGCCAGTGTCCTCAATAGGCTATGAGCCATGCGAAGAAATTTGAGGAGAGATTTTAGAGGACTCTTTTATCTCGGTAATCCCATCACACGTCCTGGCCCAAAAATGACAGGTATGTATTTTGTTAACTTTAATGCAATCTTCCAGATACTTACTGGGCACCTCCCCGTGAAGGGTACGAGGAGGACACAGCCGGGAACACAGCAGACACACCCTCTGGGGAGATGACAGGAAAGAAATCTATTCCCTATGGGTTGTGGCAGTGGCCCTTGGGCCCAGGCTGCTAGGAGAGGCCCCTGAGTCTGGGAGGGCTTGCTGGAGGAAGCAACTTTAAAAAAAAAAAAAATATATATATATATATATATATATATATATATATATATATATATATATATTATTGATTTTTTTACAGAGAGGAAGGGAGAGGGATAGAGAGCCAGAAACATCCATGAGAGAGAAACATCCATCAGCTGCCTCCCACACACCCCTCACTGGGGATATGCCTGCAACCAAGGTACATGCCCTTGACCGGACTCGAATCTGAGACTCCCCAGTCCACAGGCCGACGCTCTAGCCACTGAGCCAAACTGGTCAGGGCGAGGAAGCAACTTTGACACTAAAATCCAAGGACAGGTAAGATTAGCCAGAGAGTGATGTGAGGTTGGATAAGGTCAGGGTGCTCCTAAGAAGGATAGGGTGCTCCTGAGAGGGGTAGGGTGCTCCTGAGGAGGGTAGGGTGCTCCTGAGGGGGGTAGGGTGCTCCTGAGAGGGGTAGGGTGCTCCTGAGGGGGGTAGGGTGCTCCTGAGGAGGGTAGGGTGCTCCTGAGAGGGGTAGGGTGCTCCTGAGGAGGGTAGGGTGCTCCTGAGGGGGGTAGGGTGCTCCTGAGAGGGGTAGGGTGCTCCTGAGGGGGGTAGGGTGCTCCTGAGAGGGGTAGGGTGCTCCTGAGGAGGGTAGGGTGCTCCTGAGAGGGGTAGGGTGCTCCTGAGGGGGGTAGGGTGCTCCTGAGAGGGGTAGGGTGCTCCTGAGAGGGGTAGGGTGCTCCTGAGGAGGGTAGGGTGCTCCTGAGAAGGGTAGGGTGCTCCTAAGGGGGGTAGGGTGCTCCTGAGAAGGGTAGGGTGCTCCTGAGGGGGGTAGGGTGCTCCTGAGAGGGGTAGGGTGCTCCTGAGAGGGGTAGGGTGCTCCTGAGGAGGGTAGGGTGCTCCTGAGAAGGGTAGGGTGCTCCTAAGGGGGGTAGGGTGCTCCTGAGGAGGGTAGGGTGCTCCTGAGAGGGGTAGGGTGCTCCTGAGGGGGGTAGGGTGCTCCTGAGAGGGGTAGGGTGCTCCTGAGGAGGGTAGGGTGCTCCTGAGAGGGGTAGGGTGCTCCTGAGAGGGGTAGGGTGCTCCTGAGGGGGGTAGGGTGCTCCTGAGAGGGGTAGGGTGCTCCTGAGGAGGGTAGGGTGCTCCTGAGAGAGGTAGGGTGCTCCTGAGAGGGGTAGGGTGCTCCTGAGGAGGGTAGGGTGGCAGAGGCCCATGTCAAGACTTGTTTAGAGGGATCAGTGGGGCCTCGGGGTGGAAGAAAGGGCTTGGGTTTTGCCCTCAGCGAAGTGGGAGCCCAGCAGGCTTGTGGCAGGAAGTGCTCTGTGGGGCTCAGTGTTTTTCTTTAACTTCCTGAGTGGCTTCAGCAGCGAGAAATACAAACATAGCCACACTCCCATCCCTTCCCCTGAGACAGGCTGCTGCCCCCAGGCAGGACCGGGCGTCTCTGGGCCCCGGCAACTCCAGTGCGATGGGATGGTCACCGCGGTGTTTGAAAAATGAGCAGGCGGGGAACAGGGTGAAGACAAAGGGGGCACCCTCCGCTCCAAGAGGGGGCATGAAGGCTCCATGAGGACTTTCTGAGGAGCCAAGCCCAGGACTGGCCCCAGAGCAAACCGAAACTTCAGTGATACAAACATCCCAACTTTTCTGCTCAAAAAAAGCCCCTAAGAAGTCAAGGAGTAAACAAAGGAAATGGGTAAAAAGTTAAACGCATATTATGGATAAAATATCCTTGTTATATAAGCAACTCCTAGGAAGCAATAAGGAAATGCAGAAACTGCAGGCTATGAACCTAGAAATCACGGAAAAGGAAGTACAAATGGCTCTTAACCCCAGAAAAAGACATTCAGCCTCGCTAAATGCAAATTAAAAGTATCGGGAAGCCATATGATACCTTCAGTGGATGCAGGAAAGATCTGGCAAAATTCAACACCCATTCATGATTTAAAAATAGAAATTCTTGCCAAGCTGGCATGACTCAGTGGTTGAGCATCATCCTATGAACCAGGAGGTCACGGTTCCATTCCCGGTCTGGGCGCATGCCCAGGGGGTGTGCAGGAGGCAGCCAATCAATAATTCTGTCTCAGCATTGATGTTTCTATCTCTCTCTCCCTTCCTCTCTGAAGTCAATAAAAATATATTTAAAAATAGAAATTCTTAGCAAACTAGTTATCAATGGGAACTTCCTCAAACTGATAAGGAGCATCTACCGAAAGAGTCTACAGGTAATATGACACTTACTGTGGAAGGCTGAACTGTGTCCTGAGACGGGGTATAAGACAGGTCCCTGTTCTCACTACCTGTGTTCAGCACTGTTCTAGACGTTGTAGCCATGGCCATAAGGCAAGAAAAACAAATCCAAGGCATCAAGATGGAAAGTGTTGGATCGCAAATCAGCGAGCTGGACAAGACGCCCAATGAGCCAACTGGTTAGGAGTCATCTTTGTTGCGTGCAGGTTCAGAGCAGATCACCTCTGTTAAATCATGAGCAGACACAGGAGGGAGTATTTCCTTTTTATAACCTTCTCCTTCTTTGTGTAACACAGCTTGTAACTTTGAGTACATATGATAGCTAATCAAACACCTGTCATATCTATACAGACACCTGTAACCTGGGATGAACAAACACTTGGCGCGAAATGTGAATTAATATCAGTGTCAGTGTATCAGCCCCTTTCGATGGCTAGCTTGCAAGGTCAGACAGTTCAGTTTACCTTTTCTAGTATTCGAGCTAATAAACAAAGTTATTTTACAGCCTAAAAATAATAGCGTTGACCTACAGAATAAGAGACTGTCTAAGAATCACAGAGTAGTTCAAGCAGCAGTTTTCCAAAGGAGGGATCACCGTGCTTCACAAGGAGGAAGGGAAACTGTGCCCATTTGCAGGTGTTATGATTGCTTATGTAAAAACCCAAGGAGCCCTAGCCGGCTTGGCTCAGTGGATAGAGCGTCGGCCTGTGGACTGAAGGGTCCCAGGTTCGATTCCCATCAAGGGCACATGCCTGAGTTGGGGGCTGATCCCCAGTAGGGGGCGTGTCGGAGGCAACCGGTCAATGATTCTCTCTCATCATTGACGTTTCTATCTCTCTCTCTCCTTTCCTCTCTCTGAAATCAATAAAAAAGTGTAAAAAAAAACCATACACACCAAAAACAAAAAAACCCAAGGACATCTATGAGAATTACTAGAACTAATAAGTGAATTTAGCAAGTTTACAGGTTAAGACGTTAATAGATAAAATTCTTTTTTAATTTTTTTTATTTTAGTAAATCTTTGTTGTTCAGATTATTACATTTGTTCCTCTTTTTCCCCCCATAGCTCCCCTCCACCCAGTTCCCACCCCACCCTCTGCCCTTACCCCCCCCCCCACTTCCCTCAACCCTAGGTGCACAATTTTTGTCCAGTCTCTTCCTGCATCTCCCACACCCCTTTCCCCACCAAGAATAATGAGTCCATTCCCTTTCTATGTCCCTGATTCGTATAGATAAAATTCTATTGCATTTTTATACACTTTATATTCTTATACAGGGTGGAGCAAAAGTAGGCTTACAGTTGTTCATATAAAAAATACAATAATTAATAAGTAATAGCCGGCCAGCATGGCTCAGTGGTTAAGCATCGACCTATGAACCAGGAGGTTTGGTTCTTTCTTTCTTTCTATTTTTGTTGACTTCAGAGAGGAAGGGAGAGGGAGAGACAGAAACAGCAATGCAGAGAGAGAAACATTGACCAGCTGCCTCCTGCACGCCCCCTACATGGAGCCTGCAGGCTGACGCTCTATCCACTGAGCCAAACCAGCCGGGCTCCCCCGGCATTCTCCAAGGAGTCTATGAAGTCCATCGCCTCTGAACCAGGAGCTGATGTGCTGTCCTCCTCCGGGATGCCCTGCTCCGGTAGTGACCCTCCAAGTGGTTGGGACAATGGCTGAGAGTGAGCAAGGCCGTGATGCCCAGGGCATCCAGCATGCCCTATGCGGGAAGCATGATAGCCCGCCCCCACCCCACCCCGCCCCCACCCCGGTACCGGAAGGGCAGGGCTCCACGGGGCCACCCTGACCGTGGAGTGGGCGCTGCGGGATCTGCACCCCATCCCGCGCTGTCAGGGGCGTCAGTGCTCAGGGGGAGGCTGAGCCGCATGGGGGTCAGCGGTTTGCCGCACAGCCCGGGGCAGGCAGCCGGGAAGCTTCATCTCCTCCTTTGAGGAAGAAGACGCGCGGCTGAGCTGCCCGCGGCCAGGGCCAGGGTGCAGCCGCCACGCCGCTCAGCCTGGGGCACCAGGAGCTCCAGGCCACGGCGCCCTGGTCCCGCGCCGCGCGGTGGCTGAAGCGCACGCTGGCCGCAGGCGAGGTGCTGGGCGTTGGGGCCCAGGAGGGCAGCCCGCAGCCCGCAGCCGCGTCCGCAGGCCTCCGGCGAGCCGCCTCCGTGACCAGGGCCGGCGGCAGCGCCCCAGCGTGCGGGCCTTCCTGGCTTTGTGCGCGGAAGCCAAGGGCAGGGAGGCGCGGGCTTTCGGGGAGAAGCCTGACCTGGTGACTTGCTTTGCGCCGAACCCCAAACTGCCTTTGGACTGAGCGAGTTTGATGAGCCAAGTGTCATATCAGCATCTCGTGTTGCTTCATGGCGCGTGCATGGCCGGAGACAGTAAGAGAGGCCCTGTCCACCCCCCTCCCCTCACCCTCCACCCCCCACTCCTCACCCCCACCGCCTCACTGAGCCTCTCCATGGCAGCGTTAGAAATACACACACAGGGCCCATCGCTGTACATGTGCCCCTCAGTCGCCCTCCAGGCTCCCACCAATACCAGCCCCAGAACACTCTCAAGCCGGACCTGGGTTCCAACGTCACTTAACTGACTGCCCTTCTGCAACTCTGTCAGGGCCACACTGCCTCTCCACCCTCCATCCCACCCGTTTAGCTCACCCCAGGAGTTGGGTGCACAGCCGAGAACGGGACAGGCTGGCAAGGTGACATGATCGTGTGCGATGGGGACAGCGCAGGGCACCCGGGGTGGCCAGAGACTACTGACACAGCCTGGAGATCAGGCAACGGTTCTGGGGCGGTGAGGATCGGTAGGAATTAGAGGGGTGTCCTAGGCAGAAGACACCAAATACGGGAAAGGCTGGATGTGAGATACAGAGAGAGCTCAGAACCTTCCAGGCTGTTCAGGCAGAGTTCTGAAATGGGGGGAGGGGAGGTGGAGAGGTGAGCAGGGTGAGGATGGAGGAGCCGGGGAGGGAACAGCCAGAGCACAGAGTGTAGTGACTCCTGAGGCGGAGCCTGTCCACAGGAAAAGATGCTCAACCTCATTGGTCATCAGAGAAATGCAACTCCAAACTGAGAGGTTAACGGGATGGCACGCAGACAGGCTCAACGGCCATCTCAGACGGTAGATAAAGAAACATTGAATGTATTTCCGGGAAGGGGATGGTGGGTGGGAGACCCAAAGGGAAGGGCTGCACAGCCCCGAGCCGAGCAGACACCGGGTGGATGGCCGCAGCACCAGGATCTCACCCTCACGGGCAGCCACTGGCGGGAAGCTCCTGTCACCAGTGGGTCTGGGGCTGGGCTGGTGGGCTGGGAACTCAGGTGTGTGATCAGGTGTTTTTATTTTTTAAAACATATTTTTACTGATTTCAGAGAGGGAGGGAGATGGAGAGAGAGATAGAAACATCAATGAAGAGAGAATCATCGACTGGCTGCCTCCTGCACGCCCCCCACTGGGGATTGAGCCCGCAACCCGGGCATGTACCCTTGACCAGATTCGAACCTGGGACCTTTCAGTCCGTAGGCTGACACTCTATCCACTGAGCCAAAGGACAGTTTTAATTGCTTACATGTTCAGATGCCTGGTGTCCAGCAAATCTTCCTGGTCTCTGTCCTTCTGCGGTGGAAAGCTTACAAATGGCCGTTCAGGGTTATAGGGCCCTATGGTCCTAACACAATCCGCCATGAGCCACTGGGTAGGAGGCAGAGGAAGGCATAACAAGGGGCCATTTCCACCTGTCAGGCGGACAGATAAAAGGTATGAGAACTCAGTGTATTCTCAAGGGAGTGTAGAAACAAATCGTTTGCTGCTGTGAGGAGTGGAAATGGCTGGCTGTACCGACTGGCTCAGCTGGGAGCTGAAGAAGTTGCCCTGGGCCGCAGGGAGTCTCCTGTAAGCGAATGCGGCGTCCAGGAATGACATCCATCCAGGGTTATTTATTTACCTGAGCGCCGTTTGTACCGGCAACCAGCTGGAAAGGACCTAGACGCCTAGCTGCTGAGGATGCGCTGGGGAGCTCTGGCCATTCTCAGCGTGACACGGTCGGCAGCTGTGCAAGAGAACAGGGCAGCACAGTCCTGATGACGTGGGGAGACTCGGTGAGGAAAAGCAGGAGCAAATCCACCTGGGCAGGAAGGGTTAGTTTGTCAAGAGAGGAGCTGATGTAGATTTCCTCTGTGCAGACTCTCTCCGCATCAAAACATGAAAAACTTGTTCCTCTGGTGGCCCCGGGGGGAGGGAGGGGTACTGGGGAGCCATGATCAGCAAAAAGGGGAGACTCAGTTTATAGCTTTTCCCTTTGGTTGAATTTCAGTATTTGTGAAGAGTGTTTAAAAGGTGTTTCCTACAAAAATAAAGTCTATGTAACCACACGGAATGGGAGAGCAGTGGGACGATGGGGGCTGTTACTCAGAAGTTGACCATGAACCAAAACAACCGTATTGTTACTGACAACAGCAAACGTATCCAGTGCTCAGCAGTGCAGGGGCAGCCACCACTGCTTCTCACCCGTAGCCATTCCTTTAACCCTGAAACCATCTCAGAGGGGTGCGCTGTGACCCCATTTACAAAGGGGGACACTGAGGCTGGGGTGTGAAGTGACAGGAGGGAAGAGGTTCCAGCGTGCTCTGCTCCCCCTTCTGACAACGCCCTAGAACACCCCTCGTTAGGCTGAGCCAAGGAGAAGGGCTCCAGCTGGGGACGGGGAGATGCTACGTGGAGCCCATGGGAACCCCTTCTTCACCTTCTTTTGCTTCCTAGCACATATCACTCTGCCCAGATACATATTTTTCTTATTTATTTTGTTTTTGTTCATTTATTTACCCCGTTTGCCTGCCAGCTCCCCCCAGGACTGCAGGTTTTGGTTGTCCTGATCAGGGCTGTGTCCTCAGTGGGAATGAATGAATGAATGAATGAATGAATGAATGAATGAATTCGGGAGGGTTGGGAGCAGGGACAATCGGGGACAGGAGGCCAGAGTCTGAATGGGTTGGCAGCGAGGGTACAGGGGAGTGGGTGGTTTGGGGCGTTTTGAGCAGAACTCTAGCCAGGTGAGCCCTGGGGTACCAGGCGCCAAGATGGAAGCGTGGGTGAGCAGCATGAGAGGGCTCTGCTTGTGGTCCGAGGTCCAGGACCAGCTTACCCGGCTGGGATTCCTGCATGGGTGGAGGCTGGGGGAGCAGAAGGGAGGGGTGCACTGGGACCAGACAGTGTGTCCCGGGCACAGCGGGGAGCCAAAATGTACAACAACAAAAAAAGCTTTTAAACAAACATTAGCCAGATCATCCTCTTCAGCTGCGGGGTGGGTCACCCTGACCAAGACCTTGGAGTCAGACGCAGAGGCCCCAAGGCTGGGGCTCTCCGTCCCCACTTCCTCCTCCTCCCCCTCCCTTTTATTTTTGTTCTCACTATTGACTCCCCTTTGGCCCATCTCGTGCTCTCCCTGGGACACTTAGTTTGTGCCCCGTCCCAGCCCCGAGTTCCTCAGGACCTCTTTCCACCTACCGTTTACTCCACATAGTCTGGGGAAACTGAGGCTCAGAGCCGCGAGTTCACACACAAAGGGAGGGGCACGACCAGCAGGGCAGGACGCCTGCCTCCCCAGTCCTGACAGTTATACGCCATTTAAATCGCACAGCAACCCTACGAGCCGGGACCTATTATTAGCCTCATCTAATGGGTGGGGAGACTGAGGGCTGGAGGGAAACTCTCAAAGGGATTCTAACCTGCCCCACACCAGCCAGTGTCCAGGCTACCTGCCCGGCGGAGACAAAAGGGCTTTGCTGCCACCTAGTGGACCCTTGGGGCAGTGCCGTTCGGATGGCGTCCCCTCTAGCCTGGAAAGGGACCAGGGCAAGACCTCAAAGCAATTCTGTAATTATAAAAGAGAGCATATCCGCATTGCTTCTCCTTTTGTCTCTTACATTATTCAAAAACAGTTGTGTAAAAATACAGGGTGTCCCCAAAACACGTATACACACGTTAACAGTTGATAGCCCAATTGATGCTTCTTTTCAGCCAGACTAAGATTTGAACAAAGGAAATTCATCCTAAAATGCTGCTGGAAGTTTGCAAACGCAGCTGAAGTACGAATACTGCCTTTATAATTATTCAAAGTGAGTATACATTTTGGGGGGGGGCAGTATCCCCCCCAAAAATGTATACACACTTTAACAGCTGATAACTCACTTAATTTTCACTCCTTTTCAGGTTTAACTGATTTGAAATAATGGGTGAAGTCAGACTAAGCTTCGAACAAAGAAAATGTATCCACTAAAACATTTTATGGGGATACATGAAAGATAAAGCTTTCGGTACAAAACCGGCAACAGTGGACAAATTGAGGGCACACAACTACCGAAGGGAATGATTCCTGATGTTTGGGATTCCAGTGCTTCACGTTATCAGCAGTGCCTGCACCGGGACGGTCACCAGTTTGAAAACAGGTGTTGGCCAAACAAAAAATGATTAATTTCTGTAGTTTTTTTTTAAATTTTGAAAACGAACTAGATGTTAATAAACACTGACTTTATAATCATTCAAAGTGTGTATATGCTTTTTGTGACACCCTATATATAGTCATTGTACTGTTGGGTTTATAGCATATATATTTGACCATAACAGCACAAAGGAGGTGGAGGGAGCAAAGTTGTATTGGAATAAGGAAATGACACCAAGTAATAATTAATACACAAAAACTAATGAAGGGAACCAGAAACTCAAAAGTAGAAAATTAATATAACAACTCTATCCTATCTAATAAAAGACAAAAAGGGTAATTGACCGTACCTTCGATACACTTCCCATTGGCTAATCAGGGCGATATGCAAATTAACGGCCAACAAAGATGGCAGCCGGCAGCCATGCAGCTGAAGTGAGCAGGAGGCTTGCTTGCTCCAGTGATGGAGGAAGCCAAGGTTCCCCACCTGCCGCGGCTCGGCTCTGAGCTCCGAAAGCAACAAAGTTTCAATTATAGAAGCTAAACAAACCCCAGATACCTGCTTTCAGCAGGCCTGGCCTCAGAGCTGGAGGGAGCAAGAGCCAGCTCTTAGCTCCAGTGATGGCAACAAAGTTTCAATCACAGAAGGTAAATAAATCCCAGAATAACAAACAACAAGTGTTGGAGAGGATGTGGAGAAAAAGGAACCCTTCTGCACTGCTGGTGGGAATGCAGACTGGTGCAGCCACTGTGGAGAACAGTATGGAGCTACCTCAGAAGACTAAAAATGGAACTCCCATTTGACCCAGTGATCCCACTACTAGGAATATATCCCAAGAAACCAGAAACGCCAATCAGAAAGGATATATGCACCCCTATGTTCATAGCAGCACAATTCACCATAGCTAAGATTTGGAAACAGCCTAAGTGCCCATCAGCAGATGAGTGGATTAGAAAACTGTGGTACATATACACAATGGAATACTATGCTACGGTAAAAAAAAAAAGGAACTCTTGCCTTTTGCAACAGCATGGATGGAACTGGAGAGCATTATGCTAAGTGAAATAAGCCAGTCAGAGAAAGATAAATACCACATGATCTCACTCATTTGTGGATTATAGAGAACAACATAGACTGATGAAAAGGGACAGACCCAAAGACTGAGAAACAGCGATCAGGCTATCAATCCCCAGAAGGAAAGTAGGGGAGGGCGGGGGTAAGGGGAAGAGATCAACCGAAGGACTTGTATACACGTGTATAAGCCAAACCAATGGACATGGACAACAGGGGGATGGGAGTATGAGTTTGTGTGTGTGGGGGGAGGTTGGGGGTTAATGGGAGGGATGAGGACACATTTGTAATACCTTAACTAATAATAATAAAAAAAATAGATAAAAAATAAATAAGTAAATAAATAAATCCCAGAATAAAAGAAAAAAAGGAGAGGTTGGGAGCTTCAGTCGCTGGCCAGCCTGAAAATGGCCCTCAGCCCCTCACCCAGACTGGCCAGGCACCCCAGTGGGGACCCCCCACCCTAAAGGGGGTGTGGCCAGCTTGAAAACAGCCATCAGCCCCTCACCCAGGCTGGCCAGGCACCCAAGCAGGACCCCCACCCTGATCCGGGACACACTTCAGGGCAAACCAGCCGGCCCCCACCTGTGCACCAGGCCTCTATCCTATAGAGTAAAAGGGTAATATGCACACTGACCCTAACAGCAGAAGGATTGGGAATGACTGGTCACTATGACACACACTGACCACCAGGGGGCAGACGCTCAATGCAGGAGCTGCCCCCTGGTGGTCAGTGCGCTCCCATAGGGGGAGCTCTGCTCAGCCACAAGCCAGGCTGATGGCTGCCAGTACAGCGGTGGTGGCGGGAGCCTCTCCTGCCTCCTCAGCAGCACTAAGGATGTCCGACTGCAGCTTAGGTCTGCTCCCCGCTGGCAAGTGGACATCCCCCGAGAGCTGCCGGGCTGCCAGAGGGATGTCTGATTGCCAGCTTAGGCCCAATCCCCCAGGGAGCAGGCCTAAGCCAGCAGGTGGTCATCCCCCGAGGGGTCCCAGACTGCGAGAGGGCACAGGCCCGGCTGAGGGACCCTCCTCCCCCCTAAGTGCACAAATTTTTGTGCACTGGGCCTCTAGTAAATATATACTTGCCCTTGTCTGTTGTCTGCTTCTTCAACAGACATACAGTTTAATTGTATGGAGTAGTAATTATAACAAGGCATTGTGGGGGTTTACAACATATGTAAATGTAGTATGTACAACATTAATAGCACAATCTATACTAATAAAAGAGTAATATGCTAATTAGACTGGGAGACCTTCCAGAGACCTTCTGGACATCCTTCTGAACAAAGCCGGGGGCTTGACCGGCTTGCAAACTGCCCCCAAATGGCCCTCAGCCCCTCGCCCAAGCTGGCTATGCCCCCCAACAGGACCCTCACCCCGATGGGGGCATGGCCTGCCTGCAAACCTCCCCAGCCCCTTGCCCAGGCCAGCACCGCCCCCAAGGGGAACCCCACCCTGATCCGGGGCCCCCTTCAGGGTAGACCAGGAAGCCCCCACCCGTGCACCAGGTCTTTATCTTCTTCTATACTAATAAAAGGGTAATATGCTAATTAGACTGGGAGACCTTCTGGATGTCCTTTCGGACAAAGCCATGGTGGCAGGGCTGAGGCAGAGGTGGTTAGGGGCGATCGGGCCAGGAGGGGAGGCAGTTGGGGGCAAGCAGGCTGGCAGGCAGAGTGGTTAGGGGTGATCAGGCAGGCAGGCAGGTGAGCAGTTAGGAGCCAGAGGTCCCAGATTGCGAGAGGTTGCAGGCCAGGCTGAGGGACAACCCCCCCCCCCCCACACACACACACACACATAAATTTTGTGCACCGGGCCACTAGTAATAACAATAATTGTACAAAAGGGGAAGAGGAAATAATCTATCTTGAAGTCACATTTCTATATGTCATTAAAATTAAGGCTGCATAAACCTGAAGTAGATTCTAAGTTAAGATGTATATGTTCAGCCCTAGAGTAACCACTAAGGAAATAACTCAAAAAAATATTGAAAAAATCATTAAAGGAATTAAAATGTTATACTAGAAAACAGTCACTTCATGCATAGGAAGCAGTAAAGGAAGAATAGAGAAGCAACAACAAAAAAGACACCAGATATAGAAAAACAAAAGTAAAATTGTGGATGTCATGTTGTTAAGATGACAATCCTCCCCAAATCAATCTAAAGATTCAATGCAGTCCTTATCAAAATCCCAGCTGGCTTCTTTGCAGAAATTGACACGCTGATCCTAAAATTCATATGAAAACTCAAGGGACTCAGGCTCACCTTTTCTATCTTAAAAAAAGAAGATCAAAATTGGAGAATTCACACTTTCCAATTCAAAACTGACTGCAAAGCTACAGTAATCAAAACAGAGTGGTACTGGTATAAAGTGAGAAAGACATACAGATCAGAGAAATCCAATTTTAAAAATTCCAGAAATAATCACATTTTCAACAAGACAATTCAAAGGAGAATATAACCTTTCAACGAATGGTTGGAACAACTGTATATCCACATGTGAAAGAATGAAATTGGACCCCTGTCTCATAACATATGCAAAATTAATTAAAAATGGATCAAATACCTAAATAGAAGAGCTAAAACTATAAAACTGTTAAGAAAACACAGACATAAACTTCATAACCTTGGATTAGGTAATAGTTTCTTAGATATGACATCAAAAGTACAAGTAATAGCCCTAACCAGTTTGGCTCAGTAAATAGAGCATCAGCCTGTGGACTGAAGGGTCCCAGGTTCGATTCCGGTCAAGGGCATGTACCTTGATTGCGGGCACATTCCCAGTAGGGGATGTGCAGGAGACAGCTGATCAATGTTTCTAACTCTCTATCCCTCTCCCTTCCTCTCTGTGAAAAATCAATTAAAAAAAAAAAGTACAAGTAATAGAAAAAGATAGTCTGGCCAGCATGGCTCGGTGGTTGAATGTTGACCTATGAACCGGGAGGTCATGGTTCGATTCCCAGTCAGGGCATGTGCCCAGGTTGCAGGCTCGATCACCAATGTGGACCGTGCAGGAGGCAGCCGATCAACGATTCTCTCTCATCATTGATGTTTCTATTCAATGATGTTTCTATTCTCTTTCTCCCTCTCCCTTCCTCTCTGAAATCAATAATATATATATGTGTGTGTGTGTGTGTGTGTGTGTGTGTATGTGTGTGTATATATGTGTGTGTGTGTGTATACACCTTAACTAATAAAGAGGGAATATGCAAATTGACCGTCATGCCTTAATGGTCAAAATGGCTGCACCCACAGTGGGTGAGTTCCTGTAACAAGCCTTAATGAGCAATCAGCAGGGACCTAAGGCTGCGCCTCCCGCCTGGTGGGGCTTGACAGGGTTCCTGAGTCCATGCCCCACACCCAGCAGGGCTTGACAGGGACCTCAAGGCATGCCCCCTGCCCCAGCCAGGGGACCTCAGGCCGTGCCCCAGTCCTGGCACCGGGCCGGGAGACCTGAAGGTGCACTTGGGGACCTGAGGCTGCGCCCCTTGCCTGGTGGGGCTTGACAAGGGTGGGGCCGGCTAGGTCTGGATCTCACCCAATGGGGGTGGGGCTGGCTGGGTCTGGGTCTCGCGTAATTTTGAGGCTCTGCAGGTGTGCAGGGACTTGACCCTGGGTCCCGCTGCACACCCCAGACTCTGACAGGAGGAAGATTTTAATATACATTTTACTAATTTTCTTTCATCTCTGACACTTCTATTATAGAGAAAGGGCAAATAGCAATATTAAAATATTTCCTCTAGCTGAAACCGGTTTGGCTCAGTGGATAGAGCGTCGGCCTGCAGACTGAAAGGTCCCAGGTTCGATTCCGGTCAAGGGCATGTACCTGGGTTGCGGGCACATCCCCGGTGGGGGATGTGCAGGAGGCAGCTGATCGATGTTTCTCTCTCATCGATGTTTCTGACTCTCTCTCTCTCTCCCTTCCTCTCTGTAAAAAATCAATAAAATATATTAAAAATAAAATAAAATATTTCCTCTAATTAATCCCCTTTTAATGTGCACGAATTTCATGCACCGGGCCGTGTGTGTGTGTGTGTGTGTGTGTGTGTGTGTGTGTGTGTCCAAATTATTATGACCACCTCACGTTTGTAGGCAAATTAGTTTGTAGGCAAATTAGTTACAATTTCTCACTGAAGTTGCTAGAGGGCCAGACCATTATAAATAGGGAAGCAGGTTGTTTACCATGACAGAAGTGATTTTTTTCTGAAGATACGGGTAGACAATGCGATTTAATAGCCTTTGAACGTGAGATGATTGTTGGCGTTTGGAGCCATGAAGCGAGTATCAGCAAAACAGCCGAAGGCCTGTTTGAACACCTTTGCTGTCTGCAGTTACCAAGATAAAACATCTCCAATTCGCACAGGAACACAAGGATTGGACAGTCAAGTATTGGAAAAAAAGTCACGTGGTCCGATGAATCACATTTCCAGTTGCATCATGCAGATGGCAGAGTGAGAATTTGGCGGAAACAGCATGACAGCATGTACCCCACATGCATGAGTACAACCCTTCAAGCTAGTGGGGCATTGTTATGGTTTGGGGCATGTTTTCCTGGCATGATTTGGGCCCTTTAATTCGTGTGGAACAACGTCTGAAAAGCGCAACATACCTAAGTATCGTTGCTGATCAGGTTCATCCTATCAGGTTGTGGCATATCCCAATGGAGATGGCTTCTTCCAACAAGACAATGAGCCATGCCACGGTGCTTGTATTGTGCAGGAGTGGTTTCAAGAACATGAGGGAGACTTTACCTTGCTTAGGTGGCCCCCACAATCACCAGATCTCAATCCAATTGAGCATTTGTGGGACGAAGTTCAAAGAGCCATCAGGCAGCTGGTTCCACAACCATCAAATCTGACAGAACTGGACAGTGCTATTCATCAGGCATGGTGTCAGATTCCTCGCATCACCTTTCAACATCTCTGTGGAGTCAATGCCAAGAAGAATCACTGCAGTACTGAAGGCAAAAGGTGGCCCAACGAAGTACTGATGGGGTGGTCATAATAATCTGGCCACTCACGTTCAAATATATCCCATATTCAAAGGCTGTTAAATCGCATTGTTTACCCATGTCTTCGGGGAAAAATCACTTCTACTGTCGTGGTAAACCACCTGCTTCCCTGTTTATAATGGTCTGGCCCTCTAGCAACTTCAGGGGAAATTATAGCTAATTTGCCTACATACGTTAGGTAGTCATACAATCTGGCCACTCGGTATATATTTAAAGATAAATTGGACTTCATCAAAATTAAAAATGTTGCCCTGACGGGTTTGGCTCAGTAGATAGAGTGTCAGCCTGCAGTCTGGGGGTCCCGGGTTTGATTCCAGTCAGGGGCATGTACCTTGGTTGCAGGCACATCCCCAGTGGGAGGTGTGCAGGAGGCAGCTGATCAATGTTTCTAGCTCTCTATCTCTCTTCTTTCCTCTCTGTAAAAAATCAATAAAATAAAAAAATTAAAAATTTTTGTGCCTCAAAGAAACCAGTCAAGAAAGTGAAAGAGGGCTCTAGCCAGCTGGGTTCAATGGATAAAGCATCAGCCTGCAGACTGAAGGGTCCCAGGTTCAAGTCCAGCCAAGGGCACATGCCTGGGTTGCGGGCTCGATCCCCAGGAGGGGGTGTGCAGGAGGTGAGGGTGTGCAGGAGGCAGCCCATCAATGATTCTCATCATTGATGTTTCTATCTCTCTATTCCCCTCTGAAATCAATAAAAATATGTTTTTTAAAAAGTGGTTCATTAAAAAAAAAAAAAAGTGAAAGAAGGAAATTAAAAAAAATATTTTTTTTAAGTCCTAGCTGGTTTGGCTCAGTGGACCAAGCATCGGCCCACAGACTGAAGGGTCCCAGGTTTGATTCTAGTCAATGGCATGTACCTCGGTTGCAGGCTCTATCCCCACTCGGCCCTGGTCAGACCCTCGCATATCAATGTTTCTCTCTGTGTGTCTCTCCTCCTCCCTTCCACTCTCTAAAAATCAATGGAAAAATATCCTTAGGTGAGGATGAGCAAACAAACAAAAATAAAATAAAGATTTTAAATTTTTTTTTGAGAAAATGAAAAGAGTGATGGGGTGGGTGTGGGCTGGAAGGGGGTCAATGGGGGGGGGGAAAGGGGACATCTGTAAAACTTTCAACAATAAAGATAAACTTGCCATAACCGGTTTGGCTCAGTGGATAGAGCGTCGGCCTGCAGAATGAAAGGTCCCAGGTTCGATTCCGGTCAAGGGTATGTACCTTGGTTGCAGGCACATCCCCAGTGGGGGGTGTGCAGGAGGCAGCTGGTCGATGTTTCTCTCTCATTGATGTTTCTGACTCTCTATCCCTCTCCCTTCCTCTCTGTAAAAATTCAATAAAATATATTTTTTTAAAAAGATAAGCTTAAAAAAAAAGAAAGTGAAAAGATAACCCACAGGATGAAAAAAGTTTTTGTCATGTATCTGATAAGGAACTATGTATCTATAAAATATATAAAGAACTCTTACAAAACTCAATTTTTTAAAAAACCTCATTTAGCCCTGACCAGTTTGGCTCAGTGGATAGAGCGTCAGCCTGCGAACTCAAGGGTCCCAGGTTTGATTCCAGTCAAGGGCATATACATTGGTTGCAGGTACATACCCAGTGGGGAGTGTACAGGAGGCAGCTGATCGATGTTTCTCTCTCATCGATGTTTCTAACTATCTATCCCTCTCCCTTCCTCTCTGTAAAAAATCAATAAAATATATTTTTTTAAAAAAAACAACCTCATTTAAAATGGGCAAAGAGCCCTGGCAGGAATGGCTCTGTAGATAGAGCATGGACTTGTGGACTGAAGGGTCCCAAGTTTGATTCTGGAGAGTGGCACATGCCAGAGTTGCGGGCTCGATCTCCATGGTGGGAGGGGGGTGTAGGTAAGGGTGCAGGAGGCAGCGATCAATGGTTCTCTCTCACACTGATGTTTCTCTCTCTGTCTCTCCCTCTCCCTTCCACTCTCTCTAAAAATCAATGGAAAAATATCCTCTGGTGAGGATTAACAAAGAAATAAACTACGGAAAAGCAAATCAAAACCACTTCCACTCACCAGGAATCTACTTATATAAAAACCCTGGGTATAACATCACGTCCAGAACCGCAACCAACCGGAAGGAAGTCAGTCCTGCAGGGGTCTCTTGGAAACAGCTGCACCCTCCCCTCCCCACCCCAGCTGTTTCCTGGAGCTGTTTCCTGTAAGGGCAGGGTTTGAGGCAGGAACCCACCCTCGGATCATGGAGGCATATCTTTATAAAGCGTGCTGCGCCAGCACAGCCAAGGGTGAATCTGAGTGGGGGCGGCTGAAAGGCTTAGAAAAGACAGACAAGAGAATGAAATCTGGGTCTTGGTGGGAGGCTGCTTCTCTGACAGACAGAGACCACACCCACAGCCGTGTCTTTATTTTATAGCAGATGCCACAAGGCAAAGTAAGGGTGTGACCAAGATATTTACAAGATATTCTCCTGGGTTTCAATCCTATTCAACTACATGCACCTGAACTCTATCAAGCCCATATTACTCAGACACGTGGGGCCACATGTTCGGACCATAGGTTCAAGCTCACAACTATAGCTTTTGGCTATAATTGTGCTGGGAGGGCCCTACCCTCCAAGCTGGGACTTGCACATGGCAATGAGAGGACTGTGTCCTCTCATCAGTCCAAGGCTTGAACCTGTCCAAAACACTGTAGCGGCTCTCCACAATAAAGTTTTAATACATTATATTAGAGGTTGTGGTGGTACTGTTTTACCCACAGCATCTACAGGAATTGCTGCAGATTTACTTCTCGGTGGAAGAACCTTTCATTCCCAAAATAAATGACCAATTCAAGCACTCTGAAAGTGTTTTCACTCTCTTTTTTTATATAAACTTTATTGATTTTTTCAGAGAGGAAGGGAGAGGGATAGAGAGTTAGAAACATCAATGAGAGAGAAACATTGATCAGCTGCCTCCTGCACACTTCCCACTGGGGATGTGCCCGCAACCCAGGTACATGCCCTTGACCGGAATCGAACCCGGGACCCTTCAGTCTGCAGGCCGACGCTCTATCCACTGAGCCAAACCGGTCAGGCTGTTTTCACTCTTAATGTGGTGTACAGGGAGATATTAGAATAAGTTTAATCAATTTATCAGTCAGTTTGCATCACTGTAGCTTTTATATCATGTTTTTGTTGTTTTCATATCATGTTTCTGTCATTTTTATATATTTTATTGATTTTTTACAGAGAGGAAGGGAGAGGGATAGAGAGTTAGAAACATCAGTGAGAAACATCGATCGGCTGCCTCCTGCACACCCCCCACTGGGGATGTGCCTGCAACCAAGGTACATACCCTTGACCGGAATCAAAACCCAGGATCCTTGGGTCCACAGGCCAATGCTCTATCCACTGAGCCAAACCGATTGGGGCAATTAATTCCCTTTTATTTTATTATTATTTTTTTAATATATTTTATTGATTTTTTACAGAGAGGAAGGGAGAGAGATAGAGAGTTAGAAACATTGATCAGCTGCCTCCTGCACACTCCCCACTGGGGATGTGCCCGCAACCCAGGTACATGCCCTTGACTGGAATCAAACCCGGGACCTTTCAGTCCGCAAGCCGACGCTCTATCCACTGAGCCAAACCGGTTTCGGCAATTAATTCCCTTTTAATGTGCACAAATTTTGTGCACCGGGCTACTAGTGTTACAATAAAAAAGACAAATAATAAAAAGTGTTGGTGAGGCCCTAACTGGTCAGCCTGCGGACTCAACAGTCCCAGGTTCGATTCCAGTCAAGAGCATGTACCTTGGTTGCGGGCACATCCCCAGAAGGGAGTGTGCAGGAGGTAGCTGATCAATGTTTCTCTCTCATCGATGTTTCTAACTCTCTATCCCTCTCCCTTCCTCTCTGTAAAAAATCAATAAAATATATTTTTTAAAAAAGTGTTGGTGAGGACACGACATTGGAACCCTCATAGATTGCTGATGGGAGTGTAAAATGATGCAGGCATTTTAGAAAAAGGTATGGCAGTTCCTTGAAAGGTTAAACATAGAATTACCGTGTGACCCAGCAATCCCACTCCTAGCTATATATACCCAAGAGAAATGAAAACATACAACTTTTAAAAATCTGACTCACGATGGCTAAGACACCAAGATTTGCATGCAAATATCAATAGCTCATTATTTGCAATAGCCAAAAAGTGGGAACCACCCAAATGCCCATCAACTGACGAATGGATAAACAAGATATATTTAGACTATAGAATATCATTCAGCAGTAATTAGAAATGAAGTACTACACAGAGAATGAACCTTGAAGACGTTAAATGAGAGAAACGGATCACAAAAGACCTCATATTTTGTCTGATGACAATAATGTGAGATACCTGGAATGGGCAAGTCTTAGAGCAGTGGTTCTCAACCTTCCTAATGCCGCGACCCTTTAATACAGTTCCTCATGTTGCAGTGACCCCCAATGTCATTGTTACAAATTGAACATAATTAAAGCATAGTGATTAATCACAAAAACAATGTGTAATTATATATGTGTTTTCCGATGGTCTTAGCCGACCCCTGTGAAAGGGTCATTGGACCCCCAAAGTGGTCACGACCCACAGGTTGAGAACCGCTGTTTAGAGGCAGAAAACAGATTCCTAGTTTGGCTGAGGGCGGGGGTGGGGAGTGAGGGAGTGGAGATGGAGGTGACTGCTAACTGTGAGGGCTTCTTTGGTGGATGCTGGAAATGTTCTAAATGTTACTGTGATGGCTGCACAACTGTGCATATACTAAGTGTATGAATGTGTCTGGGAATAAATGGTAGTAAAAGCCAGTGAATTGTACAATTTAAATGGGCGGATTGTATGGTATGTGAACTATGTGTCAATGAAGATATTACTTAATTAGAAAGAGAAAAAGAAAAATGCGAACTGGGCTCAGTTGTCACCTTCTCCAAGGGCAGCCTCCGCCCCAATAAGCCCTCCAATTTATCCTCTTTCCTCTGTATTTCTTCGCAGCCTGAAATCGTGAGGTGTTTGTGGTTCTTTCCTTTTCCATCTTCCGGTCTCTCCTCCAGGGGAGCCTCTCAAAGGCGGGGCTGCACCAGGTCAGTTCCAGCGCCCCCACTTCCTCCCCGCCCCCCAGGATCTGTAGTGGAGGCTAGGAGACAGGGTTTGAATTTCTGCTACTACGAAACACAAACAGGTCCCCATAATAATAGTAACAACTAGCATTCTAGCGCTTAATGAATGTTACCACTTGTTAATTGCTCTGTGCCTGGCGTTTTACATGAGTTAGCCCAGCTAATTATGGTCACATTTCTAGGAGAAAAACAGTGGAATTATTCCCATTTTACAGATAAGAATTCTCAGAGATGTGGCTTGAGACCTCCGTATTTCACCTCCAGGAAAGGCGCCGCCATCGTATCATAACATCACGCCCACCCTAGAGCTGGTTCCATTTATACTTAAGCTTGAAGCGGGGGTCGGGGTGGGATGAAACGCTATAACCAGCCACAGACGTCTCTCCAGGAGCCTACCACTCCCCGCGTGCTGCGCGCGCCTACGCACCCTTACGCGACGGAACAGGAGAGACTGATCGCGTTGCCTCTTGGGAGTTGTAGTCTAGTCGCTAAGGAAGACGGGGCTGTAAAGTGATTGGTGCATCTAGAGCCAATAAAGAAACAGATCTGGTTGAGCGCGAGGCCAAGAAGCCAATGGACCCGCGGCTTCGAGAGGGCGGGACTTCCTGTAACGAAGTCATGGTGAGCGGCTGCGCGAGAGTAGACACTTCCTTTTGTGCGTGGTGGCGAACACGGGGAGAACGCCATGAAGGCCTCGGGCACGGTAAGGCGGCCGCGACAAGGGAGGGGGCCGGGGAGCGCGTCGTGGATCGAATGGGGGACCTAGGAGGGGTTGTGGACCGAGTCGGTAGTGCGCGCTCCCGGATGGGACCCGTGCGGTCGCGTGCGGCTGCCCGGAGGTGCAGTCAACATGGCGGCCACTCTGGGCGCCGCGTGGAGAGAGAGGCCGGTTCTTGATCCGGGCCCGTTCGGGGATCGCGGAGTCGGAGGGAGGCTCGTGCTACCAGACCTCGTTGAGTCTCCGGATCTCGGGTAGTGAGTGTAGTTCTGGGGGCGGCAGTAGTGTTTCATTTTCCCAGGATGGCCGTGAGAAGTAGAGGAAAGTTATGAACTCGAATTGACGAGGAGATTGCGAGCCTTATCGTTGTGGCAGGCGCTGGGCAGAACCAGGGCGCTGTGAGGCAGAGATGGAAGAGTGGGTCCTCGGGAAATACAGCGCTGGGGTGACGTCATGTTCAGCTCTCCAGCCCCAGTTTCCACGCTGGGAAAGGCATTGCGTCGGCCCCTTTAAGAACGGGTGGTCCGCGCGGTTCACGTGGCAGATTCAGAGGTGGAAGTAGCCGAGTTTGCAGTGTTTGGGGCTGGCTTCTCCTGATCGTAATGAAACGATGGCGAGTCGTTTAGGTAGGTGGCTCTTTTCTGCTATGCCGCAGGGCTTCGGTTTGGCAGACACCTCACCTTAGCATCGTGTAGACGGGGAACCCACACCTCCTGGGCACCTGGGAAATGCAGGCAGCTGCAAGCTGCTGGCCGCGGTGCAGGAACCCGGGCTGGAGAGGGAACTGGGTTCTTGTCTCGGGACTACCTGGGGCGGGCTGTGAGATCCCGGGCTGGCTTCGGCCTCAGCCCCAGAGTGAAAGAGAACTTTGGCAAGATGTTGGTGAGCTGCGGAGATGCTGTGGACAAGAAGGTTGCCTGTTGGTTCTGAGCCTGAGGCTGCAAGTCTGGGCCTCCATTTTGCCACAAGTATAACGAGAAAGGGAGAGACAGTGGGGCTGATGGTCCTGCCCCGCTTTCTGGAGCCAGGGCAACGGGCACACCGCCCTTACTTTTATGGGGAAGGCGGGGCAGTGGTGTGACCCACCATCCCCTGGATTCCACGTGGAAGCCCAGGCCTGGGACTGTCCCTCCTCTGTCCCTGATCGATATCACAGGTCTCGGGGAAGGAGAGCGAGGCATCTCCGCAGTTGCCTGGTTGCTGATCCTACCTCACCTCTGATTCTGTTTCAGCTTCGAGAGTACAAGGTGGTGGGGCGCTGCCTGCCCACCCCCAAGTGCCACACGCCACCCCTCTACCGCATGCGCATCTTTGCACCTAACCATGTTGTTGCCAAGTCCCGCTTCTGGTACTTTGTGTCTCAGCTAAAGAAGATGAAGAAGTCTTCAGGGGAAATCGTCTACTGTGGGCAGGTATGGAGTGTCCGGGACACGTTGGGGTCTGGAATGGGTTTACACCTCCCATGAGGCAGCCCTGGCCTCACAGGGTTATGGCGCTTCAGAGCCCCTGGTCCTGTTCACAGGTGTAGTTCAGGCCCTAGACCAGGATGGGGTGGGTGAATCTGCTCTTCTCTTAACGAGAAAGCCCAAGGCCGGGGGATGGTGTGGCTGTCGTGCTGAGATGTCTCAGCTGAGGTCACTACCTTCCCTGGACCTCATCTGTGAAGGGGAAAAGGTGCCATCGCCTGGGCACAATGCCATGATGGGCACTGGACTCTGCATCATGTGGCTACACTGGGTGGCAGCTGGTCCCCGTGAGGAAAGTGGCCTGGACTACTCTGAACCCCCAACTTTTGCCGTGGAGATTTCTGTGGACAGCAGATTGCCCTCGGTTGTCTGAAGGTTCAGGGCAGTGGTTCTCAACCTTGGGTGGCAACCCTTTCACAGGGGTTGCCTAAGACCATCGGAAAACAAATATATAATTACATATTGTTTTTGTGATTAATCACAGAAACCCAAGCATCTAAACCCAAGAACTGGTGTTTGCTGTCGCAGTAGTTGAAACAGATGCTAACAGCAGTGGATCTTGTCGCCTTTGGGGGCTGTCACTGTGCCCCTCAAAGTGAATTGGAAGGTTCTACACTCCTGGTGGCCAGAGAAGGGTCTCCTAGGCAAGCACCTAATGGGAGTTTTGAGGAACACCCAGAGACCTAATGCTTTAATTATGTTCAATTTGTAACAATGAAATGGGGTTACAACAATATGAGGAACTGTATTAAAGGGTCGCGGCATTAGGAAGGTTGAGAACCACTGGTTCAGGGGCTGTCCTTGGGACAGCAAGGGTAGAAGTATTGGCTCAGTGAGGGTAGCGGTTGGGGTGGAGGCCCATTTACTGCTCTCCCCTCAGCCAGTCTCCTTTTTGGCAGGTGTTTGAAAAATCCCCCCTTCGGGTAAAGAACTTCGGCATCTGGCTGCGCTATGACTCCCGCAGTGGCACCCACAACATGTACCGGGAGTACCGGGACCTGACCACCGCCGGCGCCGTCACCCAGTGCTGTAAGTTGTCTGTGTCACATCCACGTCCTTCCTTTTAGAGTCATCCTTGACAGACATCTGCAGCTGTCTGACACCTCCCCCCTAGACTGAGGCAGGACAAATGCAAGAGGCTTTTGGGGGTGTGAAAAGTCCCAGGGATGGTGATGGGTGTTTGCTTAGGAGGTAGAAATGGAGAGGATATCCCCGGAACACCTTTTCCTGGAACCTGGCAGCAAGTGGACTTTTGGGGCCAGTCTCTGGTAGAGACGCAGCTCCCACCCATCACCGTGTCCAGCCCTTCTCCTGTGGTGGGACCTGTGGTGGGCCAAGGTGCTCCCAGAGTGGGCCACCTATCAGGGCTGAAACCCAAGCACCTAAACCCAAGAACTGCTGTTTGCTGTAGCAGCAGTTGAAACAGGTGCTAACAGTAAGTGGATCTTGTCGCCTTTGGGGGCTGTCACTGTGCCCCTCAAAGTGAATTGGAAGGTTCTACACTCCTGGTGGCCAGAGAGGGGTCTCCTAGGCAAGCACCTAATGGGAGTTTTGAGGAACACCTGTCTGTTCACCCTGCAGACCGAGATATGGGGGCCCGGCACCGTGCCCGAGCCCACTCAATCCAGATCATGAAAGTGGAGGAGATTGCAGCCAGCAAGTGCCGCCGACCAGCAGTCAAGCAGTTCCACGTGAGTGCACTGGGCCCCTTCTGGACTGAGGGGAGCTCTCCCTAGCCTTGGGTCTGACGCAGGAGCCCAGTGGGGCATGTCCACACCTCTGTAGACCTTTCAAAGGACAAGGTTAAGAGGCTTCCACCACACCACCCCCTCACCTGCCTCTCTCTGTCATAGGACTCCAAGATCAAGTTCCCGTTGCCGCACCGGGTCCTTCGTCGCCAGCACAAGCCACGCTTCACCACCAAGAGGCCCAACACCTTCTTTTAGATGCAGGGTCTCTCCCTCCCTTGGTCTGCCCAAATAAACTTTTTGGGAAAATCGGGGTGCTCATACACACTTGTTTTCTTTGCATACCCTGCAGAACTCAAAAGGGCATAGCCCAAGAGTTCTCTGCTCTGAGAGGAGTATTGCTCAAGTGGGGCCCAGACAGCAGGACCCTCAGAAGGGGTGGTGGGAGTCCTCACCCCCAAGCTCTCCTGCCCACTCAGTTCCTTGAGGCTTTGTCCAGTAAGGAGCTGTCATGGTTGGGGTCCTAGTGTGAGGGCCGAGCTTTCAGCCCTATCAGGCAGCCCTCTGCGTGAGCTTTGAGGGTGCATTGTAGGGCGCAGGCTTGGCCCCCAAGTCTGTCCCACGGGCCTCCATTTCCCCCCATTCGGGTGGTGAGATGCGGCAGCTGGACCCTGGAGGAAACCAGGATGGTTAGGCTGGTTCTACCGGGGACCTCCCCTCCTGGCCCAGAACCTGGTTCTTGGTTCCAAGATCCTTGCAGGGTATTTGAGGGCATCTGTCTCCAGGAAACCACTGAAAGCCTGGAAAAAATGCAGGCACGAAAGTAATCCCACCTGGCTTAGCCCTCAACAAGGAGGTTGACACAGGCCTTGGGAGCACCTGTCCTTAATGTGTCACCTTGATCCCTCTGAGCACAGGTGTCCAGGCCACCTACCACCTTTACTGATCAGCAGTGCTGGGGGTGCAAGTACCAGAGGCACAGGCTGGGCAGGACCCACCATGGATCAGGAGGGAGCCCTAAGCACAAAAAGGCAGAAAGCCAGTCCTGGTCAGGGAACACAGCTGCTGCCCCACAGAAGGGGAGGAGTGCATGAAAACAAGGTCTCCAACCCACCTGTGGAGAGGCCAGATCCCCAGGGCACAGCGTGTGCATAGCCAGCGTTCTAGGCAAGATGGGTCTGAGTGGGTCCCAGGCTTCCGAGGCCCTTAGCTGCTTTGCTTAGTCAACGATGTTGGGCCCTCTACCTGGGCTGCTCTCCACAGATTTATCACTGGGTTCCCCTCAGTGATGTTTCTGAACCATCCTATCTAATAGACAAACATGGTAATTGACTGCCTTCGCTATGCCTCCCACTGGCTAATCAGTGAGATATGCAAATTAACCACCAACAAAGATGGCGGTTGATTTGCAGACCCAGAGCGCTGGAGCTCTGGCCTGGGTCCTGGGTGCTGGAGGAAAACCAGTGCGGCAGCCAGGGGAAGGGAAGGCCTATTGCACGAATCTTTTTGTGCAACAGGCCTCTAGTATATCCATAAGGACAGCTTTCAACCCCCACCAGACAGTTGGGGCTGGGACCACATCTGTCACTGTCCCTGGCAGAGCTGTGGGACCCAGAAAAGGGCAGATGGCCAATGACTATCCCTCCACCGGTGTGTCTGCAGCACATAGGCTAACTGTTAAGTTGCTGGGCCAGGTATTTGATTTGGGCACTGCCAGACTATCCTCCATAGATGCATCTAAAGGGTGTCCCAAAATTCACACAAGAAGTAATTTTGATAGAAAACAGGTTTATAATTAAAAATTGTAAATTTTTTACTGATTCATAAAGTATACAGTATAGGGTTATGTATGGAATAGCATATTGGGTAAATGGTCTCCACGGCTTTGCTGGCACATATGCACTTGTTGAAATTTTCCATGACCGTTTTGCATAAATGTGGCTGAATTTCGTTGATACAGCGCTCAATTTCCTCCTTCAAGGCGTGGGTGGTCATGGGCTTGTTGGCATAAACCTTAGACTTCAAAAAACCCCAAGGAAAAAAGTCCAACGGCGTTAAATCACATGATCTGGGCGGCCAATTCTGATCACCAAAATGGGAAATTACAGGACCAGGAAATGACTCATGCAGTAATTGAATTGTTTCTCTGGCTCTATGGTATGTGGCACCGTCTTGTTGAAACCACATGTTATCCACATCCATATCTTGCAATTTAGGCACCAAAAACTGGATTATCATGTGATAGTGAGCACCATTAAATTCAAATCTTAGGTGAATTTTGCGACACCCTTTATATCCAACAGCATTAAGGGCAGGAAGCAGCCAATCGATTCTCATCGTTGGTGTTTCTATCCCTTTCTGAATTCAAATATATATATACTAGGGGCCCGGTGCACGAAATTCGTGCACTGGGTGTGTGTGGGGGGGGGGAGTGTCCCTCAGCCCAGCCTGCCCCCTCTCACATACTGGGAGCCCTCAGGCCTTGACCCCCAACACCCTCCAATCACAGGATTGGCCCCTTGCCCAGGCCTGACGCCTCTGGCCTAGGCGTCCGGCCCCGGCAGCGGGGACCTGCAGTGGCAGCGGCCCCGAGATTGTGGGCTCCGCTTTAGGCCCAGGCAAGGGACCCCTAGCTCCTGGGACTGCCAGCTTCGACCGTGCCCAGCTCCCATCGCTGGCTCCACCCCTACTTCCTGCTATCACTGGCCAGGGCAGCAAAGGCGCCTGATTCTCCGATCATGGCTGGGGGGCAGGGCAAAGGCGGCCCCAGGGCCGCCTTTGCCCTGCCCCCCAGCTCTTAGCTCCCCCCTGGGTTTCCGATCACTGTCAGTGGCAGGGGGCTTCTTCCTGCTTTCCCTTTCGCCTCCCTGCATTGTGCCTACGTATGCAAATTAACCGCCATCTTGTTGGCAGTTAACTGCCAATATTAGTTGGCAGTTAATTTGCATATAGCCCTGATTAGCCAATGAAAAGGGTAGCTCGTACGCCAATTACCATTTTTCTCTTTTATTAGTGTTGATTTTTAAAAGGGATCCTGGTTTTCCCCAACTTTGCCAGCACTGGTGGGTTAGTAAACTGATGGCTGAAAAAATCAAATTTTAGGATTGGCTTTCCCCACCTCCCCATGAATTCATTTGTATCATCTTGGCTCATTATTGGGCCGTTGGTTATGGATCTGTAAAACCTTGGAAGAAGAATCTCCCCATGTTGCAAACACGTTTGCCTTGTGGATTTCGTTAACTTATTGTAGTTTCTAGCAAAAATTCCTAGTTTCTCCAAATATTCCATTTCCCCCCTCAGTAATAGGTTCTCCATATCTAGATGCCACCCAGAAAGCTTCCCAGCCTACCTTCCAGTTAGGAGTGGCCATGTGATAGCAGTAGCGATGTGTGCCACGAACAGGAAGTACCCATACAGTTGGAATATTGCCACAATGCCAATCCTCCAACAGCCATCCTTGGGCACAAGCCACACCAGCAACCAAGTGGGAAGAGCTTGGATTCCTGACCCTCTGTGCGCTGCTAGATCACTCCCGATGTGGCCTGGAGGTGGGCCCTGATGGCTGTGCCTGGAGCAAGTCACTGCCTACTCTGAGCCTAGTTCCTTTTATGTAAAGTGGGAATGGTGATCCTTTAGTTTGGGGGGCGGGGAGCTTCAGATAAGCTAGAGGTTGAGCATCCAGGATGTACTGCCAGGAATGTGGAAGTTCCGCGTCCCTCACAGGCCCACCAGGCACCTCATCTCCACCTTGGGGTTCCATTGAGGCATCATCCACATTACGGCCTGGGAACCCGTTGGGAGGGCTTTGCCCCCACTAGCCAAGGTGTGGGGCCAGTCCCATTATTGAGGGGCCTTGAACTGAGGATAGTAAGCCCAGCTCCCTATCTTCAACCTGCTGACCCACCCACCCTGCCATTTGCTCATTGTCTTACCGGTTTGCCCACACAATCCTCTGCCATGTAACCACCCACCTGCCAATTCCCCTCAAACCCTGCCAAGAGCAGCTGGTGGGGACACTGGCTGGAGGGGAGGGCCACTGAACCAAGGGTGGTGTGCGGGAACCACCAGGGCAAAGGCCAGAATTAGGGGGAGGTTGGCCCGTGAGGCAGGATGGTCCTTGGATTGCGGACACCACTGGTCTGCTCAGAGGACGACAGGAACCCAGTGCACCCTTCCCACTGCCTCAGGTGCTGAGGCATCCCAGGACCCCTTCCTGGGCATGGCCAGGTGCCAGGCGTCATGCCCTGGCAAGGCTGGGAGCCCTGGAGGAGAGAGACAGAACCCCTCCTCCCTGACCCACCCTGCACCCAGCTCCTGAGTTAGGACCATCAGATCAGGTAGGTACCAAGGCAAGAAGAATGGGGGGCCCAGGAGACCCAGAGACTTGAGAATCAGGATCATAAGATTCTCAGGACTGGATCCTGAACTTCTCCAACTGGATGCCCCTGGGCTCTGGCTGGATAGCTCAGTTGGTTAGAGCATCATCCCAATAAGCCAAGGTTCCGGGTTCAATCCCCAGTCAGGCCACACAAGAATCAATCAATGAATGCATAGATAAGTGGAACAACAAATCTGATGTTTCTCTCTTCCTCTAAAACCAATAGTAGTAGTAGTAGTAGTAGTAATAATAATAATAATAATATAAAAAGACTAGACTCCTGGAATCTCACAGTGACAGCACCAGGGGTAATAAAGGTTTGCTTTTACTGAGTGCAGGATACAAGTTCAAGGACCCGGCAGATCATGCTGGAGCAAGTAGCTAACAGCCTGATCCTTGCCATGTCTCCAGGGAGCCATGGGAGGACAGATGCCCAGGACAGCAGATAAGATGACATCCCAATATTCCTGCCCCTTTTGTGCCGGGAGCCGGTCCATCCGTGCTGTTTCAAGGGACCTGGCATATATGGCATACGGTTCTTAATATGTTTGCTCACCTTCTTGGCGCTGTGTTTTAACCAAGGTCACCTCTCAGAGAAAGGTTGAATCCCCAGGTAGGGATTTTCCCCTGAAGTTAGGGAGGGAATAAAACCCCTCAACTAAGTGCCAGGCGGGTAATTAATCCCTTTAACTACGAACAATCATGCTTAAACTACATAATCTTTTCTCCCTGGAATGGAGATAAGAAACACCCTAACCTTTGTAATAGAGATTGATAGGATTGAATCAACTGGTATAAATACAGTTGTAACAAGACAGAAACACTCAGAACTGAGAATACAGGGCTTGGAAGACAGGACCAAGAGAGACAGAGCCTAGGCACAGAACCTACACAGAACGTTCTCTAGAGACAGAAGAACTTCGCTGGCGAGAGCATGCCGGAGGATCCTGGACAGGGACTGGCCTCGGAGCCTGGAGGCGGAGCCTGGCGAGAGAGCATGGCAGGGGATCCTGGACTGAACCTGACTGCGGAGATTGGCAGGAGAGCCTGACTAGAACCTGGTGACTGAACCTGACTGGAGAACCTGAGCAGAACCTCTCTGGAGATCGAGACCAGAACTTGGCTGGAGATCCTGGCTAGGCTGCTGATCAACTGAACCCTGTCTCCGTGTCCTTCCTTCTTCGCCGACTCCGTCCACACCTTTGGGGACCCCTGGACCCGCTGGGGCTGGACCCCGGCACTTTTGCTTAGACTGCAGCTGCTGGGTCTTCAGGAATGCCTTACCCCTTCATATTCTGCGGCCCTGCTTGCCTCCTTCCAATTAAGGTGCTACTTCTCTCCACCCTGCTCCCTGCCCCCCTCCATGCTTCCAGCCCCAACTCCCCAGCAGCACAGGAGATGGCCCTGCCTACCCCCAGGGCTCCCAACTCTGAACCTCCTCCTCTCACGCTCTGAAATTCCGGAACATTGTGAATCCGCACATTTCTCCCATCTCATTATGTCTATGATTAGATCTGCCCCACTACGCCCCACTGATTAGATCCCTCATTTGCTCCAGACTCTCCAGTGGCTTCCCAGTGCCCTTGGAATAAAATCCACACCCCCCACCAAGGCTCAAGATCCCCTGGTGGCCCTCTCTGCCCAGCTCCTTTCCACCCCTGGCCCTTCCCCCAGCCTGGCTCATTCTCTGCTAGTAAGTCTCCACTCACCACCCAGAAAGGGCCCCACCCACAGGCCCCGCCTATGGTTGCCCCCAGGCCATCATTCTTGTCATCCAATCGCTCCTGAGATGGGTATTCATTGCTGGCTGGGCCAGTGTCCTGATCCTGCGTGCCGGGGGTCCGCCTGGGTCCCCAGCGCTTGGTGCAGGGCCTTGTGCACAGTAGGTGCTCCATGAACAGGCCTCCAGGGTAGGGTAGGGGAAGACTCATGCTGACACCAAACGGTACCCCCTCCAAGAACCTCCCTGGGGAGATAGGACAGGTTTGCATATGTTTTAATTTGTTTGAATGACTTTTCCGGAAGAGATCCCTGCCTGGATTTCCCCTTTCCCAGCAGGTTTTCCAGGAAGATGTCTCGCCCGGGCCTGGAAAAATAATGGAGGCGGGAGGAAGAGGAACTGGTGTCCTCCACATCCTCCCGGCGGCATAGGCGGAGGGGGCAAGCCAGCGAGCCACAGATGGCCGTGTGACATTTGCGGTGTCGGAGCCCTAAGAGAGGGGCCTACACATCACATATATAACGAGAAGCGAGTCCCGGGGGACACTCGTGAAGGCGCCTCCCCTCCCCGTCCCCTCCCCCCTCGCCCCCCGCCCTACCCGGCACATTGGACTCAGCTGGGGCGGCGCATGTAGGCCAGAGGGGGCCACCAGGGGGCGACAGAGGCCGGTGAGGACTGCGGGGCCCTAGCATTCCAACCGCGGATTTTTAGGTCCCGCCCCCTTACCGAGGAAGGTACCCAGCTTTTCCAGGGCGAATCAGGGGTTGGAGCCACCAGAGGCCAAAGTCCTTTCTGGGCCCCCCGGCGAAGGGCCCCAAAATGACAGTGTCTGGGTACCTGGGCGGCATGACCCCAGGCAAGGGACTTCCCGGCGCAGTGTCCTCATTTGTGTGATGGGCACTCGCCTGACACCACCTTCCCAGGTTGTCGTGCGTCTACCACTTACTCGGGTTCGTGGCCACCGACAGCACCTCCGCGCGACCTTCGTTGTACGGTACGCCCGACACAGGCAGATGCTCTGTGCGTGTTTGACGAGGAGCCAACGAATAAATTAAGGAACGACGGGAAAGGCTCTTAGTCTGTGCCAGGTGTGTGTCCTGCGGGTGCAGTTTACTCCCCTGGGGCAGGGGCTCCTCTATGCCTACTTCAGACGGGAAACGGCCCAGGGAGGGGCACCTCTTCCAGGGCGTAGGCGCTAAGGACTTGGACCCCATGTCTTCCATGCGGCTTAGCCCGAGGGTGGGGTTGGTGATGCGCTCCCGCTAGGCTCTAGAGAACGGGGAGCCCAGTTGGAGAAGGGGTTCAATCCAGCCCAGTTCTCCTGCGGTTCCCAGCCTGTGGGTTGCGACCCCTTTGGGGGGTCAAACGACCCTTTCACAGGGGTCGCCTAAGACCATCGGAAAACACATATATAATTACACATTGTTTTTGTGATTAATCACTATGCTTTATGTTCAGTTTGTAACAATGAAAATACATCCTGCATATCAGATATTTACATGATTCATCACAGTAGCAACATTACAGTTATGAAGTAGCAACGAAAATAATGTTATGGTTGGGGGTCACCACAACATGAAGAACTGTATGAAAGGGTCGCGGCATTAGGAAGGTTGAGAACCACTGCCCTAGAGGACCCCGCAGCCTTGAAAGCGAACCCCAGTCCTGTGCGAGAGTGAGCTCCGGTCGCTCAAAGGCCCTCCAGCACAGCGAGGCTTGAATGCCAAGGCCACTGCTGCCAGCTGTGCGGCCTGCGGGCGTGACAGCCACTTCTGAGCCTCAGTTTCCCGCACCAGGCAACGGGAGCCAGGAGGAGCCGGGGTGGAGCGCCGCGCGAGGCCTCCCCGCCCCAACCCCCAGCAGACACTCACGTGACCGACCCCGTCCAGGGAGGAAAGAGTGCGGGCAGGTCCGGGGGTGGAGTTTTGCTGACCTGGGCGGGAGCCCAATAAATCCGCAGCCCGCGGCCCGGGGCCGCCCCTTGAAGCCCCACCGAGACCTCCTGCTGTCAGCGCTGGGCGCGCCTCCCTGGGAGAGCCACCGAGCCCGACGGAGGGGGAGGCGAGGTGCACGGACAGACAGACAGACGGCGAAGGCAACCGCGTGGACGGAAAGGAGAGCTAGGGAGGCAGCGGGCCACGCGAAGGCCGCCAGGAACCGAAGGGAACAGGCGTGCGCCTCGCGGAGGAGGCCGAGCATCCTCCACCGCCGCTCAGCCCCGGCCTCCGCCGCCGCCTGCCTCCCGGGCCGCGCGCGGGGTGGGCGGGGTCGCGCCTGGTCCCGGCACCTGCACCTGCCCTTCATGGCCGCCGTCGGGGCGGGCGCGCGGGCCACGTTTGGAGCCTGGGACTATGGGGTCTTTGCGCTCATGCTCCTCGTGTCCATGGGCATCGGGCTCTGGGTGGGGCTGGCGCGGGGCGGACAGCGCAGCGCGGAGGACTTCTTCACGGGGGGCCGGCGCCTGGCCGCCCTGCCCGTCGGCCTCTCGCTGGCCGCCAGCTTCATGTCGGCGGTGCAGGTGCTGGGCGTCCCCGCGGAGGCCTACCGCTACGGCCTCAAGTTCCTCTGGATGTGCCTGGGCCAGCTGCTCAACTCCCTCCTGACCGCTGCCTTCTACCTGCCCATCTTCTACCGCCTGGGCCTCACCAGCACGTACCAGGTACTGGGCAGAGGCCGGCAGCCGGACCTGCCTGGCTGGGGACGCGGGGATGCAGTGGGGGGAGCCCTGGGGCTGTGGGCCGCGGTGCAGGGGTACACAGAGGGGCTTCTTGGTGCTTTTGTGCCCGCCCCCACCCCTTAGGCATCCAGGTGGGCAGGGTTCTGGGAAGAAGCCCCAGGCAGCGAGGCCAGGGGCAGGAAGGAGGAAGAGGAGCCGGTGTCCTGGTTCTCTTCGGTGGAAGCCCGCAGGGGGTGGGGCCGGGCTTGCACTCACCTGTGGACAGGTGCACACCTGCCCCCCACATGCCTCAGCATGTCGATGCCTGAGTGCTCTCGGACGGCGGGCTGGAAATTCCAAACCTGACTTCCCCTCTGTCTCCCACTCGGGCACGGGGCAGGCCTCTGCCCAGATTCCCCAGGCGTCCAACCCGGCTGAGTACAGGACCTCCCTTAGGCAGTGGGTGAAGTGATTAAAATCGAGGCTAATAACTGTTGGCCACGAGTGTGTGTGTGTGTGTGTGGTGGGGGGGGGGGGGGGGACGTGTACACACATTCTGTGGGCACAGGCATGGAGGTGGTGGGTGTGCACAGGTGTGTGCGGACAATGGGAATGTGTGCACTTGGTAGAGGTTCCCACGGGCAGGAGTGCAGAGAGCAAAGCTGTCCTCTGGAGAGAGGGCAGAAGCCAAGGGGGCGGGTGAAGGAACCCAGAGGTCTGGAGCCCCGAGGTAGGATCTGTCCAGGTGACCACGAGCCCTCGGCTCCTCCTTGCAGTACCTGGAGCTCCGTTTCAGCCGAGCGGTGAGGCTCTGTGGGACGCTGCAGTACCTGCTGGCCACAGTGAGTGGCCTGGGCCCTGCCCTCTCCCTGAGGGTCCTGCCTTCGTCGGCCCCGCCCACAGCCCTCCCCCATCCTTCCCCACCTACCCCTGTGGGTCCCATCTCCACCCAGCAAGGCTCAGCCCATGCCCTGCCCACTTCTGTCAGGTCCGCCAGCCCCCCCCCCCCCTCGCTACTCCCCCTTATGCCAGCCCTGACCTGACCTGACCCTGCCCCCACTTGCCGGACCCTGCCCACCTGCCTCCTCTCTACCCCAAACACCCTCCTTCTCCCCTCTCTGATTCATTCCCAGTCACCACAGCCACTACCCTCCCCCTCTCCCCCCTGCAGGTGCTATACACTGGAATCGTGATCTATGCCCCTGCACTCATCCTGAACCAAGGTTTGGCTCTGAGAGAGAGAGAGACAGAGAGACAGAGAGAGAGAGAAAAGAGCGGGGAGGGTGTCTGCAATTCGGCAAAGGCTTACAGGCTATCCCAGAGGAGGCAGCAGGGGCTGCCCCAGGGACATGGGAGGGAAGACTCCTGGAGGGAGGAGAGCCCAAGACACGAGTCCAAATCTCCACCCCACTTGGTGGCCTAATGGGGGGGATTTCCTTGAACAGTGACCGGGCTGGACATCTGGGGGTCACTCCTGTCCACTGGAGTCATCTGCACCTTGTACACCACTGTGGTGAGTGACACCCCCCCCCCCCCCGCCGACCCCACTTGGGGGCTTCATGCCCGCTGGATAGGGGAGACCCTGGGCTGGCTGTCTGCACTCCCTACCTTTCCTTCCTCCTGAGGAAGCCCCGTGTCAGCTGGGCCCGTTTCCTCATCTTTATAATGAAAGAATATTTGAAAGGCTTATTGGTTAGGGCCCAGGGCGTCCCTAACTGTCATGGGCGTCCTGCTTCAGGCCTGGCTGGATCCAGGGGCTACAGCAGTGCCCTCTGTGTACCGCTCCCATCTCTAGGGGCTCCATCAGCTCCATGCATCCATCCCGTTGGCAGAAAGTGAGTTCCTGTTTCAGGATGGGCTGGCTAAAGTCCGGGAGGGCTCTGTTTGGCCGGCGTTGGTCTTGTGCACAGAATGAGCAGAAGTTTGGGGGGCTGGGCTATTCTTTTTTCTAAATTGAGTTTATTGAGGTCACATTGGTTAATAAAGGTATATAGGTTCCGGGTGTACAATTCTATAATGCATCATCTGTAGGTTGTGTTGTGTGTTCACCACCCCAAGAGGTCTCCTTCCATCACCACTTACCCCCCGAGGCCCTCTTCCACCTCCCCACACTCCCCGTCCTCCTTGGGAATCGCCATGTTGTTGTCTGTGTCTATGAGGTTTTTGGCTTTGTGGCTTAATCCCTTCAGCTTTTGGGGTTCGGATATTCTCATTGGCTATTCTTGGAGCTGGGAGCAGGACTGGCCTCACCTGAACAGCCTATGAGGGAAAAGGGGCTTCTGCAGAGGAAAGTGCAGGGGCTGCCATGGGAATGTAAAAGCGTGGAGGCCGGGAGGGTAAAGGCAGCAGGTGATAATAATGGTGATAATCATCATAGCGGCAGCCATCACTCACTCACTGAACACTTATATGCGCCATTCCAAATATCTTTCTCATGTTAACTAATTTCATTCTTACATCACCATAAGGAGAGTGCTGTTATTTGTTTTAATCGAGTCTAGAGAGAGGAAAGGGGAGGAGAGAGAGAGAGAAACATCCATCCTTTGCCTCCCGAACGCACCCTGACAGGAGATCCAACCCCTGCCCCAACCGGGAATCAAACTCGCCACCTTTCCTTGTATGGGACGACACTCCAACCAACTGCGCCACACCGGCCAGGGCAGGAGAGTACTGTCCTTAACCCTGCTTTACAGATAGGAAACAGGCAGAAGGGGGCATTGGTCCAGGCTACTGCTGGAGGCCAGGCCAGACTGGCCCCAGCCAGGTCTCCTGTCTGCTCCCTCTATGCCTCACTCTGTCCTGTCTTGCAGGCCCCAGACAGGTCTCTGTCTGACCCCCTCTCTCCCTCTCTGTCACATCCTGCAGGGCGGCATGAAGGCTGTGATCTGGACCGATGTGTTCCAGGTTGTGGTGATGCTGGCTGGCTTCTGGGTTGTCCTGGTTCGCGGGATCATGCTTATGGGCGGGCCCAGACAGGTGTTCAAGCTTGCCCAGAACCACTCCCGGATCAACCTGATGGAGTGAGTGAAACTGTAGAGGGGGATAATGCAAGAGGATGGAGCTGGCATCCCGCTGCCCTGGGAGAAGCCAGCCAATGCCTACTGCTCCAGGAAGCGCCCCTCCCCATTCCCTCCCCAGGCTCCCCAAAGATAGTACCCTGGCTCCCCTTCTCTGTACTCCCCCACCCCACCTCTGGCCAGACTGGAAACCGAAGGCTCTCTGAGGTCCTAGCGGGGCACAGAAAGGATGGTTTTGGAACACAAATACAGATGACTCAGTAAACAAATTAATGAATTTCAATCAGGCAAACTCCTATTCACACTTCAAAACCCATTCCAAATGTCCCCTTAAGGCCCTTAAGGGTAATGGCCATCTGGGGCCCTTGGAAAAGTGAATTCAATGTGGTATCCCCACATGGATGGCTTGCCCTGCCCTCATCCAGCTTTGACCCAGATCCGCGGAGTCGGTACACATTCTGGACTCTCACGGTGGGCGGCACGTTGGTGTGGCTCTCAATGTATGGCGTGAACCAAGCACAGGTGCAGCGCTATGTGGGTTGCCGCACAGAGAAGCAGGCCAAGCTGTAAGTGTTTGGGGGAGGGGGCAGGATGGGGGTCTCTAGGATGCACCGTCCCCCCCCATCCCCAGCCTGAGGCACACCTCCCCACAGGGCCCTGCTCATCAACCAGCTGGGCCTGTTCCTGATTGTGTCCAGTGCTGTTGCTTGTGGCATCGTCATGTTCACACTCTATATGGACTGCGACCCACTCCTCACAGGGCGCATTTCTGCCCCCGACCAGGTGAGTCTGGTCCAGGCTCCCAGGCCACTCCTGACCCCACCCCCACTCTGAATCTCTATATGGATGAATCTCGGGGTGACGGTAGAAGGGCTTTCCTAGCAGCCTGTGCAGAGGCACAGACGCAGGAGAGCGTTTGGCTCAGGGGAGGATCTGGGAGGCGATGAGGAGCCATGGTAGATGTGAGCAGGAGAGGGCACATTCAGGCCTCGAGTCAGACTCCCTGAGGCGTATCAAGGAGAAGATGGGACCGTGGTCCCACACACAGTGATGGTGTTAATAATAATGACCAGCTCCCGTGTGCCAAGCACCGACCCTGTGTCTCATGCCACTCCCTCCCTTCACAAGCAGTTAGTGACCCATCCAGTTCTTCAATATGTGATAGGGCCAAGGATGTCATGGTGCCCACTTTACAGATGAGCAAACTGAGGCGGGAGCGGGTAGGAGGCAACTGTCTAAGGTCCGCAGGCAAGTCAAAGGCAGCTCTAGCTACAGGGTACAGAGTGGACAGAGGCTGCAAGGCTGTTGCATCTGCTATCCTCTGGGGTCAGAATCCTGCCTGCCTGACTGCAACCTCAGGCGGGGCTGCACCTTTCAGCCTCACTGTCCTCGTCAACAAAGCGATGACACGGGGCCCTGCCTCACCGGGACCCCAGGGCTCTGTGCGTGGCGGGGCTCAGTGGCCATCACAGGTGCATGCAGCCCATCCACAAACACACACTGAGTGCCCACTGTGAGCCCGGTCTGCACTGGGCGCTGGGGCCGTGCAGGGTGAGGACAGACAGAAGCCCCAGCGTCTGGGTGCTCCTGTCCCGGAGGCTGACCCCCTCCTCCCCCCAGTACATGCCCCTGCTCGTGCTGGACATCTTTAAGGACCTGCCTGGAGTCCCTGGCCTCTTCCTGGCCTGTGCCTACAGTGGCACCCTCAGGTGAGTGGCCCTGCTTGCTCGCCCAGCCTGTCCCAGCCCCTCAGAGCCTTGTCCCTACCAGCCGCCCCCCTTCGGGACAGAATGCTCTGGACCGTGCCTACTCACAGTTCCTGCTTGGTTCCCAGCGGGCAGCTCGGGTGGGCCTGGCAGAGGGCACACCCTGGGCACAAGGACCCAGCTGTGGGGTCTTTGCCTCAGTACCTGGCAGCCACACCTGGCTCCCCTCTCTTCCTTCCCCCTCCCCATCCTTCTTCCCCAAACAAATGTTTATTGAGGACGACTCTGCTTTAAAGCTGCTGTTTTAAATCCTGGGGGCCCAGACGTGACCAAGTGGCCCCCCTCTCCTGCCCTCATGGGCCTCACTTTCTGGTGGTTTTAAGTCTTCCATGACTTCTGGCCACAGGGTGACCAGAGTCCCAGGTGGCAGGTCTCCGCAGCCCATTGTGACTCTGTAACAAGAACGTTGCCATCCGTGTCCCTGGGTGTGGGTATCCCTGCTCCTGTGTGTGTGTGTGTGGGGGGGGGGGGGGTGTCTCAAGTCTGTGGATGGGGGTAGGGTAGGCCTCGCCTCCACTCTTAGGGGAGTCTGTCACCCATGCCTCTGCCCTTGGCTAGGTGGGGTCCTGGCAGGCCAGACGGTGTGGCCAGCAGGGGGATCCCCAGCAGGTGGGCCCCAGAGTTGGCCTGGCCAGTCTCTGGATATGGCCTGACCACACTCTCCTCCCGCCCCTGCCCCCCAGCACCGCGTCCACCAGCATCAATGCCATGGCTGCGGTCACTGTGGAGGACCTCATCAAGCCGCGGCTGCCCGGCCTGGCACCCCGCAGACTCGTCATCATCTCCAAGGCGCTCTGTGAGTTGGGGGGGATCTGGGTGGGGGGCCAGGGCAGCCTCTCCCCACTGACGGTGCCTCCCCTCCTCCCCTCGCTGCAGCGCTCATTTATGGCTCGGCCTGCATCTCCGTGGCGGCTCTGTCTTCACTGCTGGGGGGCGGGGTCCTCCAGGTGAGCCCTCCCCCGAGAGGTCGGGCACCTCCTGCCTCGCACTGAGGTTAGAGGGGGTCACACCCTCTCTGGGTCCCGTCTGCCACCAGCGGAGGGATACTGCCTGCAGCCGCTTGGGAGGAGGTGGGGGAGGGGGAGGCGGTGGCCTGGGAGGAGGTGGGGGGAGGGGGAGGCGGTGGCCTGGGAGGAGGTGGGGGGAGGGGGAGGCGGTGGCCTGGGGGCAGGAAGGGGCTGGAGGTGGGATGGGATCGATCGCACCCGCATGCATCCGTTAGGGGAGAGAATGGGCCTCTTTGCCTCCAACCCCGGGGAGGCAAAAACAGGGCTTCCCCTCCCGGAGGGAAACTGAGGCACAGAGGGTCTCAGGCCCGCAGTGCGATTCCTCAGGTCCTGCTTTCCCTGCGGGTAAACCGAGGCTGGAGAGGGGGTGGCTCTGCCCTCAGTCCCCCCCCCCCCCCGCAGGGCTCCTTCACCGTCATGGGCGTCCTGAGCGGCCCCCTCCTCGGAGCCTTCTCCCTGGGGATCTTCCTCCCCGCCTGCAACACGCCGGTGAGTGGGGCCGGCGGGGCTGGGGGCTGCGGGCGCGGCCAGCCTCCCCCGAGGCTGACTCCGGCTCGGCTCCCAGGGCGTCCTCTCCGGGCTGCTGGCCGGCTTGATCGTCTCGCTGTGGGTGGCCGTGGGCGCCACCCTGTACCCGCCCGCCGCGAAGGCCATGGGGGTCCTGCCGTCCTCCGCCGCCGGCTGTGCGGGGCCCGCGGCCAACGCCTCTGGCCTCCTGGGCCCGCTCCTCCTCGCCAACGCCTCCAGCGGGGCCGCCAGGTGAGCGGGAGAGTGCGGTCCGGAAGGGCCTTAAACTGAGCCCAGATGAGGAGCCGGAGCCGGCTGGGTGAGAGGGGAGGAAAGGGCGTTCCCAGCTGAGGGAGCGGGGATCCCAGGTTCAGATTAGTGCACTGGCGGCGGTGAGGTTGGAGTGGACTTGAAGGGAGAAGGACGAATAGGAGACAAGGTCCAGCCAGGGGAGTTGGGTCTGGTTTTTTGTTTTTTGTTTTTTTAATTAACAAGTGTCTTCTATATTTTCTTTTACTTTAAAAAAATTTTTAAAATATATGTATATATATTTTATTGAATTCAGAGAGGGAGAGAGAGGGAGAGAGAGATAGAATCATCAATGGTGAGAGAGAATCATTGGTCGGCTGCCCCTACTGGGAATCGAGCCCACAACCTGGGCATGTGCCCTCGACTGGACTCGAACCTGGGACCTTTCAGTCCACAGGCTGATGCTCTAGCCACTGAGCCAAACCAGCTAGGGCTTTGGAGGTCTGATTTTTTTTTTATTGTGACATAATTTACAGACCATAAAATTAGTCATTTAAGCGCAGCTGGCATGGCTCAGTGGTTGAGAGTCAACCTATGAGCCAACCAGGAGGTCACAGTTGGATTCTTGGATCCTCAGTCAGGGCACATGCCCAGGCTGCAGGCTCAATCCCCAGTAGGAAGCCAATCGATGATTCTCTCTCATCATTGATGTTTCTATCTCTCTCTCCCTCTCTCTTCCTCTCTGAATTCAATAAAAATATGTTTTAAAAACTAGTCATTTAAAAGTGGGTTTTAGTATATCTGCATTATACAACCACCACCACTAACTAACAAGAAATTTTTCATCATTTCAAAAAGAAGCTGTGTGCCAATCAGCAGTCACTTCCTATTCCCCAGCCCCTGGCAACCACTAAGCACTTTCTGTCACTATGTATTTGCCCGTTCTGGACATCTATACTAATAAAAGGGTAATATGCTAATTAGGCCAGGAGACCATCCAGGAGACCTTCCGGATGTCCTTCTGGACAAAGCCATGGTGGGGGGGCCAAGGTAGAGGCAGTTAGGGGCGATCAGGCCAGGAGGGGAGGGCAGTTGGGGTGAGCAGGTTGGCAGGGGGGGCAGTTGGGGGCAATCAGGCTAGAAGGCAGAGTGGTTAAGGGTGATCAGGCAGGCAGGCAGGTAAGCGGTTAGGAGCCAGCGGTCCTGGATTGCAAGAGGGACCTATGTGATCGGGCCTAAACTGGCAGTCGGACATCCCCTGAGGGTTCCCAGATTGGAGAGGGTACAGGCCAGGCTGAGGGACAGCCCCCCCTCCCCATGAATTTCGTGCACCGGGTCACTAGTTCATATAAATGGATTCATACAATGTGTGGCCTTCTCTGTTTGGCCTCTCTCACTCAGCATGATGTTTTCCAGGTTCATCCATGTTGTAGTGCTTGCCAATGCTGCAGTCCTCTTTATGGCTGAGTAACATTTCCTTGTGTGGATCGACCAAATTTTGTTTGTCCATTCATCAGCTGATGGATATTTTGGTTGTTTCTACTTTTTGGTGACTGTGACCAGTGCTGCTATGAACACTCACGTACAAGTTTTGGTGTGGACATACGTTTCATTTCTCTTGGTCTATACCTCGGTGTGGAATTGATGGGTCATATGGTGATTCTATGTTTAGCTTTTTGAGGACCCACCAGACTGTCTTCTGTAGCAGCTGCACTATTTCACATTCCCACAAGCAATGTCTGAGAGCTCCAACTTCTCCACCAACACTCATCAGTTTCCTTTTTTAAAAATTCTAGCCACCCTGTGGATGTGAGGTGGTATCTCATTGTGGTTTTGATTTGCATTTCTCTAATGACAAATGATGTTGAATATCTTTTCATGTGCTTGTTGGCCATAAGTATACCTTCTTTGGAGAAATGTCTATTTAAATTCTTCATTTTTAAATTGGGTCTTTTTATTGTTGAGTTGTAACTTATATATTCTTTATATCTTTATATATTCTGGATACTAGATCCTTATCAAATGTGTGATTTGCAAATATCTTCTCCCATTCTGTGAGTTGTCTTTGTGTGTGTGTGTGTGTGTGTGTGTGTGTGTGTGTTAGGTTTTTCTTTTGTTTTGTTTTGTTGTTTTTGTTTTTGTGTTTTTGTTTTCTAAATATATTTTATTGATTTTTTTACAGAGAGTAAGGGAGAGAGATAGAGAGTTAGAAACATCGATGAGAGAGAAACATCGATCAGCTGCCTCCTGCACACCCCCTACTGGGGATGTGCCCGCAACCAATGTACATGCCCTTGACCGGAATCGAACCTGGGACCTTTCAGTCCGCAGGTCGATGCTCTATCCACTGAGCCAAACCGGTTTCAGCTGTTTTGTTTTTAGAATATATTTGTATTGTTTTCAGAGAGGAAAGGAGAGATAGAGAGAGAAACATCAATGATGAGAGACAATCATGGATTGGCTGCATCCTGCATGCCCCCTACTGGGGATCGAGCCCGCAACCCAGGCATGTGCCCTTGACGGAAATTGAACGAAGGACCCTTCAGTCCACAGGCCAACGCTCTATCCACTGAGCAACACCGGCTAGGGCAAGTGTTAGGTTTTTTAATTGAATTTATTGGGGTGACATTGGTTAATAAAACCATACAAGTTTCAAGAGTACAACTCAATAACACATCATCTGCATTCTGCATCGTGCACTCACCGCCCACAGTGAAGTCTCCTTCCAGCTCCATTCTGTGGGTTGTCTTTTCTTCTCTTGATCGTGTTCTTTGATGCACAAGAATTTTTAATTTTTTTGAAGTCCAATTTATCTATGTTTTCTTTGGTTGCTTGTGCTTTTGGTGTTAATAGCCAAGTAATGATTGCCAGACCCAAAGTCATAAAGATTCATACCTATGGTTTTCTTTTTTTAATTTTATTTTCTTGTTTAACGTATTACAAATAGTAGCACATATGTCTCCTTTTTTTTCCCCATTGACCTTCCCTGGCCTCCCCTATCCCCCGGCACATGCCCTTACCCCCCCCCCCCCCCAGTGTCTTGTGTCCATTGGTTATGCTTATATGCATGCATACAAGTCCTTCAATTGATCTCTTACCACCACCGCCCCCCTCCAACACTCCCCAGCCTTCCCGCTGTAATTTGACAGTCTGTTTGATGCTTCTCTGCCTCTGTATCTATCTTTCTGTTCATTAGCTTATAATGTTCTTTATTATCCACAAATGAGTGAGATCAAGCGGTATTTTCCTTTCACTGCCTGGCTTATTTTGCTTAGCATAATTCTCTCCAGTTCCATTCATGCTGCTGCAAATGGTAAGAATTCCTTCTTTTTTATAGCAGCATAGTATTCCATTGTGTAGATGTACCACAGTTTTCTAATCCACTCATCTGTTGATGGGCATTTAGGCTGTTTCCAATTCTTAGCTATTGTAAATTGTGCTGCTATGAACATAGGGGTGCATATATCCTTTCTGATTATTGTCTCTGGTTTCTTGGGATATATTCCTAGAAGTGGTATTACTGGGTCAAATGGCAGTTCCATTTTTAAATTTTGGAGGAAACTCCATACTGTTCTCCACAGTGGCTGCGCCAGTCTGCATTCCCACCAGCAGTGAAGGAGGGTTCCTTTTTCTCCGCAACCTCGCCAGCACTTGTCATTTGTTGATTTGTTGATGACAGCCATTCTGACAGGTGTGAGGTGGTACCTCATTGGTGTTTTGATTTGCAGCTCTTGGATGATTCGTGACTTTGAGCACGTTTTCATCTGCTTCTTGGCTTTCTGAATGTCCTCTTTGAAAAAGTGTCTATTTAGGTCCTCACCCCTATGTTTTCTTCTAAGAGTTTAATATGGCTTTATCCTGAGGACAGTAGTGAGCCACAGAGGGCAGTGAGCAGAGGCAGGAGGTTATCTGAGTTACATTTTGGTAACACTCCCTCTGGTTGTGTGAGGAAAAAGCCTGGAGCAGAGCTGAGGGCAGGATAGTGGGAGAGAAGTATTTGGCTACTGCACACATCTGGGTGAGCAATAATGGAGGACTGGGCTAGGCTGTGGAAGTGAAGATGAAAGGAAGGGAATGGATTGAGTGTGGCTTCTAGACTCAGGCTCATCTCTCCCTCCCCCAGAATGGACCCTGGTCGACCCACCTTGGCTGACAGCTTCTACGCCATTTCCTATCTGTACTATGGTGCCCTGGGCACACTGAGCACCGTGCTATGTGGAGCCCTCATCAGCTACCTGACGGGTAAGCAGGGCTTATGGCTTCCTCAGAGGCACCCTGTTTGTCCCTCTGTCTCCAGGACCCACTGGGCAGGAGGAAGAGGAAGGAAGCCCCCAGTGGCCAAGCAGCCACTATATACTGGACACATCTGCACCCTTTATGCTGTGTCACCTTCAGGACCACCCTGCACCTTGCAGGGCTTGTCTTATTTTGCAAAGGCAGAAACGGAGACACCCGCACACCCCCAAAGATTAAGTCCTTGCTAGAGAATGTAGCAAGGCCGCGAGATGCTGTCCGTGGTGCTGAAACACATTCCCATCGGGACCTTGGCCGCTATGCAATCCACAGGGAATTCTGAACCCCACAAAGAAGTGAAAAGAGATAAAGAGAAATCAATAGTGCCCTGACCAGTCTGGCTCAGTGGATAGAGCGTTGGCCTGCGGACTGAAGGGTCCCAGGTTCAATTCCGGTCAAGGGCATGTACCTTGGTTGCGGGCACATCCCCAGTGGGGATGAGGCAGCTGATCGATGTTTCTCTCTCATTGATGTTTCTGACTCTCTATCCCTCTCCCTTTCTCTCTGTAAAAATTCAGTAAAATATATTTTTTAAAAAAGAGAGTTCAATAGTAATAACAGTATCCGTTCAGCTTTCTTTTTTAAAAAAATACATTTTATTGATTTTTTACAGAGAGGAAGGGAGAGGGATAGAGAGTCAGAAACATCAATGAGAGAGAAACATCGATCAGCTGCCTCCTGCACACCCCCTACTGGGGATGTGCCCGCAACCAACGTACATGCCCTTGACCGGAATCGAACCCAGGACCCTTCAGTCCGCAGGCCGACGCTCTATCCACTGAGCCAAACCGGTCAGGGCCCGTTCAGCTTTCTGAGTGTAGACTTTACATTTACCAGGCGTTTACTGAGTCTGTCTCCGTGCTGTGAACAGAACCACACACTGGCCCCTCCTGGCCATCCACTGATGTAGAGATGAGGAAGCCGAAGCCTGGATGGGGCAGAGGCTTGCCAGGGTCGCCCCGTGGGTCCCTATCAGATCTTGGATTGGAGTCCATCCGAGCTCTCCCTTCCCTTCCCAGCCTCCAGTTGTGGCCACCCCTCTCTTAATGACCCCAATTCTCTCTGACCCCCAGGCCCAACCAAGCGCAGTGCCCTGGGTCCTGGTTTGCTGTGGTGGGACCTCACGTCGCAGACAGCATCAGTGGCTCCCAAGGAAGAAGTGGCCACCCAGGGTGACAGCTTGGTGAAGGTCAGTCTCAGGGAGGGGCTCCCCAAATGGGGGAAGGGACAGTAAAGTAGCTGTGAAGTAGCTTGGGGTGCTCTGGGCGTGTCCATAACTCAAGGGAATGACACGATGATCAGTCACTGTCTTTCTCAGCTTCTTGTTACCACCAGTGGAGAGACTCCGTTGGGAGGTGCTGTATCTTCAACACTTTCTATTATCCCCTTTAACAAAGGCTAAGCAGAAGTTCATAATTTTCATTAAAAAAATAACAACAGTGTATCTGTTTTTACACTTACTTTCGATCTATGGCAGGTGAAACTTTAGGGTATTGATAGAAGTCTCTCCTGAAAATAAAATTACTTAATTCAAAAGTGACTCAGCCCTGGCCGGTTTGGCTCAGCGGTTATAGCGTTGGCCTTGAAGTCAGAAAAGCCTCAGGTTCGATTCCCCATCAAGAGCACATACCTTGTACCTCGGTTGCAGACTCAATCCCAAGCCTTGGTTAGGGTGTGTGTGAGAGGCAACCAATCGATGTGTCTCTCCTTCATAGATTTTTTTTCTCTCTCTCCCTCCTCCCTCCCCTCTCTCTCTAAAAAAAAAATCAATGGAAAAAATATCATCGAATGAGGGTTAACAAAAAATAAAAATAAAAACAGCCCAGCCAGCATAGCATGGCTCAGCAGTTGAGCAGTTCATAGAGCAGGAGGTCATGGTTTGATTCCCAATCAGGGCACATGCCTGGGTTGTGGGCTCGATCCCTAGTGTGGGGCATGCAGGAGGTAGCCAATCAATGATTCTCACTCATCATTGATGTTTCTGTCTCTCTCTCTCCCTCTCTCTTCCTCTCTGAAATCAATAAGATATATATATATATATATATATATATATATATATATATATATATATATATATATATATATTTAAATATATTTTATTGATTTTTTACAGAGAGGAAGGGAGAGAGATAGAGAGTTAGAAACATCGATGAGAGAGAAACATCGATCAGCTGCCTCCTACACATCTCCCACTGGGGATATGCCCGCAACCCAGGTACATGCCCTTGACCGGAATCGAACCTGGGACCTTTCAGTCCGCAGGCCGACGCTCTATCCACTGAGCCAAACCGGTTTCTGCAAAAATATCTATATTTTTTAAAAAGTGAGTCAACATGGAGATAACTTACCTAAGGAAATGTGATGGGCTAGACCAGCGGTTCTCAACCTGTGGGTCGCGGCCCCTTTGGCGGTCAAACGACCCTTTCACAGGGGTCGCCTAAGACCATCGGAAAACACATATAATTACATATTGTTTTTGTGATTAATCACTATGCTTTAATTATGTTCAATTTGTAACAATGAAAATACATCCTGCATATCAGATATTTACATGACGATTCATCACAGTAGCAACATTACAGTTATGAAGTAGCCACGAAAATAATGTTATGGTTGGGGGTCACCACAACATGAGGAACTGTATGAAAGGGTCGCGGCATCAGGAAGGTTGAGAACCACTGGGCTAGACAGACAGCCTTTGCTCAAAGCCCCGTGGTTGCTATGTAAATGCCTTCAGTTTGGGAAACACTGTCCCTGAGGGGTCTGATTCATGCCCTGCTTTGGATCCCCTGTTTCATTTCCCCATTTATTAAGCACTCACTGTACCGAGCCCACTGCCAAGCAGGAGCAGATAAAAACTAAGCTGAGAAAAGAGTAGGGTCTTGGGCAGGGGGTGAGTGTTAGGAAGACGACAAAACAGGCTACAGGATGGGGGTGGCCTCCTGAAGAGGGGACATGGATAGAGCCCAGATGAGGAGGAAAGAGGCCAGCGGAGGAAGGGCAGTCTCCATGGAGGGCACAGCAAGTATGAAGGCCCTGAGGCTGGAATAGGTTTGACAAGAGGGGGTTTGGGGAGGAATCTATTTGGCTGGAATGTTCTAAAGCTCCCTCCAGCTGCTGTGGGGAAATATTTTATTTTCTTTTTTTTTTTAAATATATATTTTATTGATTTATTACAGAGAGGAAGGGAGAGATAGTTAGAAACATCGATGAGAGAGAAACATCGATCAGCCACCTCCTGTACACCTCCCACTGGGGATGTGCCCACAACTAAGGTACATGCCCTTGACCGGAATCGAACCTGGGACCCCTCAGTCCAAAGGCCGACGCTCTATCCACTGAGCCAAACCGGCTACGGCTATTTTATTTTCTTGAAGGGTAACAGGCAGAGAGTCAGAGAGAATGGAGGCAGGCCTGCATGCAAGCACTGATGGCCTGGACTGTAGATGACATGGGCATGGGGGAGACAAGTGGGTGGAGACTTTGGAGACCGAGGGAACTGGCTGGGGCGCTGGACAAGAGGACATTCTGTAACCCTGCCCCGGTCCCATCCTCCCAGGCCCTCGGGTCCCCATCTGGGAGATGAGCTAACACAGAAAAAGGAATCTCTGAAGGGGTCTTTCTTTTCTCCTCTCCACAGGGGGCCGAGGAGCTGCCTCCCAGCGCCAAGAGGCCTCCTGGCTTCGGGCTCACAAACGAGGACCAGCTGCTCTTCCTGGGGCAGAAGGAGGTGAATGGAACTAGCTCCGGCTCTTGGAACCCTGGCAGAGGACGTGAGGGTGGCCGTGACCTGCGGGAGACACACCTCTGAACCAGCCCGGACTGGCCACCTGGAATGGAAACTCAGGGGCAGCCCCCCCTCCAGTCAGCAGTTAGTCAGCCTTAGATGCTGTCCCCCTGCCAGCACCCCCAAAGCGAGGCCGGATTTTTCCATACCTACAATAAAAAGATGTTGGAATCCCCTCTGGAGACCATGGGAAACTTCCAGGTCCCACCTTAGGGTCAAAGAAAGACCCCAGCTCTTTCTGCGAGGTGCCTGAACCTTAGCAAGGATTGTGGAGGTCCTCAGGCCCAGCCTCCCCGGTACCTCATTTCGCAGGCAGGGGAACGAGACCTGGAGAGGGGCAGGGAGGTGGCCAAGGCCACAGGACAAACCAGAGACACATTGAGAGGTGGACACCAGCCTTTCCTCCTTCACCTCTTCCTGTTTTCCTCCCTTTGAAGGGTCAGATGGTACTTGGCCTCCGACCTTGGGAGCAGGGTGGGAGGAGGAAGGAGAAATAACGTTTCAGCGTTCCTCCTGCATCTGGACACTTTCCCCATCTCATTCATTAAGAAGCGTGAACCCACTTTGCAGAGGAAGAAACGGAAGCTCAGGGAGTTTGCCTGAGACCCCCCCCAGCAAGTCCAGTCAGGCAGGGACAGGCCTGGGTGCTGCATGATGCTCCACGGAGGACACGGTGTCCAGGGTCCAATCCACCCGGCGAGTGCACACTGGAGACGACATCCACACACATCAAATAAACAGACTCAGGCTTGATATCTCTGAGAAGTCATTCTGGCCTCAGCTCTCGAAGTCTGAGCACGGAGCTCTGTGTCTCTTGCCCAAGCCTGCACGTGAATAAACCTGAGTCTTTAAATCACCAGAGAGAGGTGACCACTCCCAGGTCAGGGTGCACGGTACTGCCCGCCCTGACCCACCGCTTGTCTCCCCTCCTGACTCCTTCTTGAAGCACTCCTTCCTGGCTGCCCTTTGCACCTGGTTAGCCTCCTCCATGTCCCTGCACCAGCCCCCGGGGTCTCTGTGATCACGAGAGCTGGCTGCACTTGCCTCTGCGCACACACCTGCCATGGCTCCATGGCCCCCTGCTCACCTGGCCGTCGAGGCTGCCAGGTCCGATAGAGCCCCTGCCCCATTCATGAGAGTTGGACACCAGCTTTTCCTCAGAAAGTGAGTTTATTTTAAAATAAGTTCTTGGCAGGTGTACGTAATCTAAATTAAGGTAAGGGCATGCTGGATTCGGATGGGCCCTGAATACAATGACTGTGTCCTCATAAGAAGAGGAGGAGAGCCCTAGCCGGTTTGGCTCAGTGGATAGAGCGTTGGCCTGTGGACTGAAGGGTCTCAGGTTCGATTCCGGTCAAGGGCACGTACCTTGGTTGCAGGCTCCAGCCCTGGGGTGCAGGAGGCAACCAATCGATGTGTCTCTCTCACACTGGTGTTTCCCTCTGTCTCTCCCTCTGCCTTCCACTCATTCTAAAAACCAATGGAAAAAATATCCTCAAGTGAGGAATAAAAAAAAAGGAAGAAGAGGAGGAGAGACCCAGAGACATAAACACAAAGGGAGAGAGTCATGTGGACGTGGACGCAGAGATTGAAGTGATGCTGCCACAGCCTCCGAACTCAGGGGCCGCCAGAAATGAGAGAGGCAAGGAGACCCCTCCCCTCGAGCCTTCAGAGGGAGCGTGGCGCTGCCCACCCCTGGATTTTGAACGTCTGGCCTCCAGAACTGTGAGAGAATACATTCTTATTGGTTTTAAGCTATGGCGGTGACAGCAAACTAATGCAGTAGTCCCCGCTTATCTACAGTTTCACTTTCTAAGGTCAACTGGGGTCTGAAAACATTACATGGAAAATTCCAGAAGTAAATAATCAATAAGGTTTTAAAAAATATTTTTATTGATTTTTAGAGAGAGAGAGAGAGAGAGAGAGAGAGAGAGAGAGAGAAACATCTATGTGAGAGCCGAATGTCAATTAGCTGCCTCCTGTATGCCCCCTACCAGGGACTGAGCCCGCAACCTGCGCATGTGCCCTGACCCAGAATTGAACTGACAACCTTTCAGTGTATGGGCCAATGCCCAACCAACTGAGCTACACAAGCCAGGGACACAATTCATGTTTTCAATTACACACAGTTGTGAGTCGCGTCATGAAATCTCTGCTGTCCTGCTTGGTCTGGCCCTGGCCATCCAATTTGGATATATCTTTTTTAAATTAATTAACTAACTAACTAGTGTTTTTTAATTGTTGACACTGTTACAGATTTCCCCCATTTCCTCCTCTTCGCCCCCTTCACCCAGCGCCCCCTCCCCCAGGCCTCTGCCACATTATTGTCTGTGACCATGGACTATGCATATCTGTCCAATTTGGGTATCTTCTAAGTTCCTTTCCATGCCTCATTGCTTTGGCTGGAACTGCTAATACGACATTGACAGAAATTTTTACAAAGCAGACATTCTTGATTTTAGACCTCAACTCACTGGGTACCAGTAGCACCCTCCCCCAGTGCGACAACCAAAAATGTCTCCAGACATTGCCCAGTGTCCTCTGAGGGCAAAACTGCCCCTGAGCGAGAACCCTGGTCTATGCCGACACAAGCACCTCCCCAGCTTTATAGTAAGGCCTCGGCATTGTCCCAGGCCAGGGACTGCGGGCCTTGGGAGAATGCCACCTGGCCCCGGTCCAAGGGCATGGGCCGGTGTGTATGGGGGGCACACGGGCGTTCAGAACACCAAGGGGCTGGCGGTAACAAGAAAGAAAACATCCATTGGTCCATCGCAAGAGCCTGGAATATGGGACGTGGGGCTTTTAGGGGACAGCACACCAGGCTGGCAATTAAATAATTCACTGGGGTTGGAGGGCTGCAGCGGATTCCAAGGGACAAGGTGCAAAAGCAAGTTGCTCAGCAATGCCCATAGTCAGGTGAAGGCCAGGATTTCTCAGCCTTGGTGCTATTGATATTTTGGGCTGAGTAATCCTCTATTGAGGGGCTATCCTGTGGGTTGTAGGGTGTTGAGCAGTATCCCTGGCCTCCACTCACCAGGGCCCAGTAGCACGCTCCCCTTCCCCAGCTGTGACAACCAGAAATGCCTCCAGTATCCATGGGCAGTGTGTGTGTGTGTGTGTGTGTGTGTGTGTGTGTGTGTGTGTGTGTAGGGGGGCAGAGTCATCCCCAGTTGAGCACCACTATTCTTTTTTATTGTTAATCCTCACCTGAGGATATTTTTCCATTGACTTTCAGAGAAAGTGGAAGAGAGAGGGAAAGACAGAGAGAAACATCAATGTGAGAGAAACACATCGGTTGGTTGCCTCCTGCACGTGCCCGGACCAGGGCCCGGCCTGGGGCGGAGCCTGCAACCGAGGTACAGAATGCCCTTGACCGGAATCGAACCCAGGACCCTTCAGTCCGTAGGCCAACGCTCTATCCACTCAGCCAAACCAGCTAGGGCAAGCATCACTATTCTGCTAGTATGTGCAAAAAGAATAGATGACATATGTATTCCATTGTATTATTTCATTTTTGAGGTGATTCATTTTTAAAAATTTTTAAAATATGTTTTTATTGATTGGAGAGAGAGAAAAAAATGGGGAGGGATAGAGAGACCACAACCTGGGCATGTGCCCTGACTAGGAATCGAACTGATGACCTCTTGATTCATGGGTTGATATTCAGAGAGGAAGGGAGAGGGAGAGAGAGAGAGAAACATTGATGATGAGAGAGAATCATTGATCGGCCACCTCCTGCACACCCCCTACTCGGGATGGAGCCCATAACCCGGGCATGTGCCCTTGACCAGAATTCAACCCGGGACCCCTCAGTTCACAGGCTGACTCTCTATCCACTGAGCCAAACCAGCTAAGGATAAAGTGATCCATTTTTATAATCTGAAGGATATTATGAAATGGTTGACATTCCTTGATCATATACTGTGTGCCAAGTGGTTTACTCATACACTGGTAAAAGTGTCTATGTTTATTGAGCATCGACTCAGTAACAAGCACTTTTTGTAATTATTTTGGCTTATTTTTAATTAATATACATTTTTAGAGCAGTGTTAGGGTTACAGAAAGATTGAGGAGAAAGTTCAGAAAGCTCCCCCAGATCCCTCTCTCCCCCGCTCCCAGTTTCCCCTATTAACTTCTCTCATTAGTGTGGTACATGTGTTACAATTGATGAGCAAATATCGATGCATTATTATTAACTGAAGTCCACAGCTTACACTAGAATTCACTGTGTTGTACATTCTGTGGATTTTGACAAGTGCATAATGTCCACCGTTATGCTACCATACAGAATAGTTTTCCTGCCTTAAAAATTCCCTGTTACACCTATACTGTATTCATCTTGCCTTCAACCTCTAAATCAGTTCTATCCATTTTGCTTGTTTTTTCTTTTTGATTTTTCTATTGATGATAGTATCATCTGGTCTCGATTCTTTTTCTTATCACATTGGCCCGCACTTGCATATTAAGCATCTAATATTAGCTGTGATTGTGGGCACCCCTGCCCCATTCTGGAATACGGTATCTGTTGTTTCAACATCCAATACAACGTGGACGGTTTCTTTTGAATCACACTCTTTGATCCGACTAATTTCTTCCTACTCCCCATTTACTAAGAACTTAAAAATCAGGAATGGTTGCTGAATGCTGTCTGAGTTTTCTAGCACCGAGAGATACTCATTTGGCCTTTTTCTCCTTTCGTGTCTTCATGGAGTCAAGGAGCCTTTCTGCTGTTAAACGTCCCTGCCTCCTTGGAATAAAGCCCTGCATGCCCCTGGTATGCTGTCCTTTAAAGCAGAGCTGAGCTCAGATTGCATGTGCCCAGGCTCCTGACCCTCTCCCGGCAGGTCCTTACCCTGCAGCTGAGCTGACTCCCGCAGGGCGTGGGGGAGGGTCTGCTCAGAACTTCTGCAGGAGCTCAACCAGGCGACTTCAGCTCCGCAGCTCCCAGAACAGCTCCTCCTCCAGGAGCCTGCTGGCCGACCCTGCACCCTGCGCAGCCTCCTTACCCTTTTTTTTGTTGTTAATCCTCACTGGAGGGTATTTTTTCCATTTATTTTTGTTGTTGTTAATCCTCGCCCATTTTTTCCATTGATTTTTAGAGAGTGTGTAAGGGAGGGGGAGAGTGGAAGAGAGAAACATCAGTGTGAGAGAGACAGATCGATTGGTTGCCTCCCGCATGTGTCCTGACCCAGGCCAGGGGATCGAGCCTGCAGCCGAGGTATGTGCCCTTGACAGAAATCGAACCCATGACCCTCCAGGCTGACACTCTAACCATTGAGCTACCCCAGTGAAGGTCTCCTCTCCTTTTTTTTTTAAAAAAAATTGATTTCAGAGAGAGGAAAGGAGAGGGAGAGAGAGAAACATCAATTATGAGAGAATCATTGATTGGCTGCCTCCTGCAGTTCGAGCCCATAACCCGGGCATGTGCCCTGACCAGGAATGGAACCGTGACTTCGTGGTTCATAGGTTGACCCTCACCCACTGAGCTACATGGGCTGGGCAGGCCTCCTTGCCTTATTTCACTGGTTCTCTACACCCCATCCCCCCCTATCCTGTTGAATCATTCTCCTAAAGGAGGGAGGGGCCAGTCATACAGCTCCCCCTCACACGCACACACCCCAGAGCGATGGGCTTGTCCAGTGTCCCCTGCTGATTTTGGTATCCTCAGCTAAAGCCAAGACAGAGGCCACAAATTTTTTTAAAAATTTATTTATTTGAGAGAGAGTGAGCAAGCATTCATTGGTTGATTCTTCTATGTGCCCTGACTGGAGATGAAACCCACAACCTTGGTGTATTGAGATGACGCTCTAACCAAGTGACCTACCCTGCCAGGGCCCACAAGTTCTTGGTTTTTCTGGTCCTGAGGACAGTTGTCAAGAAGCCAGATTGAGCAGGACTCAGGGCTTGGCAGGTAAGTTTCATTGGAATGCCCCAACTGCCTCCTCCCCAGGTTCACAACTGGGTCAGCCTCAGGCACTGCTGGCTCCAGGGGCACCGCAGTGAAAGAAGGAGGATCTGGCTTACATTCTGTCCTTGCAGCCAAGTCTCAGACTGGGGCTGGGGTCAGGGGTTCCCCTAAACCAGCAGCTCCGCAGGCGGCAGCTCACCTAATACCACCCCATCCACCAATATAGATCCCAATGGAAAGCTGGCCTCCTGCAGCCAGTCCCTGCCCCTCTCTGTGTCAGCCACATCCCGTTCTCCGGATCCCGACCTGGCAATGGGTCATGCAAAGAGTAGGTGTACTGGTTAATAATGCGGATTTGTAATCAAAGAAAACGCGATAATTTCAAGAGAAACATCAAAAGTGCTTTATTCAAAGTAATGTCCATTGCTAGCTACACATTTCCCCATCTATCAGGTAATTTGTGGATACCGTCCCAATAGAACTTTTCTTGTTTTGAGGCAAACCATTCAGAGACCCAATTTTCCACTTCTTCGTACGTTTTGAAGGGCTGCTCAGAAAGTGCGTGTGCTGTTGATCAGAACAAGTGGTCATCTGAAGGAGCAAGTTCTGGTGAATATGGGGGGTGGGTTAATACTTCTCAGGCAAGATCTTTTAATGTGTCTTTAACTGGTTTTGAAGTGTGTGATGGTGCGTCATCACGAAGCAAAATTACTTTGCCATGTCTTCTGGCCCATTCTGGTCGTTTCATGATCAAAGCGTGGTTCAAATTATTTGTTGTCGGTAGAGATCAGTATTAACGGTTTCTCCTGATTTTAGAAGCTCATAATACACCACACCTTCCTGATCCCACCAAACACAGAGCATTGTCTTCTTTCTGAAGCGATTTGGCCTTGCAGTCGATGTTGATGGTTGACCTGGATCAACCCATGATTTTGTGCATTTGGGATTCTCAAAATAAATCCACTTTTCATCGCCAGTCACAATTCTATGCAAAAAAGACTTTCTTTCGTGCTGTTAAAGCAACATTTTACTGATGACTTTTCCGTTTTCCATTTGTCTCTCATTCAGTTGATGTGGCACCCATTTTCCTTCCTTTAAAATCTTTCCCATTGCTTGTAAGCGGTCGGAAATTGTTTGCTGAGCAACGTTTAATCTTTCTGCAAGTTGTTTTGAGTTTCACACGCATCTTCATCCAATAATGCTTGTAATTGTTGGTCTTCAAACTTTTTCGGTTGACCTGGATGTTCTTTGTCTTTCACATCGAAAGCATCACTTTTAAAGCGTTTAAACCAGCGTCACAAGTATCTTGAGATGGAGCATGTTCACCATAAGCTTCCCGAAGTATATGATAACTTTCAGCAGCACTTTTCTTCAAAATAAAGTAATGAATTAAAACTTCCTGCAAATGCTCTTTTTTTGGCACAAAATTCGACATTTTTAAGTGTAAAAATATCTGTGATGTTAACACCGTCAGCAAATTTGACATATGAAGTTTTGAAGCTTGCTGTCAATGCAACAAAATAGCATACATATCAAATCACATATATATCAACATATGTATAACTCCATCTATTGAAAAAAATCTGGTCAAGCCTGGCCGGTGTGGCTCAGTGGTTGAGCATTGACCCAGGAGCCAGGAGGTCACAGTCAGGGCACATGCCTGGATTATGGGCTTGATCCCTAGTAGATTGGCTGCAGGAGGCAGCCATTCAATGATTCCCTCTCATCATTGATGTTTCTCTCTCTCCCTCTCCCTTCCTCTCTCTAAAATCAATAAAAACATATTTTAAAAACAGAGTCAGTCAAACCCAGGTTGCCCCAGCAAGGCAGAGCCCCCACATCATGAAAAATGAAAAGAAAGATTTAGAGAGAGAAAGATTTTCTTTAAAAAAAGTGATAACTTACACACACACACACACACACACACACAAAGATTATTCACATTTCTCAGAAATTTAGTTTTTTCCAACAAGACTAAATCACAGATAACATGAAACTCTGCCCAGGGAAGACCTGGGGGAAGAGCCCAGCAGAGGCTGGAGACGGAATTGAGCTGCCTGGGCGAGTGCAACGATCCTGGCAAGAAGACATATATTTCATTTCCTGACCCACAGCATAGAAGCTGAGGTTCCATAACATGACACTCACACCACGCGTCAGGCACCCCTAGTCCACCCTGATCACACTCCACTAAATGGATTTCACGGCCCAACTTGGTGGTTAAGAGCTCAGACTTCAAGCATGAGTTTGAATGTCAATTTTGCAAATTACTAACTGTTATACTTTCATTATGTTGCTTAACGTCCCTGTGCTGTAGTTTTATGCTGTAGCTTTAAAGTGAGGACAATAAGAGTATCTACTCGTGAGGTTTGATGCCAGATTTGCCTCCAGGAAGACTGAACCGATTTATACTTGTAACTTTAATATATTCCTATTTCATACACTCTTTCTCTAAACCCACACTATTCATCTTTTTAATCTTTAATAAATTCATGAGTGGGGGAAAAATGTTTCCTGGTTAGTAATTATAAATCTTATTTATCTTTAAATTTTTTAAATGTGGCTTTTCTTGTTACTTTTTAATCACACCATATTAAGTTTAAAGAGCCAGATTGTTCTGGAAGGCTTGTTATGAAAAGCTGCAGCCCCCTACAGTTCCCAGGAATTATGAAATCAAGAAAAACATCAACACAGCCCTGGTGTGCTCAGTTAGTTGGAGTATTGCCCTGTACACCAAAAGGTCGTGGGCTTGATCAGGGCGCATACTCAGGTTGTGGTTTGATCTCCTCTCGGGGTGCATGAGCGGGGGGTGCGAACGATCGATGTTTCTCTCTCCCTCTCCCTTCCTCTCCCTCTAAAATCAATGGAAACATATCCTCGGGTGAGGATTTTTTAAAAATCCACACAGTCATGGGAGAGATATGAACGCTGCTGTGGAGTCGTGGGCTTAAAGGTGTTAGGGAATGGGGGGTGTGAATGGAGCCAAACAGCTGGACAGGCCTCCCTCTTGTCCACTCCCAGCACCCTTTGCCCCTAGGTCCTGTTCATTCAGGCTGGATCAGCCCCTCTCCCCCCCCTTCAGTGTTCTGGCCTCTACCAGCCTCCCCCTCCCCCCGCCCTCCCCTGGCTCACACACCCTGCATAGCTCCCTATTGCTCCCAGAACAAAATTAATCTGGTAGCTGAAGCCAGCTCTGATACCCTGCTCCGTCCCCCCACTCCTCTCCTCATCCCCACACCCATGAGATGAGGAGGACCCTGGACTTAGAGCCTGGTGGAGCAGACTTTGAATTCTGACCTTGTTCACTAGCTTAACCTGGGCAGCTCTGTCACTTTTTTTTTAATCCTCACCTGAGGATATGTTCCCATTGATTTTTAGGGAGAGTGGAAGAGAGAGGGAAAGACAGAGAGAAACACTGATGTGAGAGAAACACAACCGAGATACGTGCCCCCGACTGGAATCGAACCCGGGACCCTTCAGTTCAGAGGCCTACACTCTACCCACTGAGCCATACCCTCGAGGGCAGCTCCGTCACTTTTACTTCAGTCCCTGTCCATGACAATAGGTGTGTGTGGCTCTGACCAGTTGCTCAGTGGTTAGAGCATCGGCCCGTACACCAAAGGTCGTGGGTTCAATTCTCGATCAAAGGCATGTACCTGGGTTGCAGGTTCAATCCCTGGTCCTGGTCAGGGTGTGTGCGGGAGGAAACCAATTGATGTGTCTCTCTCACATTGATGTTTCTCTCTCTCTCTCCCTCTCTCTCTCTCTCTCTCTCTCTCTCTCCCTCTCTCTCTCCTCTTCCCCCTTCCACTCTTTCTGAAAATCAATGGAAAAAAAATATCCTTGGGTGAGGATTAACAAACAAAGCAAAGGTGTGTGTTCTGGGTGCTGTAAAAGCACAGCCCTGGATGGGAGGCATTACCAGGGTGGCTGCCGGCTCCGAGGGCCCCAGGCGCCGGTGGCTGGTGGAGACCCATGTTTGATGTAGGGAAAGAGGCATCCAGATTGGCCGTTAACGGGCAAAGTGAAAACACCTGAGGTGTGCAAGGACGGCAGGGAGCCCACAGATTGCATCTATTGGGGAGAAGGGTCAACCCTAGAAAGCAAACAGCAGTTCTGTGTCCTCAAGGGGCCTGGTCACACATTAACATCCAAGCCCCAGCCCAGCCCACCAGGCCACCTCCATCTGCACGAAGGCGAGGGTGTTTGCTGAATTCTGTCCTTGCTCAAACATTTGTTTTCAAGACAAGCTAAATCCAGAGGCCCCAAGCCCTCTAATCAGGGTCAGAGCTCGCAGCTGGGGCAGAGGGGGAGCGGTGCACGTACAGGGCTGCACGCAGCTGGATCTGAGGGCTTCTCTCCAAGCCTGAGGCTCGGGGCCAGGAGCCCTGCAGCAGGAGAGCATGCACTGTCCAGAGCATGAGCCATGGACTCAGATTCTCCAGCCTTCGCCGTAGGAAGAATGGAAGCACGGATGCATGCTAGAACATGGGTGGACCCTGAAAGCATCCCCCTCAGTGAAAGAAGCCAGTCCCGGAAGGTCATATAGTATGTGATTCCATGTCTATGAAATGGCCAGAGCAGGCAAATCCGTAGAGACAGAAAGTGGATAAGTGGATGCCAGGGGTTGGAGGAGCGAGAATGGGGAGTGACTGCTCATGCAAAATGGTCTCCCTTTGGGGTGATGAAAATGTTTGAGAACTAGACAGATGTGATGATTGCACATGATGAATGTATTAAATGACTGAATTGTACACTTTAATTGGTTAATTAAATCATGTGAATTTCACTTTAATAATAAATAAATAAATAAATAAATAAATAATCTAATTAAAAAAGAATCCCAGCCCTGGCCAGTGTTGTTCAGTTGGTTGAACATCACCCCATGCACCAAAAGGTCACCAGTTTGATTCCTGGTCAGGGCACCTGACCAGGTTGTGGGCTCGATCCCGTGTGGGGCATGCAGGAGGCAGCCAAGCTGAGCAATGATTCTCTCTCATCATTGATGTTTCTCTCTCTCCCTCTCTCTTCCTCTCTGAAAGCAATAAAAATATTCTATATAATAAAAGGGTAATATGCAAATTGACCCTAACAGCGGGACAACCGGGAACAACCGGTCACTATGATGTGCACTGACCACCAGGGGGCGGATGCTCAGCGCAGGAGCTGCCTCCTGGTGGTCAGTGCACTTCCACAGGGGTAGTGCTGCTCAGACAGAAGCCGGCTCATGGCTGGCAAGGGAGCAGGCCTAAGCCTTTAGTTGATATCCCCTGAGGGCTCCCGGGCTGCCAGAGGGATGTCTGATTGCCAGCTTAGGCTTGATTCCCCTGGGGAGTGGGCCTAAGCCAGCAGGTGGACATACCCTGAGAGGTCCCAGACGGTGAGAGGGCTTGGGACTGGCTGAGGGACCTCCCCCGTGCACAAATTTTCATGCATCAGGCCTCTAGTCTTTTAAATAATAAAATTAAATCAATAAAAACATTTAACAAATAAAAACATATTTTTTAAAATTAGACACAGAACTGCCATATGTTCCAGCAATACATTTCTGGGTTTATACCCAAAATAATTTAAAGCAAATATTGAAAAGATTTCTGCACACCTATCTTCATAATGGCTTTATTCAGAATAGCCAAGAGGGAAAGTCTATTTATTTCTTCAAATAGATTTTCAAATACAGTGGGACCTTGACTTACGAGTTTAATTCGTTCTGAGACCAAGCTCATTAAGGAGCTCATTAAGGAGCTCATTAACTCAAATTACTCTATCAACTCAATGCAAAAAATCGGCCGAGAGACAGCTGGTATCTCAAAAAACTCATTAGTCGGGACACTCGTAAGTCAAGGCCCCACTGTATCTTGCTGTCTCTCTCCTCTCTTTCTGGCACTCCTATAATGCAAATGTTGGTACTCTTGAAGTTCTTCCAGAGGCTCCTTACCCTATCTTCATATTTTTGAATTCTCTTTTCTTTTTGCTCTTCTGATTGGGTGTTTTTTGCGTCCTCATATTTCAAATCCTTGATTTGATTCTCGGAATCCTCTACTCTACTGTCGAATCCCTGTATGTTATTCTTTATTTCAGACATTGTATGCTTAATTTCTGACTGGTCCTTTTGCATGTCTTTGGCATTCTCACTAAAATCCTTGAAAGTCTCACTAAGTCACTTTAAGGTCTCATGAAGATTCTTTTCTTTCTTTTTAAAAAAATATATTTTATTGATTTTTTACAGAGAGGAAGGGAGAGGGATAGAGAGTTAGAAACATCAATGCGAGAGAAACATCCATCAGCTGCCTCCTGCACACCCCCGACTGGGGATGTGCCCGCAACCAGGGGACATGCCCCCAGAATCAAACCCGGGACCCTTCAGTCCACAGGCGGACGCTCTGTCCACTGAGCCAAACCAGTCAGGGCTCATGAAGATCCTTGAGTAACCTTATAACTGTGGCTGTGAGTTCTGTATCCAGTAGTTTGCTTTCTTCCATTTCTTTCATTTCTGACATGTTTATTTTTCTCCACATTTTGGCTGCTTCCCCGTGTTTGTTTCTATGTATTGGGTCAAGCTGCTATGTCCCCTGGAGTTGGTGGAGTTGCCTTGTGTAGTAGGTGTCCTTTAGGGCCCAGTAGTTTAGTCCCTCCAGTCGCCTGAGCTGGGCACTCGAGGTGCACCCCTTTGTGGGCTGTGTGCACAGTCTTGTTGTAGTTGAGCCTTGATTGCTGTTGGTGTCGCTAGGATGAATTGACCTCCAGGCCAACTGGCTGTGAGGACCAGCTGTGAGGGAGAGCTGCTGTGCAGGAGACACCCTGATGGAGCAGGACTTGCTTCAGTGGGGTTTCGGTGCGCATTGAGTCTGCCCATTGAGTGTGTCGCTTATGGATGTGAAGAGTTGTAATCTGGTATGATCTGACGCTGTCCACCAGGTGCACTGGCTCTAGGGTCTCCAGGAAGGTGCAAAGTCAGCCACTGTCTGGGCCACCTGGCACTTCCTTCTCTTTTGGTTGCAGTTGCTAGATATTGGCTCTACAGTAGAGTTTCAGACTTTGGGCAGGCTATGGTGGCCAACTGCACTATTGCAACTTTCAGAAATAAACTCTTTATTAGTCCATGTAGTAGGCCCTATAGTCGCTCTATACTGCGGCGTAAGAAATGACCCCTAAAACTTTAGCAGCTGAAAGCAAAAAACATTTATCTCATTGTTTCTGTGTGTCAAGAATCTGGGAATGGCTTAGCTGGGTACACATGGATTAATGTGATTGATGAGACCACAGTTGAGGTTTTGCCCGGGCTGTGGTCAGCTCAAGGCTTGACTGGGGTTGAAGTATCCAATTTTATATTCACTCACTCCACAGGGATGCCTAATGACATACCAGCTGGCTGCCATCAGCATGAGTGATCCAGGAGAGAACAGTGATCTAAGACAGTAGCCATGGTCTTTTTTTTTCCTTCTAAGCTTAAATACATTTCTTATGTAACAATAAATCTAGAATGGGCAGCTACAGGTGTCCTTTCCCCTGCTCCATGATGCCATAGATTTTTTTTCCTTTTTGATCCCACCATTTCCATGTTCTCTTTATCCCCAGACTTGTTGCCTTCTGATTGAAAAATGGTTGCAACCTCCAGGTATCACAGCAGAAAGAGGAGGAAGCCAGCTGCAGCTCCCTCTTATCAAGATGGAAAAAGCTTTCCTAGAAATCCCACAGCACACTGCAAACATCACCACCCCTACGCAAAGGAAGCTGGGAAGTTGGGAGGTAGGAAACCATAGTCTTTTAAACCTAATCTTGGAAGAGCTGTCTCATCACTTCTGTTGTGTGATATTCATTAAAAGCAAATTAACAAGCCCTACCTGGTTTGGCTCACTGGATAGAGTGTCGGCCTGCAGACTGAAGGGTCCCAGGTTCGATTCCGGTCAGGGGCATGTACCTTGGTTGCAGGCACATCCCCGGTGGGGGTGTGCAGGAGGCAGCTGATTGATGCTTCTCTCTCATCGATGTTTCTAACTCTCTATCCCTCTCCCTTCCTCTCTGTAAAAAATCAATAAAATTATTTTTTTTTTAAAAAAGCAAATTAACAAGTCTAGCCCAAGCTCAAGAGGCGGGGATTAACACAAAGATGTGAATACTTGGAGGTGGGGTATCACTGGGGACCATCTTGAAGGCTTCCCCTCACAGACCCCAAAGCCAGGAACCCAGATAACTAAATCCAGGCAAGGAGAGCGTGCCCCCAATCCAGCTGGGGGTCTGTTCTGGAGGTCCAGGTGACCTCCTTTTTTGTTTTTCTGATCAGACTCTTCTACTTGACCTGCAGAATTCTAGTGTAGCAGGAAGTGTTTGCCATAGTACAGACTCCCCCATGTCTGGCTACGAGGAAACCAATACTGGCCAATGAATTTAAAGGGTCTGCGGGACTTCTAGGGCAGAGCCTGTGTCATAAGAAGCAATAACAGAGAAAGGCACAGACTCTGTTGGGAACACAGCATTATTTACTGCAGCGGGAGTGAAGCCAGACACTGGTCCCTTAAGGGGAGAGATTTTCTGAATGTAGTTAAATAGTTCCTGCAGAGCTGGTGGGGGTGCCTCTAGGGAAAACATGTTGGTTATTATGGCAAGGAGAACCCAAATATTTGTTCCCACTCTCGACGGGCTGGGCTTGCTGATAGGGTTGCAATTATCTCAGCAGAAAGTCATTTTGTTGACCTGAGATCAAGATCCAGTTGTTACAAGATGAAGTTTGGGATTAAGTACCTTGTCAGAGGACCTGTAAAAGGAAATCTACTGCGCCAGTTTCTACTGTATTGCACTGCAAAATAGTTCCACAAACTGGGTGGCTTAAAACAACAGACTTATTTTGATTTCCCTGTGTATGAGATCAAGTTGTCAGCAGGCTGGGCCCTAGCTGGTTTGGCTCAGTGGATAGAGTATCGCTTGCGGACTGAAGGGTCCCGGGTTTGGTTCTGGTCAAGGGCACATGCCTGATACCAGCTCGATCCCCAGTAAGGGGTGCGCAGGAGGCAGCCCACCAATGATTCTCATCATTGATGTTTCTTTCTCTCCCTCTCTCTTCCTCTCTGAAATCAATAAAAAAAATATTTTTAAAAAAGTTGTCAGCAGTTGGTTCATTCTGGTTGCTGGGAGAATCCAGCTGTAGGGTAGGAGGAAGGTCTATGCCCCCACCCCCGTCATCACAGCCAGCAAAAGTGGGCTTCTCATTTTTCTCCTCTCTTCTGCCTGAAGCTAGAGAAGGTTCCCTGCTTTTAAGAGCTGTGTGATTAGATTGGGCCCATCAGGAAAATCCAAGATAATCTCTATTTTTTTAAAATCCAAAGGTGAAAAGATTGAGACGTACAGATCAGTAGTTACAAAGTAGTTATGGGGATGTGAAGTACAGCATAGGAAATATCGTTAATAATGTTGTAATAATTATGTATGGCACCAGGTGGGCACTGGTAACTTCGGGGGCAACACTTTGTAAAGTGTGATCTAAGCATTATGCTGTACACTTGAGACTAATACAAAATAATGTTGAGTGTCAACTGTAATTAAAAAGGTATTTACATTGCCCTAACCGGTTTGGCTCAGTGGATAGAGTGTCAGCCTGCAGACTCAAGAGTCCCAGGTTCGCCCTAACCGGTTTGGCTCAGTGAATAGAGCGTCGGCCTGTGGACTCAAGGGTCCCAGGTTCGATTCCGGTCAAGGGCATGTACCTTGGTTGCAGGCACATCCCCAGTAGGGGGTGTTCAGGAGGAAGCTGATCGATGTTTCTCTCTCATCGATGTTTCTAACTCTCTATCCCTCTCCCTTCCTCTCTGTAAAAAATCAATAAAAAAAAAAAAAAAAAAAAAAGAGTCCCAGGTTCGATTCCGGTCCAGGGCATGTACCTTGGTTGCGGGCACCTACCCAGTAGGGAGTGTGCAGGAGGCAGCTGATTGATGTTTCTCTCTCATCAATGTTTCTAACTCTCTGTCCCTCTCCATTCTGCTCTGTAAAAAAATCAATAAAATATATATTTTTTAAAAAGGTATTTACATTTTTTTAAATAAAAAAAATAATAAAGTCCATAACCTTAACTGTATCTGCACAATCCCTTTTGCCATAGAACTTAAGTTTTAGGATCCAGGGTCCAGAGTGTGGACATCTTTGGGGGCTTAGCTATTACTCTTGTTTTTGTCTGTGATGAGACACGATTATGGAGGGGTCTTGTTTTTGTCTGTGATCAGACACGATTATGGAGGGGTCTTGTTTTTGTCTTGCTCCGTCCTGGCCAGGGTGGCTTGTCTGATGTTGACATTCTATGAGCTTATGTTCAGCAAGCTTAGCTGTGGCCACCAGGCCGATTCCAGCTGACTGGCGTCAGGGCCTGCTTTTTCTATTTTTCACCGTACACTCACCACCCAGCTTTTGTACATGCTGTTCCCTCTGCCCAGAACACCCTTCTCTCCCTTTCTTCACCCAACTCGTCTCCTCTGAGAAGGCCTCTTTGATGATCCAGCCTGCTGGCTTCCTTAACCCATTCTCAGCATGAGCACGTCTTCTGGCTGTGGTTCGGATCATAACATTTTAGACTCCCTGTGAACCCCGGGGAGACCGTGCGCCCTGTCTCATTTGCCACTGTTTCCAGCACAGATGTGCAGCAGACCCTCAATACTTACTTGAGAATGTGAGCAACTAAGAGCTATAGGTTGTCAGACCAATAGAAGTCAGGAGTCTTCGGGTCTGGGTGCTGTGGCCATGGTGGGGGTACCCGGGAGGAAGCAGAAGTCACCTTGCAGGAGACTTAGCTTGTCCCAGAATGTACTGTAGGAACTCCAACCCCAGGAGCACCATGCAGGTCGTTGCTAGTCCAAAAAAATCGCATGGGGGACCAGCGGGGAAAGACATAGCCTCCATTCCTCACACAATGGGGATGACCCAGTGGTGGCCGGCAGGCTGGTGGGGTGAGTTTCCAGGGTCCGGGGTCGGCTACAGGCCTAACTAGCAGTGGGGAGGGGGAGGAGGCCCTGCTGGGAACGGCCTGCGTTCAGGCCAAGGACAAACAGAGTCTGGTGAAGCTTGTTTAGCTGTCAAGGATGTGAGAACCACCGGGGTCTGGGCTGCTCCCCTCCTGGTGGCTGCTGGCCAGGCGGACACCCATCCACCGACTGGGAGGGGGAATGGGGCTATATCCTCGCTTGACCCCACGCTCCATCCCCACCCTGATATTGCCTATTCCACCTCATAGTCTATGCGCCCATCGTCCGGCAGGGGATCTGTGTGATTAGAGCGTTGGCACACTGCATCCAAATGCCACAAATGCAGTACAGGCCACACGCGCAGAGTAATAGCAGGAGGAGGAGGCCCACAGCCCCTAAAAGGCACAGCACCTGCAGGAGCCAAGAGAGTTCCACCAGGAGGGGAGGGGTCAGTGCCTAGGGCGGGATAGTACGGCTCTCCGTTCTCAGGGCCTGCGAGCCTAAACTGCCGCTGCGTTCTGAGTCAGGTATGTAGGTGCAGCAACGGGACCGATGAGAGCCAAGGTCCCTCCGTGTCTAGAACCATCGATTCTGTAACACTATCTTGCGCATCTCTGCGACTTACCGACTCGGCAAGGGGAAGGCTTGGTCCGTGTGGTTCAAGGCTTGAGCTGTGTGGTCTGCTAGAGCCTGGATCTCATGTTGTGTCCATAGGTCCCTCCCTGGGGGGAGAAGATGGCAAGAGAGTAGAACCACGGGGGGGTCAGGCGTACCTAGGTCCCCTGCTGGGCCGTGTAGGCCTCCCAGTTGTGGGGGAATAGCCAGCAGAGTGGTCACCCCTTGGCCGGGGATGTAAGGGCTTCCCAGAGTGCAGCGTCCTGTCCGGTTATAGGGGAGATATGGCCAGCCATACGTTCCACAGACCCAGAGGGTCCCCCAAGGGGCAGGGAATGCACCGGCCTTTAAGCTTTGGTCCTGTTTTCCCCAGGGTCTTGGTCAGTGAGAATGGCTGAGTTCAGGCATTGTTCCTTAAGGGTCTACCCCATGTGATGTTGTGTGGGATTATTCTCTCAATACAGTGGGGAGTCTGACCCTGCAATTCTACCTGCACCACCATCAACCGGCCTCGTCTGTCCCACACAGAACACCCCAGCCATGGTCCAGTGTGAGCAATCTGTTGTTGGAGGAGGCGGAAGACCTTGGTTTACAGTGGAATCAGGGGCAGTGTCATTCCACAGGCGCAGGGGGCTCCGCTCTGTCTCATCGCTGGGGCTGATGTGCCAGGGGAGACGCGAAGCTACCGACGGAGGAAATTGGGAGCCTACCCAGCAATCCGGACGGCTGGCCCCCCTGGTCAGGGTACTTGCCGACCGGTGGAACAGGCTCCCTGTGGTCAGACTAGGGGTGATAAGAAAGATGTTTTGATGGGATCAGCCAAGGCAGGTCTTTCTTATCCGGTAACACCCTTGCAGGGGTGCGGTCTTGGGTTAGTACGGTCACTTCTGTGGGGGTGAGCCTGCGGGGTGTGCCAGGCCCAAGTAGGCCCCCCTCTGCAGGTGGCTGTGGAGGTCAAAACCAAGGGGGCCAGGCGAACCTGCCACACAGACGCTCCGTATGTTCCCGTGGGCACGGTATGCGTGTTGGGATTATGGCACACCGGGTGAGGTGCCATGTCAGAGATACTCCTGGGACCAGAGTCAACTCCCTCTCTAAGCCCTCACCCCAAAGGGCCACCAGGGAGCATCAGCGGAGCCCAACTTGGGCAGCCCATGGCCACCTTTCACCTGGGGCGGTGAGGGGGACGTCCTAAGGGGCCAGCAAAAGCAGATTGTTTGGGGTTCCCACCCCTGGTCTCAAGGCCTTCACCATAGCTCTCTGGAGGCACACAGGGGAAATCCAGGGCTGCGTTAGCAGGTCGACGGGGACCGACCCAGGCATGGACCAAGGCCTCTCACTCAGGGTCCACAAGGCATCATGCAAGCAGGTAGTCCAGCCCTGCAGGGCCTTCTTGAGCAGGCCATTGTACCGCCCGCTCGATGAGCCCTGCTCCCCTGGGGTTGTATGGGAGGTGGAAGCGCCAGTCAATGTTGGGCTCTTCGGCCCCTTGCTGGACTAGGTGCCCAGTGACATGGGTGCCTTGGTTGCCCCCGATGGTCTCTGGGTGCATACGCAGCACCCAGTTGCTTCAGGGCCTGGATGGTGGCTCCCTGTGACGCCTCTCCACCCGGTGCTCTTGGCACAGGCCTGAGCAGTGTCCGCACAGGTCACAGCGTACTGAGCTCCCTCCGAGCAGGGCAGTGGCCCATGTAGTCAACTAGTCAACGCACCAGGGGTTGGTTGCCCTGGCACAAGTGCCCTCCCTCAACTGGCAGGTGTCTCTGGCAGGAGGGGCCCGCTTGGCAGGCGGCCACCACGTCCGCATAGCTCAGGGGGAGACCCGGCCTTCACCATGGCCCAGAGCGTCCGCTGGCCCACATGTGTCATCTCCTGGTGGGGCCAGGCTGCAGTCTCTTCAGTGGGGGCCTCCTCTCGCCAGGGGATGCGTGCTAGGGCATCCACCTTGTCATTCCCCAGGCACCAGCCACAAGGGGGCATGCCCAGTCACCTGATAGAGTGGGACAGCCTTTTGGGCACCAAGAGTGACCAGGTCCTGCAAGAGGTCTGACCCCCCAAAGGGGCTTTCCAGACAGTAGCCATGAATCGGCTTGCCACTTGGGGAGCCAGAGCGTCAAGCTTCGAAACACCACCCATCGGTCTGTACATGTCACCAGCCACACTGCCTGGAGCGCTGCCCGTTGACTGCCGTGTCCTGCCTCGTCCTCCATCCAGATACTGTCTGTCTGTGGGTGGTAGCCACCGCCCTCCAACTGGGCGGCTGCCCCTTACAGGCCCCGTGTGTACACCCCGCAGGTTCTGATATGGGCGGTCTGCCTTCAGTCATGGGCAGTGGGTGGAGGCTGTCATCAGGGTGGGGAGGGGAGTCTTCAGTGGTCACATAAGTGTCAGGGCCAAGGAGTTCTTGCAACTGGGCGCTTAGAAGGCTCCTGGAGAGAGTACTCCTCCACATCAGGTGTGCACTCCATTTTGTCAAGGTGGCGGTCGGCTCTCGGGCCACTGCCCTATGTTGTAGATCCAACCTGAGACCAGAAGGGCAGTCCGCACAAGGACAGGTGCTGGCCCAGTTCTTGCTTCCATGGCGATGAGAGCATGGCAGACAGCAAGAACTTGTTCAATGGAACTGTAGCAGCTCTCAGCCCCTTTCTTTAAAAAAAAAAAAAAAAAAAAAGTATATTTTTTATTGATTTCAGAGAGGAAGGAAGAGGGAGAGAGAGATAGAAACATCCATGATGAGAGAGAATCATGGATCAGCTGCCTCCTGCAAGTCCCCCACTGGTGATCGAGCCCACAACCCGGGCATGTGCCCTTGACCAGAATCGAACCTGGGACCTTTCAGTTCGCAGGCCGATGCTCTCTATCCACTGAGCCAAACCGGCTAGGGCTCAGGCCCTTTCCATAGTTGGGGCCAAAAGCCTATGGGGACCCGTGTTTTGCCTTGCTTTGGCCAGAGCCCTCAGCCCCACCCCTCAGGCGAATGGGTAACATCTAGTTCACAGGGTGAGGAGGGTTCAGGCTCCCAGGGTCTGTACCACGGCTGCCGCTGCTATGGCAGACGGGAAGGCCTGTTAGTGGTCCTCAGTCCGTTCCCAGGTGGCCCCCCTTCGGGTCAGAGCCTGTAACGGGCGGACTATCTGAGCTAAGTGCAGTATGAAAACTCAACAGCCCCCAAAATTCTTGCAGATGCTTGAGTGTGAGGGGCCGTGGGTAAGCCTGGATCTTACCAACTACTGCTTGCGGGAGGACCTTCATCTTATCCATCCAGACAACAGCCAAGAATTTGACAGATGAGCCGGGCCCAGCCCCATTTGTCTAGGTGCTCCAGGAGCTAGGGGCACGATTCTCTGAGGTGCAAGGTAGTCAGAGATTAGCAAGGTCATAGAAGGGGGTAGGTCCATTGTGCCAGGTACTCCACTACCAAACCATGAGCCAGAGTAGGGCTGTGCAGGTACCCCTGGGGCAGGACTGTGAACGCCCATTGGCATCCTTCCCAGGTGAAGGCAAATTGGTCCTGGTTGTCAGGGTGGATGTCAAGGGAGAAGAAAGCATTAGCTAAATCCACCACGTAGTGGTCCGTGTCGGCTTGACCTGCCAGCGTGTCGAAGACGTCAGTACTATTGGGCGCTGCCACAAAGAGGGGAGGAACCACTTTATTAAATTCCCTATAGTCTGTGGTCACTGACCATGTCCTGTCTGGCTTTCTCGCAGGCCAAATGGGGGAATTGTGGAGACTATGAGCTGGACAGACAATCCCTACTTTGTTGAGCTCCTCAATAGTTCCCCCTATTTCTCTGAGGCCCCCGGGTAGCTGGTACTGCTCAGTGGCTCCCACACACCCTGGCTGTGGCAGAACTATTGGGGGTGCTCTCGCCCGCTCCTGCAGGATTGCCTTCACCACCCAGACGCACAGCCTGAACTCCCAGCAGTAGTTCTCAACCAGAGCTCCAGGAGGCCATCAATCCCTAAGACATACCCTAGTATAGGAGAAACAAGCACAGCACAGGGTGGGAGGGAGGGCAGGCGCCCAATGGCAAATGAGCCAGTGACGTGCCTCACGCCTTTGGCGGCACCCCCGTACCCATCGATGGCACTGATGGGTCCTTGGGCCGGCCAGGGTTCCCATGGAGAAGTGTGCACTCAGCCCCTGTGTCTATGAGGGCTGACACCCGTTGAACACTCTTGCAGCACCAGTAGATGGCAACCTCTACACGTGGCTCCCGGAAGACCCCAAACCAGGTGGGAACTTTAGCCCGCTCCCTTTGCAAAGAGGCTGCCCCAAGGGTCATCTCCAGGAGAGCCTGCAGTAGAGCCACCCGGCCAGGCCACCGGACACCTGCGGCCACCGCGGAGTCTCTGCCCCAGCCCGATTTGAGGTAACCCACCAGCTGTGGGGCAGGGGGGCAGGGGGGGCTCGACCTTGGCGCTCAGGGTTCATTCCAAGACCCGCACCTCTGGCTTAGCCTGGGGCGAGGGTTGAAACGGCTGCTGCAGCTTCACCTGCGGCCACAGGAGAACCGAGATCTCATTAGGCTGCCTGTCAATTTTCTTGGGACTCACCCCGACTGTTAGGGGGTCCCGCCACATTTGCTTCTGGGTGACTTCCCCCGCCTTGCTGCTCCCTGCCAGCCGCCCGGGCTGTTTCTTCTCCTCCACTGCCCACGCCTTTACGGGTAAAAGGCTAGTTCAGTCTCTCCCAGATCCAACACTACCTGGGCGGCTGGCTGCACTGTCTCCCACCAAACCTGAAAGGCTGGGAACCAGGGGCCCGGAGTAGGCAGCCAGGGCGGCCTGCAGGATGTGGCCTCTCACGCCAGTGGTGAAAGCCATTGCCTCCGGCCCCAGAAAGTCGTCATCGTAAATAGCGAGCCTCATCCCCATCTCCTGGAGGAGAGTTCGGAGCTCCGCCAGGGGACCCCACCTAGGCACAGACACGGGTAAATGTCCCTTGTTGGGCCAGGTCGCCGACACCCTGCCATCACCCATGTCCAAAGGGAGGCATGCTCAGTGCTGTGCAGCCCCAGGGATGCGCTGCCACAGAGAGGGGTGTGGGGCGACCGAGGCCACACGCTCAACTCACCGCCCAGCAGGACTATCCAACGGCCCCAAGGTACCACCACCTCAACAGCCACCCTGCGCTGGACGGTCCCCTCCTGGTGATGTTGGTGGCTGACCCTGCCAGCTGGGCTGAGGTGTAAGGCTGGGCTGAGATGCGCATGTATCTGAGCAGTAGAGGCAGCTGGGCAGGTCCTGCCCGTCCGGCCTCTCCTGGTGAGTTTTCAGTGTCTGAATAATAAGGGACCGAGCCTGCATGGCTGGGTCTATCTCAACTAATATCTCCTCATCCGAGGCGGAGATATTTCAGCAGTAGGCCCTCACTTACTAGCGCTCCATTCTGGGTGCGCTACCACGGCCTGCATTCAGGCCGGGGTCAGCTTCCGCACCCTCAGGAGAGCAACCCAGACCACTCAATCCTGCAGCTGGCCCCGTTTGCTCTCGCTGCCACCCCAAAGTCTCCACGTGCGCTGCCTGCATCAGACGCATGTCCCATTCTAATTTTACTTCCTCCTCCAGCCTGAGTGCTTTGGCTTCAGCCGCCAACTGTTTCGCTGCTGGCATCCCGCACGCACTTCACTTCGGATAAAAGGGGCCACGCCACCACAGCAGCCGCGCCTCATAATCCTTTCCTTTCCTTATTTGCTCTTTGCCCTCGGTCCCCAGGACCATGAGCAACCCTGCTGGCATGCAGGGGGCATCACCCCTGTCCCTTGGCGGTCCCCCAGAATACAGCGAACCGTGGGGCCTGCGGGCCACCCTGGGATTCGCCCTGTGGGTCCAGGATTGCCCCAGGCAGACTTTGGGGTGTCCTTCCCAACGCTTCCCCGCTAGGCTTGCCCACACCCCCGGTCTAGAAGCCAGGTTTTCCGGACCAGCCTAGTGTACTGTAGGACCCCAAGCCTGGGAGTGCCGCGCTGTTCTTCGCTAGTCTGAAGAAACCACGTGGGGGACCAGCGGGGAAGATCATAGCTTCTGTTATCTACACAATGGGGAAGGCCCAATGATGGCCTGGCAGGTGAGTTTCTGCTAGGGGTCTGCTAGGCACTTAACTAGCAGTGAGGAGGAGGAGGGAGCCAGGCTTGTAATGGCTTGTGCAGGCCAAAGACAAAGAGAGACTGGTGAAGTTTGTTTAGCTATCAAGGACGTGGGAACCACCCAGGTCTGGGCTGCTCTCCTCCTTGTGGCTGCTGGCCCGGCAGACACCTTTGCACTGACTGGGAGGGGAACTGGGCTATAACCTCGCTTGACCCCATACAGAATAATTCACTTGACCTGCAGCCTTCAGCTATGTCAATATGAAGTAACAGGCTCCTCGCCCCCAGGAAGGTGTGACAAGCCTCTTTTAAAAATTTTATTTATATATATTTTTTAAATATATTTTATTGATCTTTTACAGAGAGGGAGAGAGATAGAGAGTCAGAAACATCGATGAGAGAGAAACATCGATCAACTGCCTCCTGCACATCTCCCACTGGGGATATGCCCGCAACCCAGGTACATGCCCTTGACCGGAATTGAACCTGGGACCTTTCAGTCCGCAGGCCGACGCCCTATCCACTGAGCCAAACCGGTTTCGGCTATATTTTAAAAAATATATTTCCATTTATTTCAGAGAGGAAGGGAGAGGAAGAAAGAGATAGAAACATCAATGACGAGAGGAAACCATTGATTGGCTGCCTCCTGCACGTTGGACTGAGCCACAACCCAGGCATGTGCCCTTGACTGGAATAGAACCTGGGACCCTTTGGTCCGAAGGCCAATGCTCTATCCACTGAGCCAGACCAGCCAGGGCTTATTTATTTTTAAACCTGGTTCAACCCTAGCCAGTTTGGCTCAGTGGATAGAGTGTCAGCCCTTGGACTGCAGGGTCCTGGGTTCGATTCCGGTCAAGGACATGTACCTTGGTTACAGGCTCCATCCCCAGCCCAGGTTGGGGCGCCTGTAGGAGGCAATCAATCAATGTCTCTCTCTCTCTCACATCGATGTTTTCTCTCTCTGTCTCTCCCTTCCACTTTCTCTAAAAATCAATGGAAAAAATAGCCTTGCATGAGGATCAACAAAAAATAAAAAAATAAACCTGGCACAAACCGGTTCAGTGGAAGGTTAAGTAGGTGTTGCCTGTGGCACCTCCACACCTTCACACCCTGATAGTGAACAACAATAAATGTTTACATCAAGCATGTCAACTCAAAGGCCAAGCAAACAAGGTTCAAGTTTATGTGGGCCGGAAAAAACCAAAGGCTTCAATTTTCATAGAAACGCAGGTTTATTTCGATAGAGACATGGTGAATACAAAGGGCTGAAATAAATGAGTAAACGTTAACATAAAATCATCGAACATTTTAACAAAAATTAATATTTTTTCTTGAACATTAACTTACCAGACACTGAATAACTGCACAAATTAATAAGCGTAACGCAAATAAACCTATTTTTCTTGTTCTCCAAAAGCGAAATATTTCCTATTGTGCACACCAAACAAGTCAGTACAAGACTAATGACGTGGCAATCGGCTGCTAAAACATTTGCTGCTAGTATTAGTGGAGAGAAATGGTGTGCCTGCGCATAAGGTGCGTAAGAGAAATGAATGCAACATGATTATAGTAATCAGTCATAAGTGAACGTTGTAGCTCGTTGTTAATAATTATGTGTAACAGGATATTGTCAAAATCAAGTTACGAAATTTTTATTAAAACGTTTCTTATATACCATTATATTGGCTGGGCCGCTAAGATACTCGTTGTGGGCCCCATGTGGCCCGCGGGCTGCAAGTTTGACATGCTTGGTTTACATTAAGCCCCTTCTTCTTGATGACGAACACCATTCCATGGGAAAGACAGGGAACAAACATGTCACTAAATGGACAAAGCAAGTTGATGTTATGATGGAAGCAAAAAAGAGGGCTGGAGGTGGAGCACCAACTACTCAGGAGGCCGGGGAGGTCTTGACTCAGGACGGGATATTTGGGCCAAGGCCTGCAGGAAGGGAAGGAGCTGGCCACGGGAAATGCTGGGTGAGGACAGAGGGAAGAGCACAGGTGAACTCCCTGAGGCAGGACAGTGACTGGTCATTTGGAGAAAGGAGGCTGGTGTGGCTGGGGCTGAGAGAGAATGGGGAAGACAAGGGAGGAGAGGTGGGGAGATGGGAGAAGGGGGCAGGAAGGACCTAGGCGAGGCTTTAAGGCAGGAGAGGTCCATGGTCTGACCTAGGTCCCAGCAGTGTCACTGGGGTTGGACTCTGTGGTCAAGTCAGACTCTTGTGATCTGACTCCCAAGTTCACTCACTGCTTCTCCTCACAGCCAGGCCCAGTGTAACCATCCTCAGATCCCTAGCACATATTGTTAGGGGTGGGAGGGAGAAATAGAATAGTGGGGACTAGCTGTAGTTATAAGAAACTAGAGGCCCGGTGCATGAAATTCGTGCACTTGGAGAGGGTCCCTCAGCCCGGCCTGCTCCCTCTCGCAGTCCGGGAGCCCTCGGGGGATGTCTGACTGACAGCTTAGGCTCGCTCCCCTCAGGGCAGTTGGACATCCTTAGCGCTGCCATGGAGACAAGAGAGGCGCCCACCACCACTGCTGCACTCGCCAGCCATGAGCCTGGCTTCTGGCTGAGCAGCACTCCCCTTGTGGGAGCGCACTGACCACCAGGTGGCAGCTCCTGCATTGAGCGGGATTAGGCTGAAAGCAGCTCTCCAACATTCCCCAAGTGTGTATGTTCCCCCATGTCCCGCATGGTTCAGGGTTCAGGATCTGGAGGAGGGGCCGCACGCAAATGAAAGAGACAAGAGATAATTTGGAAATATTGGGGTCCAGGCAGGCAAGCCCAACTCAAGGGGAAGGACTTACACTGGTGCCCAGCCTTTTATTCAATATTGAATACACATCTAGCTCTTAGGCAGGTAATTGCGGTAACAGACAGACTATCTTAAAGGTCAGTGAATATTAGAAGGATCAGTTATCAGGAAATAACTTGAACCCCCATTGTCTGGACTAGACAATTGGTGCATAACTTTGGCCCTTGCCATGGGTTCAAGGTTCACCAGCATTCCGGAATCCTTGTTTGCATTCTCTGCTAGTGAAGACAAAGGGTGGCTTTGTCCTGCACCCAAGGGGCCCCGGATTGTGAGAGGGCGCAGGCCAGGCTGAGGGACCCCACTGGTGCACGATCGGGGGCCAGGGAGGGATGCAGGAGGTTAGCCAGCTGGGGAGGAACCCCAGGAGGGCTCTAGGGCGTGTCCAGCCCATCTGCTCAGTCCTGATCTGCTGGACCCCAGCAGCAAGTTAACCTACCGGTTGGAGTGTCTGCCCCCTGGTGGTCAGTGCATGTCATAGCGAGCAGTAGAGTGGCCTTAGCATAACACTAGCATATTATGCTTTGATTGGTTGAATGGACGACCAGACAACCAGACACTTAGCATATTAGGCTTTTATTATATAGGATGTTAATCATGCTCTGTTAACTGTGATTGTTTTGTTCTGATTAAAGAAAGTAATTCTGCCCTGCCCATGTGGCTCAGTGGTTGAGCACCGAACTACAAACCAGGAGATCAGGGCACATGCCTGGGTTGCGGGCTCAAGCCCCAATAGGGAGCATGCAGGAGTCAGCCAATCAATGATTCTCTCTCATCACTGATGTTTCTATCTCTCTCTCCCTCTCCCTTCCTCTCTGAAATCAATAAAAAAAATCTCTATATATAAAACCCTAATATGCAAATAGACCAAATGGTGGAACAACTGAACAACCAGTCACTATGAAGTGTGCTGACCACCAGGGGGCATATGCGGACCATGGCAGGCACTGGCCATGGCAGGATGGTGGAGCAGGTGAGCGGGGGCGCCAGACCAAGGCAGGGTGCCGGTCACTGTCATCAGGGCAAGCCTCTGGTGGTTACTGAAAATTCTTTGCTTCCATGGACCACAGTCCCACCCAGATATATATAATATCTAAAAAAAAGAAAGCACATTCTGACCTGCCTGGGAGTTGTACATCCTGGGACCTGGGGATTAACCTCAAAATGTGGTCCATTCTCTTTATCCAAGAAAGATTAACTCCATGAAACAATGGAGTCCTGGAGGTGCCCCCACCCCTTTGCAACCCCAGCCCGCACTGCCAGTAACCTGTAACCTTTACACCCTTTCTTATTCCTTCGCCTACTTCCCCATATCATCTTTGTCCTGCCACCCAATATAAGCAGCTGGCTTTAGGGGGCAGGGGGTCTGCAGAGCAGATTTCTGTGGATGGCCTGCTGCTATCCCACACTGCCCTCAGTATTGGAATAAACACTCGCAGGATTCAACCCTGCCTCTGCTTAACTGGCTCAAGTAGTGAGTGGCAGGCAGCCCAGACCGGGTTTCAAAATGACCCCCAAATCTGTTTAACAAAATAATAAATAACATTGCAAGGGGGTAGGGGAGGACAGTAATCCAGAAGGAGGGGCCCGCGAGAAATCGGAGCCGCTCGCGGTTACATTTTGGCTAAATTCAATTCCTGGCCTTGACGGGCCTCAGTTTCCCCACCTGGACAGCGCGGTGTTAACTTTCCTGCCCCCTTCTCCTGCCGCCTCCCTCCCCAGCTCCGCAAACGGGAGGCAGGGAAGGGGAGACAGGAGAGCGCTGAAAAAATAAAAGCCATAGCGCAGGGCTCAAGACCATTTCCCCGCCTCTTGGGGCTACAGACCGCGCGCGGGCTGCGGGCTCTGGCGCGCCCTGGCGGGGGCAGCGGGGACAGCCCCCGGCTGATGCCACCCGACCACGTGCGAGGTGCCAGCGGCCGTCCGGCCTCCGGGCAGCGGCCATCTTGGTAAAGGCAAGGCTCTAGGTTGCCTGTACCTGCCCCTCCCGGCTCGCAAATATCTACAGTGAGCACCAGGGATGAGTTTTTATGGACTATACGCTTCTTCTTTGTTTTTAAATTGATTTTTTACAAAGAGGAAGGGCGAGGGATAGAGAGTTAGAAACATCGATGAGAGAGAAACATGGATCAGCTGCCTCCTGCACACCTCCTACTGGGGATGTGCTCGCAACCAAGGTACATGCCCTTGACCGGAATCGAACCTGGGACCCTTCAGTCCACAGGCTGACGCTCTATCCACTGAGCCAAACCGGTTAGGGCAGACTATACGCTTTTTGAAGAAAACGAATAAATGAACCTCGGCTTGGGTCCGGAGATCAGCCGGCACTTCCTTTACCAAGATGGCGGCAGCGCGGATACGTCATCAGCACGCGCCGCCGGGAGCGCAGCACGCAAGTCCCGCGATGACTTCACAGAGGAGCGACCTGACCGGCGCCGGGGGCAGGAGGTAGGAGCGGTCGTGTGCGGGCGGAACTGGGGTTCGGGGGGCGGGGTGCGGGTGGGCCGGGTGGGCGCCTGGGCCTGGGACCGTCCCCGAGGAGGGCGAGAGGTGGGGTGCTCGGGGCGGGCGCACTTCCGGCGCCCAGTCGCGGAGGCTGCCGCGGGGGCTGTGCTCATTAACCACAGCTCGCGACGGTAACCCAGAGGGACAGCGGCGTGTTCGAGTCCGCCAGCTCCGGCCCTGCCCTGCCCTTGAGCAGCTCCCAGGCTAGGGGATGACAGAGCTCCGTCCCCGGCTTCTTGCAGTGGGATCAGGACGGGAGCGAGGGACCGTGGGCCGGGCGAGCCCAGAAGGGAGGGCCGGAGGGCTTCTTGGAGGAGGCGGCGTTGCGCTTCATCTCTTCTCTCTTACCTTCACATCCAAGCAGTTTTGTGGTTCTTGATTCCCACCTGAGTGTCCCCGCTGTCCAGCCAGAGCCACTCCCCGGATCCCTGCTCGAGCTCCCTGCTTCTGTCTCCTCCCCACTCCCCATCCCAGTTTACTTCCTCACCAACCTCAGAGGGTTCCTTCCCATAGGTCTGCGCCTCCGGGCTCTAGCACCCTCCCCACCCTCCCATCACCCCGGAGTACAAATCCCTCCTCCTAGCCTGCCTGCCCCACATTCCTGGGGGCTAGGATTTTCCTCTCCTTTAGACCTTTTCCTGGATAACTCATCCAGGAAGTCCTTTGACACACATCTCCCAGAAGCCCCCTCCAGCCCCCCCCCCCTTTTTTTTGCAGGTCCCTATCACAGCTCAGATCTCAAGTTGTCACTCTTAATGTTTATCTCCCAGACAGCCTGGCAATCCCATGTGGGCAGGAAGCCCATTGGCTCCACCTCTTTCTCCAGCGTCCCCCTTGTTTTAGGTGCTTAGTACCTGCTTGCTGAATGACAAAGTGAGGGACTGTGTTCCAGAGAAGAGCTGTCTGTCTGAGTCAGCCTGGGCTGCCATAGCAAATACCACAGACCAGGCAGCTTAGTCACAGACAGTGATTTGCTCACAGTTCTGGAGGTGGGAAGTCCAAGATCAAGGTGCCAGGTAGTTTAGTTCCTGGTGCAGGCTTTTCCTGACCTGCCGACGGCCACCTTCTCCTTGTGTACTCACATGGTGGAGGGTATGCTCTAGTGTCTTTTGCTCTGACAGGGGTACCAACCCTATTAGATTAGGGCCCCACCCTATGACCACATGAATCTTTTTTTTTTTAAGGTAGGATTTCCACCAATGTCTTCTTTTTTTGGAAAAAAATATTTTTATTGATTTCAGAGAGGAGGGGAGAGGGAGAGAGACAGAAATATCAACAATGAGAGCCCTAGCTGGCTCAGTGGATGGAGCTCCGGCCTGCGGACTGAAGGGTCCCAGGTTCGATTTCAGTCAAAGGCACATGCCCAGGCTGTGGGCTTGATCCCCAGTATAGGGCGTGCAGGAAGCATCCGATTGATGATTCGCTCTCATCATTGATGTTTCTATCTCTCTCTCCCTCTCCCTTCCTCTCTGAAATCAATAAAAGTATATTTTTTTAAAAATACCACACAATGAGAGAGAATCATTGATTGGCTGCCTCCTGCATGCCCCCTACTGGGGATTGAGCCCTCAACCCAGGCATGTGCCCTTGACTGGGAATCGAACTGGGGACCTCAGTCCATAGGACAACGCTCAACCAATTGAGCCACACCGGCCAGGGCTGACCTCATTTAATCTTTATCACCTCCTCACTGGTCCTGTCTCCAAATACAGTCACACTGAGGGTTAGGGCTTCAGCATGGGCATGTTAGAAGGACACAAGCAATCAGTCCTGGGTTCTCAGCCTGAAGAGGGGGTCAGAAAGTCCTGTCAGGCCTTGGGTTGCAGGTGAGGATGAGGAGATGCTGGGGCAGAGTCCCTGTGGTTGGGCCGGGTTTTCACAGGAGGAGGGGTTAGGGCGGGGTGTGTTAGATGAGGGCATAGCAAGAGCAGAGTCCCAGAGGCAGGAGGGGAGGGGGTGAGTGGGAAGAACAGTAAGAAGCTGAGTTTGGACACAACCCAGCATGAAGTAAATACTGGAGGAACCCTGGAAGTCAACACTTGTTCACTCATTTGCCTAAAACATTTACTGAGCCCTGGCTGGTAGCTCAGTTGGTTGGAGCACCATCCCCGTACACCAAGGTTGTAGATTCACTCCCTGGTAAGGGCACATACAAGAAGTAACCGATGAACGCATAAATAAGAGGAACAATAAATCAACCTCTCTCGAGTCAATAAATAAAAATTTTAAAGACACATTTATTGAGAGGAAAAAGAAAAACATTTATTGTGCAAGTGAATGAGGGTACTGGGGACACGGTAGTGACCTAGGTAGTCCCAGCCCTGCCTTTATGGAGCTCCCAGCCGGTGAGAAAAAGGGACGTTTGTTAATCATATAAATGAACAGAAGGCAACCCAGACAAGGATCTCAAAGAAAAGTTTGAGGTCTAAGAGTCAGGGGACCCAGGGAAGGCTTCTTGAAGGCTGCAAGAGGTTTAAATAGGAGTTAACTAGGTACAAAGAGGAACAAAGAATAGCCAGGTAGAGCGCACAGCAAGTGCAAAGGCACTGAGGTGGGGACCCTCTTGACATATTTGAAAAATAGCAAGGAGGCTGGTGTGCCTGCTGCAGGATTCCTAAGGGAGAAATGGAGGGACTCGCACTGGAGTAGGGGGTGAGGCATGTTCTCATCTGTAACTTGGACAGTAATCCCCACTCCGTGGTGCTTTCCTGGGGAATCTGGAGAGGGTTTCTGTTGTAGATGCTCAGTGATGGATGCTGGATTTAGTGTGGGGAAGGACTAGAATCACCCCCACATCTCAAATAAGAAAACTGGGGTTTGAAGGGAAATGCATCAATTACGATTACAGAGCCGAGGACTCAATCCTGAGTCTCCTGGATCCACTGATCCCCAGTCTGTCCCGTTCTTCCTCGTGGGGTTTGCTTCCCATCTCAGCCCGGAGGGACTGTCCTTCTGTGTCAAGTGAGGGGCCCTAGTGGCTTCTGAGTCCTGATCTGTGTTGATGTTCCCTGAGGGACCTGCCAGGACCCTAGGGTGGAGCAGTGATACAGAGCATGGAGTCCGGCCTGGCCAGTATAGTTCAGTTGTTGAGCATCTGCCTATGAACCAGGAGGTCAACGGTTCGATTCCCAGCCAGGGCACATGCCCGGGTTTCGGGCTCAATCCCCAGAAGGGGGCCTGCAGGAGGCAGCCCATCAATGATTCTCTCTCATCATTGATGTTTTTCTCTCTCTCCCCCTCTCCCTTCTTCTCTGAAATCAATTTTTTTTAAAATATATTTTATTGATTTTTTACAGAGAGTAAGGGAGAGGAATAGAGAGTTAGAAACATCGATGAGAGAAACATCAATCAGCTGCCTCCTGCACACCCCCCACCGGGGAAGTGCCCGCAACCCAGGCACATGCCCCTGACCGGAATCGAACCTGGGACATTTCAGTCCGCAGGCTGACGCTCTATCCACCGAGCCAAACCGGTTTTGGCTGAAATCAATTTTTAAAAAAGGAGCATGGAGTTGGGACTGAGGAGCTAGGCCTGGGTTGGAATCCAGGCCCCTTCACTAGCCCCCGGTATGGCTCTCAGCCTGTCACTTAACCTTTCAAAGCCTCCGGTTTCTCACGTGTAAATGGGCACCTGGTGAGGTACCTCAGCGTTCCACCTTCGAATGGGAATGAGGACAGTCCATGGTTAAGGTTGTGGGACATTTGTTTGAGTTGGTCCTTGTAAAGTGCTTGGTGGAGGATGCCTTTGCTGCTGCCGGGGATGAAATGGTTTAGAACAGTGATCGGCAAACTGCGGCTCGCGAGCCACATGCGGCTCTTTGGCCCCTTGAGTGTGGCCACGAAGTTTCAATCGCTCTGTACGTGCGCGCCCGCACGTGGTATTTTGTGGAAGAGCCACACTCAAGGGGCCGCAGTTTGCCGACCACTGGTTTAGAACACACACAGCTTTATCCGATCAAACCTCCGGCTCTGCCCGCTGCATCATCATCATTCCCTCAGTGTTCGGTGCCGCCCACCTGACAGCCAGGGAGGGCTTTGGAACCAACTAATCAGAAAGTGTTCCTGCCCTGCTCAAAGCTGCCTTGTCACTCCCTGGTGCCTGAACATAGCCTCATTCTTGCCTCGAGGCCTTTGCATGTGACGTGCCCTTCACCCTGTATCCTCACCCCTTTATCCTCACAGGGCTGCCTTCAACCCCTCCTTCAGGTCTCAGCCGGGCTGTCACCCACCAGGGTGGTGGGAACTCACTAAGACGCTGCCTGTGAAGCACTTGGCCCAGCGCGCACAACTGCTGCAAACAGGAGCTGATATTAGCGTTTCTGCCGAGGGCTCAGAGATAGCAGCTTCCTCCCACCAGTCACCCCGCTGAGAGTTCGGACTTAGAGGTTGCCTGTCCTAAGTCGGGATGGCCCCACATTCCCTCCCCTTTATTCTTGGATGCTGGGCCCATTTCTCCAAGGCTCTGCGAGGGGTGAGGATGACATAAGAGGGATGTGCATCAGCCCATTTCCCAAATGAGGAAAACTGAGGCCCCGAAGGCATGTGCCCTGGGCCACACAGCACTTGGTCCTCAGTCAGCACTTGAGGAAGTAGTGCTGTTAATGTCTCAACTGCACAGCCTTCCCTTCCTCACCTGAAAGGCAGACTTTGGAGGTGACACTCCAAGCTCAGCCCCATGTGACCTGGCCAGGTACCTCGGCTTTCTTGTCTGAGAATGGGAATAAGAACAGTCCCCACATTTACGGCTTTGGGGCATTCATTGAGTTGGCCCATATAAAGTGCTTAGCAGAGGCCTGGGCACTGGGAAGTAGCTGGGACTCGCACAGACCATGTGCCCCCCAGACAGCAGCTTCATGATTGTTGCAGCACCTCCCAGCTGTGTGAGCCGGGGCTGGGTCCTTCTTTGCCATTCACGGCGCTGCTGGCCCAGGATGGGGGGGACTGAGCCTCAGGGTGGTGGGACTCAGGAACTGAAGCCTCGAGGGGGCAGACTGGCCTGTAGAAGTCCACACTAGCATGACTCACAAGAGCTAAAAAGTGGAGAGAACCCAGATGTCCACCGGGGGTTGGGTGGATAAACAAAATAGCCATTCGCACAGGGGAATGTTATTTAGCCATACAAAGGAATGAAGCCCTGACTCACGTTACAATGTGGATGATCCTGAAAAACATGCTGAGTGAAGGAAGCCAGGTGCAGACCACATGTGTGATTCCATCTCTATGCAGCGTCCAGAACAGGCAAATCTGTAGGGACACAAAGCAGATTACTGGTTGCCAGGGGCCGGGGGAAGGAGGGACGTGGGGGGATAGGAGTGTTCTGGAACTAGTTAGAGGTGGTGATTATACAACATTGTGAATGTATGAAATGCCACTGAATTGTACATTGAAAAGGGTTCATTTTGTGTTCTGTACGTTTCACTTCAATACATTTTTAAAAAGAGAAATCACTAAGTCTGAGCCCTTGTTTTACAGACGACGCTAGTGAGGCCCCAAGGGGGTCCCGGCTGCCCAGGAATGAGTCTGGGGCTCCTGGAGATGGATGCCCCTGACTCACTGGTCCCCACCCTCCTCCCACAGCCTGCTGAGGGATGCCCAAGAAGTTCCAGGGCGAGAACACCAAGTCAGCAGCAGCCCGGGCACGGAGGGCTGAGGCTAAGGCGGCGGCGGATGCCCGGAAGCACAAGGAGCTGGAGGATGCCTACTGGAAGGATGAGGACAAACACGTCATGAGGAAGGAGCAGCGCAAGGTTGGGGGCCCTGGGCTGCTGTGCTGTGGCTGAGACAGGCATTCATGGGAGAAGGTGGGGGGAGGCCTCCGGGGCTTTGGCCTGAAGGGCAAGGAGCCACTAAACCCGGAGCAGGGGCAGGGAGGGAGGCAGAAGCAACAGCTCATACAAAGGTCCTGGGGTGGCCAGGACTTGGCACGTTGGAAGAACAGCAAGGCAGCCACTGCCCTCCATGGGCTCGTTTCTCTCCTTCGTGTGATGCCAGGGTCAGGTTACACTGGCAGTTCTCACTTGGGTGATTCTGCATCCAGGGAACACCTGACAACATCTGGAGACTTAAAAAAAAAAAAAGAATATATATATATATTTTATTGATTTCAGAGAGGAAGGGAGAGGGAGAGAGAGATAGAAACAACAACGATGAGAGAGAATCATTGATCGGCTGCCTCCTGCACACCCCCTACTGGGGATCAAGCCTGCAACCTGGGCATGTGCCCTTGACTGGAATCGAACCTGGGACCCTTCAGTCTGAGGCCAACACTCTATCCACTGAGCCAAGCCAGCCAGGGCATGGAGACATTTTTGGTTGTCACAACTGGTTGGTGGAGGGTGTTCCTGGCATCTGGTGGGTGAGGCCAGGCATGCGACTGGGCCCCTAGCAAAGAATGAGCCAGCCCAGACATCAGCAGAACCGAGGCTGGGAAGTTCTGGATAGACTCCCACTTGTGACCTGCTGACCTGGGCCTGCAGGATCTCCCAGGAGTTTATGAAAACACAGAAGAGGGCAGAGATGGCTGCTATCCCTGATGGGCCCCAGTGCCACGCACACAATGGGTGCTTAATTGTCTGGGAATGTTTGAGGGCTGGTGCTTACCTGTCCAGCCCAGTAGGTGGCACCAGAGACCCGCAGAACACGTCCTGGTTCCTGGGCTGGTCCCGCCTGCCTAGGATCCTGAGGGATGCGATGGTGACTCCAGGCAGAGAACAGGGGTTTCCTCCGTTGGAAAACTGATAAAGGTTGTGGAAAGTAGCAGTGCTGATGCAGTCCCTGCACACCTAGATCATGGGGTGCCTGGGCACTTTTGAGAGTTTGCCCATTGTCTTTCTGTGCAGAACTGGATCCTGCCTTGTGGTTAGTAGACATTGAATGTCACTGGTTCCCTCCACTCTTCACATTCTACATTGGGTTTGTGGGGGAGGGGTCTTTAAACTTTTTGATTGTCAGCATTTTGACAACATAGCAAAGTTGAAAACCCAAAGGGAAAATCAGTGTCCGCCAAAGACCCATTATGCAGACAGAAAAGCCAGAAACCTTTTGGCAGTCTGGGCCCGGGGAGCCCTCCCCAGGCCTTCGCTTTGGGCCGTGGGGTCATCCCCATCCTCCAGATGAGGAAACTGAGGCTCAGAACACAGTGGCCTTGCCTGAGGTGCCTGAGCACAGAAGTGGGAGCCCCAGAAGCTATACTCAAACACCCTTGACCTTTAAACCTGCCCACACACACTTTTGTGCCACGCAGGCAGGATGGAAGCTCAGTGGGTATCCTCAGGCACGTCAACCCCTCTCCTGGGACATTTAGTCCAGCCACGGGAGTGTCCTGGGGAATTGCAGGCAGGGACTATCCCGGAGGCATGGGAGGCAGATGGCAGAATTGTAGGCAAGTGAGGGTGCCTGCAGTGCAGAACCCAGCCAAAGGCCACACACACTACAATGAGAACCTCTCTCTGTCCCTGGAGCAGTGGAAGGGCAGTGACCAAGGATAAGTTCTTAGGCCAGATGTCCCCTCGTCCCACTGGCATCTGGGTCTCTCTCCGTGAGGAGCCATGGTGCCATCAGTCCCATCCACTGTGATGTTAGACTGGGGACTGCCTCCTCCAAGGTCTCTGTACCCAAAAGGGCAGAACTCTTGCCCCAGCTCGCAAATGGATTCAGACCCTCTGTGACCCCTGTCGCCTTTGCAATCCAATACAAACTGCGCCCCAAGCCCTTGAGGCTCCTAAACTGCCCCACCCCCAACTCCACACACACACACACACACACACACACACACACACACACACACACACACACACACACACACTTCTCCCTCTATACCTCCCATCCCAGGTCAGCTACGCCGGTTAGGTTCTCTGTGCTTCTCGGCTTGCCGGGTGGCTCTTGCCTCAGGGTTTTTACACCTGCCACTCCCACCACTCCCCCCCCCCCTCCTGGCTGGCTCCTCCTCTGCCCAGGGGTCACTTTTTCCTTCCAGACCTATCCCCACCTGTGTTGTTCCTATCCTCATATATGTTGGGCCGTCGTGCTCCCAGCCGTGTCCCCTGTGTCCAACACAGGGTCTGGCACACCGCAGGGTCTCAGTCCACCTTGGTGGTAGGGTGGGGTCCACCCCTGACTGCCCCATCACCCCAGGAGGAGAAGGAGAAGCGGCGCCTGGAGCAGCTGGAGCGCAAAAAGGAGACCCAGCGCTTGCTGGAGGAGGAGGACTCGAAGCTCAAGAGCAGCAAGGCCCCCCGGGTAGCTGTGCCAAGCAAAGTCACCCGTGCCCAGATTGAGGAGACGCTCCGCAGAGACCATCAGCACAAGGAAGCCCAAGAACCAGGTGGGGCAGGGTCCCCTGTGCTCCGCCCTCTTAAACATTAAAGAATAGGCAGCGGCCCTCCCCACCCCAGAAGCCTGGGCTCTGCAGGAAGCATGGGTGGGCGTGGCCCAGAAGGCCTCGGCTTGAGCGCCGCTCCTCCCCAGTATGGGGGACGCTGCCCGAGGCTGCGGAGCTAGCAGCTGTGTGCGAGTCTCCTCCGTGTGCCCAGCTCCAGGGGAGGGCAGAGGGCTGGGCACCGGAAGGGTAGGACCACCCCCTAGGTCGGTCCTGGAAGGGCTTCTCAGCTCAAGTCGCGTTCCTGCCATCATTCTCCCCTCCCTTCTGTCCCCACTGTGTCTCTCTGGATATGTCTCTGTCACCCGGCTGGCTGCCCATCCCCAGCCGAGAAAGCCAAGAGCCACCTGGAGGTGCCACTGGAGGAAAACGTGAACCGCCGAGTGCTGGAGGAGTGCAGCTTGGAGGCGCGCACCATCGAGGACGCCATCGCGGTGCTCAGGTAGGGGGCGGGGCCTGAGCCTCTGGGGCGCGGCTTAAGCCTGGGCGGGGACTGAGCCTTCTGGGGCGTGGCTTAAGCCTGGGCGGGGACTGCGTTCTGGGGGCGGGGCCTGAGCCTCTGGGGCGTGGCTTAAGCCTGGGCGGGGACTGCGCTCTGGGGGCGGGGCCTGGGCCTCTGGGGCGCGGCTTAAGCCTGGGCGGGGACTGCGCTCTGGGGGCGGGGCCTGAGCCTCTGGGGCGCAGCTTAAGCCTGGGCGGGGACTGAGCCTCTGGGGGCGGGGCCTGAGCTCTGGGGCGCGGCTTAAGCCTGGGCGGGGCCTGAGCCTCTGGGGCTCGGCTTAAGCCTGGGCGGGGCCTGAGCCTCTGGGGCGCGGCTTAAGCCTGGGCGGGGACTGAGCCTCTGGGGGCGGGGCCTGAGTCTCTAGGGCGAGGTCGCTCCTGGGCCCCTTTGAAGTCCTGTGTCCTCCCTGCAGCGTGGCGGAGGAGGCCGGAGACAGGCACCCAGAGCGCCGCATGCGGGCTGCTTTCACCGCCTTTGAGGAGGAGCAACTGCCTCGGCTCAAGCAAGAGAACCCCAACATGCGGCTGTCGCAGCTGAAGCAGCTACTCAAGAAGGAGTGGCTGCGCTCACCAGACAACCCCATGAACCAGCGGGCCGTGCCCTTCAACACCCCCAAGTGAGCCCCGAACTGCGGGAGCAGCCCCACGAACTGGGGGAGCCGCCCTAGGGGCGGTCAGGGTCGTGATCCTGCTGCCATCTCACCGGGTCAGGTCCCAAGGTTAGAGAGGCCCGGGCCAGTGCGTGTCCTGGGGGCTAGTTGGCATCATCAGCCATGCCTCCCGCCCAGGGTCCCTGCTGTGAGTGACACCCACCGCCCTCCCGTGTGCAGTCCTGGGCTGATGCCCAATAAAGGTGGTGGGTGAGGCAGAGTGTGTACTTGAAGTCTGGGGGGCAGGGGGAGGCTGGAGTGAGGGGGGATATGCGATACACAGCCAAGGATGATAAGAGCTCCTAGCAGCACTCCTGGTGCAGCAAGCTACCTGAGACCTGTGCCTCAGGCCCAAAGGAGCTCCCTCCTGGCTGGGCCATTTGTCCAGTGAAGACCCTGTGCCGCCATTCCTGAATCTTGATGGGCTCCTGCAAGAGTGCGACTCCAAGCTTGAGGAGGCTCTGGCTCCAGGTCACTTTAGGGAATGACTCAGAGGAGAGGAGAGGCAAGTTGCTGGCATCCTAAGTCTGGGTCAGAGTCAGCGGCCAAGTCACATGCTATGCTTGGGGTCAGGCAGTGCTGGCTGCTCTGTTGTTCCAACACAGGAGGCATCTGGGGGGAGGCCTGGGCAGGCTTCCCAGAGGAGGGTTCCTCCAGAGCAGGCCTTAGTGGAAGATCAGTCAGATTCCATCACCGAGGCAGGGCACTGGGCAGGCAAAAGCCTGGAGGCTGCAGCAGGCAGGTGGGTCTGCGTAGCAATAAGCATCCCTTCAGAGGCCACATGACTGGGAAGGGCTGGGTGAATCTGAACCTGGTTTCTGCTTCCAAGTGCTTAGTTACCCTTAGGGAGTCAGCAGAGAGGGAGGGCAGCTTGGAGATGGGCCCACAGGTGAGGAGTGGGGTCTAAGCATTTACCAAGTCACTGCTATGACTCCCACTGAAGTGACACCCTCCCTGCACCCACAAGGCTGTCCGAGTCCTCCTTTCCCACCCCACCCCCCATTCTTCGCCCTGCTCAGCTCTAGCTCCTCCTGCCTCCTTGATCTCAGCTCCAGCACAGCAGGCTTGTTTCCCCTCAGGGCCTATGCCTTGTTGGTTCTTCCTGCCAAATAGGCTATTCTTTCAAGTGGCAAGTCTCAGATGCAGATCCTCATAGATATCCCCAACTGTGTGAGTCAGGGCTAGGCCAAATGGGGCCAGGCTCTGCCCAGAGGGAGGGAGGGCCTTGAAGGATGCATAGAAGTTCTCCACAGACAAGAAACAGAAAAGGCCAAAGGAGCCACTGGAGCAAAGGCCTGGAGGTCACAACTCTACTGTTCAAGGGAGGGGTGCCATTAGTAATTGGGTACAGCTGAAGTGCCGTATGTAGGGTGCCTGAGACGGTGGCAGCTGGCATAAAAACTAACCAACACAATGAGCACTGGCTTAGGCCGGGGTCCCCCAGGAGCCAACCCTGAGACGAGGACTGGAAGGCATGTGGAGGATTCAGGAGGACCCTGTGGAGGTGAGGGAAGAAAGATGGGGGAGGAGCCCTGCAGAGGGCGCCCATTAACAGGGAATGGGAGGACTAGACCAGCTGTAAGAAGCATCCCCTGAATGCTGGGCCCTGGTAATATCTCACTGAGCCCAGAGGACAGCCCTGTGAGGTGTTGGTCCCCTCTACAGATGGGAGAACTGTCACCTGCCTGTGTCATAAAGCCAGGAAGTGCCCAGAGCTGTGAGGGAACCAGCAGGGGTGGTGGGACCAAGAATCAGGGGTGAAGGTGTCTGCCAATAAGCAGTGCAGGAGTCCAGATGGCTCCCCACAAATGGAGGCCTCTGCCTCTTACCTCTAGGACCTTAGGCCAGGGACTTAGTGGGTTTGAGCCTGTTAACTCCTGTATACAATGAGACTAAAACAGTACCTACCCCTGAGCTATCTCGAGAACCAACAAGATGGTGGTGGGGAGGGCATAGCGTGAAGAACTTGGCAAGGGAGCCTCTGGCATGGCTATGATGGGGTCTTTGGGGCCTGGGATCAGGGAAGGTCAGGGACCAATGGTGATTAACCCTAGGAAGGAACCCTCCAGGCTGAGGAATGGGGCTCCACGCAAGGGCGATAGGCAGTTGTGTGACTAGGGGAGGAAGTGGATCGGAGCTGAGGAGTTGTACTGGCAGCCCGGCTTGGGGACCTGTAGGGGGACAGCCGGCCAGCTACAGAGTAATGATAAAATTCAGGGCAGGAGCTGAGAGGACCGCCGTCAGCCCCTAAACGTGAAGATGTTGGTAATAACGTCTGTTCCCTTAGACCAGTGGAGACCAGTGGTCAGCAAACTCATTAGTCAACAGAGCCAAATATCAACAGTACAATGATTGAAATTTCTTTTGAGAGCCAATTTTTTAAAACTTAAACGATATAGGTAGGTACATTGTTATTAACTTAATTAGGGTACGCCTAAGGCTTAGGAAGAGCCACTCAAGGGGCCAAAGAGCCGCATGTGGCTCGCGAGCCGCAGTTTGCCGACCACGGCTTTAGACCAGTGGTTCTCAACCTTGGCTGCAGATTAGAATCACCCGAAAGAACCAGAATTTCCGGAGGATGAGGCCCAGAAACCAGGATTTTAAAAAGATTCCCAGGTGATTCTAATGTGCAGCCAAGGTTGAGAACCACTGCCTTAGAAAAGCCCCTTCTCTCTCCGCCCCGCGAAATCCCGAGCGCGCACGTGCGCGCCGGCAGGAAGGAATCCCCGGCCTGTCGCGGTGGCGGGAGGGAGCGTGAATTGGGAGTTCCCAGCGCTTCCAGACCTCCCCGCCCGCGGAGCCGGGACGACCTTGCGGGGCTGAGGGTCCGCCGAGTGCGCACTGCGCCTGCGCGGGGCCGGGGGTGGGGGGCGGAATCTCCACGCTTCAGGGCTTTCCCGTGGCGCGCGAGCGGCGGGGAGGGAACGCCGCGTCCAGCGCGCATGCGTCGAGCCCTGCCGGTGGGCCAGGGAATCCTCACCCGCCGCAGTGCGCCCGGGGGGCGGGGCGGGGAATCCGGCTCAAACCGGAGCGGGGTTCGCCTTAGTCCAGGAGGTGGCGGGCGGAGGGAGAGAGAGCAGGGTCTTCCCCAGGTTCCCGCTCCGGCCCTCGCCGTTGCCTTGGCAACTTGGCGCGCGGGCTGCAATGCGGAGGCGGCCTCGGGGAAGCCGGACTGCTCTGCGCCTGCGTGGAGCTCAGCGCCGGTGGCCGGGGTTTCCCTTCGTGCTCCCGGGGGATCCGCAGGGGAGGATGCGGGGAGGAGAGGAGAGGGTGGCGCTGTGGGAGAGGGTGAGCGAGGGGAGAGGGGCTGTGGAGGAGGGAAGGGTTCCGGGGAAGGTTGGGGGAAATGCGCAGGGTGGGGTAGGGAGAGGGGTGCAGGAGGAGGAGGGGCTGGGGAGAGCGCAGAGGGAGACGGACAACAAAGGAAGAGGGAGGGGAGGAGGACCTTGGGGAGCAGTTAAGGAAGAGGGACCATGTGAGGACAAAGAGAAGCCTATGAAGGTAGCACGGGGTGGGGGTGTTGTGCGGGTGATGGGAAGAGAGACTGGGACGGACACCTTCTGGAGCCCCAACCCTACCCCAGCAAACCCCAGAAGATCCCAGCCTAAGGTCTCCAGGGAAAAAAGTACAGGATGCCCAGTTAAATAATGAATATAATTTATATGATTATAAATAGGTTCCATTTCGTGCCCAATATATTATCTGGCAGCCCTAATCTTGGGCGTCCCCCCTTTCTCCTCCCCCCCCCCAAACCCCCGGTCCTTTGAGTCTTTCTGAAAGCCACGGGAACAGATGATGTCTTTGTCGCTCACCTCCCTGGTTCCCTACAGCCCATTCCCTATGCCCTCTCCCAGCCTCCTGGATTTCAACACCAACCTGAGGTGGAGTGTGGCCAGGTAGTGAATTTCACAAAGGTGTGGCACTAACAGGCACCTTCAAGGGCCTTCTCTCTTCCCCCAACCCAAACCCTCTGCCTTGGGCCTGGCCCTGCTGAGGCAAAATGTCCCGGCTCATCCTGACAGCCATCACCTCCTGGAACCTCCAGGGCTCCCGACTCTCTGCCTGCTCCCCAGGAATCCCCACCGGCCAGGCTCACGATCAATCTGTGGGCACGTAGCACATAGAAGGTGCTTGAAAAGCATTGGAGAGTGTGTTTTCTGTCCCAAAAGGGATACCCTCTCTGAACCTTTATACCCTCCAACAAAGCAATCTTCCTTCTATCTTTCCCTTTGGTTTAAAAAATGTAAGATAATAAAGCTTTATGGAAAAACTAATAATGGGAACTGTCAGCCCCTGAGGGCCTCCCTCCGACCCCCCATTCTCATTTTTGCTCTCAGACTTATTTGCCATGGGGACACTTCAACAACTGCTCCTCTGGCCTGGCTTCTACCTCACAGATCGGGAGCTTGGTGCCTATGGATCACTGTCCCCAGCTGCATGTTATTCTGGAAACAGGCTAAGTGGGTCCAGGTGGGGAACACATGTTTTCAGTGTCGCTGTCCTAGGCAGTGCGCCTGCAGAAGCAGGACCTGTACCCTTTTTTGCATGTCTTGGGATGCTTTCCAGGGTGGCGAGCTGAGTAGTGCTGTCCCTTTATTTGGAGCTGGGTAGCTTCTGAGGTGGCACTGGCTCAGAGTGACCCCCTCTTCTCATCAGCCAGGCCCAAGTGCACTGGGACCCACATTCTTCGGGGCAGGAAGGTGACTAGGTGAATAGACCGTACCAGGGGTTGAGGACAATAAACTAGGGCAGTGATGGCGAACCTGTGACACGCGAACTCAGTTTTTTGGTTGATTTTTCTTTGTTAAATGGCATTTAAATATATAAAATAAATATCAAGAATATAAATCTTTGTTTTACTATGGTTGCAAATATCAAAAAATTTCTATATGTGACACGGCACCAGAGTTAAGTTAGGGTTTTTCAAAATGCTGACACACCGAGCTCAAAAGGTTCGCCATCACTGAACTAGGGTGATATTCCCAGAGAAGGGATGACTCTAGATAAGAGGTGACATTGGATCAGGCTCTGAAAGACAACAGCGGGTGAGGAGAGCCAGGGAAGGGCAATTCTAGCAGAAGGAACAGCAGATGCAAAGGTCCTGGGGCTGGGCTGGTTAGGATAGATGCTGGGCATGGCCAGAGCATAATGTATGGTGCAGGGAGACAGCTGGAGGGGTTGGACAAAGGGGAGGGAGAGCCAGACTATGTAGGACTTTGAGGAGGGGGTGGTCCAGGGTCCTTCTCTTGGTTCAAGCAGGAGAGTGTCAGTTATTAGGGGTAGGTAGGGACTGGATCAGTCACGTGGGTGAGAATAGAATTCTGTGGCTGAGTCATGGAGAAGGGACTGGGGAGACATTGGAGACAAGCTGCAGGACTGGGAGGGGCCTTCTGGGGGCTCCAAAGGGCAATTGTGAGGATTCAAGGGTAGGGAACCTTTCCCAATGATGTGCGTTCTGTGACTGCTGACTCCCGACTGTCCATCACGGTATCCGACCAAGGCATGGGCCTCAGCCTACCCCCAGGAGTGGTGAGTCACCCCCACGGAGATGCTGGCAGGGGTACCTGAGGTACTGTCAGCTCGCTCCCTTTCTGTCTCCTCAATACAGACCCCAAACCCCCACTTTGTTCTCTTCTTTGTTCTCTTTCCCTGTACATGGTCACGGTCACGATGGCAGTGCCCTCTGAGCGTGTCACACTCCCACAATGGGAGGGAATGCGCTCCCAATGCCCGCCCCCGCCCCCCCTTCCAGTCCTTCAGCCCCACCTTCACCAAGGAATCCTGGCCTTGGAATCCCAGCCTCAGGACCTGGCCCTGGGATCACATTGTCTTTCAGGAGATGCTTCCGACCAGTTGGGGGTGGGGTGTGGGGGGGAGCTTGAAGGGAGAGGGCTATTTTTAGAATGAATGGAAGAAAAGAGGGGGAAATCACAACAACAAAGGACGGAGGCTTGCAGAGCAGCCCTCTGGCTCCCAAGAGGAAACCCCCTCCCTCCAGGCCCAGGCAGAAGGTGGGTGGGGATTAGAGACAGGTTGGGTGGGGCAGGGGGTGGCGTGGGGAGAATTCTGATCTGGAGGGCACCGCGTTTCATGGGGGTGAGGAGCTGGAGGGGAACAGCAAAACGTAGCAGGCACCCTTACGGCCTCCCCAGAGCAGAAAGGACCCCCAGAAGTGGGCGCTGTCCAGGTGCTGAAGTGAAACAGGCTCAGGCCGCCTGAGCAGGACCAAGGTCACCGCAGGTGCTCAGCCCTTTGCGACCCCAAACAGGGCAGCCGCATTGTTCTAATTTGGCAGAGTGACCTTCACAATCTGCTGCCCAGGCCTCTGTCACTCACGCTCAGCGGGGTACCCCAATAGTGAGGGGAGAGGGGAGACTTCATGGCCCAACAATGGCGTAGAGAAGTTTCCCTGGTTTGTTTTCTGGCCATCCAGGGTGTCCCCACTTTCACCGGGACCTTCCAGCCTGGGCAACATCACCAGCTGTCCGCGAGGCCTCGGGGTTCCCACTGGACACCCGCCCCCCTCCCCCCCCCCCAGGCCCCAGAGCCCGCTCAGGGTGTGGGGGGGTGCTTAATTGCTTTCCCCTGGCTCTTTGGCTCCAGTTCTTTTCTGACACAGGAAAGCAACTCCCAGAGGTAGGGGGACAGCGGTAATCTGTGCTGCTGGGGTGCTGGGCCCTGGCCTGGGACACCCCCTCTCAGGATCTCGGCTCCCCATCTATGAAATGAGCGCTTTGAGGCGGCAGAGGGTCCCAACAGCTCTTGGAGCGGTTCTCTGAGGTTGGCAGGCGCGCTCGTGAGGGGAGGGAGCTTGCTGGAGACCCAGAGGGGGATCCCCAACAAAGCAACGTGGGAGGGAGGGCGGTCAGGCAGCGGCCCTTCCCAGTTGGGGCGGTGGGGTGGGGCCCCGGACCACGGGGAGGGGGCGCTCTGCGGCGGCGCGCTCACACCCTCTGGCTCTCACGCCCTTGCCCTGCCTGGCACTTGCCTTCGAGCTCCGGCCAGGCGCGGGGCTCCGGCTGCAGCGGCCGGCGGTCTCCAGACAGTGAGTCGGCAGTGTGGCGGGGGGTCCCGGGTGGAGGTCCCCGCAGAGCTCCTCTTCCCTGGGAGGGGCGTATTGGTGGGAGGGGCGTGCCCAGCTCGGGGAACTCAGAGGGGGAGCTGCGGGAGGGAGAGAAACCCCTTCCATACCCCCCGACACCCAGCCCTGAGTCAGCTTCAAACCCCCACACCCCTGTGAGGAGGGGGCTCCTGCTACTGCAGTTTGGGACGCAGAGACATCCCCGCCCCCCCCCCCCCCCGCCCTGTGAAGGTGGACTTGAGGACCTCCTAGGCAGCCCTCAGTGGGGGAGAGGGAGAGGGAAGGACTGGCCTTCTCCCCCCTTCCAGCCCCTCACCCCCAGTCATCGCTCTCGCGGTGTGGCGGGATTCCCCGCCTCGGGCAGAGCGGATGGGAACTCCCCCACACGCACACACCTGCCAGCCTTTTGTGCTTCGGAGCTGCCGCTCAGCTCTCCTCCCTGCTCCGCTCCCCCTTCCCAACACTCTCGTGGGCAGACCCGTTAGTGCTTACCCAAGGTCACCCAGACGAGCAGGGGCTGAGCTGGGTCTGTGGCTGACTCACTAACCCCAGAATCCAGTCTGGTATCAGCATCAGGGTTTTCTGCTCCCTGCATTTCACTGCAGGTGTGAGGAGCTTTCTGGGGACCCCAGAACTGGGAGGCGGAGGGTTCCTCTCTCCCCCAGTCTCTCTGCCCTGCTGGAGCCTCAGGCAGGACTGCCCTGCTTGGCTTCCTCCTCCAGGCTCGCAGGTTTCTAGGTCCCCCCCGCCCCCCAATATCTCCAACCCATCCTCAGGCTGCCCAGCCTCAAAGGAAATCCCTGGGGGGCATCTTCCTGATGGGTGGGCCAGAGCATCCTGAGCTGGTTGAATAACACTTATTCCGATGCACCTGCCCAGTGGATGATCCTCCCCCTGGCCCCCCAGGGTCAGAGTCAGCTCCGGGGTGCACCTGGCCGGAACAGGCAGCAGCCCCTGAGCCATGTAGGTGGCCATTGGCCCCACCCCAGACCCCTGATGCGAGAAAGGGCAGCTGGAACATCCACAGCCAACTGGGTTTCCCTTTCAGCCTCATTCTGAGGCCTGGCTGTGCCCTCCCACTCCCCCCACCATGGGGCTGCTCGGTCTTCCTTTCTTCCTCCTCCTCCAGGACGGGCACTGTGTGTCCTACGGGAGCTCTGCAGACCATCCTGTATAGACAGGGGGATACCATGAGGGAGCTACAGGCCCCAGGACAGCAGTGGACGGGGGCGGGATTTGGGGGTAGCCAAGAATAGAGCTGCCCGAGCCATTGATCCCTGATGCTATCATCCTCATACCAGCCGCTCCAACCTTACCCACTCAGATCTCCTCGTGAGAAAGGAATTGGGGGGGAGGGAGGACAGGGAACAGTATGGGGGGAGTCAGATAGAGCCTTAAGAGTACAGTGTCCAGTGGAAGAAGGTGGGGCCTCCAGGGAGGTGGCCTGGCATGGGGTGGGTATATGGAGGGACTCACTGAGGAGCCTGAGGAAGGAAACAGGGCTACACTGGCTGGACGATGTCACCAATCTTAAGTTTCCTTAAAACTTTCAAGGTGATCCAGACCTCATATCTGCTGTAAAGACCATTGCCGTCTGGGAGGTGTTTGCACCCCGTCCTTCTGGGGCCCTGCCTCCGCCCTACCCCTATGTCTCGTCCTTACAGGTCAAGGGGGAAAGAAAGGCAGACACAGCCCCCCACCAGCCAAGTGGTAACCCAGCAGGACTGAAGGAGACAGTCCCTTTGGTGGTGGCTCATCCGGAAGATCCCTACACCCCAGGGTGAGTGGATCCCTTTGGGGGTGGGGGTGGCCCAGAGATTGGGCAGAAAACTGATGACTTAAGAAAAAGTGCCAACCTTTGCAATAATAGTAACAGTATAATGATGATGATGATGATGATGACTGTGTTCTCTAGAGCCCCCCTGAGCATCACGGTCCACTTTCTCTGATCACTCGTGGTGGAGAGCCTGTGCAGAGAGGCTAGGTGACCTACCCGGTGTCACACAGCGGAAGGAGGAAGCTCACCCAGGTTGGCAAGGCCTGACTCCCTCCCAGATCTTCACCACCAGGCTTCTGTGGCCTCAGTCTCTGGAGACAGCTCTTCGGGGGCCGCTCTTTGCCCTTCCTTTTCCTGAATGGACAAGGCAGCTCAGGGCAGGGCTCCTGGACCTCAGCGACTTTGAGGGGACTCTGTGCTTATGACCGAGGTGGTTTCCTGCCTTCCTGTCACCCCCAGGTTCTCACCTCCTCCTCCAGAGCAGGGACTGAGGGCCCGGTGGACTGCCCAGTGGAGAGAACCAGGGGGTGCCAGGTGCAGCTCCTTCCCATCCCTCCTTCGCCTCATTTCCTCCGTGTATCTTCTGCAGGAATCAGTTGTATTTATTTATTTATTTATTTACAACTTATCTTTATAGTTGAAAGTATTACAGATGTCCCCCTCTCCTCCCCATTGACCCCCCTCACCCACCCTGTATTTATTTATTTATGTATAATCCTCACCTGAGGATATTTTTTGCATTGCTTTTCAAAGAGAGTGGAAGGGAGGAAGGGAAGGAGGGAGGGAGCATGTCTCACTCACACAATGGGAGGGAATGCGCTCCCAATGCCCCCCCCACCCCACCCCCCACCCCAGGTTCCAGTCCTTCAGCCCCACCCTCACCAAGGAATCCTGGCCTTGGAATCCCAGCCTCAGGACCTGGCCCCGGGATCACATTGTCTTTCAGGAGATGCTGAAAGAGAGAAAGAGAGAAACATTGATGTGAGAGAGACACATCGACTGGTTGCCTCCGCAGTGCCCTGACCCAGGGCAGGGAGTGAACCCACAATGCAGGTACGTGCCCTTGACCAGGAATTGAACCTGCGACCCTTCAGTGTGCAGAGCCCACGCTCTAACCACTGACATACACAGGCCAGGGCTGTATTTATTTATCTATCAAGATCTTATCTTGCCCACTGGCCTGAAACCATAAGTTTGGTTTTTTTGTGTGCTTTTGTCACCACAGGATCCCCATTTCAGGGTATAAGCCTTGCATACAGAAGGTGCTCAATATTTGCTGATAGAACAAAGGAAGCTTCTCCAAGTCTCTGAATTTGGAGACCCTAGGAATAAGCCCTCCAGGATGCTTGCCCCTGTTCCTCATCCTGCCCCAACAATTTCCAGGACCCTAAGGGGCTTAACCCTCCATGACTTTTGCTCTGCTCAGAGTCCCCCCACACACAGCCCTGCTGGTGTGACCCCTACCCCCACTCCCTGACTGGCCCCACCCTGTTTGTCTCTTCCCTCTAACCCCGCTGGTCTCCCAAATGCCCTTGGTCCTACCTCAGGGCCTATGCCCTTGAAGTGGCCTCTGCCAGGTGCACCCTTCTCCCAGCTCATCCAGTGCAGCTCCTGGGCCCATTTGAATGCTCCCTCTTCTGAGAGGCTTCTCCTGGTCACCCCAGTTAAAGTCTCCCCATCCTTTTTCCCAATACTTTTATCTAGAATTCTTATTGGTTCTTAATTTGGAGAGGATTGTTCCCCTCTTCTAGAACTTCAGCTCCAAGATGGGCAGGTTTGTATCTATCTCAGACTAGATGTCCCCAGCACCAGTCAGAGAAGGGGCTTGGTGGATATGTGAGTAAATGAATGAGTGAGTGAATACCTTTCCCACTCTTCCATCCCACCCTACTCACAGGGGACCAGCATCCAGCCCCACCTCTGTCCAGGCAGCCATCAGTTAGACCTAGGATAGGGCTGAGATTTCTGTGGATGCACAGCTGGGAGCTTTGGGGGGTGGCCAGGCCATCCCTGCTCAGGCGGCTCCCTCTGGGTCCCTCAGCTCCTATGAGGTTCTCTCAGCTCTCCTGTACCTACATCCTGGACGAGAGGCTTCCTGTTCAGCCACCAGCCCCCCCCCCCCCCGCCCCGTCTGTAGGCCATTTCCTGGGGGAATGGGTCCTGGGACACCCAGCCATACTCCAGTCCCTCCTGGCCAGCCATGGGCTGAGAGGTTCTGTCTGGAATGGAGACCCAGGTGGACCCCACCTATTGCCCTACCACCATCCATCCCCCCAACTCCTGTCTACCACCAGCCTTGTCTTTGAGAGGTGAGGTCCAAGCAGGCAGCAGGCAGACTTGGGCAGGAGGTGATCAGTCACCAGGTTGACCATCCTAAGTTCAGCCCCTTGAAGGGAGTCCCTGAGCCCTCAGCACAGGTGAGCTCAAAGGAGAAAACGGGACGGGTTTTTCCAGGGGAGGCCTGGAGAGGCCTCTGGTGGGGGTGGAGGTGGCTGGTGCTTTTGTAAGTTTCTGGATGGTTACATGTTGGACTTGAATTTAGAAAGTGTCAGATGTTGCACGGCCCTTGCAGCAGCCTGTGTATCCAGGGTCGGCCTGTGGGCAGGATATGAATGCTTGTTGTGGGGCAGGGACCCGTATGTGGGCCGGGACGATGAATGTGGTGCAGGGATGTGTGCCAGACCCCGAGGGAGGTGTGGTTGGCTTCATCAGTAGTTTAGAAAGAGTCCCCGGCAGCCCAGGCCGGGGAAGAGCCAGTGCAAAGGCCTGGAGGTGGGAACAGCTGAGGGGAGATGGGAGACCTGGTGGGAGTGGTGGGTAAATGGGGGGATGCAGGAGGGATGTTGCGCGCAGGGAATGACCCCTTTAGAGTCACCACAACCCCATTCCTGGTGCCCTGTGGACATGGCAGGGGATGGGTGTTCCCCAGGCCTCCCCTTCTCCACCATCACAGCACTGGGCACTGCCACCTGGAAGGACACAACCAGGCCTTCCTTGGGGTGTCCCCATCCGGCTGGAATGAAGAACAGCTCTTGAGAGGGGGGGACAGGAGTCACCAGCCCAAGGCTGTCACTTGTCCCTGCTCAGCCTCCCTGCCCTTACCCACCCATGGGACCACCCCTGCCCAAGCTGTCGGGTCCGCTCATTCCTTCATTCCATCCAGCTATTTTCTGGGCCTCAGAGGAAACAAAACAGGTCCTGACCAGGTACAAAGCTGAGGCCAGGAAGAAAGCAGGTGTGGGGCTGGGGAGGAGCTGGAGGAGCTGCTGTGTAAAAGGGTCATTTTAGGGGTGGGGACAGGTGTCCAGTCGCTTTGCAAAGTTGTCCCGGAGCACAGAGGTTGAGGGGTAGCTGGAGTTTGGGGGACCTGATTTTGGGGAGGGGTGGCTAGGAGTTCCTGAGGACTGTCAGCGCCGGTGTAGTCGTTTGGCTGAGGTCCCCTCTGTCGCGCGATGCAAGAGGGCGAGTTTGAGGAGCCGCCGAGCGCTGGGGGGTGGAGGGGAGACCGAGCACCCGGAATAAGGGATCTTTAAATGTAGGCGGGGCTTGCGGGGTCGCTGGGGGCGGGGCCGATAGGGCTTAGCCAATTGGCTGCACCGCCCGCGTCGCGCCGCCCCCTCCTCTCCCGGCCCCGGCGGGCGCTCACCGCCCCCCGGCCCCGCCGGTGCACCGGGCGGCGGGGGATGCTCCCGCTGTCGCCGCCGCCGCCACCGCCTCCCCCCGCCCCGCCGCCGCCCGGCCCACCGTCCCGCCGCCGCTGCCCGGCCCCGCCGAGACCCCGGCCCCGGCCCCGGCCCCGTCCTGTGGGTCCTTGTCCGCGCGGGACCCTGTCTCCTCCAGCCTCGTCCGCCCGCCTGAGCCGAGCCCCGCAGGTATGGGCAGGGCTGCCGGGAAGGGAGGCACGTCCGGGAGGGCGACGCGGTTTGGGGCTGGGGACACGGGGAAGGGCATGTGTGTCTGTGCACTGCCAGGTTGAGTGACGAGTCTCGGACCCCCATCCCGGATGGGGCGGGTGCTGGGTTCTCTTTGGGGGGAGAGTCTCCGAACTCCATAGGTACGGTGGGGGGTGTTCTCAGGCTGGAGGCAGTGACCCGAGACTGACTTGGGAACGGGAGCAAGGAGACCCTCGCCGCTGGCCCCTGGATCCAGCAGGCAGGGGTCAGCAAGCCCAGCTCACCTTGGACAGAGGTTGGGGCACCCCGCACAGGGCACTGCCCGCTCTCCGGGAGGGTGGCCCATAGATGTGAGCGCTGATGGAGATGGAGCAGTGTGGAGGGCGCTGGGGGAGGCAGCCTGGGAGGGCAGGGCAGGCTAATTGCACCCTGCTGGCTGCTGGCAGGTCCCTGATGGTGGTGATGGGGGGAATGCCTGAGGGACCAGGCAGCCAGCCAGCACCTCACTGCACCGGTGCTGGGCAGTGCATGGGGAGGGAGGGCGAATGAATCCTGTCCACCCTACAGAGTTAGGGCCCCAGGGTGCTGGGATGGGAGGAGGGGTCCCGGGGTCCGTCCCCACCCTCCACAGGGACACACAACCCACGACTTGTCCACACATCCCAGAAGGTTCCACCATGTGCTGCTCTGGCCGTGGCTTCTGGAGACAGTGTGGTGGGCATTTTGCCTCACAGGGGGTCTGCCTTGGGCACCTTCTCCGGATCCATCTGTGAAGGACCGAGCTTGGTGCTGAGCAGCACTGTGGCAGGGGTCTCCATGGCCACACGCTAAGAGTTTCCACATGAGATCTGGCCACCCTCCCTGATGGGTGGACACCAAGATGCGCTTCACCGAAGAGGCAGCTGAGGAGGTGACTTGGCCCCGGCTGGGATGCTGGGGGGTCCCTCGGCAGCTACTGCAGCCAGCCTGTCCTTTGTAAAAGGCTCACTGGAGTGCCTTTGGGGTCTGTTGGTTTCTTTGTCTTCCTTTTCCGGCTGCCTGCCCGCCTTCTTCAGTCCCTCAAAAGCCCTCCTGAGGGCCCCCGGTCCCACTGGCTCACAGGGTTCCCACAGTGTCTTCTGGGATGGCGTGGAAGGGAGCTCTGCTCACCCTCCGACCCTGGCCTTCAGCGAATGGAGGGCTCAAGCTCCAGACGCATTTGACAGTTTGGGCCATTCCAGGACCCCTCAAAACCGAATGCAACCCATAGGGTGTGTTACTCACCATTTAGGGGCGCTCCTTGGAGAACTTGAGAGACTTCACTAAAAAAAACAACACAGCCTTTAATGGATACCCCAACCTTGCCCAGGGTCTCAGAGGGGCTCGTGGGTCTTTGGGAATCCCTGGGGGTCCTAGGGACCCCAGCTTTAGGTCCAGGTTGCAGTGGGGGCGGGGGAAGTCTACCTGGGAAGGGGAGGGGGCTCTTGTCCCCAGGTCCCTCTGGTCCCACGCAGCCTTTAGAAAAGGACTGCTCTCCTCCTGTGGGTGCTCAGGCAAACCACTTTGTCGTTCTGTTTTCTCGGAGGTCACGGTAGGGCACGGGCACCCATCAAGCCTGTGCCCTGAGCTTTGGGGGCCCTCAAGGATAGGACCGGGCTGGCTCCCTCTCCAGATGGTAGCTCATCAAGAGGGAGTCAGGCAGATCTTGCCACCCACCACCCTCCCTCCCCGCAGTTGGCATTTGGTTCCTGCCCTTCCTGGCTGTGTGACCTTGGGCAAGGCACTGAAACTCTCTGAGCCTTGTCTCCTGTCTATGAAATGGGGTCAGGGATACCACCTGCCTTGCCGAGTGGCGACGGCGATTAAATGTGATCATTCTGATAAAGGGCTCGGCCCACAGTAGGCACCAGGGGCATGTTAACGTGATGGGATGCCTCCGCCCTCTGCTCGCACGGAAGCCCACTCGCCCACTCTCACGCTGCCCAGGGCACCTTAGGACTCAGCTGTCAGGCCACAAGCAGCATGGCCGACTAACAGCTGAATTTGGCCTGTGTATTGGGTGGCTGAGTCACATCCCCAAATTGCATCTTCATTGGTGCATTTCCGAAGGTCGTCTGCAGGCCCCCGCCCCCTCCTGGTCCTGTCTGCCAGGCCACCCAACTCTCCTGCCTGTGCCCCCAGAACCCCCAGCAAGGATTTGCGCTTTCAGGAAGGATAGTGAGAGGGGTGCCTGGGGTTTCCTATTCTCCCAGGCAAGGGCAGGGTCTGGGGCTGCTGTGCTGACAAGCTCCCAGACCCGCCTAGCAGCCAAAAGCCCTTAGGGTGGCAGGCAGGAGGAGCGTAGCACCCCAGTGTTTGTGAGACACACACACAGAGATCAGGGCCAAGGTCAGCCTTATGGACTATGAAGTGCCAAGCTTGCAGAAGGCCAGGCTTATAAACTGATATATCGGGCCCACGTGAGAGGCCAGGCCTTATAAATTGCGGAGTGTCCAGCCACAGGTGGCCACAGCCCGGTGGATGTGATGGGTGGTAGTGGTGAGGGAGGAACATGTTCTAAGACCCATGAGGTCACTCGCCGTGGAAGGAATGTTTCTTGCACTTCTGTGTGCTGGTACCAGCATCTGGGGACACAGAGTGAGCAGGACATACCCAGTCTGGGGGCACTGGACAAGGACACAGTGGTCCTGTGATGCTTGGGCTCTGGCGAAGGTCGCCTCTGCCCTGCCCAGCAGCATGGCTTATCTTGGCGTGTCCTGACATGACAGTTTCTGCACCTGTCACCCCCGGAGCATGGTTTCAGGGCCCGGGAGATGTCCTGTCTGTGCCCACAGTCCCTCTCCCAGTCCCCCAGTGCGTGCTGGCTTAGCCTTTTCAAAGGGGACCACACTTGGCACACGGCTGCCAGGTTTGTTGGGAGAATTTCAACCAGGCAGCGTGGTCCAGAATCTACCCTTAAGGAGATAGTCCCATCACAGCATAGTGCCTCAGTTTCCCCATCTATAAAACTGGCCAAATCCCAGGACCCCCTTCTTGGGGATATTTCAAAGATTTAAGAGAAAATTTGTGTGAAATACAGAGACTAGTATGTAATAGACCGGGGGTGGGGAATGTCCGGGGTAGGGAACAGCCTTATACACTGTGAAGCGCTGGGCCTGCAGGAGACCAGCCCATATAAACTGTGCAGATGGTTAAGGAACATCGGCGGGGTGACAGCAGGGGGCGTGCAAGGTTTAGAGAGTGGGCTGGGGTGGGTCTGCCCAGTCAGAACCCAGCAGACAGGATCGTCGAGGTCCCTGCTGTTGCACATGACACCCACAATACTGCCCTATGCTGCGGCAGTAGCTGAGGATGTTGCGCAATCAACTGCTCCTCGGCCTGGTGGGGAAACTGAGGCTGGCCCAGGGTCACAGGGCCAGGCTGAGCATGTCCCACAGGCCCTATAGATTCAATTCTGGGATCTTCGAGTTAAGTCCCAGATCGCCATGTTGGTCCTGGAATCTGTTTGGAGACCACTGACCTCCCTCCACCCAGGCAGGAGGGAGCTGGGGGTCTCTATCAGCCCCAGCCTCAGTCCCTAATGTTACCCTACCATATCCTGTACCTGCCTACGTGTGTTAAGGCCTTGGAACAGCTTGAGGGGAGGAACTGGGGGCTCAGCAAAGTGAGGTTAAATTGTCCAAGAGCCTGAAGGTCAGTGGGGGACTAGCCCCGGTTGGAATCGCCTCCCGACTGTGCCCCTGCATGACCGCTGCTCCTCCCAGGAAAACTGCCAGGTCAACCCCAGGGCATACAGAAGTGTTTCCTGGGAATTGGCTGTGTGCTGGGCATTGTCGAGGTACTTGGAGACCCAGAAAGTCAGTGGGCAAAGGTCAGATAGAGGGTTTTCCAGGCGGAGGGCACCGCACATGTAAAGGCCTGAGGCAGGACCAAGCTGGTTGGGATAGGTGAGGGGGAGGCCAGTGTTTCTGGAAGAGAGTGATTCTGGGGAGACTGAGAAGGGTGAATGGTGTGGAACTCGGACCCCAGAGGGCCTCCTGGCCACGGTGGGGAGTTTGGTTTTTACGCAATGACACTGGGGAGCCGAGAGCGGGTTTGAGGGTTCTAGCAGGGGAGGGAAATAGGTTGACCTGGATGTTTCTAGAAAGGCAAACCCATGTGTCAGCTGCTCTGAGTTCATGGCCTCCCAGGTCTCAGAGTGGAGTGGCAGCAGTGGTCCCGGCCCTCTGATCAGCTGGCATGACCATGTCCCTCATGCCCCTGCAGGTCAGCGTGGGAGCCCAGCCGCTGAGCCATGCCGGGCCCCAGGCAGCCTGCAGTGAGTCCAGCCCCGGCACCCACATAGTCATGAACAACCACAGCCACAATGGCTGTGGGGGGCGGCCGCTGGGAGGCGGACTGGGGGCCCTGACCCGAGACCCTCCGGACGCCGAGGCCAGCTGCCCCCTGCAGCCCCCGCATAGTTCAGGCCTCCAAGTCGTGGTGGCCAAGAACGAGCTGGGCGGGCTCTCACCCGGCAGCCCCCGAGGGCATCCCCAGGACCAGGAGGAGGAGGAAGACGATGAGGAGGATGAGGTGGTTGGGCAGAGGGGCTCCAAGAGGCCCCCCAACGTGGGCCACCGCCTAGGCCACCGGCGGGTGCTCTTCGAGAAGCGGAAGCGCCTTAGTGACTACGCCCTCATCTTTGGCATGTTTGGCATCGTTGTCATGGTGACAGAGACGGAGCTGTCCTGGGGGGTCTACACGAAGGTAGGCATGGCCCTTGCCCCTGGCACCTCAGGGAAACCCTACCCAGCACCCCACAGAGGCCCTGCCGGGCACACCTGGCTCCCTGTCATCCCTGGGGAATGGAATCAGGGCACATCGGCCCCAGGAGGCGGGGCGGGGGGGGGGGGAGATACAGGGGACCCGGGAGATGGGAGATGGGCGGCGCTCCTGGGGATCCTGCTGTGCCCACTTCCTGGGGTGGCAGGGAGACCGCAGATGGGGGCGGAGGCTCCAGTCCATTCCCCTGCTTGCACCAAGAGCCATACCCTGGCTCAAGGTGGGGTAGGGGATGTCCCCCAGGATATGCCTGGGCTGGGGGAGCTCCAGACAAGGCCTGGGTGGAGAGCAGGGAAAGAGCGTCCCCCCACCCCCCAGCAGTTGGGGCCAGGTTATGAGCCTGGCTGTGGGCCCCTGAGTGCTGCCTGCGAGTGTGTGAGGACAGAGAGAGATCAGGCTGTCTGCCTGTAAACTGTGAAATGCTGTGCCTGTGCGAGAACAGGCCTGATAAACTCTGAAGTGCTATGTCCGTGTGAGGCTAGGCCTTATAACCCGTGACGTACTGAGCCTACAGGAGGCCAGGCCTTACACGTTCGGAAGTCCTATACCCACATGAAGCCAGGCCTTACAAACTGTAAAGCACTGACCCATCTTACTCTAAGCCCAGGCCTAAGAGTAAGGGCAGGAGTGTCGCCTTCCGAGTGAAGGGCCCAGGTATGAGGGTCAGAGGGCTGCCCCGCCCCCTCAGCATCGTCCTGCTATCTGCTCTCTCTCTGCCCAGGAGTCCCTGTACTCATTTGCACTCAAATGCCTCATCAGCCTCTCCACAGTCATCCTGCTGGGTCTGGTTATCCTCTACCATGCCCGGGAAATCCAGGTCAGTGCCCAGCTGGGCTGGGGTACCCCCTCTCCCTCCACACCAGCCACCTGGAAGCCCCGCCCCCTAAACATAAGAGGACCGGTAGCTTCCTTATAGAAAGGGATCTCTGTGAAGACACACCCTTTCGGCCGCTCTAAAGTTTCCTGGAACGTGTGTCTGTGTTTTAATTTGTATTGATTATTTGAGAAAGGGTCTGTCAGAGCGCAGGGTGGGAGGTGGGGGTGAGCTAGGGTCGGGCACACACGGCCCATGTGGAGCCCTGGGGTCTTCCGAGGACTGACAGTGGCGGAAACCAGTGTTATTAGCACCAGACTCCTTTCGTGTTCCATAGGACCCCACATTTAGAAGACTTATCCCAGGCCAGGGAATTTGTTCTTCTGTTGGGGGATTAATCAAAACCAGGCCAGGCTTGAGTCCAGCTCAGGGCATGCCAGGCAGGCGTGCCCACAGAGGTGCCAGGTCCCAGGGACCCCAAAGGTGGTCAGATCTGGCTCCTCACCTCTGGCCTCTGACCCCTGACAGTCTGGCAGGAAGTGGGTGGAGGAAAATCCTACCTGGGTCGCACCCATGTGTAGATGTCTGTGAAGACACCAGGTTGGGCACACGGGAAGGGCCCTGGATGTGGCTGAGGGCAGCAGAGAAGGGGCAGTGAGAACCGAGCTGAAAGGAAGCAGTTCTGAGGGTACAGCCATTGGGAACAACAGTCTGGCAGCTCCTCAAACAGTTACTCACAGAGTTAGTTACCAAATGATCCAGCAAATCCACTCCTAGGTATAGATCCAAGAGAAACAAAAACATCCACGCAAAAACTTGCACACAGATGTGCGTAACAGCTCTCTTCACAATAGCCAGAAAGTGGAAAGAAGTCAGATGTCTGTTAACAGGCTTATGGATAAGCCAAATGTGGTCTATTCATACAGTGGAGTTGCTATTCATTGTATTATTATTTTGTTGTTGTTAATCCTCACCTAAGGATATTTTCCCACTGATTTTTTAGGGAGAGTGCAGGGGAGGGGAGAGGCAGAGGGAACCATCAGAGGGACAGAGACACATTGATTGGTTGCCTCCCTCACGAGCCCTGACCAGGGCCAGGAATCAAGCCTGCAACTGAGGTACATGCCCTTGACTGGAATCGAACCTGGACCCTTTAGTCCACAGGCCGATGCTCTATCCACTGAGCCAAACTGTCCAGGGCTCATTGTATTATTCATATATTTATATATTATTCATTTACTTACTATTCAACCTTAAAAAGAAAGAAGGACGTTTGCACAGCTGAGTGGCTTCAACAAACAGAAGTTTATTTTCTCACAGTTCTGGAGGCCGCAAATCCAAGAGCAGGGGCTGGCAGGACTGGGTCCTGGTGAGGCCTCTCTCCTTGACTTGCAGGCAGCCACGTTCTCACTGTGTCCTCACATGGCTTTCCCCTGTGCACATGTATTCCTGGTGTCTCTTCCTCTTCTTCTTCTTTTATATTTTAATTCTTACCTGAAGATAGGATTTTTTATTGATTTTTAGAGAGAGAGGAAGGGAGAGAGAGAAAAACAGCCATCTATGTGAGAGAGAAACATCGATTGGTTGCCTCTCGCACACATCCTGACCGAGGCTCGAACCCGCAACCATCTGGTGTACGGGACGACACTCCAAACAACTGAGCCACCCGGCCAGGGCTCTTCCTCTTCTTAAAAGGACACAGTCCTATAGTATGATGACCTCATGACCTCATTTACCCTTAATCACCTCTTTAAAGGCCCTGTCTCCAAATACAGTCCCGTTGAGAGTTAGGGCTTCAGCATATGAATTTTGAGGGGACACGATTCAGCCCATAGCAATCCACCCTCTGGTCCATCCCCCAAATTCATGTCCTTCTCCCACGCGAAATGCATTTCACTCCATCCCAATAGCCCCCAAAGCCTTAAGCCATTGCAGCATCAAGTCCAAAGTCTCATTTACATGTCATCTTAGTGAGATCCGGGTGAGGTTAAGGTGAGCTGCTTCTCCAGCAGTGACTCAGACACGAGCTGGCACAGGCCTCGGACAGACATTCCTCTTCCAGAAGGGAGGATCCAAAAGAACAAAGGGCCTGAGTTCTGATCAAGCCTCAGAGCTCGCCAGGCAGATTCCAGGAGCTGAGGGCCCCGCCTTCCAGACCCACTGGGGGGGCAGCGTGGTCCCTGGGCCCTGGAGAGGCCTTTGTGTCTGGCTTCTGCCCCTCAGCCTGATGTTTTCGAGGGCCACCGCTCCGTGGGGTGTGCCAGCGTCCATTCCTCCTTACGGCTGAGTAGCACTCCTTCCTGTGAATGGACACATTGTGTTCATCCTCTGGTCCTTGGATGGACACTGGGCTGTTTCCGCTTCGGCGGTGTCAGCAGTGCGGCTGTGGCTGCCCACGTACAAGCATTTGTTCCGTCTGCTCTCGTTTCTCTTGCGGATCCCGCCTAGGACTGGGGTTGCTGGGTCATGGTCATTCCGTGTTTAACTTTCTGTGGACCACCGGCCCCGTGTTTAGTGTGAAGAGTGGCCAACCCCGGGGTGTAAGGAGTTTTGCCGAGGAGGCGTGTCCTGGTAAAAGTTGAGTGGGAGGGATTTCACCGCGGGTCTCGCTGGGGGGCCCGGGTGTGTGTCTGAGACCCGCCGCTGCCTGTCCGCCCTCCGCAGCTGTTCATGGTGGACAACGGGGCGGACGACTGGCGCATCGCCATGACGTGCGAGCGCGTCCTCCTCATCTCCCTGGAGCTGGCCGTGTGTGCCATCCACCCGGTGCCCGGCCACTACCGCTTCACCTGGACGGCGCGGCTGGCCTTCACGTACGCGCCCGCGGCGGCCGAGGCGGACGTGGACGTGCTGCTGTCGGTGCCCATGTTCCTGCGCCTCTACCTGCTGGGCCGCGTCATGCTGCTGCACAGCAAGATCTTCACGGACGCCTCGTCCCGCAGCATCGGGGCGCTCAACAAGATCACCTTCAACACGCGCTTCGTCATGAAGACGCTCATGACCATCTGCCCCGGCACCGTGCTGCTCGTCTTCAGCATCTCCTCCTGGATCATCGCGGCCTGGACCGTGCGCGTCTGCGAGAGGTGTGTCCTGACCCCCAGCCCCTAACCCGTGAGCCCAGGCCCACCCATGACTTCAGTGGCTCAGAGCTCCCTCAGCCGTCGCTTCTGTCCCCCTGATCCCAGTGAGCCCCAGGCCCACCCATGATCTCAGGTGCCCAGGGCTTCCCTAGCAACCACTCCTGACCCTGATGACCCCAGGCCCTCCATGACTTCCGTGACCCCAGGCTCCTCCCGCCAGCTCTTTCATCCCCTTGATCTCCCCTCCCTGCCCCGTCCAGTTCCTGGCCTCAGTGACTGTCCATAACCCTGGGACTCCAGCCTTGTGTCCCCAACCACCCCTGACCCACACCCCTCTGCGACCCCAGCGCCCTTCCTCCCACTTTCCTCCAGCGGGACTCATGCTCCTCTTTCTCCCAGCCCCTCTACTCTGCGGGCAGCCGGCCTCTGACCTCTGGCCCAGGCAGTGGAGGCGGCAGGCACAGGGATGCCCGCCATCTGCCTGTCTCCACCCCAGTGTAACTTGCTCTCCTTCTCCCCTCTGCCTCCCCGCTGGACTGTAGGGGAAACATGTGAGTCCCAGCTTTGGCCAAGCTGTGTGCGCAGAGCTGCTGCCACCGTGCTGCCCGTGAGGAATTTAAGATTAGCTGCCGAGAGGGGAGGGCATGGGGAGGGGAGGCAGGGTGGCCAGGCTGGCAGGAGCCCGCAGGGGTGGGGAGAGTCCATCTCTGGCGGGCGGGGGATGGGGGGGAGGGGGGATGAGGCAGAGGGGCAGGTAGGATTGAGTCAGGCTCAGGGCAGTGGACAGTGGGAGGCAGGCCATTCTCAGCTTCTGTCCACTTGGGGTCCTTGGGGCTTTGTCCAAGGTGAGGGGAGGAAGAAGGGCTGAGCTCTAGCATCTTGTTTGGGCAGCTGACCCAGGGATCTGGGGTCTGGGGTGAAGGAAAACTGGCCCAGCCTTTAGGACGCCTACTTGGGTTTTGTTCTCAACCGTCCCGGAGGATGGCAGGCCATCAGCCCAAGTTACAGATGGGGAAACTGAGGCTCTCAGGGGCAAAGGGGCATTTCTAAGAGCCTGTTTCTGGTTGTCTCCCAACCCCTGGGGATTCAGGGAGGGAGGGGCTCTGCTGGGCCTCTCAGGGCGGAGGGACACCTTGTCCAGGAGGGGTCTCTCCTGCCTCGTGCCTGGTTGCGGAAGGCTCTGGAGGGGTCTGTTAGGTGGTGCTATGATTGGGCTTCCTGGGGGAGGGATCCCTGGGCTGGACTTGCCCCCCAGGACCTCAGTCCTCAGTCTTCAAGCCCCCCTCCTTGTCATAAAGGCTTACCATTTGGGGGTCACACAGGGCCTCCTTGGACCCCTGATAGGCCCCAATGTCAGTTCCCACAGCCCGTTCCCCACCCTTCAGGGCAGGCTCAGGATCAAGGTCTGGGGGATGAGAGAGGGGCATCCCTCCTCAGGCATCCCTGAGGTCCAGGCTGGATCATTTCAGGGGTGCCCAGGTGGGGGTGGGGAATGGGGCAGGGTGGGGGGCAGCCAATCCTAAATTCTGAGCCCATATTGCTGCTTGAAACCCCCTCGCCTGCCTCCCTCTGCCCCGCAGCTCTGTCCCACCCCTACCTCACCTCCCGCATGCCCCCCTCCCTGGTCCTGGGGGTTCTGCAGCACCCACCATGGCTGGAGAGCCCCCTCCTGCCTCCTGAGTTGGGGGTGCTGGTGTCCCCAGAGTTGGAGGCTGAGGCAGCTTGGGGTTCAGGTACCTCAGTGAAAGAAGGGGGTCAGTTTCTGTCCCCTGCACCCGGCAAGCAGCAGGGAGCCCCCCAGAGGGGCGGAGACTCCCCAACACCAGACCTGCTGTGACGGCTCCATCCCCCCCGCTCCCACTGGGGCTTCCCTTCCATCTCCTCCCCCCCCTTGAGCCCCGGCCCAGCCCCCGCCCACCGCAGTGAGGGGCCCACCTCCTCCGTGCCACCATGGTTGGCCTCTTACCCTGAACCCTTTCCGTAGAGGTCTTTGCCCGCTGGCGGGGGCTTCAGGTGGCCTGGGGCCTGCTGAGGAGGGGGTTAGTTGGAAAGGGCTCCCCAAGCTGAAGGGGCCTTGCAGGCTGGGGGCTGGCCTAGAGCAGAACCTTGAGCTGCCCCCTGACCCAGAGAACAGCCCCTCGGCCCCCGGCCTGGGCCGACACAGGTGTAACCTGTCCATAGCCTGTGTGGCCAGGGTCCCAGGCCAGGCTGTGCTGGGGACAAAGCAGTGTGCTGTGCAAGGCCTTGGGGCCTGTGTCCCCCCCACACACATCAAAAGTTTAGCCCCAGGCCTCTCCCAGGGCTAAGTATGCTGTCCCCTCTCTCCTTACCCCCAGATCAACCCAGGCCTGGGGTTGGGGTGACTGGTCTGCCCTCCACGTATCCCTCTTCACCCAAGTCCTGGAGCATGATTCTTCAACCCCCGTCTCCCCGACAGACCCCTCCCTCAGGCCCGGCTGGCTAGGGAAGTTCTTCCTGGTGTCTGATGTGAATCCTCACCTCCACTCCCTGCCGCTTCTGGTGCCCATGGCCACCCGTGTCCACGCCTGTCTGTATGTCTGTCTATGGGAAAGGTAGCCGGTGGACATGCGTGGACACATGTGGACGTACCCTCGCCCGGACCCTCTGCTCTGTGGCCAGGGCTGGAGCAGCAGCTTTGGGGTCGGTGAAGGGAGCCCAGGAGGATTTGGGTGCCCTCTGTCCCGGAAGCACCCCCCCCAACCACGCCTTTATCATGGGAGCCCTCGGAGTGGCTGGCTCCCTGATTCAAGGCACTGCCCAGCGGGTGTGATGACGGAGGAGGGACCAGTGTGGGCTGACCAGCCCTCCCTACTCTCCCCAGGTACCACGATAAACAGGAAGTGACCAGCAACTTCCTGGGGGCCATGTGGCTCATCTCCATCACCTTCCTCTCCATTGGCTACGGAGACATGGTGCCACACACGTACTGCGGGAAAGGCGTGTGCCTGCTCACCGGCATCATGGTAAGGCGGGGCCCTTGGACATCCCCCCCCCACCCCCCGACAGGGAGGTCACCGTCACAAGCTGTACCGCACAGACAGGCGTTTGTTCTTGCAAACACATGACGCCACCCCACCACCATTCCCTGTCCTCCTGCAGGAGGAAGGGCCGTCACAGAGGCTCCGCACAGCCCCATCTCGAACGCACTGTCCCCACTGCCACCACCTCTTGAAACCCGAAGCCCAGTTGCTCTGTTCCTCTTCACTTCTCCCTCCCTCCTGTCTGGACGCCGCTGGGGGTCGGCTTCCTCCTGCCTCCCCACCAGGCCGCCCTCCTGGCCGAGCTGAGCGGCCCAGCCCCTCTTGTGAAACGGCAGCGTGCACTTTGCTTATGATATTTTGTGACAGTGGAAGGGGGGAAGTAAAGCTCAGCCAATCCCTCCCCCTCTCCCAGCAAATGAACTTTCCAAACAAACAAAACACTCAGATAAATGAGTTTAAATCCAGAAAACCCTCAGTGAAATGGAAAAGCCGTGTTCTCTTCTCTGGGATGCGGCTCCTTCCAGAAAACCAGTTTCATGTCCAGCCTACAGCTCACTCCCAGCCCTCGCCCGCAGCACACACACACACGCACACGGTCATGCTTGGGTCCCTTTTAGCTACTCTGTTAGCTCTCTCCTGTTCCACCTGTGCCCAGCGCGCCCCCTCCCGGTCACTGCTCACACACATCACCGGACACTCTCACCAATCACGTGCTTCCCTGTTCTTGAACTTCAAGGTCTCCCAGCAGGGCTGCCTCTGAGCCCAGCTCTTTTGCTCAGCCTGGCCGCTGTGCTGTTGTGCAGAGCGGTCATCTGTTCTCTTTCCTTGCCGTGTAGTCCGCCACATGCAGGTCCCCAGCCTGTGGCTTTTCCCCTAATCACAGGGCTTTTCCTGAGAACAGGCTCATGGGTCCTCCCAACACCCTTGCCCTGATCAGGAACCCTCATCAGGGTTTCCTTGGCGGGTGCCTTGGTGCCCACCTCACCAAGCTGGGCATGGTGGCCAACCAGGAGAGTTTGACAGTGTCCCTGGCCCTTGTCCACTCCTCCCCATAAGTGTTTCCTTCCACCCCTGAGAAAAATTGAACTAGTGCCAGCCACACCCCCAGCCCCAGCCCTCAGGGCCCAAGCCGGGGTTTCTCCCTCCTCCACCCTGTACTCAGCAGCCGCAGGAGGAAGCAGCTGGCTGGTGAAGCACCAGGGACAGCCTCCAGCGCAGGCAGAGAACCAACTTCTGGCTCCATCTCCAGCCCCTGCCACCTACTTCCTGGTCACTTCTGTGGCTGATGACACCTCCTGAGTGTCCTAGGCTCCCTGGACCCCACTTCTCAGTGGCAGAACCTCCCGCTCCCCCACTTCCTTCCTCCTGTGTTGCCTTTTGCTGCCCCCCTCCGTTACCTACCCTTCCCTCCTCCTTGGCGCCTCACTCCTGCCCCCCGTCCCTCCCAGCAGCCCCCAGTGACCTCCTTTTCAGGCTGGGCTGCCACTAAGGGCATCCTGGGGAGAGTGGTGGCACCCACCAGGGAACCCACATGAGGAGGCGTCCTTCCCCACTTCCCGCCTGCTGGGACCTGTGCATTGCCTCTTCCCTTCTGCAGATGCCCCACTGTGGGCAGCTGGTTGGCCCTCCCCTGACACGTCCCTTCTCGCTGTCAGCTGACCCTCGTTACCGATCAATAACCTGTTAGCCCAGTCTCTGTCCCCAATACCCAGACCCAAAGCCCTGGCAGATCCTAAATCCTCCCACTTCCACGGTCATCGGCCCCAAACTTGCCTGCAGATCCTGCTGTTCCTCCTCCCTTTCTTATCTCGGAGCCTCAGTTTCCCCCTCTGCCCAACGGAGATACGAATGGAGTTGTTGGGATAAAATGAGCTGATCTGTGGGACACGCTCCCCTGACATTTGACGGATAAAGCACATGGGGTCGGGCGTCAGTGAACTCTGTGCCAACACTGCAGGCGGGAAGGGTAAAGTCAAAGGTGGGATCAGGACAGGCTTCCTGGAGGAGGGGGCGTGTCCTGCTTTGGCCTGGGATCCCCATAAAGCAGGATGTTGATGTGCTCCCACCCTCCTCACGCAGGGGGCGGGCTGCACAGCGCTCGTGGTGGCTGTGGTGGCCCGGAAACTGGAGCTCACCAAGGCAGAGAAACACGTGCACAACTTCATGATGGACACACAGCTCACCAAGCGGGTAAGGGTGCCAGCCCCCTCACGGCCGCCTCTGCTCCTGAACATCAGGGGCAGACCCTCCCCGCCTTCTGCCCATTGCAGGCGCACCCATGTGCCCACAGGTCACCACCCCGCCCTGTGCATGCCCACACCGCACTGGGCTCTGCCGTGTGTGAGAACGCCCATGAGCGGTGCACAGAGACGTGGTGAAGGCCACAGGTGTCCACCTGTGTGTCCAGTCACAGCCCCGCCGCGGGCCAGGCAGTGAGAGGCAGGAATGATGGGACCAGGCAGCCAAGTGCAACTTACAAACTGACCTTGGGAGGTTGGCCTCACTGTGCCTCGGTTTCCCCAGTGTGAAATGGGGAACTGCTCTTTCTCTGGCCCCAGGTGAAAAATGCCGCCGCTAACGTTCTCAGGGAGACGTGGCTCATCTACAAACACACCAGGCTGGTGAAGAAGCCAGACTACGCCCGGGTTCGGAAACACCAGCGTAAGTTCCTCCAAGCCATCCATCAGTAAGTCCAGCACCTTTCCCACTCACGTTTCTGTGTCCGCCTGGGGCGGAGGCAGCGTGACACCCCCCACGGGAAGAGGCCGAGGGCCAGGCCAGACAGCCCAGCCTGGCCTCATCATGGCCCTCCATGCTAGGTGGTCAGTTGACTGGGGCCAGCAGCTTCTGTTGGATGGGGTAGTGGGGATGGCCAGAGGGAGACATATGATGGGCCCGCATTCGTCCAGGGAAATCACCTTTGATAAGGCATGCAGTCCATCCAACATAAATGGCAAGAAGCATATTTTACTCCCTGGGATAGCCCAAATGATTGTACCCCGTAGACACTGAAGCAATGTCCCCTTTTGCTTTGGCTGGCAGGAAGCTCAGAATCTGTGGCCTGATCTATAAGCTCGTGTGGAATAATTAGAAATTACTTAATTTCCTCTTTTGTCCCTTTGTCCTGAGAATTACTTATTCAAGTAGTTCTCATCCTTGGCTGATCGTTGGAGTCACTCAACTGGCTTTTAAAAATCCTACAGGCCACACCCACCACCAGTTACACTACAGCCTGGGATTAGCCTGGGCTTAAGCTTAAGTTCCTCAGGTGAGTCAGATGTGCCGCCAGAGTTGGCAGCTTTTCCTGTAACGGGCCGGATCGTAAATCTTCCCCGCGCCGTGGGCCAGATCGTCTGTCTCTGCTCGGCTCTGCTGTGGTGACAGGAAGGCAGTGGAGATGAGGGGTGTGTCTGTGCTCCAGGTTATTTTCCAAACAGGCATCCGCCAGGTTTGGCTCACAGGACATGAAATCTCACAGGATATGAAATGCCAGTTACTGTCCACTAAAAATATCATATGAGCTGCATGTGTAATTTCACATTTCTTAGTAAGCCACATTTTTTTAAAAAAGCAAAAGGAAGCAAGTAAAATAAAATTAATATATTTATTTAGTGTATCCAAATTATTATTATTTTAACATGTGATTAAGATTTAAAAAAATCATTGAGATACTTTATAAAGTTTGTTGTACTAAATCTTCAAAGTCCATTGCATATCATCTTACACTTAGAGCTTGTTTTTATTCGGACTAACCACACTTCAAGGGCCACATATAGGATGCATGAGACAGCACCCTGTCTAGAATTTACACAGCTCCAAATTCTGTGGGGTTGAGTCACATGGCACCTGTGATTTAAAAGAGTAAAAACATGTTCTTAGGCACTTTTCAGAATGAGCCTCTTGAAGAGAGTTCCCACGTCTCAGATCACGAGAAAACCCATTCACAAGTGGCTTCTCCTCGGTGACCGAGAGGGCTCCTGCCCCCAGAGCTCGCAGGCCAGACTCAGGGGCTGATGACTTAGAGTGAGGTGAACAGGGTGAGGGTCTGAGCTAGTGCAGCAGGAAGGCAACCGACTCAACCATAACCAAGAGGCCGCACAGGGGACACCAGTGTGAGTGGTGGGATGGGGAGGTGGATAGAGCAGGGAGCCCAGGTGCGGCTGGGGCAGCCCAGAGCCGGGGCGTCCAGAGGTAAAGGAGAATGACCCCTTCCCAGGGAGAGACCAGGCCATGGGAGGAGAGGCTCACCAGCTGGGCTTTAATGGTTTAATTCCGTTCAATCATGTTTACCTCTTTTTTAGAAACAGCTTTATTGGGGTACAATTGACATAGTCAACTGCACCTGCTTAAAGTGTACAGTTCGATGAGTGTTAACATATATTCACACCCATGAAACTATCATCACAGTGAAGATAACGAACAGATCCATCCCCCCAAAAGTTTCCTTATGCCGCTTTCCATCCTTGCCTTTTAACTGGAGAGTTTAGTTCCTTTACATGTATTGTGTTTGCTGTTATAACTGGGTTGCTTCCTAATGATAATGATCCCCACTCCCCAGGACTTCGGGAGGTCTAAATGAGACGATTCGCAGAAATGCCTGGCATGGGCCCCAGCACAGAGCAACCTCTTGGTAGCACATAGCGTCCCCCTCACCCCCAGCCCCTGCTCTCTGCCTCTGCTTCCACCACCATCTGAACACCCGGGAGAGGAGCTGGTATCCATTGACTTCACCGTGCCCAGGTGTTAGTCCTGCCTCCTCACAAGACTTTGAGACCCTTGAGGACAGGGACCTCTCCTTGCTGACTCTCCCATACTTATTAGCTGACCACTGGTTCCCAATCCGGTCTCTCCCACCGAACAGTGGGGCCTGGACAGGTGACTACACTACTCCAAGTATCTAATGTGTAAAGTGGAGATGATGGTGATGTGCCTCTTTCCCAGGAGGGTGACACCGATCGAACACAGTCCAGACGACCGATGACTCACCTGGGCCTGACTGCCACACTGTGTTTTCTAAATATAGGAACTGGAATTGTTGGTACTTCCACCCTCGATCTGGTCGTTTTGTCATTCCACAAGCATTTCCTGCACCAGCCGGTGGGGGACAGTAGACGTGGCCCCGCCCTGGATCTTGCCCTATGGGATGTTCCAGAAAGTTCTTTGGGGAAAGCAGGAGTATGAGAACTGAGGAGAGCCAGGTCTGGGGAGAAGGCACCTGCTCTGTGAATGATCTGTGACCATCTCTTCTGGGGCAGGACTGTTGCACTCACCTTTAGATCCCCCTGCACCCCCACCCCCCACCAAAACCAGTAGCCCTGTAAGAACAGATGATGAAGTCGAGCAAGTGTGCAGTAGGGCCTGAGCGTGGATAAGATCTGAGTTGGAAACTGAGAGGCAGGCTGCATACCAAGGAGTGCCCACAGCTTGAGGAAGGCAAGGCGGTGGGCACGAGCACGTGCCAGGGAAACGAGGTCTGCTCTGCACGCATGAGGCAGCCGGGCACGTCCTTGAGCTGGAGAGGCCCCCGAAGGGAGCGCTGTGTGCAAAGCCAGAGGAAAGGAAGAGGTGGTCTCGGAGGAGACGGAGTGGGGAGTGTGCGTGTCTCCGTGGCTGTAATAAGTGGGTGGTTTGAAGCGGCGGAATTTATGATCACTGTCCTGGAGGCCAGAAGACCAAAATCCAGGTGTCAGCAGGGCCCTGTTCCCCCTGAAGGTGCCAGGGAGGATCTGTTCCAGGGCTCTCTCCTGGCTTCTGGCAGCGGCCGACGTTCTGAGCTGACAGATGCATCGCTCCAATGGTCATTGTCATGAGCTGTTCTTCCTGCGTCTTCATACTGTCCTCCATCTGTGCGTGTCTGTGTACAGACTCCACCTTTTGTATAAAGACACCAATCATTGGGTTAGGGTTCCCCCTGGTGAAACCAGGTCACATACTGAGGTCCTAGGGGTTAGGATTTCAATATATCTTGTGTGGGGAACACCATTCAACCCGGATGACAGAAAGGTTATAGAGAAGCCAAGAATGACTCCCCAGGAAGGCACGTCAGGGCTCCTCAGCAGCCTTCTGGGGCCATCTGTATTCACCTCCATTTCTCCAGGCTGAGGGCTGGGTCTGGGGGGCCCGGCAGTATTCAGCATGGTGGGCCCTAAGGGGCCTCCCCATGCGTCCATCGCATGTGGGCACACGGGCTGAGTTTGGACCAGTGAAGAAGAGTCTTACCTGGAACCACTTTCCTGGCCAGTTTAACTACAGAGGCATGGAGAGGAGGGGCGAGGACACACAGGCCCATGCCCCACACCTCGGGCAGCTATTGGAGGCCAGGGGCATAGAGGCTGACCAGATCCTGCCAGGGTGTTACCAGCCATTGGCTTTGCCACTATGAGCCTCAGTTTCCCCCTTAGGAAACATCATGGGTATAGTTTCCTGGACTAAAAGTCACCTCTAGGGCCAGGTGCCTGGCACAGGTTGGCAGACGGCAGAGTTGCAGAGCGAGGGCAGCTGCATTTGTCCTGGCCGGGGCTGGGTGGATACTGCTCGAGGGAGGGGGCAGAGGACAGATGCATCTCTGGGGGGCTGGCACTGCCCTCTCAGAAGCTGAGCCCCTCTGCAGAGCAAGGGCAACAGCCCCTCGGGTCCAGGGGTCGGCATGTGGGAGGATGGCAGCATTGGGCATGAGCTGCCCACCAAGTGCTGAGATTAAAATTGCCCTGTGATTTCTCTCTGCTCCACCGGGTCCTGCCAGAGCTCAGAAGTAAGTCTCTCCCTGAGGGTCAGGGGTGCATGGTGGTCATGGGTCAGGGTGCATCCTCGGGGTAGCTCCTGGAGGCGGCCAGGGTTTGTGTCCACCCTGCAGACCAGTGCAGGCTTTACCGAGACATCCTGCCTCGGGCCCTGTGGACATAGCCAGACGGTGGTCACTTGGGTGGTGGCGGAGCTGCCTCCCAGGCCCTGCTGCCCCCTACATGTGGGGAGGGAGGGGGCTGCAGGGGGCCAGGCCCCAACCCCCACCTCATCTCCCCACTGCATGTCCCACAGGGCAACCCTGGGTGGGGCAAGTGCATGAAGGACTCCCCCATCCCCCCAACAAATGCATCCTCCACACAACCCCACCCACCCGCCTGTCCCCAGGCTCCGGAGTGTGAAGATTGAGCAGGGAAAGCTGAACGACCAGGCCAACACACTCGCAGAGCTGGCCAAGGTGAGCAAGGTGGGGCCAGGTGGGGTGGCTCCCTGGGCCGGTCTGGGCTGGTTGGGTCTCTGGGGAGAAAAGGGGGCATTTCTGTAAAGGACAGGGCACAGCTCCTGCCGAGGGAGGGACAGCACCGGGGTTCTCAGGGCAGGCAGGTGACACCGGCAAGGGATGCAGGGCGGCAAGAGCCACCAGGGAACACCAGCCCTGTCTGCAAGGGTCCATCGTGACCAGAGGCTCTGACTGTGAGAGGAACTCCGGGAATCTACATCTGTAAAAGCTACTTTTAACATCGGCAGTAGTTTCATTTTTAAAAAATATACTTTTATTGATTTCAGAAAGGAAGGGAGAGGGAGAGAGATAGAAACATCAATGATGAGAGAGAATCATGGATCGGCTGCCTCCTGCATGCCCCCTACTGGGATCGAGCCCGCAACCTGGGCATGTGCCCTGACTGGGAATCAGACTGTGACCTCCTGGTTCATAGGTTGATGCTCAACCACTGAGCCAAGCCGGCAGGGCTAGTGTTATTTTTTTTTAATTAATATATAAGAAAATAGTATATATGGGCAAAATTGATGATGTGGTACTTTTGCTGTGGATATAAATTCAAATAATAGCACCAACAGGAAGCTCAGCGCCTTTTAGGAAATTAAAGTTGATTCCACAAGCTCAGTAGATCAGTTTGTGTCACAAATGGATCTATTTGTTGGTTCAAACATCAAGTCCTACCCTCCTCCTGCTTTTCTCTTAGAATGTGTTCACACGATTCAGAACTTGCTCCTGTCAATGCTGCATACTTCATAAATAGTTCATGTGTGAGCTTAGCCCATTGGTCCCACTCCCTAGTCAGTTATCAGGTAGGGGCTGCTTTAATGTTATCTTTAGAAGATGTTAAGTCCTATTCTATTTCACTTCTTATACCCAGCTCATTGTGGACTCGCTCTCTTCCTCATTTCAAGAGATTGCAAAGTAATTTAATATTAACCTACATAAAATTAACTTGGAAGGGAACATTACAGAGGAAAAAAATTCTAGAACCCTGAAGAAATAACTCATCCCGGCTGGCGTGGCTCAGCGAGTGGTTGGGCGTGGACCTATGAGCAGGAGGGCACGGTTGCATCCCCATCAGGCACATGACCGGTGGCAAGCTTGATCCCCAGCAGGGGATGTGCAGGAGGCAGCAGATCGATGATTCTCATCATTGGTGTTTCTGCCTCTCTCTCCCTCTCCCTTCCTCGCTCTGAAATCAATAAAAACATGTTTTAAAAATAAACCAATCAATTGCTAGTAGAAACTAGAACATAACCCTAAGAGAATATAAAAATCATTGGCCAACTAATTTGATGTCATATGAGATTATAGCAATAAATATGAAATGCCTTGGAAAAACTCAGATACTAGGAATTATAATTTGAATTATCCATATTACACTTCTTTAGCACGAATTATTGAAATTTTAATTTTTAAATTATATAAACCTTGTAATCATGGTGGTATACTCTCAAAATACATTGTACAAAAGCTTCTTTGAATTCAGTCCTTAATTAGATTGGATTATATGGGTTTCTAATTTTTTTTAATTAAACAAGGTTAAAATGTTTTCCAATCAAATTTTTCTGCTTTCCTTTCCAAGGTTGCTAATTTAATTGGTATTTCTCTGGCAAAAATAAAATATATAGGGTGGCCCATAAAAATGTGTACACACTTTACAGCTAATAGCTCAATGGTGTTTCTTTTCAGATTTAACCCATTGGAATTAATTATTCAAAGTGTGTATACATTTTTGGGGACATCCTGTATATCCTAAATTTAAAACAATTTTTTTTAAATCTCAGAGAGGGCCAAAATGAACCACCCCAGTGTTGGATGCCTCCAGATATTACCGTCTGACCCTGGGGACTGTGGTTCCTGAGGCAGGCTGGGGTGGAGGTCAGGGGCCCTAGGAGGGGCTCCGAGGGGTTTGTCCTCCCCCAGGGGGTCAGCCTGCTGGGAACAGAAGAAAGGGTGGAGGGCACGGAGGAGGGCAAAGGTGTGGAGTGGCTGGGAGAGTCTGCAGTGTGTAATCGGCGCCTCGTCCTATTTCTCTCCCGCGGAGCGAGGGGTTGGGGGTGCTTTCCCCCCTCGGCCAGACCTGCCCCTGCAGTCCTCCCCTCCAAAGCCTAGGAGGGGCGGAGGACTCCGGTTCCCGCCTGCGGGTCTGGCCACCGGGAGCTGGGGTGAGAGACGCAGGGCGATGTTGTAGCGCCACCTGGTGGCGAGAGTGGATCCTTCTGAACAGTAGCCCTGGCCCGTGCTGGCTGCCCTGTGGGGAGTAGTAAAGGTGGTGGGGACACCTGTTGCCCATCAAACAGCGATTATGGCTGTCGTGTTCCTGGGTCTGTGACTGGGTCAGACCCTCTGGATACTCGCCTCCCTCCAGACCCCTGTGCAACCCCTCATCTATGTCTGTGTTATGTGGCAGTTCAGTCCCTCAGGGCAGCTCTGGTCACATCCACCCTCCCCAGTACAGCCCTTGGCCTTTCCCAGGCCTGCTGGCCCCAGCTTGTCATTTAACTTGTCTGTCCCTCACCTATTCTCCCACCATTTCCTGGGATCTAGCAGGAGACCTGCAGGGCTGGGGATGTCCTCACAGTTGCAACCGTCTGTGTGTGTGTCTGTCACTCCCTGTCTCACTCAGCCTCTTCTCTCCCACCTCTGTCTCTCACAGACGCAGAATGCCATGTACGACCTCATGTCCGAGCTGCACGCCCAGCACGAGGACCTTGAGGCCCGCCTGGCTGCCCTCGAAAGCCGCCTGGATGCGCTGGGCACCTCCCTGCAGGCCTTGCCTAGCCTCATCACCCAAGCCATACACCCACTTCCCCCACCCCTGCCTCCCCAGCCTGGCGCCCCAGACCAGGCAGCCCAGAGCTCCCCCTGCCGGTGGCCACCCATGGCCCCTTCAGACTGCGGGTGATGGCCATGCCCACCACCGGACCCCACAATCTTGGCCATTGTGTGGCCGCCACCTCCACACCATCCAGGAAGGCCGGTCTAGTTGTGCCTCTTGGAGTATAAGGAGCCAGAGCTGAACTGGGCTGAGTGGCCAGGGGCCCGTCCCACCCAGACTGTCTGGACAGGGGTGGCTGCTGCCTGCTTTCTCCCTGATTGGTTCCTCTGGCTCCCTGGCCCCCTAACTCTCCCCAGGCCCCCGGTGGGCTCAGAACAGCAGGGAGAGGGGTCCTTGCCAGTTCTTAATAAAGCAGGACCCACCCAGTGGCCGCCTGTCGTGTGTAGCTGGGGGACACTCGTAGTCACAATATGGGAGGTGGACACCTGGTCTGGGGTCCCAGAATGGATATGGGAGTTAAGGTGAGCCAATCTCCATCATATCCTAGCCTGGTAGCCTCCTGAGCCCGAGCCTGAGGACGGCTGCACCAATCCCCCCTGGCACTGGTAGCGGGGCCTGCAGAGGATGTGGCCCCGCCCCCACAGGAGGCATTGGAGAGTCAGGCACCCTTCCCTCTGACCAGCTGGCTTTGCTGGAGCACCCACTGTGGGCCAGGTGCCAAGGAAGCACAGTCCAATAAGGGAGTTGACACGGGTGAGGAGGGCTGTTCGGTCTTCTTTGGACATGTATTGAGCACCTGCTGTATTCAGGGAATGTGAGGTAAATGATCACACTGACTCTTTACCAGAACCTGACCGGGTGGGATAGGGAAGCCAGCTGCCTGGGGCTATAAAGTGAGGAGTGGTGAGCCAGGGCTCACACTTGGGGACCCACTGGCCACCATGAAGAACCCAGACTTGGGGGAGGACACTTCGGGGGGGGGGGGCTGGTGTGAGTTGGGGAAGGTGTGGTGCAATTGTGGGGTTAAAGTGGCCCATTTGGGGGTGGGTGGGAAGGGAAGGTTCTGGACAGAAGTAGAATCAGAACGATCCCTCCAGGCCTTGGGCTCAGGGTGCTGGGGTCAGGCAGGGGGCAGCAGGCACTAGGCAGATGCTGGGCCCTGAAGGGGGTGGAGAGGGAAACCCTGGCTCCTGCAGAGGCTAATCTGGGCCCAGCAGACAGCCCAGGCCCTGGCAGCCTCTGATAAGCCATTGGCACCTGGCTGGGGGAGATAGGTTGGGTGCAAGAGAGATGGGTGTGGAGAGGTGCCAGTGGGCTGCTGTCAGACCTGGGTTCGAGTGGTGACTCTGCCGTCCCTGGGTACCTCTGGCAGTGGCTGCCCCTCTGGGGGCCTCTGTTTCCTTATCTGTGAAATCCAGTGAGGAGAAAAGGGTGCCCACCCTTGGGTGCAGCCAGTCTGGTGGAGGAGCCACAGTAGACACCTGGCAGTCACAAACACAGAGATCAGAGCCATAAAGAAGTAAACACGGCCAGAGCATGGCTAGGGGACTGGGAGGTAGATCTGGGGAGGGTGTTCCTAGCAACAGAACAGCCTGTGCAAAGGCCAAGAGGCAAGACGTGAGCTTGGTGTGTGTGGGGAACAACCAGTGGGTGACAGGGGCGGGAGGAGGTGACAGGGGGGCTGGGGCAGCACCCAGGGCCAAAGGTGCCAGGTGGGGGACCTGTGAGACCACAAGGCACAGCTCGGGGCTGCCCCACACATCCAGCCACATCCGCCCCCGCCCCGCCCGCCTCTGACTCATCAGCGCCGACCCTGCAAAAACAGGGCCCGCCCCGCGCGGGGGGGTAGCAAAGTCAACAACGCGGGCACACGGGCAGCACGTCCCGGCGGGCCCCGGTGCGTCACGGGGGCGGGCGGGGAGAACCAGGAAGTCAGCCCGGGCCCGGGGCATCTGCACAAGTTGGCAGAAGCGGGAGAAAGCGCGCGGGCGCCCCGGGCGGCAGGGACCAGGCTGAGACCCGGAAGACCCGCGGTGCCCCTCGTGGCCGCGCGCCCCGGCCGTGCCCCTCGCCAGGTGCGCTGTCCCCGCTGCGCGCCCAGGCCCTCGCCATGCGCCCCTGGGGCGTCCGCAGCTTCGCGCTGGAGCTGGAGCGGGGCGGCGCGTACCGTGGCGGGGAGCTGCTGTGCGGCCGGGTGCTGCTGGAGGCGGCGGCGCCGCTGCGGGTGCGAGCGCTCGCGGTGGCTGCTCGCGGCGGGGCGACCACGCACTGGCTCCAGGGTCGAAGCGTGGGCATCAACGCGGTTTCCAGCGACTTCACGGCCGTCGAGACATACCTGCGGCGGCGGCAGCTGCTGCTCCGAGGTGAGCCGCTCACCCTCCCACTCCATAGCCAGGATCCCCTCAGCACCCTCTCCCCAGTGTCTCCACTCTCCCACTGGGACATTCACCCACCGACCCCCTCCAAAACCCTCTTTGCTGCCCCCCCTCCTCTCCCTCCCCCCGCCCAGTGTCTGGGCACCCACCTTCCAGAGCACAGACACCCTCGATTTAGAGGCTGTGGTGTGTGGTGGGGGCCTCTGTCTGGGGGAATACCTGGGTGGGGCAAGGAGAGCCTTCTCTCTGCACCCCAGGACCCCTGTTAGCCCCAAGCCTGGGATCCCTGATTCCAACGAAGGCCACTGTGTCACTCAGCCAGTGCCCCCTCCCAAAGTTTAGCCCACAGTGTTTGCTGGGGCGAGTTCTTCCCTAGGTTGGAGTTCTGGTGGCTTTGCGGGTGGGGGGGAGGAGACTTGGGGTGAGGTCAGATTAGGCTGGGAGTCTCACCCTGGCAAACCTCAGCCCCCCACTCTCTGGCCCAATGGCCGGCCAGGAGCAGAACAGGGGCCACAGAAACGGCTTTGGGGGGCATGGGCCTCTTTGGGCGACCCTTCCATCCCCTCCCTATACCCATCTGTAAAATATGCACGGCAGGAGGCAGCTCAGACCTGGCCTTGCGGCCTGGTCCAACAGCCCCCAGGTTTGGGGGGCTCTGGCCTGACCAGCGGTGGAAACTGAGGCTAGCAGGCATGGGGTGTGGCCGGAAGGGGCCCCAGAGGAACTTCCTTTCTCCTGCAGCTCAAGCCAAATTGGGGCTGCTCTCACCCCACAGTCCCCTTGGTCCCACTCACAGGTGGCTTCTTCAAGACACTGGAGAGGTGAAGCTTTCCTCATCTGCTGTCTGACCCTGCCCATCTCTGGGTCGGTGGGTGAATGTCCCACCAATAAAATGGACTGAGGGAAATGCTTGCTCACTATGAGCCTTCCTGTCCTGCTGGAGGCACCTCATCCTCCACCTCTTCCTGGCTTATGGTCCCCTGTCCTCTCTTGGCTCCACTTGGCCGTGACAGAAGGTTCCAACCCCTTCTTTCAGCCCCAGAGCCTCCTCCTCTAAGCAGACCCCAGACTGATCACTGAGGGGTCAGCCTCTGCCCCACCCTTTGGGCCTGCTCTCACCACTATCGCGGGCTGACCCCGTCTGGTTACGGCCGTCTCCCACTGGGGGTGCGGAGGCCTTTGGGGTGCGGAGGCCTTTCGGGTGGGGGGGGGGGGCGTCCCAGCGTGGCCTGAGCCAGACTCAAAGGCATGGCCGAGGTAGGCATGGCTTCGGGCGGCAGCGCATCTCGCTGCCAGGAGAGGGCGCAGGTCCCCCGTAGATCGCGAGAAGGCAACTCGCGGCTTAAAAACTCCTACGGATGATTCTTCTCTCGGGAAACTGAGGCCCAGAGAAGGGTCATCCCCGCCCCGAGGTAACCTCGCAGCCCTGGACCCGGGGGTGCCTGGAGCTCCCCCTGCACTCGGCTCTGTCTGAGAGGGGACCAGGGCTGGAGGTGCCCAAAGCAGGCACAAAGGCTAGGCCTAAAAGTCTAGAAGGCATTTGCCCGGGGCTGGAACTGGGAAAAGAAATGTCGGCTGGGGCTTAAGTGCTTTGGCGCAACCGAGTGGCGGTGCGCTGTGACCCGGGAACAAGGCTCTGGCAAGGGTCCAGGAGGGGCAACACTGGTTCGTGCACAGCCCTCTGAGAGGGGGGCTCCTTTTCTCCCGGCACTGCGCACGAGGGAACGCGGGCTCCAAGAGGTTGTCACCTGTTCGGGGTCACCCAGCTGAGCGGGGTTTGAATCAGAAGTGGGGGGGTAGCCGGCACGGGGGGCGGGGGGGGAAGGCCCCACCGACTTCCTCATCCCTCCCCATTGCACAGAGGGGGAAACTGAGGCCCGGGTGACCTAGGCTCTCAGCGCCCCGATCGGCGCCAGGCCATTGCACACCCCTCCAGCTCTGGCTGGACACGTCCCGGTCAGATCTACAAATAGTGGCGGGTTGATGATTAAGCCAAAGGACCGAATGGTCTTTCTGAGTGACCTCAGGCCCAGGCCCCGCTTCCTGGCCTCAGTTTCCCCTCTCTACCCCCGGGATCCGCGAGAGGCCGAATCTGGTGTCCAGTGCTTCCGTTTCACCCCGGGGTCCACGAGGGTGGAGGGCTAGCGGACGGGGAGCCTGGGAGTTTTGTTATTTTGCTCCCCGCCCGGCCGGAGCCACGCCCCTCGCTGCGCCATTGGCGGATTCCATTCCGGGGCGGGGCAGGAGTCTCGCCCCCGCCCCGCCCTGCCATATAAGAGCGGCGCCAGCGGCGGCGGCGAGGAACCCCCGGCTGGCTCAGTAAGTGCTCCCGCGCGGGCCGGGTGGGGTCGCGTCCTGAAGCTGTGGCCTCTGCACCTCGCTCCGCCGCGTCAGGGATTCGAGGCCAGGGCCCACGTGCCTGCCTAGGGTTTGCATCCCCGGCGCGATGCTGTTCGACAAGGTGAAGGCATTCGTGGTGCAGCTGGACGACGCGAGCGCGGGCGCCGATCCCGTGTTCAGCGGCGGCCAGGCCGTAGCCGGGCGGGTGCTGCTGGAGCTGGCGGGCCCGGCGCGCGTGGGCGCCCTGAGGCTGCGCGCGCGGGGCCGCGCTCGCGTGCACTGGAGCGAGTCACGCAGCTCCGGCTCCAGCACCGCGTACACGCAGAGTTACAGCGAGCGCGTGGAGGTCCTGAGCCACCGTGCCACACTTCTCGGGCCAGGTACAATTAGGGACCCCCGCGTGGCGCCAGTGCTCGCGCCCTGCGAACCCCTCAGCCCCTGAGCCACCCCCTCTTGCTCCTACCTGCAGATACTGGAGAGACAACCACGCTGCCTGCTGGGCGCCACGAGTTCCCATTCAGCTTCCAGCTGCCTCCGTAAGTCATCTGGGGTGCTGGATGGGAGGGGAGTACCCCTCAGGTTTGGGGCTCCACTGCTTCGTATCTGGGGACCTATGAGCCCCAAGACTGTCTCCGCTGGGAAGCCCTCAGGAGTGTCTCTGTGTCTCTCAAGCTTAAGTCCTTGGGAATCTGCAACCTGCTAGTCTCTGGATGGCCTCCCCCTGAAGCCCCTTCCTTCCACCCCAGGACACTGGTGACCTCATTCGAGGGCAAGCACGGCAGTGTCCGTTACTGCATCAAGGCCACCCTGCACCGGCCCTGGGTCCCGGCCCGCCGGGCAAAGAAGGTGTTTACTGTGATCGAGCCTGTGGACATCAACACCCCCACCCTGCTGGTGTGTGGCTGGCCGCCCCTGGGGGGTGGGACGGTAGCCCAGAGGCCGGGCTGCCCGGTGTCTCCAGCTGGCTCCTCACCCCCTTCACAAACTGTCACGAAGTACGGGTCACAGCTGGGTCCTGGCTGGGAGGGAGGCAGGCAAGGGAGTGTCTGTTGAGTCAGTGCCGCCGGTGCAAATGCCAGCTGCGCCGATCTGCCTTGTGGCTCGGAGCGAGTGTCTCACCCTCTCTGTGAAATAGGGCACAGCCAGGGCACAAAATAATGATGGCTTGCTGAGTGCTAATTGCATACTCGCTTGCTCGTTTCAATTTTAGGGTCATGAGCTGGGTCATGTTCCTAGATCCATTTCACAGATATTTCCTAGATTGTGGAAAAGAGACCAGGAAACTGGGCCCGGGCTCAGGTCTTCCCTCCGCGGGGAATAGTGTGGAAGCCCCACACGGTGGCCCATTTATGTCTTTTTCCTCCACCCCGGCAGGCCCCCCAAGCAGGAGCCCGGGAGAAGCTCGCCCGATCCTGGTACAGTAACCGCGGCCTCGTCTCCCTCTCGGCCAAGATCGACCGCAAGGGCTACACACCAGGTAGCAGGCGGCGGCAGCCCGATTGGGAGGAGGGCCAGTGTCCGGGCTGCAGGTGGGGAAACTGAGGCCCTGCCGCTTCCCATAACAGGTGAGGTGATCCCTGTGTTCGCTGAGATTGACAACAGCTCCACGCGCCCGGTGCTGCCGCGAGCAGTTGTGGTCCAGACACAGACCTTCATGGCGCGAGGCGCCCGCAAGCAGAAGCACGCGGTGGTGGCCAGTCTCTCGGGCGAGCCCGTGGGCCCAGGGCGGCGGGCGCTGTGGCAGGGCCGGGCGCTTCGGATCCCCCCGGTGGGCCCGTCCATCCTGCACTGCCGGGTGCTGCATGTGGACTACGCCCTCAAGGTGAGTGTCATAGGAGGTGGTGGGGGGGGGGGGTTGCATCTGCTCTGTCCCCAGGTCGGGTCCCCCAAGGCTGGAGCTGGGACCCCTGAGGACAGGCAGGGCCTCCTTCTGCAGACGGCAGGTGCGAGAGGCTGCCTGGGCACCCTCCACTGCGGCTCCTTCCTCCAGGTCTGCGTGGACATTCCGGGCACCTCGAAGCTGCTCCTGGAGCTGCCGCTGGTCATTGGCACTGTCCCCCTGCACCCTTTTGGCAGCCGCTCGTCCAGCGTGGGCAGCCACGCCAGCTTCCTGCTAGCCTGGGGGCTGGGGGCCCTGCCAGAGCAGCCTGAGGGTGAGTGCCCATCCTGGTGTCCCCCGGGGAGGGGTAGAGGTGCCAGGCCAACATGCCCTCCCCAACGTGAATGCCCCATCCGAATAGCACACAGTAATGATCACATTGACAACCACGGACGCCCCACGAATCCCCGGTTGAGGACACACAGCCCCAGAACTGGCACAAGCAGGCTCCTGGCCACTGTCCCCAATTCCAGGGCTCCCCGCCCACCACCACCCTCACCCCCTTGCTCTCATTTCCAGCCCCTCCAGAGTACTCAGAGGTGGTGGCAGGTGACGCGGCAGCCGGGGGCCAGAGCCCCTTTCCTCTACCTCAGGACTCCGACCTGAGCCTCGAAGGCCCCTTCTTCGCCTACATCCAGGAGTTCCGCTACCGCCCGCCACCCCTGTACTCCGAGGTGAGCTGGGGGGTCCAGGAAGCCCCCACGCCTTTCCGGGCCCTGGGACCCGAGAGGGAGGTGGGAGACACAGGGCCTGAACCAGCCTTGAGCCCAGTCTGCTCTAGGGGTTGGACACGGAGGGCAGGGCGGCGTGTTTCTCTGGCGGCCCCGAGGCTGGATGGGCTTGTTTTCCTCAGGAGGACCCAAACCCCCCCTCTGAAGCCATGAGGCCACGCAGCATGACCTGCTAAGTGGGAGTGGACGCCTCAGGGATGAGGTTGCACATGAGCTTCCAGCCTCCGTGGACATGGGGAGCGGCTGGCCCAGGAGAGACCCGCCTGACTGTGGTTGAAGTTTGGGAAATCAAGTCTTGGAACGGGGCAGGGCTGTTCACACAGGACAGAGGAAGAGCCAGCCTGGCATCTGACTGAGCTGGTCCTTGTAAGGCATCAAATGGCCGGTGCAGGGTCCGAGTGACTGTTCAAGCTGTCTGTGCTGGCCTGCGGACAGGGCAGGGTTCCCCAGGAGCCTCCAGTCTGGGAGAGACACAACTGGGCACAGATACTTCCAGTCTAGTGGGACCAGAGGAAGGCCTGAGAGAGTCCAGGGAGAAATCAGGGAAGGCTTCCTGGAGGAAAGGGCATTTTAGCCGAAGCTTTGGCATATGAATAAGCTCAGGAGACAGGCAAGAGAGAGGAGAAGTCAGACAAGGTCAAAGCCGCATGAAGTTTGGAGACTGCCCCCTTCATCTTAGTAACAGGGCTCAGAGGGCAAGTGCTTCCGTTGAGGTCATGCTGCAAGGTCCAGCAGTCCCGAGGGCCCAGGAATGAGTCATTCAGGGAAGCAGGTCCTGGGAGCTATGTGGGACCTGTGGGTGGCAGGGGCAGCGGCTCCAGCCTTTGAAGGCTCTGAAAGCTGGAGATTCTACCCCAGGCTGAGACTGCCCGAGGGCTTCTCCAGGCACTCAGACACAGAGCCGGGAAACCCAGGTTCTGAGCGGGACAGACAAGATGTGCTACATAACTTGCAAATGAAAGTGTGGGGGCCTTGTTCAAGGAGGATTAAGAATTTCAAGATCATGACAGCAGAGCATTCAATCAGGCCCTGGGACAGAGGTCAGCCTGGGGTGACACAGCAGGGCCAGTGTGCTTCTGGAGACCCCTGTGTCCAGGGGGACAAAGCAGGAGGGAGTGGCTAAATAAGCCCCCAACTACAGAGTCCTGGCCCCGGCTGGGGCAGAGTCCCGGCCTGGGTCTCAGCATTCCTAAGCCTTAAATTGTTCTCTTTTGTACAATTATTTTTTTAAATAAAAGTGTTGGAAGGAAGAGACGAGGCTTGTTGGTTTCTCTTCCCCCAGCTGCTGAGGAAGCTGGGGTAGCCTTGACTACCGCCTGATCGGATTCCAGGCCAAAGAGGGTTGAGGGGCCCATTGCCCAGAAGGGGAAACTGAGGCCCAGGGACACAGGGAGGCTGAGCTCAGGTTGGAGCCAGACCCCCACAGCCCTCAGCTCTCCCCTGGTGCGGTCCCAGGTGCTAGCAACGTGAACGGTGAAGGACAGGAAACTTCTGTTCTCAGCAAATGGAGAGGAAGAGGCTGGGCTGGCTGGGGTTCTGGGCTGCAGGAGGTCCTGACTCTCTGAGTCTGGGCTTTTTTCTTTCTTTTTTTTTTGAGATACAATTCTCATGTCATAAAATGAACCATTTAAAAAATATTTTTATTGATTTCAGAGAGGAAGGGAGAAGGAGAGAGAGAGAGAAACATCAATGAGGAGAGAGAATCATTGATCAGCTGCCTCCTGCATGCCAACTGGGGATTGAGCCCGCAACCCAGGCATGTGCCCTGGACTGGAATCGAATCTGGGACCCTTCACTCCACTGAGCCAAACCAGGACATAAAATGAACCATTTTAGAGTAAACAGTTCTTTAGTGTTTAGCGTATTCACAATATTGTGCAACCATCACCTCTATCTAGTTCTAGAACATTTCATCACCCCAGGTTGAGACCCCATCCCCTCTCCTACCCCCCGACAACCACTAATCTGCTTTCTGTCTATACGTTTCCTGTTCTGGACATTTTATATCAATGGGATCACACACTGTGACCTCTCTGGCCTCTCACTCAGCATGTTTTTGAGGTTCACCCACATTGTAGCGTGTCATTGCGTCACTCGTCATGGCTGAGCAATACTCCACGGTGTGTTCATCCAATCGCCAGTTGATGGACATTTGAGTCACTTCCACGTTTGGCGCGTGTGACTAGGGCTTATGTGGACCAATGTGCACAGGGTTTGTTTGAACACTCACAAGGCGTTAGAAGGCAGCCCGCGTGGTGGGAGGTGATCATTCTCCTGGGGCTGCAGGTGGGGAAAGTGAGTCCAAGGGTCCCCCATTAAGGGACTGAGGGAACCGCCACTCAAAACAGCCCCTGGAACTTAGGAGGCCACACCCCACTTGCTCCTCCTGCAGAGCCAGCAGCTCAGGCTCTGCCTCAGATCCTGAGGTCCTGCCCCTTGGGGCAGGGCCCAATTAAAGCCCTGGTCTGATCCTAGACTGTCCACCAGCCAGCCTAAGGGCCTAAGGCCGTGGAAATTAACTGGCCACTCGGGATGGTCATTGGTGGGGCTGAGGGGTGGGAACCTAGGGACAACACGGGGAGAGCTGGTTGAACTTTTGCTGTGTGACCGTGGTCAGGGCACTTGCTTCTGAGCCTCAGTTTCTCCATCTGAGGCTCTGGGACACCTCCCCTCACAGCCCCCATCACCTCCTTCCTTGACCTGATTTGGGGTCTGATTTCCAGCGGCTCCTGCTCCGGGGTCCCCCCAGCAGCATCTGCTCTGGGCAGCGGGCCTGGCACCCAGCTCGGAGGGTGCCAGACCTGAATGTCCTGGGACTGGGACCGGGGGAGATCTTTCCACAGCAGAGGCGCCCAGACCCCAGAGTGGCAGCCTCTAGAGCAATGATTCTCAACCTTCCTAATGCCGCGGCCCTTTAATACAGTTCCTCATGTTGTGGTGACTCCCAATTTCATTGTTACAAATTGAACATAATTAAAGCACAGTGATTAATCACAAAAACAATATGTAATTATGTATGTGTTTTCCGATGGTCTTAGGCGACCCCTGTGAAAGGGTCGTTCGATACCCAAAGGGGTCGCGACCCACAGGCTGAGAACAGCTGCTCTAGAGGATGAGTTCCCCGTTGCCCAGGGAGTGCATGATGCAAGATCCCAGTTCCCAAACTGAGACGAGTCCCGGGTGTTTATTGCAACAGCAGATGTGGGTGCAGTTCTAAAAAAGGTTCTCCCAGCAGGCTCTGGAGGGCAAGCCACCCGTGTCCCCGGGAGTCCTGCATCTGCAGCTATGGGGAACCTGGTCCTGAGAGGAGATGGATTTTCTGTTTCAGATCATTGATAACCAGGATGCACTGGCTCAGGCAGCCCAGAATCCAGGGAACTCCCTGAACACAGGGAGCGGCCCTTAGGGCATAGAGGAGAGTGGCCAAATCTTCTCCAAAAATATAATCATACCTCTCCCCAGGCTCCTAAGACCTCCCACCTCTCTCCTCCCAGCTCCTTTTGCATCCCTGGCTGCTACTCCAACACCCGAAGCTGGTTCCCACCCCAGGGCCTTTGCACAGGTTCCTTCTGCTGCAGGCTCTTCCCTATGGCTGTCTCCTCTCTATACCCAGCCTCATCTTTTCAGGGACATGCCAACCTCTTGGCTGGTGTGGCCACACAGCCCCCCATCATTCCCTGCCCCTGTTGCCTTCATAGCCCTCATCACTTTCTGAAATTCCTATTTAGATATTCACTTATTGGTCTGAACCTCAGAGGGCAGGGCTGGGTTGGATCTCTGTCCCTGGCTCCAGGACACGGCAGGCCTTGCTGACCGAGTGTCTGGAGGGGACTCCTCCCCTACTCTGGTGTAAACAGAGTTGCTGGTGGAGGTGGGGGTGTCACGGCCTTGCACTGCTTCCCAGGACCCCCAACTCAGACCTGGCACCCGTTCAGAGTCTGTCTTTGGCTCTCAGTGCTGCCTCCGTCTCTCTCGCTGTCTCTGGCTCTGTCTCTTGCTCACTGTCTCTCTGTCTCTCTCAGTCTCTGACTCTTTCACTCTCTGTCTTTCTTGTCTCTGTGTCCCCCTACCTCTGTCCCTCACCCTCTCTGTCTCTCTCACCATCTCTGTCTCTCTCACTATGTCTCTAGCTCACCATCTCTCTCACGGTCACCATCACTCTGTCTCTGTCGGTTTCTGACCCTTTCGCCACCTCTGTCCCCTGCTGTGGCCGGGCCAGGCCCAGGGCCCGGGGTGACAGGCAGGCAGAGCTTCCACGGCTTGTTTTCCACCCTCGCTGGCAGGGGGCCCAGCAGGCTGCTGTTCAGGAATCCTCCCGCCACCCTGCTCCAGCCACCAGACGCAGCCACCACTGGCCTCTCCTCCGGCACATTCTGTCCTGAGCAGGCTGTGCTGAGGGTAGACAGGAGGGGGGACAATTTCCTGCTGGGCTCCAGTTACAGGACAGCCTGTCCTGGTGGCCCTGCTCCCCACCCAGGGATGCGCCCTGCTGCCTCCCCTCCCGGCTGCGGGCTTAGATCTTCCTGGATTGGGCCCCTCTGCCAGCTCAGCCCCACCTCAGGGCCTTTGCTCAGCCCCACCTGTTGTGCCTTTTTACCTGGAGCTTCCTCTCCCCCCCCCCCCCCCCCCCCCCCCGATCTGCCCGGACCTTCTCTCCTGCGGGCCTCAGGCCACACACCACCTCCTCAGCACACTCCTGGTGTCTAGGCCAGAGCGCCCTGGGGTCCCCTACCCTGGCCTGGTGCGTTTTGCTTCCTGATCTTTTCCCTTCCCCAGTTACATAGCTGCAGAGTTGTTTGTTGTGGTGGTTTCTGTTGCCCCGGAGCCCTGCTGTGTCCTTGCTCCAGGCACACAGAGTAGGTGTTCAGTGAATAGTTCAGAATTGATGTCACTTCCTCCCAAAGCTCAGCTCTGCTGAAGCTGCCCAGGCTCACTCCCCATCCCCCTCAGCCTGCCTGACCACGCACCCCTGCTGCTCCCTGCACCCCCCTGCTGCTCCCTGCAGCCCCCTGCTGCTCACTGCAGCCCCTGCACTGTTCCCTGCACCCCCCTGCTGCTCCCTGCACCTCCCTGCTGCTCCCTGCAGCCCCCTGCTGCTCCCTGCACCCCCCTGCTGCTCCCTGCAGCCCCCTGCTGCTCCCTGCACCCCCCTGCTGCTCACTGCAGCCCCTGCACTGCTCCCTGCACCCCCCTGCTGCCCCCTGCACCCCTGCACCCCTGCACTGTTCCCTGCACCCAGTCTCCCTGCCCTCCAGCCTTTGCCCAGGGAATCCTCCACGAGATGCACCTTTTCCAGCAAGGGGCTGGGTCTCTGTCACTCAGGCCCCCAGGGCTCGCACACAGGACGGCCCTAATGCACACGCACGTGCAGAAGCACACACATGCACGTGCACACGTAGACACTTGGAAACGGGCCAGTGAACAGGCACCAAGAATGCTAACGTCTGTCCAAACAGGTACAACAGTAATGACCAGCCTCAGCCCAGCGCTGGGCGCCCGCAGCCCGGCTGAGGGCCTGAGGGTGTTCACATGCTGAGTCCCCACTCCAGTGGCCGTGGCCGTGGCCTCCTGGTACGGGGGGAAGAGGACGTGGATTGAATCTATCCCGGGTGCACGCAGACTTGTCCGCGTGGTCTCTGCCCTCCCTTTCCCTGTCCTGGAGTCTTCACCACTTTATGTTTCATGTCCAAGGAAGGCCAGGAAAGTCCCCACACAGCCTCAGGCTGGGCACGGGCCCAGGAGAATGGGTGACTCAGCAGGTGGCCATGGGTGCCTGCCACCCTGGGCAGCTGCCTGGGAGACTCACAGAGAAGAACAATGAAGGATGGGAGCCAAAGGGTAAACAGGGCCCTGCCCCCAACAGCGGGTGGGGGAGGGGAGGACCCCTCTGTGCTCCAACACCTCAGCCCTCACGAGCTTGATTCACAGGTGGGGAAACTGAGGCACAGAGAACAGGTGATTTGCCCAAGGCCCACCAGCCAGGGTGGGGCAGGCAGGAACCTGCGAGTCTTGAGGGCATCTGCTCTCCCTGCCTGGCCTCAGTGAGCAAAAGGAGCCAAGTCCAGAGTGGACAAGTGATCAAATCTGGCCAAATAGAGCCTTTTGTCACCACAGACGCGGGAATTGGTTCAGGGATGGGCATGTGACCCTGGGAGTACGAGGGCTCCCTGGAGGTGAGGATGGGCCTGGAGGTGAGGATGGGCCATCTTGCCACCATAGCAAGGATAGCGGGACAGAATCCCAAGGACATTGCGGTGGAATCCACAGATACCTCCAGCCCCATGGAGTCAGTGGAGTCATAGGGAAGGATGGGGACTGGTAGGTGCTGGGGCGGCTTCCGAGAGAGGAGGACATTGGAGTTGGGGCTTTGATGGATGAAGAGGAGTTCACCAGGGAGCTAGGCATTCAGGTAGAGGGAATAGCTGCGCAGCCACAGCAGGCAAGCTAGAGCCGGCTGGGCTGGAACGCCGAGAGGGCAGGGCGTAGCAGCCCTGTTTGTTTATTTGCTCCTGGGCTGGTATGCCCCCACCGCAGCCCCGGAGTGTGTGACCGGGTCTGTTTTGTTTGCAGCTGACGTCCGGTTAATGTTTGTGACGTAGGTGGCCCTTCTTTGGGGGTCAGATGGGTGAGATGGGCTGGGGGTGGTGAATACGGGGAGGGTGCATCCACCAGCAGGAAGGCCTGCAGCTGCACGGAGCCTGGGAGCCACAGGACAGGCAGGAGCGTGATTCTGTTTGTAAACCCTGACCCCAGGCCGCACGGAGCTCCAGAGGAAGGAAGGTTAGAGCTCAGCGTCTGGACTCTGGGCTCCACCCCTTTCTTCCTGTGTGACCCTGGGCTAGTGGCAACACCCCTCTGAGCCTTAGTTTCCTCATCTGGAACCTGATCTCACTGTAGGACAGGGTCAATAGGGGTCAATAGTGGGCACGAGAGGAGATAAGGTCAGTGGGGCTGGATGGGGGTGCTGAGACAGTGGGCCGGGGGCAGGGGGGGGCGGGGGGGGCGGGCCTCCAGGACATTCCATCAGCAGTTCTCAGCCTCTTTGAAAACAGGAAGCTAGCTCTCGAGGGAGCCCCCAGCAGCCCTTCCTGAGCTTCCTCATGATGTGGCAAGGGGGGGGGGGGGGGCGGGCGGAGTCAGGCGGCCTGGAAAGAGGTAGTGCTAACAGGGTGCGCCCGTGTGTTTGCGTGTCGGCCTTGCCGGTGGAGCCATCCAGAGGTGTGTGCGCATGTGTTATATGGACCTCACATGTGGGTTTACACATCTCGGCCGACGTGGGAAGCAGACGTGCGTTGCTCTGTGCATGGCCAATCTGGGTAGTGGTGTGTGCCGGCCACTACCGGCCTGTGCTGGCCTGGGCTGGTTTGTACTGCCCGGTGCTGGCAGATGGGAGCCCCCCCAGGTCTCTTTATCCCCAGGTCCACCCTGCTTCAGCTGCCAATGGTCACTCTAGATTCCATCTTTTCCCTGCTCCAAACCCACCATGGCTCCTCTCGGTCCCCAAGGCTCTGCATGGCCCCATCTCCTTTCCTTCCGTTTGCCCATCTACCATTGCTTACCGGCCTCCAGCCCACTTGCCTCCTTGCTGTCCCTTGAAGCTCCCAAATAGGTTCTTGCCTCAGGGCATTTGCACCTGCTATGCCCACTGGCCAGGCTGCTCCTCGCCCCTCCCCTCCCCTCCTCTCCATCTCTCAGGCCTCAGAATAATGGCCTTGCATGGCTCACCCCCTCATGATTCTCAACCGCCCCTGCCCCACCCCCAGTCTGGACCACAGGCCCCAGCTCTGACTCCGTCTGCATCCTAAGATGGGTGGAGCCTCAGTTTATTCTTCTGTAAACCAGGACCAATCTTGGTGTGGCCTCACTTGCCCAGAGTCACCCAGAAAGTGGAAAAGCCTGGATTCAAACCTGGGCTGGTCTGCTCTCAGAGCCTTGACCTTGTCCAAGTAGGAGAAACACTGTGGGTCCGGGACAGTCTGGGGTCCCTCAGCCGTGGAGGCCAGATGAGGCCAAACTGGAGCCTCCTACACGTTCCTGGATGCCTTTTGTCTGGCTGGCAAACTTCTATTCATCCTTCAAAACCTCACCTCTAATACCCCCCTTTCTCTGACCCAGTCCTGACCCCAGGGGCTGAGGGCATCTGTGTCTGGCTGCCAGGGCTGAGGCCTCTCAGGAGTCCAACAACACCCAGCCAGAAACATGAGACCATGTTTTCCGCGCGCAGACTTTCTGGACCTGGCCCCGGTGCCCCTGCCAGGCTTAACCCCGGGAGGTGCCTCCTGCTGGCGTATCACCTGCTGGCCCTGCCAAGCTCTGTGGTTTAGAAGGGCAGGCAAGGCAGTCCACTTGACCCAGAGGCCCGTGTGTTTGGGGGAACTTTCCTGCTCGGGCCAGTGGCCCTTCTGGCCTCGGCTCACGCCAGCCCCACACCAGGCTGGTTCACCGGTGGAACGGACCAGAGATATTCTAAGGCCCAGGCAGTGCCGTGGAAGCTTTGTGCTGGTGTTTCGGTGCCCCAACCCAGGGCAGCCCCAGGGACTGTGAAACGAGGCTCAGATCCTTTACACACACCCCGCAGCCCCCACAGCCTCCATCACAACAGGTTCAGTCCTACCTCAGGGCCTTTGCACATGCTGTTCCTTCTACCCAGACAGCCCTTCCTTCACGCCCCACAAGCCCTCACCTTCTCCTGTTTCAGGTCCAAGTCCAAACGTCCCCTCCTCAGAGGCCCGTCAGCCTCCCCGACCAAAGCTGCCCCAGTTTCTCTGTCGGCTCCTCCCTGTGCTTCTAGAATTCATAACTAGAATAGATTGCCTCCCTCTGTAAAGGGTGCCCTGAGGGCAGAGCCACGGTGAGAGCGCAATGAACGCACCACAGCAAATGAGATGGCAGGAACCTAGAGCATGTCCCCCAAGGGAGGGGATCCCTGCCTCCCCCCTGGCCCCCAATCCTTGCTGCCCCCCTCCCCTGGAGCCTGCTTGGGGTTTGGGGTAGTGGTGGGGGAACAGGCAGCCCACGCGTTATCCCGGCACCGGCCTCTCCCATGAAACCCTCCCCTCACGGTCTGGAGCGCTGTTCCCCGCAGACTCAGGCCGAGAGAGGCCCCTATTCTGGCCCCTCCCCCGCCGCATGGATGGGCGTCCAAGGTCACAGAGGTCCCGTCCCCGTGTCCATGCTCTGCTCCCAACCCGGACGGAGCTCCCCATCTCCCTCGGGAGAAGGCCCAGCCCTTCAGCTCAGAGCCCCGGGTCCTGCCCTAGAGGCGGGAGCCGTCCTTTCTCCTCGGCCTCATTGACTCCCGTCAGAGACCAAACCTTCACTGCACCGTGCAGGTCAGCATGTCGGGCTGGATGTGACTCTTGCCAAGTCCAGGGACTCGCTGTCTGCACCGTGTATGACACCAGGGGCCACTGACCCCTAACAGGATCCTGAACGCAGTGTGGGGGCCTGGGGCTGCCCAGGAACTTGGAACAGGAATCAACAGCTTTTTCTATAAATCGCCAGATGAGTAGCACTTGAGGCTTTGCTGGCCATGCTGTCTCTGACTGCAACTATTCCACTCTGCTCGCTCGCAAGCAGCCCTGAACAACACACAAGTGAGGGGCCATGGCTGGATTTCAATAAAACTTTATTTGTGGCCCTGGCTGGTTTTACTCAAGGGTTAGAGCAGTGGTTCTCAACCTTCCTAAGGCCGCGACCCTTTAATACAGTTCCTCATGTTGTGGTGACCCCCAACCATAACATTATTTTCGTTGCTCCTTCATAACTGTCATTTTGCTGCTGTTATGAATCGTAATGTAAATATCTGATATGCAGGATGTATTTTCATTGTTACAAATTGAACATAATTAAAGCATAGTGATTAATCACAAAAACAATATGTAATTATATATGTGTTTTCCGATGGTCTTAGGCGACCCCTGTGAGAGGGTCGTTTGACCCCCAAAGGGGTCATGACCCACAGGTTGAGAACCACTGGGCTAGAGCGTCGGTCCGAGGACGGAAAGGTCGCAGGTTTGATTCCGGGTCAAGGGCACATACCTCAGTTGCAGGTTCAATTCCTGGCCCCCAGTTGGGGCGAGAGTAGGAGGCAACCAATCGATGTGTGTCTCTCCCCCCCCCCCCTTTCACTCTCGTGGGGGAAAAAATATCTTCACTCCTGAGGTGAGAATTTTTTAAAAATAATTTTTTAAAAACTTTACTTGTGGATGCTGAACTTTGAATGTCATATGGTTTTGATATCTCACAATACATTGTCTTTTGGTCTGAAATGGTGTGAACGCCATTTCTGGGTCATGAGCGGAGCTGTAGTTGGCCAGCCCCTGGGTGAGGTATCAAAGTATCAAGACTCATTGTTACGAAGAATCGGAGAATCGGAAGGCTGTTAAAAGACCTTCCAGGTCACCAGCTGGGAAATATTAGGCCAGGTTGATGACTCAGAGGGACCATGGACAAGTAGCAGGTCTCTGGACCGATGTTTATTTTTAGTATCAGAACAAAGCAAGCATTGACTGCTGAGGGGGGGGGCGGGGTCAGGGCCTGGACTGGAGTCTGACCAGCCCCCGGCCCTGCACCTCACCAACCAGGCAGGGCGCTGCTGCCCGTTCCGAGCGCTGTTTACCGAGTATCCAGTGACAGGGACGGGTGGCAGGGTATCGAGTCACAGGGCAGTCACACCTAGACTTGGGCACTGTGACAACAGCTTAGACCAGCTGTTTACAGTGACAGGAGACCAGCTGTTTGCAGGGGACCAGCCGCCCTGTGTCAGGCGCCAGAGTCCAGACGGTCCAGGGAATGGGCTCCTGGTTCCCCAGAGGCCCTGGTCCTGGAGCCCCGCTCCTGCAGCGGCCGCCAGCACCAGAGTGAGAACGAGGAGGGCGCTTCTGCTCACTCAGGAACCTCAGACCCGTCTTGGGCTCCTTGGAGGCAGAAATCGAATGCTAAAGGCGTTGGGTGCCCTGGTCTGGCTTCTAGCCTCCCTCTCTTCACCCCTGGCTGAGCCCCCCGGGGCACAGCACTTAACCCTCTGGGCTGCCGCTCCCTGATCTGTGAAATGGGCAGCGTGACGCCTCAGGGCTGCCAGATGAAATACAGGCGACTCAGTGAACTTTGAATTTCAGGTAAACAATAAAAAAAACTGTTTTAGTGTATTTCATGCAACATTTGAGATATACTTATACGTTTAAAATGGATTTGGTTGGCCCGGCCGGCGTGGCCCAGTGGTTGATCATCGACCTAGGAACCTGGAGGTCACGGTTCGATTCCCGGTCAGGGCCCATGTCCGGGTGGCAGGCTCGATCCCCAGTGAGGGGCATGCAGGAGGCAGCCGACCCATGATTCTCTCTCATCATTGATGTTTCTATCTCTCTGTCCCTCTCCCTTCCTCTCTGAAATCAATAAAAAAATTTTTAATAAATAAAATAAAATGTATTGGTTGTTTATGTGAAATTTAAAATCAGCTGAGGGCTTAGATGCTTATTTGCTAATTCTGAGCCCCATCCCCTCCCCACCCCCCACCGGCATCCCCCCAACCCCCTGCCTAGGCTGAAGCCCCCAAAGGAAGTTATGAAGACCCTGAGGGGACCCCAGCCCAGGCTCTGAGAAAGTACCTGATGTCTCGTAGGCCTGGGGTCCATCATCCCTGCCTTTCCCAACACGGGAAAGCCGGGCCCAAGTAAGGTCTGGTGATTGGCCCCTAAATGCATCATCGGTCTCCGGTGAACAGCAGCAGGGCTGGTGTGACAGGAGCGACGCCCTGACTCAGGAATGCCACGGGACATCAGCAGGAGCCTCTGGCCACAGGGGTCCCGCCCCGCAGGAGGCAGGGGCCCGCTTCCTTCCTTCACAGCACGTGCCCAGGGCCCCAGCCCAGCCTGCTCAGTAAAGAGCGGTTGAGTGAGTGAAAGGTGGGAATCAATAGTTATTGAATTCAATGATCGATCCTACCTCTCTTTATTGAATAGTTACTGTGCGCCAGGCACCTCCACCCTGCCCGCCACGGCTCCCCACCAACAGGGGAGCGGCCTATTAATCCAGTCATCACCATAAACACAAAGTTATAACTCGGACAAGCCCTGCCAAAGGGAACTAGCCCCCTGTTCCCAGTGCTGGGACCCTGCATGTGGCCCAGGAGGGCTTTCCGGTGGAGGTGACATCTGACAGGGGCATGGGAGAGGAGATTTGTAAGTATAAACAGGAGGCAGCAAGTGCCAGGCAGAGGGTGCTGGGGTGGGAGGGAACAGGATGCTTTCGGGGGCTGTCCTCAGGCCCCCCCCCCGTCCCCCCCCCCCCCCCGCTCCCTTTGACAGTTTGAAGGCTCCAGCAGACAGCCGACAAGGCTACGTTTGAGTGGCCAGGGTTGCCCGGCCCGTCGGACGGGAAGAAGTGTTCTCGATCGCCCACAGGACAAAAGACAAAAGCCCCAGCACATCCTCAGCCCAGGCGGGGCGAGATAAACAGCGCCTGGCACCACCCGGGCCCTGGAATTTCCCAAGTCGCCTGCCCGCCCAGTGCTCCCTCCAACCCATGTTGCCATGGCCACCTGGGGTGGGGGCACAGAGCAGAAGGCATGGGATGTGGCCATAGGCTGCTGGGCGGGGCCAGGAGGCAAAGAGAAGAGCTTTGGGATGCCCCCCTGGAAACGCAAACCAGGGCTGAGATGGCCCAGGAGCCACCACTTACTGATGGCCACTTGTGCCCGTGAACGCCCAGCCGGGACCTGCTGCTGGAGGAGATCTCACTCAACAGCTACCAAAGCCCCTCCAGGCTCGTTCCGTAAGCATCTCGGGGAAACGGGGGCGCAGGAGGACGAGCTGCTGGCCGAGAGCTTGTGGTGAACCCGGGATGTGACAGGTCTTAGTTCAAAATCCCGAAGGCTGAGTGACTTAAACACAGACATGCATGTCCTTCCGTTCTGGATGCTACTGTGTCCCTTCACATAGCAACAGGGCACAGGCGCTGCGTGCGAGCGAGCGTGCGTGCGTCCCTTTTGTTAGGACAGTGATTCCATCAAGGGACTCCACCCTCATGACTCCATCGCCTCCCAGGGGCCCCGCCTCTAATCACCATCACATCGGGTCAGGGTTTCAGGTTGTGAAATCTGGGGGGACACATTTAGTCTGTAACAACACCCATCTTTCTTTCACTTCTGAGGTGAGAAGACGGAGGAGGCCCAGAGCCCCAGGCCAGGATGGGGGGCCATTGAACCTGCCGGTCCGTTTGTCTCTAACCTCGGGCACTGGCCCCAAAATGGTGGCACTTCGGCCACCTGCAGAGGGAAATGGGCAGACCCGCCGCCAGGCCCCCGGGGGACTGTGGCAGGAGGAGGCCCAGCTCCCTGCCCCCGGAATCCGTCACTCGCTGCATTCATCACTGGATGCCGGGGGCGAGGGAGGGGGTTGGCTGCACAGGGGCCACAGTGGAAACTTCTGGACAATGGGAACCTTATATCTGGGTTAACAGTTCCAGGACTGGATGCAAGCACATCCAAATGTACTCTGTTTCATGCGAGTTATACTCTGACTGACCGGATCTTTAAAGTTCTAGGACAGCCATTCGCAATCTTTTTCATCTCATGGTTCACATAGACGAACTACTAAAATTCTGCCCACCCCCTGACCGGTTTGGCTCAGTGGATAGAGCGTCCGCCTGCGGACTGAAGGATCCCAGGTTCTATTCCGGTCAAGGGCACGTACCTGGGTTGCGGGCACATCCCCAGTAGGAGATGTGCAGGAGGCGGCTGATCCCTGTTTCTCTCTCATCGATGTTTCTAACTCTCTATCCCTCTCCCTTCCTCTCTGTAAAAAATAAAATATCTTAAAGTTCTGCGCACACACAAAAATACATTTCTTGCTGATCTGACAACACGATAGGTATAATTTTGGTTCATTCACACCAGATGGCTATTGTCATTTTTCACTTGACAATCTAAGGGGAAAGAGGTCAGTGCCCCTGACTAAAGAGTCAGATTGCATGTTTTAGAAATTCTTGCAGCATGCCCGGCCGGTGTGGCTCCGTGGTTGGGCGTTGACCTATGAACCAAGAAGCCCCGGGTTTGACTCCCGGGTCGGGGCCCATGCCCGGGTGTCGGGTTTGGTCCCCCATAGGGAGTGTACAGGAGGCGGCCAATGAGAAAGGTCGATGTTTCTATCCTGCCCCTTCCTCTCTCTCTAAGTCAATAAAAAATAATAAAAAACCTACGCGGCACACTGGTTGAAAATCACTGTTCTAGGGTATTGTATTTTAAGACTCTGGGGAAAAGGCAACATAAGAGCAAAATCTGCCGAAGCCGGTTTGGCTCGGTGGATGGAGCGTTGGCTTGCGGACTGAAGGGTCCCAGGTTCGATTCCGGTCAAGGGCATGTACCTGGGCTGCGGGCACATCCCCAGTGGGGGATGTGCAGGAGGCAGCTGATCGATGGTTCTCTCTCACCGATGTTTCTGACTCTCTATCTCTCTCCCTTCCTCTCTGTAGAAAGATCAATAAAATATATTTAAAAAAAAAAAAAAAAAAGAGCAAAATCTAAGTGCTGCATATGTGCTCTCCTGTTTTGGAAACTCCTGCTTTTGACTGTAGCCCTGGAAGGATGAAAAGGGATATCACAGTCTATTCGCTAACGTCCAGGCTGCCTGTAATGCTCTTTTTCTCATTTCAAAAGAAAACACATCTGGCCTCAGCCAGGTGGCTCACTAGGTTGGAGCGTCATCCCGTACACCAAAAGGCTGTGGGTTCGATTCCTGATCAGGGCACATATCGGGGTTACAGGTTCGATCCCCGGTCGGGGCACATATGTGAGGCAACGGATCGATGCTTCTCTCTCACATCAGTGTTTCTCTCTCTCTCTCAAAACAACAACAACAACAACAAAAACATATCCTTGGGTGAGGATTCAAAAATAAAAAGATAAAAAAGTAAAAAATAAAACACATCTGCATTTTAAATTGTGTAAATATTAATATACTGTGTGTGGAATGGTACATAAATAAAGAAAAAAGGTGGAACAGTCCATTTGGAAGTGGAGGTATTATAGCTGGTCCGGATGTGCACACAGGCGCTGCCTCAGTTTCCCTATCTGTACGTGGGGTGACAACCCCTGCTGTGGCCTGAGGTGGGGACCCGGTGTTGCCGTAGCTGCTGTCGGGCTGGGATGAGTAAACCCTGAGCTGGTTTGGCATCTTTTTTTTTTTTTTTTTTTTTTACAGAGAGGAAGGGAGAGGGATAGAGAGTTAGAAACATCGATGAGAGAGACACATCGATCAGCTGCCTCCTGCACACTCCCTACTGGGGATGTGCCCGCAACCAAGGTACATGCCCTTGACCGGAATTGAACCTGGGACCCTGGAGTCCACAGGCCGACGCTCTATCCACGGAGCCAAACCGGTCAGGGCAGGTTTGGTATCTTTTGCCTCTCGGCTGTGTCCTTGCTTTACGCTGAGGTGCGTCATCGTCCAAACGCTTGGGCTGTTACTTTTCAGGGCTGGAGAGGCTCTGCTGGGGCCACCTGGTGCGGTAGCGGCGCTGTCCCGGCCACGGTCTGGACACGTTCAATCCTGGGGCTGCTATTCCAGAACAATCTTGGGGGTGGTGAGGAGCCCACACCAGTGTCTTGACACCCTGGAGTCCCTGGTCACCAACGTTGGACTCGGGTGACCAATGGGGAGCTTATGGCTCAGCAGGGGGACCTGGAACACCCCCTAGGGGCTCACGGGCACGGCCGCTGGGGGGCAGGCTGAACAGTCGGATGAGGCGGCCGGGCCTCAACTGCAAGTGCAGCCCATCAACCATTCACTGGAGGTTCAACATGGCTCATCCCACTCGGACTGGAGGCCTGGGGGTAGGTGCGGAAGTCGGGGGGAGATCAGACAGGGACCCCAATCTACCTGTGAGACAGACAGACAGTGGGGGACAGAGGCAGACACTGAGGGAGAGAATTGGGAGACAGACAGAGACAGTGGAAGGACAGAAACAGCACAAAGGGAGACAGACACAGAGAGACGGTCAGAGAGAAAGAGAGACAGGGAGACAGTAGGAGAAATAAAGAGACACAGAGAAGCAGAGAAAATTCCCGGGCCCCAAATCTGGCCCATGGACTCCTCCCTGGCCCCCTTCAGACGGGGGCCTCTCTGGCATACAGGTGGGGAAACCGAGGCCCAGACAGCCAACCTGCAGCTGCCAAGGCCGGGACACCAGTGGGACCCCGAGGACGGAGAGGAAGAGGCGGGACCCTGGAGGCTGGGCCTGGGTGCTGAGGAGTGACAGGGAGCCGTTTCCTGTGGGCTGCAGGGGTGACGGGGGTTTGCAGCTGCCTTGTCCTGTGAGAAGCATCTCGGCTCTCAGTTGACCTTGGGATTAGCAGGAACCGAATAAGGTCAAGGGGAGAGGGTGTCATGGAACCGAGGTCAGCGTCGGCTGCAGGGCACACTTGAAAACATCCGTGATGCCCACTGTTTTAAAATGACCTCTGGGCACCTGGGGCTGACCTCCTGGGGAATTCTGCTCCCCGCTTCCCCATGCCATTGTGGGAACACGCTGTCCACACCCACACCCCTGCTGGCACCGAGGCGGGAACAGGGACTGGCCCCTTCTCAGCCCTGGGAGGGGCACCTGCCGTCCACAGAGTGACCGCCTCCAGGAACTGCCTCCCGGGGGACGCTGAGCGGAGCGGGGCCCGGGGGACGCTGAGCGGAGCGGGGCCCGGGGAGGGAGAAGTGGCGGCCTGAGGTTTTAGGGCAACTGCGGCTTCACTCCATTCCCTGAGCCTGGGGGGCTGGCACTGGCCTTGCCATTGAGTTCCCGGTGCAAACGGGCTGAAACCCAAGCGATCAGACCTGGAGAAACCCGTCATCTCACCAGGAAACATCACTGAACCACAGGGTCCATCAGAAGCAGGAACAGGAGGGCAGGTAAGCCAGGAGCTTACAATGAACTCGACACACAGGCCAAACCAGGCAGGGGAGACGCCAGCTGTGGGTCCATCCAAAACCTCTGAACAAACCTTGGCTGGAGCAAGGAACATGGTGGGGAAAGAATGACCTGGTGAGGCAGAAGCTGGGGTGGAGGCTCCCCCCTCGGGACAATATCTAAAAGCAACAGAATAAGGTCAAGGGGAGAGGGTGTCATGGAACCGAGGTCAGCGTCCCCTGGGTCCTGTGAGTTGGGGACAGCCCACGGGTGTGGGTCCGTTGGTTGAGCATTGTACCATTTCCCCTCGGGAAAGAGGCAGAAATGAGGCCAGTGGTGCGCTCAGCCCTTCAGGGAAACAGACACAGCTTTCAGAGATACGTACTCAGGACGCAGCAGCGGAGGTGGCGGGTTTACCATATTCATGGACAGGGCGGTGGAGGAGGCTCCACGATACTGATCCTCCCCAACTGACGTCTCAACACAAGAAGGTGTTGCTTTTTCCCCTGCAACTTGATAAGATGATTCCAGAATTTACCTGGAGAAACAGGGTGGTGTGGCTGGTCCTGCCGGTACGGGACCCATTACAAAGCCTGCAATTGAGTCAGAGGGACTTGGCACCAGACCAATGGGTTGGAATTCAATGTCTACAGACACTGGATGCAGGTAAAGAATTTGCTCCAAGACAGAGAGGGTCTGACCCAGCAGTGGGGAAGGGAGACGATCTCATAAAAGGATCTGGGGGTGAGAGTCCACTTTGAAAACAATTAAATTGGATCCTATTTCACATCGTACACAAAACTCCATTTCAAGTGGGTAAAGGGGTTATGTGCAAAAATATAATAAAATAAAGCTTGAGCCCTGACTGGTTTGGCTCAGTGGATAGAGCTTCGGCCCTCACACTGAAAGGTCCTGGGTTTGATTCTGGTCAGGGGCATGTACCTTGGTTGTGGGTTCGACCCCCAATAGGGGGCATACAGGAGGCAGCTCATCGGTGTTTCTGACTCTTTTTTTTTTTTTTTTTTTTTTTTTTTTTTTATATCTTTCTTTTTTTTTTTTAATTAAATCTTTATTGTTCAGATTATTACATTTGTTCCTCTTTTTTCCCCCCCATAACTCCCCTCCTCCCAGTTCCCGCCCCACCCTCCGCCCTCACTCCCCACCCACTGTCCTCATCCATAGGTGCACGATTTTTGTCCAGTCTCTTCCCACATCTCCCACACCCCTTTCCCCCCCAAGAATAGTCAGTCCATTCCCTTTCTATGTCCCTGATTCTATTATAATCACCAGTTCATTCTGTTCATCAGATTATTTATTCACTTGATTCTTAGATTCACTTGTTGATAGATGCATATTTGTTGTTCATAATTTGTATCTTTACCTTTTTCTTCCTCTTCCTCTTCTTAAAGGATACCTTTCAGCATTTCATATAATCCTGGTTTGGTGGTGATGAACTCCTTTAGCTTTTCCTTATCTGTGAAGCTCTTTATCTGACCTTCAATTCTGAATGATAGCTTTGCTGGATAAAGTAATCTTGGTTGTAGGTTCTTGGTATTCATCACTTTGAATATTTCTTGCCACTCCCTTCTGGCCTGCAAAGTTTCTGTTGAGAAATCAGCTGACAGTCGTATGGGTATTCCCTTGTAGGTAACTGAGTTTCTTTCTCTTGCTGTTTTTAAGATTCTCTCTTTATCTTTTGCTCTTGGCATTTTAATGATGATGTGTCTTGGTGTGGTCCTCTTTGGATTCCTTTTGTTTGGGGTTCTCCGCGCTTCTTGGACCTGTAAGTCCATTTCTTTCACCAGGTGGGGGAAGTTTTCTGTCATTATTTCTTCAAATAGGTTTTCAATATCTTGCTCTCTCTCATCTTCTGGCACCCCTATAATTCTGATGTTGGTATGCTTGAAGCTGTCCCAGAGGCTCCTTACACTATCCTCGCATTTTTGGATTCTTTTTTCATTTTGCTTTTCCGGTTGGATGTTTTTTGCTTCCTCGCATTTCAAATCATTGACTTGATTCTTGCGCTCCTCTGGTCTGCTGTCGGGCGTCTGTATAATATTCGTTATTTCAGTCCGTGTATGCTTAATTTCTAGTTGGTTCCCCAATATAAGATCGAGGGTCTTATTAGTTTTCGTGTAGATCTCATTAAGTTTATCGGCAGCTTCTAAACAGTTCTTGAGAGACCTTAAAAGTGTGGTTCTGAACTCTATCTCTTCCATTGACAATTTTGTCCTGTTTCTTTGTCTCCGCATTTTGTTATGCTTTCTTGGTGCACTCCCTAGTGGTCTTTGTTCGCAGTCTTATAGTTAAATCTTGATTGTTGTAGCTAATTCCAGGGAGGGTTTGACCTCCAGGCCAAGTGGCTATGAGAATCAGCTGTGTCAGCAGTGAGAGAACTTCTGTCCTCTAGGGAGGTGCTAATCTAGCCTTTGCCTGAGGCTATCCGGCAAATGCCTCTGTGCAGGGCTTGGGCAGGGCGGGTCGAACAGGATCAAGAGGGTGGGCCGGAGAGAGCAGTTATGGCGGCTCTCAGGCCTGTCCCCAGGGGCTCTGCCTCTCTGAGTCCCAGCACCCGCTGCAAAGCTGGGAGAGAAAGCTGCACTCGCTCTGACCGAAGCCAGACAGTCCCGCTTCTCCCGTTTGAGTCTGGGTCCCTAAAGACTCGCCCGGATCTGGAGCTCAGAGTCTGCGACTCCCTCCCGATTGAAAACGTCAACCACGCCCTCCGCCGCCAGCCCGCTCCGCGCACTCCGCACCTCAGAATTTGACTTCAGCACTGCGCCTCCTCTGAGTGTCCGTGTGCGTTTCTCTTTCCTCCTAGTTGTAGGACTTCCACTCAGCCAGTGTTCCTGTGGTTCTGGGTGATGTCCCTTCCGTTTTTTGGTTTCACTTTTGAAGTAGTTGTTCAAAGCAGCAAACTCCTGCGTTAACCTATGCCGCCATCTTGGTTCTCCTCTGTTTCTGACTCTTTATCCCTCTTCCTCTCTGTAAAATATCAATAAAAATATCTTAAAAAATAAAATAAATAAAGCTTGAATGTCTTGGTAGAAAATGTAGGCGATCTAAGGAACAGAAAACAAGACCACAAGCAAGAGCCAACAGGCATAATCTATATAAGAAAACTAGAGGCCCAGTGCACAAATTCCATCAGGCTGGTGGCAGCAGGGAGGGGACTCGGGCAGTTGGCTGGCCAGGGGGAGGGGCTACAGAGCCGCAGTGCATGTCATAGCAACTGGTTGTTCCGGTCGTTCTGGTTGCTTGGCTTATATATATATAGACTAGAGTCCCGGTGCACAAAAATTTGTGCACTCGGGGGGGAGGGAGGTCCCTCAGCCCGGCCTGTGCCCTCTCGCAGTCTGGGACACCTCAGGAGATAACAACCTGTTGGCTTAGGCCTGTTCCCGGGTGGCAGAGGGCAGGCCCAATCCCTAGGTGCAGCCCCTGGTCGGGCTCAGAGCAGGGCCGATTGGGGAGTTGGGGCGCTGCCCCTGTCACTCACAGAGCAGGGCCCATCAGGGGGGTTGGGGCTCCGTACCCTGTCACGCAGAGCAGGGCCAATCAGGGGTTTGGGGCTCTGTACCCTGTCACACACAGAGCAGGGCCCATCAGGGGGGTTGGGGCTCTGTACCCTGTCACACACAGAGCAGGGCCCATCAGGGGGTTGAGGAGCTCCCCCCTGTCACGCACAGAGCAGGGTCAATCAGGGGGTTGGGGAGCTCCCCCCTGTCACGCACAGAGCACGGCCCATCAGGGGGTTGAGGAGCTCCCCCCTGTCACTCACAGAGTAGGGCTGATAGGGGAGTTGGGGCACCGCCCCCTGTCACACTCAGGGCAGGGTCAATGGGGAGGTTATGGCTCTACCCCGTCACACACAGAGCAGGGCCCATGGGGGGCGGGGGGGGTTGGGGCACTGCCCTCTATCACTCACAGAGCAGGGCTGATGGGGAGGTTATGGCTCTACCCCGTCACACACAGAGCAGGGCTGATCAGGGGGTTGGGGCGCTGCACCCTGTCACACACAGAGCCGCAGGGCGATCAGGGGGTTGGGGAGCTCCCCCCTATCAGGCACAGAGCAGGGCTGATCAGGGGGTTGGGGCACCTTCCCCTGTCACAAACAGAGCAGGGCGGATAGGGAGGTTGTGGCCCCGCCCCCTGTCACACACAGAGCCGCAGGGCGATCAGGGGGTTTGGGCCTTGCCCCTTGTCACGCTGATCCCGGTACCGGGAGGCCTCACAGCTCCGCTGATCCCAGTGCTGGGAGGCATATTACCCTTTTACTATATAGGATAGAGGCCTGGTGCACGGGTGGGGGCCGGCTGGTTTGCCCTGAAGGGTGTCCTGGATCAGGGTGGGGGTCTCCACTGGGGTGCCTGGCCAGCCTGGATGAGGGGATGATGGCTGTTTGCAGCTGGTCACAGCCCCTTCAGCGTGGGGGTCCCCACTGGGTTGCCTGGCCAGTCTGGGTGAGGGGCTGAGGGCTGTTTTCAGGCTGGCAGGTGACTGAAGCTCCCAACCGCTCCTTTTTTTTTTTTTTTTTCTTTTTTTATTCTGGGCCAGCTTTAGCTCTGAGGCTTGGCTCCAGCTCTTAGGCCTCCACTGCTGAAAGCAGGTATCTGGTTTGTTTGGGTTCTATAATCGAAACACTGTTTCAACTCCAGCTCTGAGATCCCGGCTGGCTGAAAACAGGTTTCTGGAGTTTTGTTTAGCTTCTATATCTGTAACAATGTTTCAAACTGCAAGCTCAGAGGCCGGCAGCGGCAGGCAGAGAACGTTGGAGTCCTCCGTCACTGAAGCAAGCAAGCCTCATGTTCGCTTCAAGATGCCTGGCTGCCGGCCACCATCTTGGCTGGCAGTTAATTTGCATATCGCCCTGATTAGCCAATGGGAAGGGTAGCGGACATATGGCTAATTACCATGTTTCTCTTTTATTAGATGGGATATTGGCTGGTGTGGCTCAGTTGGTTGAGCACTGTCCCACGCACCGTAAGGTCACCTGCTTGATTCCCAGTCAGGGCACGTGCCCGGGTTTGGGACTTGATCGCCAGGAGGGGGTGTGCAGGAGGCAGCTGATTCATGGTTCCCTCTCATGCATGTTTCTCTCTCTCCCTCTCTCTTCCTCTCTCTCTCTCTCAAATCAATAAAAACATATTTTTGCCCAGCCGGGAGGCAATCAGTTGATGTGTCTCTCTCACATTAATGCTTATCTCTAGCTGTCTCTCCCCCTCCCTACCACTTTCTCTAAAAATCAATGGAAAAAAAAATATTATTAGGTGAGGATTAACAAAAACAAACAAAAAAGGGCACCTTGAAGAAAATTAAAAGGCAAGTTACAAATTAAGGGAAGATACAAAAACAAACTAAAAAAACAAAACAAAACAGGGAAAGATATTTGCAATATCCTAGACTGACAGAGGAATAGTAGCAAATATGTATGAAGAGCTCCTCTAACTTATTGTGAAGAACCCAGAGAAGGAAACACGTGCAGCGAGATGTTTAGCGCCAATTGGAAATAAGATGCAAATTGAAACACCAATTAGATGCATTTGACGGGCAAAAATGCCAAAATCCAACGATACCGCGTTTTCCAGGTCACCGATTCACAGGAAACTCACGCATGGCTGGGAAGGGTGGATGGTTCCTACACTTTGAAAAGCATCTGGAGTTTCTGAGCACATTAGAGTCCACACCCACACCCCCCTCAAATGCCCAAAGGAGAAATGCCTGCCTCCCTCCTCCTGGCCAGAGCGTCTGGGTGTAGCCACTGCCCTGTCTGGGCTGGGGCGCCGGTGGGAGGGCAGGGGACATTATCTGGGATGGGAGGGACAGGGGGGGGGCGGGGGGGGGAGGGTGTCCCAGGGGCTGCCAAAACAAAGGACCACACACTGGGTGGCTCAAAACCACAAAAAGTTATTCTCCTCCAGCTCTGGAGGACCGAAGTCCGAGATCCAGGCCTGAACAGGGCTGGGTCCTTCCGGAGGCTCTGGGGCAGAGTCCACCCAGGCCTCTCTCTGGCTTCTGGGGAATTCCTAGCGTTTCTTGGCTTGTAGCAGCACCACCCCCGTCTCTACTCCGTCGTCACCTGGCCTTCTCCTCTGTCTCAGGCCTCCTTCCCTCTCTCCTGTCTTAAGGACATAGGATGCTGTTACCTCAGGGTCTTTACCTTAATGACCTCTGCAAAGGCCCTATTTCCAAATAAGGTCACAGTCACAGGTTCCAGATGGACGTGTCTTTTGTTTTTTGTTGTTGTTGTTGTTTTTTGTTTTTTTTAAATAATTTTTATTTTTATTTATTTTTATTTTTTTATTTTATTTTTTTTTTTGTATAACAAAGGTGGAGATTTATTGAAGAACAAGTACAGACTCCCATGTGGGGAGGGGGAAAGGGTCCCCTATTTCTTAAAGTATTACAAAGAGTATTACATATGTCTCCTTTTTTTCCCCCCTTTTACATTCCCCCAGCCCCTACCCCCTGTCCCCCGGTGTCTTGTGTCCATTGGTTAATCTTATATGCATGAATATAAGTCCTTCGGTTGATCTCTTAATCCACCCCCAACCCTCCCCAGGCTTCCCACTGTAGTTTGACAGTCTGTTCAATGCGCTCTGCCTCTGCATCTACCCCTGTTCATCAGTCTATTCTGGTCCCCATTATCTGTCCCAACCTCACTGGAGCCGTCCCAACCTCACTGGGGCTGTCCCAGCCTCACCGGGGCCGTTTCAACCTCACCAGGGCCATCCCGACCTCACCAGGGCCGTTTCAACCTCACCGGGGCCATCCCGACCTCACCGGGGCCATTTCAATCTCACCGGGGCCGTCCCAACCTCACCGGGACCATCCCAACCTCACCGGGCCATCCCGATCTCACCAGGGCCATCCCGATCTCACCGGAGTTGTTTCAACCTCACCGGGGCCGCAGATGGACGTGTCTTCTGGAGGACACCGACAGCCCACTGCAGGGAGACCCTTGACCCTAGGATCAGCCTCTAAGGCAGCGGTTCTCAACCTGTGGGTCTCGACCCCTTTGGCGGTCGAACAATCCTTTCACAGGGGTCGCCTAAGACCATCCTGCATATCAGATATTTACATTACAATTCATAACAGTAGCAACATTACAGTTATGAAGTAGCAGCGAAAATCATTTTATGGTTGGGTCACAACATGAGGAACCGTATTTAAAGGGCCAGAAAATTGAGAACCACTGCATGCATGGAGCATCCAGCAGCCGGAGGTTCAAAGGCCACATCCCTGATGCTACAATTCTTGTTCCCCTCCACGTCCCAAGGACCTGGCACACAGGTGGAGCAGTGACGCGTAAATCCAGGCTCCAGACAACTGGGTTTAAGTCCTAGCCCTTCAGGTCAGTGACTTCACCTGTGTGTGCCTCTGTTTCCTGCCTGTGAAGTAGACCTAGTGATACCTGCCAGGGGAGGCGTGAATTGTGGCCCCTCAAAGATACGTCTACCCAGAACCTTAGAACATGAACTTAAAGGGTGACAGCAGATGTAATTCGTTACAGATCGTAAGAAAAGATCACCCTGGATTATAGTGATCCTAAACCCAGTGGCAGGTATTCTTCTAAGAGAGAGAAAAGGAGACAATGAGAGGCAGGAATTTGGAGACAGAGGCAGAGATTGGAGTGATGAGGCCACGAGCCAAGGGTTGCTGGCAGCCCCCAGAAACTGGGAGAGAGGCCTGGCACAGACTTCCCCTCAGAGCCTGCAGAAGGATCCACCTTGATTCCAGACTTCTGGTCCCTCAACTGTTGTTTTAAACACCAGGTTACAGTCATTTGTTACAACAGCCCCAGGAAAACTCACTCATCTATATATATATAAGCCCAGCGACTACAACAGAACAACCGGAATGACCGGTTGCTATGACACGCACTGCCGCGGCCAACTGGTTTGATCGGGGCCCTGATCGCCCACCCCAAACCTCCAGCATCCCCTCCCCCGGCCGGCCCAGCCCCTATCGGCCGCCCTCCCCCCCCCCACCCTGATTGGGGGTGGGTCCAGCCGGCCAACCTCCCGTGTCCTCTCCCCACCCCACTGCCCCTGCCCAATCCGCCCCCACCCTGCACTGAGCCTCTAGTTAACTTATAAAACTAATGGGATGAGTAAATGAGGAAATACGTGGTACACAGCTTGGTACACTGTAGGCACTTAATATATGCTCACTAGGAGAATGAAATGTGCTAATTCCAGAAGAACAAGCATACCTCAAATTTTTAAAATTCTGAATTTAAAAAAATGTGCTAATTCAGCAAAGCGTGAAGTAAGCATCAGCTGTGGACCGAAGTGATCATGGCTGAGTGGGGACGAGGGCTCAGTGCACCTCCTGCCCCCGATCCTGACCACCCCTGGGCCCGGGTGCCCTCCCTGACTGGACAGCAGGCTCCTGGCCCAGCAAGCCTCCCAGGGCTGCAGCAGGCAGTTGGAGCTGGATGCTATTTGCACACCAAAACCAGAGCCTGTGGCTTTGGCCACCCACTTGTGAAACTGGCTGTGCTATTTCCTTCCTGTGAGAAAGTCCCCCAGTAAGGCTGCGTGGGGGAGGGACCCCAGTGCACAGGGTGAGAACGTGAGAGGCACAGGGCAGCGGGCAGAGGGGGTGGAGGAGGGCTGGCTCCACCCCAGGGGACTTGAAGAGAGACAGCACCTGGCTATGAAGTGGAGTTGATAATGCCTGATAAAAACTGTCTCAGTTTCCCCGTCTGCAACTGGGCCTATGGGAGAGGGGGGAGAAAATCACAGGCTGCAGCCGTCACTGGTTTGGCTCAGTGGATAGAGCGTCGGCCTGCGGACTGAAAGGTCCCAGGTTCGATTCCGGTCAAGGGCATGTACCTTGGTTGCAGGCACATCCCCAGTGGGGAGTGCACAGGAGGCGGCTAATCGATGTTTCTCTCATCGATGTTTCTAACTCTCTATCCCTCTCCCTTCCTCTCTGTAAAAAATCAATAAAATATATTTTAAAAAAAAAGAAAATCACAGGCTGCCGGTTGTGTAAGTGGCTTCACCTTTCTGAGCCTCAGTTTCTCCATCTGTGAAAAGGTGGGAAACACATGCCACCAGATGGGCCACATGGGGTCGTGTCTTTCCTTTGAGACACGTATCAAACCTTATCACCCACCTTGAGACCTTCCCAGGACGCCCTACTGCTCTTAAGGTGAAGACCAAAACCCCACGAGGTCCAGGCCTGTTGCCCCCCCACATCCTCTCCCTCCACTGCCTCCTCAGGGCCTCAGTCCCAATGCCACCTCTTCCAGGCGGCCCTCAGTAGCTGCCCAGTCTGGAAAAACTCTCTTTCGGCCACGTCTGGCCATGTGTCCCATGTTATTCGTACTGCCCCACTCCCTCCCTGCCCCAGACCGTGACTCCCGCAACAGCATGGACATATCTCAGTTGTCCCCAGCTGTGTCTCCAGCCCTCAGCCCAGGTAAACGACTCTTATTATCAGTGTGATTATTTTGAGTACATTGATTTGACACTGCTTAGAGCAAAATATAGGTTCCTGGTGGCAGGAGAGGAAGAAAGGGCACGTGGGCGGGTATGACTTGAAGGAGGTGAGAGATGTATTTTGTGAAAATGGTCCCAGGCAGAGTCACAGCCTGTGCAAAGGCCCTGAGGCAGGAGAGTGCCTGTCTCGGAGGAGCTCCGAGGAGGCCTGAGTGGAGCCAGTGGGAGGGGGAAGGAAGTAAGAGCAGCAAGACCAGCAGGACCTTGTAGTCAAGGGGAGGACTTTGGCTTTTGCCCTGATGGAGGCGGGAGCCATGGGGGGTTTGAAGAGGGGAAGGTTGCGTCTGACTGCAGCGACCATGGAGAGATGAGTGTGGGGGTGAGAACAGAAGCGAGGAGACCAGGGAGGCCGTGCCTGCACCTGTCCCCGGGGTGATGATGGGGCTGAATCAGGTGACGAGAAGGGGTTGGATTTGGGGGAAATGTCACTGGTGGATGGGCAGGGATGGAGAAGAGAGTCAAGGACACCCGTTTGGTCCCAATTCATGGGAGGAACCCTGAGGCTCTGGTAGCAGCGGGGTCGGGGTAACAGCGCGGCCCAAAGGGGCAGGTGGCCAAAATAAGGGAGGGAGTCCCGGGGGCTCCTCTGAGTCATCAGGGCGGTCAGCTCCATCCTCTCTCTCTTTGATTTTATCTCTATAATTTAAATCCTTGTCAGAGCGAGGAGGCTCACCACTCACGGTTGACATCAGGCCTGACCTGGCTTCACACAGATCCCTTTACTTCCCCAGCAATCCAGAGACACAGGCTCCAAGCCTGTTTCACAGATGGGGAAACTGAGGCTGAGGGAGGTGAAGCAGTCATCCGGGTCGACCGATGGCAGAGGGGGGTCGGAACCCCGGATCTCAGGCCCCCGAGCAGGTTCCTGACCGCGCTGTGCCTGTGGGGACTCCGGTCATCCGACACCCCACCCTGGAATGCACTGCTCAAGTCCCAGCTTCCGATGGGGGCTGGGGTGGGAGCCCTGGTGGGCTAAGAACTCAGGTTTTGGATTCTATGACCTCACCTTTCTGCAGGTCATGCCTTTGCTTGCTCATTTGTTTATTCCTCCCCTGTCACTTTCGGGGCCTGCTGGTGTGGGCTGATGCCCCAGCTTGGGAGGGTCCAGGCCTGATATAGTTTTGTAGAGTTAAGGCCAGGCCAGAGGGAGGTATCCAAAGCTGGGGAGGTCCTCAGGAGCCTGGAGAGCTTTCTCAAGAAGACACCCTCAGCCTGAGAAGCCTTGAGGTTCCCTCCCTGCCCCCCACCATGATGAAAGCCAGGGAAGGTGGGGACACTATGGGGTTTCCTGACCCTTGGCCCTGCCTCGAACCCCACCCTCTGGTCCCCACTCCCGGCTGGCACCAGATAGCCATCAGTGCCACTGGGACACGGCCTGGGCCAGCTGCCAGACTGGCAGCTGGGAAACCAGCTCCAGGAGGTGGGGCGTCACCGCCCAGCCTGTCCCCTGGCGCATCTGTGCCGACTGCTCACGGCCAGGCCCAGAGGACAGGAGGCTGCAAGGCAGCGGAAGACCTGAGCCCGGAACTGAGCCCGGGGGGCCAGTGATGGTCTTCATGACATGGGCCTCAGTGTCCCATCTAAAAACTGCAGGGGAGCCCTAGCCGGTTTGGCTCAGTGGATAGAACGTCGGCCTGTGCACTGAAAGGTCCCGGGTTCGTTCTGGTCAAGGGCACATCCTGTGTTGCGGGCTTGATCCCCTGTAGGGGTGTGCAAGAGGCAGCCAATCAATGATTCTCTCATCATTGATGTTTCTATCTCTCTCTCCCTCTCCCTTCCTCTCTGAAATATATATATATATATATATATATATATATATATATATATATATAGAGAGAGAGAGAGAGAGAGAGAGAGAGAGAGAGAGAGAGAGAGAGAGAGATTAAAAATAAATAAATAAATGCAAGCTGCAGGGGAAAGACTTCCCCGTGTGGGGGGACTGGGTGTTGAGCTGCTGGGCTGCCAGGGTTAGAAAGAAATCCCATGTGGTTTGAGGACCCCAGGCTGCCTCCACTGGGGGGAGTTGTGGGAGATCAGAACCTGGGCCAAAGACACTGGCCACGCTGGGCCAGGAGCAGGGCTGAGGGAGAGACAGAGGCAGTCAGTGAGAAACAGGGACTGAGAGACAAAGAGATGGAGAGAGATGAGACAGAGACACACAGAGAGAGACTGGGAGAGACAGAGTAGAGACAAAAGGACAGGCCGTCAATCAAGGGAGACACAGGCCGCCCACCTAGAAAATCCGGGGGTGCAGGCCCAGCCCCGGGGGGTGGACCAGGGTGGGAAGACTCCCCACCCCTGAACAAGGCGGCTCTCATTCAGGAGGAAGGATGATATCAGCAGCAGCCGCCCGTGTGGGCTCCCTGTCCTGGCTCCCTTCGCCGCCCCCGCCCTCAAGGAGGTCAAACACCCCCATTTCTCCCGCGGGGACCCCGAGGCCAGCCGCAGGCAGAGCGGGGATCTGCCCCAGAGCTGCCAGCATGCACCCAGGGCTGTGGCCTGCACCCCCTCCGCCCCAGAGGAGGGAGACCCGGAGCAGCCGCCCGCCCCGCCCTCCCGCCGGCTCCGGCTGTTTTGGTTTCAGCTGGAACCGCCCGGGAGGGAGCGGGCCGGGTTGGCCGGGCCGGACGGAACGGAGCTGTTCCAGGCCGGGGCGGGGCCGCGACCTGCGTCCGTGACACGGGGACCGGGAGGTGCCGCCCCCGCGCCCCCGGCTTCGGTTTCTCCGGCTGGAAAGTGGGGCCCCGCGTGGGCGCGGCCTCCGCGTGTGGCCACAGACCAAGGGGCAGGTGCCCGGGCGCGGTTTCCCACGCCCCTGCCAAGGGCCTGCGTGCTCCGTTATGAAACATTGATGGAGGCTGCTTGGTGCTGCCCTGGGGGGTGGGGGGGCGAAGGGGGGCAGGACAGAGCTGGAGCCGATGCCCCACCCCCGCGGCTCAGGTGCAGGGCCGCCGGAGGGAGGGCTGGGGGCCGGGAGGACGGGACAGCCGCGCTGCCTGCAGAGACCAGAGGAAAATACACCAGTTGGACGCTATCAAAGTTACAACTGTTCTTCGACAAAAGACACTCTTTAGAGGATGAGAAGACAGCCCTCAGAATGGGAGGAAATGCGTGCAAAGCACATGTGCGATAAGGGATTCGTATCCAGAATAAAGAACTCTGGTGGCTCATTAATAAAAAGATAAAGCCGAAACCGGTGTGGCTCAGTGGATAGAGCGTCGGCCTGCGGACTGAAGGGTCCCGGGTTCGATTCCGGTCAAGGGCATGTACCTGGGTTGCGGGCACATCCCCAGTGGGAGATGTGCAGGAGGCGGCTGATCGATGTTTCTAACTCTCTATCTCTCTCCCTTCCTCTCTGTAAAAAATCAATAAAAATATATTTTAAAAAAAATAAAATAAAAAAAAATAAAAAGATAAAAAACCCGATGAAAAATGAGTCTTTCAATCCAACGCGGGGAGGGGCCACCTCGCGCCCCCGGGGAGGCTGGACTGGGGAAGTCCCTGGTGACGAGGGTGAGGAGAAGCCGGGTCCCGGGCCATGGAAGGTGAATGTGCAGCTGCTGCTCCCGGCGACAACCTGGTGGCTCCCCAGTAAGTGGGACGTGGAGTCACCACAGGACCCCGCGGCTCCACCCCCAGGAAGGGACCAACAGGAGTGAGGGCCGTTCACACCAACACTTCTGCACAGTGTTCACAGCCACTGGCCACGGCGCCAGGAGGTGGAAATGCCCCGAGGCCCAGCCACAAACGGAGGGATGAGTAAATAGTAACGCATCTACACGGCGGAGTGTTACTCAGCCACACAGGCAATGAAGCACTGACACGCCACAACATGCACGAACCGCAAAAAAATCACGCGGAGGCCCTGGCCGGCGTGGCCCAGTTGGCTGAGCCGCGCCCCATACACCAAAAGGTTGCCGGTTTGGCTCCCGGTCAGGGGACATACCTGGGTTTGGGGTTCGATCCCCAGCTGGGGTGCCTGTGGGAAACATCGATGCTTCTCTCTCTCCCCCTCACCCTTCCTCTCTCTCTCAAATCAATAAAAACTTTTTAAAAATGCCACACAGGGTACGATCCTATGTGTAAAATGGCTAGAAAGGCAAACCCATAGAGACAGGAAGCAGATTCGTAGTCAGGGGCCTGGGGGAGAGGGGTGGGAAGTGACTGCTCATGGTGAGGGGGTCTCCTTTGAGATGTTGGAATGTTCTGGTGTTGGAATGTTCTAGATAAAGGTGATGGTTGCACAACAGTGTGAAAGTCCAGATGCCGCTGAGCTGTTCCCTTTACAAGGAGGAGATGTACGGCATGTGAGTGTCCAGATCACACAAAGGGGGAGGGCCGGGCAGAGGCAGCGCGGGGCGGGCATTGCTGGCGTCTGGGGGACGCAGGCCGGGAGTGCGAGAGGCCGGCCGGGGCTGGTCTACCTCACCTTCTGCAGCCCAAGGTCTCCAGAGGCCGCCGACACCCAGCCTCATCCTGGCTCCAGGGCAGAGGCAGAGACAACCCCTACCTGACCAAACCCAGAAGCCACAAGAGACACAGAGGAGGGAAGTGTCTGGGGAGGTAAACTGAGGCAGCCTGTCTCCCTGATGGACACAAGCTTCCTGACTCACCGTGGGAACCGTGGTGAAAGGGACAGTCGGCCCCGGACAGAGAGAGGTAGAGGGAGGAGGTGAGCGGGGCAGGGCTCTGGCGTGGTCACCTCACCCATTTCACAGCCAGAACACCAAGGCCAGCAAAGCTGGGTCACCGGCTCCAGGCTGAACACAGCAGGAGGAGTCGGGACTAGTCACAAATCCAGCCTCGAGTCCCTGCTCCAGGTCATTCCCACCCCCCACCCCCACCCCCCACCTAAGAATAAACCCATGGGGCCCGCAGCCCAGGAGCTGTGACCTCTGTCTCCCCCTCACCCACTTCACAGCCACACCTGCCTCAGGGCCTTTGATCTTGCTGCTCTGGCCTCTCTTCTTTCAGGAAGCCCCCCCTCATGCCCGTTCTTCATGTTGTTACTTATCGCTCTTCTAAGGTTGATTATAACTCTGTGTGGTGATTAGATTAGCATCTGCCTTCCCACCCGACCAGGAGTCCCTCATGATGGGAACTGTGCAGAACAGGACTTGGTATACAGTAGGTGCTCAACACTGACTTCCTGAATCAATGAATGAATGCAGCTGTGAAATGCGGTCTGCCACAGTTTTGACTCTGGAGCTGCTGGGAGGAGCTGAAGAAGGATGAACACTCAGAAGAGCCTAGGTTAATGAGTATACAGCAGGTGCTCAATAATAAACACCGGATCAGGGCTCTGCTAAGCAGGGTTGCCCAACCCATTAAGGTAGGACCAGTGTTGTGGACTCCTTCCTATGATACAGACGGGCAAGCAGAGGCCCACACAGGGGTCTGTGGGTCTTTTCCTCACAGCAGAAACAGAGCTCAGGGTAGCTTCCTCGAAAAGGGAACCTGATGAAAAAATCCTAGGGGGGTGGGCTGCAGGCACGGCTAGATCCAGGGACTAGGGACCCATCTTTCTGTACCACTGTCCTCCTGCCCTTCTCTCTGAGGTAGGCTCAGCCTTCCCCCATGGAAGTAGGGTGTTCCTTTTCCCATTCACTTCAGCAGGAGTTGTAGGCAGTGCTCAATAAACATCTAATTCCTGCTCCTTGGACCCAGAGGGCTGTGCCTGGGGGTAGGTTTGTGGCCAAACTGGGTCCTGTGCTACTGGGTGGGCCCCAGACCGAGACTGCCCACAGGGAGGCTCCACTGTGGGGAGTGGGATGGAGAGTTCGAGACTTGAGGGGAGTCAGGTCACTCTGGTCTTTTTCATGAGGCTGCTGACCCCGCACCCTTTCCTGCCTGAGCCACCTTCTCAGGATGGAGCCCAGCCCTAAGGAATGGGGGGGGGGGGGGTGTCCCTCCAGTGAATGCATGCCTGGTGGAGGGCAGGCTTGTGCACAAGCTGGGAGGTGGCGAATCCAAGGAGGGAACAGTGGACAGCCACCGGAGCGCAGGGGCTAAGGCCTCTGTGTCCCCCATCTAGATGCATAGATGGGAAACTGGCCCCTCAAACGGGCAGAGCCTGGACCTCTTGCCTCTCAGTTTTACCGGCTTCCTGGTGTTCCTCACCCACTGGCCTCATCTCCTTTTGCCATAAAATTCAGTGGTTGGGAGTTTCCACATTTTAAAACGGAAAAGTCTGTTTTTGCAAACTCCGTGGGAGGTGGGAGGAGGAGGGGCAGACCGGGTCTGAGAGACACGCGCCTCTGCTGCCACCTGGTGGCCATGGTGGGAAGGCGCGGGGTGCGCTTGGAGGAACCAGAAAAGATGAAGTGCGTGTGGAATGAATGAATAAATACTTGAATTCTCGGGCTCCTGTTGGGATTTTGAGCAGGAATTCAGGCTTCAGTCGTGGGGGGGGGGGGGAGGAGAGAATCCCAAGAGCCCAAGAGAAGGCTCATTTATTAAGGCTTAGACTCCCCCAACAGCTCTATGAGGTCTATGTTATCTTCACTCCCCTCCTACAGGGGAGGAGACTGAGGTAAGAAAGGGGCCACCACCTCCCCCTTCTTTTCCCCTCACCTAGATCCTCTGAGCCTGGAGACCCTGCAGTGCAGGGCGGAGCGGAGTGGCCAGACTCCCCACCCAGTGCTCCTGGGACAGAACCCCCAGCCCAGGACCCTGGGATCCGCTTCGACCCCCTGGGCCACGCTCCAGTCTATTCCACCCCAACAGGCCAATGGCAGTGCCTGCCCCTGCCCCAAATGTCAAGCCCAGCCTGGTGCAGCCACTTCTGTTTCCCGGAGGTTTTTAGGGCTCCCCTCACAGGACATGTGGCAACAGGTGCTGGACAGAGTGGGGAGAGGGGCGATGGTGGCAGAACCTGGGAGGGGGAAGTGGGGTATGGGGCACTTGGCTGGAGTTTGACTCAGTTGTTACGTCTGTAAAATGGTAAAATAGGACAGGATGTGCCCCAGGCATCATGCAAGCGTCTGAACAGAACAGGCTGGGTATGCAATAAGCATTTAACAACCAGCTGCTGTGACTTTAATCGTCAGTCTTTCTGTCCTGTCCATAAGATGAGGTGGACATTCCCCTTTCCCCTTCAGGCCTCCAGGCCCGTATGTCGAGGACCGTCAGACCTGGGACTCTGCATGTGATCTCCCAGGAGCAGGGACGGTCCAGCCGCCCGGGCAGAGCTGCCCTCCAGACTGCCCAGCCCACTGGGCTCCAGAACCCTGGTCTCAGGGTGTCCTTGCCCCTGTCTCCTGTCCTCCAAGCACAGCTCTGCGTCTAGGGCTGGCTCAAGGGTGCCCCAGGGCAGCTCTGTCTGGCCCCGGAGCGGGCTGGGTGCGTGCAGGTCAGCCACCTCGCCTTTTCCGCACGGCATGGTCACCACCAGGGCCTCTTTCAGTAACTCTTCCTCCTCCTTCTGGAAGTCTGCCGGGCTGGTCCACTGCCACGCCTGGAGAGGGAGGACGGGGTGAGGCTGTGGGCGGGGCTCTATTTCCCCCCCACATAAGGGGTGGGCCAGGTCCCCCCCCCCCCCCCCTGCCTTCATCCTTTAAAACTTGAGGCCACTTTGAAGATCCATTGGAATGACCCCCACTTCTCTTTGGGAAATTGCATCTGCTTTTCTCATAGTGGATGTAATTGGGCGGGTAACTCTGGACCAGCCAATCAGAGCTGGGCTCATGGGTGGGACATGTGAGCCACGCTAAGCCAATCAGTGATGGCCCTGAGAGTTTTGCTCCAGTCAATGGGGGAAGACTGAGCCTGCCTGGGAAAGAAGTGTGTAGGGAGGACAGCAGCACGGAAAGATGAATCCATGGTTCCTGGATCCAGCCATGCCTGAAGCCCCCCCCCCCTTGGGATTTTTTCCCCTTCAGGTTCCCTTTTGGTCAAAGTCACTCTACGTTGTTTCTGCCGTTAGGGAATGGCCCACAGGAGGTTTCTCTCTGGGCCTCTGCTTTCCCATCTGTATAATGGGGCAGGTTTTTGGAGTCCCTGACTTATGAGTTGGAGGAGAATAAAATGAGCTAATTCCTCAGCAGAGCCCTTGCCCAGAGCATAGACCCATAAACAGGACCGAGAATTACAAAAGGAGCCCTTACCAGCTTCCCCTGGCTGCCAGGAAACTCGACAGCGGTGCTGGCGCAGGGTGTGGGCAGGGGCGGGCACAGGTGTGGCAAGGCCCTGCAGAGACAGGGGAGCCGGTCAGAGGACAGCGCTTCTGTCTATTCTCCTGTTTTGTTGTTCTGACTTGTATTTTTCATCTTCATTAGGTTACAAAGGCAGTGAGGACGTGGACTGGGGAGGGCAGGGCAGGAGTCTGACAGGCCCGGGGGCGCAACCTGGCCCTGCCCCCGCTGCTGCTGGCCCTGACCATCTGCACCTCAGCTTCCTCATCTGTAAAGTGAGCACAAATCTCTACTTGGAGTGAGTGGTTGTTACTGTTACTGTTACTGCTACTGCTATTGCTACTGCTACTGCTACTGCTACTGTTACTGCTACTGTTACTGTTACTGCTACTGATACTGATACTGTTACTGCTACTGCTACTGTTACTGTTACTGTTACTGTTACTGATACTGATACTGTTACTGCTACTGCTACTGTTACTGTTACTGTTACTGTTACTGATACTGATACTGTTACTGCTACTGCTACTGTTACTGCTACTGTAACTGTTACTGCTACTGCTACTGTTACTGCTACTGCTACTGCCACTGTTACTGCTACTGCCACTGCTACTGCCACTGCCACTGCTACTGCCACTATTACTGCCACTGTTACTGCTACTGCCACTGCCACTGTTACTGCCACTGCCACTGTTACTGCCACTGCCACTGCCACTGCTACTGCCACTGCCACTGTTACTGCCACTGCCACTGTTACTGCTACTGCTACTGCTACTGCCACTGCCACTGCTACTGTCACTGCCACTGTTACTGCTACTGCTACTGCTACTGCCACTGCCACTACTACTGTTACTGCTACTGCTACTGCTACTGCCACTGCCACTGCTACTGTCACTGCCACTGTTACTGCTACTGCTACTGCCACTGTTACTGCCACTGCCACTGTTACTGCTACTGCTACTGCTACTGCCACTGCCACTGCTACTGTCACTGCCACTGTTACTGCTACTGCTACTGCCACTGTTACTGCCACTGCCACTGTTACTGCTACTGCTACTGCTACTGCCACTGCCACTACTACTGTTACTGCTACTGCTACTGCTACTGCTACTGCTACTGCCACTGCCACTGCTACTGCCACTGCCACTGCTACTGTCACTGCCACTGCCACTGTTACTGCCACTGCCACTGTTACTGCTACTGCTACTGCTACTGCCACTGCCACTGCTACTGTCACTGCCACTGCTACTGTCACTACTACTGTTACTGCTACTGCTACTGTTACTGCTACTGCTACTGTTACTGCCACTGTTACTGCCACTGCCACTGCTACTGCTACTGCTACTGCCACTGCCACTGTTACTGCCACTGCCACTGCCACTGCTACTGCCACTGCCACTGCTACTGCCACTGCCACTGTTACTGCTACTGCTACTGTTACTGCTACTGTTACTGTTACTGTTACTGCTACTGTTACTGCTACTGTTACTGCTACTGTTACTGTTACTGTTACTGCTACTGTTACTGTTACTGCTACTGTTACTGTTACTGTTACTGTTACTGCTACTGCTACTGTTACTGCTACTGTTACTGTTACTGTTACTGCTACTGTTACTGTTACTGTTACTGTTACTGCTACTGCCACTGCTACTGCCACTGCTACTGTTACTGCTACTGTTACTGTTACTGTTACTGTTACTGCTACTGCCACTGCTACTGTTACTGCTACTGTTACTGTTACTGTTACTGTTACTGCTACTGTTACTGTTACTGCTACTGCTACTGCTACTGTTACTGTTACTGTTACTGCTACTGCTATTGCTACTGTTACTGTTACTGCCACTGCCACTGCTACTGCTACTGCTACTGCTACTGTTACTGCTACTGTTACTGTTACTGCTACTGCCACTGCTACTGCTACTGCTACTGTAGCTGTTGTGGGGGATGGTGTCCGGGAGAGGCTGGGAATTACCTGTTCAGGCTGAAGTACCCGAGGACGCCCAGGAGGAGGATGCTCAGGAAGCTCCCCAGGGAGGCGAGGAAGATGGACAAACCGGACAGCTCTGGAAGCTGGACGTCTTGGGAGTGAGAGAGCTTGGGTTGGGGGAGGGGTACCTCCTGCCTCTCATCAGGGAGGGAGTGGGTGGGTCAGGCCCTCCATCAACTCCCTGTGGACCCTGGCACACCACCGGCCCCACCATGCCTCAGTTTCCTCATCTGTGAAGTGGGAGGCCAGGGGGTCTCCTGGCCTGTGACGGCGGGATAAAGGCCTGGCACACAGGAAGTGCTCTGTCGCGCCCCTGGAGCCGGGATGCCCACATCACACTGAGACTGACTATTGGTTCTGTCCAGGTTTCACTGCGAGGACAGCAGGCAGGGACCGTGGCAGGAACAGGGATCGTTTAGTCTCCAAATCTCTCACAGGGACAATCCCCAAGACAATGGAGCCCGCCTCCCCACTCACTCATTCATATGCATTCCTGTGCTGCCCGCATACCAGCTGGAGGAGGCAGACCAGACACAGACACCCCCACCCATCCCCAAGGTGTCAGGTGGGGAAGAGGGGGCGGTCACAGCTGGAGGGTGCCCAGAGGGAAGCACAGAAGGCTTCCCGGAAGAAGAAGCTTTGGCACTGGGTTTTGAAGGATGAGTAGGAGTTTGACCGCAGAGAAAACAAACATTCCAGGTATTTGAGGGGCCCTCCTGAGCAAGGCCATAGGAGTGTGAGAGAGGTTCAAACGGGGAAGCTGTAGGAGATGAGATGGGTGGAGGCAGTGGGAGCAGATCAAGCTGGGACTTTCTGAAGGTGATGCATGGAGGGCAGGGCCGCTGGCAGACTCATGCGGAACAGGGCAGTGCATGCTGGGTAACACCTGGGCCTGCCCCCGGCCCCCACTCACCTATGCGGAAGCGCTGGGGCTGGCTCCAGGCGCCCCTCAGTGTCGCAGTGTCTGCTCGCACCTGCACGCTGTAGGCTGTGCCAGCCCGCAGGCCAACGAGGGTGACCTGGGTCTCTGTGCGGTTCACGGGCAGTTCTGCAGGGGGAGGCAACCATGGGTCCCTGGAGGCTGGGCTCAGGCAGTGGGGTGTTCCTGGTCCCACCGGGGGGCTGTCACACCCAGTGGGAGTGGAGCTGCTGATATGAGTGAGGGGTTGCCATTCAAACACCTGGCACACTCTGAGCACCTGGCAGTGCCCCCGGGCCCTCTCGGGGGCAGTCGAGACCCCTGAGTCCAATTACCTTGCGTTATTGGAAAACGAAGGGCCAGAGAGGGGGCGGTGAGGTGCCCAGGGTCACATCGCGAGGCAGGACTCAAGCCCAGACCCCCTCCTCCCCCAGCCAGGCCCGCACTGCCCCACATACCGGTCACCTGGTTGCTGTCCTCGTCCCGGTAGTGGACCACGTACGTCTTCAGGACGCCAGGGCAGGGGCTCAGCAGGGACGGCGTCCAGTCCACAGACACTGAGTCCGGGCTGAGCACCTTCACCGAAACGTGCTGTGGGCTCCCAGCCTCGGAGGCTGCAACCAGCGTCAAGGCAACCGGCGTCATGGCCATGGTCAACCCCCAGAGCCCCGGCCAGGCACTTCCGTCCCAGCACTGCCCAGGGCACCTTGGCGGCGACCCCCAGCCCCACCACTCGGGCCCCGCCACGCCCCCTCTCTGAGCCTCCGGGTTCTTATCCATGAGATGGGCACCGCCTCTCAGGTGTCTTAGGAGTTGACTGAGCTCAGTGCACGCAGCCGTCACTCTAAACGCTTATTCCTCCTCCTGACTCCTGGGGCCGCTGCTGAGGCTCCAGGGAGACCGCCCTGCAAGTTCGGGCCACTCACCATTGCCCCCGAAGTGGTAGGCGGACGAGACGGTGGACCACGAGGTGGGGTTCCTGGGCTGCGCCGAGGAAGAGACGGTGACGCGGTAGCACGCCCTCTGCCCCAGCGCCCCGGCAGCTTGGCTCCAGCGGAGGGTGGCTGAAAGGGTTAGCGAGGGCAGGCCAGCCGGTCAGCGGTGGTTCCCCCTCCGCACCTCGCACCGGCTGTGCCCTCTGCAAGGAACTCCTAGAGCGCTCCGACTCATACTCCGCGGCCTTCGCCCCAATGTCCCCTCCTCCCGCGTCCCTCCCCACGCTCCCCAGCCCACCCCCAGCCCCTCCAGCCCAGCCATTACCCCAGGCGGCAGAGTCTCTACGTCCGCTCCTCCTCCCCAGGCTGGGAACTGGCTCTCGGAGGGACAGGTTGAGGCTAAAGCTTCCTGCGGCCCCAGCCAGGCCCAGGGCAGGAAGTGGGGGAGCAAAAGGCTGCCTGGGCCGCAGGGCACCCTCTCTTTCCCTCCAGAGGCCTCATGACTTTGTCACCAGCCTCTTGCCCGCTGCCACCTTCCTTGATGAGGGTGAATGTTTAAGAAACACCCTGGAATGTGAGACTCATTAGCCGCCTGGGCGCCATCCTCCCAGGGCTGAGCCCTGCCACCACCCCAGGCTCCCGGCAGGAGCCTCCAGCCTGCATCGGGGGTGGGGCGCGAGTCTCGGCCTCTCCCCACCTCTGTGTGATTCAAGCAAGTGGCCAGACTCTCTAGGCCTCAGACACCCCCGTGTACAACCCCCGCAGGTCTGAGCGGACCGGGAGCTCCACTGGAGGAGGCAGGCAGGGGGCAGCCACCACCCTGGTACCTGTTCCAGAAGAATCCGGGTCCTGGGGCACAGTCAGGTTGCAGTTGGCAGGGCTCTCGTCCTGGCCCTGGGGCTGCCACTCAATGCAGTATGTGAGGCCGGGGGCCCTTGCCGGCCAACTCACAGTGGTCCCATGGGCTCCGGCACTGATATTCAGAGGTCCCGGTTCTGCAGGGGGTGGGGGGGCACCAAGACTCCTGGAATCCCGCCCCCTCTTGCCCAGCCCTACCCCTCGGGGCCCAGAGCGTCTGTACCTCTGTCTCCCGACACTGGGAGCTGCCCCGTGGGAGGCTGGGCACAGTGGGGAACAGAGGGACTGTTTGAATGAGTTGACACCCCCATCAGTGCTACCTGGACTGACGCACTCCCTGCACCAGCCTGGTGGGTGTCTCCTGCTCCCGCAGATGCCTGGCCAGCCCCCACCCACCTCACCCAGTGGGGGTGGGGCATGAGCAGATCTCAGAGGCCAAAGACACGCCCACTCAGTCCCCTGGGTGCATGGCTCCCATTCCCTAGAGCCAGGGCACCTGCAGCAACCTCAGAGAGGCGAGCGCGGCTTCCAAGCACCAGCTGTGCCCTCAGGCCAGTGCCACGTACATTACAGGCACCACTTTGCTACAGGAAGTGGGACCATGATTACCCCAATGATATAGAAACTGAGGCTCAGAGAGGGAGAGTCACCTGCACAAGGTCACACAGCAAGGCCATGGCCCAAACCAGGCCAGCAGCTGGCAGACCCTGGCAAGTGACTTCGCCTGCCTGAGCCCAGCGAGGCACTCACCTCAGGCATGAAATTTAAGGAGGAAAGGAGGAGAACTCAGTCATCAAGAGAAACACTGTCTTAATGAAATCTTTTTTAAAAATCAAAATGAATGCAAAAATATGTGATGCGCACTATTCATAGTCACTAAGAGGCGGAAACAGCCCACATGTTGATCAGTGGGTAAGCAGATGAGCAAAACGTGGTCCATCCAGACGGGGGAACGTTACTCAGCCGTAAAAAGGACCAAAGCACTGACACACACGACAATGTGGATGAACCGAAGACGTCACGCTGAGCGTGAGAAGGCAGGCACAAAAGGCACCTAGTGTGTGACTCCATCGACATGAATGTCCAGAACAGGCAAACCCATAGCGACAGAAAGCAGATTGGTGGTTGCCAGGGGCCGGGGGAGGGAGGAGGGGGAGCCACTGCCAATGGGATTTAGTTTCTTTTGGGGGCAGGGATTTCCTGGAATTAGAGGTGGTGGTTGCACAACATTGTGAATGCATTAAATGCCCCTGATGGCACATGTTAAAATGGTTAATTTCGCTATGTGAATTTCACCTCAAATATATATATACTAGAGGCCCAGTGCACAAAAATTTGTGCACTCGGGAGGGAGGTGTCCCTCAACCCGGCCTGTGCCCTCTCGCAGTCTGAGACACCTCGGGGGATGACCACCTGCTGGCTTAGGCCCGCTCCCTGGGGGAGCGGGCCTAAGATGGCAATCAGACATCCCTCTGGCAGCCTGGCAGCCCTCAGGGGATGTCCACTTGCCAGCGGGGAAAAGGCCTAAACTGCAGTCGGACATCCTTAGCGCTGCTGAGGAGGCAGGAGAGGCTCCCGCCACCACCGCTGCACTGGCAGCCGTCAGCCTGGCTTGTGGCTGAGCAGAGCTCCTCCCATGTGAGAGCGCCCTGACCACCAGAGGGCAGCTCCTGCATTGAGCGTCTGCGCCCTGGTGGTCAGTGTGTGTCATAGTGACCAGTCATTCCCAGTCCTTCTGCTGTTAGGGGTCAGTTTGCATATTACCCTTTTACTATATAGGATAGAGGCCTGTTGCACGGGTGGGGGCCGGCCTGTTTGCCCTGAAGGGTGTCCTGGATCAGGGTGGGGGTCCCGCTTGGGTGAGGGGATGATGGCTGTTTGCAGCTGGTCACACCCCCTTCAGGGTGAGGGTCCCCACTGGGGTGCCTGGCCAGTCTGGGTGAGGGGCTGAGGGCCATTGCAGGCTGGCGGGTGACTGAAGCTCCCAACCTCTCCTTTTTTTCTTTTCTTTTTTCTTTTATTCTGGGATTTATTTACCTTCTATGGCTGTCACTGGAGCTGAGCCGGCTTTAGCTCTGAGGCTCGGCTCCAGCTCTGAGACCTCGGCTGCTGAAAGCAGGTATCTGGGTTTCTTTTGCTTCTATAATTGAAACACTGTTGCAGCTCCAGCTCTGAGGCCCGGCTGGCTGAAAGCAGGTTTCTGGAGTTTGTTTAGCTTCTATAATTGCAACATTGTTTCTTAGAGTGCAGCTCAGAGGCCAGCAGCGGCAGGTGGGGAACCTTGGCTTCCTCCATCACTGGAGCAAGCAAGCCTCCTGTTCGCTTCAGCTGCCTGGCTGCCGGCCACCATCTTGGTTGGCAGTTAATTTGCATATCACCCTGATTAGCCAATGGGAAGCGTGTCAGAGGTACAGTTAATTACCATGTTTGTCTATTATTAGATAGGATATCCTATCTAATAAAAGACAAAAAGGATAATTGACCATACCTTCACTACACTTCCCATTGGCTAATTAGGGCAATATGCAAATTAACTGCCAACCAAGATGGCGGCCAGCAGCCACGCAGCTGAAGCAAGCAGGAGGCTTGCTTGCTCCAGTGATGGAGGAAGCCAAGGTTCCCCACCTGCCGCTGCTGGTCTCTGAGCTCCGAAAGCAACAGCTCCAAAAGCAACAAAGTTTCAATTATAGAAGCTAAACAAACCCCAGATACCTGCTTTCAGCAGGCCTTGGCCTCAGAGCTGGAGCGAGCAGGATGGCAACAAAGTCTCAATTATAGAAGGTAAATAAATCCCAGAATAAGTAAAAAAAGAAAAACAGGAGAGGCTGGGAGCTTCAGTCACCCGCTAGCCTGAAAACGGCCCTCAGCCCCTCACCCAGACTGGCCAGGCACCCCAGTGGAGACCCCCACCCTGAAGGGGGTGTGGCCAGCCTGGAAACAGCCATCAGCCCCTCATCCAGGCTGGCCAGGCACCCCAGTGGAGACTCCCACCCTGAAGGGGGTGTGGCCAGCTGCAAACAGCCATCATCCCCTCACCCAGGCTGGCCAGGCACCCAAGTGGAACCCCCACCCTGATCTGGGACACCCTTCAGGGCAAACCAGCCTGCCCCCACCCGTGCAACAGGCCTCTAACCTATATAGTAAAAGGGTAATATGCAAACTGACCCTAACAGCAGAAAGACTGGGAATGACTGGTCACTATGACACACACTGACCACCAGGGGGCAGATGTTCAATGCAGGAGCTGCCCTCTGGTGGTCAGTGTGCTCCCACAGGAGGAGCTCTGCTCAGCCACAAGCCAGGCTGATGGCTGCCAGTGCAGCGGTGGTGGTGGGAGCCTCTCCCACCTTCTCAGCAATGCTAAGGATGTCTGACTGCAGCTTAGGTCTGCTCCCCGCTGGCAAGTAGACATCTCCTGAGGGCTGCCGGGCTGCCAGAGGGATGTCTGACTGCCAGCTTAGGCCCAATCCCCCAGGGAGCGGACCTAAGCCAGCAGGTGGTCATCCCCCGAGGGGTCCCAGACTGCAAGAGGGCACAGGCCAAGCTGAGGGAACCCCCCCCCCCCGCCGCTGAGTGCACAAATTTTTTTGCACCGGGCCTCTAGTATACACACACACACACACACACACACACACATATCCTAGAGGCCTGGTGCATGAAATCATGCATTCAGGGGGGTCCCTCAGCCTGGCCTGTGCCCTCTTGCAGTCCGGGAGCCATCAGGGTATGTCCGACTGACCGCGAGCAGGTCTAAGCCAGCAGTCGAACATCCTTAGTGCTGCTGCAGAGGTGGGAGAGGCTCCCAACACTGCTTCTGCCCTTGCCAGCCCTGAGTCCAGCTTCTGGCTGAGTGGCGCTCCCCCTGTGGGAGCACATTGACCACCAGGGGGCAGCTCCTGTGTTGAGCGTCTACCCCCTGGTGGTCAGTGCACGTCATAGCGAGTGGTCATTCCACCATTTGGTCGATTTGCATATTAGGTTTTATTATATAGATTATATATATATAATAATATATATATATATATATTATATATATATGTTTTAATTTTTTTTACCCTCACCTAAGGATATGTTTTCTCTTTTTTTTTTTTTTTTTTTTGAGAGAGAGAGAGGGAGAGAGAGAGAAACATCAGTGTAAGAGAAAAACATCCATGGGTGATTCCTGCCCCAACAACCAGGGATCAAACCTGCAAAACAGGTATTTGCCTGGACCAGGAATCGAACTTACAGCCTTTTGGTGTGTGGGATGACACTCCAACTGAGCCAGGGCAATATAAATCTTGATTTTTTTATTTTATATATAAACACATGTATGTATATAGTGTATATATATATGTATGTATATATATATATGTATATATGTGTATATAAATAGAACAAAATATCAAGATTTTAAATGAATACAGAATCAACCCTGTACTTGCATGACCCTGACTCCTTCACCACATCCTGATCCCAGCCTTTTTCCCCTTAAAACTTGATTTCAAAAACAAACAGTTCGCCCGGGCTGTAGTTTGCGGTGAGGATTTTTTTTTAAATGTTGCATTTTAACATCATGTATCTCGATTACTGACTTTGGACACACCCCTACGTTAGACACCCCCTTAAGCGTGTGTGCCTTGTCCCCCTCACCCGAGTCTAGCTGAGGCTCAGAGCAGGTGCTCCCTGCAAGGCCCCCACCCCCACCCCCTCCCCAGCCGAGGAGTCACCTGGGTGTGTGTGGGCAGGAACGTGCCACGACTGGTTGGGGCCGGGGCCAAAGCGATTCCGGGAGACGACGGACAGGTTGTAGGCAGCACCCGAGAGGCTGAGGGTTCTTTTCAGGCGCAGGGTCTTGGTTGCCTGGGGCTTGCACGGGCAGGACAGCATGTGCAGGTGGAGGTCGTAGGTCACCTCGGCGCCCGAGTCGGGCCCACGGCAGCCGTCGGGGAGCTGGAGCTGGGACGGCTGTCAGGAGTGGGAGAGACGGCGTGTGGGGGTCTGAACACATTCATTGTCCTCATGGGCCAGCATCAGGGCAGAGCCCGTGAGCACAGCCTCCTCCGTGGCCACAGCCTGTGACATGGGCCAAAGTGTTAACAACAATAAACCTCGATGCCAGCAAGGCGTCCGCATCCCATGCACGATGGTTCTGTCTGTTTGCTTTTGCTTTGTGCGGGAGTGACTTGGAAAAACCCACTGAGAGCCAGGAGAAGGGCGTTTCCATTTTGGACCCAGTGGCCTCAACCCTGGACATTTTTCCTGAGAAAAGGGATTCAAATGAGAGGAAACCGGGAAGCAAAGGGGTCCCATGCAGACGTATTGTGACGGCCCCTGGGGACTGCTGATCAGTGATGGTGAATGTGTCATGCTTTTGCCCCCGACTCAGGGTATTAGAGCCAAATTTTAATCCTTACCCGAGGATATGTTTACTGATTTTAGAGAGAGGGGAAGGGGGAGGGAAACATCAACGTGAGACAGAAGCATCAATCGGTTGCCCCCCATATGCGCCCCAACCGGGGATTGAACCCAAAACCTAGGTATGTGGCCTGACCGGGAATCGAACCCACAACCTTTCGGTGTATGGGACGACACTCCAACCGAGTGTCCGGGGCAGGTAAGACATTTTCCCTCTGTGCCTCAGTTTCCTTCTCTGTAAAATGGGGTTAGACTGTCCGAAATACAAGGGTTGTTTGGTGGATTTAAAAGAAATCATCTCCCACGCAGACCAACATGATTGACCCCTTCCTGGCCTTCCAGTGTCCACTGGAGCCCCCCACAAGCTGTTCCCCTGATGGCCACCAGAGGGAGCCTGGGAACCCCTGAGTCCAGCCATATCCCTCCTCCGCTCACTACCCTCCCTCCAGGGTTCCCCAGTCCCTCCAGAGTTAACCCCACCTTCCTCCCCGGCCCTGCCATCTCCACGTCTTGTTTCCCTCCATCTCCCACCTGTGCACCGACACCCCCCCACCCCCACCCACCCCCGCCGGTCGCCCTTCGCCTTCTCCCCGGGCACCGCCCACACAGCCTCCTTACCTGCCTGCGCAGGGTCACTGGCCTCCTCCCGTCCCGGCCCAGCGGCTTCACCGAGAGCCACACCTCGGGCTGTGGGGGCGGTTCTGTCATGAGACGCAGACAGTCACCTGGAGGCAGGGGCCGTCCTTCGTCCCAACCTCCTGCAAACCCGCTCCTCCCCTCCCAGGAAGCGCAGGATGATCTGGTTCTCAAATCCGTTTCCAACGCGATGAGTAAAATGGTGCGTTTTATGTTGTGTGTTCTTTACCCCAATTTAAATAAAAACCAGAAAGCAGTTCTTAGAGTTCTTTCCCAGCAGATATGCCACTGGACGGAGGAGGCCCCGGCTGGCAGGCTGGGGACAAATGTTGACAGTCACCCCCATCCCTCCCTCCCCGCCCCCTGCGGGGGGTTACAGGGGGGGAGGGGGAGGGGGAGGGGGAGGGGGGGCGGGGAGCCGGGGCCTCCTCCTCTCCCGAGCTGCCCAGGCTCCAGCTTCCTGTGTTATTTGGGAACGTGTCTTCCTGACACAGCCCCTGCACCTGTCTATTCCTCGTGCGACTTTAAAAGACAAAACCAACCAAACTGGACGGAGGAGAAGGCTGATAAATGTTTCCTTTTTGGATTATGGATTCACCACAACTTACAAAGTGAAACTCGCTCGCTGCCCCCTGTTCATGATGCTCACTGCTTTCTCCTACTGCCTCATTTCAAAAACCTGTCCTCTTGTCTCTAACACTTGCTGCCTTAGTTCGAAGACCCGCTGCCGCATTTCTCACGCCTGCCCCTGTTCCTGTGGCTCCGGGCACTCTCACCAGGGGGGACACACACGGGGCTGCTCCAGCCGCTCCAGGGGCCTTGCAGGGCGCCGGGCCCCAGCTGCCGGCGCCTCAGCTGGAATTCCTGCGCCTCGTCCCTCTCCAGCGGGCCGAGGCAGGACTCTGGGGGGAAGAGAGCCAACATCAGACCAAGGGGCTGTCCCACATTTGGGGGTGCAGTAGGCATGGCACTGGTCACTTAGCCATTGTGCACTTATTGAGTGCCAGCTGTGTGCATGCACTTATTGGGTGCCAACTGTATACATGCCCTTTCTAAGAGCCAACTGTGTGCCGGGCCCTGAGGATACGGCAGGAACAGGCCATGGCCCGTCCTCCTGGGGCCTCAAGGATCATCTACTTCTCTCTCTGTCCCTGGTTCGAGTCCCAGCAAGGCCACCCCTTGCAATGTGACTTTGGCCTATGGCTTCTCACACACATCCCAGCCTTTGTTTTCTCACCTGTAAAATGGGACCAATCCAATACAGAACCACAGGGCAGACCAACAGGTATACAAAGAATTTAGCACTTGTCTGGCACACAGTAGGTGCTTGAGTCATGATAATTTGCTGCAGCTGTTGCTGTTACTATTCTTATTCTCACCAAAGCCAGCATCATCCTGATGTCCACAGTCGCCCTAGGACAAGACCATATTCATATATTGTTTTACGTTTTGATGCTGAAAAATATTAGCTCTAATATTATTAGTAAAAATATTCATTTATTATTAACATCCTCCTTAAAAATATGATTTTACTAAGTGCGATACGAAACCCTGGGATGGATCCAAGAGCAAAAAGAAGGCGTTCTTGGGGAACTGAGTCGCATCCAGTAACCTCTGGAGTTTGGTCCCTGGTAATGTGCCCTGTGCGTCGCCGTCAGGGATGTAAGGAGGGAAGCTGGGCAAAGGTTCTATGGGAGCTCTTTTATTTATTTTTAACTTTTCTGAAAATCTAAGATGATTCCAATTTTAAACATTTCTAAAAGAATTATTTTAGGAGACAAACTTTATTTTATAATTTCCTAAAAATATATATTTTAGGAGGCAAAACCTACCTGTCTGCTGTGTTGGGGATCAGAAGAGCCCTGCCCAGCCTGCCCCCCACTCCCTGGGGACCCTGAGAAGTTCCTGCCACCCGAGCCTCAGTTTCCTCACCCACAAAGGGGTCTGAGAGGGCTTACTGCCGAGTGTGCTTAGGGGGCTGGAGATAAAACACAGAGGTCCCTCCCCATCAGGGTCCCATGTCACCTGCTGCTGATGGATCCGAACCTAGACTTCTGATGGGGAAACTGAGGCTCAGGAGGGAGGAAGATGGGGGTGAAGATGAGGCCACCCCCTGCCCTCAGGATGCTCCCAGGCCGAGGGGGGAGGAGACTGATCACAATTCAGAGGCTGGGGGGGGGGTCTCTGCCTCCCTCAAACTTGGGGCTCCTTGGGGACTGGGTCTGGGCTGAGGTTTCTGCAGGGCAGGCTTGTCTGGCTGGGGCAGTGGGGCTACAGAGCAGGGAACAGACAGAAGCTGAAGAGTGAATGAAGGCCCAGAGCAGACACACAGATGGCCAGCAGGCGCATGAACATATGCTCAGCACCACTAACCATCGGGGAAACGCAAAGCACAGCCACCTTGCACATCACACCTGTTAACACGGTTACGAGAGGAGAGATGAGACATGCTGGCGGGAATGTGGAGACCAGGGGGCCCCGTGCACTGCTGATGGGCTTGTGAATTGATGCGGCCGCTATGGAAAATAGTGTGGACGTCCATCAAAGAATTAAAAACAGGACTACCAGGCGACCCAGCAATTCCACTTCTGGGTACTCATCCGAAGGAAGCGAAAACACTAACTCGAAAAGACATGCACCTCTGTGTTCACTGCAGCATCATTTACAATAACCAGGACATGGGAACAGCGAGACGTCTATCGATCGATGAATGAGTAAAGAAAGAGTGGTATATGTACCTACGATGGGATATTAATCAGCCATAAAAAATAAGGAAATCTTTGCCATTTGTGACAAAACTTGAGGGCATTGTACTGAGATAAATTAGACAGAGAAAGACAAAACCATGTGATCTCACTTATATGTGGAACCTAAAAAAACACAAAATAGAAAACCAAATTCACGGATGCAGAGAACAGATACAGTAAGTGGTTGCCAGAGAATTGGGGGCAGGGAGTAGGAGCAATGGTTGAAGATGGTCAAACGATACAAACTTCCAGTTACAAGATCAGTCGTCGTGGAGATGTAGTGTACAGCATGGGGACTATAGCCGGGAATACTGTATTGCATGTTTGGAAGTTGCTAGGAGAGTAGACCTTAAAAGTTCTCATCACAAGAAAAAGAAAATCTGTAACTATGCATCGTATCAAAAGTTAACTAGATTTATTGTGGTGGTCATGTTGCAATATGTACAAATATTGAATCATTATGTTATATACCTGAAACTAATATAATGTTATATGTCAGTTCTCTCTCTCTCTTTTATTTATTTATATATTTTTTATTGATTTCAGAGAGGAAGGAAGAGGGAGAGATAGAAACATCAATGATAAGAGAGAATCATTGATCAGATGCCTCCTGCACGACCCCCACTGGGAATCGAGCCTGCAACCCGGCATGTGCCCTTGACCGGAATCGAACCTAGGACCCCTCAGCCCGCAGGCTGACGCTCCATCCACCGAGCCAAACCAGCTAGGGCTCTCTCTCTCTCTTTTAATTCTCATTGGAGAGAGAGAGAGAGAGAGAGAGAGAGAGAGAGAGAGAGAGAGAGAGAGAGAGAGAAAGGGAGAAGAAGAGAGAAATATTGTGAGAGAGAAACGTCACACATATTCCCTGAACGGGGATCCAACCTGCAACCTGGGTATGTGCCCTGACCGAGAATTGAACCCGCAACCCTTGGATGCATGGATGGCATTCTAACAACTGAGCCACACCCGCCAAGGCATATCTCAATTTTTTAAAAAGAAGGAAGGGAGGGCGCGAGAGAAGAAGGAATGTGTGGAAGGGCGGTTGCTGGAAGAGGTGGCCCTGGGGCTGGATTCACGTGCTCATGTGGAGAGGGCGTCGAGCAAGTGGAGGAAAGTCCACGTGCAAAGGCGAGGAGGCTGGAAACCCAGGGTAAGCAGAGAATGATGGTCTTTCGGGGGAGGGCGCCAGAGGAGGCCGGAGGCAGGTGAGAGCCCCTAGGGCTGCCAGGGACAAGGATGCCTCCGGAGGCATTAGGGGGCCACAGGGGGAGGGGAGTGAACAGGGCGGTCACCCTCAGAGCTGCTCCCCAGAAAAACCTCAGAGGCTAGACATGGGGCGAGCGTGGGGCCCGGTGGGAGGGGTAACAGATGTAGAGATGATGACACTGATTTAAGGGAGAAAGTGCCCTGGAAGAGGCCTGTGCCCACCCCTGACCCGGGAAGCAAACTCACCAACTTCCACGGACTGCCGGGCGTCCGGCGCCGGAACTGCACCTCAGCGCCATCCTGGCGGGCGGGGGTCTCCCACTGCAAGTGCAGCTGCCCTGCTACGCGTGACACTTGGATGTCTTCTGGCGGCGGGTCATATTTAACTGGAAGCCGAGGCAGAGGATGGGGAGGGGACGCCGACATTGGTGGGAGCCCTTGGTCCCCAAAATTCCAGAAAATCTGCCACACCCCGCCCAGCCCAGGGTAGCCAGCCAAGTCCCCCAAACATGAATCACCCTGGCAGCCTAAGCCTAGAATTCTACAAGTCAAGGAGTCAACATTTATACACAGCATCCTGTTAGTGGAGAAATCTTTAAAATATTAACACCCATTGCTGACAAGAGGGTAATTAATGGATTCTGTTTTCTGGAGGACTATTAGGGGAATCTTACTAAGGTTTTTAGGCCCACATCAAGGAGCCTGACCTAAGGAGAGACATCCAGCATCTTGTCATGCCCGATTCTACCCCAGGGCCTTTGCACTTGCTGTGGCACACGTCTCCACCTGGAACACACTTCCAACCTTTCTTCCTGCTGGATTCACTTATCCTTCAGGACTCAGCTTGAGCCAGAGGCAACACCTTGACCTCCCAGCAGCATCTCACCATGTGTGTTGATCACACCTCATCCATCACCCCCACTTGAATCTGGGCTCCTGAAGGTTGTACAAGGGGCAAGGTTGTACAAATACAGGGTTGGATCCTGTCTTTATCTAAAAATTTGATATTTTTTTCATCATGGATTTTTACATTAATTTTGATTTTTAAAAATACTGCGTTACAGCATTGTTTCTATTAGCCACCGAGGGTTTTTGCCACCCACTTAAAGTTTTGTACTCAAGGTGGCGCCCTTGCTGGCCTCATTCTAGTCCCAGCCCCAGGCTTCGACTTCTGTCGGCCTTGCCTATGGCCCCTATGGCTCAGGGTGGTACACAGGGGCAGCTCCACAACTATATGCTAAATGCATGTTGTTGCCCGGCTGGCGTGGCTCAGTGGATAGAGCATCAGCCTGTGGACTGAAGGGTCCCAGGTTCAATTCCAGTCAAGGGCACATGACTGGGTTGTGGACTTGATCTGGATCAATCAATGATTCTCCCTCATCATTGATGTTTCTATTTATCTCGCAGGGTTAGGGTCAGGGTCAGGGTCAGGGTTAGGGTCAGGGTCAGGGTCAGGGTTAGAGTCAGGGTCAGGCTCAGGGTCAGGGTCAGGGTCAGGGAGCCATGACAGGCTCTGCCAAGTCAGGCAACAGTGTTAGATGTGTAAGTGGCTGGGATTTTCAAGCCCTCTCCCAGGGCCCCAGAACACCGCCCCCCTCCCCCCCGGGTCTAGGCTTGGGACCAGAGGCATCTCTGTGTGAGGAAAGGGCGGCAGGAAGAGGAGGAGGAGAAGGGGTGCTGACCAGAGCGGTATAGGATCAAGGTGACCTCGGGCGACTTCTCTGTCCGGTTGGCGGCCCGGGACTCCACCCAGAGAGTGACGTTGTCGAGCACAGGTACCCCGTCCTGTTCGGAGAACTGCAGCTTGGTGCCCGAGACCGCAGGGAAGTAGCAGCAGTGGCCGGGCCTGAGGCTGCGGGGAGGAGGGTGTTGGTGCTGAGCTGGGGTCCTGGTGGATCCCAGCCGCGTCTCAGCCCAGCAGGCAGCGTGCGTCACACCCCTGCCTCCTTCTCTTCCCCTCTGACTCCCCCTCCCAAGCCTGGGGCTCCTCGGAGATCAGCCTGGGATCGAGGGGCTTGTGGGACCCCAGGTCTCCAACATGAGCTGTCACAAAGAGAAGGAGGAAATGAATTGATGGGTGAATGGACGGATGAACAAACAAATGAGTGAGAGGGTGAGGATGAAAGAAGGACTAGAGAGACCCTGATTGCTACCCAATTTGGATGCCCACTCAGGCTGACCCCTCACAACACAGAGCTCCCCACCCTCCCTGCTCACAGGAGAAACTGAGGCCCAGGAGGAGGCACCAGCCCTGGGCTGTGATCACACATCTGAGGGCAGGAGCACTGCTCAGGAGCCAGAGCAGGATGTGGCTGAGGGCCTGGGGTCTGGGAAGGGGTCCTCACCAGCCCCTCAGGAAGTGCTTGACTCCAGCCGCGGGACCCTCATACTCCCAGGAGCATTCGTAACAGGCGCCAAACATCCGGTAGCAGCTCAGGGCTCTGGGGCCTGCGGCTGTGCCTGGAGGAAATCCTGGAGGTTTGAGAACAGACCAGAGTCGGGGAGGAGTCTCAAGATGAGTCTTGGTGACATTTATGAAATCCGGTGCCTCCACAGTCTGAACAGCGGGCTCCCAGCACCCTCCTGTGCTTTCACTCCTGTCTGCTGCCATCTCCCCTGCTCCCCCTGCTCCAGCCACACCAGCCTCCCCATGGGCCCTCAGACACACCAGGCTCACTCCCACCACAGGGCCTTTGCACATGCTGTGCCTTCCCCCGGATCTTGACATTCCAGGTTCTCCTTCAGTGTCACCTCCCCTGCAACCAGCCAACTGGAAGCAGCCCCGTCCCCCTCTGCCCCTCAGCCAGCTCTGCGCATGTCATTGCAGGCAGCACATGCATTTGTGCACCTGCTGTCGACCTCCCGCACGAGGCTGCGACCCTAGGAGGGCGGCTGGGCTAGCAGCTGATTCCTCCATGTCTAGGACTGTGTGAGCACATAGTGTGTGCTCCATAAATATCTCTCAAACAAAAGATTGGGTGGCAGAGCCTTAGTGGGGGTGCGTTGTATTCCAGAAGTGCCTGCCGGGGAGGGGATTAAAAATTCAAAATATTTAACAGATACTCTGCCCCACATGCTGACCCATCTGAACCGAGGCAGACACCAGCCCCGCCACCCTGCCAGGGAGGAGACGGGGCCCAGAGAGGGTGGCTGCTCCAGGACACCGAAGCTTGGTGAGGACAAGCTGGCAGGCTGCAGGCAGGAGCTCCCGTGGGCCCCGGGTGGACCCGAGGCTCTGGCTGGGCAGGGGGAGCCCAGGGAAGGGCTGCGAGGGATCTGTCGGTCAGAGCCCAGCACGATCTTGATGGGAAACTGTCCCAACCTGAGTCTGCGTTCTGATACGGCGGGTCCTGAAAACTGCACCTGCTGGTATTGCAGGCTTCAGCTGTAAAGACAATGAAGAGATAATGACCGTCCCAGCCATTCACTGCCTGGGGAGCGGGGCTCAGTCCGGGGGTGGCCAAGTGGCCATCCACCCCCTTACCCGCTTTTCCATCTATGCACCCACCCACCCACTCGTCCACCCATCCATCTATTCCTCTATCCACCCATCCACCCATCCATGCATGCATCCATCCATCCATCTCTCCACCCAACCATCCATCCATCCACCCATCCATCCATCCATCTCTCCACCCAACCATCCATCCACCCATCCATCCATCCATCCATCCATCTCTCCACCCAACCATCCATCCACACCCATCCATCCATCCACCCAACCATCCATCCACCCATCCATCCATCCATCCACCCACCCATCCATCCATCCATCCATCCATCCATCCATCCATCCACCCATCCATCCATCTGTCTCCCTACCCACCCATCCACCCCTCAATCTCTCAGGCTGCTCCTCCAAAGCAATCCAGCATCCCCTGATCTTCAGCCCTGTCTGACACCCAGAAGCCCTGAAACCTTGCTAATCGCCAGTGTACGGAGAGGGAAACTGAGGCACAGAGAGGCAAAATGTTGCCCAAGGTCACACAGCTGGAATAGCAGAGCAAACCCAGCCTGGCTGGGTGGCTCGGTGACTGAGCACTGACCTGTGAACCAGGAGATCACAGTTCGATTCCCGGTCAGGGCACAGGCCTGGTAGGCTCGATCCCCAGTGTGGGGCGTGCAGGAGGCAACCGATCAAGGATTCCCTCTCATCACTGATGTTTCTATTTCCTCTCCTTCTCTCTTCCTCTCTGAAATCAATAAAAATATATAACAAAACAAAAAAAGGAGTCCAAACCCAGTCTTCCACGGGAGGCCGGGCCCCTCCCCACCGATTGCACATAACATCGTGTTAGGTATATCTATCATGTACATACTTGCCCATTACCCCTTCCTTGGCCATTCCTCATTGAACTATGGGAGGTGGGGAAGACTCAAACATCCAGCCCATTCTACATAAGACAGAATCAAGGCTGAAAGGGGAGATGCCCGAGTCTGACCCCAAAAGCTGTGGCCCCCGATCACCCAGGTAACAGAGAGAGAAAGGCACAGAGACGCAAAGCCAGCCCTGGAGCCAGGTCCTTGGCCCTCGGCACACACGCCCCCCAGCAGGACGAGCAGGGGCACCCGAGTGGAAACTCACCACATGGCCAGGGGAGCAAGAAGAGGAGGAGGGGGACCAGCCTGGCCACTGGCCGCCCCATCGGGTCCACGCAGGGGCCTGTGGCCTCCGAAGAGCTTTTGCGCTGCCAGTGAGACCCCAGCTGCCCTGCCCTCACCCCAGAACACTTTGAAGCCAAGCATGAAAGAAAAGTAAAAAGGTTAAAAAAAAAAGGTAATTGTCATGGCCCCTCCCGGGCGAGTCAGAATGAAAGAGAAACCCAGGAAGTCAGCTCAGGGGTGGTCCTGGCCTCATGCCGCCACAACCCACTTCTGGGGCAAGTCAGACCCAGGGTCCCTGGTCTGGGGTTCTGTTCTGCTGGCCCCAGACCCAGGCTGGACCCCAAGTGCTCCTCCCCTGGGTGGCCTGGGCTCTGTGTCCTTGGCCGGGTCTCTCGCCCTCTCTGGACAGCCTCTGGGACTCAGGAGCTGAATGGAGTCCAGTGTCCTTGGATATCTGAGGTCGCTCTCCCAACAAATTAATAAGGTGCTTGCTGTACACGCAGCCCCCCAAAATGCTCACCTTCCCATTTCCCAAACTCCAGCCTCAGGGCACCCGGGGTCTCCGCTCCGAAGAGCCTCCTCGCTTCTTCTAGGCTCAGGTTAGTCTTTCTTCTGTGTCTGTTCCTGAGCTTCTGGGGGTCTCAGTGTCCCACCCTTTCTCCCCACTGTCAGCAAAGACCCCAAATGTCCGTGGGGAAGATTCATGCTACAACATGGGGAAACCTCGAAACCACGGCACTGAGTGACAGCAGCCAGACACGAAAGCCCACATGTGTGATTCCATTGGTATGAAATGACCAGAACAGGCAAATCCACAGACAGAAAGATGAGTGGTTGTCAGGGGCTGGGGGAGGGAGCACCCCCAAAAGCTCCTGGGAACGGGGTATTCTTTGGGGTGATGAAATGTCCTGGAGCTAGACAGAGGCGCCTGTTGCACAGCACAGTGAATGTGCTAAATGCCACCGAATTACGCATTTTAAAATGGTTTGATTCATGTTATGTGATTTTCAGCTAAAAAAAAATGTTCACGAAGCCCAGTGAGGCTGAGGAGCAGGGGGAGGGTCTCTGCTGGGGGAGATCATCTGGGGAAACTGAGGCCCAGGAGGGCAGAAAGGAGGCCCCTTCTCTGGGGATCTCAGTCCCGAGGGCCAGCTGGGCCAGCCAGAGCCAGGCGTCCAGCAGGCCATGAGGTCAGAGCCCCGGGAACAAAGAGGCAGTGTTCCAGGCCCGGCACAGCAGGGACAGGACCCTGTGGCCCCACACAGTGTCACCAGCATCGCCTGGGGCCCCGGGGGCGGTGTGGATTTCAAGGACTGATGTGTGAGGCCTGGGGGAAGGGCAGATACAGAGGAGGAGACAGGGGTTGAGAGAAACATAAAAAAAAAGATGGAAGAGATGGTTGGAGACACAGGCAAACACATGGACCCGCTCCTGACAATCTGAGACACGCCCCCGCCCCCGGGGAATGCCATCATGTGCCCCATTTCACAGATGGGGAAACTGAGGCCAGAGGTGCCCTGACCACTCAAAGCCTGGGCTGGAAGTGAAGAAATAGGAAGACAGAGCCCAGCAGTGTGGCTGAGCTTTGCCCCTTTAAGAGTAAGGCCCATGCCCCAGGCTACCCCCCCCCTTCCCTCCCCACCAAAGCTGACCTTTCCAGGACTCAGCTTTTCCATCTGCACAATGGGTTGCAAGAAAGATAAAGAGGATGCTTGTTTTGGGACCTTCCCTCCCCACTGGCTTTGCTTTTGTTGTACCTCTTTCCCATCCCCCCAACACCAGAGCAGCTACCAGAAAAACACTGAGAGAGAAAGAGAGGTAAGTGGGGAGAGAGCTGGACATAGGGGGCCAGATGACGGTGGTGACGCGGACCAGGGCCTGGAGTCACAGATTGAGGGCTGGCTTTCTCCCAAGGGCACTGGGGAGCCATGGGGGTCGGTGAGCAGGCCCCTAGCCACACGTGAGGTGATGTTTCCACTCTTATCGAGGTCACAGTGTAAGGTTTACCCCGAGGTTCACCACAGCCCACCTTCAAGTCTTTGCACACACACCCCACCTCCCTTGGCCCGCCTGCTGCCTGCCAGGAAGCCCTGAAGAACTTTTATTGGTTCCTCTGAGGTGCCCCAGAAGCACTGCTGGGACATGCCCTCAGGGCTGCCCCACTTTCAGATGCCCCACAAGCTAGGGGGAGGGGAAGTCAGGAAGGAGCAGGTTACAGGCATCTCCCCACCTCCGGAAATCAGAAATCTTGTCAGAGGAGCCACAGAACTTCCCTACCCGCTTGGCTTCCGTTTTCTTCCCCTAGAGCAGTGGTTCTCAACCTTCCTAATGCCGCAACCCTTTAATACAGTTCCTCATGTTGTGGTGACCCCCAGCCATAACATTATTTTCGTTGCTGCTTCATGACTGTCATTTTGCTACTGTGATGAATCGTCATGTAAATATCTGATATGCAGGATGTATTTTCATTGTTACAAATGGAACATAATTAAAGCATAGTGATTCATCACAAAAACAATATGTAATTATATATGTGTTTTCCGATGGTCTTAGGCGACCCCTGTGAGAGGGTCGTTTGACCCCCAAAGGGGCCGTGACCCACAGGCTGGGAACCGCTGCCCTGGAGAGTAACCTTCACTCTGAGGAGGGCTGGGCTTACTTACCTCCATGTGGTCAAGACACCCTCATGGCCCTGAGGACAGCTAAGGAGGGCGTTGAAGGATGAGAAGGAATTTGCAAGGAGAAAAACCTATCAATTTATTTAACAAACACATTAGCGGGCATCATTTACCCATAAGAACAGTTTTCATTCACTCAACCAAGATTTTCTGATGTCTGCAAAGGATCATTTGAGGATGTTTTAAAGAATACATAGAAGGTTACCAAGAAAAAAAAAAATTCATTCTTTCATTCAACAATCCCAGTTCCTGATGCCCCTAAGGAGACATCTGAGCAGGGTTTTGATGGATGTGTAAAAGTTCGCAAAAAATATATTCCCTTAATAAATGTTCCCTGATGTTTCTTAAAGAGAATTTGAAGTGGATTTTTTAATGTGTTTTATTATTTTTTTTAAATTAAATCTTTATTGTTCAGATTATTACAGTTGTTCCTCTTTTCCCCCCCCCATAGCTCCCCTCCACCTAGTTCCCACCCCACCCTCTGCCCTTACCTCCCCCCCACTGTCCTCATCCATAGGTGTACTATTTTTTTCCAGTCCCTTCCCGCACCCCCCACACCCCTTCCCCCCCAGAATTGTCAGTCCACTCCCTTTCTATGCCCCTGATTCTATTATATTCAGCAGTTTATTCTGTTCATCAGATTTTTTTTAAGTATATTTTATTGATGTTTTACAGAGAGGAACGGAGAGGAATAGAGAGCCAGAAACATCGATGAGAGAGAAACATCAATCAGCTGCCTCCTGCACATCTCCTACTGGGGATGTACCCGCAGCCAAGGTACATGCCCTTGACCGGAATCGAACCTGGGACCTTTCAGCCCTCAGGCCAACGCTCTATCCACTGAGCCAAACCGGTTAGGGCCATCAGATTTTTTATTCACTTGATTTTTAGATTCACTTGTTGATAAATCTGTATTTGTTGTTCATAATTTTTATCTTTACCTTTTTCTTCTTCTTCCTCTTCTTAAAGGATACCTTTCAGCATTTCATATAATACTGGTTTGGTGGTGATGAACTCCTTTAGCTTTTTCTTATCTGTGAAGCTCTTTATCTGACCTTCAATTCTGAATGATAGCATTGCTGGATAAAGTAAGCTTGGTTGTAGGTTCTTGGTATTCATCACTTTGAATATTTCTTGCCACTCCCTTCTGGCCTGCATAGTTTCTGTTGAGAAATCAGCAGAGAATCTTATGGGTACTCCCTTGTAGGTAACTAACTGTTTTTCTCTTGCTGCTTTTAAGATTTTCTCTTTGTCTTTTGCTCTTGGCATTTTAATTATGATGTGTCTTGGTGTGGTCCTCTTTGGATTCCTTTTGTTTGGGGTTCTCTGCGCTGCCTGGACTTGTAAGTCTATTTCTTTCATCGGGTAGGGGAAGTTTTCTGTCATTATTTCTTCAAAGAGGTTTTCAATATCTTGCTCTCTCTCTTCTTCTGGCACCCCCATAGTTCGGATGTTGGTACGCTTGAAGCTGTCCCAGAGGCCCCTTACACTATCTTAATATTTTTGGATTCTTTTTTCTTTTTGTTTTTCCGGTTGGGTGTTTTTTGCTTCTTTGTATTTCAAATCTTTGACTTGATTCTTGTGATCCTCTAGTCTGCTGTTGGAGCTCTGTATAATATTCTTTATGTCAGTCAGTGTATGCTTAATTTCTAGTTGGTCCTTTTTCATATCCTTGACAGTCTCACTAGATTTATCGAGGGTCTCAATAAATTTATCGGCAGTTTCTAGAAAATTTTTGAAAAACCTTATAACCGTGGTTTTGAACTCTATATCCAGTAGTTTGCTTTCCTCCATTTCTGTCATTTGTGACCTGTTTCTTTGTCTCCACATTTTGGCTGCTTCCCTGTGTTGGTAGAGTGGCTTTGTGTGCTAGGTGTCCTATAGGGCCCAGTGGCTCAGCCTCCCCAATTATGTGAGGTGGGCACTCTTGGTGCACCCCTTTGTGGGCTTTGTGCACAGTCTTGTTGTAGTTAAGCCTTGATTGTTGTAGGTATCACTGGGAGGAATTGACCTTTAGGCCAATTGTCTGTGAGAATCAGCTGTGTCTACGGTGGGAGAACTTCTGTGCTGGAGACACCGTTATGGGGCAAGACTTGCTTCAGTGGGGCTTTGGTGCTCACTGAGTCTACCCCCTGAGTGTGTCCCTTATGGATCTGAGGAGTTGTAATCTGGATGGTCCCACTCTGACCACTGGGTACACTGGCTCTTGGATCTCTAAGGAGGTGCTAATTTAGCCTATGCCTGAGGCTACCCAGCAAGAGCTATGGAGAGATATGCAGATTCCTTTTTTTTGTTTGGGGTTTGGAGGTGCCCAGATGAGGCCCAGCTGTGAAGCAATGCAAGCTGCTGTGGGGCCTTGGGCCTTCTTTTGGAAGTTCTGGGTCTGTCTGGCCCAGCTACAGTTTGTTAGGTAATTTTAGATTACAAAGGGCCAGGCCATTCATATGCAAAAGCTTCTGCACACAGCCTGGGTGGGGCGGGGTCTCAGGGAATCAACAGGATGGAGCAAACAGCTAGGACTGATCCTCATCCCTGCCCTAAGAGCCCGCGTCTCAGTGTCCTGGTAATCTCTGCAAGCACCTCTGAGTGAAAGCCGCCCTCGAGTTCCGAGTTCTGCCTGCTGCCAGACAGTCCAGTTTCTCCCCATATGACTCTGGGTCCCCAGAGACTCTCCGGGAACTGGAGTTCAGAGCAGTCAGGAGCTTGAGACTCCCTCCCAATTGAAAAAGACAGCTGCATCCTCAGCCGCCAGCCCTTTCCGCGTGCGCCTCCGTACCTCTGCGCTTCCGCACCTCCTCTGAGTCTCAGTGTGCTTTTCTCTTTCCTTCTAGTTGTAGAATTTCCACTCAGCCAGCCTTCCTGTGGTTCTGGATGATTTCCATTTTGTCTTTTAGTTGTCTTTTTGAAGTGGTTGTGCAAGGCAGCAATTTCAGGTGTTTACCGATGCCGCCATCTTGGTTTCTCCTCCTTAATGTGTTTTATTGTGTTTTGTTTTAGAGAGAGAGGAAAGTTGAGGGGGAGAGAGAGAGAGAAACATGAATGAAATAGAAACATTGATTGGCTGCCTCCTGCACACACCTTACTGGGAATTGAGCCTGAAACCTGGGCATGTGCCCTGACTGGGAGTAGAACCGGCAACCTTTCAGTACATGAGACAAAGGGCTGAAATGGATTTTGAAGGATGCATAGGTGTTCACATGGAAAAATTGCATTCAGTCAGTCAGTCAGTCAGTCAGTAAGTGCTCCCTGCTGGACATTTTTTTTTCCTGCTGGACGTTTGAAGGGGTCATTTTGGAAGGAGTTCTGTGTAGGAGTTAGCCAGATAAAGCAAGGGAATTTGAGACCATGCTGGTGGCTCCTCATCCAGCAGCTCACCATTTGTCCAGCCCAACCACCTCCAGTACAGGAAACATCTCTTTTCCCCAGATTCCAGACTAAGTCCCAGGGAAGACTCTGATTGGCTGATCTTGAGTCACATGTCCACCTTAAACTAATCACAGTGGCTTAAGTGAATAAAGACTCTAGGTCACATGTCCACCCCAGTCTGGACTATAGGAGAGCTTTTTCTTTTATTTTATTAATATTTTTATTGATTTTAGAGAGGGGAAAGGAGAGGGAGAGAGAGATAGAAACATCAATGATGAGGGAGAATCATTGATTGGCTGCCTCTTGCACACGCCCTGCTGATGACCTATCCCGAAACCTGGGCATGTGCCCTGACCAGGAATCTCCTGGTTCATGGAACGACGCTCAACCACTGAGCTACATTGCCGGGCCACAGGAGAATTTTAAAGCAGAAATAGCCAGAAACAGAACTATTGGCCATTATAGGGCATGAGCTTCCATCACCTGGGATATGCAAGCCACAACCTGAAGTCCAGTTAGTGTAGGGTTGCCAGATAAAACACAGGACACCCAGTTAAATTAGAATTTCAGATAAACAACACATAACTTTTCAGCATAACAGTGCCCCACGTAATGCATGGGACATATACCAAAAAATTATTCATTGTTTATCTAAAACTAAATTTAACAGCTGGGCTGACTTCGTTTGCTAGGACTGACATAAAGTTTCACAGATTGAGTGGCTTCAACAACAGAAATCTATTCCTGGAGGCTACAAGTTCAAGATCAAGGCGTCAGGAGGTTTGGTGTCTTCTGGAGTCTCTCTCCTGCACTTGGGGAAGGCCGACTTCTCTCTGTACCTTCACATGGTCATCGCTCCATGCATGTCCGCATCCTAATCTCCTCATCTTATGACGACACCAGTCACACTGGATTAGGATACACCCAAGTGACCTCATTTTACTTTAACTGATTCTTTAAAGGTGCTTTCTCCTTATACAGTCACATTCTGAGGTCCTGGGGGTGAAGATTTCAACATAAGGCTTTTGAGGGAACACAGACTGCTTTGGAGAAAGTCTGGAAATTTTTGAAAAAGTTAAATATAGAGTTACCATATGACCCAGGAATCCACTCCTAGGTATGCACCTAGAAGAATTGAAAGCAATGTCCCCCACAACAACGTGTACATGAATGTTCACAGCAGCACTAGCTGCAAAGCCAAAAAGGGGAAACAACGCAAATGTCTATTAACAGATGAATGGATAAACAAGAAGTGGCACAAATATTCCTCGGCCTGAGAAAGGAATGAAGTACTGGCATTTGCTGCAACGAATCTTGAAAACATGGTGTTAAGTAAAAGAAGCCAGACACAAAAAGGTCACGTGTTGCATGATCCCATTTATATAAAATGTCCAGAACAAGCAAATCCATAGAAACAGAAAGCACATTGCTGGTTGCCCGGGGCTGGGGGAGGAGGAATGGGGAGTGACTGCTCATGGGTACAGGGTTTCTTTTGGGGGTGACAAATACATTCTGGAATTAAACAGTGGTGCTAGTTGCACAACTGTGAATTGCTAAAAAATCTCAAACCTGTACACTTTATTTTTTAAAATATATTTCAGAGAGGAAGGAGGAGGGAGAGAGAGATAGAAACATCCATGACGAGAGAGAATCATTGATTGGCTGCCTCCTGCACGCCCCACACTGGGGATCGAGCCCACCACCGGGCAAGTGCCTGCCCAGGAATTGAACTGTGACCTCCTGGTTCACAGTTCGATGCTCAACCACTGAGGCACGCTGGGCCGGCAAAACTGTATATTTAGAAGGAGAAGTTTATGGTATGTGAATTATATGTCAATTTAAAAATGTGTATGAGAACACGTTTTGCCTGGGAGTCCTGTATTTGCATTTGCCCAATCTGGTCACCATAACTTGGTGAGTCCTACAGAACCTCGCAGGCAATTGGGTGGGTGACCTTCCTGAGGGACCCCTTCAGCCTGACATACTCTAATGACCAGGTCCAACAGGGGGGCAGCCGAGGGAGCCTGCAGCTGCAGGGACCGTGGGAGGCCCAGGAGAACAGAGAACATGGATGCTATCTTGGGACTGTAGGCTTTTCCCAGCCTTAGTTCGCCTTCTGCAAAGCAGGGCTGAACAATTATCATCAGATACTTGTAGGAGGTGGTTCTCATAAGGCACTTAGCCAGATGCCCAGTTTGGCACTCTTCAAAGGCAACCATCCTCAAAAAAGAAACTGGCAGCCCTGGCCAGTGGGGCTCAATTGGATGGAGCGTCCTCCCCTGCACCGAAGGGTCGCAAGTTCGATTCCCAGTCAGGGCACATGCCTGGGTTCAGGGTTCCATCCCAGGTTGCGGTGCCTGCCCCAGGCAACCGATCCATGTTTCTCTCTCCCTCTCCCTTCCTCTCTCTAAAATAAGTAAAAATTAAAAAAACATGTCTTTGGGTGAAGATTTTTTTTTTTAAAAAAAGAAAAGAAACTGTCAAAACTACAGTGACTGCCTGTTCTTATAAATAAAATTTTATTGGGACTAAGATCAGGATTAGAGTGAGGCAAAAGAGGCAAGGTAGTGCAAGGGCAGAGCTTGGTCCTGTCTTTATTTAAAATGTGGATATTTTGTAGATCATGCATTATTGTATTAGTTTTGATTTTTTTAAAATATTGAGTTTGGGGAGAGCTTTAAATTTTGCACGAAGGTGAGTGCCTCACCTCACCCTACCAGCCTTGTTGTGTGCCCTGGGCCCGCAGCTCCCTCATCTGCAAAATGGGGATGATAATGCTCCCTTCTTTCTAGAAGGATTCATTGAAAAATGTTTACTTCTGAGCTCAGGATGGGGCGGGGCCTGGAAGGGCAGGGCCGGCTCGCCCAATGGGGTGGGGCCTCCGAGGAGGGCTCCCCGGGAGGGGCGGGGTCAGTCCGCGTCAGCTGACCGGCTTGATCAATGGCGGGGCCTCGCGCGCTTGGGCGGAGCCGAGGGCGTGTCCGATGCAGAGACTAGCGAGCCATGGACGAGCCGAGCCTCCTGCGGCGCCGTGGGCTCCAGGTGAGGCCCCTGCGCGGGCGGGCGCGGCCCGGTGGACCTGGCCTGGGACGGGGGCGGGGCTTCGGCGGGCCAGGGGAAACTGAGGCAGAGGGCGGGGCGCGCTCTGATCTCTCCCTCTTGCGCACCTGCTTCTCCAAGTGCTCGCCTGGTGGGAACGGGATATGGCTCCTTTGACATTTGGAGAAACTGAGGCTGCAAGCGCTCGCCCGAGAGGAAGGGGCTGAGAGATTCGCCTTCCCCCACCAGCTGCTCTAATCATAATAGGAGCAACAGCAGCCCATGAGCGCTCGCCATATGTTCATCGTTGTATTAATCCCATTAGAGTGATAGTCGTATTAATTAATGGGTATTAAAACTTGCCCCCTTGCTCCTGCCTCAGCTCACCCCGAAGGCAAGCCAGGGAGGTTGGGGCTGTCCAGGTGCCCACTTGTCAGATGAGGAAACGGAGTCTGGGAATGTCGCTAAGCCGAGGTCGCCCAGCAGGGATGTAACTCCGAGTCGTCAACCAGCTCTCCCAGACACTGGTGATTGGCTCTGTGGGAGGTGGGCTGCAGAAGGCACCCTTGCTTCCTCGGCCTCAGTTTCCCTGTGAGCCATATGAGCTCCCCTTTTTTGACCGGGGCTGGCATTCAGGAGGTTGCACAGCGGCGGCAACTTCTTTGCGCTCCGTGGGAATTAAGAGGATCTGCCCGTTTCCCTAAGGGCTTAGGCCACACTCTTTTTGAAGCCACCAGGTTGCAGGTGGGGAACCTGGAATTCGTCATTGACCCAACAAACATGTATTGAGTGCCTTCTGTGTGCCCGGCTCTGCAGAGGCAGCGGGACACTCCGCACTCCCGGCTCCCTCCTCCTGGACCTCCCCGCCTGGCGGGAAAGATGCGGGCCAGGGCAGCAGTGACCCTGCGCAGTGGTCAGCTGCGATGGGGGGCGCTCAGGCACACCAGGACATGGCGCCTGACCGAGCGTTGCTGGTGGCCTTGGGGCAGAGGAGGCAGCATGTTTGGGAAAATGAAAGAAGCTGAGGGCAGCTAGAATTAGAAAGGATGGCGGGTGGCGGGCACTGAGGCTGGCAAAGGGGGAAGGCGCGCCTGGAACCCAGGCTGCTGCGGGACAGGAGTCCCAGGACTGCGAACTCCTGATGGTGATGAGGAGCGGTGCGTTACGGGGAGGCAGGAGGGGGAAGAGGTGTTAGAGAGGGCGCGGGCATTGCTGCGGGGCAGAACCCCCCCTCCAGGGCGTGGTGGGGTGGGGAGCAGAAGGGTAGGCGGAGGCCGGAGACTGGAGTGGGGGCCTGGGCGTGGAGGAGAGGGTGGGGCAGGGCTGGTGAGCAGTGGGGTATTGCGAAGGGACAGGCTCCGCCTGAAGCCCCAGTTAGACTCGAGCCCCGCCCGCGGCCTCTTAAAATAGAGAAACAGCCTTCTGGTAGGCGAGTGGGGGCGCTGCTAACGTCAGGAAGTGGGGCCCGTTCCACTGTGAGGAAGCACCCGGCCCCCGCTGAGTCCCATGTTTCAAAAGGGGAAATGGGGCTCAGAGAAATGTAGCCGCTGTTGAGGTGTCACATCAAGTAGGTGATAGAATCGGGATTTAAATCCAGGCAGGTCCTGCTTCTCCTCCAAACCAGCCCCACACTGGCCCGTGGGCCACCTGTTATGGGGCCGCCGGTTTGCAGGCCACCGGCTGGTGTTGGCTGTGGGTCAGGGGAGGAGTGGAGACGGGACCTTCCTGGTCTGGGTGAGGTTCGGACTTCTGTGGAGCATGTATAGGAGCCAGTGACCAGGAGCCGTTATTACCACCACGACTGTTTTTCCATCATCTCCCACTTGCAAACGACAAAATGTTAAAACACCAGGTCCCCAAACAGAGTATCCAGGGGCAGAGAAGCTGGCGAGAGCCTGTGTCTGGATTGTGTCTCTGCTCCTGAGGGAAGATCCATCCTGCTTCCTCGGGGCCCAGTTCCACTTACTCTCTCCCCGGAAGCCCCAGTGCTCCTTCCATGTGGTCCCTGATGACATCTCTCCTGCTCGGCTCCAGCGGAGAACTCCCCACGGGGCTTGGTGCCCACCTTGCTGTCACACCTCCAGCCTACTGTCTCCCACGAGCCTGCTGGCCCAGCCTGACACCCCCCTACAGCCCCTTCTCTCCCTCTGGGTCCCCTCTAATGCCTCCAGATGGGGTATCTATGTCCTGCTCTGTCTCCTCCAGACTGGGGATTCCTCAGGGTGGAGCTGAGACTTCTGGAGTGGAGGCAGCATGGCCAAGCCCAGCCAAGCACAGAAGAAGATGCTGTGAATATTATTTTAAAAAATATATCTTTATTGATCTCAGAGAGCAAGGGAGAGGGAGAGAGATAGAAACATCAATGACGAGAGAGAATCATGGATCGGCTGCCTCCTGCACCCCCCCCCCCCTACTGGGGATGGAGCCCGCAACCTGGGCATGTGCCCTTGACTGGAATCGAACCCCGGACCCTTCAGTCTGAAGGCCAGCACTCTATCCACTAAGCCAAACAGCTTGGGCTGTAAATATTTTTAAAAGACAGTTCCAGGGAATCATGGTCCCCTTCATACTCCCCTCTAGGCAGGAGCCACTCCACTCTGGGGGGAACAGCCAGTTGAGAGGGGCCTGAGGACCTAGCTTGTTTGGCTCAGTGGATAGAGCCTCGGCCTGTGGACTAAAGGGTCCCAGGTTTGATTCTGGTCAAGGGCACATGCATGGGTTTTGGGCTTGGTCCCCAGTAGGGGGCGTGCAGGAGGCAGCCAATCGATGATTCTCTCTCATCATTGATGTTTCTATCTAACTCTTCCTCTCCCTTCCTCTCTAAAGTCAATAAAAAAAAATCTATAATAATAAAAGAGTAATATGCTAATTAGACCAGACATCCTTCTGGACGTCGTTCCGGACGACCTTCCAGATGAAGCCAGGGCTGGGAGGGCAGAGCCCCTTGCAAGAATTTCTCGCATGGGGCCTCTAGTATATATATAGAGAGAGGGGCCTGAAGGCGGAAGCAGATAATGGAGGGAGCCAAGGTTTGGGGGTGGTGCCTGGAGAGTTCTGTGTAGGCCAAGCCTTTGGGAGGGGGAGTGAAGGGGTAGGGGGGCTGCTCATCTTCCCCTTACTTCTCGCTGCCACTTCACATCTTTTTGTGTTTTGGAAGCAAATTAATAAATTGTGGTTATTATTAACCTCACAAATTTGTCTTGACTCCGATTTATAGAAGCCACCCCTGAGCTTGCTTCTTCGTTCCTCTCGGGACCCTATGTAACTGGGCTGTTTTCCAAACGAGGAAACTAAGGCACAGAGGGGTGAAATCGGTGGCGGGGCCCAGATGGGGGGTAGCCGGACTGGAACCCAGGGCTGTCGGGGGCTTTGGAAGGAAATGGCTGGGATAGGGAAGGATGCAGCCAGTACCCCTGGTTCAGATCCCAGCTCCTCCCTTTTTCTCCAGGTAGTAGGAGTTGGGGGGCGGAGAGGGGAGCTGACCTAAGATCCCATTTACAATTGGATGGGGCAGAAGGAGACCCTAGTGGTAGCGGTGGTGGTTCTGGGTCTATAACCTCTTGCCCTGAATGGTAGTGAGCTCTCTGTCCCCAGAGGTATTTAAGCAGGAGACCTCAGGGTAGCAGGTCAGCCTCCTCCCACCTTGAACGGCCCGGTTTTCTGAGCTCAAGGCAGCTGGGCGACAGGTAACACCCCCACCGACCCTCCTCTTCCCCTTCGGGGAAACCCTGCCAACTTCTCCCGCGAGGTTGCTCCGCGCCTGGCAGCCTCCGGCCCCCTCCAATTGGCTGCGGGAGGGGAGCTAATGACGTCACTGGTTGCCACAGAGAACGCTCTACTCTGGACGTGGGCAGCCCCGAGCCCACCTTAGGTAAAAATAGTCATGTGTCCTGGACGCGGCCGCCCCGGCGTGTTCTGTGTGTGTGTGGGGGGGGGGGGGTGGTCCAGAGACCTGGACTCTCCGCCTTCCCAGCCGAGAGGCATGGGCGGCTGGCTTCCCTACGCGCCTCAGTTTCTCTGCCTGTAAAAAAACAAACAAAAACAGACCCTGCTCTTGCTGCACAGTAGGCAGCTCGGCAAATGTAAAATTTACTGGTTATTCTGATCGTCTGCGGAGACTCTTGCTGAGCGCAACAACACACAACAACAACAGTAATAATAAAAATAAAAATGGCTGATTTACCCGGAACCTCCTGATGTTATCTCCAAATTGCAGAAGAGAGAACTTAAGCACGGAGTACAGGCCACTTGTTCTAGGTTCCACCGCCAGGAGAGAACAGATCACCCAGGTCTCAGTGTCCCCAGACTCTAAACTTGTGCTACACGGTCTTCTGAGAATTTAAAAACCCTCTTGGGTGAGCCACAGTTGAGAGTGGACTCTGGGGTCACAGTGGACCCCAAGCACAGGGCTTTTTTTTGCCCTGCATGTGTGAGGGCACCCAGGGTGAGGCAGGTCAGCTTGCTGAGCTCCAAAAGGGTCTTCAGTAGTGAGTCATTGGTCAGCGCCCTACTTCCCACCATGACCCAAACCTGAAGAGGCTCTGCAGAGGGTGAAGGAGGAATGGGTTTCAGATCTGAGGGGCGGGGTGAGGCTGTCTCAGGAACCTCTCTTTTCTCAACAGATTATTAGTAGTTAGCCACTATTGACATACGTCTTTTAAAATGTAACTAGTTTATCTTAAATAATGGAGTTATTTGTCATACAAATAGGGTGTGAGCTGGGCAAGGAGGGCTTTCAGGAGGAAGGGCTGAGTGAGCTGAGACCTGAGATGTGAGCTGCAAATTAAGTAGCACCAGAGCTGGCAGAGGACACAGCTGGTGCAAAGATTCTGAGCAGGGGTCCTCAAACTTTTTAAACAGGGGGCCAGTTCACTGTCCCTTAGGCCGTTGGAGGGCTGGACTATAGTTTAAAAAAAAACAAAAAACTATGAACAAATTCCTATGCACACTGCACATATCTTATTTTGAAGTAAAAAAACAAAACGGGAACAAATACAATATTTGTATTTGCATGTGGCCTGCGGGCCGTAGTTTGAGCACCCCTGATTCTGAGGCAGAGCTGAGCCCAGTATGAGGGGAAAGCAGAAAGAAGCCATAGGCTGGGGCAGGGTGAGCATGGGGCCACTGGGGTGTGAGATGGGTGGAGGGCCAGGGGTGAAAGGGCTTGTCTCTCTGGAAATGACCCATTTTCATCTTCTTTCAGAAGGAACTGAGCCTGCCTCGCCGTGGACGGGGGTGAGTTTACCAGGGGCCGGTCGGCTGGGTGGGGGTCCCGTGGTGCTGGGCACAGATATTTCAGCAGCAACCTCCAAATTGTGAATTTATTTAATAATTACAGCAAAGCTTCTCACCTTGATCCTCCTACGCCTGGTGTTTGCAAAGTAATTCACAAGTACCTCACTTGGCCTCACCACAGGCTGAGAGGCCCAGGCTAGTTTGCAAATGAGGAAATGAGATGTAAAGGAGGTTACATCACTGGCTCAAAGGCACCCAGCTCAGAAGGGGACAAACTCCTCTGGCATCAGGAGTCCAGACTCTCGAGAATTACAATCTCATGTCCTGGCAGCCGCTACATGCCTCCCATGATGGGGAGCTCTTTCAGGGAACATGGGTAGAACACTGTATCCTTCGGGGTCACATAAGTGCCCTGTAGGTTGGCATTTCTGGACCCCAAAAGTTCAGAGGACATTTTGTTCAGTACGGTTGCTGGTTAACAGATGGGGAAACAAAGCCCTGGACGGGGCGGGGTTTACCTTGTGCTGATGGTCTGGAGGTGCATGAGTGCGGACACCCCCTCTTTGGAGGTTGTAGTCAACCAAGTTGGGAGTACAGATTTCTTGCCCACCAGGGAAGTCATTCACTTAACAAACTTGTTTTGAGCCCCTCCTGTGTGCCAGGCCCTGTTCCAGGCACAAGGGACACAGGGACTAGCCATGGCTGGGTCCTGCCCATGCAGCTCTCACTCTCTTGGGGAGAGGGATGGTGAAGTGGTTTTGCAGGGGAGAAATGAAACAGAGACAGACAGAGGGACTGCGGGGCGGCTTTAGCCTGGAAGGAAGTGACATTTGAGCCTAAATCTGGAACAGGGGGAAGGGGCCAGGGGAAAAGACTAAGGGGAACAGCCTTTCAGACAGAGGGAACAGCATCGACGCGGGTCCTGAGGTGTGAGCCAGTTTGGCATTGGAAGACCGGCTTGGAGACGGGGCAGCTGGAGCGAGCACAGGGGAGGTGGAGGGAGAAAAGAAAGGAGAGGCCCGGGGTGTTGGATGACAGTTTGAAATCTCATGGCGGGGACAAGTACAGAGTGGCCCTCAAGCCCTGACCATCGGCTCTCCTTGGACCGGGGATGATGCAGCTGGCGGGGAGAGCCTGGTGGCCCAGTAGGGGCTGGGTCTTGGACATGCTCGGGTAGTAGCCTTTGCCCAGGCTGGGGGAGGGGGGTGGACAGTGAATCCGTCCGAACCACGGAGGGCAAAGTCCCACATCGCGGGGCAGGACCGGAGCAAAGACCTAAGGGTTGTCTAGTCTCTGCCACCTGCGGTGTGCCGGACGGGGTCCACCCAGAGATTTAAGGGGGCCAGAGCCACAGACGACCCCCTCCTTCGGCGTCTTGCAGGGACGGCTTCTCAGAGGAAGGGCGGGTGGGGCCAAAGTCGGATCTGAATGTGGGGCGGGACGGGAGTTCATGGCCTAGGGCCCGCGGAGCACTGGCCTGGAGGCGTGGCCCGGGCCTGGAGAGTGCGCACAGCGGCCGAGACCCGCCGCCAGGGGTCGCCAGTGCCGGGGTTGGAGGACAGGGGCGGGGCCTGCTCGGATCGTGGGTCCCGAAGACCCCCGAGAGCCGGGAAAGCGCCGGAGCCGGAGCGGGCGGGGCCGGGCGTGGGGCTGCGATGCTGGCTGGCGATGCGGTGACAGCCCTTCCTGCCCCTCCGTGCAGCCCGCGGGCCTCGGACATGGCAGCCCCGGTGTCCCTTCCCACGAGGGAGTGACACCCGCCACCCCAGCCCGCACCCCAATCGCTTCTGCCGCTGGGCAGGGCCTGCGCGCAGGTGCGGGGCTCCGAGTCCCGCCCCGAGGCGGAGAGAGCCCGCCCCCCACACCCCCTGCGGCCCAGCCCGCACGCCGCGTCTGCCTGGGGTGCTGTCCCCACGTCCGCATCTGTCGGTCCCTGTGGGATCCCGCCACCAGCGGGTTGGGGGACCACAAAGGGGGCGTCGGTACCCGACCGTGTAGACGCGGCCCGGCCTCGCCATGAAGTCCCGAAGGGACAAGCTGCACATCCCGGCGCTGACCCTCGAGTGAGTGGCTGGGGAAGGGAGAAGCAGGGGGGAGGGGCAGGCTGACCACCACCCTTCCCCTGCGCCTCTATGCAAGTCGTTCAGAGTCGCACCGCTGCCTCCAGGGAGCTTTCCTGGGTGATCGGTCCGGCCCCGCCCTCGAGGCCTGCTGGAGACCCAGAATCCGGGGCCTTGGGCCCCTTCCCGGTCCGGCCTTCGGGTTGGGCCACACGCAGGGGCCGCGGCCAGGCTCACCGTCCGGGCCTCTTTCTTTGCAGTCTGTCTCCGAGTAGCCAGAGCCCGTCCTTGCTGAGCCCCAGCAGCCCCTGCAGCCCCTGCAGCCCCTCCCTGGGACTGCACCCCTGGAGGTAAGTGACAGCCAGCAGGGTCGGGCTCAGACATGCCCTGGTCCCCCAAAGCCTTGGAGACTCCCCAAACCCAGCTCCCTCCCCCAGGTACTGTGGGCTGCTGACCTCGCCTTCGGGGCCTCAGTTTACCCCTACATAAAATGGCGCAGTGATCCGCACTGGGGTGCTGTGGGGACATTCCATTTTCAGCCATAGCCAGCAGGTCCCCTGTCCGACAGGTGGCCAAGGTGAGGCCAGAACTTGAGCTGTTGCCCAAGGTCCTGAGACAGGTGCTGGGTTCCCAGCCTGCTCAGAACCCTCCCTGCTGAATCAGCCTGGCTCCCAGGGTGACCTCAGAGATCCTCCCCACAACCAGCTCGGCTGTCCAGAAAGCTCCTCCCTCTGAATGCACACACACACACACACACACACACACACACACACACACACGGTTAAGAGTTCACCATTACAGCCCCAACCACTGAACTTAACCAGGTAAAGAGGTGCAGGCAGAAAAAAACCAGCTTGGCTGAGCAGCAGCCTAAGTTCCCTCCTCAACCCTTGGAGGGAGGCACCCTTCCTGACCCTGTTTCCCAACTGAGGAAACGTAGGCTCAGAGAGGAAACACCGGTTCTCTTGGTCCAGTATGTGTGGGTGCTAAGCCGCAGGGCCAGCTGGCCACCAGAGTCTGTCAAGGGTTTGAGCCACCCTCTGTGACTGATGGGGCTCAGGGTCTTGCCCAGGACAGGACAGAATACCAGGGTGATCATGGGCTCCTTGTACAGCTCAGGGTGGGGACCGATGTGAGTGTCAGTGGTGTCTAGAATTTGGTGGCCCATTGGTCCTTTGCACCTTAGTGTGAATGAGCTGCTCAGGCTCCTCCCACAGGCCTTTAAAGGGGAGAAGGGAGAACAATTTGGAAACCATGCTGTGTACTGGGCAATAGGCAGATACCTTCAGTAGTCTACTGTGTGCCAGGTGCTAAGGACATAGCTGTGAGCAAAATGAACATAGTCCCTCACTCACAGGGCTCAGGAAGTGGGCAATGAAAGTGAGTGGACAGACAAGATACATTCAGACAGGGGCCTCTCGGAGGAGGTTATGTTTGAGCTGAGGTGTGGACGGAACTAGGGAGGAACCACTAGGCCAGCGGTTCTCAACCTGTGAGTTGCGACCCCTTTGGCGGTTGAACGACCCTTTCACAGGGGTCGCCTAAGACCATTCTGCATATCAGATATTTACATTACGATTCATAACAGTAGCAACATTACAGTTATGAAGTAGCAACGAAAATAATTTTATGGTTGGGTCACAACATGAGGAACTGTATTTAAAGGGCCAGAAGGTTGAGAACCACTGCACTAGGCAGAGGGAATTGCATGTGCAAAGGTCCTGGGGCAGAACTGAGATTTTTAAAGCCTCTGTGGCTGCCTTAAAGGGAAGAAAGGTCTTTTGGGACAGAGGGCAGGAATGGAGATGGCAGAGGCAGGGAGGTGGCTAGGTCAACATCTGGGTAGGTGATGGTGGCTCTGGACCATTTCGGGTGTCCAGAGGCAGGGACTGCTGTGGCCCCCATTTAGCAAATGAGGACATTCAGGATCTCAGAGGCATAGAACCTCAGATTATGTTGTCCAGGGGCACCTGGGAGACAGTGTTAGAGACCAGCCAGTTTTAGCAGGAGGAAATGGAGGCAGAGTCTGGGGCGTGTGCTTAAGTCATGGGACTGCCTCACTCGCCACCAGGGGGCAGCAGATCCTCATTGCCTTGGGCCAGGCAAGGAAATGGGTCTTTGCCTCTAAGCACCCTAAAAACAGCCCCCATTTGTCCCCTCAGCCTCAGGGGCTCTTGGGTCTGGCCCCTTTGATGCCCTTGCCTCCTCCTCGTTCATCTCATCACTCACCCTGCTCTAGCCAAGCAGCTTCCTGAACTTTCCAGAACGGCCAGCATGTGAGCTAGGACAGCCTCAGGGCCTTGGCACTCGCTGTCCATTCTGCCCAGAGCTTTATTTTCTCCATTTCCTCTTTTCTTCGTTTTTCAAGTATCCATCAAGCCCACAGATAAGGAAGCCTTCCTTGAACACCCCTACTTAAGGGTGCCCAAGCCCTGGTTACAGCCATCACCATCTATTTCTCTCGTCCAGATCCCATCATGGGTGTGATTTCCATGTTTTCTTGTGTGACGGTTGGGTTATTTTTCTCTCCCAGAGGTCTGGGAGCAACCTTGAGGGCCAGACCTGGATCTGTACTGGCCATCCTCTACCTTCAGGGCAAGCCAGGTATACACCAGGTGCTCAGCTAATGCTTGTGGCATGGGCAAAAGAGAAGCAATTGGGAGGGCACTGCCTGTGGTGGTGGTGGTGGTGGTGGTGGTAAGAGGAGTTAAAGAAGGTCCTGAGTTGGGCCCTCACAGGCAAGGGGGCAACAGAGGCTGTTCCAGGCAGGAACAGCATCGTCGGAGGAGTGTTGTCTGGGGCCCTGAATGCCAAGGATAGAAGAATTTGGATTTTCTACCCAAGGTACTTGGAAGCCACACAGAGAATGGGACTGAGAGGGGTGAGGACAGCTCGGACAGCTCATGGATAGGTGGGAAAGGCTACACTCCTCTTGCCCGAGACAGCTCCCGCTCCCAATGGCTCGGTCTGGTAACCTGGAGAGCATTCCTGGGGAGATACTCAATAGATAGCTGGACAAGGCAGGCCACTGAGGGTGACATGGACATGAGGGGACAGGAGGGGGAGCCTCAGAAAGACTTGAGACGAAACATCAGTAGCAAGAGAGACGAGCAGGTTAGGGCTACACACTAGGCAGCCGCATGCCCCCTATACCTCAGTCTCCCTTCGCAGACATGTGATCTGGGTGGCAGCGTCAGCCCCGGGCCAGTTACCCAAGTGTCATGTTGCCTGTGAAGGGGCCGCCCTCAGTGATGCTGACCCCGGATTACTGGGGCCGTCACTAGAGGAGGAAGCATTCATTTACTGCCTACTGTGTGAGATATTGCTCCTTCCATAGTGAACGCGACGTACTGTACCCCCAGCCGGGTAACAGTCACTTTCTGTGCTTCCAGTTCTTTCCATTTTCACGAGGGATGTGTGTAGATGGGGAAACAGAGGCCTGGAAGTTAGCCTGAGGCTACATTTATTTTTTAAAAAAATATATTTTATTGATTTTTCACAGAGAGGAAGGGAGAGAGATAGAGAGCCAGAAATATCCATGAGAGAGAAACATCCATCAGCTGCCTCCTGCACATCTCCCACTGGGGATGTGCCCGCAACCAAGGTACATGCCCTTGACCGGACTGGAACCTGGGACCTTTCAGTCCGCAGGGCCGACACTCCATCCACTGAGCCAAACCGGTTTCGGCGCCTGAGGCTACATTTACATATAATTTGCATAATCATCTTGGCCTGTTTTCCTCCCATTTTATAGTTGAAAAGACTGAGACTTGCAAAATTACATCCAGCATTACATTCCTGACTGTAGCCAGGCTGATGGCCTTTCTGTCACACAGACAGGCAGAGAGCATAGCATGTCAGAGGCCCTGGCTCAGTTTGCTAAACAATCCCTCGGTGCCAGTCCAGCACCGGGAGATGCTGGAAGCCAAGGAGCCCGAGCCCGGGGAAGACAAAGGCCGGGAGACATAAGGGAAGGCTTCCCGGAGGAGGGGACGCTGGATTCTGCCAGACACGAAGGGTATTCCAAAGAGTGGAGCCAGCGAGGGCGTGGCGGCATGAGCCCGGCCTGGCCGCTGGATGGACCCTGAGCGTCGCACCAAGCCGGAGGGGTTCGCGCCGCCGGAGAGGAGGGAAGGGCGGGCCGTGATCAGAATTAACATTTTATGGGCGAGGAGCCGTGTTCCAAGGCCCCACCTCCGAGTACCGCCAACGCCCCGCCCCCGCCGCTCCCGTCCTAGCAACGGCCGGGCCTCTCCACGCCGGGGCCCCGGCAACGCCCCGCCCCTCCGCCCGCGGCCCTCGCAACACCCCACCCGCTCGGCTGCACGCGGGCTGCCGGCACAGCTTCCGCCTCGCTCACCCCGCCCCGACAGGCCCCGCTGGGCGGGGTCCCCGGGCGCGCGCTTCCTCCTCGCCACCCCGCCCGGGCCCCGCGGCGCCCTCCCACCCTATGCCCTCCCCGCGCCACCGGGCTCCTGGGGCCGATCCCGCCGCGGAGGCTCGCCCCGGGCCGCCGCCGGCTGCGCCCACGCGCCCCCCGGGCCTCGGGCGGCACAAAGGGAAGCAGCAGCATGTCCGACCCCAGCTACTGGACGGCGGTGGCGGCTCCCGGCCACCGGAGCCGCTTGGCCAAGGGCGCGCTGCTGCAGCGCTCCAAGAGGTAGGGGGCACGCGGGGTAAAGGCGCGGCGGCCGGCGGAATAGACACTAGTTGCCGGGAGTGTGTCTGGGCGGCGTGGCGAGGGCCACTGCGCGCGACGGCAGGGGGACGGAGAAGGACGCTCTGGGATCGGGGCATCCGCAGGTGTCCCCGACACCCTTCTTGCGTCCCTCGTTCCCCGCACTGGGGTGGATGTGTGTCGGTCAGGGTCGCAGCTGGGGTACTAATGAGGCAGCAGTGAGTTGAGACGGGATTCGAACCCAGGGCTCTCGTCCCGGGCCGAACGGGGGAGGTGCTTCTTGGAAAAACTGACGCTGATCTCCCTGAGGCCCAGCTAGAAATGTTGATTCACAAACAAACGTTTACTGCACGCGGCTGGCGAGCGTGTGTCCGGAGCGCCAAAGGCTGGGTTTAACCTGGAACAAAGCCTGGCCTGACTTGGGGTCTCAGTTTCTCCTTCTGAAAACCAGAGACTGAGCGAGGGCTATGGGCTCTGCCGGACCTAGATTCAAATGCCAGCGCGGCCACTGCCAGGCTGTGTGACCTCAACCCGTTCCTTTATCTCTCTGCGCTTGGGTGTCTCATGGGTGCTGGGCTGGGACATTTCCCAAAGGGGCGCGACAGGCAGAGGCTGGGCGGTGGAACCTTGAATGTCAAGTCCAAGGGTTTAGGCTCGTCTCCCAGACCCTGGAGAGCCGTAGAGGGCTTATGAGCACCTCAGGGATTGGGTGCAGGAAACTGGCCTCAGGCCCCTGTTTTCTGCCATATTCTCATTCTCTGTTGAACCACATGGGTGATGATTGAGCCTCAGGGTCCTGGGCCTTCTCCAGGGAGGGCTGTGCAGATGGTCAGCACTCAGTAGATGCTCAGAAAGTGAGCAGACGGTGCCCACTTCCCCACTGACATCTGCCATTAGGCTGTTTTCAAAAAGACCCCACCCGAGAGTAAGAGGTAGGCCGCCAGGTGTTTTTCCCAAATGTTATTGAAAGTGACAAATGATGGGAGTGGAGGTGGGGGTGAGGAACCAGGTGAGGGGCCGGGAGAGGATGTGGGACTGGTTTGTGTGTGAAGGTGGGGGTGGGCAGGAAGTTTTGCAGGAACCTGTGGGTTTCACTTTTGCTTCTGCACCTCAGTCCAGAAGACAATCCCTGGGGCTGTTGCTCTGTGGCCTCGGTTTCCCCAGGCTGGGAAATGGGTACATCTGGTCTCTCCCACCTCCTGGCCTGTTGGGATTGACACATGGTGACTTAATTATCTGGGGAGGCATGACCTGCACTGTGACAATGCACCAGGCCCTGCAAGCCAACAGTACTGCATGTCCCCACCACCATTTATTTACCCAGCGCTGGCCCAAAGCTGAGCTCGGCGTATTGGTTTTATCAAATCTTCCCAGCACCTTGCCTGGTGTACAGACGGGGAACTGAGGCTCAGAGGAACAGCTGGGCGCAGGCTGGATCCAAACACCAGCCCCCACGCCTTGCTTGTCGCCTGGATTAGTGGCTGACCCCGCTTTCCCACACCTTGTCCTGCTCTGTGCCTTCTCCCTGGGACACTGTTCCTGTTCCTGTGAAGCTTGAGGTTTCTTCTCCCTCCCTGTGCAGAGCTGTGGCTGAGCTGTGTCGGCAGCTGGGGTGTGTGGGCTGATGCACTTGCCGAGCAAGTAGAGCTGTTGCTGGGCGACTGTTCTGGGGGAGTTGGCGGGTGGCGGGTGGGGGGGTGGCTGGAGATAATGCCGTTCCCAACTTCCCTCTGTCAGGGTGGGCACTGGGGCAGGGCACAAGGTACAGGTGGGCTCAGCCTGAGCAGGGGGCTGGTGGCCAGAGGAGCTGGGAGGGAGGGAGGGAGAGAGGGAGGGAGGGAGGGAGGGAGGGAGGGAGGGAGGGAGGGAGGAAAGAAAGAAGGAAGGAAGGAAGGAAAGCAATGTGTTGGCAGAACAGAAGACAGGGCACAACTGCACAAGATCCTGACTCTAGGTTTTTGTTTTGTTTTAAATATTTTTTTTAAAATATATTTTACTGATTTTTTACAGAGAGGAAGGGAGAGAGATAGAGAGTCAGAAACATCGATGAGATAGAAACATCGATCAGCTGCCTCCTGCACATCTCCCACTGGGGATATGCCCGCAACCCAGGTACATGCCCTTGACCGGAATCGAACCCGGGACCCTTCAGTCCGCAGGCCGACGCTCTATCCACCGAGCCAAACCGGTTTCGGCAGTTTTAAATATTTTTTATTGATTTCAGAGAGGGAGAGAAAGATAGAAACATCAATGATGAGAGAGAATCATTGATCGGCTGCCTCCTGCACACCCCCCACTGGCATGTGCAACCCAGGCGTGTGCCCTGACCAGGAATCAAACCATAACCTCCTCGTTCATAGATGGGTACTCAGCCACTGAGCCACGGCGGCCTAGGGACTTTAGGGTTTTTAAGGGTCAGGCTGGCATTTTGGGGGGGGGGGATGATGGGGGAGGAGTGTTGCCAAGAGATGGGGCAGTGGCCCTGGGGAAAAGTGCATGGAGTGGGGTGGGGGCCTGCCTTAACCCACCTGTGGGCTCCAGGGTCCTCTCCACCCTCTGCCTTATTTCCCAGAGCTCCTGGCAGTGGCCAAAGCATGGGAACGGTGTGGGGGTGGGAGTGTGAACACCAAAGCCTGCCAAGTGAGGCCAGGAGCTCCTGGCTGTGGGCAGTGACCACCAGGAGGCCAGAAGTGCTTCATGCCACCACTGACAATAACAGTAATAGCAGACTTAATAAAAATAACATTTGGAAAATATGACTCCCACTGGGCCATGGGGGAGTCCAGTTAAGGGCAGAGCAGGAGTGGTCGCGCCCAGTTTCCTATCCTGCCCCAAAACCAGCTGCATGTGTGCTCCGCCTGGGCCACCGCCTAACCCTACCCCCACCTGCCCCTACAGCTGCCGCAGCGGGAACCGTAAGAGCCTTGTGGTAGGAACACCCTCACCAACCCTTTCCAGGCCCCTGTCACCACTGTCAGTCCCAACCGGTGAGCATGGGAGCAGGCGGGCGGGTGCTGTGTCCTCTCTCCTCCCCCGATGACTCAGTTTCCCCTGGCCTCCTGATCAGCAGGCAACAGCCCCCTGGACAGTCCCCGGAACTTCTCGGCTGTGTCAGCTGTCAACTTCCCCTTTGCCCGGAGGTGAGTGGTCCCTGGCTTGGGGGGAGGGTGTCCTCGTGACGGCTGAGGGGACAGGCAGGGTGTGTTCGCTGGATGGACCTGCCTCCTCACTGGCCTTTTCCCCTCCCGGCCCTGCCCGGTGTTGGTCCCTCCCTCTGGTTTCTGCCCCTGCCTCGGTCTTCTGCAGCCACATCTCTCGAACAGACAGGTAATGGCAACAAGCTCTAGGGGTGGGGGTGAGAGGGGACGCCACCGGGTCTAAGAAATACTAATTCACTGAAAGCAATTTACGCATGTCATAGGAGTTTAACAAGAGTTCATGGAGGATCTGTTCTGTGCCAGGCATTTATTTTATTGTTTAATTTACTGATTGATTTTAGGGGGGGTGGGGGAGAGAAGCATCAACTTGTTGTTCCACTTATTTATGCATTCATTGGTTGCTTCTTGGGTGTGCGCCCTGATTCGGGATTGAACCCGCAATCTTGGCGATGGGTACGACGCTCTAACACGCCGAGCTACCGCAGCCAGGGCATGTGTGCCAGGCTTTTACACGTCACTTATTCATTCAGCGTTTATTGAGTGCCCGCTGGGAGGCTGAGGAATGGGGGGCTGGCCTTTGGCCTTTGGGGAGTCCTCAGCCTGGCGGAGGCAGCCAGCATGTCCCCCAGCAGGTGCAACTCGGAGGGGTGGCAGCTTGGCGGGGGGCGGGGGGGCGGGGTGTGGGCACCGGCTGCTGGAGTCAGGGAGGACTCCAGGAGAGGTATAAGGACGAGGAAGAAACATAGAGGAATTGCCCACCCTGACGTGCTGTTCTCGGCCTTACAGAGTCCTTCCTCCAGTGGGGCCAGAATCTGGCAGCCACAAACCACAAGGGCCCTGGTCTTCCTGCCAATTCTGGTTCTCCTTTCCAGGGCTGATGGCAGAAGATGGTCCCTCGCATCCCTCCCGTCTTCTGGCTATGGAACCAACACGCCCAGCTCCACCGTCTCGGTACCTACAGTCCCACCTTAGCGGGCAGACAGGCGGGTGCAGGGTGGGGGGACATGCCTTTGTGTTTTTCAAGGGGTCAGATAGCTGTGCAGTCAGCAGATTCCTGGCCGCTGCCCCTGTGCTGTGTTCCAGGCGATGTGGGGGGCCCCAGAGAACCCAGACTTAGCCCCAGGAGCTCCCCTAGGGTACACAGGTTATCACAGGGCCTGGCCAGAGGGGATCTTGGCGCTGCCATGTGGAACAGGCTGGGGTATGAAGGGATAGGAACCAGGCATTCTGGGCCTTCGGGGGGGCGGGGGTAGTGCTGGGGTCCTGGCTGTGGTGCTGACCATCAACCCGTGACTCTGACCCCCTCCTACCAGTCGAGCTCATCCTCCCGGGAGCATCTCCACCAGCTTCCTTTCCAACCGACGCCGGACGAACTGCGTTTCCTGTCCAAGCATTTCCGCAGCTCGGAGAGTGTGGCTGATGAGGAGGGTGGCCACCGCTCACCCCGCCTTCGACCCCGCTCCCGTAGCCTCAGGTGGGCTTTGACCTCTAGCCCGTGCCCTGGCACCTCCCTGGGCTGGCTTTGGATGAAAACATGGCTCCTCCCCGCTTCTGGCCTTGACCCTGTCCTAGCCTGGCTCAGCCCCCTTCCCCTGGGCTGGGTCTCAGGTCCTATGTCACAAGCTGATCATCACCCCCCTTCAGCCCTGGACGCACAACAGGAACCTTCGACAATGAGATCGTCATGATGAATCATGTGTACCGGGAGAGGTTCCCAAAGGTGGGCAGTGCCTGTGGCTGGATGGGCCCCAACCCCCCTCCACGTTGCTGCCCCTCGGTGACAGACAGGCAGGCTCTGCCCTGGCTGTGTCCCCACATCTGTCCATTTCTATTTCTCCCTCCGGGTCTCAAATGTTCCCCCAGTCCTCCGACCCCATAGGCTTCACAGTCACCTCTCCCCCCACTGTCGCGCCTGCCCTCCACCTGCATGTGCTGTTCCCCAGTCCCGTCCGATGACCAGGTCACCCCTCTGCCCCCGCCAGGCCACGGCCCAGATGGAGGGCCGTCTGCAGGAGTTCCTCACTGCCTACTCGCCCGGTGCCCAGCTGGCCCTGGCCGATGGCGTCCTGGGCTTCATCCACCACCAGATTGTGGAGCTGGCCCGTGACTGCCTGGCCAAGTCTGGAGAGGCCCTGGTCACCTCCCGCTACTTCCTGGAGATGCAAGAGAAGCTGGAGAGGCTGCTGCAGGATGTGTGTGGGGGGCTGGGGGTCCCCGGGCGGGGGAGGACAGGGACCAGGGCCTCTGAGTGATGCCCCGCCCACCCGCCCCCAGGCCCACGAGCGCTCGGACAGCGAGGAGGTCGGCTTCGTGGTCCAGCTGGTCCGGAAGCTGCTGATCATCATCTCGCGGCCAGCAAGGCTCCTCGAGTGCCTCGTGAGTCTCCTCAGCGCAGGGGTCGAGCAGAGCTCAGACCGGGTCCCCAGGAGACAAGACGCAGTTCTCCCTGTGTAGGACCGGAGAGGCTGCCAGCCTGGGTGGGCTTCCTGTAGGAGGGGACCCCGGGGACAGTTGGACCCACAGGTCAGAGGAAACAGCGTTTGCAAGGGCCTGGAGGGGAGACCAAGCCCGGGCTGACCAGAGCTCTGCACCCCCAGGAGTTTGACCCTGAAGAGTTCTACCACCTGCTGGAGGCCGCCGAGGGCCAGGCTCGAGAGGGCCAGGGCATCAAGACGGACCTGCCGCAGTACATCATTGGGCAGCTGGGCCTGGCGAAGGACCCTCTGGAGGGTGAGCTGACGTAGGGCAGGGAGGAAAGGAGACTGAGGAGAGGCAGGGGTATAGTCATATTATCTTTGTCTGTTTTCTGCCTTTGGTCGCCTATGGGACCCACTATGGGGAAAGGGCCCGAGATTTCAGGGTCAGGTGGCTGCACATTGGACCCCGTGACCTGCCAGGGCCTTGGGACCTCTGTGTTCTCAAACGCCAAGTGAAATGGGCCAGGGCACCAGGGGACCACCACTGGCATTGACTTTCACATCGTCCTGCAAATTCACAAAGCCTGTTTCCAGTCTCCTCTGACGGTGGCCCCAGGGGTGGATGCGGAGCCAGTTCAGGCCACCTGCAGACAAGGACTCCCCCAAACAGCCAGGATTGGGGAGCCAAGATGGAACTGGGAATGGCTTGTCCTGGGGTGGGCAGGGCAGGCTCTGGGAAGAGGTGACGTTCAGGCTGAGGATGGAGAGGTGACCAGATGCAGGTCTGGGAGAGAAAAAGGGGGAGCTAGGCAGGGGAACTACAAAGGCCCGGAGGAGGGACTGTGTCTGGCATGTCGGAAGAGCAGCGGAGAGGGGTATAGCTCAGGAAAGGGGAGCTGGCTGGAGGCAAGGGGGTTGGCAAGGCCTGGTTTCAGTGGCCAGTGTTCACCTAGCATTATTGCTGTGCTAACATGGGACTGGGTTGCCATTGTCCCCATTCAAAGCTGGAAAGACTGAGGCTCTAGGCCAGTGATGGCGAACCTTTTGAGCTCGGCAGGTCAGCATTTTGAAAAACCTTCACTTTGGTGCCGTGTCACATATAGAAATGTTTTGATATTTGCAACCATAGTAAAACAAAGATTTTTTTTTTAATATTTTATTGATTTTTTACAGAGAGGAAGGGGGAGGGATAGAGAGTTAGAAACATTGATCAGTGGCCTCCTGCACAACCCCTACTGGGGATGTGCCCGCAACCAAGGCACATGCCCTTGACCAGAATCGAACCTGGGACCCTTCAGTCCGCAGGCCGATGCTCCATCCACTGAGCCAAACCGGTCAGGGCAAAGATTTATATTTTTGATATTTATTTTATATATTTAAATGCCATTTAACAAAGAAAAATCAACCCAAAAAATGAGTTCGCGTGTCACCTCTGACACGCGTGTCATAGGTTCACCATCACTGCTCTAGGCAGATGAGCTAGAGCAGGGGATCAGACACAGGTATGCCCGAGGCCAGACCACTGGTGGACTGGCCTTGTGGCCGAAGCTGGCTTCCTGTCTGTCCAGTGGAAATAACTCAGGTTCGGCTGGGGGCGGGCCTGCTGTCAGAGGGCGTAGGAAGTGGTGAGGCAGATGGCGACTGAGGCTGTGGGGGCAGGACACCTACCCAATACCTTGGGGGGCCGCTGAGAGTGGAAGGGGCTGCATTTGAACCAGGTCTCTCTCACCCCTGAGGCTCCACCCCCCCTTCCAGACTAACTCTGGGACCGTGAGACTTCATTGCCACTGTCACAGCTCACAACTCATGGACCACTCACCGCCTCCAACCTTTTGCCAAAACCTCGGGCGGGACTGTAAGGGGGCTCCTCCCCGTTGGCCACACCCCGAGTTAGGAGGTTTTTAGGAGCCAGGGTTTGATGAAAGCTGAGTAGCTGGAGCTTGGGCTGCCTGCTCGTCCTTCTAGACCAGCCGTGGGCAAACTACGGCCCGCGGGCTGGATCCGGCCCGTTTGAAATGAATAAAACTAAAAAAAAAAAAAAGACCGTACCCTTTTATGTCATGATGTTTACTTTGAATTTATATTAGTTCACACAAACACTCCATCCATGCTTTTGTTCCGGCCCTCCGGTCCAGTTTAAGAACCCATTGTGGCCCTCGAGTCAACAAGTTTGCCCACCCCTGTTCTAGACAGTTCCTCAGTTGTTTAGTCCAGCCTCCTGAGTTCCGCTCAGACTTGGACACGGTCAGGGCCCATTGTCAGTACATGGGAGCTGGGCAGGGGAGGCGCCACAGCCCTAGCCCCAGATGAGCCTTGGAGGCCTCAGGAAATCTGGGTGATAGGCAAGGTGGAGAGGCCCCATCCAAGGCTCTTTCTTCCCTTGTCTTGCAGAGATGGTGCCTCTGAGTCACCTTGATGACAAAGGACAGTCCCCGGCACCTGAGTCCCTGGAGGTGAGGCACAGAGTTTTGGGTCCCTATACCTGTCTTGTTCTTTCCAGGCAGCTGTGGGAGGGGCTGGGTTTGCAGAAGTTTTGCATGGCTGGTGCCTAATACATGCCTGTGACTATGAGGGGAAGGTGGGGGAAGTTAGATTGCTGTGCTGTGTAGGTTGGGCAGGGCTGGAGGGGGCACTGGGAAGGTTTTGAAGGATGTGTAGGAGTTTTCTGGGTAAAGGGCACATCTTGAGCAAAAGCTCAGAAACTTGGACACTGAGTTGGATTTTAGATGGAAGAGAAAGTAGCATCAGGCACCAAGATTTGGGGGCCGGAGGAGCCCAAACCACTCCTCAGGGAGCCAGGACCCTGAGCCCTTCTTGTCCCACAGAGCCGTGCCCTGGTTGGTCCGTCACGGAGGAAGCCATGTGAGAGTGACTTCGAGACCATCAAGCTCATTAGCAATGGGGCCTATGGGTGAGTCCTCAGGTCCCCCACAAACCCATTTCTCAGATGCCCACAGAGATGGCGAAGGCCCAGCAGCCCCTGAGTGCACAGGCAGGGAAGCTGAGGCCTGCAGAGGTATATGGAGATGCAACACAGCTGGCACGACCTTGAATGTACTCATCCTTGATCCAGGTGTAGGGGGTTCTGGCCAGGAAAAAAGATGACCACATGGTGGCAGTAACACGCAGTGAGCATTATCGGCCACTTGGACAGATTTGCAGAGGGGAGGGAGTGGCGAGTCCCCGACAGCATGAGACCAGCAGAGCAAGATGGGAGAGGGGCCCAGTGGCCAGGTGGGGTGTCTTTGGGTCAGAGAGCCCCAAAGGGCAGCAGCAGCATGTGTGGGTTCCTTATAACCCCAGGGCTTATCTGTGTCTGGGAGCCGTTGGGTACAGTTTCATCAAGTCTATCAAGCCAGCAGGCACGAAGTGGCTAAAAATCTGCTTATTTGGATTATAGTTAAACCCCTGAGTGGGTGCAGGCGTTTGAGTTAATGGGTCTCCGCCTGCTGTGAATGAATAAATACTCTCAGGGCCGGCACACCAGGGCCGTGTCTGGTTCATTCGTGGGACACCAGGGCGGGCAGCTTCACCTATGGTGGCTGCTTTGGGAGAGGGGCCAGGTAGGGGGAAAGGTGTCCCAGATGGAGAGCACCGCACCGGCCAACGCCCAGCAGGCGGGGTCCTGGGCCCAGGTTGGGTCCCCGTGCTGGCCAGGGCCTCGAGCGCAGGCCTCACCAGCCCCGCCTGTCTCCCAGGGCCGTCTACCTGGTGCGGCACCGGGACACGCGCCAGCGCTTCGCCATCAAGAAGATCAACAAGCAGAACCTGATCCTCCGCAACCAGATCCAGCAGGTCTTCGTGGAGCGCGACATCCTCACCTTCGCGGAGAACCCCTTTGTGGTCAGCATGTTCTGCTCCTTTGAGACCCGGCGCCACCTCTGCATGGTCATGGAGTACGTGGAAGGTGCGGTCCCGGGGGCGGCGCGCCTCCAGCAGCGGCGAGCTCGCCCTCTCTGCCTGGGAGAGAGCCCTGCCTTGGCCAGGTTGGGCTCCGCTCTGTCCTCCAGGGGCTCCCAGCCGGCCTCGGAAGCCCTCAGCCTACGATGGGGGATCAGGGCTGGGGGAGCCCAAAGGAGAGTGTTAGGTGGGGAGTCTTTGGGTCAGAGAGCCACCAAGGCAGCAACAGCGAGTGTGGGTTCCTCGTAACCCCAGGGTTTATCTGTGTCTGGGGGGCGCTGTTAGGGTGGGACCCCCGGAGGGCAGGGGAAAGATGCCCATCCTTGCAGGGGAGACTGGTGGACAGGCCTGGAGGCTGGAAGAAGGGGGGGGCGGGGCTGGGGGGGAGCTTCGGCTTCAGGTTTGCAGTTCAGGATAGAGCAGTACCTTCAGGTAAGTGCCTGAACGGGCACCAGGGCGCTACCAGGCAAGGAGAGAGCATGCACTTTGGGGGCACCAGCTGTGTACAGGGAAACCGCTGTGCACTTGACACAGCTGCTCCTCTATCCGGGGAAATCAGGAGGCAGGGTCTGTCCTCCCCAGACCCCTGCCCGGTTCCCCTCCCGGATTCAGGACCCCCTGGGGACCTTATGCACCAGGCGGGGAGCTACAGAGCCATGGGGCAGGGCTGTGGAGACGACGCCTCTGAGCACGTGTGCCCCCTGCAGGCGGTGACTGTGCCACGCTTCTGAAGAACATGGGCCCGCTGCCCGTGGACATGGCCCGCATGTACTTCGCGGAGACGGTCCTGGCGCTGGAATACCTGCACAACTACGGCATTGTGCACCGAGACCTCAAGCCTGACAAGTAAGCAGCTGAGGCCGCAGGGCGGGTCCCCGAGGGCTGGGGGTGGGGTTTGGAGCCAGGCAGGGGGGCGGGGCCTCAGTAGCCCCTGGGGCTGCTGAGGAGCCCCACCTATCTGGATTCTGTTGGCAACATGGGGCCCCTACCGCCAGGAAGGCAGGGAACTTGCACATCTTGAGCATCTGGTGTGTACAGAGGAGAGCAGTTACTTAATAGGCACTTGTTGTATACAGGGAAAGGACTGCACTTAGGAGGTGGTGCCAGGAAAGGGGAGGGAATGTGCACTTAGGATGCAGAACTGCACATGGGATGGGAGCATGCACTCGGAGCTGCTACTGCACAAGGGGAAAGAACATGCACTTATGAGGCGCCAGCTATATACAGGGAAAAGGAACATGCATGTTGCAAGACCTTATATGTGAAGAAAGGGAGTGTGCATGTCATGAGCACGTGTTGTGTTTTAGTTCAGGAAGGAAAGGAAGAGACCATGTTTATTGAGTCTTGGGATATTTGTTTTATTCTAGCATTTAGTAAGCACCTACTGTGTGCCAGGTTCTCTATGGGTGGCTGGGAGACATGCATGTGAATGTGAATAATCCTTCATGCTTTGTAGTCCCTACATAATTTTCTAAGCGCTCTCCCCTGCATTAATTGAGCACCTGCTGTGTACAAAGGAAAAGGCCACCCATATATTGAGTGCCCTCTGGATAGGAAGCAAGAACCACATGTTTCTTAGGTACTTGCTATGTGGAGGTGTGAACGTAAGTGGTAAGAGCCCTGTGTGTTTTCAGAGCACCTTGTAATTTGCAAGTGGCTTAGAAAACAAAACCAATGTGTATTTGGCACCTGCTGTATACCGGGCCTGTGTTCAGTGCTCTAAGGAAGCTGTGTGCCCAACAGGCCTCTTTGAGATCATCCTGGGCTGGAGTGGGGTGGGGTGGGGTCTTCCGAGTGTCTCAGGTCAGACCCCAATGAAGGGCCTGCCCCTTTCAGCATCCTCACCTGCAAGACGGGGCTAGAAGGTGCCCAACTTTGCAGGGTTGAGGGAGGGATGGGTGCACACAGTAGGTGCTTCAGATAAATCTTTGGAAAATTTCAAATGCACCCCAAAGCCAAGAGAAGGTACATTAGTTCTCTAGGGCTGCCATAACAAAATACCGTAGACTGGGCAGTTTAACCAACAGAAGTGTATTCTCACAGTCTGGAGGCCGGAAGTCCAAGATCAGGGTGTCAGCAGGGCCGCACCCTCTCTGAAGGCACCGGGGAGGGACCTGTTCCAGGCTCTCCCCCAGCTTCGGGTAGTTCCTTGGTTTGTGGCAGAGTCACTTCAGTGTTCACATGACATCTCCCTCTGTGCATGTCTGAGTCCAAATGTTCCCTGTTTACAAGGACACCAGTCATATTGGATTAGAGGCTGCCCTGCCCCAATTTGCCCTCATTTTAAGTAATCGCATGTCCAACAACGCTCTCTCCAAGTGAGGTCACGTCCATGGTTACTGGGGGTTAGGACTTCAGCGTGTGTATTTTGGGGGGCACACTTCAGCCCATAACAGAAGTGCCCACCCCCATACTCAGGTTCCACAGCTGCCAACACTTGGCCAGTCCTTTCCTCCCTCCCTGCTGGACGATTTGAAGGAAATCCCAGGCATCGTATCATTTCATTTATAAGAAGAGCCGATCAGGAATTCTCTTATCATTGATGTTCCTCTCTGAAATCAATTATATAAATGTATATGTATTTACAAAATGAACGTATTTTAGACAGTGTGCCGTAGGAGCTCAGGAAATTTTGGTGGTCGCACGGCCTTGGTGTTGGAGCATGTGGCTGTACCTGACAGCTACACCAAAGTGTTTTATTTTTTTAAATATATTTTTATTGATTTCAGAGAGGAAGGGAGAGGGAGAGAGAGATAGAAACATCAATGATGAGAGAGAATCATTGATCAGTTGCCTCCTGCATGTCCCCTACTGGGGATTGAGCCCACAACCCAGGCATGTGCTCTTGACCAGAATCTAACCTGGGACCCTTCAGTCCGCAGGCCAACGCTCTATCCACTGAGCCTAAACTAGCTAGGGCACCAAAGTGTTTTTGTTTTTCTAATATATTTTATTGATTTTTTACAGAGAGGAAGGGAGAGGGAGAGAGGATTAGAAACATTGATGAGAGAGAAACATTGATCAGCTGCCTCCTGCACACTCCCTACTGGGGATGTGCCCGCAACCAAGGTGCATGCCCTTGACCAGAATTGAACCTGGGACCCTTCAAGTTTGCAGGCCGATGCTCTATCCACTGAGCCAAACCAGTTAGGGCACCAAAGTGTTTTTTATGCAGCTGTTGCACACAGTGGTTGCTCAAGAAACAATCTTATTTTTAAAAAACAGTGAATACCCATAATAAGTGCACAGAATTGTTTTTTTACAGAGTTGAGGTACACAAGTGGTGCCAAATAGATGGCTCATCCAACAACTTGGCTATATACAGTGAGTTCTACAGAAATTTGTTTTTAAGCAGGAGAGGGTTCTAGGAGGTACATGAAAATGTGACTATAAAGATGGACCATGTGATTCGATCATTTAGTAAATAATTTCTATATTTAAGCAAGAAAACAAATAGTGGTATACATGGTAGGTGTACAAGTTTGTTTTTTATTTCATCCTTACCCAAGGATATGTTTTATTGATTTTTTTTTATTTTATTTTTTTTTTAGAGAGAGAGGAAAGGAGAGAGAGCAAGAGGGAGAGAGAGAGAGAAAGATCAAAGTAAGAAACATACATTGGTCGCCTCCCGTATGCGCCCTGACTGGAGATCGAAACCACAGCCTTTTGGTGTACAGCAAGCATGTCAAAGGCTAACACGGGCCAAATAAACAAGGTTGAAGTTTACGTGAGCCACAAAAAAACAAAAGCTTCAATTTTCATAGAAACGTAGGTTTATTTCGATAGAGACATGCTGAATTCAACAAAGGGCTGAAATAAATGAGTAATCGTTACATAAAATAATAGAACATTTTAATAAAAATTAATGTTGTTTCTTGAACATTAACTTACCAGACACTGAATAACTGCACCAATTAATAATCGTAACGCACACACACACACACACACAAAATAAGCATAACACAAACCTATTTTTCTTGTTCTCCGAAAGCGAAATATTTCCTGTTGCGCACACCAAACAAGTCAGTACAAGACTAATGACGTGGCCATTGGCTGCTAAAACATTCGCTGCTGGTTTTAGTGGAGAGAAAGGGTACGCCTGCGTGTAAGGCGCGTAAGGGAAATGAATGCAACACGATTATAGTAATCAGTCATTATCGAACATTGTAGTTTGTTATTAATAATTATAACAGTATTATAAAAATTAAGTTACGAAATTTTTATTAAAACGTTTCTTACATACCATTATATTGTCTGAGCTGCAAAAATATTCATTGTGGGTGGCGAGTTTGACATGCTTGGTGTAGAGGATGACACTTGAACCAACTGAGCCACCCAGCCAGGGCTAGATGTGCAAGTTTTTAAAAAATGGGTCCAGCCCTGACCAGTTTGGCTCAGAGGATAGAGCGTCGGCCTGCGGACTGAGGGGTCCCAGGTTCGGTTCCGGTCAAGGGCATGTACCTTGGTTGCGGGCATATCCCCAGTAGGGGGTGTGCAGGAGGCAGCAGATTGATGTTTCTCTCATCAATGTTTCTAATTCTCTATCCCTCTCCCTTCCTCTCCGTAAAAAATCAATAAAATATATTAAAAAAAATAAAAATAAAAAATGGGTCCACTCATGAGGTGCACAGATATATTTCTGTGTATATCAGGTCCTTGAGATATATTCAATTTTCTTTTCTCTTTTAAAAAATATATTTTTATTGATTTTAGAGAGAAAGGGAGAGGGAGAGATAGAAAACATCTTTAATGAGAGAGAATCATGGATTGGCTGCTTCCTGCACCCCCACCCCCACCCCCACACAGGGGATTGAGCCAGGCATGTGCCCTGACTGGGAATTGAACTGTGACCTCTAGTTCATAGGTCGATGCTCAACCACTGAGCTGCACTGGCCAGGCTCAATTTTCAACATGGAATGTAAAAAATGGGTGCTTGCAAAGTGTTTAATTTGTTACAGTAATGGATGTGTGTACAAAAGTACACTAGATACCACCCCTCCCCCCCCCCCCGCCTCCCAGCAGGTGTTCAGGAGATGGTGTAACACACAGTTGGAAGATGCTGTGATTCCCAGAAAATTTAGTTTTGCACAGCAAAGTATACAGTAGGTGCTCAATAGCAACACCAAATGTACCCAATAGGTGCACAGAGACGTTTGCCAGATTTGTCATACTGCCTGAGACCCGTTGGTTCTTGTGATGATGTGGCTGTGCACTGGAAGGGTTTCTTAATCCCCCGGGGGGCTCTGGCCCATCCTGGGTGGAGCCAAGTTCAAGGGCCGCTGGGCCCCTAGCCTGAGCCTTCCGCCCGCCCACCCGCAGCCTGCTGATCACCTCGCTGGGCCACATCAAGCTGACCGACTTCGGCCTGTCCAAGATCGGGCTCATGAGCATGGCCACCAACCTCTACGAGGGCCACATTGAGAAGGACACCAGGGAGTTCATGGACAAGCAGGTGGGTGGGCAGGTGCCCCTGCCTGTTGGGCCCCCTCCGCCTGGAGCCTGACCCCAGGACATGGTGAGACTTGGCTGTAAAAAAGGAGAAAATGAACTGTCCCCTGTACTTCTGCCCACCCCTTGCTCCCAGCCTGGCCCCGGCCTCCCTGACTCTTCCGGGGTTTCTCTCGGGCTGGGGGCCGTCCTCAGTCCCCCGTTCTATCCTATCCCAGGTGTGCGGGACGCCCGAGTACATCGCCCCTGAAGTGATCTTCCGCCAGGGCTACGGCAAGCCGGTGGACTGGTGGGCCATGGGCGTCGTCCTCTATGAGTTCCTGGTGGGCTGTGTGCCTTTCTTTGGAGATACCCCCGAGGAGCTCTTTGGCCAGGTGGTCAGTGGTACGTCCTCCCCCCGCCCCCCGGGGGGCCACGGGTTTGAGTCTCTGGGGCTCAGGGCAGCAGTTTGCCCATCTGTGAGAGAGATGGGGCCACCCCAGGTGTGGGCCATGCGCCTATGGTATGCCTGGCCCCAGCTGGGCACTGGGGACACAGCTGCGGACACCATGGACAACCCTTTGGCACTCACTGTCTGGTAGGCAAGACGGACAGTTAGCAAGATAAATAAGCAAATTATCGAGCAATTAGATGCCAAAAATGCCAAGAAGGAGAAGGCGCAGAAGGGAGAGGGGCCATGGTGCTGGGGGCGCTGCATTAAGTAGAGAGCTGTGGGGGCCTCAGAGACGACCTGTGAGCAAACACCTGAAGGTGAGAGGGAGCTACGCACGTAGAAGATGGGAAGGTGCTCTGGACAGACAGCACAGCCAGAGCAGAGGCTGGGCGGCGGGACCAAGCCTGACCATCCCAGCCCCCCCCCCCCCCATTTTAGATGAGATCCTGTGGCCGGAGGGGGAGGAGGCCCTGCCAGCTGACGCCCAGGACCTCATCACCAGGCTCCTTCGGCAGAGCCCCCTGGACCGTCTTGGCACTGGTATGTGTGGAGGCTGGGGTCAGTAAGAACTCCTGACGGGCTGCACGGAGGAGAGGGACTGGGAGCTGGGGTTTTGAAGGATGCATAGGCGTTTGCCAAGAATTAGCACAAGACCTTGAAGGAATAGCAGGTGGCTCGTTCCGGTGCAGGGGGAGAACTCTGAGGCTGAGTGAGTGTGTGAGCCGCAAGATCACCAGGGGCCGTGCCCTAAGGTCCTCAATGGCCCACCCCAGTGGCTCCCACAGTCACCTAGTGGATGGTTAAGGAACCATTTGAGACGTGCAGCCACCCGTTAACATGGGGCGTCATGTTCATAATGAAGCTGGGCCATGGGAGAGGACAGTGGGGCCGAGGCTGGGGAACAGGACACCTTCATGCAGTCAGCTCTACTCCAGGGAGCAGCAACGTGGGGACGGCCCAGGAAGGAAGCCCTTCTAAGGCCCTGGGGCTTCTACGGGTGGTGGGAACCCAGCATCCACCAGAAGGAGGAGCCGGGCCTGGGTTCAAGCCCCAGCTCTTCCTCTCCGGGCTCTTAAACGGTGGCCGGCTTCCCCCCCACCCCCAACCCCCATCTTTCTAGTTCTGTGTTGGGAAGCCTGGGGCAGGGCCCACAGTGCTCAGCTGGCATGTCTGCAGGTGGCACCCATGAGGTCAAGCAGCACCCCTTCTTCCGGACGTTGGACTGGGCAGGGCTTCTGCGCCACAAGGCCGAGTTCGTGCCACAGCTGGAAGCCGAGGACGACACCAGCTACTTCGACAGTGAGTACCAGTCCCAGGAGCGGAGAGGGGTGTGTGCTTGCCCCCTCACCCTGGGCCTAGAGCTTCCAACTTCCTGAACTTCCCGAGAAGCTGAGGCAGGTCTGCCAGCTGGTTCCTGTTCTGGGTTCAGGAGGTGCTGCACCTGCTCACGTTGTGGGCGAGGACAGCAGGGCACTAATGTGGCAGATCCTTGCCCGGGCCTTGCAGCAGGCTGGCCTTCCAGCATGGAACCCCGTCTGTCGCACAGGGCGGGGCACCTTGCCCAGCTGCTGTAGAGGGCTCGTCCCCCTCAGGGCTTCAGCCAGACACAGCCAAGGCCCTTGGTTTCCAGCACCTCTTCAGAACGTGGTGTGTGATCTCGGGCATGTCAGAGGTCCTCTCTGAGTGTCTGTCTCTTCCTCTGTAAGACGAGGAACATACTTTACATTGGAGGTGCACCATTTTCCTAATTCTGGGTGACCTCTCTCAAGGGTGAAGACACTAACCCGTGGACACAAGAGTTCCCACCCACGGTCCCACCGCTTTCATGGACACAGCTCAGGGGGACTCCCCGATACGCACTCTGCTGCCCCAGCCACTTGTCCCTAAACACACAGGGCATAGTCCCACTTGGAAGCCTTTGCCATGTGGTGCCCCTGCCGCACCCTCTCCACACACCCCACGACCCTCACAGCCCCTTCACGTGGGCTGTGTGCGCCTCTCCCTCCTGCAGCGCGCTCAGAACGGTACCGGCACCTCGGCTCTGAGGACGATGAAACCAACGATGAGGAGTCATCCACGGAGATCCCCCAGTTCTCGTCCTGCTCTCACCGGTTCAGCAAGGTGAGGCCCGGGCCCTGGACATAGAAAGTGCTCAGGAAACATGGCAAGCTGTTTGTTTGTTTGCATATTTTTTTTTATGATAAAATATACCACTTTATCCGTTTTAGAGTGTGCAAGTCACTGACATTTAGCACCTGTACAATACTGTGCAATCATCAACTCAATCTAGTTCCAGAACATTTCCATTACCCCAAAGGAGCCCCATCCCCATTAGCAGTCACTCCCTACGCCCACCCTTCCAGCCCCTCACAAGCACCAGTCTGCGTCCTGCCTGTGGATTTGCCTCTTCTGGACAATCCATACAGAGGGACTCACGTTTGGGCTTCTGTGTGTGGCTTCTCTCGCACTCAGCATTCGTGCCCAAGGCTTACCCACGTGGTAGCACATGTCAGTGCTTCGTCCCTCCATGGCTGAGTAACCTTCCATCCTGTAGATGGCCCACAAGGTATTATTACTTCATCGGCCGATGGACATTTGGGTTGTTTCTACTTTTTGGATATTGTAACTAGGGCTCCTATGCTGGGTATCATTTTATTTATTCATTTAAAAATATATATGCATATATTTATTGGTTTCAGAGAGGGAGGGAGAGGGAGAAAGAGAGAGAAACATCAATGATGAGAGAGAATCATGGATCAGCTGCCTCCTGCACACCCCGCACCGGGAATCAAGCCCTCAACCCGGGCATGGGCCCTGACTGGGAATCGAACCATGACCTCCTGGTTCGTAGGTCGGCGCTCTACCACTGAGCCACGCCGGCTGGGCTGCGTGTCATTTTACAATGTCACAAGCTTAACTTAAGTTCCTTCCTTTGTTTATAATTTGCTCAAAAACGCCTCTGCACTTCTTGTGGGCCTGGGCCCCGGGCAGGTTGTCCTGCTCATCAGCGGAAACCCCAGCTGTGGCCCCCTTGGGGTCTGGTCCCTCTGAGCCTCAGTTTCTCACCGGTACAGTGGGCTCCAGACTCTGCTATCTTTAGGGACGTGCTGAGTCAGGATCTAATCAAGTGAATCACAGGGAAGCACTGGGCGTGTAGAAAGCGGATGCGGCCCCTGCCTCCGTTTCCATTGCTGTCATTTATTACTTCCCAGGTCTACAGCAGCTCGGAGTTCCTGGCCGTGCAGCCCACCCCCCCCTTCACTGAGCAGAGTTTCAGTGAGGACCGGGAGGAAGGGTGGGAACGCGGCGAAGGGGAGTGTGGCCGCCAGCTGAGCACTGAGGTCCGGTAGGTGGGCTAAGCCTTAGGGGAGGCGGAGCCACAAAATATAACATTGGAAAGAGCTTCCTAGTGGCCCCGTTGAAAAGGGTCAAACATATTGGCCAACCTGTCAGACTCCTGCCGACCTGGCTCCTAGCGTCACTGCCCTTGGCTCTGCATTCCTAACCGCACGGAACATGTAGCACCGTCCGCTGCCGGGCTTTGCTTGCACCGTTCCCTCGGCCCAGAACACCTTCCATTCTTCAAAGTCCAGACTCAGCAGAAATAACCAATGTCTGCTAGAGAATGGGCATTGGAAACTGGGTTTTAGAAGACGAATAGGAGTTCTCTAGGTCGACACAGAGAATGGAGCAGGCACAGGGAACTCGCCCTGTATTTATAATTGCCTCTGGCTCTGGGCTAAGAGTTACTAGTCGGATGTGACGGCTGGGGGTGCCTGGGTGTCCCGGGGCGAGGGCATCTGATAGGCGTGACTTGGACTCTTTCCTGCTCAGGCTGAGGTCCTGGACATCCTCGGGCTCGTCCTGCTACTCATCCTCTCCCCAGCCTGAGCGGGGACCCAGCCCGTTTCTCATGAGCACCCTCAGCCTCGATACGATGCCCAAGTTCGCCTTCTCGTCGGAGGACGAGGGAGCTGGCCCAGGCCCTGTGGGCCCCAAGAGGCCTGTCTTCATCCTGGGGGAGCCGGATCTGCCCCCAGCAGCCGCCCCAGGAGTGCCCAAGCCCTCGAGCCTCTCTGGTAGGTGGGGCCCAGGGTGGAAGGAGAGGTATCATGGACTGTTTCCCAGAGGAAGGACTATTTGAGATGGGTTTTGAAGGGTGAGATGTTCTTCAGAGAATATTTAAGATAGGAGAGACCAAGGTTCTGGAGAAGCCCTCAAGGAGCCTCTCGCTTCCCTGGGTCAGGACGGGACTGGAGAGAGGGACGGGGCTAGGGAGCTCCAAGAAGGGGAGCTGGGGTCAGATGAGTGGAGGAGAGGCTTCCGGGAAGAGGGAACTTGAAGAGTGGAGCGTTCTAGGGAGAGGAATGCAGGAAGGTGCACAGGGAGAGGGAACTGCCTGAGCAAAAGCCAGGAGGCTGCACCGTGTCCACGCCTGTCGACCTTGACCCACTCACCCTGCTAACCTCCCAGCCGACCCCACCGCCCTCGGTCCGACGCGCCTACGGAGCAACAGCACTGGTGCCCGACACTCCACGCCACGGGCCCTGGACGCCAGCCGGGGCCACCGCCTCAGGGCCCCTAAAGACCCGGCCCCTGAGAAGTCCAGGGCCGCCTCCAGCGGGGGCTGCATGCCCAAGTCAGCCTCGGTGTCCGCCCTGTCGCTGATCATCACGGCCGGTAACGTCCATGGCCTGCCTTGTCTTTGCTTGTCTGTCTGTCTCCATTTTAATCATGGGGTGGGTCTTCTCTGGCTGGGGTGTCAGGAGCTGGAGGGTCCTTCAGGGTGATGTTTGGCCTGCGCCCCAGGAGAGGGGGTTAGAACCGGGGAGAACTGAGAGACTGGCCTTCCTGGCAGAGGGCACTGCATGTGTAAAGGCCTGGCATTGGGACATTGGAGCAGCAGTGAAGCAGCCGGCGTGGTCAGCATGGTGGGAGGGGAAGGCTCCCTTAGGGGGTGCCAGGAGGGAGTGACCCACACCCTAACCCTCGTCCCTGCAGATGATGGCAGCGGCGGCCCCCTTATGAGCCCCCTGTCCCCACGCTCACTGTCCTCGAACCCGTCATCTCGTGACTCCTCTCCCAGCCGGGACCCATCCCCTGTGTGTGGCAGCCTGCGGCCCCCCATTGTCATCCACTGCTCTGGCAAGAAGTACGGCTTCAGCCTGCGGGCCATCCGTGTCTACATGGGCGACAGTGATGTCTACACTGTGCACCATGTTGTCTGGGTGAGTTGCCTTGGGGGTGGGGGTGGGGGGGGCAGCTTGACTCTGTTTGGGGCTGGCTGTGCCCTGGCATGGTGCGCTCTCTAGTCTGTGCGGTTGGGGGCCCAGGACGGAGAGCTGGTGCCTCCTGGGCCTTTGCCGTCCCTGTCAGTTATAGGGAGAGGGTTGGGCAAGAAGGACAGGGATGGACGGGGAGACAGAGACCCTCGGTGAGCATGAAGCTTATGGCTCCTGCAGCAAGTGCACAGTGGGCGGGTTGTCCTCCCTCCCCCCAGTCCAGGGCTTGGCACTTCCCTTCTCCACAAGGTCAGGGAAACCGAGGCAGCATGAGAGGCAGCAGCTTGCTGGTGTCTCCGGCTGTGGGACTGCTGACCCTGTTGTCTCCCCCAGAGCGTGGAGGAGGGGAGTCCTGCCCACCAGGCGGGCCTGCGAGCCGGAGACCTCATCACCCACGTCAATGGGGAGTCGGTCCTGGGGCTGGTCCACATGGACGTCGTGGAGCTGCTGCTGAAGGTGCCACCCCCACCGCTGTCCTCAGGACTCCCCAGACCCCCACCCGCTGTCCTCCCTCAGGGCTCCCAGTATCCCCACCACCCCTTGGCCTCTGTTACTGATTCTCCCTGGGTCTCCCCTCTACCCACACTGCTCTTCCCAAGTCCAGGCCTTGCACTCGCCCTCCCCTCGGACTAGAATGTGCTTCCTTCTCGGGCTCCTAACATCACCCCCAGGGCCCCTCCTCCCGGAAGCCCTTCCCAGCCCGTTGTGTCTATGCCATCTCTGCCTCCACCAGACAGAGGTCCTCAGGGGCTCAGGCCTGGGGGTGGGGACATGGGAGGAGGTAGGCCCCAGGTTGAGTAGCTCCTGGAACCAGCATATGGATGGACAGCTCATTGGATGGGCACAGACAGTGGGCATGTATTTTGGGCCCAGTGAATGGTAGATCGTTAGGCGAGACGGGGCTGGATAGGATCTGGGACTTTGAAGGATGAATAGGAGATGAGTGGGTGGGGTGCGCATGGGATGGAGGCACACAGACCTCTTGCCATCGTTCCTGCAGAGCAGCAACAAGATCACCCTTCGGACCACAGCCCTGGAGAACACGTCCATCAAGGTGGGCCCGGCCCGGAAGAGCATGGCCAAGGGCCGCATGGCACGCAGGAGCAAGCGGAGCCGCCGGCGTGAGACGCAGGACCGGTGAGAGCCAGGGAGTGTGCAGGGGGAGCCTGCATCAGCTGGGGCAGGGGGCGGGGGGCACTGGGGTAGCAGTCAGGAAGCTCCCGCTGAGGGCAGGGGTACCTGAGCACCTGGCGTTTTCACCCGCAGGCGGAAGTCACTCTTCAAGAAGATCTCGAAACAGTCGTCGGTGTTGCACACAAGCCGCAGCTTCTCGTCCGGCCTCCACCACTCCTTGTCGTCCAGCGAGAGCCTCCCAGGCTCACCCACCCACAGCCTTTCCCCCAGCCCCACTATGCCCTGCCGTAGCCCCGCTTCTGATGCCCTGGCAGGTGGGTGCACCCAGGACCACCTGGGGAGGAGGGAGCGGGCAGAGATGGGAAGATGGAATGACATGACGTAGGAAACAGATGATCAGAAGAGCCTTTCCGATTGCCTGGAGTCCAAGAGGCAAGCTGGAGGTGGGCAGAGACAGGTGCAGGGACAGGGACCTGTGCTCAGCAGAGGGAACGTCATGAGTAAAAGGGTCTAGACTGGAGGGATGTGAAAGCTGGGGGAGGCTGAAGAGAGGACATTGGAGGATGGATCAGGCCTAAGAGCTGGGCTGAATTGGTGGGCAGCAGGGAAACATAGAGGGTATATGAGCCCGAAAGGGCATGGAAAGCTCGTTTTCGTGTGGGAAAGGATGGTGAGAGCCCCCAGCTCTGAGAGAGGCCGGGAAAGCCTCCTGGAGGACCACAGATCTACTCCTCCAGAAAGCCCCCCTTGCCCCTGGGAACCCCTACTACTTCTCTCCCTCTGGCCGCCCCTGACCTCGTGGGACAGGGGTTATCTGTGTCATCTCTGCCTTCCTAAGACCAACCATCCCCTGGGGCTGAGGCCTGGGAGTGGAGAGGTGAGCACCGGCAAGGAGGAGGGCCCTTGTTGGATAACTCTGGGGACCAGTGGACAGATGGACTGTGAATGGGTATCTTTAGCCCAGTGAGTAATGAGTCATCAGATGAGAAGTGGGTGAATAAGAGCTAGGGCTTTGGCCCTGGCTGGTGTGGCTCAGTTGGTGGTATGCTAATGATATGCTAAGGCTGCTCAACCGCTCGCTATGACATGCACTGACCACCACGGGGCAGACAGTCAACCGGTCGACCAGTTACACTGGCCACCAGGCGGCAGATGCTCTGACCAGTAGGTTAGCTTGCTGCTGGGGTCTGGCCAATCAGGGACTGAGCGAGATGGGCTGGACACGCCCTGGAGCCCTCCTGTGGTCCCTCCCGGGCCCAGTCATGCACCGGTGGGGTCCCTCAGCCTGGCCTGCACCCTCTCACAATCTGGGACCACGGTTTCAGCCGATTCCATAGGCCACTCCCCTCAGAAGGGCGCCAGATGCAGGGCTGGCGAGTGCTGCTGCAGCAGCGCGAGCCTCTCCCGATCGATCTGACTGATTGGGCACGAACCCGCAGCAGGCACAGTGGGGCCTGGATGAGCGGGAGCAGCAGGTAGGAGCTGCAGGAGGTGTTGGACTGCGGGTTTCAGCCCGATCCCTGCAGGCCACCCAGAGGGACCCCACCCATGCACGAATTCGTGCACCGGGCCTCTAGTGAATTAATAAGAAAGAACTAGGGCTTTGATGCATGGTAGGAGTTGTTCACCAGATCTAAGCCAAGGGAACAGCCTGTGCAAACAACAAGAGGCGGGAAAAGCAGGCATAAATGGTCACATGAAACCACGTGGGCTTTGGCAGGTCCAGTCAGTTCCAGGGCCCCACTTCCAGGGTAGGGACTTGAGGGCCATGGCCTGACCTTTACCTGTCATCCACAGACACCGCATCTCCACCCAATGCATCTCCAAGCTCCAGCAGCCCTGCCTCTCCAGCCACTGCTGGCCACACCCGCCCCAGCTCCCTTCATGGTCTGGCCGCCAAGCTCGGGCCACCCCGTCCCAAGTCCGGCCGCCGCAAGTCTACCAGCAGCATCCCACCCTCCCCACTGGCTTGCCCGCCTGTGCCTGCACCTCCACCCCGCTCACCCTCACCCCTGCCCGCACCCCGGTCCCCAAGGTTGCGCCGGGGCCAGTCGGCCGAGAAGCTGGGTGCAGGTGAGCGGCTGGAGGGGGAGCTGGGGCGTCGCAACCGCGGGCCAGACTCAGAGCTGGTAGTCATGCGGAGGTTGCACCTGTCTGAGCGCCGTGACTCTTTCAAGAAGCAGGAGGCTGTGCAGGAGGTGAGCTTTGACGAGCCACTCGAGGAGGCCGCCAGGCTGCCTGCTGTGATGCCTCAGATCGCAGTCGAGGGCGCCGAGGCTGTTCCCGGAGCCCTGGGGCCCACTGAGAAGGACTGACCCCTCCCACCTGGCCTCACTCTGGCCTGGAAGTTGTGCGTTTCTTGTGCAAGGTTTGTCCAGTCAAGTGACACCTGGATGGAGACTAAGCCACCAGCCTGCGACTCCAGAAGGCAGGGAGCATCACGCTTCTTGCTGGAAGGTGGAGTCTAGCACCTGCATGTTTTGGTGCCATCAGTCAGGGGCTGTAGGGCAGGAGTGGGAGACGAGGGTGGCACTGTAAATAGCAGCAAATCCCTGTGAGTAACTTATTACTTTTTTTTTTTAAGTATAAGAGAAAGTTTGTTCAGAAAGGTCGAGGCAAAAGAAAGGTCCCTGAAAGAAAGGGGCTCAGGGAGCAAGTTACAGAGGCAGAGAAGGGCCTTTGGGAGAGAAAGGTGAAGGTAACTTGTTTGGGGGAAGAAGAGGGGGGAGGGGCAGGCGTGCTCCTGAGGGGGAGAGCAAACCTAATGTGTTGCTTTTTGTCACCGGAAGCCAGACGGGGCTGCCAGGCTGCCACCCCTGGCAACTGGGACCCTGTTTGCAGGCCCTGCCTCTGGGGCGCTGAAGGAAGCACTTTGGACAAGTCACACGTGTGTGTGTGTTCTCGTTTTTCTGTATTTTTAACATTTTTTGTTTGTTTTTAAAGTTTTTTTGTGTTTTACTTGATCCCATCCCTGACCCAAGACTCACCGATGGGGACGCTTGTTTGGGCCCAACTTGGAGAGACTAATTTAGATTCCCCTCCACCACGAAACAGTCATCCCCATGATGATCTGGATACTGCAGGCTGCCTCCCACCATCACAGCCTCCCTCTGTAGACCAGCCTGGCTACAGTCTGCCTCTAGTCCTTTGGGCTTAGGGGATGGGGAACTGGGGCTTTAATGGATGAGTAGGAGTTCACCACATCTAGGCAGAGGGGTCATCCACTCCACTGGGGGACACTAATGCCCCAGGAGGCGGAGGCCTCAAAAGGCACTGCCAGGGCAGAAGGATGTCCACCCTGGACAAGATTTCACATGTCCGATGCTGGTCAAGTGAGCACAAGAACATGCTGTGTCTGAAACACCCTCTGACGGTCCCTCAATGTGTCAGAGCCTCCCTGGGATGAAACTGAGTCGAAAACCCAAACGGGGGGTAGTGAAGTCTGAGTCTGAACCTTGGCTTCACGGTTTGGCTCTGGGAAAATGATTGCTCCACTCTGTGCCTGAGTTTCCTCGTGTTTACAAAACTAATCCCAGTAACTTTATTAAGCACCTACTATGTGCCAAGGTCTTTTACTCATGTCTTGTCCCTCAGCCAGCCTTGGGAAGGCTGGAGCTGGTGTCATCACCCCCATTTACAGACAAACAACGGAGGCCTAATGAGGGGCAGAGACTTGTCCCACAACTGCTTGGTGAGAGTCATGCAGCCAGGCCCTGCTGTGGGCCTTGTCAGCAAGGGAGCCTGAATGCAGTCTGATGTCAGATACAGCTGGCTCCAGCCAGCCCATGTTGCGGTGTGACCCATGGGGGCATCTCAGAGCTGTTTCCCATTGGGAGGTGGCTGGCAAGAGAGGTGGCTGGCAAGATCGCTGTGCCCCACATGGCTTCAGGCATTTCCCCACATACTGCAGCCTGCTCGGCATCCTCCCGCCCCTCCCCCAGCACTGCCGAAGTGTTGGAGCCAGACCGAGGCTGTGCATGACTTGCTTCTTTCTTCCATCACGGAGCTGACAGTGAATAAAACCCACATTGACAAAGAGGAGGTCCAACGCCTGAATTTGTGACCCGGGGCCCAAACCGAGTAAGGGGAGAGGGGTGGAGGCGGGGTGAAAACAGACCCTGGGCTCAGTCATTTAAAGGGGGTTTTGAATGCTGTGTAGGAGTTCGCGGAGATTCTTTCTGATGGCGCGTCTGGCCCTGGCCACCTGCTGCCCTCTCCCTGTGAGTACCCATCCTGTGCTCTGCCCTTAAAAGTTTCATTCAGACACCCGTCCGGGGCCCTGGACTCTGTTAATAAATAAACCATTTCTGCATCCTTTAAAAAAAAATTTTTATTATTGATTTCAGAGAGGAAGGGAGAGAAACATCAATGATGAGAGAGAACCATTGATTGGCTGCCTCATGCGGGCCACACTGGAGATGCAGCCGGCAACGGGGGCATGTGCCCTTGACTGCAGTCGAACCCGGGGCCCTTAAGTCGCAGGCCAATGCTCTATACACTGAGCCAAGCCAGCTAGGGCTCTGTGTCCTTTTTATACTTGCTTGGGCTGTGCCCTAAAATGACCCCATCTCCACCCAAACCCAGCTCTGCCAAATGCGTCGGTTACTTACTGAGCTCTACTCGGGGTCAGAAAGCTTTGGCCACGCCCCCGTTTCCGAGTGTCCTCGGCCACTCGCCGAAAACAGTTGTCCCTCTGCATTTGGTCTGGTGTTGGGCGTGTTCTCGCGCTAGCTGGGCTGGAGTAGGTTCAGCTGCTTCCAGACGCCCTGGGTTGCCATGGAAACGCCTTCAAACCCGGGCTCCTCAGATCACCGGAACTCCGCGGTCTCGGGGCTCAGTCCTACTGCAGTGCTCTTGGCCAATTCCCGAATCGCTGGGCGTCTCTAAGCTCAGCCGAGCCCAGCCGAACCCAGCCGAACCCAGCCGAACCCAGCCTCAGGATCACTCATCTGACCCGATGGTGCTCAGCCATTTCCGGGGTCACTCGGGAACTTCTAAGCTCAGGCGAGCCTAGCTGAGCCCAGTCTCGGGAACAGTCGTCTGGCCCAATTGCGCTCGGCTATTTCCAGAATCACTCGGGTGTCCTTAAACCAGGCTACGCTCCGGAACGCGCACATGACCCGATCGCGTTCGGCTGTTTCCGGAAATGTTGACTGTCTCGGGGACACCCTACCTACCTACCTTCTCCAGTCCCGCGGGAGTACGTTCGGCTCTTTCCGGAAGCCCTCAGCCGTCTCCAGGCTCCTCCTCAGCCTCCCTTCTCCCGCCCGACCCGAATATGCTCGGCCATTTCCGCCGGGGGTGGGCCCGGTCATTCGGAACCGCGGCGGCGGAGGCGGGGATCCCGCGGTGGCGCTGACGGCGACCGTGGTGGAGCCACGGGTCAGGCTCGGCTCCGCGTTACGGCCGCCTCGGCGTCGGCGTTAGTGGCCACGACCAGTAAGTCCGGGCCGGCCGGCGTGACAGGCGGGGCTGGGGGTGCGTGCAAATGCGGGCGCCTAGGCTGAGTTCGGCCCGTGGGACCTGGGGGGACCACAGAAAGCGGGAGGCCTCGGGCTCAACCTGGCAGCCGTGCAGCCACCCGCACGGAGGGGGCGGATCGGGGGCCTCCAGGCAAAGATAAGGGACCGGAGCCTTGGCCAGGAATGGAGGGGGGCCCTGCTGGGAGTGGGGCGTCAAGCAGAAATGAGGGGCTCCAGGCATTATGTGAGCATAGTGAGGTCCGAGGGTCGGGATTCGGCTCCACTTCCGGGGGTCCACGCAGGCCTGAGTGTGCGTCTGGACACTCACGAGCGCGCAGGCCCTGCGTCCAGCCGCGGAGCCCCTGCCAGGCCTCTTGGATTAGGGGAGCCTTGGTCCCCGGTGCGCACACCGGGCGTGTGCAAACGAGTGCAGACAAGCGAATCCAGGCGGTTTTCTAAACGTCCCCTCTCTGGACCTGTTTCCCCACCTGTAGCATGGGGATACGGGGGCCAGGGAGCGGGTAAGTTGGGGGGCCCCTGGAATGTGGAGCCTCTGCTCTTTTCCGCACCTCCTAGGGCTCTGGTGGTGGTGGTGGTGGTGGTGGTGGTGGTGGAGGAATGCTCCTACCCTCTAACGCTCTGCCGAGCAGAGGTCCTGCACCGTCCGTGACTTTCTTAGAGCCATCCAAGCAACTCCCCACTTTCAAGCCTTTGCATGTGGCCAGTGCCTGCTTCTGTCTTTAGTGGGGTCCTGCCCTCTAGAAAAGCACCCCCACCCCAACCTCTCAGGAGGACTGAACCTGCAGAGCTGAGACTGGGAATGTGTGTTTGCTGAGCTCTCACTGACTGGGGACTCCCGGGGTTGGTCATCCCCCTGCAAGCAGCAGCCTCTCCACGGGCAGCGGCAGTGCCCTCCTGCCAGCCACCTTTCACCCTGGGGCTGAGGTCTTCTCACCCCCCACCGACCTGCTTATGGTCTGAGCACCTACTGTGGGCCCTGCGCGGAGTCAGCCAGGACTCCTGTTCATCTGTTCATGTCTCCTTTGCAGAGATCAGAGATCCCTTTGCCTGTGGGAAGGTGGGGTGAGTAATCTGCTGGGACCTCCTTTCCTACCCCTACTGCCTCCTGTGCTCAGCTGGCCCGACCCCTCCTCAGGGCTCCCACGGCACCCTGAGCACTACCTGCTCTGAGTCTAACTAGCTGGCCATGTGGCTGCTACCTTCTCTCATCCATCCTGGGCCTTGAAGTTAGGCAGACCTGGGGTTTTGAGTCGTGGCCTCCTGGCAGGACCAAGACCTCCCCGCCCTTAGCTTCAGTTTTCCCATCTCTAACAAAGCTTGTGTACCCCGCATACAGTACATCTGGGCCAGGTACCCCAAGGAACAGCTATTATTGCACCTACCTTACAGCTGGGGAAACTGAGGCCCAGAGAGAGACAGGAAATAGCCCAAGGTTACCAAGTGAGTCAGGGGATTCCAACCCGGGATTTGGGCCTCTCTCTGAGTTGGGGGTGGGAGGAGTCCGACCTGGCTTATGCTGCCATGCCCCTGCCTTGCCTGTCTCCCCCTAGGTCAGCATCCCCTGGTCCCCAGCCGAGCATGGTGACAGCCTGTGCCCTCGGCCCCCTCATGTGGCACAGCTGGAAGAACCGCCAGCCTCGGGCGCCTGTGGCCTACCACGTGAGAGAGTGAGGGAGGGAAGGAGTGGCCTGGCCCAGTCCAGCCCTTCGGATTGAGGGGGCTTCGCAACAACGGAGTGACCGGAGAGCACGCTGCCGATCCCTCCCACCAGTTGGCGAATGATGGGCGGAGCAACCAGTGACCCTTGTGAGGGTCATGCAGTAACGACAGGAAACAAGGCATGAGCATCCCCCGTAGTCACCTGTAACTTCTTGCTGGAAATAGAGGTCTGAGCACCTCAAGCCAACCCAGTGGACCCACCTGCCCCCTCCCAGCTGATGGGGCCACTGGGGCCCCGCGCAGCCACCTGACCACACGGACCCCCCCCTGCCCACCATGGCTGGCGCCGAAGGCTTCCAGTACCGTGCACTGTACCCGTTCCGCCGGGAGCGGCCAGAAGACCTGGAGCTGTTGCCGGGTGACGTGCTGGTGGTGAGCCGGGCCGCCCTGCAGGGGCTGGGTGTGGCCGAGGGCAGCGAGCGCTGCCCGCAGAACGTGGGCTGGATACCTGGCCTCAATGAGCGAACCCGGCAGCGCGGTGACTTCCCTGGTACCTACGTGGAGTTCCTGGGGCCTGTGACCCTGGCCCGGCCTGGCCCTCGCCCCCGCGGCCCCCGCCCACTGCCTGCCAGGCCCCAAGAGGGGCCCCCTGAGCCAGGTGAGCTGTAGGCAGGAACTCTGTCAGGGATCGGGGGGGGGGGGTCCCCTTAGACCCTCCGTTCCCTCTTCAGTAGGCAATGGTGCCTCTTCCGGGGAAGGAGGAACAAGGACGTTTAGTCAGTTGACAGGTGTTGACTACGCTGCTGTCAAGGCCAGGACGCAGCTCACAGTGTTGGGAACACAGGGGTGGACACAGGCCTGGCCCTGCCCTCGTGGGCCTGGTTCAAGAAATGAGAAGATGGTGATTCGCTGACAACAAAGGCTGTAAGGAAGGAGCTGGGGGTGACGGGCTCTAGGCAGTGGCCCTAACAGGACAGCGTCCATGTTTGGGAATGTAATGGGTTCAGGGAACAGGGGCCATGCTTCGAGGACCTCATGGGATGAATTCTGAAGACAGTGGGGAGTTTTTAGTAGAATTCAGAGGCTCAATTTAGCTTCATTCTATGGTTTGTAGCCAGGGTTCCTTGAGGCACCCCCTTTGTTACCCTGATTTTACCTGGTTTCCAAAACGAAGGGAGCCATGAAACCAGAAAGGGTGGACGCTCAATGGAGGCCATACAGCAGGTGCAGTGTGGGGACACCACCCCCTCCCAAAAGACACTCGGCCATCCCCCCTCTCAAGGGTGTGCTGGGAGTAGAGACTCATGGACCCTGAGTTGAAACTGCTGTATGCTGGGTTGGCGGGTGGGGGGCGAGTTCTACCGTGGAAATCAAGGCTCAGGTTGTGGGGAAGAGATCGATGAGCGCTGAGTGCCCAGCGTGGTCTGCACTGACCGCACAGCAGCCCAAGGAAGCCCGTGTACAGATGGGGAGACTGAGGTGCAAGGGGGTCAGATCACTCCTTCAGGACCACCCCGTGAAGGCGAAGGCCCTGGGACGCACCATGGCCCCCGCCCACGACCTGTCTGGTTTTGTGCCAGAGGGACACTGGTGCCCACAGAGGGCGGAATGGGGGCACCAAGGCAGTGTGCTGCTAGCTTGGGACTTGCAGCATCTGGTGTCTCCAGGGCCTGGGCCTGGGCCTGTGTCCTGTGTTGGCCTGGAAGAGCAGGAGGTGGCCCCATCCGGGCTCCCAGCCAGAATCTGCCTCTCTCCCTGGTAACAGCCGCCTCCCTCCTCTGCCTGGCCCAGGCCCAGCCTCCACACACATCCCGGCTCAGGGCGGGAGCCCTGCCCTCCAGATTTTCCAGGCTGGGTGCCTTGGTGGGGAGGGGCCTCTCTAAACCTCAGTTTCCTCATCTGAAAACAGGGAGAACTGGTCTCTTTGTGCCTTCAGACCCTGCCCCAGCGGGATCCTGGGACCACCAGCCCCGGGGAGCATGCTGGGGCTGCGTTGTTTCCTCCGTCCCGTCCCATGCAGGGTGCCGAGTGCAGCACCCCAGTGTCACCTGGGCTGTGCACCCACGGTGAGGTTGCGCCCTCTCTGAGCCTCAGGTCGTCGTCCATAAAACGGGGTGATGGCTGTTCTGATGGAACCTCCCCCCCATTTCACAAACCAGTCACAGCCGTGGCAGCCCCACCTTCTCTCCCCTTGTTCTTTCACTTTTTTAATTTTGGGGCTTTTTCACTGTAGCTGGGCTTTTCTCCAGCTTGAGGCACCACCTGGCCCATCACTCAGGGAGGCCCCACAGGCCCCGGCTTGCCCCTGTGGTGTGCCAGGGCGTCCCAGAACCGCATCCAATGGTGTCCATGCAGGCGGAGCTGCTGAAAACAAAGGGCGCCCTGGGAAGCTCAGAGCCTGAAGGGGCTGGGCCAGGGGGGCCCCTTCCCCTCTGGGGGTGATTTCAGCATTTTCAAATGGGGGCGGGGGTGGGAGATAATTTTTTCAAGGCAAAATGACTTAGAAAATAGAGGAATGTCTTTGGAGTGAGGTGTCCTGGCCTAGATGGGGATATTTTCCCTTTAGACTCTGCCAACCTCGTTGTTATTCCACTAAAAAGGGAGAGATAATGTCAGTTTCTCAGTTGAGGAGACTGAGGCCCAGAGAACGAGGTTCCTGCGCTTGAGGTTGCACAGCGAGCAGTGGCAGGGGCTGGAACCTGCTGTGTGAGTTTCCTGGGGCCACGGTAACAGACTCCCACAACCCAGGTGGCTTCAAACCACAGAGTGTGTTCTCTCAAGGTTCTGGAGGTCAGAAGTCCAAGACCAAGTGTCGGCAGGGCCACACTCCACGGGGAGGATCTTTTCTGCCTCTTCCAGCCTCTGGTGGCTCCAAACATCCTTAGCTTATGGCCGCCATGTTACCCCAATCTCTGCCTCTGTTGTAACATGGCTTCTCTTTTACTTTTTAAATTGATTTTAGAGAGGGAGGAAGGGAAAGAGAGAAACATCCATGTGAGAGAGACACATCAATGGGTTGCCTCCCGTATGCATCCCAGCCAGGAATTGAACCCACAACCTAGGTATGTGCCCTGACGAGGAATCGAACCCACGACGTTCTGGTTGACACTCCAACCAGCTGAGCCACACTGGCCTGGGCACATGGCTCGCTTCTTATAGCTACCAGTCATTGCATTTAAGGCTCTAAACTCACAATGATTTCATCTCAAAGTCCTTCCCTTAATTATACCTGCAAAGACCCTATTTTCAAATAAGGTCCCAGTCACAGGTACTAGGGATTAGGATGTGGGCATCATTTTGCGGGGGGACACTAATCAAACTACTACACCTGGTCTGAGGTTGTGTGACTGATATCTTGACCCAGAAAATTGTTTGCCATTAACTTGGTCTTCCCACCCTCAGCCACAGGGCCTCTGGCTTTCCCCGGGGAAGTGGTCCAGATGTCAGGCCCTTACCTGAGCTGGGCCCTGCCTGGAGCTGCCCCAGCCGAGATGCAGCCGGCCAAGAAAGGGGCCAGGGTCCTTCTGGGGATCCTGCCAACATGCTGTCCCCTCTTGCCAGGCCTCACACTCCCTGACCTATCTGAGCAGTTCTCCCCACCTGATGTGGCTCCCCCACTGCTGGTAAAGCTTGTGGAGGCCATTGAGCGGACAGGTGAGCCTGGGACTTGATGCAACCCCTGCATTCTGCTTGCTTAATTCTGGTGATGGGCGACTCATCCCTTAACAGGGCTGCTGGGCTCCCTCTGCATGGGAGAAGGCTGAGCCCAGATGCTCTGGGCCTCCTTGTTGAACGGGGGAAGGAATGGCTCCCAGGGGAGATGGGACCCCCTGGCATGTGCTGCGTCCTCTGCCCCCATCCCCCTCCCTCACCCCTACATGGGATCAGAGCAGCATTTGACAGATGTCTCCTCCCCCACCAGGGCTAGACAGCGAATCCCTCTACAGGCCCGAGCTGCCGCCCCCGTGCACAGGTGAGGGAGTGCTTCCACAGATGGGGGGACAGGGAGTGGACCCCAGCAGCCCCACAGACATCGCCCTCCTGCACCCACAGACTGGTCCCTGAGCGACCTAGAGCAGTGGGACTCGGCAGCCCTGGCCGATGGCATCAAGGGCTTCCTGCTGGCACTGCCTGCGCCCGTTGTGACGCTGGAAGCGGCTGCAGAGGCCTGCCGTGCCCTGCGAGGTGAGCCTTGTGGGGAACCCTGGGCGCGGAGGGGCCGGGCCGGTGCGGAAAAGCCCAGCTCACCCCGCTTTGCCGTCTGTCCGCAGAGGCCGCGGGGCCCGTGGGGCCAACTCTTGAGCCCCCGACGCTGCCCCTGCACCACGCGCTCACGCTGCGCTTCCTGCTCCAGCACCTGAGCCGGGCGGCCCGGCGCGCCCCTGCCCCAGGTCCTGCTGTGCGCGCCCTGGGCGTCGCCTTCGGGCCTCTGCTGCTGCGCGCGCCGCCTCCCTCGCCGCCACCGCCAGGGGTCCCACCGGTCGGGTGAGCAGCCTGCGCCCGTGGGTGCGGGGCCTGGGAAGGGGAGGGGCGGGGTCAGGTTTAGATGGAGGAAGGGCCCGAGACTTGGCGGGGGAGACCGGGTAGCAGGCACAGCTGCCCTGATTGGGGTGGTAGGAAGGATCACAAGGGGTGAACCTGGGCTTCAGGAAGACCCCCCTCCGAGGACTTGGGGCCTGGACCGGAGGAGAGGCACCCGTGTGGTGCCTGGACCTTCCCTTCCAGGTGCCGGTCTCCTCAGCGCGGGTGTATTTACTGAGCGCGCACTGCACATACATGAGCAGCAGTTGGCTTCCCACACCTGCCTGCGTCATCTGCCCTGCTTCCCAGCTTTCGTGTGCGCTCACGCAGGTGTGCAGGCACACCCAGGACCTTGTGCACACGCGTGTGCAGATACCCCTGCCTGCTCACTCCCCTCCCCTCCCCCAGGACTGAGCCCAACCCCGACTTCCCAGCTCTGCTGGTGGAGAAGTTGCTTCAGGAGCACCTGGCGGAGCAGGAGGTCGCACCCCCAGGTGACGCCCTTTTGCATCATCCTCCCTTACTGTTGGGGGGCCGTGAGTGAAGACTCCAGGCCCCGCCAGCATCAGCAGGTTCCGTTGCCGGGGGAGCGGCCCACGGCATAGAACTGGCTTTCATTGTGTTTGTGTTCCTGTCTCCAGCTCTGCCACCTAAACCACCTAAAGTCAAGCCCGCCCCAGCAGGGCTGGCCAATGGGGGGAGCCCGCCCTCTCTGCAGGATGCTGAGTGGTACTGGGGTGACATTTCCAGGTAGGGTTGTGGGGTAGGGTCATGTGGTTGGTAGGCAAGGCCTGAAGCACAGGGTCTCCAATGGGAGGCTCCAATCCCGGGTGTCCCCACAGGGAGGAGGTGAACGACAAACTCCGGGACACACCTGACGGCACCTTCCTGGTCCGAGATGCCTCCAGCAAGATTCAGGGAGAGTATACCCTGACCCTTAGGTGGGGGCCTGCCCCTTGGGGACTGCTGGGGTGAGGGAGGGAGGGAGGAGGACATGTGCTGTGTCAGGGCCAGGACACCTGGAAGTCAGGCTTGGGGTCCTACTGGATGGTGACACCCCCTCTTATCCACCCCCAGGAAAGGTGGAAACAACAAGCTAATTAAGGTCTTCCACCGTGATGGGCATTATGGCTTCTCGGAGCCGCTCACCTTCTGCTCCGTCGTGGACCTCATCACCCACTACCGCCATGAGTCCCTGGCCCAGTACAATGCCAAACTAGACACACGGCTCCTGTACCCCGTGTCCAAGTACCAGCAGGTCTGGGGCCTGGGCAGGAACCAGAGAGGGTGGCCCCGGGCCTGAATTGCCCAGGTGGCCTCACTGCTCGCACTGGGTGTCCTCAGGACCAGATTGTCAAGGAAGACAGCGTGGAGGCAGTGGGCGCCCAGCTCAAAGTCTACCATCAGCAGTACCAGGACAAGAGCCGCGAGTACGACCAGCTCTACGAGGAGTACACACGCACCTCCCAGGTACCACGGGCCGGCGCACACGGGGAGACGAGGCACGGAGGCCAGTGGCAAGGCCATGGGGACGGACAACTACTTCCAGGTCACAAAGCAGTCACTTAGCACCAGGAACTGTCCTAAAAACATAGAAATAAATGTATGTGGTGTTTTTTGTTTTTTAATATATTTTTATTGATTTCAGAGAGGGAGAGAGAGAGATAGAAACATCAATGATGAGAGAATAATTGATCGGCTGCCTCCTGCACGCCCCCACTGGGGATTGAGCCTGCAACCCGGGCATGTGGCCTTGACTGGAATTGAACCTAGGACCCTTCAGTCTGCAGGCCAACACTGTATCCACTGAGCCAAACCAGCTAGGGCAGTGATGGCGAACCTTTTGAGCTCGGCGTGTCAGCATTTTGAAAAACCCTAACTTAACTCTGGTGCCGTGTCACATACAGAAATTTTTTGATATTTGCAACCATAGTAAAACAAAGACTTATATTTCTGATATTTATTTTATATATTTAAATGCCATTTAACAAAGAAAAATCAACCAAAAAAATGAGTTCATAGGTTCGCCATCACTGAGCTAGGGTATACGTGTTTTTATTCATTTTTTAAGAACAAACGAGATGATGCCAGTCAGCCTGCCAGGAGCAGCTGGGCTAGGACCTGGGAGAGGTCTCGGTTAACCTGTGCATCTCTCAGCACCTCAGTTTCCCCATCTGTAAACTGGGACTGTGTGTTTTAATTCCTTCTCCGTCCCCTTCAACCTAGAGGTTATTTATAGTGATGACAATAATCTGATGTGTGGTTCTCAACCTTCTGGCCCTTTAATACAGCTCCTCGTGTTGTGACCCAACCATAACATTATTTTCGTTGCTACTTCATCACTGTAATGTTGCTACTGTTATGAATCGTCATGTAAATATCTGATATGCGGGATGGTCTTAGGCGACCCCTGTGAAAGGGTCGTTCACCCGCCAAAGGGGTCACAACCCACAGGTTGAGAACCACTGGATTAGACAGTCAGTCAGGAGGTCACATTAAAAAAACAGCATCTTCTAAAACAGGGAAGGGGAGGTTCTCTTACTCTGGACTGTGTTGAAGACTCCTTTGGCAAGTTGAGATGCAACTTACTCAGATCAAATGACCCTCTCAGGCTGGGAATGGCTTACTTCCCCTGCGGTCCCTGAAGGATTTCTTTCTTGTCCCCTTTTTACTGATGCGTCTGCTGAGGCTCTGAGTGGACAAGGTGCCTGCCTGCCTGAGATCTGTTAGGAACATCGTGACTTGGACAAGACTTAGGCTCCCTGAGTCTTAGTTTCCCCATTACTATTTCTGACTTTGTAGGAGGCTGTTTGTTGGCAGGCTCTGTGAGATGGTGCATGGGAAATGCTTGGTACAGCATTTACTCTGAGAAGGAACCGCATGAACTGTAGCAACTAGATTTATCATTAATTATCAGTAGTGCCTGCAAGTCTAGGTATTAATAAGGTACCCAAGGGAGGTTATAAAGGAGGAATGTGTTTGGGGAAATGGGGGATTGAAGGTTGACTAGGAGTTCGTTTGGTGCAGTAAGAGCTAGAGGAATGACATGCCTAGAGGATGGAACAGCTTGAACAAAGAGTTGGGATCTGCCATCGCCCTCATGAGGGACTTGCGGGGTGTCCCAGATGATGCTGAGATCCACCCCCTCCTCCAGGAACTGCAGATGAAGCGCACCGCAATCGAGGCCTTCAATGAAACCATCAAGATCTTCGAAGAGCAGGGCCAGACTCAAGAGAAGTGCAGCAAGGAGTATCTGGAACGCTTCCGGCGTGAGGGCAATGAGAAGGAGATGCAGAGGTGAGTCCTGCTCCTCTGCCCTGCCCTTCCCACCCCATCTAGTGCAAGTGGGAAAAGAAAGGAAATAGAGGGGGCAGCTGGGATTCCAGGGGGAGGGAGGGTCAGTTGAAATGGGCTTTGAAGGCTGAATAGGAGTTCACCAGAGGAGAAATCAGGGAAACGGCATGTGCAGAGGCTTAGAGGCTGGGAGCCATCCCCGGCCTCTGAGCCACCCACCCCCCCCCACCCCCCAGGATCCTGCTGAACTCAGAACGGCTCAAGTCTCGCATCGCCGAGATCCACGAGAGCCGCACAAAGCTGGAACAGGAGCTGCGGACACAGGCCTTGGACAACCGGGAGATCGATAAGCGCATGAACAGCCTGAAGCCAGACCTCATGCAGCTGCGCAAGATCCGAGACCAGTACTTGGTGTGAGTGCCCTACGCTCGCCTAGGTCCCCATTATGAGGACCTTGGCAAGGGCTCTTTTCCCACCTGGGCCTTAGGTGCGTACCTGCGCCTGCTGTACGCTAGACTGTGCTGAGCCTCCATGCACATACTTTGTCGTCTCCAAGTCCTTTGTAAACTTTCCCCTTTGCAGCTAGGAAAACTGAGACGCAGAACAGAGCACTGCACTGTGCGTGCGAAGGCCAGCAGCATTGTGTGCAGCCCCTAAGACCGAGTTTCTGGTGGTGATATGACCCTGCAGGGTGGCGGGTTCCGGAGGCTCCACCAGTGTTAACAGAAACAGAATAAATAGGGGGTTTCCTGGCAGAGCCAGGCTCTTCCACCTTCAGTCTGGCACCTTGTGGCAACCGGTGGTATTGCACCCAAACCCACCCTCCTTGGTCAGCCCTTGCCTCCCAGCAGGCTGGACTGGACTGGACTCGACCCCGGTGGTCGGGCCCTGCCTCTGCTGCACCACCCGGCTTTCCTTCTCCTCCCAGATGGCTCACCCAGAAAGGCGCCCGGCAGAAGAAAATCAACGAGTGGTTGGGAATCAAAAATGAGACTGAAGAGTGAGTGACCACGTGAAGGGTGGCAGGGAGGGCTTCCCAGAAGAAGGGCCATTTTTGGTGGGTTTTGCAGAATGAGTAGGAGTTCACCAGGAAGGGAGTGTTGTCCGGGGGGCAGGGGGCCCCAGAGGCTGCCGGGTAAGTGACCAGCGCCCCTCCCTGCCTCCCCCACAGCCAGTACGCACTGATGGAGGATGAGGATGACCTCCCCCACCATGAGGAACGAACCTGGTATGTGGGCAAGATCAACCGCACGCAGGCTGAGGAAATGCTGAACGGCAAGCGGGATGGGACCTTCCTCATCCGTGAGAGCAGCCAGCGGGGCTGCTACGCCTGCTCTGTGGTGTGAGTGCCTTGGGCGTGGAGGAGCCACATGTTCCTTCCAAGAGCTCTTATTGAGCACCTACTGTGTGCTAGACTTTGGGAAGACAGTTGGGAAGAAGATCCCCATGGCTGCCACAGGAAGAAGGGGTTACTGGGGGTAGGGGAGGAAGCTGGGACAGTGTCCAGGCCAGGGATGTTGGGGTCTGGACCAGGTCAGGGGCTGAGAATTGAGGGAGCGGCTGGGGGAGCCCCTGGGGTGCCCACCTGACCACCTGTTTGCTCACACCACAGGGTGGACGGCGATACCAAGCACTGTGTCATCTACCGCACGGCCACTGGCTTGGGTTTTGCCGAGCCCTACAACCTGTACGGGTCTCTGAAGGAGCTGGTGCTGCATTACCAGCACACCTCCCTCGTGCAACACAACGACGCACTTACCGTCACACTGGCACATCCCGTGCGCGCCCCGGGCCCCGGTCCACCCCCGGCCGCCCGCTGACGCATACAGAGCAGGACTCCATTTATCTGTCTGTGTGTCTTCTTTGTGAATCTTTCTCTGTCTCAATCTCTCCCTTGCTTTCTCTGAGTCTCTCTCTTCCTGTCACTCTTTCTACCCCCATCTCTGTCCTCTCTGTCTCTCTTAGTCTCTGCACCTCTATGTCTCTGTTAGAGGAGCCTACCTCCTCCAGCCCAAGCCCCCTTTCCCCCTGAGCACTGCCCTCCCCCGGCTCTGGCTGCCCCCACCAGTTCCTACGGTTCCCCCAAGCTCCCCCTGCCTGTACCTGCCATGTTTACAAAGGCCCCTGGGGTGCTCAGCCCCAGCCTGGTGCCCTGATTTTTTAAGCCATAGACCTGGGGTCCGGGCAGGAAGAAGGCAGGAAGGAACTTCGCTGGGCCACTTCCAAGAACCTCAGCTGTGACATTCGGGGCCGGGCGGGTCCCAATGCCCCACAGACCCAACTTCCCCTCCAAACCCTGAAGTGAAACCCGCACTGGTTACCCCCTCATGGAGCTGCTGCCCAGAAGCCCTCCTCCCCCAAAAGCAAAATGATTAAAAATAACCTCAGGAGCGGGGCCCCCTCTGACCCCAGACTTCCCAGGAACCGAGGCTGTGCAGGGACTGCCGGGCCAGCCGAGAGGCACCGCCGCCCACAGCTCCTCCGCTCAATGCAGTTTCAAGTCTTCTCCTTGATCGTGTTGGGTTCTGATTTTGTTTCCTTGACTGTAAACCCATTTTCTCCTCTTTTGGGACAAGAACCCTGGTTTTCTATGCTGCCATGGACACTCCCCGCCCCCCCCCCCTTCCTGCCTGCCCAGCTAGGCTGGCAGGTGGGTTTTGTATGGTACGTTGATACTGATGTGGATATAAAACATGGAACTCAGTGGATGCTTCTGTTATTGGCAGGCTTCTCCATGGCCACTGTGTGCTGGGGGCCTGGCACTCACGTGGTCACACAGAGAAGGGCTTGAGTTTAACTCAGGCTGCCCATGGGGGCCCACGACCCCAGCCCCCTCCCCCTCGTGTAGCTGCTTATGTCCAGAGAAGTTGAGAGACCTGACCAAGGTCACACAGCAGAGAGGTTCAAACCCTGAACTCTGGCTTAATCAAGGGACCCCAGACTCCAACCCAGCTCTTCACTGGCCCCCTCGGTTTGAGTCCCAGCACTCAGCCACCGGCCATACCGTGATGTGCAACTTCCCCATTGCCAAGTGCGGTCAATAGACAACCCCTACCACGCCACCTCCAGAGCTCTTTCTGAGCTGGGGTTATGTGTATGAGTCCATCCAGCATTGTGAGCAATTATTGAAAGGTGAGCGTGGTGGATGGTGCACCTGGGCCGGCTAAATAGCCATCTCAGATGGTGACTAAAGAAAACTGAAATTATATAAGGGGAGGGGTTGGGGGTGAGCTATCCAAAGGGAAGGGCCGCACAGCGCTGAGCTAAGGAGCCACTGGATCGACAATGGCCGCGCCCAGTAGCTAGAGTTTCATCTTTACAGGCAGTCACTGGTGGGAAACGTCACCAGCAGGTTTGGGGGCTGAGCTGGTGGGTATGGAACACAGGTGTGCAATCAGGTGCCTTCGGGACACTTTCCATTCCTTGTGTGGCTGGACTCCTGGTGCCCAGCAAGTTTTTCCTGTTCTTTTGTTCTCCTCTGGCGAAAAGCTTACAAATGGCCGTTAAGGATTGCATTGCCCTATGAGCCTAACAGTTGTATTTATCTGTTTCTTCCATCCTGCCCAGCACAGAGAGAGCGCCCAACTAGCTCCCAAAGTCGTGTTGCTTCGCTTTGCAGAGACTTCAGGAAGGAAATGGGTTTTGCTGAGGATCCAAAGGGAAGGGATGGGTGGATCATCCAGCCACGGGGACTTCAGGCAAAGCCTGGGTCCCAAGCTGTTGCCGTGAGCGTGTGTGTGTGTGTGTGTGTGTGTGTGTGTGTGTGTGCGCGCGCGCGCAGGCTGGCGCTTCCCCAGCGTGTGTGACGCGGGCTGTGGGAGCTGTGGCCATGGGGCATTGGCTGTATTCCAGGCCAGGTTGTGCGCGTTTCCTCCTGTGAGGTCTGACTCCGTGTCACGACTGGAATGTGAGACCTTGCAAAGTGTGACTATCTCAGTCGTTCTCCCAGTACTCCCAGCTTCCAGTCCAGCAGGGCTATTCTGTCTGCTTTCACTTCTGTCCTGTGTCACCCCCTCCCAGGGTCAGCCCAGCTGCCCCACCTCCCTCCCAGGCAACTGTCCCTCTGCCTTTGAGTCTTCCACGGTGGCTTTATTCCCCTACCTCCCTCTTCTCCCATTTTATAGACTGGGAAACAGGCTCCATCACTTGAGGTGCCCAGCACGGTCCTGGGGCTAACCTGGCCTGGCTGGCTGCTGGTTTGGGTCCTACATGGGCATCCCCAACCCCCACCCATGGACATAGTTCAGGCTTCAGGAATTACTGCTCCAACCCCAGGGGAGCTTGCTGAGAGCCAGGATGCACGCGGCCACCCCCTCTCCCCACCCAAAACCCCTAACCTTGGGAAGAATGACCACCAGCTTCCTCCCACCCCCTAGAGTCAGGGTGGGGGCCAGGGGAAGTGAGCAGCCCTACTGCTCTGGCTTCTGCTTTCTGGCCCAGCTGTGGCCAAGTCTGAGTCAACCCCTCGGGACTATATCTGGGCTGGGGAGTGGACTGGGGCTGGGGTGAGGGGCAGGGCCCATGGGTGAGGAGTAACGGGGGTCTTGAGCCAGGCAAGGGAAAGGGTTCGGGGCTGTGCAGCCAGTGCCCACTCCCAGGTAGGGAGTCCCGCCGGCCCTCCCTGGCCCCCCATAGTGCAGGGATGCCCCGGCTGGAGACAGGGGGCTAGACCACCCTAGCTGCCCCAGAGGTCTCCGTGGTGCGAGAAGACGCTTCCGCCTCCCTCTCTGTGTCTGTCTCTGAAGCTCCCGCCCCACCTGCGCTCCAGGAGCTTGATCCCAGCTTCACGTGTCTGGGCTGGGCAGATGCGGGGCTGGGGTGAGGGTGAGGGGAAGCGCTGAGCGGCCGGATGGCCAAGTGATGGCTGTCCCAGCACCTGGCGGCGGGATGGAGGGGTGGGGGGTGGAGGGGGACAGGGGCGGGTTGCAAAGGGAGATCCCGAGGGAATTGCAGACACCAGAGACGCCAGCCCGGCCCCGAGGGGCGTGGGCCCCGGGAGGCGGGCCCGGCCTAGGGGCAGGGCCACGACCGGGTTAAAGGCCGCTCCCTCCCCCGGACTGCTCCTGTCGCCGCGCCTGTGCCCACGCTGTGATGGCCTGGTCGCCACTCCTGCCGTTCCTGCTGGTGCTGCTGCTCCAGGTCCCCGCGGTGGCGCGCGCGTCCCCGCTGGACACAGTCCTCGAGGGGGCGGCCCCCTGCAAGGTAAGGACGACAGCTCGGCGGGCGGGCGGGCGGCTCGCCTCCTCCGAGACCTGGCCCCGCAGCCCGCGATCTGCAGGGGACACGCCCGTCGGTGCCGAAATCCCCCCTGTAATTCCCCCTGTAATTCCAGGCACTGGCGGCACTCGGAGTACTTTCGCTTTCCCATCTCTAGCCGAGACGCTCGCTCGGCGGTCCCCACTCCGTCCCCGCCCGGCCCGCCCGAGGGTGCACTGAGCACCTACTGTGTGTATCTGGGGTGGGAATCAGGGTCTCCCCTTGGAGGCCAGGGGAAGCCCCGACAAGCCTGCCCATGGCACCCGCATCCCTACCGGATGCACTTCGGCCAAGGAAGAGCGCCAGCCAACACCCGCCTCCGAGGCTGGCGACTTGCTCACAAACCGGGGTGCCTGCGCCCCTCGGCTGGAGCCGGAAGCCAGCACTTATTAGGTGCCACCTCCGCAGGGAGCATGGGAGGGTTCAGTGGGCCCCTTGGGAGGAAGAGGAGTCAGAGCAGGTGTAGGGGCAAGGCTCTGGGCGTGAAGTCGCACCAAATGAGCATCCATTAGTCTCCTGTGGTATGCACCTCTGGGAAGGCAGGATTGAGGTCAGGGACCAGAAATGTGCTTGCCTTGAGTCCTTACCGTAGACGGTTCCCCTGGGCCAGAGGTTTCACTTCAGCTGGAGAAAAGCAAGAGCTGTGCATGCATTAATTGCCTGCGGTGTACAAGTCTGTCCCATCTGTTCTGCAGCCAAACACACTTAAGGGCGCAGTAAAGCCTTAGTTAGAGTCAAGAGTGCGCTCAGGATGGAGCACTTACTATTGGCATCTCTCTTTCTGCAAGAGAACCAAGCAGAGCTACAACTTGCTTCATACCCCTTCCTCCTGCACAGGCCGGTTACCTGTGCCCACAGGTGTCCCTTGGAAAGCCCCGCTCACCACCTGTCAACGTGAGTCTCTACTACGAGGCCCTGTGCGATGGCTGCAGGCTCTTCCTGGTCCGAGAGCTGTTCCCCACGTGGCTGATGGTCTATGATATTCTCAATGTCACTCTGGTGCCCTACGGAAACGCCAAGGTACATGGGCACCAGGCCAGGGAAGCTGAGGCCGTGGCCAGGATTGGGAGACACCTGTGGCGAGCTGGCCGGTACTCACCTCACTGCCTTTCAGGAACACAATGTCAGCGGCAAGTGGGAGTTTACGTGCCAGCATGGAGAGGAGGAGTGCAAGTGGAACAAGGTGGAGGTGAGCAGCCCCAGGGCCCCATGTGGGGCCCACGGAGGCCTGGGAGGCTTCAGGCGGTAACGGAGGTAAAATCCAGGCTCAGAGGGGACTGGAACCAGCTCTCTCCCCTGCCGATGTGTCTCCACTCATTGCTTTGTTAACGGTGCCCATGGTTATTACCAGAGTGGTCTCGGCGTGCTCTGGGCCCTTCTCATGCCTTTGCCTGCCCACCCCTAGGCCTGCCTGTTGGACCAGCTGACGTGGAACGCAGCCTTCCTAACCATTGTCTGCTTAGAGGAACTGGATGACATGGAGAGCAACCTGAAGCCAGTGAGTGATACTCTTACTTGGCCTGGGTTGGGGGACCCTGGCCTTCCCTACACTCAGACCCAGGTTCAAGTCCTGTCCCCAACAGCCACTCTCTGTAGGCCCCAGGGAAATGTTCTTTCCTTTCTAAGCCTCTGTCTGTGAGTCAAGGGAAGGAGGATCTGGGGCGTGGGGAGGTGAGGGAGTGCTTTCTCTAGGAGCAGCCTCTGAGCTGGGCTTCCGTGAACAGGAATGTGCAGGGACACAGATGATGGCCCTCCTCTGGGGTATGGGGGTGACAAGACGGGCCCGCCCACCTCCCTGGAAGATTACGAAAAAGAGCTCCCAAAGGAATGACTCATCTGCCCTGATCAATTATTCATTCATCAAATATTCAGGCCACCCAGGAGGACTCACCCTGAGACGCCCCAGCCCTGTGGAACCATACCGGGGCTGGCAGGGTACAGAGGAGGGGGAGCCCTGAGGAGATGCTGAGGAAGCTGGAGGATGGGTGTTCCTGGTAGAGGGAACGGCACAGATCAAAGCTCTGAGGGAAATGTAGGAGTCAGGGGCTGAAGGTCTGGTCGGAGTGGACTCAGGAGCAGCCTAAGCTCTGCCTCAGGGGCCTCCACTCAGGCATGTATGAAGCACCTGCTGTTTACATGCATGTTACATTGTCAACCCAACTGTCCCTTATTGCCAGTGAGGAAACAGAAACTTGGCTTGGGGGGCCCCTAGGGGGACTGTTGGGGAGATAGCTAAGGCTCACTGGCCCTCCTCTGCCCTCAGTGCCTGCAGATCTATGCCCCGAAGGTGTCCCCAGATGCCATCATGGACTGTGCAATGGGGGACCGTGGCACACAGCTCTTGCACATGAATGCCCAACTTACAGACGCTCTGGAGCCGCCCCATGAGTATGTGCCTTGGGTCCTCGTCAATGGGGTAAGAATCTAGTGGCCCTCAGGTTGGCCCTCAGGCAGGGACCAGGGTGATGGATGTACCCACCAGTCTGGAAGACAGGGAGGCAGGGGCCAGACTTGGGGCCATTTGCAACCCCTTCTGGGCCTGGCATGGGCTGGTCAGGGCAGGTAGCACTTGTGACCTCCTATCTTGCTTCGTGCAGAAACCTTTGGAAGACATTAGCCAGCTCCTAACCGTCGTGTGCCAGTTGTACCAGGTAAGCCAGAGTGATTCATCAAGTGGGGGTGGGGTCTCTCTCAGGCCCCCAACTCACGACTGTCTCCTCCAGGGTGAGAAGCCAGAATTCTGCCCATCCAAGGCCAGCTCCCACTGGGACGTCTGCCTCAAGTGACAGCTGTTGCCCTTGGAGGAAGCTGATGGAAGGATGAGCTCCCACCTGCCTTCATTTTTCTGATCCCTGACTTAGCAGCTATGGCTCATCATCCAGATAACTTACACATTCCATGAAGTCCAGATTTTACCCCAAGATCGAGAATCTACCACTGAGAATGGTGCTACATTGAAACTAGTTTAATAAACCCTTCTAGACATTGTGACAATATCCTTCCATTTTCCCCATCCTCCGGCCTGTGACAACTGCTGTTCTTTTGTTTCTATGAGTTTTACTTTTTTAAATTCCACATATAAATAAAATCATACAATATTTGTCCTCTGACTTATTTCACTCCGCATCGTATCCTCCAGGTTCCCCCATATTATCACAAATAGCAAGGTTTCCTTCTATTTTGTTAGGGTCGAATAATATTTGTGTTGTCCCTTTTGTTAAAAAGGATAATGTCCAGCTGGTATAGCTCAGTGGCTGAGTGTCAGTCCATGAACCAGGAGATCAAAGTTCCATTCCCCAGTAGGGGGCGTTCAGGAGGCAGGCAATCAATGATTCCCTCTCATCATTGATGTTTCTATCTCCCTTGCTTTCTGAAATCAATAAGAAATATATATATTTAAAAAAGGATATCAAAGAAAGGACTTCCTTGGCAGGTCTAATTAGATTTTCCCTGATAATTTACCAGGATGCAGCAGGCATTCTGTCTGCTTTGCTGGAAGTTTCTGTAAGGAATCTCAGGTTGGACTTTGAAAAGCCTCTATCATTGGTTAACTAAAGATGAGAAACGACCAGGTTTCACCTTGCAGTATCTATGCCTCTTGGCAAATTTTTTAAAAAATATATTTTATTGATTTTTTTACAGAGAGGAAGGGAGAGGGATAGAGAGTTAGAAACATCGATGAGCGAGAAACACCAATCAGCTGCCTTACTGGGGATGTACCTGCAACCAAGGCACATGCCCTTGACTGGAATCGAACCTGGGACCCTTCAGCCCGCAGGCCGACGCTCTATCCACTGAGCCAAACCGGTTAGGTCGCAAATTCTTTTTTTACTAAAATTATTTTATTGATTAGAGAGAAAAAAATAACATTGATTTGTTCCACTTATTTATGTGTTCACTGGTTGATTCTTGTATGTCCCCTCACTGGGGATAGAACCCACAACCTTTGCGTTTTGGGATAATGCTCTAATCAACTGAGCTACCCAGCCAGGGCTACTTTCTTCTTTTTTAAAAAATGGATTTCAGAGAGAGGAAGGGAGAGGGAGAAAAAGATAAAAACATTGATGAGAAAGAATCATCAGCTGCCTCCTGCATGCCCCCTCCTGGGCATGTGCCCTGACCAGGAACAGAACCTAGAACCATGACCTCCTGTTTCACAGGTTGATGCTCAACCACTGAGCCACGCCGGCCAGGCAAGGCTTCTTTCTTCTTGATAGCCCCTGTGAGAAATGTTCAGCTGTCCAAATTAAAATAGTGAACTAGGAGACAGAAGTATGGCGAAAATGAGGTCTTTATCATATTCTTGAGAGCAGGTTGTACAGGCACACATGGAGTAGGGATCACAGCCTATTTATCCCTAAGGTGCGAGAGTCCCTCCCCCGGTTCCTCATTGGTTGAGTACTATGGAGTTTACAGTTTCCCAAGTCTTGTTGGGTTATTTTTTAAAAATGGGCTGAGGCCTTTTCTAGTTGTCTCCACTTACCCCTGTGTAGTTGAGGCAGGGCCTCGGGGATTTCCACCACGATGCTGGCTCAGGTACACAGTTCTTTGTTCTTATGTCCTCTTCCTTCCTCTCTCCATTCCGTTTGCCCTGGGGAAATTCAGAGACCGTTTCCATTAAACGTTGACTGTGCTGAGGATGGATCACAGAGGCCTGTTTCCTACATCCCTCAAATATTACAAGGATCGTGTTGTGTCGGGATCGACCTGTAAGACTGAACCTGCAAGGCAGTTATGAACCAGTTTTCCTGTGAAGATTTTGTAAACATCAGCTGCCCAAAGTGAAACCTGGTTTCTTGAATGTGGTTGTTGATAAAGTTTACCTGACTGTCGTGTGAACCAAAATTTGACTTTTTTAACCATGTTGGAAGATTTCCACCAAGATGCAGTAAAATCTAGTCTGTAATGCCAGGCTGAGGTACTTGACAGCAGTTAAGTGCTGAAGGATAATTTTACCAAAAAAAGGTAAAATCGTGACTCTCAAACAGATGTAAAAATGAGCATGTGATTAAAATTGTTGTTAACTTATTATAAATGAGGACAAATGGTCAGGTGTTAACACCATTTTAAAGGAGGTCCAAAGAACAAACACATTAAAATGGATATGCAAAGTACGGCAAAAATAACTGGGGGGAGAATGTCTTTCCACCTGGCAGAACTCATTTGCATGTCCATAGGCAAAAATCATTGTTAGGTTTGACCCAGGCAATTGAGTTGACACCCCTCCCCCAGGAATTGGCTTTACAGGTTATTTCACTATGGACATTCCCTTTGCTGAAGACCACATTGCACTTGCGGTGACCACATTCCACTCTCTCCCCTCCGGGTCTGCATACAGAAGTCTCCGCCCAGGGGAAAAATCCCGCCAAAAGTCCTTTAAAAGCCGCTGACTCCCCTCCCTGGGTGCTGGAGCCATCCAAGCTCAGCCATCTGGTGTGCGGATGATCGGATAAAATCCCTCACTACTCTGGCTCGTGCGTTCCTCCTTCGGCGACCTAACAATTATTTCTTGCTGTTGCTAGTTATAACTACAGTTTATAAAAAATGTGGACGAAAGGGGCCACATGCTAACCTGACAAGCTCAGGGAAGGTCTGCAGGTGGGCTTGCAAACCCAAAGACCTAAAGTAACCACAAAGGATGGTTTGAATTAAACTTTTAACTAAAAGCAGTTATGGTGGGTAGTCATCTCCTAGGCCAGTATCTTCACTGGCAAGGTCAACCTTTACCTTAACTGAGCCTAACTGTCTTTTTGCATCTAAGATAACATACCCTTGAAATGTTTGGGTAACTTGTAACTTCCCCTTTTTCTGGACTCCTTGGGGCACAACCTAATGTGCCTGGGCGCCAGGAAAGATACCACAAATTCCTTCATTGTTTTTGTTATGTTAATTGTTGACGGTTAATTATCTGCACCCACCTAAGTATGTGTCTATCATTTTACTTTTAACCCAACCCCAGAGGTTCCCCCCTCTTTGCTTTCTCCCTCCTCTCTAGTCTATCACCAAGGTATTTCTTGTAACCCATCTATGTCCCCTCCTTTGATTGCAATGTATAAAATAGATGAAAAGAACTGCCATTCTCTGGAGCATTATCTCAATCCGTTGACTCTGCTTCCTGGCAATTGTCGACAGTTTGGCTCAAATAAACTCACAAAAATTCTTTACAGGATTAAATGTTTTTAAGTTAACAAAAGTGTCCATAGAATCAGAATCAGAATATGCCGAAGGGCAATTTTTGGGGGGTAAAGTGCCATATAATAAACAGTTTAGTTTTTACAGGCCAAAGTCTTTGTTGAAACACCTCATTGGAATGACAGTAAGCAACACAAACCAATGGGCACAGAAGTTTGAATTTCATATAATTCTCACATGCCCCATATTATTTTGATTTTTCCCTGACCAATGCAAAAATGTAAGAAACATTCTTAGTTTGTGGGCTTCACAAAAAGAGGCAGTGGCAGGATTTGGCCGGCAGACTGTAGTTTGTGACACCCTATTCCTGTAGGTGAATGCATAGGTTTCCGTTGAAACTCACATTTTCCCTTACAGTAAGTAACACGGGAAGTAGCATGGGTGTACAGTTATTTGTGCAGCAGCAGAGCTTGGAACAGTGCCTACCACTCTCATTACTATGGTGGAACTACGGTCAGAAGCCCAGGTAACAGCCAAGACCAAGGTCAAGTTCTGGACCTGTGGCTCCCACGCGGCTGCGCGTAGCGGAACTGTAGCCCCGCCTCCAACACAGTGAGTCTTTGTGGGATTAGACTTCCGCCCCGGTAGCTGACATGGCCACTGGCCTGAATGCCTGCTCAGGAATCTCGCGAGAATCTGGAAATAGGGAGAGCTAAAACCATAGAGCGTGATAACTGTCTAAGATTGGCCATCTCAATGCGGGAGGCGGGATGACAGGCGTAATGGTGGCCTGAGATTGGTCAGTGCGGTCTGAGATGGTAAGAATGTGACCACAGGCCCTAGCTGGTTTGGTTCAGTGGATAGAGCGTCGGCCTGTGGACTGAAGGGTCCCGGGTTCGACTCCAGCCAAGGGCACATGCCTGAGTTGCGGGCTCAATCCCCAGTAGGGGGCATGCAGGAGGCAGCTGATCAATGATTCCCTCTCATCTATCTCTCTTTCCCTAGTCCTTCCTCTCTGAAATCAATAAAAACATATTTAAAAAAAAAAAAAAGAATGTGACGACAGTTACCCTTAGGCCAGTGCAGAAAGGGGCGGGGAAACGAGGTGATACGTCAGCTATTGGCAAGCGTGGCTTGTGATTGGTCCATACGGCTATGCCCGTCTTCGTTTAGGGATTGGCCAAGGGGTAGGATGTCGGCCTTTCATTGGATAAGACCTCTCAGGGCGGGCAAAGTGGAGCACCAAGCAGTCAGCACATCCCGGGCGCAGCCGGGACGCACGATTGGTCGCCGCGGGCAGGGTGGCCCGGAGCGCCGGTCCCTGGATCCCCGCGCGCGATGGCGTCGGGTGGCTGGCGCTGGCTGCGCGGCCTGTGGGCAGCGGGGCAGCCCATGTTCCAAGGCCGCGCGCTGCTCTTCACCAACACGCTGGGCTGTGGCGTTCTCATGGCGGCCGGGGACGGCGCGCGCCAGTCCTGGGAGATCCGCGCCCGGCCGGGCCAGAAGTTCGACCCCCGGCGCTCAGGTGAGAAGGCTGCTAGTCCTTGACCCCAGGGAACCTTTGACCCGACCCCAGATTTGGAAACCCCTGGACCGTACCCGCGGGCCATGACCCCTAACCCGCGGGCCGAGTCCCCGGCAGGACCCTTGATCTCCGCGCGCACCCTACAACCTGACAGCCGCTACCCGGGTCTCCCCTCCCACCCGGGCCTCTGCCCCATCCCTTCCCCAGGCTCCATTTCCTCCAACTCGGAGCGTGTCCATCCACTCCCACCCTTCGGGTCTCGTCCCCGCCCACCCCTTCGTCTGCTTCCCTGCCTCCTGCATTGAGGGATGAGCACTCAGCCTGGGACCTTGCACCCGGGGGTGGACCCCGGCAGCCTGGGCGTGTGCCCTGGCCTCGGTTTCCTTCTCTGGAAATAGGGGCGATGGTAGAATCCTCTGCAGGGCGGTGAAGGGAGGCGGTGAGATGTAAAAGCAGCCCCTGGGATGGAGCCTGGCAGTGGGAGACCATCTGGGTGGTCTCTGGAGGGCGCTGGGCTTCCCCAGGGAGAGTGGGCGGGAGGTTAAGGTACTGACCTGCCCCCCGCCCCTTGGACTGCCCTCAGTGAGCATGTTTGCTGTGGGCTGCAGCATGGGCCCCTTCCTACACTACTGGTACCTCTGGCTGGACCGCCTGCTCCCTGCGTCCGGCCTCCGTGGACTTCCAAACGTCCTCAGGAAGGTCCTCGTCGACCAGCTGGTGGCCTCGCCCTTGCTGGGTGTCTGGTACTTCTTGGGTAAGGAGCCCCATGAGCTTGAGCTTTGCAAACCCTCCTAGGCCAGGAGGGGCCGAGCCAGCCTTGTGTTAGGGGGGACGCCAGGGGCATTTCGGATGCACCTCCCTTGGTGGGTGGTCCCGGACTGGAGGCTGGGTCACAGGACAGACCTCGTGGGGGCAGGTGTGAGTGGCAGAAGCACAGACGATGGCACTAAGTGCAGGAGGGATGGGGACGGGGTCTGATGGGGCTGCTCTGGCGGGAAGGGGCGAAGGGGTTCCCAGAGGAGAGGAACTCGGCAGAGACCTGAAGGCGTCAGCCGGTAGAGGGATGGCCTGAAGGAAGAAGAGCCGATGGGGCATTCACCCCAGCCTTTGCCTCCAGGAAGAAAGTCCTCACCTGTTCCCCACCCCACAGGCTTAGCTTCCTCATCGGTGAAGGACAGGTAATAAAACAGCCTCAGCATCAGGAAGGGTGTGTCCCTGTCCTTCAGATGGACCTGTCACTGTGACCCCCCCCCCCCCCACCTGTGGTTTCTCCACACCCACCACACGCCTACAGGCCTTTAAGTGTCAGGTTCCTCTGCCCGGGACATTGTGTCTCTCCGGTCATTCCCCTCGGGCTCCATCATCAGGACTCCCTAACCTTTGACATGCTCATCTCTTCCCCAGGTATTGGCAGCCTAGAGGGCCAGTCCCTGGAGGAGAGCTGCCAGGAGCTTCGGGACAAGTTCTGGGAATTCTACAAGGTGGGCATGGTACCCCGAGCCCCACCGCCCCGTTCATTCTCCTCCCCCCACGGCTCCCGGGGCCCACCCTTTACCACGCTCTGTCCCTCCCCACAGGCTGACTGGTGCGTGTGGCCTGCGGCGCAGCTGGTGAACTTCCTCTTTGTGCCCCCCCAGTTCCGAGTCACCTACATCAATGGCCTGACACTGGGCTGGGACACGTACCTTTCCTACCTGAAGTACCGGGTGAACGCAGGGGACAGACCAGGCACCCAGGAAACTTCTCAGGGGCCACACATGTGAGCCCCAAATGGCAGTCCAGCTCCCCTCCGGGGTGAGGGCCTCCTGTGCCCTTGACAATCCGCACCCCACGGTTGGCAGGCGGGAAGCTGATCACCAGCAGGGGGAAGACCGAGCCCCTCTCAGCAGTCCAACAGGGCCTTAGCCAGGTCCCTGCCTCATCTTTTCAGTGAGGCTGACTTCAACCCCCAGACAAGGGAGGGCGTGGTGAGGAGCCGGAGGAAGGGATGAAGGTGGCATGTGACCAGACCCTGTTGTGTGGATCGACCCCAGGCACCCTGACACCCCAGCATGGGTGGCCCGGTGAGGACAGAGTTGCCCCACCCCCTCGACTAGATGCCAGATGAGGCAAAACTGATTCCAGCTGACCACCCACCTGGGTGGGAAGGGGGATGGGCCCAAAGCAGGGCAGGGTCCTGGGCTGAATTCCAGCCCCACCCCCACCCCCACCCCTGGGCATCTGGCTGGGCTGCCCCTTCCAAGCCCACTACCAGGCCTTCGTCTTCCCATCTGGAACATAACCATGAAGATGGACAGTCATCCCCCAGGTCTTCTCACTGGGAGCCCCTATGACCAGGATGTCCCATCTTCAGCACTGGGCCCCGGCCGCCCAGCCAGTCCCAAGCCCTCAAAACTGCTGGGCTGGGCTGGGCTCTGAGCCCTGGAACAAAGGTGGGGACATTGCCTGTCCACTCAGCAGGGCCTGGCCTGGGCAGCACCAGGGCCATGTTCTGATTGTGGGCTGTGGAAACTTCATTAAATTCTCTCTGTAACTGAAAGTCTCACAGATGAGCATAGCCAGCGCTGGCAGGCAGCACTCATAGACATAGCATCGTCCATCCATTTTATTGGGTGTGTGTAGTGTTGTCATGACATCTCCTGGGAGAACTGGGAGCACATTTGACACTCATGACGTCAGGTCTGTGGGGGTATCCCCAGGTTCGTGAGGAACCACTGCAGCCCCCGCTTAAAAATAAGAAGGTAAAACTTGGGACCAGGAGCGAGGTGGGCCACTGTCAGGCTCTGACCCATCCTGTGGCCCATGCTGAGATCCCACTGTGGCCAAGGGGCTGACAGGCCTGGCTGCCTGACATCACCTGGTCACCCTGCCCTCCGGTGTCATCTGGCCCCCTCTTCAAAACAGCTATAGATGGGGTGACTTTTTAAAAAGGTGGGGTCTGGAGAAGAGGATGAGTGGTGAGTTCGCGGGGCAACAACACGCCACGGCAGAGCAGAGACAGGGCTGTATGTACAGGGTGGGGTGCAGGGGGTGGTGGTGCCGACCCCCAGGGGATATCGCCAATAAATAAATAAATAAATAGCTACAATAATAAATAAGGGTGACGGGCTACGGCTCGGTCGGGGCAGGGTCTTGTGCCCGTGGTCAGGAGGGGCCGGGAGGTGGTTGGGGAGGGCAGGGCGGGGGTGGGTAGGCCAGCTCTCAGCAGGCGCAGTCCTGGTGTGGGGGCGCCTGCTGGTCCGTGAGCTGTGGGCCCTGCTTGGCGCCTGTGACAGCAGGGTCAGCCGTGTCCAGCGACTCGGACATCTTCTCACAGATGACGTCCACCAGGCGCTCAAAGGTCTGCTTGACGTTAATGTTGTCCTTGGCACTTGCCTCAAAGAACTCAAACCCTGTGGTCAGGGAAGAAAGGGGTGAAGACTTTGGGCCCCCCGCTCCCCAAGACATTCTCTGAGGTCAGAAACCACTGGAGGTTCCTAGTGCCTACTGCACCATAAAGGCCCTGGGGAGTAACGTGGGGAAGTGACATTTAACTGGGTCAGCGCTGTGTTTCCTGCCCTCCTTTCTTCACCCGAAAACTGTCCCTTTCTTGGCCTGGCTGGTTAGCTCGGCTGGTTAGAGTGTCGTCCTGCTGTGCCAAAGTTGTGGGCTTGATCCCCAGTCAGGGCACTTACAAGAAACAACCAATGAATAAGTGGCAACCAAGTGCTGTTTCTCTATCTCTCTAAAATCAATTAAATAAAAAATTTTAAAAAACACACCCACACATAAAACTCCCCTTCTCATCGTCCCCGAGGCCCTGGTAAGACTCACCATGTGGCCCAGTCCCATACACTGTCCCTGCTGTTATCTGACATTCACATCCAGCCATGCCTGCGCCTGCTCACGTTCTGTGGCTCCCTATTGCCCTAGGAAGGGCCCAGCTCTTCAGCTTGTGGTCAGACCCTGCATCATTGGCCCCATTCATCCCAATTGCCCTCATGTTGCAACTGTGTAAAAGCATTTGCCAAAATGCATAGGGTCTTTCCCACTCTGGCCTTTGCCCAAGTTGTTTCCTCTGCCTAAAGGACCACCCTGTCTTAACCAGATACAGTGTCCTTCCTCCACGAAGACTTTGAGGCAATCCCCACTGGACTTCCCCAGCCCTAGTGCTTATATCCCCCACAGCTGGGGCCAGCAACACCCAGCATGAGGCTGGGCAGTGAAGGCGTCAGGATGAATCTACCAAGACCCACCGTACATGGTTCCTGGGTCACGGCCAGTTTGCCGAAAGAGTAGATTGGATTTGCATCCAGACCTCATCTGGCTTTGCTGTGAGGCCTTGGGTGTGGCCCTTCCCCTCAGGGTTTCAGCGTCCCTCCTCTAGCCTGTAGGTGTCCAGCCCCTCCGGGCACTCACCAAGGTGGTCAGCCAGCTGCCGACCGCGTTCGGACGACACCACTCGCTCGTCCTCCATGTCACACTTGTTCCCCACCAGCAGCACCTGCGCATTATCCCACGAGTAGGTCTTGATCTGGGTTGACCTGGAGGAGACGGCAATGGGCAGGTTAGGGCTTGGAGGGTCTGAGCTCCACTCCTTCCCGCTCTCCAGCCCTCAGCTCCCCATTTCCCTTGAACCTGGCAGGTTCGGTTTCTCCTCCAGCCTTTGTCCTGCCGGAAACGCGCTGCTGTCTGTGGGTGTCTGTTTCAGCAGTTCCCTGCTCTTCAAAATCTCTCTTTCAAGCAATCTCTTTCACCTTCCCAGATTCCTGCCCCCAGAGAGAATTTCTCTCTCCTCAGCAAAATCAGAAATTTTCTTAAAATTTATCATTACTTCTGGGCAGAAGTGTTAACTGTCCTTATATTGTCTGTTCTCCCCCCACACCCTCAGATTTTTTTCCATATGTTTCGTTTCATTTTTCCACCTGAAATCCTTTTCCCCCTGTTATTTTGAGCCTCATTACTCCTCAGAAGACAGTTTGAGGAATAATGAGGCAGAGGCAGCAGTGGAGGGAGACAGAACAGGGTGGAGGTATCACAGGGACAGACCTGCTGTTTTAATGATTATAGACTGACAGCAGGTCTGGGCCTCCAATATTGTTATTTATATATCTGTCAAGGGACTAGGGACCCCTCATCAGCCTACCCCCCAGGCTTTGCAACAAACCCAGCTCAGAAGACAGTCTGAGAGAGGGGGTGAGGGGGTGCTCACCAGTCCTGCACAGCGTTGAAGGACTCCTCGTTGGTGATGTCATACATGAGGATGAAGCCCATGGCACCCCGATAGTAGGCTGTGGTGATGGTTCGGTACCGCTCTTGCCCTGCTGTGTCCTGAGGAAGAAGAGACAGGGTCAGAGAGGACCCCCATGCGAGTTCTTCCGTGGAAATGAGCTCTGAGACAATCCAGTCCAGCTCTCGCAAGACCCAGAGCTTGCCCAGAGGCACAGGGGGCCAGGGAGAGCCAGCCAGCCGCCGGCACCAAGAATGTGGTGCTCAATCATCCTATAGAGTCCGGCACCTGCAGAATTGTCCCCTCATTCATCAATGCACGTGTACAGGGCACTGCCCTGTGCCATATACCACACTGGGCACTGGGGGCACAGCTGTAAAAGTAGATAAAAATCACTGCCCCTGTGGGACTGACAGCCCAAGTGTGGGAAACAGAAAATAAACACATGGAAGAAAATGTATACTATATCCGAGGGCGGTAAGGATTGAGGAGGAAAATAAATGTGGGCCTGAAGGAAGTGAGAGGGCACAGCCAGGCCAAAGGTGCTGACGTGGACTGCTTGGTGAGTTTGAGGAAAAGTAAGGCAGAGGCAGCAATGGAGGGAGACAGGATGGCGGTATCACAGGGACAGACCAGGCAGGGTCTCCCATGCCAGGGTGGGGTTTGGGGTTTACCCTGTGTGAGGTGGGAGCCCACGGAGGCCCCTTCAGATCTCTCTGGGGTTGTGGGAGGCAGCCAGGTGACCCTGGGGAGGTGCCTGTCCCAGGCAATGAGGTTGGGGGGCCAACATCTGGTGAAACCTCAGACTCACATGGAAGAACTTGCAGACGAGAAAACTGAGGCACCAGCCCAGTGATGCTCCTGCAGATAGGAGGTGTAGGAAGAACCCAGCACTGGCTCATCCCTCAGCCCTGGCGAGCACTGGCTAAGCTCCCGTGGAAGAGGAGGGCTCTCCCTTCTGTGCCTTGGGTGCACAGTAGGCACATGGTAAACGCCCAGTTGTGTGAATGAATGAAGAGATGGGCAAGGCTGGGGCTGTTTTTCCGGGAAGGGAGGGAGAGTGATGGAGTTAGGAGCCCCCCAGCTGGACCCACCCAGATCTGCAGCTTGATCCTCTTGTCATTGCGGTAGATAGTCTTGACCTTGAAGTCTATGCCCACAGTGCTGACAAAGGCGGGTGTGAAGGAGTCGTCCGCATAGCGGAAGAGGAACGATGTCTTGCCCACGCTGCTGTTACCAATGATAAGGATCTTGAACATGTAGTCAAAATTCTGGTCCGAGGACTCCTTCTGTCCATAGCGAGAGTCTGTGGCTGACGCCATCTGGGAATGTGGGGCACAGGCTAGTGTGAGGGGTCCTCTGCCATCCCCAGGTCCAGGCCCAGGATGGAGGAAACTCTAGAGCCACAGAGAGGAACTAGCGTTCCACCAGAAGCCCCAGTACTACTAACTGTGGAACCCAGGGCAGAGGGCCTGATGTGACCTTGAAAGGTGGGGGAAGGGGAGTGTATTTCAGGAAGGAGTTCAGAGAAGCCAGGATGAGGATACCCCTGTGCCCCAGGTCAGGCTGTAACCCTACACCCTAGGGCTGTGCCCGGAGGGGGTGACTGCGGCCGGCCCCGCCCCCCATCTATCATTTATGTTCCTCAGAACCCAAAGCGGGCACACCCGGACAGTCCGCCTGGATGCAAATCTGCAGCCCCAATTCCAGGCTGGGGGAGCTCAAGCTGAGGCAGCTGCGTCACGTGATAGGGGTGGAGCATGCACACGCTCACGTGCACACAGCAGGGCACACACCGGTAACAACACACTCGGAACACAGAACAGAGACGCAGACGCCTGTCTGCACACCGGCATGCATATGTAAAGGTGCAAACCCAGACGTGCACACGGCGCCCTTCACACATGCAGGTGTGTGTACGTAACCCACACAGGCACGCATTCCCCTGTACGTATGCACACAGCCGTGCACGCACACGCACAATCCTTGCGTTTCTCTCCACAAGCGTGCAGCAAGGGCATATTTGGGTCAGGACCCACACGGAGTCACATGAGCATATTCAGGTACACGCAAGGGTGCATACAGACCCGCCCACACCGGCGGACGCGCACACGCGTGTGCACACCCCGCGCACGCGCACGCAGTTTCCCGCAAGGCACTCGCCTCCCCTCCCCCTCCGCCGCAGAGGCGGGGGTAAGAGGGATGAGGGTAGGGCAGGTGAGGGGAGCCAGGGCCCTACTCCTCCCCAGGCCTGAGACTACCTCATCTTCCCTCTATTTAACCCCCACCAACCTCCTCCCCTAACCCTGCCAATCCACCATCCAAATGAAGTTTATTTAGATGCTTTCAGCGGGAGCGCACCAGGCCTCCCAGGAGCTCACCTTGCCCTGCACCGATGCGGTGACGACCACAACAACGGCGACTTTTTTGGCGGCGACGGTGACGAGCCTCCCGTGCGAGGATGTAGGGCTGCGCGGCAGCAGCTGGAGCCCCTGCAGTCTGCGGTGACGTCCTGCAAAGAGCGGGGCGGGGCCTCACATGCAGACACGGCCGTGACGCCATCCTGGGGCGGAGCCGCGCTAGAAGAGGAGGCCCAGTGCGGCCCTCAGAGCTGGAAGGGGCGGGACTCTTGCGCAGATTGACGCACAAATGGGGCGGGGCCCAGTGTGCACATCCAATAGTGGGCGGGAACGTAACAGGAGGGGCGGAATCGCCTTCTGGTTCCGCCCCTTGTAAGTGTCATGGAGGCGGGGCTACGCAGCAACCTCTAACTGGCCTAAGCATCCGAGCGACGGGCCGAGCAGCCAATCAGTGATTATTATCTCCCTCCTTCGGTCCATTAGTGGCTCCCGAGCCGTGGGTGCCAGGAGGCCGAGGCCTGGAGGGGGTCCGGTGTTTGGGGGGCGTTCCCCTTCCCCACCACCGCTCTCCCCAGGTGGGACACTGGCGGCCCCTACCCAGACCAGGAAGCTGTGTTCTCCTGTCACCCCCCAACGCCCCCCCTTTCCAATTTTAGAAAAGAGAACCAGAGGTGGAGAGCTGCTCCATACCTCCTATGTACAGGGTTCAAAAAAGTACAAAAGAAGAAAAAGCGGACATAGGAGTTGGGAGACCCCGTCCATTTCCTGAGATGAAAGACCCCAAAGTGGGCCTGGCTGATAGATGCACCACCCGGTTTCTGAGATGAAATAAGAAACAGGGACCAGTAGAGTCACCCTCCCCACCAATTCCCAGAAAAAGGGAAGGGGCAGATGGACGCTCCAACATCCCCACTCCTGCCGACCCCCATTCTCCAGAGAAGAATTCTAAGAAAAGGCAGAAGTAGGGCGGAGAAACCGCCGGACCCCTAAACCTGCAAAGCCCAGGGTAAAAGCGCCGGACGCGAGGAGGGTACCAGCCGGGCTTGGGCTCCTCCCCTCCCTGGTTCCTGAGTTAAAGCCAGGGCCGGAGAGGCCCCCTCCCTCCTGGGGAAACAAGACTCGGTGAGGCTCTGGGGCTGAGATGCTCCATCGTCCCCCCCCCCCCCAACAAATATTGAGGCGGGGGAGACAGCATTGCGGGGGGCGGGAGAAGGAGACACCGGGCCCTCATTCCAGGTCCCGGCCCCGCTCCCTCCGCTCCCCAGGAGGCTCCGATTCCCCGAATGGCCCCCAGGAGGCGGGGAGGGGGGAGAGTCGCGTCCTGTTTATAAAAAGCTCTCCAGCTGCGCAGGCGACGAGAAACCAGAATAACTCGGCGCCTGGAGGCCGCCCCCTCAACGCACGCCTGTCCCCGCGCCCTGGGCGTGCAGAGGGTCCCTCCTGCTCCGCCTGCACTGGGGAAATCTGTTTTACTTCCGGGTAACACTTTTGTCCATCTCCCCCACTTAGACTATGAGAGTATCACAAACCCACTGCAGGGAATTGTGAAAATTCAGGAAATACATACAGAAATAAAGAATCCCGCCCCAGGCTCCCGCACACAAAGAGGGCAGTAGAGTCCCAGCTCTGGTGCGGCTGGTCCAGGCACCCAGGGGAAGCAGGAGCGTGAGGCCCCTTGGCTCCCTGACCCTCCTGCTTTCCGCTTCGTCTGTGGGTGGCACTTGGAAATACCTGTTTTTTTTTCCTCAGGGAAAACACCACAGCAATGTGCAACAGCTTCTGCGCAGACAGATTTGTATTTTAACATAAAAATAACGCAAGGCCTTTCTTACTTAGAATCAGAATGTGGCTCTGGAACTAGAGATGGTTGACCGGGGGATGGGGAGCTTTGTGTTTGGGGTGGTCTCCTGTCTGGCGGAAGAGACAGAGCTGGATGGGAGAAGCACCCCAAACCCTCCCAGGTCCCGCCCCACTCAGCAAAGTCCAAACTCCTCCCTGAAACCCAGGACCCACAAAGTCCCCACCAGTTACTCCCATCTCCTCTTTCTCCTCCAGTCAGACACTCCTTCACTGGTTCCAGGTGTGATCTGGCCTCAGGACCTTTGCACCTGCTGTTCCCTAGAGCACTTGTCCCCTAGCTGTTCCCTCCCCTTGCTCTCCCATCCCCTTCAGCCTGATCAACCCCACCATCTCCTTCCAGAGGTTCCAATGTCACCCTGTCCTTCCTATCACACCTTTCTTTCCTGACACATCAGAAATGGTGAGGTTGATGTGTTTATCCATTAGCCACCTGTGAGCTCTGAGAGTACCTACACCTGTGCCACAGTAGGTGTCCTATGATGGTATGACAGGAATGAATGACTGAATGAATGAGTGGAGGGAGGAGGGGTGACTTTGACCAGGGAGTTTAGGGAAGACCTCTCTGGAGAAGTGACATTTGAGCAGGAACCTAGAGGAGGAGGAGGAATTGGCCACAGGGTGAGCGAGGGAACCATCCTGAGGCTGGAACTCACTAAACAAGCTTAAGGGACAGCTCCTCTCCAGTTCTGGGAGGGAGGTGGAGCAGGCAATTTTTTCCCCTTTATAGAGGGCAAACCAAGGCCCTGGGAGTCACCCTAGGGCAGTGGTTCTCAACCTTCTGGCCCTTTAAATACAGTTCCTCATGTTGTGACCCAACCATAAAATTATTTTCGCTGCTACTTCATAACTGTAATGTTGCTACTGTGATGAATCGTCATGTAAATATCTGATATGCAGGATGGTCTTAGGTGACCCCTGTGAAAGGGTCGTTCGACCGCCAAAGGGGTCGAGACCCACAGGTTGAGAACCGCTGCCCTAGGGGGTCACAAGAACTAAACGTTCCAAGGAGCCCCAAAGACTTTCTTTTTTTTTTTAAAATATATTTTATTTATTTTTTTACAGAGAGGAAGGGAAAGGGATAGAGAGTCAGAAACATCGATCAAAGAGAAACATCGATCGGCCGCCTCCTGCACATCTCCCACCGGGGATGTGCCTGCAACCAAGGCACATGCCCCTGACCGGAATCGAACCCGGGACCCCTCAGTCCTCAGGCCGACGCTTTATCCACTGAACCAAACCGGTTAGGGCCCCAAAGACTTTCTCCCACCCTCCTCTTTGGGTTTAGGGTGGGCCACCAAGGCAAGGACCCTGAACAGCATGTATCTCAGTGCCTAGCTCAGGACATGCTTTCCTCAAATGTTACCTGTCATTGCGATTATGTGACCCTCACCAAGAGCCCACTTTATCCATGAAAAGACCAAGGCTTCAGGAGGTTAAGGGACTTGCAGAAGTTGTCAAAGTCCATTTTGGGGACACTGAAGATGGTGCAGTGGACCCGGCCCAGGCATCCGGATCATGGTCTGGAGAGAGTGACGGACATGAATCAAAGAATTCCCCAGAGCTTCCACCAGTGCCAGCCTGGAGTGGGGTATTAGGGAGGGTTTCCCAGAGGAGAGATCGCTGAGCTGAGACCCAACGGTGAGGATGAAGGAGGAAAGAAGCATTCCAGGTGGTGAGCTGAGCATGTGCAAAGGCCCTGAGGTGGGGCTGTGTTTCGGTGTGGAAAGCCAGAGTGGGTAGAGTGCAATCAGTAACAGAGGGCGAGAAGGATGCCTGTAGCACAAATTCAAGGGGAATATACTAGTATTCTTATGAATGGGTGAAGAAAAATCCAGAGGGAAATAAGGTGAAATGCTGAAGACAGGTGGTTTATGAATGAGGTTATAACTGAACTTTATTTTATTCTTTCCATTATTTGCAAATTATCTAAGGTGAGCATGCATTACTTGTAAGTCAAGGGACAGGGAGAAAAATTGCAAATAATCATTCCCTAAAAAATTTTTGCCTTTTAAAGATCCAGAAGCAAATTCACCAAGTTCATGACCCAGATGACGTTTAATTTTCCCTCTGTGGAATTTCATCATTGATTGTGATGATGAATTATCAGTGGAGTGATTTAGTAATGAAGGGAGCTGTTCTGGAAGCCAGAGGATGCTGGGAGGACCTGTGTCACACATAAATGTTCAGGCACGCTGGGAAGGAGGCAAGTTCCAGGGTGGAAGACTGAGCCTTCCGGAGACAGGAACTGAACCTGACACTTGAGCACAGAGCGGCCTATCCGCCCCTGCCCTAGGCTGATCCAGCAAGCGAGATGCCAAGGGGAGGGAGGCCAGCCAGGAGAACAGGACCCCCAAATTCGCCGCGCCTCCCGCCGCCAGGGGGCGCCGCGAGCTAATGTCCAGCACCCAGCAGCGTGGCCTAGAGTAGGCCACAGGACTGCTCTGTGCCTCAGTTTCCCCATCCATGAAATAGACGTACTAGTTTAAGTTAATAAGGTTTATTTAACTCCAGAGAAACGTTCAATGCCCCAGATTTCTAAGATATTTCAGGGTGCTCACAGACACTACCTCTCAACCAAAGTTTACCCAAATACTAGGATCAGGCCATAGAGGGGAAACTGAGGCCCAGGAGGCCTCCCTAGGAAGTGTCTGGGGCACCCTCAGAATTGGGAGATACAGAGACCCGCGGTAGGGGTGACAGGAATTGTGTGCTTTTGTTGCTGTTCTATAAGAGGGAGAATGGGGGAATGGCCAGCAGGAGGTCCTGAGGTCAGAGAGAACAGGTGCACCCAGAGGCACCTGAAGACAGAAATCACAGCTACTTAAAGCAACAGGCCACATCAATCTTCAGAGATGTCCCCACACAGAGCCCTCTCTCTGCTGCCCCCTGACCACCCCCTCCAGAGCTCCAGAACCAGAGTTGGGACCGGACAAAGCTTTTCCCCATTCAAGGTCCCCAGCAGATGAAAGGGAGGTGCCTGTGGGGGGCATCTCCTTGGGGTTGACTCCTCACCCCGTTGCACAGGGCTGCCCCAGGGGCACATAGCAGGCACAGGCCTGGCACACAGTATGTGCCCAATAAATATCTGATAAAGAACGAAAGAGTAAGTGATGGGTGTGGCTCAAGAGTGACCACTGGAGAAGCTGGGCCTGACCCAGCCCCAACGTCAGAGAAGACGCTGGAGGAGGAGAGCTCAGCAGAGCCCGGGGTCAGAGTGGACCCCAGCCAGCTTCAATCCTGAAACTTGCCTATAACTAAGGCTGTCCCCCTCAATGTGTGGAGAAGGCAAGGCATGAGTCATCTGGAACCTCTTCCTGGAAAGTCCACCCCTCATTAGGGGCCATTAGGAGCCAGATGGCTCAGCCGTTACATTGCCCTCATGGTCCATGCAGGGCTTGCCCACGGTTCTGGTTGTCTAGGCATAAGGCCCCAGGGTCTGAGCTGGCCTCCGGGGACAGGAGGTCAGTGTCAGGTGACTCTGAGGCCTCTTGGGCCAACATTCTCTCCTCCTCCTCCTCCTCCTCCTCTTCTGCCTCCTCCAGAGTCAGCTCAAACTGGAATCTGTCGAGGCCGCCCTGCTCAGGGCTGGTGGGATCCACGGGGCTGCGGGGGATCTTGCTCAGGTACCACTCGCGGTTGTCCTCTAGTGTGTCCAGCAGGTCCTGTGCATCTGGGTGTACCAGGTCAGCCCAGGTCTCCCACAGTGGGTGGGCGATGTAGTCAATGAAACCCACCTGGGGGGTGATATGGGGTTGCGGGGGGGAGGAGGGGGGTGGCTGTGCTGTGAGGCACCATGGAACCCAGACCCAGTTAAGCCTCCAGGCCTAGGCTGTTCTCTCTCCCGGGCATGCCCTTTCCCAACGCCTACTCATCCTTCAAAACCTTCAAACAACCCCTTTTTTAGAAAGTCTCCCCTGCCCCTTCTGGGCTCCCCCAACCCCTAAGTCTTTCCTTCCACCCAGCACAGACCCCTCAGGGCTAGGTGTATGTGCCCCCAGACTAAGACCCCCCCCCAGGGGCCCCACATCACTCAGAATAGACATTTTCAACCCCCTTGAGTGCAGATCCGTTTCCCTGTAGCCCAGAGAGAATGCTTCCCCGCCTGACCCCACACAGCCCCGGGCAGACCACGCCCTTGGGCCACACTCCCTCATTGACCAGCCAGGGGTCCAGCCAGAACTCAGGGGGTCGGCTCAGCTACTCCTTTCTCTCCCCCGCCCCAGTGCCTGCCAGCTTGACCCGGTCTCCCTCTGACCTGGGACTTCTCCACCGAGGCTGTGTGCTTGTCACACATGGGGCTGATGTCCAGGCCCGACTCCCGCTCACGGTCTCCCTGCTGGAAGAACTCAGCCATGATTCGGTCTGTCCACTGGCGGTACAGGGGCAGCGGCTTAGTGGGGTTGCTGAGGTCAGCACAGTGCACCAGGTTCTGCAAGACCTGAGGAGACGAGGCTCGGGAGGGCTCGGGCCAGGCCACCCCAGGCCCGGTTAACCCCCATGGCCAGGTCGGTGCTATGGACACACCCCTCTTCCAGGTGGGGAAACTGAGGCCCGGGAGGGGGAGGAGTGGCTAAGGCACAGCCACGTGAGCCTTTTTGCCTCCGTTTCTTCAAGTCTGGCACACAGGCGACGCTTCATGAGTGTAGCTAAATGAGAGGCGTGGAAACCCAGGGCCAGCCCAGCCACACACCTGGATGCGGTCCGAGTAGTTGTCCAGCAGCAGGACTCCCAGGCTCGTCACTTTCTTGGTCTCCACCATGGTCTTGAGGTCAGCCAGGAGGTTCATGTGTTTGGACATGTCAGTGGCCAGCACCTGAGGGCAGGTGAGGGGGGGATGACAGGCATGAGCATTGCTCCCACCCACCCTTTCCTCCCAGACATCACACCCCTCAGACCCTCAGCCCTCTGCGTTTGCGCCCTCATCTAGGAAATGGGGGGATGTCATGAGATTGGCGGCAAACCCAGCTCACAAGAGGAGCTGAGTCAAGGGCTCCACCTCTAGGTCTTTAGGCTCATGGGATGCATTCCACACGTTAAAGATTAAATGTGGGGGCTGAGGGCAGCAGAGAGGCTCGGCCCAGGACATGGCCTGTGCAAAGGCCCTGGGGTTGGACGAGCTGGGGAACATAGAGGAAACACTTATGGCTGGAGCAAGTGAGGTTGACTGGAACGGAGAGGGCCTCGGGAGGAGTGGGGGACTTACCCAGAGGGCCATGGGAGCCATAGGTGGTCTTGAAGCTGGGAGGAACCTGACTTGGTGCTCCCCAAATCTCCCTATGACCATGTGTGCCTGGGAGGGCTGTTTTAGCAATTTGGAGGGAAGTTTGGCCCCAAACATAATTGTTTAAAAATCAACGTCACTGGCTCTGGCTGGTTTGGCTCAGTGGATAGAGCCTCGGCCTGCAGACTGAAGGGTCCTGGGTTCGATTCCGGTCAAGGGCACATGCCCGGGTTGCAGGCTCGGTCCCCAGGAGGGGGCGTGCAGGAGGCAGCCAATCAATGACTCTCTCTCATCATTGATGTTTCTATCTCTCTATCCCTCTCCCTTCCTCTCGGAAATCAATAAAAATATATTTTTTAAAAAAAAAACTTTGCTGGATCCATATGAACCCAGCCCAGGAATAACCAATACGCAGCCCATGGGCTTCTCTGAGAATCAGACAAAAGTCTCAAATCTTCTTCCCAAACCTCCAGGTGGCCCCCAAATGGTGCCTTCCACCCAAGGCCCCAACTCTGTCTCAGCAAATGTTTAGTTTCTCTTCCCTGGGAGCCTGCGTTTCCTCTGAGCCCTCCCCACATGCTGTTCTCTTTGCTGACAACACTCCTCACCAGCCCCTCCCCTCCCCACCCTGCAGACCCCAATCTCAGGGTTTCCTCTTGGGGGAGCCCCACCTGACCTTGAGCATGGCCCCATCACAGCTCTGCCTACAAGTCATCCATCACAGCTCTGCTTCGGGGTCCCCATCATCGCTCCCACCCACGTGTCCGTCTCCCTCATAAACTGTAATCTCAGAAAGGCCAGAACTGTCTCGGCCATCACAACAGGTGTTCAACAAATGCTTATAAAGTGATTGAATGAGGCACGAGACTCCAACACTTACTGGTGTCTTCCAACCAGAAAAACACCAGACGGACGACTAAAGGCTCAAAACAGTTGCACCTGAAACCCCAGAGGCTCAGTTTCCCTATCGCGTATGCGTAAACCGCAGCCAGGACCAAGGGCCTGGTCACCCCACCCAGGGCTTAGGGTCATTGCCCCATTTATAGCCCAGGAAGCTCAGGCTCAGAGTGGAGGCACGCCCAGACCCCACGGTGGGGCCGCCCCGCCCACCCATCGCTGGGGCCTCACTATGTCAATGACCATCCGGCGCAGACTCAGCCACTCCTTGGTGCTGAGGTTCCGGAAGACGTTGCAGTTCTCTGCCTGCAGCAGCTTGAAGCCCACAGCCAGGTGGTGGTTCTCCAGCACGGAGGCGTCATTGTACATCAGCGCCAGCTCCGAGTCTGTGGGGGAGGAAGGTGGAGAGCCTCGCCGTCCGCCCGACCAACCCGCCTCACCCAAAGGCAGGTTCGGTGAACTCTTGGCAAACTCCTACTCGGGCATTGAAGCCCCAACCCTAAAGCCCCCTCCTCAGGAAGCCTTCTATGACCCCGTGTCTCTCTCTCTCTCTCTCTCTCTCTCTCTCTCTCTCTCTCTCTCGGGCCAGGCCCTGACTCCACAGGGCTGGGGGCATCTGTGTTCTGCTCTGCCTCCTCGAGACTGGGGACTCCTTGGGGACTTGGCATGGCAGGAAAGAGTGTGTACTAAGTGCTGACTGAATGAACAACTGAATCTTTATCCAATGAGACTCTGGGACCCTCGAGTGAGAGGGCTCTCCTGGGGTGTATACAAGAGGTGCCCAATAATTGCTTATTGACGGAGTGTTCCAGGTACCTCAAAGGTCCCTAACCTTCAAAATCTCGGTGGGCTCCGATGAGCTCTGCCGCATTTGTTATTCTCTCATTTGTTGAGTGTCTACTATGCACCCGGACCCGCCCTGAATACCCCAGGAGGAGAAGATCGCACAGCCATTTTGTGAACAGGCCGACTCGGCTCAGAGCAGGGCTGGGGCCCCTGGGGATCACATGATGGACAGGTGGAGGCCTGTCACCAGGGCCCCTAACTCACTGGTGTTAATGAGAAACTGGTTGGAGACCCCAGGATGGTCCACATCATGGATGGCGCTTGCAAAGATGGCAGCCAGGACTTCCAAGTCTGTGAACACAGCCTGAGCGGGCATGGGCATCAGCGCTGAGCGGCGGCTCTCTGCACTGCGCCCTGCACCTGCCCCGCCAGTCTATAGGACCATACCTCCAGGGCGGGCATGGCCAGCAGCACATGCGTGGACTGGGCCACATCAGCGGCGTGCAGGCTGTTGTGGTAGGCCACGTCGGCGTGGTAGTGACCCTCCAGCGTCAGCAGGTAGGTGGCAAGTGTGTCCACTGGGATCTGGAACGTCTTGAGCAGGTCCCGTTTCTGGTTCAGCACAGGCCCCCAGTGAGGACTTCCTCCAGGCGGCAGCACACACTGTTCCTACACCTTCTCTCCTTCTGAACTTCTATCCACCTCTCACATGCCCCATCTTCCAGGATGCCCTCAATTCTGAAATCACTTGGTCCTTGACCTTCCCCTCTGGTCTATCTCTGACCCCCACACAGTCCCCCCAGACCAGGTCTCTTCAGGCCTGGGTCCATGGCCGAGGCTTGTTGACTATCAGCAATGACCTGTTCAGCCTAGTGAACTCCTATTCATCCTTCAATGCCCTGCTCAAATGATTTCACTCAGGGGTGTTAAGGAGTTGAAGGATATGTGTCCCCTAAGGTCTTGAGGTCGGAAGGGCTGAAAGAAATCTAGGGGTATTGGTGGGCAAGGTCATGGGAGGTACCTGAAAGATGCTGAATATGATGGCTGTGAGGGGCCGGTTCCCACTTAGCTCTGCCACCTTGAACACATCAAGCCCCCACTTGTTGGTGTCTTCCAGTTCCTAAAATGTGAAGAACTGGAGCTTGACCCAGGCCCAACTTCCCCAGACTCTGAACCTGTGAGCCGCTCCCCCAGAGCTTACATTTAGCCCCACTTGCCCAGTATACAGGTGGGCAAACTGAGGCTCACAATAGGGCATCCAGGTAGAGCCAGAACCCTAACCCAGGTCTCAGCGTTCTAGCTGGGAACCCACCTTGGCCAGTTGCCCCTCCTGGTCAGTCTGGACGCCAAAGCATGGGATGGTGGCTGTGGAGAGGCTGGCACTGTGGGGGAGCCCCTGCAGGCCGCTGATCTGGGACATGGGCCTCGAGGGTTCCTTGGGGGTTCCCTTGGGTAACTCCACCTCGGTCTGTTGGTCTGGAAGGAGGGCAGGGTGGGACTCAGAGAAGCCGATTCACCTGCTAGGGTTGTCCTGCCTCGTCTCAGGTCCCAGACTTTGCTAAGTGTCAGGATCAACCTATTTCCTTTTTACCTGAATCCCAGTCAGCTCAGAGCAAAGTCCCTATCTACCCTCTTTTCGTGGCTGATCTCAGTAACCTCTTCTGAGAGCCTGAGGCTCAGTGTTTTCCCCCCAAACAGCTCAGTGTCCTTTCTCTCTCCCAAGCTGGAGACCCAGCTATCTGGTTTCCTCCATCTCCTTCTAGGAAAACTTTTACTCATGCTTCACAACCCTGGCTTTAATGGCCCCCCCTCCTGGATCTTCTGCTCCTCCCGCCGGCCCGGCCGTCCTTCACCCAGGTGGCTGCTCTGCCTTCCCCTGACGGAGGTCTTTTCTCCTTTCCTCCTACCTCCATATGGTGCCCAGGCAGTGGCCCACCACAGCTCACCCAGGAAGGTCTGGGAAATGTACTCTGACACCTGGTTCCCCGAGCGGCTGGTTTCAGACAAGTGAGTCAGCTCCCGGGTCAGCATCCGCTTGAACTGCCGGGGGAGGTGAGGACAGTGATGAGGGGGCACTGCGGGCGGCGGCCAATGATCTCCGCTCGCTGGCCCTCCTCACCTTGTTGGAGGCCATCTCCCCCACCGAGTGCCGGGTCTGCAGTGTCTCCAGCTGATCCAGACACCAGTCCAGCTCATCCAGTGTCTCCAAGGCCAGCTTCTGCCCAGTGTCCTCTGGGGGCTGAGCCATCAGGATCCTGCCCCACCCCCACTCGGTGACCCCGCCCCTTCGTGACTCCATGTCTACATCTAGAACCTACAGCCCTTCCCAGTGGGGCCACTCCAGACCCCAGGATTTGAGTTCCAGGTCTGTCCCCAGTGGCTGTGTGACCTTGGGCAGGTCTCCGCCCCTCTCTGGACCTCAGCCTCCCCATCTGCCATTTGGGCCTGGCAGACTCCGGCCCTGAGGGTGTTTTGGAGGGTTACAATGAGCACAGCCTAAGGGTCCACGGGCTGGGGCGGTCACCACGGAGAAGAAATTGGCAGCGGTCCCATAGCGTGAGGGAGGGGTAGGAGCAGGAGAATTACCTGGAGGAGGAGGGGGCTGACAGCCAGATGGAGGGTTCCCGATGGATGTCTTCCTGCAGTACAGTCCGCTCTGGGGTGGCCTACCTCACCCAAATGGTCCCACCCCATCCAGCCCACCTGTGGGCCACCGCCCCTCCTCCCGGCCCTGCCCTTCTCCCTGCCAGGCCCCACCCCCGCCCAACCCCTATGTACTTGGCTGCTCTTTGGCCTTGCAGGTGGGCTAGCGCAGCAACATTGCTCCGAACAGTCCGCAGACTGGCCAGGACCTGTTGGGAGGGGGATGATCAGCATTGGAAAAGGGGGGGTCGATTTCGCCTGCTTGCCTCACGCAGGAAGGGGGAGGAGTGGGCACCCACCTGGGCAAAGGGCGTCACAATCATGTCTTCTCCATGTCTGTGGGGAGAGAGGACATTAGAAAGGGTGGCCAGGGAGCTGTCCAGCGCGGTCCCATCTCACAGCGTTTGCCCACACTATGCCCTCCGCTGAGCTCATCCTTCCCTCACAACTCCTTCTGGTGCCCTATTAATCCCTGGGCTCCCCTTACCTGGCTCTTCTCTGGAAGCCCCTCCAACCTCACACATGAGGAAACTGAGTCCCGGGTGAAGCAGGGATATTATTTTATTTCCCCTTTTATTATGGCTACCAGGAAGGTCTAATTAAGGTGTTTGTTCAGTTGCTACTAATTGTCCTTAATGTTTCTGGATTGCCACCCAACCCAAGCCTAAAGTCAAGCACAGATCACCAGATATCATTCTAGGCAAGTTCAACTGAGTAAGTGGCTGCTTGACAAACTCCTACTTAAACTTCAAAACCCAGCACACAAAGCCACTTGAAGGAGGTGTGCTAAATGGAATAATAAAAGGAGGAAGAGACGAGTAGGTGTCATCCCACCAGTCCCAGACTCACAGGTCACTGGCCACAGAAGAGTTCCGGGACATGGTCTTAGGCAAGAGTTCGTAGTCGCTCTCGGAGCGGTACAGGAACGACTCACGCCGCTGGCTGTGTTGGGTGACCTGGCCAGGGCCAGGCCCGACCTGAGGGTCCTGGGCGCTTCTCCCGCGTGAGAGTGCATTTTCCAGGTCAAAGCTGGAAACAGATGAGGCATGGTCAGAGCCGAAGGGCCTGGCAAGCGGATGGCCTTTGGTCGCTCCAACCTGTCCTTTCACATCCTCCCGGGAGCCAAAAGATGGGCCATGAAGGAGTAGCATACAGTTCGTCCACCTGCCTCACAGTCACCCCCCACCCCCACCCCCCAGGGACCTGGCACCAGCCTTCCCACTGGGACCAGTCTAGACTCCAGAACGTGAGCTACAGATCTGTCCCCAAATGTCTGTGTGCCCATGGGTAGGTCTCAGCCTTTTTCTGGACATCAACTATCCTGTCTGTAATATAGGCATGGGTAGAGTCTTCTCCGAGGGCGCTTTTAGGTCGTTACAGCTGAGCACCAGAGAATGACAACTGGGCTTCCATATTACTAAGAAGGAAACTGAGGTCCAGGTCGCGTGGTAAGGTCACAGAGACTGGAAACTGACTATCCGGGCTCTCCTCTCTGGAGGGGTCTAGATCTTGCCCAAATCAGGCCAGTTCCAAGGGTCCCCACAGCGGGAGAGGCCCCGCCCCAGCCAGTTTGGGTCACCTGTCCCCTCCCCCAGCCCACACCCTCAGCCCACTTGGCCCCGCTCCAATCTAGTCGACCACGCCCCCACATCCTTTACCCTCCAGATCTATTACTTCTGCTTCATTTCCACGCGAATGCTCTGCCTGTACGCTTCCACCTCCAGGCTTCCGCTGGGGGCCATGCCCGCTTCCCGGAGCACCATCCTCCCCACAGCACCCCTTGCTCCCAGCAATCTTCAGTTCCTCCCGCCTCGCTCTTTCAGCCCGGTCCCTCCCTCCCGCCACACCCTGACTGGTTAATGGAGAATCTATGCTCATTCTCCTTGGGGTCAGAGGTCAGAGAAAGAGTGGGCGGGGACGTGAGCAAGAACAGAGGTTCTGAATGGGGAGTTAGCAATGGAGAAGGGCTGCCGCAGGTCACGGGCTTTGAGAGCGCAGGCGGGAGACAGGTAGACACCGGGGGCCGCCCACAACTTGGGGCTTCTGGCCAAGGGTCCGTGTCCACCTGGTCCCCCGCCAGGTCACCCGTCCGGGATTCGGCAGGATTCTGTCCGGTTCGGCTGGATTCGGTCCAGCGGGGTCGGGTTTGAGTAAGTTCTATTGGGCGTGGTCCAACTGAGTTCGGTCGGGCGAGTTCATTCTGACTTGGCTGCGTCCGACCGCGCTCGGGCAGGTTCGGATGCGTTCGGGAACATTCGGCTCTGTTCGGCCACACTCGGAGGATTCGGGCGCGCTTGGCTTTGTCCGGCTGCTCTCCGCCAGTTCGGCTTCAGCGGAGACGAGAAGCCGCTACCGCGCGTGCGTCCGGGCTCCCGCCTCGTGACGTCACGTGGAGGGCCGGGCTTCCAAACACTAACCCGCCTGGCTGGGGGGGCGGGGGGGCTGCCGGCGGCAGACACGGACCCGCGCTCCGAGGGGAGGCCTGGGAGTGGCCACCCCCTCCGTCCTCGCCTCTCCCAGGGGCCTGGGGATGCGCACCCCTGGATAGCTAGGGCGGCTGTAGCGGGGGGCGGCCAACAGGGTGCGGGGCTGCAATCCAATGAGCCGGCGCTCGGGGTGGAAGGCTGGTCACAGCCGGGGAAGTTTTTGTTTTGTTTTTTCCTGCTCTAATCTTAGCTGGGAGTGGCGGGGTCAGGCTGTGGTTCCATGACGCGGCGGCGCGGGGCGAGGTCGCCCCGACAGTGGAAGCCGCATGTCTGTCCATGGGTTAGACAGGTAAACGGAGGCACGAGGGCCTCGGAGGGACCCGCCATCCCCTAGCCTCGCCTTCTGGCTCCCGAGGGCGCTCCCCCGACGCCCCTGCGCTCTCTCCGGATCCCTAGGCAGCACCACCCTCAGCAGGCGTCGGGTCGGTGCTCTGGGGGCGCTTTCCCGGACCTGGGACCCCCCCTCCCGGGCTGCAGTGGCGCCATCCGAGACCACGGCCGCGACCGCCCCGCCCCCGCCAGCTGTCACCGGGACCTCCAGCCCCTGAGCCGCCAGGTGCCCAGACGCGGTCGGCGCCCACAAGCCCCATCCGCCTCCAGCCTCGCCCGCACCCGCACAGTCGCTTCCTGAAGGGGCGGGATTCGAACCCAGAGAGGCGACGTCCTCGGAGGACACGGCCGAGTGGCGCTGGGGGATCCGCTCTCAGTCTGGGACGCGAAATGCCTCTCTTAGGCTGTGGGCGCCTCATAAAACCGGGTCTTCCTCGGGGACACGGAGAGTTTCCTGGGAAGCCCCCAGGCCACCTCTTGGCCGGCACCGGGACGGAGGGAGGAGCGCAGACCAAGGGGAGCGGGTGGCCCTCGCCCTTCCCTTCACTCCGGGGCGCTCAGGCCGCCTGCCCAGGCGGGAGGGTCAGGAGGAGACGTGAGCGTCAGCTCGTCCTGCTCTGGGCCACCCAGCTGGGAAGGGACAGCCGCGGGGACCCGGCTTGTGCAGACCGCGTGGAGGGAGACCGAGACAGGACAGGGAAGACAGACCGAGGAGGGGCAGAGCGCCCACGCCCCGGCCCGGGATCCGGCCTCGGCCCCAGCGCGCCCCGACGGCGTCCTCCCACCTCCACCTGGCGCTCCCGCGGACCCTCCAGCTCTCCTGTCCCCTCACCACAGAGGATGCGCCACGGTGAAGCGCCGCTGCAGGCGGATGCTCTGGTTCACCAGGAGCTTCCTGAAGAGCCCGGGGGAGCTGCGCGCGGGGTCCCGGGGCGAGCCAGGCCCCGGGGCCGGGGCGGGCGCGGGGGGACCCTGCATCGCCGCGGCGGCGTGGAGGCAGGACGGAGCGCGGGCCGGGGAACCTTTTCAGGACAGCCGCGGGGGCGGGGCCGCGGAGAGGGGACAGCGCGCGCCCCGCCCCGCCCCGCCCCGGGTCCGTTCTGGGCAGCTCCCACCGGGCAAATGGGGACACTGAGGCACGGAGCTGGGTGCCACTCTCTGCTCCACCCCCCCCCTTGGGGGCGACCCTCTGTGGCCTAGAACCCGGATATTATTCTACTTTCATCAGCCAACCTGTCTCGCAATAGTGCAGCTGTCTGGGATAACTTGGCTGAAAGAGTGACATGGAGAAGCCAGAAAGGGAAGCACCGCCCATAATGAGCCGAGCATCGAGGCAGGAGTTGGCTGAGGGGCTGCCCAGAAGCAACAAACTCCAGTCCCACTCTGCCCGTTTTCCGGATGGAGAAACTGAGGCCTGGAGCCACAAAGGGCCTGCCCAGCAGCAACAAAGCCTTACTCCTTTGCCAGGTGAGGAAACTGAGGAATCCAACAAGGTGGAAACAGACACAAAACCTCATGGCAGGGCACAGGGCTGGGAAAGGCTCCCCCTCCTCCAGTTCCCCTCCACAAGTCCCCTCGTGACCCCCACCTGCTCTGACATACCCCAGGCCCTGTCTCTGGATCCTTTTCCCTCGCTTGCTGTCTCCATTGGACAAACATCCGCTCTCCATTCCAGCCAGATCTCCTGTTCTGTGAAGCATCAGCTACCCGCCCCCACCCCCACCAGGAAGGACTTGGGGGGAAGTGAGAAAGGGAGCCCTCACCGCTGGTGTCTGGGAGAGTTCAGGGGCCTATACCAGGTGCTGGGGTTGGCTGCCCTGCCCTGAACTGCAGGAAAGGAAACCACATCCCAGAGCATGTCACACTTGGAGGCAGGACCCCAAATGCCACATCACAGGCAGAAGCCACTGAGGTCAGGGAGGCTGGACCTCCCCCCCCCCCCCCGCACTATCTAGGCCAGGGGCCCTCAAACTTTTTAAACGGGGCCAGTTCACGGTCCCTCAGACCGTTGGAGGGCCGGACTATAGTTTAAAAAAAAACTATGAACAAATTCCTATGCACACTGCACATATCTTAATTTGAAGTAAAAAAACAAAATGGGAACAAATACAATATTTGTATTTGCATGTGGCCCGCGAGCCATAGTTTGAGGACCCCTGGTCTAGGCCTTGCCTCTGGGAGGACTATACCAGTAGTTGTGGGGCACCCACATTTCTGGCACACCTAGGGAAATATGAGATACAGCTTGGGGTGATCAGGGCTTCAATGGAGGGAGCCTGAGGCACCACAGGGAGGAGATCCTGACCCTCTCCTGACCTCCTAACACACTATTGGCCTCATTGTACAGATGAGAAAAATGGAGGTTCAGAGAGGGGTCATGCTGGGGCCCAGGAGGACAAGGAGTCTGAAGGGTCTGTCCGGGAACCCCCTCCTGCCATCTGTGGCCCTACAAGCAGACACCTGGTGGGAACCAGACTTGCTGTCCCCAAGACAAAAATACCCTCTGTAGCTGCTGCGGCTGCACCTAATTATAGCCGATCCCCGGGGGATAGAGGCTGCCAGGATCGGCCTGGTGGAGACTCTGGGGCCGGGATCCCTCCCAGGAGCCTTGACACCATCCCAGCTCCATGGGAGGGGCTTGCAATAGTCTTGTGTCCCCAAGGAGAAACTGAGGCACAGAGGAATTCAGTCCCTCCCCTAAAGTCACAGACCTGAAATGGCAGGTTAAGACTAAACACATCAATACAAATAGCACTTCCTACTTGCCTGGCTCTGAGCCAAGGGCTGTGCACCGAAAAATCACTTGCTTTCCGGAGCAATTCTTGAAAATGAGGACTATTATGCTCATTTGGGGGATGGGGAAACTGAGGCACAGAGCGGCGTGTTCAGTTGCCACATAGACTACCCAGCCGGTGCTCTCTCCCACTCAATGTTTAACTGGCTCCATCCCCTCTGAAGTCCCAGCCTTCATTAATGTTTTATCAATAGTTTAATATTAATGTTCATTAATAGATTCAACCTTAAATATTTCATTAACAGTTTTAACAATAATGTGTTATTAATAGCTTTTTGGATGGAGAAACTGAGACTCATCGCTGAAACTCAGCATTGGAATCTGGCCTGCCTGACCCTGGGTGGCCCCAATCCCTGCCGGGTAAAGGGCAGAGGCTGAAGGATGGATGGACCCGGGGACCCCCATCCTGACTTTGTCCCTGGGTGCTGCATGACCTGAGGAGGTGCCCAGCAGTCACTGGTGCCCTAAGCACATCACTCCCCCCCCCATTTGAGCATTCCTGCAGAGGGCAGGCACTTTTCTCTTCTGCCACCAGGCGGCCCCAGGGAGACAGGATGTGGGTGCTGTTGTACCCATTTAAGGACAAACAGGAGAGGAGACATGACTTTCCCAAGTCTCCATGGAGTCTAGACAGAGAGAAGAGAGTAGGGGCGGTGTCACGTGTATAGATGCTCCCATGAGTTTGATCTCACCCTCCTCTGCTCCAGACCCTCCTCTGGCTCCTCATTGCCCTCTCCTCTGAATCCACACCTCCCTGGAGGCCCTGTGATGCCTGACCCCTGCTGGCCTCCCGCCCTCTTCCTCTTGGTTCACTCTGTGGCGGCTTCCTCCCGCTCCTTGCTGTTCCTTGACTCAGCCAGGCTCATTCTCACACATGCCTTTGCCCCAACACTTTCCCCTGCTGGCTCTTCATCTTTCAGATCACTCCTCCAGGAAGCCCTCCCTGACCAGCTGGGTAAATGTTCTCGGAGCACCTTCTCTCACAAGAACAATTTCACACTTATTGTCATGATTATTTGATTTGTTTCTGCTTTGCCCACCAGCCCCTCAAGGGTAGGACCAGGTCTGTCTTGCTACCAGCTATGCCCTCAGGGCCCAACACTCTGTAGGTTCTCAATTAATGCTTGGGAGATGAATAGGGAGTCTCCCCTCCCACTCTCCAACCACATCCCATATAATAAAACGGTAATATGCAATTTGTCCCTCCCACCGGGAGTTCAAACTGCAGTTCGACCAGGGGGCGGGGCCGGCCCACCAACCACCCACAGTCCCTCCCTCTGGCCAGCCTGGCCCAATTGGCCCTGATCAGGGTGAGCTGGCTGGACCCCAACCGTGCACGAATTCGTGCACCCGGCCTTTAGTTGATTTATATTCAGTTCCTCATATACCTGATCCTTCTGAGTCTGAGGCTTTTCACAATTTGTTCCGTCTAATTGGTATACCCTTCCCTGCCCTCTGGCTGATTTTTCTTCAACCTTCAGGTTAAGCTTAGATGCCACCTCTTCCCAGCAGGCCCTCTTCACACCCTACCCCCCAAAGCTGGGTCAGAGGCCTTCTCTCTCCAGCTGGTACGAGTCTGTCTCCACCATCAGCCTGTGAGCACCTGCTTGCCCGTGGCTGTGTCCCCAGGACAGGCCCTGGCACACAGTAGGTAGCTAATAAATGTTTGCTGAACAAGATGCCAGGACCCTCCCAGAACCAAGTGACCCACCCGGGACAGTGGGGAGAAGAGCTCCCACACAGAGAGTTCTCAACCAAATACAGGAAGTACAGCTGTGTGTTTGCCTTTCATTAGTATTCTCTGCTCTCTGGGGAGCACCTAGCAGACTGGCCTGGAACCTAAGGGCTGAGCCCCTCCCCCACGTCAGCACATACATGCATGGACAGGATTCGTAAGTGCACGTTCACAGGGACACACCCATTCCAGAACCTTTTGGAGCCACGTGGGCTCTCCCCCTAGACGGCCCAAATCCAGTCTCTGTTTGTTCTTTCTTGAAGATGGAAAATTATGAGTCACTGGGAGGGGGGAGGCAGGAGGAGCTGAGGGCTGGGAAGTGGAAAAGGGGGCAGTGGACCTGCTGGGTCACCTGGCAAGTGCTCCAATCCCAGCTGCTCCAGACGCCTTGGGGATGGGGAGTGAGGCCAGGCTTGTCGATCAAGCAGCCAGTAACCCTAGGAGGCCATGGACCATGGTGGGAGAATGACGACCTAGAGAGGAAAATGACTCCCCCAAGGTGACCAGCCTGACCAAGCCCAGGACTCTGGATCTGGCCTGCTCTATCTCCCCCTCCCACTCAAAAAGGGTCTGGGACTCCTGGGCCTTGCTCCTGGGCCCTCCAGCCCTGGCCCAGCCGCTGAGACTCCCACCTCTGGCTCCCTCGAGCCCCTGTTTCACCTGCTGTTTCTCTCCATCTCTCTCTCATCGTCCCACTCACCTTTAATAGGAAACAGGAGGAGCAGCCCTTCCCACTTCAACACCCCCTTCTCCACCCCCTCCTTTCTTCAGGGAAGAAACATCCTGTGCTCAGGCTCCCAAGAGGCTTCCACTGCTTCTGGCGACAGGGGCCAGCGACAGGGGAGAGGGATGGTGGCAAGGCAGGCCCCAGAGCAAGCTCCTCCCCCGGGGCTGAGGACAGCCCAACCTGGGCCTCTCAGATGCTCCAGGTGGCTACACCCCACAAACATCCGAGGACACGCCAGGGTCTAAAGGACCTCAGTTGTGTGAGAGCGAGGACAGCCACGCTGGTCCACATACCCACAAGGACCACAAGGGCAAGACACAGAGGCAGATACACAACTGGTGTGCATACAACCGAGCACCCCTGGTCACCCACAGAGAGGCAGCTGGCTGTGCACACTCACGCAGCAGCTCGGAGCACACACAGGGTCACAATTCCTCAGATTCACACACACACTGAGATGCAACCACACCTGGCACACCCAGGCACCCCCCCCCCATAAACAATCATGATGCCCCAGCGTCACCCCATGTAAGAACAGTTTTTTCCTCGAAAGGACCGACCTCAGACAAACAGTAGAGACCCCCGCCCCCTGGACAAGCAAGGACCCTTCCCAACTCCCACAGGCCCGTGCTCCCCTCCCCCACGCCTCGGGAGGGCCCTGCCCCCGCCCACCTACCACCTATGGAAGGAAGTGGGCCAGGAGCACCTTGACTTCTGGAGCCCCAGCCGCGGACCCCGGTTCTGCTGGCTGCGGCCCACGGACTTGTCCGGGTCCGAGTGGAATCGCTGCTGAATACGGATGGGACGCCGTGGCTGTCGCCACAGGTGCTTCGGGGATCTGGCTAAGCCTTGGCCGCCGAGAGCGCGGTTCAGCTCGCTGGGTGCCCGCGCCCCTTCTGGTACCCCCGGGGTCTCCATGCGCCAGAGGAGCGGAGCAGGGAGAGGAGGGGAGGGAGCCGTCCCGGAATGAGGACTGTCAAGAGTCTGCGCCCTGGTCTGCCCGGGCGAGGGTGGAGGCGAGGAGCTGTCGGCGCCAGCAGCGGTGGTAAACAGGGGTTCAAGGCGGGGCGGACACCAAGGAGCTGTCCGTGTCCGGTGGTGCTGAAGGATGGCGGGGCGGGGCGTCGGGGGGGGGGCGGAACGGGCGTGGGGGTTGGAGACAGGCGCTGGGGAGACCCCCCAGCGCCGAGAATGGTCTGTCTTTTTCCTCTAAGACACGGACTTGGAGCGGAGAAGACAGAAATGGTCCTCCCGGTTGCTGCCGAATGGAGAGCAGAGAGACGGGACCTTGGGAGACCCCCAGCGTGAAGGCACTGTCCCTTCTTTAGGATTTGAAAGGGAAGAAGGTAGTAGTGGATTGAGGGTGGGCGAGACAGTGAGTTGCTGTCCTCGACCTGTTGGTGCTGAAGTCACCACGGAGACCGGTTCCTGAACACCTCCAGACTAGGGCGCCGTCCGCCCAGGAGGTGCTGAAGGCTGAACAGCGGCGGGTCCTCAACCCTCCCCAGTGACGGTAGCAAAGGAGTCTGGGTGCAGAGTCAAAGGCTCTGGTCCTCAGAGGTAGTAACAAATGGCCATCTATCCACCAAGCTCAGGAAGGTAAGCGTAGCCATTCAGACCCACATGGGGTCCCTGGGGAGTCCGAAAACTCCTCACTCACACAGGGTAGGGATCTGGGGAGAACAGAAAAGCTTGCATGTCTGGGGTGGGCACACAAGCTGCCTCTGGTCAGGGCCGCCAACAGTGGGAGTGGGCAAAGAAGGGCACCCTTTCATCGCCACACCAATGCCCAGTGGAAATGGCAGAATCTCATTTGTTCTGTGACACACCATGGGCCCCACCTCACAGGCACGCCTCTCCCTTCCCCAGTTCTAGAAACTCAAGGCCCTTCCCGCCAGGCATTTGAATCTCAGGAGAAATTTCCTGGGAAGTGGAAAAGGAAGGGTGAGAACATTTTCTATCATGACTGAGAGAAGTAGATGTGGACACCCCGGCCGAGTAGCTCAGTTGGTTAGAGCATTGTCCCAGTACACCAACGTTTGGGGGTTCTTGTTAAGAGCACATGCAGGAATCAACCAATGAATGCATAAATAAGTGGAACAACAAATCTCTCTCTCTCTCTCATCAATAAATACAATTTTTGAAAAAAACTGCATGTGGACAAGAGTAGGGCTGAGAAGTGCAGGCACTAGGCTGTGGTAGGAAGGCCTTTGAAGCCACTTGGTGCAGAAAATCTGTGAACAGGAAGATTTTTTCAGAGGGCATAGAGGATATTTTGTGGATATTTCCCATGGAGACTCTACCCTCTACCCTCACTCTTGTACCACTAGGTTGGAGAAATGGAAACTATCTGGGTCATGGAGCCAGTCAGACTGGGCTCAAGCCTCAGTACCGCCATGTCTTGCTGGGTGATGAAAAACAAGTGGCCCCAGCCCTGACCGGTTTGGCTCAGTGGATGGAGCGTCGGCCTTCGGACTGAAGGGTCCCGGGTTCGATTCCGGTCAAGGGCATGTACCTTGGTTGCGGGCACATACCCAGTAGGGGGTGTGCAGGAGGCAGCTGATCGATGTTTCTCTCTCATCGATGTTTCTGGCTCTCTATCCCTCTCCCTTCCTCTCTGTAAAAAAATCAATAAAATATATATATTTTTAAAAACAAGTGACCCCTCTCTGTCCTTTACTTTAAAAAATTTTTAAATATGTTTTTATTGATTTCAGAGAGAGAGGAGGGAGAAAGAGAGAAACATAAAAACATCACTGATGAAAGAGAATCATTGATTGGCTGCCTCTTGCATGGCCCCTACTAGGGATCAAGCCCACAACCCGGGCATGTGTTCTGACTGGGAATTGAACCTGATTGATGGTTCATGGGTCGACACTGAGCCACTGAGCCACGCTGGCTAGGCCTGTCCTTTACTTTAAGGGCTCAGTTCTTGGCCTTCCTTTCAGTCCCCTGTCCTCCAAAACGGACAGTGAGGGACAACTTGACCCACCGGTGGGGGACATGTGTTCTCCTGCTGGTCAGTTAGCACTTCCCCTCCCCAAGCTTGTTTTCTCTTCTGGAAAGTGGGGGTAATGATGGTGTCCCCACCTCTTGGCATCATTGCAAGGGTGTAAACGAATGTCACATGTGAAGGGTCAAAGACCAGGAGCTGTCCATACCAATCCCTGCTCGCACTTACCCTCTGCGGGCGTCCACCAGTGCCCGGTGTGTCTACTTCATAACTCTCTTCCGAATCTGCCTACTTCTCTCCAGCCCATGGCTCCCACCCTGGTTTAGACACTACCGTCTCCTGCCCAGAACTGCCTTCTCACTGGGCTCCTGCTGCTTCCACCCTGCCCCTGACGATCCCACCCCCCACCCTCACCCCCAGGAGCCAGAAGGAATTTTTTTTTTTAATTCCAATGCCAATCGTATCAATTCACTCTCTTGAAAACACACCCATGGCTCCCATTACACCCTGAGTTGTTGTGTGGTCCAGCCCCTTCCCACCTCCCCAGGCTCTCCTCCCACCCTCCAGCCATGTTGATCTGTCTTCAACTCCTCATACACCTGATCCTCTTGAGTTTGAGGCTTTACACAATCCGTTCCTCCCTTGTGCTCCTCCTTGCTGATTCTCTTCATCCTTTAAGCCACCTCTGCATCCTTAGATGCCACTTTTTCCAAGAAGTCCTTTCTCACCTTCTACTCCCCAGTGCTGGGTCAGAAGCCCCCTGGGCTCCATGGCACCTTCATCTCTCCAGCTGGCATGACTCTGTCTCCACCGCCAGCCCATGAGCACCTACTTGCCCATGGCTGTGCCCCTAGTACAGGGCCTGGCACACAATAGGTGCTTAATAAGTGCTTTATGAATAAGTCAAAGAAAGGTCCATCTAGACGAGGCATTTTCCTCTCCTGGGATTGACCCCCTCGATCCCCATCTGCCTCCTCACCTGCTTGAAGCTGGACCATGGCTTTGCTCTGTCCCTCGAGCCCCGATGGTGAACACCACAGAGGAGCTGGGCTCAGTTTCTCCAGGGGGCCGGAGGCGGCTCGACAGCGGTGGCAGCAATGGGGTCCCTGAGAAGCGTCTCCAGATGACACCACTGCCACGGGGACTCACAGGGGCTGAGCTAGAATCCACAGACTCTCGGACCTGCTAGGGAGACAGTAACAAGACATGAGTGAGTTCCCAGGCATGGACCTTCCTGGCTCCCTGGGACCATGATGCTCTGAGATTCCTTCACCCAGACACCTGGACTGGCCAGAGAGCTGTACCTCAGTTTTACTCCCCCCCCCTTGGTGAATTTACTTCTCTGAACCTCAGTTCCCTCATCTATGAAATGGGGAGATGGACCTCAACCTTGCCGGATGTGAATAGTGCCTGGCCTATAGTAGGTATTACAGCAATATTTATTTATTAATCAATTAATACATAGTATATTCATTATTTATAACATTATGTAATATATACTGTTGTTATTTATAATAATAGGCACTTTAATGGCATTTCATAAGTTATATTATTTATTAAAATATAAAAATAAAACATGCAGTAAATAAACAAGTGAATAATAATGGCAGTACCAATAGACAACCTTTCTTGCACACTCATTCCACATAGGTGCTGTTCTAAGACACCCTTGTGGGTCAGCTCATGAGGCACGGTGAGGCCATTTTATACCATTATCTTCATATTACAATAAAGAAAACCGAGTCTCAGAGCTTTAGTAACTTGCCCGAGGTTGCGGTTGGTAAATAAATGGTGGAGATGGGATTCTGGATTCTGAACCTCAGTTCATTTCTTAAGGAAGGACTGGATAGGAGAAATTAAATAAAACGTTGTTTGCAAGCATGCTCTGAGTAAACACTAGAGGCATTTAAACACCAAACTGAATCAGGTTCAGCTAATGAGTTGGGAATGTAAGTTCTCCAGCCCAACAGATCTGGGGTTGGTTCAATTCGTGCTGCCGGGCCTAGGGCAAGCATGCCTCAGTTTCCCCATGGGGGAGGGGTGGTGGTGTGGAAACAGTACCAATTCCTCTGGGTCGTAGGTGATAAAAGAATAGGGGCCCTGACCCCGAGGAGCTTCCCACAGAGGCCCCTGCCTTCGTCCCGGACTCAGAGAGGTTGCTGATCTAGGTGGCCGGGCCGGCGCCCCCCCCCCCACCCCCCCAATGCCCGTGTGCCTGCCTCCCACTCACCCTGCCCCGCCTCGGTCCCTCCCGGCTGTGGCCGGCTCACCGTAAACACTCCCACACGTGCCATAACCCCACGGGCGGCGCCACACCCAGGCCCCCTTCAGCTCCCAGCCAGCATCCTGCCCCCACCCCGCCGGCCTCCTGGCCCAGCTCCTGCTGCGGCTGCTGCCAAGGGCCGCCGTCCATCCGGATTGTGCCCATGCCCTCTGCATCGCTGTTCTTTTGGTCTTTTTTTTTAAAAAGGCCATAACCGGTTTGGCTCAGTGGATAGAGCGTCGGCCTGCGGACCGGGTTCCATTCCGGTCAGGGGCATGTACCTTGGTTGCGGGCACATCCCCAGTAGGGGGTGTGCGGGAGGCAGCTGATCGATGTTTCTCTCTCATCGATGTTTCTAACTCTATCTCTCTCCCTTCCTCTCTGTAAAAAATCAATGAAATATATTTAAAAAAAATAAAATAAAAAGGAACAGGGGACTATTTCCCCTCCCACGTGGGAGTCTGTGCTTGTTCTTTAATACATTCCCACCTTTGCTTAAAAAAAAAACAAAGAAAGAAGAGGGGTCTCCCCGTGCCAGCCACAGGCTGGGAGCTGTCCGCGGTGCTGACCCCAGGGAGTGGCACCCAAACTGGAAGCCACAGCGGAGGGTGTGTGCCCCATGGGGGTCAAAGAAGTAAATGGGGGCGCCGGAGAAGTGGAGCTCAAAGGGGCGGCCCAGCCGTGTTCTGCTCTGCCCCTGAGCCTCACCATTGCGTCTGTGTCCACCATCAGACCAAACATTCAGATTTAGAAAGTGAGGTCCAAGACCGCAAGGCTGTTCAGGGCCAGAGCCAGGGCAAGGGGAGCAGGGGAGACGCTGAAGGGAGTGCACACCCGTTCACACTCAGAGCCTCTACTAGGTGCGGGGAAACTGCATAGCTCCTTTTCTTCTCTTATTTCCATGCCACAGAGGAGGGCGTTAATGTTCAGAGAGAAATGACCTGCTGCGGGTTACACAGCGGGGGGCTGCTTAGCTACCCTCTCCCCCAGCTCTTTGCACAGACTTGATCCTTCTAGGACCCAGGATTCCTGACCGCCTCCCCACCCCCCGCCCCCACCCGTCCCCATTTGAGCATAACTGACCATCCCCACCCTCTCCCACAGGCACCTGAATTCTGATGCAGAAATCTAAGTAGTTGACGCTTGGCCTCCCGCAGGAGGGAGGGTTCCCAGCAGCTGGGATGGTGTTCGGGGAAAGCAGAGGGTGTGTGGAAAGCAGGCCCCTCCCAGGACAGGACGCCCACTGATGAAGCTCAGCTGCCCATTTTCCGCTTGGGGACACTGAGCTCAGATGGCAAACCACTGCCCACATTCATATTCATTTATTTATTCGACAGATAAATAAGGTAGTTCCCATGGTGCTAGAAGGAAAATGAAACCACGTAAGGACCTGGAGAGTGATGGGGGGACAAATGTCACTCAGACATAGTTAGGGGGCCTTTCTGAGGAGGTAGTTTTCATCTGAGACTTGAAAAGAGGAGAAGGAGCTGACCTGGAGAGAGCTTGGGAGATAGCACACCAGACAGAAGGAACAGCAGGTGCAAAGGCCCTGAGGTGGGAATAAGCTGGTGGGTTAGAGGAACAGCAGAAGGTGGGCGTGGAGTGAAGAGTTGAGGCATGGCCTCAGGGGTGGGGTGAGGAATTGGGAATTAATTCTGAGAGTGGATTGAGAGCTTTCAAGGGATGTGACTTGAAATATATATATATATATATATATATATATATATATATATATATATATATATATATATATATATATATATATATATATATTTCAAAGAGGAAGGGAGAGGGAGAGAGAGGCAGAAACATCAATGATGAGAATCATTGATCAGCTGCCTCCTCCATGCCCCACACTGGGGATAGAGCCTGAAACCCAGGCATGTGCCTGACTGGGAATCAAACCGTGACCTCCAAGTTCATAGGCCAATGCTCAACCACTGAGCCATGCCAGCTGGGCCTGGCTGCTTATTTTCAACCATTCTTCAGCTCAGTTGTCACCTCCTCGGAGAAGCCCTTCCAGCCCAGCCTGGGCAGCCTCGCTCATACTCGCCTACTTTATTTTTGGTCTTAGCTTAACATCTGTCTCCCCAGTCTGTGAGTCTCTGTGCCCCCATGCATAGCGCTAGGCAGGCACTAGGTGCTCCATGTGCAAAGGGAATGACTGATGCTGTAAACTGAATGTTTGGGGGAGTGCCAAGAGGTCCCCACTTTACAGAGGAGGAAGATGTGGCTCAGAGATGGGGGTGGATAAATGTACTAATGTGTGTGGGTGTAAAGAGCACCTGTGAAGGCACCCGAGCTGATTGTCGGCTGAGTCCAGTGATGTCGGCCGAGCCACGGCCTGGAAACATACTGTGCCAGATGCAGGTATGTTGTCAGCCTAACCCTTAGCTCAGGCGCCAGGGGGTGGGTTCCATGATTTAAGTTCAGCCAGGTGCAAGGAATGGACGCGATTATCCGGGCTCAGCCAGGAGTGACAATTACAAAGAAGTCACAAGAATGAAGAATTACAGCTTGATCCTGAACCATGATTTCACATCATTTCCTTTGTTTTAAACTCTAGTGACACTTCCTGGAATCATACTGTATAAAATAAACACGCCGCACTGGCTCTGGGTCATTTTCTCTCTATCCAAGGACAGCTGTCCCACCTGATCCCAGCTTTCCCTACTGTCTCTGTGTCTGTCTCTTTCTTTTTCTCAATTCCCAGCTGCCCCTACTCAGGAACTCGTTCGCTCTCTAGCTGTGCTGGTCACGGTAAAGAGAGAAAAACTTGTGTCTGGAGCCCGGAATCAGGGACCTGAGTACAGGGGAACTCTCAAAAGTCCGGCGAGGGGACGCTCCAGGAGTGCACCACACAAGGAATTCAAGAAGTCAGGTAAGGAGCGGATTGAAATAGCTGGGTGTAAACGTGGGAAATTCAGGGTCTCAGGAAAGAGATCTCTACTCTCAAATGCTTAAAACTATGCTCAAAGCTAGAGGACGCTCTGTAAGCACAGTCAAATTCTTGATTTCTTAGGTTTTGTTAATGAAACGTGCCCTTGGTTTCCTGAAGAGGGAACTGTCAACTTTTACACCTGGGAAAAGGTTGGAAAGCAGTTGCATGACTGATACACAGCAGACGGTCCAGGGAAGACTCCTATTCCTACAGTCACACTATGGCCTTTAATTCGTAATTGCCTTGATCCAGAGCAGGAGAGTTTAAGAATGTCTACGTAGGGTGTGGCCATGGCTTTACAGCCTACAGTGGAGGGGTGCGAATCTCAAAAACTCCACTTCCCCCCTCTGCGCCACCTCCTCCTCCGCCCGCCACTCCTGCCACCGCAGTCAAAAGCCCGCCAGATAAAGATTTACCTCCTAATTATGAGCGGGAGCTAGAGTGTGAGGCAGCGTCACCGTGATGGGAGTGACTCAGATGATAAGAAAGGTTTTGCTCGCAGCCGCCCAGCCAGGACTGACTCCGGAGCATTGCTAGGTTAAATAATAAACATCTAAATATTTTTAAATAGCATAAAATACTGAAGCATTAATTGCTAGACAAGTTTTAATTCACCTGCTCTTAGGTTTTATTACAGAAGGTCTCTTGTACTTTGTTAAAGGTATATTTTCTTAAAAGTAAGAGTACATTTAAAGTGTGTTCATAAATGTCAACCTAAAAAAATATTGGCTATTTATTTTTTTGGTCATCATTGAAAAATTAAGTTTTTTTTTCCATTTTGCCTCCCTAAACAAAAAGTAAATAACTTATGTCAAAATATTTCGGAAGATTGATAGCAGAAATCCAATTAGTGTCATTTGCTGTCCACATCCAAGGACAAATAAAGTTTCAAAAATAAGCCTTATTTTGGTTAGTTCTTTTCTAGTAAAATAATTATGTTATATTAATCAGGTATTTAAAAAAACATCTTTTAATCATAGGAACTGGAGTTTACTAGCCTATGTTCCTGTCTAATACACTTGAATATATAATCTTTTGGTAAAATCAAGTTTGACAATCCTTCAAGGATTAGAATTTTAAGAAACTTTCTCTTGATCTAGAATTGACTTTACATCATCCCGGGACCCCCCAGTCCGCAGGCCGACGCTTTATCCACTGAGCCAAACCGGTTTCGGCAAATCATGCTCTTTATACTTTAAAATTTTAAATTGTGACGATGAGGGTCGCACAGCAGCCGAGAGGCGTCCAGCTCCTGGTGCCATGGCGTCTGCCGGTCTGGCACGATGGAAGGATTTACGAACAGGGCAGTGGGGAGGGCCAGATCCGTAATGATGTGGGGAAGAGGCCCCGTCTGTATCTTCCCAGAAGGTGCTTCTAACCCCATCTGGGTGCCAGAGCAAGTGGTGCGTCATGACCATGGACCTGGGAGGACAGCTCATCCCACCATTCAAGAAGCTGAAGGTCACACCTCCCGTGATGATGCCAGCTCAGTCACCGACCCCGAAGAAGGAGAAACGCAGAAGGCAGGTGACCAAGGCCACCCGAGAAGCTAGTGTCCCCACATGGGGTCAACTGAAGAAGCTGACCATCGATGCTCGGCCGGTGGTGAAAGAACAGGGGGTTCAGGTAACCCCCTCCACCCTCTTTGTTGCTATCATGGCGCTTGTCAGCTGCCAGGTAAGTATGGCTGCAGCAGAAACTTACTGGACATGTGTTCCAGACCCCGCTGTGGTCAATCCAGCCACCTGGACCGGGGAATCAGTCCCAGTGTCTACTAACAACACCAATATGGTCGGGGGTACTCCGACAAGCACATAACTCCTTCTTCCCAAGGTGATTATACGTATAATGGCTTTAGTGGGGAGCTCCCTATTTGTTTACCAAAAAAGGGGACTTCAGAATGTTTGCAGCTTGGCCAAGAAAATAAGATGTCCTATGGAGGGAGGTACAGACGTTGCTAACGTCTCGGGCCCCTGGGATGTGGGAAAATATATTCAGACAGTTACTAAACTAGGGTTTCCTAAGACCACCCAATGGTTGCCAAAACCGGTTTGGCTCAGTGGATAGAGCGTCGGCCTGCGGACTGAAGGGTCCCAGGTTCAATTCCGGTCGGGGGCATGTACCTGGGTTGCGGGCACATCCCCAGTAGGAGGTGTGCAGGAGGCAGCTGATCGATGTTTCTCTCTCATCGATGTTTCTTTCTTTTTTTTTTTTTTTTAAATATATTTTTTATTGATTTTTTACAGAGAGGAAGGGAGAGAGATAGAGAGTTAGAAACACCGATGAGAGAGAAACATTGATCAGCTGCCTCCTGCACATCTCCCACTGGGGATGTGCCAGGAACGCGGGTACATGCCCCTGACCGGAATCGAACCTGGGACCTTTCAGTCCGCGGGCCGACGCTCTATCCACTGAGCCAAACCGGTTTCAGCTCATCGGTGTTTCTAACTCTCTATCTCTCTCCCTTCCTCTCTGTAAAAAATCAATAAAAATATATTTTAAAAAAAAGACCACCCAATGGCTGTCTGATAAGCATCCCCCACTTCCCTACTGTCCTAATAGCACCACTATTGAGCTGGGAGCATTTCCTCAATGGCAAGATTGTGCCAACCCTGTACCAGTGAGACATAATATTTCTGGCTCTGACTTGTATGTATTGGGTTGGTCTCACAGACTTGATGCTAAATGTTCCCATCACCAGCCTATGTCACCAGGAGGGTTTGTGGGTAAGGCCCCGACCACGAAAACAGGAAATTTACAGAAAGATCTTTGGCGTTTAGCCGCTGCCCTTGACTTTCTTAATTTTACTGGCTCTTTCTTAGCTGATATTAAAGGAGCGTGTTCATCAAGCCCTTGCTATGGCTTACAAGCCTGTGCCCAGCCCCCATATGTACTGGTGACTGGAAATACAAACATCACCAGATTAGACACCCAGTAGCTATCCAACACCATCACTGTAACCTTACCAGCTGTGTTTCCAGCATAATCGGAATGAAGATATATTAATTTTAAAGTAGCCTTCTTCTATTATGCTTCCTACCAATATAACAGGAAAATGGTATCATGATGCAGGCCTCTAGGCATTGCAGGAATTACACAATCAGCTATCCCGGGAAAAGCGTGCTTTGGGCCTTATTATTTTTGGTATTGTTATCCTAGTTACTGTTATTGCATCTGCTGTGACTGCTTCTCTTGCATTGACCCAAAGCATCCAGAATGCAGAGTTTGTCAATGAATTGGCTCAGAACACCTTGACTGTATTTTATGATCAAGAAGATATAAACAAAAAGCTAGAAACAAAGCTAAATGCTTTGGAAACTGTAGTAATAGGACTAGGTAATCAATTAGAAAGTGTCAAGACTAGACAGCAGCTGTAATACCATGATGCTTTTACGGGTATTTGTGTGACTTCAGCCCGCTATAACAGTTCTCTATGGAATTGGAGTAAAATTAAGATGCACTTACAGGGAATACAGCATCATAATAATATCAGTATAGACCTAGTGTGGCTACACAAACATGTGCAAGCCATTCAGGATAGTCATGATGAAATTATATCTCCTGCAAAACTGGCAAAAGAATTGCTGGATGATTTAAAAGGATTTAATCCATGGAATATGTTAAAACACACCACTTGGTACCTAATAGGATTCCTTTGTGTACTATTAATTTTATCCTGCTTTCTTTCAGTCAGCAGCAAGCTCCTGTGATCTCAAGTCTGAAGGTTCCAATTACATGTCCATAAGCTGCATTTAAAAATAAAAAAGGGGGATATGTAGAGAGCACCGGGGAAGGCACCTGAGCTGATTGTCGGCTGAGTCCAGTGACTTCAGCAGAGCCACGTCCTGGAAACATACTGTGCCAGATGCAGGTATGTTGTCAGCCTAACCTTTAGCTCAGGTGCCAGGGGGTGGCTTTCATTATTTAAGTTCAGCCAGGTGCAAGGAACAGACACAATTATCCGGGCTCAGCCAGGAGTGACAATTACAAAGAAGTCACAAGAATGAAGAATTACAGCTTGATCTTTAACCATGATTTCACATCATTTCCTTTGTCTTAAACTCTAGTAAAACTTCCCTGGAATCATACTGCATAAAATAAATGTACTGCACTGGCTCTGGGTCATTGTCTCTCTATCCAAGGACAGCTGTCCCACCCGGTCCCAGCTTCCCCTATTGTCTCTGTGTCTGTTTCTTTCTTTTTCTCAATCCCCAGCTGCCCCTACTCAGGAACTCATCCACTCTCTAGCTGTGCTAGTTGCGGTAAAGAGAGAAAACTTATATGTGGGTACTTGCCTGCTGGCTCATCCTGACCTCTCTCAAGGTTTTAGCCCCCCCCCCTTTTTTTTTTTACATAAGGAAATAGTCCTGGAGAGGTTATCAGCCACTCAGGTGTCAGTGACCAGCCTGGGATTCAAACCCAGCTCCTGCTGAATGAACTCACTACCTAAATCCTGCTCACTGTCACCTTTAAGCCTGCTCCAGTCTCTATGAATGGAGCCGTTGGCTCTGACCCAAAAGTGTGGCCTCCTTTCCTCGGGCAATAAAAAACCTTGGTTCCAGACCCAAGAGTCTCTGCCTCCCCTTCCCCATTGGTCCCTTGCACCCAAAGATAGTGGATGCAACCCTGGACTAGACACCTGGATTGAGTCTCAGACTTTGAGTGGCCTCTCTGGGCCTTGGTTTCCCCACTTGTAAGTGGGTCTCCAGGCAGCTCTGGGTGTCTGAGTAGGGGGTTGCTGGGACACCCCTCCCCCATGGCCTTTATAAGGCCATCTCCTACCACTCACCTCACTTAGCAGGAAGGAAAGTGCTGTTCCGCTGCGCCTCATGCTGCAGGCGTCTCTGAACCTGGGGAGATGGATGTGAAACCCCAGGCCCCAGTAGCCCAGCCATGCCCCCTAGATGGGGAGTTCACTCCCACACCCTGCACCCTCTCCTGGAACCCACAGATGCTCAACTGAGGTAGCTAGGCTGCAGCACAGGCACCAGTGTGGACACCACCTGGACCTCTGCAGGGGCCTCCATCCAGGGACAGGGGCTGGGTGCCCACATACACTCCTCAAGCCCCCTCCCTGCTCCCTGCTGTGGTCAGCAGCTTGGGATCATCAGGTCCCTCGGGAAGAAGTCCCCTGGCTCCAGGTCCCTTGGGGGAGCCATTCAGTTCCCAGACCAGCTCTGGAGGGTTTGGAGACCCCAGCCTACCACCTGAGAGCACCCCAGACTCACACCGGCTCTGTGAGGCCCAGGCAGGCCTGGCACTGAGGAGTCCTGTGACCTGCCATGGAGCTGGGTAGGGGAGGACGGGACCTGCCCAAGAGGGCGGTTCAGGCTTCCCTCAGCAGAGGACTTTAACTATCTGAGCACCAGGCCCAGACTGGACACACCCGCATACCGCCCTGAAGACCCAGCCAGGAGGCTGCGGGCAGAGTGACCGGGAGATATCACCAAGGCGGGTAGAAGAGAGAGGGAGTGGCCAGGAGGCTGACCTATGTGTGGGAGAGCAGGGCAGGTGGGTGTTAAGTTCAATTGTTCCTGTGTTTGCTTATGAGAGAGGGAGAGAGATGGAGACACAGAGAGTCAGAGAGAGAAATGGAGAGAGACAGAGAGATGGAAAGAGGCGGGGAGGAAGAGGAAAGAGACAGACATTGACAGAGAGAGAGAGATAGAGAGACACAGAGAGAGGAACAGAGAGACAGAGAGATGTAGATAGAGAAGAGAGACAAAGAGACAGAGGAGGACACGGAGAGAGGTGCGGTAAGACGGGAAGATTTTACCAGCTTGAGGTCTGGGACACTGCTTCACCGCAGAGCCCTCTAGGGTTTGGGGGTGGCCCTCAGGGGTCCCTGGAGGCTCCGGGGAAGTTGCTCACCGCGCTGTGCTGCCTCTCCGGTCAACAACCCTCCGCAAACAGCAGGGGCTGGAGCTGCAGCTGAAACCCGGCCCCAGGAAAGTGCATGGGGGCCTGCGGCGGGGACAGGAGTTCCTCTGGTGCTGCTGCCTCCTGAGCCGCCACAAGTTAATGTTTCACCAGAACTGCTGCCTGCTGCCCCCAGGAATCACTAGAGCATGACTGTCCCTCCAGGCCTTTCCCCCCATGTGTGGGGTGACCTTGACTCCAGGCTCTCTGACCACTCATTTTACAGCAGGATAAACCCAGCCCAGAGGGGGCAGCTCCAGGCCCCAGTCTTGGCCAGGGGGCTCGAAGCTTCTGTGTCCCAGCGAGAGAAGCCTTGAGGGCCTGGTGGGGACAGGAGTGGGCGGCAGGAGGAGTCCATAGACCTGCCGAGGGTCCCCAGCCCCAGGCCTGGACACTCAGTTTTCCCTCCTGCCCAATGGGAGGGGAGAGAGTGGGGGTCCAGCTCAGGCCTGAAAAGCAGGACTGGGCATGGGGGGAGGGGCACTTTGACTCCCTGCTCTCCGCACGGGTCTGGGCTTTCCTGCCTCCAAGCCTTTGCATAGGGTTAGCCCTGCCTCCTGGAACGCCTTCTCCCTCTGCTTATCTGCCCCATAAACACCCGAAGGAAGACCAACCAGACCCACCACTGACTGGCTGAAAACTCCACCAGGTGCTCAGGTTAAACCCACCCTCCTTCCCAGGGACCACACACCTCTTTGCTGTTTCCCAAACACCCCAAGTCCCTCCTACCCCAGGGCCTTTTTCCTGGCTGTGCCTGCTTTCTGTCACCCGCCCGGCCTTCCCCAGGGTGCTCCTTCCCACCTTTGAGGCCTCAGCTCAACCATTGCCTCCCCGGAGAAGCCTCCTTGCCCGGTCAGCAAACCTGGACACACAGGCCACTGGAATCTGGCCACAGGCCCAACATGTGATTCCGTCGCCCTCGGAACCATCTGAAATGTTATTTGACCCCCTGACTGTCGTCTCCGTCCCTCAAGGCTGTGGGCCCCATGAGGGTGGAAAACGGTCCGAACTGTGACCCTAGAGTGTAGTAGGACAGGAATCCATCATTCAGGACACCTCAGAGGAATAGTAGGGGCTTTATTCCAACCTTGCCCCTCCCCAGGTGCCCGGGCCCATCTGAGTCCCCACCCTACAGGGATCGCTCTGGTGGGCAATGGGCAAGGATGACCGTTGGCCCATGGCTCCCTGGAAAAATAACACACACAAGGGAGTGTTCAGGCACCAGGGACTTGCTCTGCCTGGGATGGCGGCCCCCCAGCCCAGCCCCCATCTCACCATGGACATCTCATCTGGCTTCTGGGACTCAGGCTCACCCTGGTGGCAGCACCTCACGGCCATTACCACAGACCCACTGAACAACCCCCCCCTGGATTCCTGTGCAACTCAGGCCCCAGTGTCACCTGGAGCTGAGGGGAGGAGCCCTGAGTCAGCCCTGGACCCCACCCTCCCCAGGCTGCGATACCCTCAGGGGCCCAGAACCTTTTAAACCCCTTCCCAGAAGCGCGCTCACTTCCCTCTCTGGTCGCTGCTCTAACTTGTTAAAGTGCCTTCTTATCCTTTTGCTTGTGAACATACCTGCCTATGAGGAATTCATTCCGTTTGCTGCCTCAGCTCAGCAGTTTCCACTGCTCTCATTGGCCACTCAGGAGTTCTTACAAAGTGAGAACAATCTAGAACTCGGTTTACAAACGCGGTGGCCTTCCGGTGATCCTATGAAATGGGACACTCTGAGAAGGTGGCTTCTATCCTGTGACTTTAAGCCAAAGCTCCTCACACTTTGTGCTTGCACTCTTCTCTGAACATTCCGGAGACAACATGGCAGTTTGAGTGACAAATTTTTCTGGATGCCTCTACAAATTCTTGTCCTCTGTTGAACCCTTGGGGTCCTGGATGGTCACACTGTACAATATTCCCACCCTCACGGCCTCCCCACTCGTACCCTACTCCCAGTTCCGGCCACCTCACTCTTCCTCAAATGCACCAGGCACAGTCCTACCTCAGGACCTTTGCACGGACTGTGCCTGCTACCTAGGCTGCTCTCCTCCTAGATAACTTTGTGGCTCCTCCCTCAACTTTTCAAATCGAGACCTTTACTGGCCACTTTTTAAAAAATTTAAACCATTTGTACTCATATTCCAACCCTTTATTCTGTTCTATTTTGTTATTTGATAAACAAATATGGAATTTACTTATAACCCGTCTTCCAACACAGCTGTGTCCCCTAGTGTTTGTGACATACACTAGGCACTTAATAAATGCGCTGAAATGAAGGCCTCAGAGCTTTCAGGGATACGGGGAGTGGAGGGGGGGTGCGGCCCTTTCCAGCACATTCTCAGGTCTGTGTCTCTCCCTGGAGGCTGATCCCAGAACTGCAGCCTGGTAACCTCAGCCATTCTACACACACCCCCACCCCACCCCCGTTCCCGTCCTGCAACTGCCCAGAAGCACAGAGCCACAGGGGTACAGTCAGCTGAGGCCAAGGGCACCGGAAGTGGGGCTCGAGTGCAGGGTCAAGGAGGTGGAACTCGGGTGGCAGGAGTGGGAGGTGGGGGTGAGCTCTGAGCTGGAGAGCCAGAATCGGGGTGGGGGATTGTCTCTGGTTGTGGGGCGGTGGGCACCCACCCTAAATTTGTGGAGCTGGAGCTGGACTGGATGGTGGGGGTTACCTCTGAATTTTAGGGGCTGGGGGGTGGGTCAGGGAGTCTGCCCCTGAACTAGGGGTGGGGTGGGGCGGGGGGCTGGAGTGAGTGGTGGCGGGTTCCACTGAACTAGGAGAGCTGCAGCTGGAGAGAAAAGGGGAGCAGGGTTTGGAAGTTGAGGTCTCAGCTCCCTCCCAACATCGGAAAGCAAACACCAGAGGGCACAGGGAGAGGACAATGAGGGGCAAGGGTGGGGGACCCGGGCCCGCCCTCTCTGGATGCCTCTTCCCTCTTCCCTCAGAGAGTAAGCCTGCGCCAGGGGGCCTGGGGGAGTTCGCTCACCACCTGAGTGTCGGTGGGAAAGGCGGTGCCTTACGGAGCTCTGTCTGAACCCATCTCTGGCAGCCAGCAGCTCTGAGAGCTACACAGGCCTGCACATGTGGGTGCACAGGCCCCCTCGGAGCTCCCCAGAGAGGATCAGCCCTCATCTTCTGCAGGTACCTGGAAGGTCCTCATGGCCAAACTCAGAGCTTTTTGTTGTTTGATTTAAATATATTTTTATTGATTAGAGAGAGAGAGAGAGAGAGAGAATAACGACGAGAGAGAATCATTGAGCGGCTCCCTCCTGCACGCCCCACACTGGGGATCGAGCTCACAACCTGGGCATGTGCCCTGACCGGGAATTGAACCCTGATCCCTGGTTTATAGGTCAGTGCTCCACTCTGGTCAGGACAAACTCAGAGTTCTAATGGGGAGGGGGTAGAGGCCTGGGCGCAGGGAGTAGTCAGGGGATCAAAGCTCTGAAAAACTCCGCCCCCAACCTTGTTCCAGCTGCTCCCTGGCTCCTGGCCCTCCCAGCACGGAGCCCTGGGGCCAGGCTGAGGGTGGGTAAATATTTCATGGGCCACCTCCTACAGTTACTTCCTTCCCAGTTCCAGGCTGCTGGGCACCTTAGCTGCTTGCAAGTTCATTCATCGACCCTGTCCACGCGGCCCTGAGTGGATCTTCGTGCTTCCTCTCTTACCTCCCAGACGGCAGAAATGTGGAAATAACCTCCAGCACTAGGCTCAAGGGGGTCTGGGTCCACACCAGACCCACTTTGCTGTGTCCCGTCTCCCAGGCCCTGTGGGGTGACAGCTGAGCCTAGGGGAGGCATTGTGCCCGGGCCTGACTTTATCCCCATTTCACAGATGGGAAACTGAGGCCTAAGGGAACTAGGAAGGTGGGAAGGGGGCCCCTCAAGGACCTCCAAGGAGTCAAGGACTAAAAGGCCAGCCTTCCCACACTGCCTCTCACCTCATTTGAGGAAGAATCCAGATGAAGAGAAGTTTTGCTGAAATGAGCGTGACTCAGGGGCCAGCGTGGACTTGAAGCCAAGCCAGGACTCTGGGGAGCTGAACTTTTAAAGTGAACTGAGGAAGCCCAGCCAGTGTGGCTCAGTGGTTGAGTGTTGACCCATGAACCAGGAGGTCACAGTTCCATTCCTGGTCAGGGCACATGCCTGGGGTTGCCGGCTCAGTCCCCGGTAGGGGGCAGGCAGGAGGCAGCCGATTGATGATTCTCTCTCATCGTGGATGTTTCTATCTCTCTCTCCCTCTTCCTTCCTCTCTGAAATCAAGAAAAACATATTTTAAAAAAATTTTTTTTAAGTGAACTGAGGAAAACTAGTGATTCTTGAAAGAGGAGGTAGTGAGGACACAAGCTCTGCTGTGCCTGGCACAGAGCAGGCAGGAGCTCATGAGCTACTGGAGAGCTGGTCAGAGGTAACGTGGGTTTGTTTTTATTTCTATTTTTATGAAGTTTGTTTGTTTGTTTTTTATTGATGAGGGAGGCAGGGAGAGAGAGAGAGAGAGAGAGAGAGAGAGAGAGAGAGAGAGAGAGAGAGAGAGAGAATTTGTTGTTCAACTCATTTATACATTCACTGGTTGCTTCTTGTATGTGCCCTGACCGGGGATCGAACACACAACCTTGGCATATGGGGACTACACTCTAACCAACTGAGCTACCAGCCAGGGCTTGGAGCTATTTCTATGGACTGTGCCATGAGTCTGCTTTGCCCAGAAACCCCTAGGCCAGGAGGCTGGCCGGGGCCAAGTCAGCCGGTTCTAATCCAGCTCTGGCACAGGCTGGGAGGCTAGCATAAGCCCCGATTCCCTGAGCTATAAAATGGGGATAAATATGGTGTTTTCCGAGGGAAGCCCTTGCCTGCAGAACGCGTCATACGTGTGGCGGCCTCCACTCTGAGATTACAGGTTTGGGGCAGGTACACGGGTCAGAGAGAGTGAGGGTTTTGTGGGAGGGGAGGCAGTGCAAGAGTTCAGCCCTTATTGAATCACTGCTGCACGCCTGAAAGTAATATAATACTGTATGTCAACTGTAAAATAAATCTTACCAAAAAGTTCAGTTCTTTACCCTGGGAACAGTCCTGCAGGGCAGCAGAAGGCAACCAGGCACCAGGAGCTTCTGGGAGCCACAGGGGCTTAGGGACCAGGAAATGAGCCCGTGTCCCCCTTCCCATGGCCCTGGGCCCCCCTTCCCTTGCGGGCCGGCTGATGGGAACAGGTTGAGCATGGAACCTCAAACTGGGTATGAGGCAGCCACAGCTTCTCACTGGCTCAGGTCAGGCTGGGGCTGCAGAAGTGGCATTCTCAGGGCTGGAGTGGGGGCGGTGGAGGGGTGAGGTGCAGCTGTTCTCATGACCCCCCACCTTGCTTCTGGGGGGAGCAGCTCTTCTGGGGGCGGGGGCCGGCAGACCAGCCTGGCCTGAGGAAAGGGCCCAGACACCAGGAGTCTGGCTGGGCAGGACGGCCCCCTCCAGCTCTGGAGAGGCCCACCTTCTCCCTGCCCTGCTCTCACCTGTAGGGGTGTCCGCAGAAGCAGAGAAATTCACATCAGTTTGTGGCAGCAGCACTGAGCCGGCAGCAGAAGGGCAGCAGCAGCTGGGAGCCTGCCATTCCTGCGTGGGGAGGGTGCCGGACGGGCTCTGCACAGGTGTGATGTGGGGCCAGGGGCGTTTACACCTGCCCAGGGGAGAGGTGGAGGTGGGGCCACAGGACACAGGGCCAATGGGTGCTACCGTTTCCCAGGGTTGCCATACCTGCCCCCCTCTCCACCTGGACGCCCACCTCGCCTAAAAGTCCCACCTGAACCATGACCGAGAAGCCCTCAAATTCTGCCCATCCCTTCAGGAACCTCTTGCTGCTTTCAGCCCCCTCCCCGCAGCAGCCCCCACCCACTCTGTGGCCCCTTCCATAGCTGCCTGAACCCATGCTACCTTCCCCTTTGCCACTCTGCCAAGCAGGCTGCCCCCTCTGGGTGCTTGCAGCCCCTCCCCGCTCCCTGCCCTGTCCCTGACACCCACAGGCTAGGAACATCTGTGTTCAGCCCTCTCTCACCCAGACTGGAGCCCCTTGCGGGTGCGCCCAGCATCCCACCCACTGAGTACCTGGCCGGAAAGCCCTCGCGTTTCCTGAATTAGGCCCCAGCATCCACCGTGGGGCTCTCTAGGGCCAGGCATTGGCTCCTGGAGTGTCAGGGACGCCTTCCAGGGGAACCGACGGACACCGCCCCACTGGTCATGGACAGGTCCTACGGCCACAGGGAGGCCCCTGACCTCCGAGAAGGGCGTGGGTCCCTCCCCAGACACAGACCCTGGGTGCCAGCTAAGCGGCTGAAAGTTTTAGGGTCCCCCCAGTCCAGAGTGTTCCAGATTCCCCTCACGCCCCCATGCCCAGGCCCAAGAGACCCGCTATGAGCACAGAGAGACCAAGACCCGGCTGTGGAGAACTTTACTCATTAGACCGAGAGAGCCACATGGCACCGCCCTGAGGTCCCCCGTTGGGCGGTCCAGGTCCTAGACGCCTGGCCACTGCGTGTTCTGTGGGTTGTCCCACGCCGCCGGCCTCAAAAGCGCATCCGTGGTGAGGGAGGACCGGGTGTAGTGGCCACGCCAGTTGGATTGCAGCCTCTTGGCCGCTGCCTGCTTCTCCATCAGCCGGCGGCGTGCCTGGACGCCCCTCCACATGGACTGGATGACCGTGGCCGCCTTATTCTGGCCACGGGGCTGCTGGGGCCCCTGGGGGCTCAGCTGGGTGTCCTGGTCCCACAGCCTGCCCGCCTGGCCCGTGGTGCCCCGGCCCGTGCCCTGCACCACCCTCGTGGGCTGGGTGTGGCCGCACATGTGGCACGTGCGGGGGCTGGAACCCATGAGCATCACGGCGCTGGGTGGGGTCCCCAGCCGGGGCCTCAGCGACTGGCAGAGGGTGCAGTCGCCCGGCTGGCAGGCCTGGAAGCAGCGGTGGTCGGAGGTGGACGTGGTCCTGCCACTCATCTCAGCCCACGTGCGGGGGAGCAGCACCTGCTGGGCTCGGTTCCGGTTCCGGCGGATGCTGTAGCCTCGCCATGTGGCCTGGATGACCGTGGCAGCTTTGAGGAGCTGGGCCAGGTTCCGCCGCACGCAGTAGCCACGCCAGGCAGCCTGGATGACGACAGCCCACCGGTGCCACACCTTGATGGTCCGGCGCACCAGGTAGCCACGCGCACACGCCTGTATGACGACCACGGCTTGCACTATTATCTTCTCCACAGTCTGAACTGACGTCACCAGCTCCCCACATTGTCTGGGATCCACCAGCACCTCCCTGCCCGTGGTAGCCCACGGCACATCGCACCTGGCTGGTTTCCATGCACCACAGGGGGTCTTGGCCCCCTCCATGGGCCCAATGGCAGCACCGGGGATGGCGGAATTCCACGTTTGGCCACCAGCCACGCCAGCGTCCACGGGGCCCTGGAGAAAAGCAGAAGTCAGTGGTGCCCTGTGAGTGTCCACAGGAGCCATGGTGCTATGCAGATCCCGAGGTCCCCGTAGTGACTCCCGGTTAAAAGGGGGCTGCCAGGAACCACTTGGTGAAGATTCATAACCCAGAAACCTCCTCTGAACCTCGTCGTGCAACCTAGGGATGGCCATGTCGTGCACCAGATGGCTGTCGGATCGTTGGCGTTGCGGCAGCGCACCCATGGAGCCTTTGGGGCCTTCCTCAGGGACCTGGAGGCGTGCTCCGCCACCTACCGGGAGGGCTCAGTCTTGGCCACGGAACCATCTAGACTTCCGGAGGCAGAGCTACTATGCAAGGATGTATAGGGTTCTCTAGGGCAGTGGTTCCCAACCTTCTGGCCCTTTAATTACAGTTCCTCATGTGGTGACCCAACCATAGAATTATTTTCGTTGCTACTTCATAACTGTAATGTTGCTACTGTTATGAATCGTAATGTAAATAACTGATATGCAGGATGGTCTTAGGCAAACGACCCTGTGAAAGGGTCGTTTGACCGCCAAGGGGGTCGAGACCCACAGGTTGAGAACCGCTGCTCTAGGGCCAAGAAGGTCATGGTGGCTGCTCTGAGCCAGGTTCCCCGACACTGGCTTCCAAAATGCCCTGGAACCCACTGGATGCCGCCCCGCTGGCCTTACACTATACGGCAGCACATGTGAGGCCACACGGGTGGCCTCTGACCTCTGGGAAGTGTTTGGGATCCCCCCATCCCAGACGCAGACCTCAGGAGCAAACTAGATGGCACAGTCCTGTCATGGGCCAGCTCGGGCGACCCTGATATTATTGTAGAAGCCACCATCCCATGGGAATGACTCCCGGGCATGTGAGCAGCCAAGAGGCTCTGGGGGACAACGTGAGCCACTGACGCCTATGAGCTCAGGGGTCCTGTGTTCATTTGCACACTGGGGACCCCATGAGGATTCACAAAGTGGGAACTAGGGGCCCTCCAACTGGTGTCTGTCCTCTGCTGCCGCGTTCGGGTGACACTGCTGGCCCTGGTGTGCAAAACCTGGAGGCTGGGAAGGACGGGGGCGATGCCACTCATAGACTTGGCTCAGCCGGGAGCTGCCTCCTCCTCCGACGGCCTTTGGCCTTTGGAGTCTTGTCCTCTGCCAGGAAGTCATGGTCGTAGTCGACATCAGGTGACAGGGGACCCTCAGACATCCATGGGGTTGCCTCAAGGACCATGGACTCCCTACTGCAGTGATGGCGAACCTCTGACACGCGTGTCAGAGGTGACACGCGAACTCATTTTTTTGGTTGATTTTTCTTTGTTAAATGGCATTTAAATATATAAAATAAATATCAAAACTATAAGTCTTTGTTTTACCATGGTTGCAAAGATCAAAACATTTCTATATGTGACACGGCACCAGAGTTAAGTTAGGGTTTTCCAAAATGCTGACACGCTGAGCTCAAAAGGTTCGCCATCGCTGCTCTACTGGAACAGGGCTCCTGGGAGAGAGCCTCGTCCAGGTCTCTGGCTTCATCATGGCCCGGCCATCTCTGTTCTCAAAGGCTATTGTCCCATGAACGTGGCTCAACAGTGAGGCTCTTCGCTACCGTGGGCACTCGGTGCCCTCCTCTGGCTCTGCCATTAGATTCTAAGGCCTGGGGAGGAGCTTGAGCCAGGGCAGCGGCATGGGATGCCTGGAAGGGGGAAGCAGACCCGTCCCCGGAGCCCTGCATGGTAAGGATGGGAGGTGAGGCCAATGAGTCTGGACCCCTGGGGAAGGCTGTGAGTCATGCTTCTGACTGTGGAGGGTGGACTAGCCACACTAGCCATGGATCTTAGACCGGCTCAGACTCAGTCCCCCAGTCATAAGTTCTGCGACCACCCTAGAGGCCACAAAACCAAGAGAGACACTTAGGCCCACCCCACTCACCCCTGAACCCGGGGCAGTCTTGGAGAGGTTACCAGTACAGGGTTTTACAAAGAGACTTTGCCTTTTCCCACCTGCACCAGGTGCTGTAATCAGTCTGGGGGGCACCCCACTCACCACAGAACCTGGAGCTAGGGTCCTGGCCACGAACACTGGAGGAAAGCTGTGGGCCACACCACTGATGACAGAACCTGGAGGAAGGCTGTGGACCACAGCCCTGGCCATGGGGTCTGGAGGAAGGCCCTGGCCCAGGCCACTGATCACAGATCATGGGTGAAGGGTCTGGGCCACACAATTGACCGTATAACCTCGTGGAAGGCTGGGGGCCACACAATTGATCTCAGACCCTGTGGGAAAGCTGGAGGCCTTGCCACGAACCACAGTACCTGGGGCCCCAGCTGTGGTCATCTTATTGGCTACAGAACCTGGCCCCAGAAGACTGGCCATGCCCATTACAGGCTCCTGGCTGAAAGCATTTGATTGTTGGTAACTGGATGTGGTGACCGTGGACATAAGACACTGGTGGTCTCCATTGATCGACCTTGACCTGAGATATGCTGGAGCCCACATTGGCCAGGGAAAATTTGGATGGATTCAGACCCAGTCTGTTGGGCACTAAAGCCTGAGAGTAGCCAGGCCCCACCCTTGAGGCAGCACGTGCCAGAAATGATACCCGTGTTCAATTCTTCTCGAATGGATGTGTGGGGAAGGGTGGGCATTAACTGGCTTTCTGGGGAGGCTTCCAACAGACTAGAGTCTCCTGACTTTTGAATGCCCAGAGACGACCAGGAGCCATGGATCCAGGCAGCAGAATGCACTGTTGTGTTTGGGTGCCTTGGGGGTCTGTGGTTGATTTGGGGAACTCACTGTGGTGGCCCTCAGGAGACCTGAGGCCATCTTGTTGGTCATCTCACTCGGGCCCACAGAGACCTGTGTATGACTTGGGGACTGAGTCCTCTGCATGGTCTCCACAGGGACCATGAATGGTTGTTGCAGACTTTTGGCCGCTGATGGCTGATACACCTCAGGGGTCCCCCCAGGTGACCCCGGAGGGCTGACACCAATAAGCAGACCCCCTCCCCCATAGGTGGTGACAAACTGGTGGGAGTGGATGGTTTTCTCACCACCACAGTGCTGGCAAGCTTGCCTGGGGCCACCCTGTCCTCCCCCAGTGATGCTGACAGATATGGGGCCATCCTGCTGGCCACATGTGGTTTGTGGGAGCTTGGGGCCACGCCATTGGCAATGAGCAGCTGTCACAGATGGCGGGGTGGCTGCAGGGGAGCGGCTCAGGCAAAGTGGGGCCTGCGTCACTCACCCTGAGCGGAGATCTGATGCCGATTCGCCCACCCCTGGGTGTACGGAGGAGTCACCCTTATCCCACGACAGAGTGGGGTCCAAAACAGTGATCAGGGGAAAATGGAGAACGGTGGTGATCAACCTAGTGACCAAGGAGGCACCCACATAGACCCTGGACAAACAGGGTGACCTCCTGACCACGGGCCCATCCCCCATCTCCTCCAACAGTCCGGCTGGCCCGCCTGTGACAATGCCCTCCCAGGCCTCACCCTGGGGAACCCTGACCTTGCTGAGCTGTGGTCTCACACAGCCCATGGTGGGCCCCCGTGCAGTTGACCGGCTCTCCCTGGAGTCCACCTCCACTGGGACCGGCGTCACCATCATCCCACTTCCCAATGTTTTCGAGGTGGCCTTAGGGAGGACGAGTCCAGTCAGGAGGGCCGCCTGAGACAAGGACTGGCTCAGGACGGTGCCCAGCTCACCCTGACACACGGCCTGGCTCAGGGCAGCCCGGTCTTCCCCTGTCAGGACCTTGCAGAGCACATCCACCAGTCTGCCCTGTATGGCCTTCGTGAGTTCTGCCTGCAGCTCACCCCGGGAAAGGGCACAGGACAGTGCAGTGCCCAGCTCGCCCCAGGACAGAGCCTTCCCCAGAGCTGTGCCCAGCATGCCCTGGGGCAGGGCCTTGGCCATCGTGGTGCCTAGGATCTCTTTGGACAGGGCCTGGTTCAGTGCCGCCCTCACTTCCCCCTGGGGGAGAGCTTTCTCCAGCAGAGCACGGATGTCCTCCTGGGAGCCCAGCACAGTGGCCAACTCAGCACACAGCGAGGCCAGCTGGGCGGCCCCCAGCTCCTCCTGGCAGGGCGCGGCTGGGCTTGTGGCCGGTGGCGGGGCCAGGGTGGCCCGGCTGTCACCCCAGGATTCGACGTCGCATGTGGAAGGTCCAGTGGACGCCAGCAGAGGCACCAGCATGCTCGGGGCCTTGGAGGTCCCCTGGCATGGGCCCTTGGTAGCTTTGCTCTGGGCACAGCTATGGGCTGGGAGTTGGGTTAGTCTGTCCTCTGGCTTTGCTCGGGACAAAGTGCCAAGACAGCCGGCGTGTTGAATGGGCTGGGTGGAGGCCTTGAACCCAGCCAGGAGTGGCTGGGACCGAGTCTTGCTACTGAGCTCAGCGGCCTGGTGGGCAGCGTAGAGGCACTTGGCTGTTTCTCTGACCAGCTGGGCTTGGGACTGGGCCTTGGTCAGCCTCGCAGGCAGATGTGCTTGAGACTGGACCTTTATCACTTCTGTGGTCAGATGTGCCTGGGACTGCGTCTTGGTCGGACACGTGCCCGGATGGGCCAGGGACGGGGCCATAGTTAGCTTGGCAGGTGGGTGTGCCTGGGATGGGGGCTTGGACAGACACCGGACGATATTTGCCTGGGGCGGGGCTCTCGTCGGCTTTGCAAGCATATGTCTCTGGGGCGAGGCTGTGGTTGAACAGGTGGCCTTCTGTGCTCGGGGCAGGGGCTTGGCTGGGCATGTGCCCAGGTGTGCTTGGGGCAGAACCACAGCCATTTCTACAGGCACACCCACGTGGGACTGAACCTTCATGACATCTGTTTTCAGGCGGGCCTTCGACCAGACCGTGCTCCTGTCTTCGGCCACGCTGGTGTTAGACATGGCTGCTATTCTCACCTGTTTCTGGGAGAAGGCCCTGATTTTCTCGGCTTCTGAAAAAGGCCTCGCTGGAGCCTTGGGAGCCCCAGCCCCCAGATGCGCTGGGGGCCAGCATTTCACCTTTCCCTCCGTCAAGTGTGAATGGGACGAGACGTTGACCGTGCCTGCCACCTGGCTCCCGCTCACCACAGCCTTGGCGCTTGGTCCGTTTAGGTTTGTTTGTGACGAGGCATTGGGAATCCCGTCCTCCACAGCTGCTGGAGGTGAAGCTTTCGGATTTCCATCTGCAGGAGGAGGCAGGCACAGGCTCCTGAGGACGGTGGCCACTGAGCGTAACTGGGCTGGCGTCTTGGCGATCATGGCTGCCATACGTGTCTGGGTAGCGGTCTTGGTCATTGAGGCTCCTGGGAGCATCTGAGATGGGGTCTTGGCTGTCGTTGCCACTGGACATGTGTGCAGTAGGGACTTGGACATCGTGGCGGTGGGGTGGACCTGGGGCAGGGTCTTGGTCATCACAGGAATTGGGCAGGTCTGTGTTGGGGGCTTGAAAATGGAGGTCATGGCAGCCGGTTGTGTCTGGGGTGCCGTGCTGGTCACCAAGACTGTTGGTCGCATCTGAGCTGGGGTCTTGGTCACCGGGGCTGCCAGGCACGGCTGGGGTGGGGTGCTCGTTATCATTGTGGGTATCGGGCACGGCTGGGTTGGGATCTTGTTCAAGATTGCTGCCAGGCATGACTGGAGTGTGGTCTTGGCCACGGGGACTGCTGAGTCCAGCTGAGGTGGGGTCTTGGCTGTTGTTACCGTGGGTGTTGGGCTTGGCTGGGGTATGGATTTGTTCATCATGGATGCCAAGCACGACTTGAGTGGAGTCTTGGTCATCACAGACGGTGGGCCTGTCTGGGGTGGGGCTCTGAGGACCTCTGCTTCCACCTGGGCCTGGGTCTGGGCCTTGGGGGGGCCATGAAGTGTCTGGGCAATCCTTCCACATGGTGGTCCTAGGGCTCCTGCCTTGCTGGCTCTGGCAGTCGCTGGCTTGGTGTTCGTCATGTCCCCTTCTAAGTGGAGAAGGCTGGTACTTCTGATGGTTCTTGTTAGCAGACACGGGTGGTACTTGGCACTCAGACTCACTGGACACGGAAGTCTGATGGAAACAGTCTGGTGTGGCACGAAAGTGACGCTAGGGCCTCCGGTGGCACAAGGAGCTGGCATGCCGGGCGGTGGGACACCTGCGGGCTGCAGCAGGGCCAGCTCGTGGGCACAGGCAGCCAAGCTGTCGTCAGAAGGGAACTGGGTCTCCTTATTCACCATGACAGGTGGGGCCGGAAGATACCTGCCTTCTTCTGAAGGGTGGAACCGCACCTGCTGAGGGGGGTGGTAAGGGATGTTCTCCTCGTCCACACTCGTTTTTTTCTCCGCCCCGAGGCGGCGCCTGGTTTTGAAGCGCCGCCAGGCCGCCTGGACGCCTTTCGCCGTCAACATCTGGGTGATCAGCTTCTGCCGGAGCTGGTGGCCCCTCCAGTTGGCTTGGATGAGGGTGGCTGCGCGAGACTGCATCATGTCCATCTCGTCCACCAGGATGTTCCTGAAGGCCTTGCTTTCGACCACTTGCCGGAGGCGTGGAATCTTGCCCTTGTCAGGCTGTTGCGGGAGGGTCTCCCTGGATACAGGTGTCCCTGCCTTGTCTTGGTAATTGGGGGTGGGCTGGTCGGAGCTCTGCCCACTAAGTGAAAACTGTAACTGTGTTGCTTGTGGCATTGTCTTGGTTCCTAGGTGGATCAACTCTGCCTGTGGGGTGGCAGGGAGGGAGTCAGAGAGAGGAGTTGTGCAGACAAGAGGGGTCCTGGCTGGAGCAAGTACTTGTCCCGGGACCTAGATCCTGTACCTGGTACCTTGTAATCTTTCTCCTGCCCATTGCAGCCCTCTCTATCCTGGCCTCCTGGCCACCTGTTTCTGGCACATACTGTGAGTACAACACTGATCACACACTATTTTGGGAACTTCCTGTGTGTGTGTGTGTGTGTGTGTGTGATTGTTATTTCCCTCTCACAAATGACTATCAATTCCTAGAGGGCAAGAAACAGGTCTGAGTCACTTCTGTGTCCCCATCTCAGTCATAGAGTCTGGTTTCAGGATAAGAATGGGTAGGTGTTGGGTGAGTGACTAACTTGACTAATAAATGAGTGAGTGAGAGGATTGGAAGTCGAATGGATAGATGAATGCATGACTTAATACTGAATAGGTAAATCTGTGGGTGAATGAATGGTAGATCGGTTCGGGGGATGGATGGAAGGTTGGATGAAAGAATGGATGCGTAAATGAAGTTGATGGATTTATGAACGGATCAATACCAAAAAAAAAATGGACACCCTCGCCAGTTCAGCTCAGTGAATAGAGCGTCGGCCTTCGGACTGAAGGGTCCTGGGTTTGATTCCGGTCAAGGGCACATGCCCGGGTTTCGGGCTTGATTCCCAGTAGGGGGTGTGCAGAAGGCAGCCAGTCAAAGATTCTCGCTTATCATTGATGTTTCTATCCTTCTCTCCCTCTGTCTTCTTCTTTGAAATCAATTTGAAAAAAATTTTTTTATTTAAAGAAATGGACACATGGATGGAGGGGTGTATGGCTAGGTAGGAGGGTGAGTATATGGGTGGATGAATAGATGGGTAGGTGAGTGGGTAAATGGGTGTCTGGTGGTGGATGGGTAGGTAGATGGATAGATATTTGGATGGGTGGAGGGATGGAGGGATAGATGGGTGGTAGATGGAGTGAGGAATGGATGGAAAGATAGAGGTATGGATTTGTGGATGGATAGGTAAAATCTGAGTAGATAATGAGTGTACAAATGGAGAGAGCTGAAGGTATTGGTGGACTGATGAATGGATCCATGAATGGATGGTGCATGATTGACAGATGATGGCTAGATTAATGGCAGGTGGAAGAAGAATGAGGAAATGACTGTGGTTTCCAGAAGTACCTTGGTGCAGAGAGGGCTGGGAGGTTGTCAAGCAATCCTGATGCACAACCTGGAGCCTGTCTAGCTGAAGTCCCCGCCCCCCTTCTGGTTGGACCAGTCAGACCCTCGCCCAGCCACCTTCATGCCTTAGGGGGTCATTGAGTTGGAGGAGGAGCAGGAAGAGAAGGTGCAATCTCAGAAGCCAGCTTGCAATAGTAAGCAGCCTTCAGCCCTTCATCCCATGCAACATGCAACAACACTGCCCTGGGCTGGCTCTGTGCTCAAGACCAACATGAGAGATGTTAAAAGCAAAAATTAAAATGTCAAGAAAACCCAAAACTTTTAAGTCCACAAAGATGAATGCACAAGAAAGCGTATTCTGGTGTTATTTTGTAAAACAAAAACAACTGGAAATAACCAAAAAGGTGATTGTTAGGGGGTCAGTTACAAATGCATGAAGAAGCGTATTCCAGAATGTTCATCACTATATTATTTAGAAGACTAAAAACTGAAAACAATCCAAATGCTTATCAACAAGATGTTGCTTAAATTCATCAACAGAACACTTGTATGCTATCCAGTCATTAGAAATAGTATCCAGATCCACAGGAATGGCTAAAATAAAAAATATGGCCCAGCCGGCATGGCTCAGTGGTTGAACGTCAACCTATGAATCAGGAGGTCATGGTTCAATTCCTGGTTAGGGCACATGCCCAGGTTGCAGGCTCAACCCCCCGTGTGGTGTGTGCAGGAGGCAACCAATCAATGATTCTTTGGCATCATTGATGTTTCTATCTCTCTCTCTCCCCCTTACTTCCTCTCTGTAATCCATGAAAATGTATATATTTTTAATATGGACCACTTGGGGAAATTGTCAGTATCTTGAAGGCAACATAATCCACACTGATGAATATACTTAAGAGGTCTAACTGTTTATACCCATCAACAGAAAAATAAATAAATCAACTGCATATTAATCAATAGATATAAAAGACTAATATACAAAGTGTCCCCTGGGGAGTTTGACCCGGAGACTGGGAGTTCAACCGCTCGCTATGACATGCGCTGACCACCAGGGGGAGGCACAGAATGAAGGCAGGCCCTGGCTGGCGGCTGGCAGCCAGGAAAGGGAGGCCCTGGTTGGCAGCTGGAAGGCAGGCCCCAGTCAGCAGCCAGAAGGCCTCAATCGGCCCTGATCACCGGCCAGGCCCAGGGACCCTACCTGTGCACAAATTTCACACACTGGGCCTCTGGTATCAGTATAAATAAATATCAATATAATTATTGACTTATTTGTAAATCAATGTATCACATTCAACACAGCTACAAAAAAAGGCAGCGATATACATGTATCTCACATATATTATTTTGAGTGAAAGAAAAAAATTGGTTATTCCAACTCTAAGAAATTAAAAGGGAACAGAAGTTAAGCTTTGCAATTAGAAGTCAGTATAGGCCCTGGCCAAGTAGCTCAGTTGTTTAGAACGGCACCCCTGATACAATAAGGTTGCGGGTGCCATCCCTTAGTCAGGCACATACAAGAAACAACTAATGAATGCATAAGTGGGACAAGTTGGTATTTTCACTCTCTCTCTCTCTCTCTCAGTTAAAACATGGATGGCTGGGAGGGGACAAAAAGAGGCCTTAGAGATAGTCGTGTGGGTTTGTGTGGATTGTGAAAATGAAAACTCATGAATAAAATACAAATATTCTAAAAAAAATCATGATCAGTTATCAAAAGAATACTATAGGCAAGCAGGACTTAGGGTGTAAGAATGGCTCAATATGTATAAATCACCAAGGTAATTCATTATATCTAGGAATTAAAAAGACAGCCTATGGTTTTTCAAAAAAAAATGTCAAAAAGGTGTTTTATCGCTGTAGCAGTTTTGGCTCAGTGGATAAAGCTGGATAGAGCATGGCCTGCAGACTAAAGGGTCCCAAGTTTGATTCACTGTGCCCGATTGCAGGCTCGATCCCCCCCAGTAGGGGACGTGCAGGAGGCAGCCAATCAATGATTCTTTCTCATCATTGATGTTTCTATCTCTCTCTCTCTCTCCTTTCCTCTGAAATCAATAAAAAAATATATTTTTAAAAAAAGGTGTTTTATCAAATGCAATGGCTATTTCTTTTGTGTGTGTGTGGGTGGGTGGGGGGTTAATCCTCACCTGAGGATATTTTTCCATTGCTTTTTAGGGAGAGTGGAAAGGAAGGGAAAAGATAGAGAGAAACATCAATGTGAGAGACAAATTGATTGGTTGCCTCCTGCACGCACCCCGACCAGGGCCAGGGAATCTGCAACCAAGGTATATACCCTTGACCAGAATAGGACCTGGGACCCTTCAGTCCGCGGGCCGACTTTCTATCAATTGAGCCAAACCGGCTAGGGCTGCAATGGCTATTTCTAATAACAACTTATAAAAATAGAATAGTATTAAAGATGGTAAGGCTAACCACAAAACCACGGCAAATGCCACTTTAAATGGTGAAATCCTAAAGTTGTTTCCATTAAAGGAACAGATGCACAGATGGTCCAGCCGGCGTGACTCAGTGGTTGAGCATCGACCTATGAACCAGAGGTCACAGTTCGATTCCCAGTCAGGGCACGTGCCCGGGTTGTGGGCTCAACCCGAGTGTGGGGTGTGATTCTCATCACTGATGTTTCTGTCTCTCTTTCCTTCTCCCTTTCTCTTTGAAATCAATCAAAATATTTTTTTTAAAAAGATGCACCCCCACTGCAGGTATCATTTTTTAAAGCAAAATGACAAGGACTTGAATGATCAGTGTAAATATTTGTATTAATTGTTTGTTGTTGACAGTATTACAGATGTCCCCCATTTGCCCATTTCCATCCAGCTCCGGCCCCATCCCAGGCCTTCACCGTTATTTATAACTAGTGCCCTGGTGCACGGATTCGTGCACATTGAAAGGAAATTAATTAGAAGGTGGCCAGTGGGGCGGGACAGGGCAAGACGGGCTAGACATGCCCTGGAGCCAACCTCCTGCTGTCCCTTCCTGGCCGGCTGCCAGTGGCTGGCTGCACCTGGGGCAGTACAGGGCTTGAAGGGTGTCTGCAGAGTGCACAGGATCTCTCCAGCAGGTGGGGTCCCTCGGCCTGGCCTGAGGGGATCCGCCGAAACTGGCTCTCTGACATCCCCTGAGGGGTCCCAGATTGAAAGAGGGCGGTTCTTGGGTGACACACCTCAGAATCGGGCTCCTTCCTCTCTGGTTCCGGGGTGCGTCACCCAAGAACTGCCACTGCGAAGTCACCGAAGCTGGGCAGCTCCTGCATTGAGCCTCTGCCCCCTGGTGGTCAGTGCGCATCATAGCTACTGGTCAGATGGTCACCTAGCCTTTTATATATATAGATAGCTATGATTAGGAAACAGTCTAAGTGCCCATCAGTAGATGAGTGGATGAAAAAAGCTCTGGTGGCCCTAGCTGGTTTGGCTCAGTGGATAGAGCATTGGCCTGTGGACTGAAGGGTCCCAGGTTCGATTCTGGTCAAGGGCATGTACCTTGGTTGCAGGCACATCCCCAAAAGGAGTGTGCAGGAGGCACCTGAATTGATGTTTCTCTCTCATCCATGTTTCTAACTCTCTATCCCTCTCCCTTCCTCTCTGTAAAAAATCAATAAAATATATATATATATTTTTAAAAATCTCTGGTGCATTTACACAGTGTAAATATTTTAAAAGGAGAGCTAGCAGGTGCCGGAATTGTCTACCTAAAAGACAAGACATTCTAATTTAAAAAAATAGCGCAGCTGGTGTGGCTCAGTGCTTGAGCATTGACCTATGAACCTGGAGGTCATGGTTCAATTCCTGGTCAGGGCACATGCCCGGGTTGTGGGCTCCATCCTCACTGGGGGATGTGCAGGAGGCAGCCCATCAATGATTCTCTCTTATCATTAAAGTTCCTATCTCTCCTTCCCTCTCTCTTCCTCTCTGAAATCAATAAAAATATACTTTTTAAAAAGGGTACATGTTAAGGTTTTAGGTTTGATCCCCAGCTCTGGTCCCTGGCCCTGGTTAAGGCATGGGTTGGAGGCAACTGATAGATGTTTCTCTCTCTCTCTCTCCCCCTTCCCTTCTCTCTGAAAAATCAATGAATGAGGATTAAAAAACCAAACAAACATCTATATATATAAAAGCCTAAGTGACCACTAAGACTGGTTGACCAAACAACCCGTTGACCAGTCGCTATGACATGCACTAACTACCAGGGGTGGACACTCAATGCAGGAGCTGCCCCCTGGTGGTCAGTGTGATCCCACAGCCAACCTCCCACAGTCCCTCCCCCTGGCCATCCTGCGGTCCCTTCACCTGGCTGTCCAGCGCTGATCGGCCCTGTTCGCCAGCCAAGACAATGAACCCCACCCATACACGAATTCGTGCACTGGGCCTCTAGTATATCTATAAATATATATTTATATATTCTATATTTAAATATATATATTATTAATCATTAATATTTTAATTTTGAAATGTAATTTATATAAATCTGTGTATACATTTAAAATGTATACACACACTTTGAATAATTATAAAGGCAGTGTTTATTAAAATATATTTCATTTTCAAAATTTCATTTTAATACACAGCTATTAAAGTGTGTATACAGTTTTTTGGACAGCCTGTGTGTGTGTGTGTGTGTGTGTGTGTGTGTGTGTGTGTGTGTAACAAAAAATCTATACTAATAAAAGGGTAATATGCTAATTAGACCAGGAGACCTTCTGGACATCCTTCTGGACAAAGTCATGGTGGCAGGGTTGAGGCAGAGGCAATTAGGGGTGATCAGGCCAGGAGGGGAGGGCAATTGGGGGTGATCAGGCTGGCAGGGGGGCCAATTGGGGGTGATCAGGCCAGCAACGAGGGGCAGTTGGGGGTGAGCAGGCTGGCGGGTGGGGCAGTTGGAGGCGAGCAGGCCGGCAGGCAGAGTGGTTAGGGGTGATCAGGCAGGCACGTGAGCGGTTAGGAGCCAGAGGTCCCAGATTGGAGAGGGTGCAGGCCAGGCTGAGGGACAACGCCCCCATGCACGATTTTCATGCACTGGGCCACTAGTATATATATATATATTTGTTGTTGTTAATCCTTACCTGAGGATATTTTTTTCATTGTTTTATAGAGGGAATGGAAGGGAGGGAAGGAGAGGGAGTGAGAGAGAGAGAAATATCGATGTAAGAAAGACACCGATTGGTTGCTCCTGCACGGGGATTGAACCTGCAACCCAGGTACATGCCCTTGACTGGGAATTGAACCCTTGACCCTTCAGTGCACAGGCCCACACTCTAACCACTGAGTCACACTAGCCAGGGCTATATATACATAAATTTAATACTTACCTGAGGATATGTTCATTGATTTTTAGATAGCAGAAGGGAGAGAGTAAAAGAGAGAGAGAAGCCGAGACCGGTTTGGCTCAGTGGATAGAGCGTCGGCCTGCGGACTGAGGGGTCCCGGGTTCGATTCCGGTCGGGGGCATGTACCTGGGTTGCGGGCATATCCCCAGTGGGAGATGTGCAGGAGGCGGCTGATCGGTGTTTCTCTCTCATCGATGTTTCTGGCTCTCTATCTCTCTCCCTTCCTCTCTGTAAAAAATCAATAAAATATATTTAAAAAAAAAAAAAAAAAAAGAGAGAGAGAGAAACATGGATCCGTTACCTCTCGTACACACTCTGATCCCCACCCTGACCAGGAATTGAGCCTACGACTTTTCAGTGCACGGGACAATGCTCCAACTGAGCCACACCAGCCAGGGCAGTATCTATATATTTTTATCTTCTGTCTTTCCTAAGGCACATGGCTGCATACAAAAACCAGCAGCTTTTCTACATTTGATGCAAAATGAGCTGTAAATTAAAATGGAAAGGGGGGGAAATACCATTCATAGTAACGTCAAAAATTATACAAGTCACAGAAACAAATTTTACACAAAAGTCGAAGGAGTGATATGAAGGCTGAGAAAGGAGACGAAAGCCGTCTGAAAGATGTACCACAACGTTAGGAAGAAAGAATTCATATAACTGAGTATTACACAACGTCACAGTTCACAGAGAGCACGTCAGGTCCAATTAGAATCCCAATAGGGAGTCTTTTGAAAACGAAGGAAGGCTTTCAGTGTTCAAATAAAAGAATAAATGAGAGTAGCCAAGATCATGAACAGGAAGACTAGTAAAGAGGACCCTGACTTAATAGATATATATATACTCAAAAGCCATCATAATCACAGCATGGTACCTACCCAGAGCTAGACAAACCACTGAGACCGAAGGATGAAACCAAATTTGATCCCAATGTAACAATGGTACATTGTATTTTAATTCAGGAGGTAAAAATCATGGTAGAAGGCACAAAACAAATGTATGAGGCAACCCATCTGGGGAACACAGCTTGGACCCTTATCTCACCCCATAGTCCAAAAATTTCCAGATTGATTTAAAAATTATGAGAATATTAGAATGTGTGCATAACATGTGAATTAGGGAGCTTTTATAGAACTAAATAGGAAACTCAAAAATTCTGAAAAAGATAAAAAATCTGAAAAAGACTTCATAAAGAGAAAAAAATGTATGGCAAATGATGCCATAAACGTGGTCAAAGACAAAAAGACTGGGAAAAATGTTTGCATGTGGTAAAGAGTCCAAGTGAGCCCAGCTGGTGTGGCTCCGTGGTTGAGCACTGACCTATGAACCAGGAGGCCATTGTTCGATTCCTAGTCAGGGCACATGCCCGGGTTGCAGGCTTAATCCCCAGAAGGGGGCATGCAGGAGGCAGCCAATCAATGATTCTCACCATTGATGTTTCTCTCTTTCTCTTCCTCTCTGAAATCAATAAGAAAAATAGATTTTAAAATCATTTTTAAAAAGATATATTAGAAAAAAAAAACAGGTGGAGATTCTAAAATTGAAAATACACAATACCTGAAATTTCAAAACTCTCTGGATGGGCCAACAAGCAGAGAACTGATGACAGGAGAGTCAGTGAGCTTGAATATAAACAGATAGAAATTGTCCGATCTGAAGATCACAGAGGAGGCAACTGGGCCGTAAAGCAAGACTTAGGGATCTGTGGACAACATCAAAACGTCTAACATACATGTAACTGGGTCCCAGAAAAGAGAGAAGGGCATAACAAAATACGTGAAGAAATAATGCCCAAAATTTTTTGAAAAATTTTTTTTATAGATTTAAAAAGCTCAGAAAATCCTAAGATAAATACAAAGAAATACACGCCAGAGCTCAATCCAGTCAATGTCCTGAAAAACAAAGGTCAAATTTTGAAAGCAGCCAGAGAAAAATAATACGTAACACAAGCAACTTCGTGAATCAGCCAAGTTTTCATCCGAAAGGATGGAATCCAGAAGACAGTGGAGCCACCCTGTAGCAGTCTGGGCTCAATCGGGAGGTAGAAACTACACAATAGTTTAAAAGAGGGAAGTTTAATATAAAGAATTGTTCATGATGGTAAAAGACGAACCATAAGATAGATGAAACTCCAGGTGGTTTCCAAGGAAGGGTAGATTTGGAACAGGTTTGGACCTCCTCGGAGCGTATGTGGTTTGGCCTACCAAATCGCAGAGATGTTTGCTGGTTTGGCCGTGCCGGAGCTGGTCTGGAGTTGCTGGGCAAGGAAAAGGCGGAGGAGCAGGTGATCAGCAACTGGTGATCAGCAACTGGTGATGTAAGCACGCACTGGGAGTCCGGGTGCCGGGTGGAGGCCCACAGTGCATGGGCCGCCATGAAAGCTCTGGTTTGGAGGCCGAGAAGACGGGAGAAAGATTTCCACCAGGTTACGACGGAAAAATCACAGAGGGATGATGGTCTGTACCCATGACGGAGGCAAGTTCCACGTGGAGTCTCCACACCTCCACCACCAACCCTTCCTGCCGGTCAGTCTCTTCTTCCTACAATGTCTCAACAGTGTCCTCTACGGATGAAGATGAACATTGTACTCACTTGGAAGGAGACCAAGGAACTTCTTTATCACAGAGTACACACTGAGAGGATCATTGAAAGATTCAAATCATCCAAAAGGAGGCAGAAGAGGGGGAATAAGGGACTAAAACGTAGAGAGGGCAGAAAGGAAAATAGTAACATGGTAGACTTAAATTCAGCCACGTCATCAATTGAGAGGATAATGGACTAGACACTTCAAAAGTGTTGACCAGAATCAATTAATTTTCCAAGACTCATCCAACCCCTCCTTTCATGATGAATATTCTGGCTTCACCTGTGTGACAGCCTGAATGTCCAGCACCCTGCCCGACCTTCACCCCCACCCAAGACGGCCAGGCCCATTGAGAACAAGGGGTGCCCGGCTGGTGTGGCTCGGTGGTTGAGCTTTGACCCAGGTACCATGAGGTCATGTTCAATTCCTGGTCAGGGCACATGCCTGGGTTGCAGCTCCATCCCCAGTAGGGGGCAGCCGATTGATGATTCTCTCTCGTCACTGATGTGTCTCTCTCTCTCCCTCTCACCTCCTCTCTCTGAAATCAATAAAAACATATGTGTGTGTGTGTGTGTGTGTGTGTGTGTATATATATATATATATATAATGTTTTTTGTTTTTTTAAAAGAGAGAACAAGGGGCAATGTGAACTGAGTCATAAGAGCAAATGGGCCTGAGGCCAGCTCCCCTGAGGTGGGCCCAGTCATTGTCCCCATTTCACTGACCCTGATGTCTGGAGAAGCCAACATACTCTGTGTCTTACTTCTTTATGTTGTCTCTGGTCTGCCTCCCCCATTAAGACTCTGAGCTACCCATCGGTGGGGATAGCTGTCTCTTTTGTTTGCTTTTGGACCCCAGAGCCTAGAACAGTCCACAAAGTAAGTGCTTAATAGATGTTTATAGACGGATGGGTGAAATGGATAAATGGGTGGATGAGTAGATGGATGGAGTCCAACCTTCCAAACTTGGATTTGGCAGCTTTAAGGTCTGAATTGGTCCATCCTAGGGACCATCCTGGGGCTTGAGCAACTACATGGTCCGACCCTTTGGATGAATTCAACCAGACAACAGAGTAAGAGAAAGGGGGGTACAGGGGATATAAAGGAAGAATAGGGCCCCCCAAACATACAAGCGGAGTGACTGCCTTGGCAATTCTGAGTAAACTCTTCTGAGCCTCAGTTTGCCTATGTGTCACACAAGCTCAGCCCACTTCTCTAGGCTCCCAAGACTCTCCAGGCTGGGCCCCCAGGCAGACAAACCCACCATCAGGCCTTTGGGGGACTTTAGTGCTCTGCTCTGAGGGGTAGGGGAGCTGACCCCTACTCTGAGAGGCCTGGAAGGCCCAAGGAGGTTCGGAGGACACTGGGGACCAGGGAAGAATGATCAGGTCCCCATGTACCCCCACTAAGCCCTCCAAAAGCTCCACTCACCTGCCCCTGAAGCGGAACCCAACAGCCTGAATGGCCAACCTTGGGGCCTTGGTGCCAGGGTGGCTTTGTGACTCACAGCCATGTTCCGGCCAATCAATGCCAGCTCCTGGGAGGAGGGGGTTCTAGAAGGCCGACTCAGGAGTAGGTGGGCCGGACCTGGGTCAGAGCCGAGAGTCATGTTGGTTGCTGTGTATTACCAGCCCATCCTGAGCAGAAGTTAGGGCTCTGAACACAGAAGTGACCCACCTCTACCTCCACCTCTACTTCCAAGCCTGTCCCCTTGGGCATTTGCTGAGCACCTAGTTTGGGCTGAGATCTGATGTGAGTCTGGGGACACAACCCAGGTAATTTGGGGCTGTGAAACTCAGGAAGGGATCAAAGAGGGGTGGGTCCGCTGACCCACAGGGGAGAAGTTGGTCTTGCGCAAACTGGGGGAAGGGTGTTTCAGGTGGAGGGCACAGTGTAGGCAAAGGCCCTGAGGTGGGAGCAAGCTGGGCACAAGGAGGGAACAGAGAGGAAGCTGATATGGAGGTAGGGGAAAGAGGAGAGGGCAGGGAGGGGTCACACTTGGGGCCTAGGAGAGGATAGGGCAGTTTGGGTTTGTTTAAGAAGGCACCCAGGAGCCATGAGGGTTTAAAACAAAGAAAACTCTGACTTGCTTCTTCTTTTTAATATATTTTTATTGATTTCAGAGAGGAAGAGAGATAAACATCAATGATGAATCATTGACTGGCTGCCTCCTGCATGCCCCCCACTGGGGATTGAGCCCACAACTGCAACCTGGGTATGTGCCCTGACCGAGAATTGAACTGTGACCTTCTGGTTCATAGGCTGACACTCAACCACTGAGCCACACTGGCGAGGCTTGCTTCTTAGAAAGCAAGCAGGTATCTGTGTCTGGCTCTGAGGACAAAGGCTCCTCAGGGTGGGGCTGGGCCCCAGGCCCCTTTGGGATCCACGCACGCCTGGTGGAAATGGGCATCGACTCTTAGCCACAGCCTTGGCGAAGGAAGTGAAGCTGCCATCGCATCACCACCTGGGGCTAGGCCGGCCGAGGCCTGGTGTGAATGAATCACTGCTGGCAAGGCTGAGGCTGACACACACCTTGGCCTCCGCTCAGCAGGTCCCGCCAAAGCCACAACCGCCAGGCCCAGGGGCCTCAGCTGGGCCTCCCAGGGGAGTCGCCAGAGCAAGAGTCCAGCTGCAGATTGGTCTCCAGAAGGACCCAGGCTTAATTAGTGGGTTGGAACGTTCAGCCCCACCTTTCAAACCTTCTGGGAGGGGAGGGAGGCTGGAGATTGAGTTAACCACCAAAGGCCAAAGATGCAATCAGTTGTGCTTATACCATGGAACCTCTGGGATTCAAGAGAGCTTCCTGGTTGGTGACCACGTGGAAGTGCTGGGAGGGTGGCAGCCCAGAGGGGCACAGAAGCTTAGAGCCCTGTGCATCTCTCCCATCTGGCAGTTCCTGAGTTGTATCCTTTATCATCAGTAAACTAGTAAGTAAAATGCTTTCCTGGGTCCTGTGAGCTGTCCTAGCAAATGGTCAAATCTGAGGAAGGAGTGGTGGAAGCCCCCAATTTATAGCTGATTGGTCAGAAGTACAGGCGGCAACCTGAGACTTGTGCTGGTGTCCGTAGTGGGGGCAGTTTTGTGGGACTGAGCCCTTCACCGGTGGGGTCCATGCTAATTCCAGGTAAACTGTCAGAACTAAACTGGAGGGAACCCGGTTGGTGTCTGGGGAGTTGGAGAATTGGTTCGTGTAGGGGGAAAAAACACACAACTGTCATCAGAAGTGTGAGTGAACAGTTTAGGCAAATCTTGCCACCTCCCTAGGTCTCCTTCTCTACAGACCGGGCGCACTTGAGTATCAGCTATGTCACTGTTGTTCATCCCCCAAGCTGTTCCAACTTCTGCCCTGGGAGACGCTGCCTGGATGTGAACACACCCACATCACAGCGCCTCAGGAAAAGGCCAAAGTGGGGAGACTTGGCTGAGGTCACAAGATGGCAAACTGGCACCTTCAAAACATGGCTCTTGGTCTACTTTGTGTCAAGACACCATCTCAGCATCACCCCTCTTCTCACTCTGGCGCCCCTCCTGAAATGTCCGCCAGAAGGTGGTGCCAGGTGAAGTCACATGGTTAAAACCAAACCCCAAAGCAGCTCTTAAAGCCTCAAGAAGTGGGCAGACAGGATGACCAGGGCTAGAGGGAACATGTAGATGGTGAGGTACCACTCTTCAACGGCCGAGACTGTGGGCATATGCCACTCTTTCTTTGTACCTGCAAATCAGGCAGAATTCAGTCACCTTCTGCGCAGGGCTGGGGAGAGTCAGTGTCCAACACACACCACCAGCCCAGCTTCCCTGTGTCCTGGGCCACAAATGCTCACATCCCTCGGTGGCCCCGAGGCAGGCGCCCAAGCCCAGGTCTTTGGCCCACACAACAGCAAAGCCTAGAGGAGGCCAGGGAAGAGGGCAGCCTGGCAGTCAGGGCTCTGAAGGTGAGAAACCCAGGTCCAAATGTCCCTGTACAGTCTTCTTAAAAGGCTGTGGTCCTGGCCTGTGAGCTCCGTGGTTAGAGTGTCAGCCTGCTCACCTAAGGGTCTCTCAGGTTCCGTTCCTGGTCAAGGGAACATACCTGGTTGCAGGTTTGATCCCAGGTCCAGGTCAGGTCACATGGAGGAGACAAGCAATCAATGTCTCCCTCTTAAAAAAATAAAATAAATGGGAACAGTATCCTCAGGTGAGGATCAACAACAAGAAGGCTGTGTGATCGCAAGCCAGTCACTCAACCACTCTAACAGTTTTCTCAAAATGGGAGAACATAACATAGGGGGGAGGTGCTTTCAGGAAGTATTTGGAAAATCCCGGGCTTCCAGTTAGTGCCATAAAAGGGAGGTCCCACAGCAGGTACCCCGCCTCCAGTTCTAGATAAAGACCACCTGGCGCAGGTCCCTGTGCCACTTTCCTTCTGGCCCCAAGACTCCGTTTCTCCAGCCCCTGATCAATAATAAACAGATCGAGCACTGACTGTAAGCCAAACATTGCTCTGTAAACAAACTTAATTTTCACAACTTTACGGAGGTTGACGATTGTTCTGCCCATTTCACAGACAGGGAAACACAGGCCCAGAAAGTCAAAGTTTCTGCCTTTTTCTTCCTGCCTCCGGCTGGGGCTGTCCCCCTTCCCAACCCGCAGTCATTCCGCCCCAAAGGGGACAACCCGCAAGTTTGCTAGTTCCAATCGCTGGCTGTCATCTCCAGCGATTCCCCCGCCCAGCCCGGACGGTAGTCGGCCCGGCGCCCAGGCCCGCCTAGATGGCGCTCGCCCCGCGCCAGAGGTGCGGGCCCCTCCCCGGCGCCAGCTCCCCCCTCCGAGCCGGGAAGGAGAGGAGAAGAGAGGAGGCGCGGGGGGAGGGGAGCGGGCCAGGCCTCGCGCAGCCCGGCAGGCCCCGGCGGGGAAGGAGGAGGCGGAGAGCCGAGCTGCAATAAGGAGACTTTACTGAAAACAGAAAACCGGGCGAACCAAGTATTACAAACAGGAATGTAGACTCGTAGCAAAACAAAACGGGGGGGGGGGGGGGGGAGCAAAAAGGGTGGGGAGGAAAGGTGGAAGGGTGTCTGTCGGAAGAACGGAGGGGCGGGGGCAGAAAGCAAGGAAAGGGAGGAGTAGTTTTCTTCTTCCTATTTCTTTAAAAAAAAAAAAACCAACACAAAAAAACACACGCACACAACCAACGTTTGTTCCCGAGTAGAAACATAAATAGGGCAGAACCGAACACTGTTCTCTCTTCCAAATGCAAAAAAAGTAAAAGAAAAGGCAACGCAGGGCTTCAGGCTGCGCCCCCTCGGAACCCTCTTCAGCGGCGGTGCGTACAAAGGGGCAGCCGGGCGCGCGGGTTTGTGCAACTCGGGATGGCCACGCGCAGAGGGTAGAGGCAGCGTGAGGGAGGGGCGGGGGGGGGTCATGCGCTGGCCCCCCGGCAGCAGGGGTTCCAGCTTGTCGACTGTGCGGCGCCCTCTCCAAGTCCTGGCACCATCCGGGGGCGTCCCCGGGGCCACGCCCTCTCCAAGTCCGGGGCACCCACGCCCCCCCCCACGCGAGCCCGCCTCTCGGGGAGGGGGGCCGCGCATGCGCCCCGCGCGCGGGCTCAGTACGCGGACACCTGGTGCTGGGGCAGCAGCTGGCAGCCGCTGTTGACGTGGCTGAGGACCTTCTGCTTGAGCTGCGCCACCTGCTCGCGCAGCAGGCTCGCGGTGGACGCCAGCTCCGTGTTCTGGCTCTTGAGCGTCTTCACTTTCTCCTCGAGGCGCGAGATGCGCTCCAGCTTGCGCTTCCGACACTTGGAGGCAGCGATGCGGTTGCGTAGCCGCTTGCGCTCCGCCTTGATGCGCTCTTGAGTGTCCATGTCGATGGGCGACAGCGGCGGGCTCTCGCCGAAGCTCGGCACGTCGGGCACGGTCTGAGGCTCATCCTTGAGCGCGGCGAGGCGCGGCGGCCCCAGCGCGCCCGGGGGCGGCGGCGGGAAGGGCACGGGTTCCGCGGCGAAGGCGACCGTCGCAGCGCCCCCCGCGCTCCCGGTACTACCCGCGTAGCTGCTCAGGTTCGCATAGACCGGCGCCTCGGGCGTGGCCGCCGCCGTGGCCAGCTCGCCAGGAGGCGCGGCGCTCGGGGCCGTGCCCGTGGGTCCCCCGGCCGCTGCGGCAGCGGAGGCTGCGCCCGCACCCAGCTGGTTCTGCTTGTGTAAGTCCTCCAGGGCCTTGACGAAGCCCTCGGCGAATTCCTGCTCCTCGCTGGCCGCCACCTTGGGGTAGAGGAATTGCGTGCTCGTAGGCGTGGTGGTGACCAGCCCGTTGGACTGGATGATGAGGCGTTCGAGTTCTGGCGAGGCGAGCTTGAGCAGCCCCAGGTCCGGCGAGGCGAGCAGGCCGTCGGGGGGCGCCGCACCAGGGGCGCCGTCGGTGCGCAGGGGGGCCGGGGGCGGCGCGGCCGCGGGCTTGAGCGCCGCTGCCACCTGCTCGCTCAGGCTTAGCGTCAGCGCATCCTTCTTCATCATGCTGCTGGCCACTGCCGTCGGGGGCGCCCCGGGGAACAGGCGACCCGAGGACGCGAAGCTGCCACCGCCGCCACTGCCACTGACGCCGCCGCCCAGGCCGCTTAGCGCCTCATCGCCGTAGAAGGGTGTTTCCATCCTCCGCCTCCCCCGCCGCGCCGGTCCGGGGGGGAGGGGAGTGGCCGCGGCCTCCCGAGAGGCCCGGGCCCCCCCCCGTCCGCTTGGCCCTGAGCCCGCCCAGGCTGCGGCCGCTGCGCCCGGCCCTCCGTTGGCGGCGGCTCCTGCGCCGCGCAACCCGCGCGCCTTCTTATAGCCTCGGCCCAGCGCGATGAGCTCATTGCCCCCGCTCGCCATTGGGCGCGGATGACGTATCTCATTTACATAGAAGGGCGTGGCCAAGCCATCGACGCTCCCCCGGCTGCCGTTGCCCCGGTGACACGCGGTAAACGGCACAACAGCGCGCTGCCTTGTGGGTTGACATCATGGGGGTGGGCCGCGCGTCTGGGCCGGGTCACCCCGCCCCGGGATCGCTGTGTACAATGAAGGCCCCAGCGCCGCCTCCCGCCAAGGCACGTCCGGGGTGGCGTGATAGGCTCGGCCACCAGGCGCCCGCCCGCTCCAAAGCCCCGCCCCGCGTCTGCGCGTGGGGCCAGTTCGGCGGGGGCGGTGCTGGTCCCGGGGAACGGGGGTGAGGGAATGGGGTCCCAGATGGATAAATAACTCCCTGGCGCCTCCCGTTCCACTGCGCAGACGGTGGTTCCTCTAACGCATCTCGGCCAGTCTTTGTGCGCTCTGGGGCCTGAAGGGGTGGGGAGCGGTGGCCAGTGACTCGCCGGAGATGTGAGCCAGGTCTGCCTTCACCCACCCTCACTCCAATGTCCGGTGGTGTGTGTGCCTCAAACAGACAGAGGAGGGGAAAGGAGGGCTGCCAGAAATTGCTGGACGCGCTTTGATCTTAATATTGTTCACTGGGAGCCCTCTAAAGCACAGGGTCCAAATTCCTGACAGATGCGAATCAGGCTCAGCGAGTGACCAGCCCTTAGAACCCTGGGGTCCATGCCCCTGGGCAACCGCATACATTTTAACTCTAGGTCTGCCAAGGCCTGCTGTGGGTCCTCCGGTTAGAGTGCCCTACAGTTTTTCCTTTAATACCCCTCCCCCTCCCCCCTTTCTCCCTCCTCCTCCCCCTCCCCCCCTTTCTCTCTTATCCCAGCTGGTAATTATTACCTGCTTATTACCATTATCATGACTGTTAGGGCTTAATGAGCCGCCCAAAAGGCTGGCTGGGATGGGATACGAGGGAGGAGGGAGGGAACAACTCCCCCAACACCCCCCAGGGATCCTTGGGATATCTGAGTCTGACAGACAGCCCTTGCATTCCACCCCTCCTTGGCTCCCACCCCACTCAGGATGGAGCCTACTTCTCAGCCCGGTGGTGGAGGCTCCGAGTCCACACCCTTCTTCCTCCTCTGACCTTTCACCCTTACCCTCTCTGAACCTTGGCTTCCCAGATCATTACTACCCCAGGACCTTTGTACCTGCTATGTCCTCTGGTGATTCCTTGGCCCAGTGCAAAAGTGTGTCCTCAGAGAGGCCCTTCCTACTCACCTTGTTCTCATTACCTTGGAATTATCCAGATGGAGTGGATCATAAGGCTCAAGAAGCTAAGAACCTTGTCTCTCCTGGGCCTGGTAGTTCCGCAGCTCCCTGTACAGGGCCTACCTAGCATACAGTGGATGCAGAATGTTAAAGGAGAACACTGCCTGGTTGTGTTTGCTGTGGCCATCTCTGGCCTTGGTTTGTGTGACTAGCCCAGCCGTGGGCAAACTACGGCCCGCTTGAAATGAATAAAACTAAAAAAAAAAAAAAAAAAAAAGACCGTACCCTTTTATGTAATGATGTTTACTTTGAATTTATGTTAGTTCACACAAACACTCCATCCATGCTTTTGTTCCGGCCCTCGGGTCCAGTTTAAGAACCCATTGTGGCCCTCGAGTCAAAAAGTTTGCCCACCCCTGGACTAGCCTGTGGGGAGGAGCACCCCCCACCCCAACTCCCTTTCTCACCTGGCCTTGCCCTTAATGGCCTTGGAGCAAAAAGGCTAAGAGTGAGACTGTGATTATGAGCAAGAGGCCTGGACTGGCCTGGCAGGCAGAGGGCCAGGCATGTGGGTGTGTATCTGTGTACACACTTGTCTACCTGTGCTTGTGTGTGTGTTCATGTGTGGAGCAGGGTACCTTGTGTACATGCGTGTCTGTTTCCAGGCATGTGAGTTTCTGTGCCCTCTTGACCTGTCCTCTTGGGTCCCAGCTTGGGCATGAAGGGACCCTTGTTGGAAGGGAGTAGAGGCCAAACCTATAGCCAGCCCCATCCTGGGACCCCTCTCTGGAGCAAGATTGGAAGAGAGGGGGCCATTCTTCTCTCCAAGGCAGGAGAGTGATTGGTGGCCTAGGGAGGCTCCACCCCGACTGTGGGTCCTGACCTTTTTTTTTTTAAAATATTTTATTGTTTTTTTTACAGAGAGGAAGGGAGAGGGACAGAGAGTTAGAAACATCCATCAGCTGCCTCCTGCACATTCCCCACCGGGACATGCCCGCAACCAAGGCACATGCCCTTGACCGGAATCAAACCTGGGACCCCCTAGTCAGCAGGCCGACGCTCCATCCACTGAGCCAAACTGGCCAGGGCTTTTTTTTTTTTACCTTAATTGGTAGATGAATGTCTGGTGATCTGTGGGCAGAGGCAGCCTGAGCTGAAAGACTGACCAGCAGACAGACCTTGAGAAACGGAGGCATATGGAAGCCAAGGCAGGTTACCTCTTTGAGTCCCAGTTTCCTCTTCATGAAAATGGAGCAAATACTCCTACCTATCTCATGGTGTATTGGGATTTTCACTGGATTTGCAGAAACAGTATAGGCTCAACAAATGTTCACTATCTTTGTTTTACTTTATTATTATGCAGCCAAATTTAACGGCTGTTTTTTGGTCTGGAGTTTCCTTAGCCTGGAGTGCCCTTCTGTAGCTTCCAGGCAAACTCCTACATATCCTTCAAAACCCACTTCCAGTATTCCTTCCTCCAAGAAGCCTTCTTTAACCATGCCATGCCCCTGGAGACTTCCCTAGACCCCTTCCATCTGACTGAACCCTGTCCACCATTTGAGTCTGGCTCAGTATACCCCAAACAGGGGAGGGGAGGGGAGGGTCCTTGAAGCTGGGAGTGGAGGACCTTAGCTTCTAAGTGCAGTGGCAGACTTTACCAGCCCCATTTTCTAAGGCCTGACCCCCCCCCCCCGACCCCCACCCCCCAGGCTCCTCTGCAGTGCACTTACTATTCCTTCTAACCTAATGCCCTTCCCTACCATTTCCTTCCTTCCAGCCAGGGAGCTCTCTGGGACACCCCAGCCCTGCCCCTCCATTTGGGCCAGCCCTGACCCCACAGGGCTGGGAAGAGGGGCTGTGTCCAGATCTGTCCCTGAGACTGGGGGCTTCTTGGGCAGATCAAGGAGGCCCTAAGTCCATCAACCAGCCCCTTCCAGTGAGCTAGGTATAACTACCATTCCTTCCTTCATCCATTCCATGTACATTGATTGAGCACCTATTGTGAGCCCAGTGATGGGACACACATGAATGACACAAACAACCCCACCCGCCCAGCACAAGATCCGAAGGAAGAAGGTGGCAAACAGCTTCCTGGAGAATAAATGGTGCTTCTTCCATGGAGGGTAAAGGAGGATGTTTTTTAGAGTTGAGTAATCTGGGAGAGGAATCACAGGAGGTGGCGCCGAATGAAGGAGCAAGTCAGTAGATAATCAAGGGCAGAGTGTCCCAGTGGGAACAGCAAGTGCAAAGGTCCTGGGGCAGAAGCCAGTGGGCCACATTGATGGAGGGCAGAGAAAGGTGGAGCTGGATTGGGGGGGCGCCAGAGAGACAGAGGGAGAGAAAGTGAGGTGGCAGAGTCCCCACCAAAACTGAGGTGGGTGATTATTTGTTCCGGGCTGTATTTTCAGCTGTATTTTCCCAACAGCTTCAAGAGTCTGGGGACAGTATCCCACTTCCTAGAGCAGTGTCCAGAGGGGGTCCACGACCTGCCCAAACCCGACCAGAACTCAGCCGGTCCTCCTGCGCCCCCCCTTTCCCTACAGAGGCTTAATCTGAGCCCAGCCACCCCCATCGCCCGGGCTCTGGCCTCTGGCCAGCGCAGAGAGATCTGCTTTCTTGTTTAAAGCAACCTGCAACTCGCTTTAATGTTTGGTCTTTACTTGAAGACGCAGAAACTTAAAACCTATTGAATAAAACGGAAAAAAAGGAGTTAAGCAGGAAGCTGAAAGGGGTGAGGCGAGGGTCGTTCCGGGGGTGAGGCTAGCCGGGGTGGTCCCGGGCGCTCGGCACCCCGCAGGTCTGGGTGCGGCTAGTAGGGGCAGTCCCGGGACCTTAGGCTCCGCGGGTTGGAGAGGGCAGGGATGGCGGAGACCCGGGTGGTAGGACCCCGGGGGCGACCAGAACAGAGGCACCGGCTTCGGGTAGGGGGTGCATCTGGCCCCGCCGCATTCCTGAGGATCAGGTTACTGCCGAAGACCGCAGCCCTTCCCTCCCTTCCTGCCCTTGCCTGGAGCCTGATGGGCAGCCACCCCCCCAGCCCAGGGCAGGTGTTTCTCTGGCCGCAGGGAGGGGACCCAGGCCCTGCCCTCTGGGCTGGCACTGTATCTCTCTGTCTTTCACAAGGCCATTTTGTAATTCACACGTCAACCCTCGGCCCCAAGGATGGGGCCAGATTGATATCTGGCAGAACCGGCCGTATGACTGGTGGCCCTGCTGACCGCTCCCCGAGGCTGTGGTGTCTCCTCAGCCTCCTGCAGGCCTGGGAGAGTCGTTCAGTCCAGTCAGTGTTTGTTGATTGACTGACCTACCGTGCAAGGACTCCTGCAGAGAGAAAACATCTCACACCAGCCACTTCCACCCCCCAGGACAGGCTCACCCAGTGTACATGTAATGTGTTCTTGCTGTATTCCCAGGCCCAGTTGAGGCCCTTTCACAGGTGGATGTTGGGGGAACCCAGAGGGTTTGGGGAATCAGAGAGTTGGTGAATTCATTTTCATTAGACCAGCTTCAGAAGTTGACTTGTTGTCGTAACCGGTTTGGCTTGGTGGATAGAGCTTCGGCCTGCGGACTGAAAGGTCCCCGGTTCGATTCCGGTCAAGGGCTTGTGCCGTGGTTGCGGGCACATCCCTGGTGGGAGGTGTGCAGGAGGCAGCTGATCAATGTTTCTAGCTCTCTATCTCTCTCCCTTCCTCTCTCTAAAAAAAAAAAAAATCAATAAAGTATTTTTTTAAAAAAAGAAGTTGATTTGTTTTCTTTTGGGCTAACCTCAAGACCCAGCATCCAGCCATCCCACCACCCTCACTGAGCACCTACTGTGCGCACCTGTGTGTTGGGCATGAGTTTTTGGCCCTCCCTCATCACCACCTGAGCTGTTATTCTGATCGACAGAAAACAACATAAGAAGCACATAAGCACTCGCTATTTTTCCTTTATTTTGATCCCCTTTTCTGTTTTTACTGCCGTGAGTATATTTCAAAAGGGAACCTTCGTGTCACCAAGAATGGAAAACCAGTTTCCCTTGCCATAAATAGAAGGAAACCCAAAAAAACGATTAAATGAGAGCAACACAGGCATTCCCCACCAGCTCAGGGACACTCTGGGCCAGGCCTAGGTCAGGAATGTGCAAACGTCCAGAGAGCAGTACGGCAGGGAAGCCCCAAACCAAGGCAAAGGAAACTTCCGGAGGGGCCAGGGGACCCAGAGGCCCCAGCACACAGTTGACGCTCCATGTGTCCAGTCTCAGCTCAGCAACGAGAGCACCTACTATGCTGGAGGTCTGCCTGCACCAGCCAGCGCCCGCCCAGGCCCTGTGGGGTACTGGCCCCTTTCAGGGGCGGATGGAGGTAGAGGTGGCAGGCAGCGACCCCGCCGGCCGCCGAAGGGGAGGCTCAGGTTGGCTCGGCGAAGTGGAAGCTCCCACTTCCTCCTCAGAGCCTTGGGGCTGTCCCCGCCCACGCTCCGGTGGGCCCCCATGAACCCTGACGGCCTTCTCCCCGGAGCTGCGGGCCCCTGACGGCCTTCCCTGGCTACCCGGGGGTTGGGGAGGGGTTGCGTGAATCAATGAGTATGAATAAGGAAGTGAACGAGTGGATGGAGTCATGGATGAGTTAGTGAAGTAACGAATGGATGAGGCGGTTAACCAGCGGCCGCAGCAGTGCTGCCAAGACTGCGAACCCACTCCCGACACTTCTCCTAAAACCCCACAGCAGCCCCTCAGGAGGGACACCTGCCCCCATTTTCCGGATGGACACACCGAGGCTCTGAGCAAAGCTTGGCTCCCGTCCTGGGAAGGCAGCCCGGAACCCAGGCACATCCCCGGGAGAATGGGGGGCCGGGAACCGGGGCCTGGCCTGGCCAGAGCTGCAGCCGGACCGGGCCTCAGGGTAAGGGCCCGGCCCCGTGAGGGAGGAGGTGGGGAAGGGGCGCGGCAGGCAGCACAGAGGGAGCAGGGAGTCCGGGTCCATCGCGTCGGGGCTCCGGGGCGGGAAGTGGGCCCGCCCCCGCCCCCGGGAAGGGAGACTCGTAAAACACTCGCTCGGCCCCCCTCGGGCGCGGGGCGGACGAACCCTGCGGGCCGAGGCCGCTCTGCAAAGCTCCTCGCGCCCCACCCCCATCCCCAGTCCCCCTCCCCCGCCTCCGGGGAGGAAGTGGTGAGGACGGGGGAGGGCCCCTCACTCTCACTTCCCCTGGGGCAGGGCGGGCTGAGGGCGCCCCCGCGGTGGGAATGGGGGCCCCTCCACGGGGGCGGGGGGAGGCCGGGAGCCGCAGGAGCTGGGTGATCGGCTCGGGCCTCCCCGGTTCTCATCTGGGAAATGGGGGGAAGACACTCAACCTCGAGACAGAATTGCTGGGTGAGAGGACCCCGCCCGGGGCTCCGGGAGCTCCCGCGGGGCGGGGAGCCCAGCTGGACAGGACCCGCCCCGCCTGGAAGGTTCTGGGCCACGGGAGGGAGGGAGAGCGCAGCAAACAGGGCTCGGATCGGGCGGGAGACGCCTTCCAGGCGGGGAGCTCGGCGCAGGCAAGGCCGGGAGGCCGCACGGCACCTCCCGCGTGGCCTCGCTTTGCCCGGGGCCGCCCTCCCTCCGTCCCCCCAGCCTCCGCGGCGGCCCGGGTGGGGGTGGCGCGGCCGGCGGCAGCGGAAGCGTTAACTCCGCAGCTGCGGGACGGGGGGGCGGGGGCGTCAGTAATGACGTCAGGGGAGGCGGGGCCGCGCGGGAGGCTGTGGGTATGTTGGGGGGTCGGGTCCGCCCTCCAGGCTCCCCACGCTCCGCCCGCAGAGGGACATGGAGGCGCGGGGAGGGCTGTAGCCGAGCGCCGGCCCCCTCCGCCGGCCCCCGCTCGCCCCGGCCCCCTCCGCCGGCCCCCGCTCGCCCCAGCCCCTGCCCCGCTCGCCCCGGCCCCCTCCGCCGGCCCCCGCTCGCCCCCGGCCCACATCGCGACGGCCCCGAGGTCGCGCGGCCGGAGCCGGCTGGTCGCATGGTCCTGTTCCCCGCGCGCAGACAGAACCGCCCGAGGAAGCGCTGGGCGGCCGGGCTGAGTCCCGGTTGGTTGCCACATCTGCGTGGGCCTCAGTTTCCTCCACCGAACGATAGGAAGAGCCGACATGCACCCCGGCTCGGCCTTTGGAAGTCCTGGGGGGGTGGAAGGGGCGGGTGTGGAAAGGTCAGAACTGGGAGCCCAGACCCCCTGAGTGGGGACCCTGCGCTGAGGGACCCGAGTTCCAGACTGGCGTCGGCGCCCCTCCTCCCTCACCCACCTCCTTTACTTTCTCCGCCCTCCCCCCCCACTTCTCCGCCTCTCCCCGCTCTCGCCAAGCCTGGCTGCCTCGCTGGGCCGCTAATTAAATGCAGGGCTGGGGGGAGGGGAAGCCGTGCGGTTAACCCCTTCCCCGCTGGTCCCTGGAAGCCTGCCCGGCTCTGGGGAGGGCACGAGTGTCCGATGCCGAACCTTCCTCCGCCCAGGACTGAAGGTCCTGGAAAGCCCATTTGATGAATAGATAGACCAAGGCCAAGGGGCCGGTTCCAAGGCTGGATTAATGGGGGTCGGGGGACCGGGAGCAAAGAACTATGGGGAGAGAAAGGGGAGATAGTAGCTGATGTAAAGAGCGAAAGGCAGAGATGGAGGGAAGAAAAGTTTGGTGGAGCCAGTGGGAGAAGGCCAGCGACCTAGGGGACAGGAGGAAGGAGACAGCTGGGAAAGGCTGGAGACAGGAAGAACATGTTTACCATGTTTTTCACTGGGATCCATCGTTCTTGGCTGGGACTGGAACGAACCAGTCTTCAGTGAAGATGGAGTGACTGTCTCCCAGGGCAGCGCAATTGGAGCTGGTGGTGACATGCACGGATGATCAGTATGTGGCCATGGTGTGTGTATGGGGGGAGGGGGGCTCATAGGCCACCCCAACTTGTCCTGGAGGCTCCACGGCAGGCACCCTGGCCTGGCTTGCCCACTGCCCACTGACTTCCTGTTCCCACTGTGGGCTTGAACTGAGGGCCAACCTGCCCGGCGAGCTGTAGGTCATTCCAAGGTCCCACTCTGTCCTTGCAGTTCTGGGTCAGGCAGGGAGGACCCAGACACTGGCCTTTCATCGCCTGGTTCTCCCTTCACTCTGCACACTGGCTACTGCCATTCACAAGCCGGGTAAACCAAGGCTCACATTCGTAGGGTGGGAACAGCTGGAAGAACAGATAACAAGTAATGTCAAGTAGCACTAAGAGTTATGAAGAAATTGCAGGGAGTGCAGAGGATCCACCTCCAAAGGGGGTGCTGGGAGGGTGCACCTGAAAGCCGGAGTGGCACATGCAAGACCTGAGGTCGGAATGCACAGTATGTTGGAGGATCCAGGAGGAGGCCCGAGGTGGGGTAAGAAGAGGGGAGATGGGGGAAGGTAAGGGCGGGAGGATCACAGGAGCACCCGCCATAAGCAGATGGGGTGATGGGTAGTTGGAGTCCTCACCAACCCAGGTGGAGCCCATGGCTACCCTCCCCACCTCATTTTCCCCACCAGTGCCCATGGTCCGGGAGGCTCAGGGGCCATCTTCCCTCTGAGTGCCATGCTGGCCTCCCCACACTCTGGCTTACTGCTTCAGCCAGTCTCTGTCACCCCCTAGCTCTGCCCACTCCAGCTGTCCACTGCCAGCTCTTGCACAGGATGTTTCCTCACCTGCAGCACCCCACTGCTTTAGACAGTCCCTGCCCCCTTCCAGGAAGAGCCTGGAAAGTCTGCAGGGAGTTGGCTGCTTAGGAGGCAAAAGGGCTGAGAGGCATGGCGGAATGGGCATCTTGGTCCTTGAGTGCTGTCAGCAGCCTGGGTAAAAATAACTGTGCCCCTGCCCCCGGCAATGACGTGAAAGTGCCTGCAATGATGGGGGATGTGCCTGAAGGAGGATCTGGTAGAATCCACGTTGCCATGGCAATGCTGACTCAGGCAGAGGCAGGTAGCAGCATCTGGTACCCAACTGGCCTGTTCCCGTGTTCACAGCACCCTACCAGGCCCCTACTCTGCAGGGTCCACTCTGGAAGTGGCTTCTGAGACTGGGAGAAAGATGGTTAAGACCCTGGGGTAGCTGGATCAGTTCCTGCATCAACCCATCCAGCACCTGCTGAAAGGTGTGAGATCTGAGACAGTCTCTCCCTCCTGTTCCCAGTCTCTCACCCTCTCTTCCTGCATCTCTCTCTGCCTCTCCATCTCAGAGTACAGGCCAAACCCTTCCCCACACATCCCTGAACCTGTAGCGGCTGTCCATTCCACCTTCCTCTCTCCCAGTGATTTGTTCTCCAGCACATCAGCCCACTCCCACCTCGGGGCCTTTGCACATACTGGTCTGCCTGGAAGACCCTGAGGGTCTTCACCTGGCATTTATCTTGCTCAATTCTTGGCTTCCTTATTATCTGTTTCTATCCCCACCTCCAGAGTATGGTCGGTGGTTCCTCTGGAGGCCTGTGTGCCATTTCTGCCTTCATTTCCCTCATTGGGAAATGGGCACCTGGGCATGGTGGCCACAGTATGACCTCACGGAGAAGGTGCAGATTAAGCGCTTACAACTGTGCCTAGCAGAGAGTAAACATTCAATAAGCACTTAGAAACAGTTCCATGAGCCAGCTGCTAAAGGATACACAATGCGGTCCATCCACACAGTGGAATATTATTCGGCCACAACAAGGAGTGACACACTACAATGTGGAGGAACCTCGAAAATGATGCTGAGAGAAACAGACACAAAAGGCCACATGTTGTATGATTTCATTTATTTGAAATGTCCAGAACAACCAAATCCATAGATACAGGAAGCAGATTTGTGGTTTAGGGGCTGGTGGAGGTGGGAACAGATATGGTTTCTTTTTGGGATGAAAATGTTCTGGAACTAGATAGACCTGGTTGCACAATATTGTGAAGGGCACCAAATTGTTCACTTTAAAATGGTTAATTTTATGTTAGTGAATGTTACCCACTTAGGAATAATAAAAAGGACATTGGGTAAAAGCAGGACATCTGGCCCTGGCCAATGTGGCTCGGTGGGTTGGGTGTCGTCCTGTGCACCGAAAGTTGCTAGTCTGATTCCTGGTCAGAGTACATCCCGGGGTTGCCGGCTTGATCCCTGGTGCAGGAGGTAGCCGCTTCTCTCTCTCCCTCTCCCATCTTCTCTGTAAGGACACAGAGTGACAGGAGGCTGAATGGCTGGGATGATGTCAAGGACGTCTGGGTGCCTTGAAGAGGACAGTCTGCCCCCCAGGGGAGAGGGAGAAAGAAGGACCTACAATCTCTGAGGGGTCTCACAGCAAGTAGGGGAGGCTGTGGGGTTCAGTCCAGCTGAGGGCTCTTTTGGGGAGCCTGCTTTCTACAGACTTGTGGACAAGAACAATTTTCTCGCCCTGGCTGGTTTTGCTCAGTGGATAGAGCATTGGCCTACAGACTTAAGGGGCCCAGGTTTGGTTCATTTCTGGTCAGGGGCACATGCTTGGGTTGTGGGCTGATCCCCGGTAGGGGGCATGCAGAAGGCAGCCAATCAATGATTCTCTCTCATGATTGATATTTCTATCTCCCTCTCCCTTCCTCTCTGAAATCAATAAAAATATATTTTTAAAAAAAACAATTTTCTCATTTTTAAGGAAAACAGTTAAGATATCCCTGGATAGTGTTGCTGCATCCAGGCATCCCCCTCCAAGGAAAGACTTCTAGGGGTTTCAGGAAAGGTTGCTTTTCCAGAATGTTCCGGGGAAAACTGCATCCTGGTCTCCATGGTGACAATGGAGGCCGGCCACTGCACCACAGTCCACATGCATTTAGAGGCAACCTCCAACCCTGGTCACCAGGGACACTCAATGTGCTGGAGGGTCACAACATGGAGGGACAGGATCTGGGGTGCTCACAGGAATGGTTTTCAAAGGAACAGAAGGGAATGAAGGAGGGGAAGGCTCATGAGGACCCGCTGAGTATTTTTAGGCACTGAATGTAGCCCTGAAATATTTCCACGGCCACTCCCGAGAGTGAGCTGGGTGACTATTTCAGTGCCTGGTTCCAGTGGAGGCGGGGCAAGGATGAGTCACCCCTGGGTGACGGCCTAGACCGGAAGGGGCCTGTGAGGTGACTGCTCACCAGGCCAGGCATCTGGTGCCAGCCTCTGGAGCATAGAGGACAGCGGCCTGGCCATTGCCCATTGGATGGCATCACTGCTTGCTCCCCCCCCCCCCCCACAATGGGCCAATCATCCTGACCTGGAGATTTACGGGGGGGGGGGGGGCGGGGGGGGGGGGCGGCTCAGGCGCTCCACAGGTGCTCATTGAAGCACCACTGAGCGCTTCGAGCATGAATAGAGCGTTTGTTGTATACCAAGCATTCCCTCCAGTAACTCTCCCAACAGCCCCGTGAGGTAGACTCAGACTCTGTTACCAGCAGGCACGTGTGTGTGTGTGTGTGTGTGTGTGTGTGTGAAACCTGCAGGGCCCCTATGTGCCTTGAACCCTGTCTCTCAGTTGAAACCACAGTAAGGGGAGTGAATTTTTAAGCAGGAGGCTATCTTGCCTCTTCCCTGCCCCAACTGACTCTAGACTCCTGACTCTGCTTGACACAACAGAACTGAGAGAAGGTAAATGGGTCCCCTAAGTTCAAGGACGAAACAGGGAGGAGCTATGTGACCTGGGTCAGGTACCCATCCTCTCTGTGCCTAAGTATGGGAGCAGGCCATAGAATCTCCGGGAGCTTGCACTTGCTGTTCCCACCACCTGTTCTCTGCTCTCCTCCCATGACCAGTGCCTTTCTGTCCTTCCAGAGCTGGTTTGACTGTGTCCCCTCATTGAGGCCCCCCCCTCCCCGTCTCTCCCCCCCCCCCCGCCCCCTCCCCCCCCCACACACACTCTGTGGAAAGGTCCCTCGGTGCCCCGGGCTTACTGTGGAACGGGCAGCCCATTTGCCTGGGTCCTCATGGCAGCCTTTCTCCTTGTTCCACCTCATGGCTCCAGGAGGGGCTTCACTGGTTTCTTAAAACCAATAAAGAAGTTCCAAGTCCCCAGAACTACCTCTTCCTGGTCTCCTGGCGTCACCCTAGCCCTCAGTGTTCCAGAGCCCTCTGTCGCTTCCCATCTCGGGGCCTGCACCAACCCATTTCCTGCCCCCCTTCACTCTGCTCCCATCACCTATCTGCACAGAGGCTCTGCATGGGCTGTCCCTCCATCTGAACTCTCCCCCAAGACAGCCGGCTCCCTTGCCTCCCTCAAGCCCTTCTCACACATCACCTTCTCGCCTTCTCTGACCACCTCTACTTTCTCCTCCAAAAGCACCTGGATGGGTTGTGGCCCCTGTTCCTGTCCTAAGCCAGCCCTCTGCTCCTGCTGTGGCAGGTGGCCTCTCCCATTGAGTGGACAGCAGGCCTTCTCCCGAACCCCCCTCCCCTGGCTAAGCAGCCAGCCAGCCCTTTGTCCACAGGGGGTGGCAGAGGACCCCGGGGCACATGCTGAGCACCGGAGACACTTACTGCCAATGCCAGGAGGTGCCTGGCACCAAGGTCCAATTGGCGGGTGGGAAGGACAGCTGCTGTCACACCTCCTGGAGGTTGTGGTGGGCTCAGTGCAGGCATCAAGGATGACTTGGAGGTGTGTGCAGGCAAGGGTGACACAGAAAAGCAACAGAGACACCTCCCACAGCTGTATCCATGTCCCAGAAACGGGCTCTTGGCCCCAGGCTAAATCACACCTGAGCGAGGGAGGCTCCCCATGGCCACCAGGAGCAAACTCCAGGGGGAGGAGGTCACTGCCACATTTGAGGATCCTGCATTGTCTGCTGACAGACCATCAGGACAGAAAGACTGAGGCCCCTTACTTTTGGTTTCTCTTACTGAGGGTTTGAGGCTGGTTTCTTCAAACCAATAAGGAAGAAGACAAACAGAGCTGTCCTAACAGCCAGCTCGAGGCAGGGCATTCAGGAAGCCCAGACACCTAAGTGCAGGGTGAGGGCAGTGGTTTATGTCTGGGGTAAGATGACAGGACAGCTGGCCAAGCTGCCCTTTGGAAAGGTCAGGGCCAGGTGGCTGGGGCTAAGGGCAGTGTGGTGACCAGACAGGCTCACATCCCTGAACTTCAGAAGGATACAAGGTGCTGGGCGCCTCCGGACGCTCTTGGTCCAAATCACAGTTAAACTGCCAGGCGCAGGCCCCCAAAAGACTTCCCATCACAGCCCGTGGGACACTTGATCCCAGAGCCCCCATTGCATCAAAGCTCCACCAGACAGAACACCTGTGTCACGAGCCTGCTCCCAACCCCGCGGACCAGGAACCCAGAGGCCTTCTGTAGAGTGATGATGCTAGGAGAGGTGGGGGTGGGAACCAGCAGGCACCGACAGGGCCCAGCCTTGCCACCAACACTCCGCTGTTTTGCAAGAACCATTCACACCAGCGTTCACCCAAACAGAGAAGGCGACTGCCTCGAGTAATGTTTGGGTTTTCTTAAGCTTCTCCCCTCTTCTCCAAGGCACCACCATCCACAATGCGTGAAACTCTTGCCTTTCATAAGAAAATGTAGGACACGGTAAAAGTCCTGTTGAAAGTGCTTACCCTCGGTGAGATGTGCTGCAGGCCTAGAAAGGAAACTTCTTACAGGGCTGTGACTTACCGAGGATACCACATGCTATCATGTGCCCAGTGGTTCAAAAGAAACTTGGGATTGGTGGTTGGTAGTTGTTTTGTTTTTATTTTTGTAACACAAGAGGGAGAAAGGCAAAGGAACAGGCCCCACCAAGGCCCCACCACAGCACCTGAGGCACATGTCTGTGCGGATTTGTTCTGAAAAAACAGTGTCCGGTCTGTCTCAGGAAAACTCCCTGGACTGTCAATCTCAGTGCAAAGACCTTAAAATGAAAACTTCCCATCTGTTTGCCACACAGGGATCCAATAAGAGAGGCAAAACAAACCTATTTGGAAAATGCCCCCGATAACACGAGGGGAAGGCGCTACAGATGCATTCACACAGAGCCTTCCAGGAATCAAGTTGGCTGCGGCTTCACAAAATCAAAACCACCAAATAATATTTTCAACTGCAGAAATGCTGGCTTAAAAAAAGAACGTAATGCCTGGCAATGTGGCTTGGTTGATTGGAGCACTGTCCTGTACACCAAAAGGCTGCAGTTTCAATTCCCAGTCAGGGCACATATCCAGGTTGCGGGTTCCATCCCCAGTCAGGGTACATGCCGGAGGCAGTAGATTGATGATGTTTTTCTCACATCCATGTTTCTCTCTCTCTCTCTCTCCCTTCTTCTATCAAAAATCAATTTTAAAAAAAGACAACATAAAGAGGAGGACCATAAGATGCACAGGTGGGGTCCCCCCAACACCTGCCTCTTTTTTTCTGTTCTGAACAGACTCATGGACGGGAGCAGACATGCGGCCTGTTGGGGGAGGGCTTAAGTCTCTGGGTAACGCAGGGCCAGCTCACTGTTTACCCGCCTGCCTGCCGGGCTTCTTTTCTGGCTGACCTCTGCCAGTGCCTGGGATCCCGCCTCTGCCACGGCCGCCAAACACACCTGCAGGACAGAAGCGGGGGCTGCATGGGAGCCAGGCTCCAAGGTATTCTCACCCCGAGTCTCCGTGGCCCCCCTATGAAAAGTGGGGAAAAGCAGGCTGAAAATCTGGGGTGGAGTGTCTGACCAGAGCTGGGTATGGGTGGTGCTCGAGAATGTCCTCAGTGACAGAAGAGACCAGATCCCCCAGGTTGCAAAGGGTATGAGGAAGGATAGAGGAGGACCACAAGTCACATCGAGGCTTGGGTCAGGCTTCCTGGGAGAGAGGGACGGGGGCTGGGGTGGGGGCTTGGGCTATGGAGTAAGTGGAGCAGGAGCCAGGACAGGGGCAGGACTCTGGCCAGGGGTGGAGCAGAGACCCCCCAACTCTGAGGCTAAGGTGTACACGGGGGACCCAGGACCTCCCGCACACTAACACCATCCTGTAGGTCCAGCGACCAATGCTGGCACGGGGTGCCCCATCTCACCTCTCATGGTCAAGACCAGCTTTGCCAAGGTGGCTTCTCTTCAGAGTGGCCTGTGCAGGCCACTCCCCCCACCCACCTTGCAGCTTAGTCACCAGTGGTACCCCCCAGTGCAAAGAGCCTGGCCTTAGGTATCAGACAGCCCCTGAGAATTCAGGGCCCACTAACCCCCCGTTTCTGTCAACCCTCTGCCTGGAGTGCCCTGTCACCTGAGTCTGGCTGAGAGCTGGCTCCAGGCCTGGCATTCAGAAGGTCCACACATAAGAAGAGAAGAGGGCAGGCCACTCCAAGAACAGGCACCCAACCAGGAAGGTGGGGCTTACAGACAGCCTCTAGGCTCAGGCCCCAGCTGACTGCACAACAAATTTAATTGTATGCCAGAGTTGTCATGTCGAGGCAGTGAGGGGAGTCTATAAAAAAGGTGTGACCTTGGCATCAAGGAGTCAGGGCAGGGAAGGGTTCTGTGCCAGGCCCTGAGTTGGGGTCCTTGCCCGCAGCCTGAGCAGGTGGGCACCACCAGATCCTCTCTACAGAGGGGAAACTGAGACTCAGGGAGGTGCCAGGCCATGCCCAGAGATGAGAGATTAACGCCCAGGTCTGCATGGCACCAGATCAATCCACTGGGCACCAAGGACTCAGCTGGGACCCCGGGTTGGGGTCTGGGACAGATGGCAGTCAGCAGCAATAGCCACTCCACAGAAGAGCCCTGTGTGAGTCACAGCCCCGCTGGCTCTGCTGCGGGGGGCGGCGGGGGGGGGGGGGGTGGAGTTGAGGGGAGAGGCTCAGAGCCAGGCCTGTGCACTGTGAGAGCACCAGCCAAGAATGTCAACACTGGGCTGAAATAGATGCCACGTGCTGCAGCCACTTGTGTGTGTGTGTGTGTGTGTGTGTGTGTGTGTGTGTAGGACCTACCTCGTCCAGCACCCCCCATGCCACGGCCTTTCTGCTGCTTCTGCTGCTGCAGGCCCCCACGGCCACGACCCTTGGCCACCACCTCTTCTTTGACCATGTCAATGATCTCATCGGGGATGCGCAGGTACTTGATGGTGCTGCCGCGGATGTAGCACTCGGGCATCCGCCAGAACTTGTCCCCATCCTGCACAACAGGGGGTGGGGATCTCAGATCCATGCGGGTCCCTTCAGGGTGGGTACAGACAGCTGGGTGCCACCTGTATCTCTGGCATCACCCCTGTAGGCTGCCAAGTTCACAGTCCCAGATAAGACACGAGGCCTCTCTAAAGGGGGTCTTAACAGACCCTCAGCACCCCTGGCACAAGAGGAAGAGCAGCAGAGCTACATGGGAGATGGCGTCAATCTGTCCTCCAGTGTGGGATGGGGTTTGTTACCTGCAGCCCAAAGCCCAGGGTAGGGGGCTGCCCCAAGCACCAGGTGCTGCCACAACCCACCTCCTGTCTGCACCTGTCCCCAGCCTTCTAGAACACACCTTCTGGAACCTTTTCTAGGGAGGTGCCATGCCATGCCCAGACACAGGTAGGTATGGAGACGAGGGCTTAAAGCCCAGGTCTGTGTGGGCACCAGATCAATCTGCTGGGCTGGACCTAGAGCTGACTCACTCATTCATCCAACTATCTCCTGGCAGCGGCTGAGCTTGGTGTGGGACACAGGCCAGCAGGAAGAGATCCTACGTGACAGGTGAAGAGGTCCAGGAGGGGAAAGGGGAGGCATGTTTGGCGCTCGCCGGGGTTAGCTCCCCAAGATGCCAATTTTCAGGGGAGCTAATTGAGGCTGGAGAGATAGGGGGCTTGCAAAGTAAAAACCCTGTGGTTCCACCCTAGCCGGCTTGGCTCAGTGGATAGAGCATCGGCCTGCGAACTGAAGGGTCCCAGGTTCGATTCTGGCCAAGGGCACATGCCTGAGTTGCAGGCTCCATCCCCAGTGTGGGGTGTGCAGGAGGCAGCCAATCAATGATTCTCTCTCATCACTGATGTTTCTATCTCTCTCCTTCTCCCTTCCTCTCTGAAATCAATAAAGAAATATATATTTTTTAAAAAGCCCTGTGGTTCCTAGGATACAGACTACCCCTCCCCGCAACCCCATATCCTGGAACCAGCACAAGGCCTTTCCCTGAAGTCCCCTCCTGCTGCCCTTGGGTAGGAGCCTAGGGCCTCATGTTAGTTTCCCAGCCCCACCCCTACTGCCTAGAGCCAGAAGCCTGGGTAGCCTTTTCCTCTCCCCACACCCTTAGAAATCAGACCAAGACCTCTCCCTGCTTAGAACCCAGCCAGGGTCCCTTGGCCAAGGACCAGGCCCAAACACAGTATGGCTTCTGAGCGCCCAAGATCCAGCCCCACCCTGGCTGCCCTCTCTGGGTACTGAACACACCTTCCAGATGAAACTTTCTGGAACACACAGGGAGGGCTTTCCTGCCTCTAGGACTTTGCACACACCGTGCCCGCCTTTCCTTGTCCAGCTAATTCTGGTCCCTGACAGGGCTTGCCTTCCAGGCTCCCTGAAATCCCCAGTCCTCTCACTTGACACTCACCAGCAGTCTGGTCTGGCCCAGCATAAGCACTCGGAGGGTCAGACGGAATATTCGAGGGCTAACTCTTCCCAGGAACGTCCATGAGCTCCCATCCCACACAGGAACCCCACGAGGCCCTGCACATTCCTTTCCCAGAAAGAGTGGGCGAGGGGCCAAGTCCATGGGGATGCAAAGTACAGCCAGACAGAAACAGAAGGATTCCATGGAAGCTGGAGGCCAGGGCTGGGGCTGGCTGCTCCTTGATTGGCTCTCCCTCAGCCAAGGACAGGCCAGGCTCAGTACACTCCCTGCAGGAACCTCACTCTGCTTTCCATGGCAGTAGTTTAGCGCCCACCAACCAGGGCTCCCCTGGGACCTTAACCCCTAGGGTCTCTGGACTCTGCCACCCACTGCCCAAGGGATTTCAAACCTCATCCCAGCCTCTCCTCCCAACCACCTGGTCACAGAGGGAACTCCCAGAGGAGCCACGTTTCTAGGCTTATGACTCTGGAGGCTGGACCAAACTTTCCCCGAACCCCGTAGGTGGTTCTACAAGTGGACACAGACCTACTGGCCATGTGCAGAAAGACAGATGCATGCCAGGCCATGCACTGCAGCACTGTCTGCTAGGGCCATAATGGAGCTGCCCCTGCACCTGCCAGGAGCCGGTCCAGCCTTGCTGTTTCAAAGGACCTGGCATATATGGCATACTGTTCTTTTTTTTAAATATATTTTATTGATTTTTCACAGAGAGGAAGGGAGAGAGATAGAAAGTTAGAAACATCGATGAGAGAGAAACATCGATCAGCTGCCTCCTGCACACTCCCTACTGGGGATGTGCCCGCAACCCAGGTACATGCCCTTGACCGGAATCGAACCTGAGACCTTTCAGTCCGCAGGCCGACGCTCTATCCACTGAGCCAAACTGGTTTCGGCGGCATACTGTTCTTAATATGTTTGCTCACCTTCTTGGCACTATGTGTTTTAAACAAGGTCTCCTCTCTGAGAAAGGTTGCTTCCCCAGGTAGGGATTTTCCCCTGAAGTTAGGGAGGGAATAAAACCCCTCAACTAAGTGCCAGGCGAGTAATTAATCACTTTAACTACGAACAATCATGCTTAAGCTACATAATCTTTACTCCCTGGAATGGAGATAAGAAACGTCCTAACCTTTGGAATAGAGATTGATAGGATTGGAATCAACTGGTATAAATACAGATGTAACAAGACAGCAAGACACAGAACTTAGAAGACAGAACCTACACAGAACCTAGAGACAGAAGAACTTCGCTGGAGAAAACATGGCAAAAGATCCTGGACTGAACCTGACTACAGAAATTGGCAAGAGAACCTGACTAGAACCTGGTGACTGAACCTGGCTGGAGAGCCTGGCTAGAGATCCTGGCTAGGCTGCTGATCAACTGAACGCTGTCTCCGTGTCATTCCTTCTTCCCTGACTCCGTCCACACCTTTGGGGACCCCTGGACCAGCTGAGGTTGGACCCCAGCATGCACCTGCTGCCTGTCATGTGGCAAGAAAACCAGGAGAGAGCTTCCAGCTGATGTGGAAGCTCCAGTGTCCCATTACAGGAAACAGGTCATGGAACTGTGTAGGTGAGGGGAGGGGCCATGCCCACTAGTCTGCCCGCTGGAGTGTGAACCATGCAGAAGGATGGACCAGGGGTAGGGGCTGTCTTATGCTGTGCTGCACTCTGGCATGGCAAACCCTAGGGGCATGCTGCCCTCCGGCTCAAGACAGCTCCAACCTGGCTAAGGCCCCCAGCAGCTTCTTCCTTTGTAACCTGGGGGGCTACTGTGGGCATGGGGACCAAGACTGGAATCCAGGCAGAAGGCTAGAGCCCATGCACATGAGTGGGAGAGCGCCTGCCTCCACCGCCGTCCTTGTCCTCATGGCTCTGGGGTCTTCCCAGCCTCTGACTCCAGGGACACTTCCCAGCCCTGGGAGCTCAGGTTCTGGCCCTGCAGTTCCTGGCTTCAGACCTGGGGAGGTAAGTGGGCCTCTGGGGCCACAGGGCTGTCCTTGCCCCCAGATACCCCATCGCCACACCACCATGGCCTGCAGCCTGGAACCGCAGCAGCCAAGGCTGCCCATAGACTTGTATCCAGAAGCACCCCCTCAGGCCTGAGTCTTCCTTTGTCAGGGGTGGAAGCAGGGGCAGGAGGAGAGGGATAGCAGGTCAGTACCTGATCAGGAAACATCCCCACAGGTGCAAAGTCCTCACAGGTGCAGAGTCCAGGACACTGGGAGGCCCTGCTCCTCCCCTAGGCCCCACCCTTGGTAGGATGACCTGTGGTAGGCTGAGGAAGCCCCCCTACTCCTCCCAACAGGTGCAGGGAAGGGCCTTCACTTCATGGGGAAGCCAGAATGCTGAAGCTCTGTAAGCCTCCGGTGCAAGCGAGCACTGCTGGCCACACTGCCTCCACTCCCCACGCCTGCCCGCCCCACCCGACGGCCCCCAGGTGTCAGGCGCAGACTCCAGCTCAGGGCACTCACCCTCGACGTGCAGATCACCTCGCGCAGGTTGATGTTCATCCAGTTGTCACAGCTCACCAGGTGCCCATTGTACGTCTCCCCGTTTTTAAGCTCCACTAACTGGAGAGAAACGGGTCCCAAGTCAGCCAGGGGTCCCACGGGAGGTGCAGCCCTGCCAGTAAGAGTAGCCCCAACCTCATTCCGATATGTCCTCAGCTCCTTTTAGTACCCAGGCCACTGCACACAGAGTCCAGGCCCCCAGAGAGGCCTATCTTACAGGGAAATGTTCTGCTTTCTCTGTACACTTTGCAGGGCACTTCTACAAGGAAACCTTTTGTTTTTGGTGAGGAGAAAAAAAGACCCAAAACCCAATAAAATCAATAAAGGTTGTGATTTCAAAACAAACAAACAAAAGAATACTCAGCCCTGGCCCATGTTCTCAGTGGTTAGAGCATCAGCCTGAGCATCTAAGAGTCGAGGGTTCTATTCCCGGTCATATCTGGGTTGCAGGTTCGATCCCCAGCCTCTGGTCAGGGTGCATGCAGGAGGCAACCAATCTCTCTGTCTCTCTCACATTGTTGTTTCTCCCCCCACGCCCCCGCCCCGCCTCCCTCACAAACTCTCTAAAAACAAACAAACAAACAAACAAAAAACAACCAATGGAAAAAATATTCTTGGGTGAGGATTAACAACAACAACAACAAAGAATCAACTCAGATATTTGTGAAGGCATACATCCATGTAAAAATGCATACACGAACATTCACAGTAGCCAAATATTCACAAATAGCCAAGAGACAGAAAAAAAATCAAATGTACATCAACTGATGAATGGATAAACACACTGTGGTCCATCTACACAATGGAATATTATTCAGCCATAAAATACCACAATATACAGCAACCCTGAAAACATGCTGAGTGCAAGAAGCCAAACACACAGGCCACCCGTTACACGACCCCGTTTGTACGAAGTGTCAGAAGAGGCAAATCCACAGAGACAGAAGGTGGGTCTGTGGTTCTCAGGGGTTGGGCCAGAAGCATGGGGAGTAACTGCTAATGAGCACGGGTCTCCGTTTGGATGACGGAAATGTTCTGGATCCCAGAGAGGTGATGGTTGTGCAATATTGTGAGTTTACTAAAGGCCACTGCATTATTCACTTTAAAGGGCTGAGTTTTGTGGTATTTGAATTACACTGAATAAAAAGCACACACACACATCCCAGAATTAGTTAACCCGCTGGGAAAATGAATGGAGGGAGCTTCCACTACGAGTCTCTCTTGTGTTTGACTTTTCGTTCTGTCTGACATTTTTAATAAGCACATATTACTTTTGTAAGCAGCAACAATGACACTGGTCCTGACCTGTGTGGGAAGTAAGAGACAAGCTGCTGTTGTGTGGACAGGTGGGGAAGCAGGTTTGGCCAGAGGCACCTCACCCTTGGCCCAGCGTCCCCATCCCTGTGCTAAGGCTGGTCCCCACTGAAAATCGCTGTCCCAGATGGTACATACCATGGGGTGATTCTGAGCCGTCTTCAGCAGTGACAACGGGAGCTGAAATGCAAGCAAAAGTACAAGATCTGTCTGTTTAATCAGCTCCGGGAGCCCCAGGCCTCTGGGGAGGGTCCCACGATAGCACCAGGAGAGCAGGAGCACACACGCCTAACCCCGTCCGGGAGAGGCATTCTCCTCATTCTGCACAACCCCAGGACACACACCTGCCTCCCAGTTTAGGAAAGAACCCTCTCAAGGCCCCTCTTTCCTCCGAGGCAGCGGACACCTAGGCCCAGTGCTGTTTATTTGGTATTTTTTTTATAACTCACACTGTACACTGTCCGCACACCCACATGCTTATCAGCAGCATCACAGCATACAGGTCCCTCTGCTGCTGTTTTGCTCAACTGATATTTAAGATGAATACACCCAACTCCAGGTCTCATTCCCAGCACTGCATATGGCAACTGTCACGCCCTCTTTACAGATGGGGAAACTGAGGCTCAGAGAACGCTGCCCAGCACTAGAGCTAGTAAGGGAGAGAGCTTGGTTGGACTCTGTCTGTCTGAAGCCGGAGGGCAGCCCCAACTGGACCAAGAGTGACTCGGCCAAGCACAATGGGGAGTCCACCTTGATGTGAAGAGGACACACTGAACTGGGTTTTCAAAGACAGGAGTTCACCAGGTAAGAGGAAGAAACATTGCAGAAAAAGCTTGTGGTTATTGCAAGAGATGGCAGATAAAGGATGGAATCTTTTAAAGCTCACCCAGATAAGGTGGGCTTTTAAGATATTTCTTTTTCCGTCATTACTGAATTTCTTTTTAATAACAAACATGGTGCAACTGGAAAAAAATCAGCTCTTCTCACTCTGGAAACACAAATCAGGACCCATACACTGGAGCCACCTCCGGCTCTCCAGAAAGTGACTCAGGTGTGGTGCTTGGGTCCAGGTCCAATGGTAGCCAATCAGTACGGCCAGAGGAAGGTTCTGGCCTAAGGACCCTGCAGACAGGAAACTGCCTCAGGGAGCGAGAGGTTTTGCTTCATCCTGCCCTGGCCTCCCACGACTCTCGATCTGGGCAGCTGTTTCTCCAGGTGGCAGAATGGAAGGCATCTCCTGTGGAGGTGGAAATGGCCCTCAATCCCCGCGGGGTGGCTCTCCATGGAAGGGCCTGGGTTGGGGGCAATCCAGTATCTCAGAGGCCTTCCCCAGAAGAGTCACCAGGGAGGTCGGCAACAACAGGAAGCCAGGCCCCAGCCCACTTCCTGCACTGGCTTCCTGGACTGGCAAGATAAGAAGAACGAGCCACGTGGAGGAGAGGCAGCTGCTCCAGGGAGGATGGGCAGGTTGGGGACACCCCTCTCACTTGGGTGCATCAGTGTGACGCTGCACCGGGCGTGAAGGAAACTCCCAGGAGGACCAGAATGGCACTTGGGGCCACGCGCCCAGACTGCCTTTACTATGGAGAAGCTGTGGGCTTTCCTGGGCAAGAGGGAGTCTGAACCAAGGTGATGCGACACCGGGTTCTGCTCCCAGATCACTGGAAAGGGGACAGGGTCCGGCCAGACCTGGAATGTGAGAATGAAAAATGGACTCAGTTGCCAAGAAGCAGAGGGAGGGTCAGGGGAAGGAGTTGCCCAGGGACACAGAGCAAGGTCATAAGCCAGTGAGAGCAGACGGATGCCTGTCAGCAAGGGACCCACACATGTATTTTACGACATATACAGCCCCTAGGCCAGTCATGGCGAACCTTTTGAGCTCGGCGTGTCAGCATTTTGAAAAACCCTAACTTAACTCTGGTGCCGTGTCACATATACAAATTTTTTGATATTTGCAACCATAGTAAAACAAAGATTTATATTTCTGATATTTATTTTATATATTTAAATGCCATTTAACAAAGAAAAATCAACCAAAAAAATGAGTTCGCGTGTCACCTCTGACACGCGTGTCGTAGGTTCGCCATCGCTGCACTAGGCTGATGATGGCCCCTCTCAAGTCACCACGTTGTCTAGCTGCTAGCAGCACCGTCCTGGAGGACCCACATCCTCCACAGCGGTCACTGGCTGTGCCCTATCCACAGAGGAGCCGAGGGTGCCTGAAACACATACGGGACCGGCACTTGCTCCCAGCCCTCCCCTGACTTCCCTCTCACTCACCCCCAGGCGGGCCAGACCTGACAAGGCTCCAGCAAACAGGCCCCTTCTGCTCCTCACGCCATGCAGGTTCCTATTGCTCAACCTTTGTTCCTGCCATTCCCTCTGCCTGGGGTGCCTTTCCCCAGGCTGGTGGCCGCTCAAACATCACCTCCCTCTGCCAGGACCTCATAATAACCCCATTTAGGAAACGAGGTTTCCACCTGGGCCACCCTCGGCTGTTTCCATGATAGCACTTAGCCAGTCTCTAATTATCTTGTTTACTTGTCTCCCTGGCTAGACTTGCAACACCACGCCTCTTGCTGGACTGGAAAACTCAGAAGGTGTGGGCTTCGTCCAATGCCAAGCACGGGGCCCGGGCACACCAGGTGGACTAAGGAAATATTTGCTGAATAAATACAAGGGAAATACACATACTGCCCAGGCAGGCACATGGGGCGGGCGGAATGCTCGCCCCACCCCTCAAATAAGGAGAAGCTCAAGGGAGAGGTGGCATCCACACAGCCCTCCACGGCTGCAACCAAGGACCAGGAGCAGTGGCCAGGTCTGGCCATCTCCATCCTCATGCCCAAACTGTGCTGGAGACGGGGGTGGGGTGGGGGGTGGTGGTGCTGCAGAACTTAAAACTCAACGGGAAAGAGGAAGATGCGTGAAGGTGTCCAAAGAAATGGGAGAGGGCCAAGCACTCAGCTCTGGGGGAGACTGGAATTGGGAAAGTCAGAAAAGCGCAAGGAAAGAGGGTTCCTTTCTCTGGGCTTTCTCACAACGTTTGGAGCCTGGTTGTCAGGTCCGGGCCAATCCGGGACCAGACCCAATGGGCTCCTGAGGTTCCCAATTCAAAAAGCCGGCATGGACCACCATCCCCGCGTACACACCCAGCCCCCTGCTTCCAGCCGCCGGGACCGCAGGGAACTGGGGAGGTGTCATGCCTCGTCCACTCCTGGACGCTGCCAGTGGAAACGATGGGCCTGCACTTCGCACGGGCTCGGTTCTAGACGCTGAGACTGTACCAGGGGCAGGTACAAAGATTTGCCGCCACGGAGCTTAAAAGAGGGATCATGCTGCTCCTCTCCTCGGGAGGACGCTGCCTTCGGCGGGGAGGAACCTGGTCCCTTCTCTCAAGTCGCAGCGCGACGCGGGTGCTCCCGGGCCACGCACTCCCCCCGGAAGCCCGGCTCGGAATTCCTCTGCGGGGGCCTCGGTCGCCCTGTCAGGGTCTCAGTGTTTCCTTCTGGGAACTGAGAGCGCGCAGTCGGTCCGCTCCTGGCTCAGAATGCCCTCTCCCCCTGCCTTGTGATCCGGGGAGAAGAAACCCCTTTTCTGGGTCTGCTTTGTTCAGCCTCAATACGAGGCACCGGAAGTGGCGCTGCATTCTAGGGCTCTGCAAACCCCCCCCCCCGCGAAGTCCCCAAAACTGGTTTAATGAGAGAACTCAGGCGGGCCCCCTCCTTCCTCGCATTCCAGCTTCCCAACAGGAGGCCAGGGTGGTCGGAGGCACTCGGGGACACTTCCCTGCCACATTTCCTCTGCTGCATTCGGCGGAAATACGGCACCGGGCCCTTCAGCGGGTCCCCGTCCTCTCCAGCCTCAGTTTCCCCATCTACAAAGTGGGAGGACTGCGGCCCGGCCGCCATACTATGGTGACACGTTCGTTCAAGCCTAAGTTTTCGGAGACCGATGCGCTGGGTACCCTAGGAGAGCCTCCTGCCCTCTCGGGCCTCAGTTTCTCTTCCTGGGGCCGAAGGCGGGCCCCATTACACACTCACTCCGCGCCGCCCCTGCCCCAGAGCTAGCCCCGAGGGGCCTTGGAGGCCGCGCCCCCGCCTCCTGGCGAGCACACGCCATCACCCTGCCCTCACCATGGTGGCGGCAGGCACCTGGCCCGCCGGTCACTTCCGCCGCGGCCGCCTCCGTTCACGCGCCCGCCGGTAGCCGCCCCGCCGCGCGCCACTAGCCTGAATGGAATGGCAGCGACGAGAGCCAGTCCGGACGGGGCTCAAAGGCAGGGCAACCAATCCGTGTGGAATAGGGCGGGGCCTGTTAGGCACCAGGGGCGGGCGGTGCCGTATTCCCGCCGAAGGAATGAGGGAAAGAGCCGTAAAGTGCCGCGGTGAGTGCTGCAAAACGGGGCGGAGCAACGTGCGCCGGCACTGGAGGCTTGTGGGTAAGAGCGCATGCTCACGTGAAACCCTCGCTGATGTGGGCTCCACACTGTGGACAAAACTGGTTATTCCTTACACCTTGCAGTTGGAGAAACCGGGGCTCCTTGGTTATTAGGAAGTGCCTTCGGGCCCCTGACTCTTCTTTCTTTTTCGTTTTGTTTTGTTTTGTTTTGTTTTGGGGGGGCTCCTACTCTTCTGATACTATTGTAGTTGTTCCTTATCCAAGGCACATATTTTGGTAATTTGCCCCTCCGAGCCTTGGTTATCCACCCTATAAAACCAGTGTAATGACAGAGTCTGCTCTATAGAAGGTTTCGGGGAGAATGAAACGAGTTAAGCCACTTTGGACATCATCTGGCCCATACTAAGCACAGTGAATGCATGGGCATGCAATAAGTATTTATTGAGCACCTACTACTTGCTTACTCTTGGAAACACAAGTGAGCAGACCTGACAGAACTGGCTCTCCTCGGGCTGAGGAGATGGCTGGGGAGACAGACGGTAAACAAAATGAGTAGGTAAATGTATTCTTTCCTTGGGCTGCTGTAACAAATTACACAATAGAAGCCTGAAAGCAAGGTGTCAGCAGGGTTGCTTCCTACAGAAGGCGCAGAGACACCATTCATCCCATGCTGCTCGCCCAGCTTCTGCTAGCTGGCAAGCTTTGGAGTTCCTTGGCTTGTGGACACATCACTCCAATATCTTTTTCTTCACACGGCTTTCTTCTCTCTGTGTGCCTGTGTCTAAATCTTTCTCTTCTTTCTGTTACACAGACAGTCCTTTTTCTTAATAGAACCACTCTAAATCTAGGGTAATGTCACCTCAAGATCCTTAATTACATCTGCAAAGACCTTATCTCTCTCTATATAAAAGGCTAAGTGACCGACGGTACATAAGTCCGATTGTCTGACCCACTGGTACATATGATGCACACTGGCAATTTAAAAATAAACGTTGACTCGCACATGTGCAATACGTATAAAACTCTCGCTCGCGCCAATCGCATGCGACGCCAGAATGTATCTGAAGACCAACTATTGGCACTTTGTTGTTGTTATATCATGTTGTTGTTTATTTATTAATCAATTTATCAATCATTGTTTTTGTCAATGTTTTTATATCATGTTGTTATTTGTTTATTAATCAATTTATTATTTTCATATACATTTTACTAATTTTCTTCTTGACATTTCTATTATAAAGGGTGGATAGTGATATTAAAATATTCTGTATTTTAATTTTATAATACTATCTATACTATTTTGATATGTAGTTTTTTGCAGTAACGTACTGCACAAATCTTTCCTCTAATTAATTTCGTTTAAATGTACACGAATTCGTGCACTGGGTCACTAGTTTCAAATGAGATCATACTTACAGGTACCGGGGCTTAGAACATATCTGTCATTATGTTAGTGGATTGGCCAATAACTGACCCCATATAAAGTGCCAGACACTTGTTACCAACAGTTGTCCTTCATGCTTTAGTTTGGGGGTCCTGAGATGAGTACTCAAGGTCACATAGTGTGTTCAGGGGGTGACTCCAGGATGCCCCCATTGGGGGTGGAGACCTGATACAGGAAGGGAAGGATCCTGCTGGGGGCACCAATAAGAAGATGACACAGGAAGCAAGCGGAGGTCAGTCCAGCTGAGACAACAGCATAAGAGCTCATGTCTCATTGTGATCCCACCCAGGGTCAGGGCAGCTGACGCATTTATTATCCAAGTCCCATCTATCATCAGTTCAAGGCTTCCCCCTGGGGAGCTGGCGAAGTCTGGGATGTGTGCAGGATGTTGACAGGCAGCCAACCGTGATGCCCTAACTGTGTTAGAGGGATCAGGATGAACTGCCACACTTGGTTTGTTAGGGTAAAGGCTACTTGATGTAAACAACAGAAACTGGGGTGCATGAAGTGCCCCGGCATCAATGCGGTGGTGGAAGTAGGAAGAAAATCTTGTGCTGCATCACTCCTTTCTGACTTTTCTACGCAGAGGCTTTCTTCTTTTTAAGATATTTTTATTGATCTCAGAGAGGAAGGGAAAGGAAGAGAGAAATGTCTGTCGATGATGAGAGAAAATCATGGATCCTCTGCCTCCTGCACGCCCCCTACTGGGGATCGAGCCCACACGTGCCCTGACGGGGAATTGAAACCTGACCTTCTGGTTCATAGGTCAATGCTCAACCACCCAGCCAAAACAGCTGGGGGAGGCTTTCTTCTTTTGTCCAATTGGCAAACTCCTATTCACCCTTGAAAACTCTACTTGGGTGACCCCGTGTGGTAGAGTGAGGCCACTGCGGCTTTTGTAAGTCCTTTCAGCATAGGGTGGCCAGAGTTCTCCATTCCCCTGGGCATAGTGATTGATTAAAAGGGAAGCACATGACCAAGCAAGGCCAATTAGAATCTCCCGTGAGTCCAGCTGACGTGGCTCAGTGGGTGAGGTCAACCTATGAACCAGGAGGTTATGGTTCCATTCCTGGTCAGGGGCACATGCCTGGGTTGCTGGCTTGATCCCGTGTGGGGTGGAGGCAGCTGATCAATGATTCTCTCTCATTCAATGATTCTCTCTCATTGATGTTTCTCTCCCCCCCCTTCTCCCTCTCCCTCTCCTTTCCTCTCTAAAAATCAATAAAAACATAAAAAAAAAAAAGAATCTCCCTTGAGAGAGATACTGAGGGTCAGGAGGGAGAAGCGGGAGAAGAGTGTTTTCCATGGAGGTTGTTAAAAGTGAAATAGTGAGATATTCCTATTTACTGAAATAGTGCAATTTACAAGTGAGATAGTGAAAAGCCAGTGCCATGAGGTTGCAACATACATAAGAGCTGCTTGGTGGACAGGGTGTCATGGTGTGAGCCCCTGGATGCAGCTATGCCTAAAGCCATGAGGTCTGACTTTCCACTTACGTGAGCCCAAGAAGTTCATTATTGCTTCATCCACTTGGAGTTTGGATTCTGTCCCCCGCAATGGCCAGAACCTGCACTGATGCGTAGCTGCTCCCTGGACTCTTCAATGACTGACCCCAAAATCTAATCATTCCCTCTCTTACACTTAGAACTTTGGTACCTTGCATAGATTTTCATTATTACCTGGTGTGTGGCACATTTAATTGTGCTTTTGCACACTTAGGCCTTCTGGACTCTGACTTGTAGGAGCAAAAACATGAGAGGTTGCACGGGCCACTATTTGAGGGAGTCAGCACAGTTCCTTCTCCCCTCTCCTCATGGACACATGTCCCTGGCTCAGCCAATTAGAGGGCTGTCCTAGGCTGGTGCTGGAATTGCAGAGTCAGAGTAACGTCATTCAGGCACAGACATGGCCATCTCTTCGCTTCAGAGTCTTGGCCCTGTTTAATTCTGTACCCGATGCTTCGTGAATCCCTATCCTTTCTTATCTCTTTTTTTTAAAAATACATTTTATTGATTTTTTACAGAGAGGAAGGGAGAGAGAGAGTTAGAAACATCGATGAGAGAGAAACATCGATCAGCTGCCTCCTGCACATCCCCCACTAGAGATATGCCTGCAACCCAGGTACATGCCCCTGACCGGAATCGAACCTGGGACCCCTCAGTCCGCAGGCCGACGCTCTATCCACTGAGCCAAACCGGTTTCGGCCCTTTCTTATCTCTTGAACCAATACTCCTATTTTTTTTTCCAGTTGAAATTGTATTTCTGACAGCAAAAACTTAAAGAGTGAGGACCAATGTCCTATCAAACTAACAAAAATATCCTACCCTCCACTAAAAAAAAAAAAAGGAGGGGGAAACATTGTAAAACCCGGTGCTAGCAAGGTTATGGTGAAACCAGTGGACATATGTTTTCTTCTAAGTGGGGAAAATGGCATTATGTCTCAGAATCCATAAAAGTGTCACATCCACTCAGTAATTCATTCCTGACAATTTATACTAAGGAGGTCTTGCAAATGTAGGGAACCATTCTGCCAGACCTTGCAGCAATGCTGCCAACCCTAAACCAGCAGGAAAAAAAAAACATAAAGGTCTGATAACAGTGGGCTGGTTGAGTAAGCTCTGGTTCATCCACTAGACAGAATATTTCCCATTCTGGACTTAGTGTATCGCTTCTTAAAAAAATAGAATAGAGAAAGGGGAAAATAGTAAGTTGATAGAGACTTGAATAGTGGAGACACCTGGCAGATACCACATGTAGTGAGTTAAATGGTGACCCCCTAAAGGTATGTCCAAGTCCTAACTCCCTGAACCTGTGAATGGACCTTATTTGAAAAAAGAGTCTTTTCGGTTGTAATTAAGTTAAGGATCCTGAGATGAAATCCTTTGGGATTTAGGATGGAGCCAAAGCCCAGTGACTGATATCCTTCTAAGAGAAAAGCTGAGGGAGATGTGAGACACAGAGAAGACAGAGGGAGAGAGAGGGGTGATGCAGCCACTAGCCAGGGAATGCTAGGAACCCCCCAAATCTAGGAGAGACAATGAAGGACCCCTCCCTTAGCATCTCCAGAGGGGATGTGGCCCTGCTGACACTGATTTTGGACTTCTGGCCTGCCAAACTTTGAGAGGATAAATTTGTCTTTTCAAGCCACTGACTCTGTGGTCATCTGTTATGGCAGCCCCAGGACATTCATCACCTGTTATGAATCGTCATGTAAATATCTGATATGCAGGATGGTCTTAGGCGACCCCTGTGAAAGGGTCATTCGACTGCCAAAGGGGTCGCGACCCACAGGTTGAGAACCGCTGGCATATTAGGGTTTTATTATCTATACTAATAATAGAGGAATGTGCAAATTGTCCAGGACACCATCACATAATGACCAATCAGGACAGGGGTGGGGCCGTGGCAGAGAGCTCTCAGCAAGCCTGTGCGGGGGTCCAAAGGGCGTGGAAAGGAAGGGAGAGCAGATAGGCAGTTAGGGGGATCAGGCCAGGAGGGGACAGCAGATAGGCAGTTAGGGAATCAGGCCGGCAGAGGGGCAGTTAGGGGCATCAGGCAGGCAGGCAGATGAATGGTTAGGAGCCAGTGGTTCCGGATTGCAAGAGGGATCCAGGTGCAGGCCGGGCTGAGGGACCACCCCCTCCCCCATGCATGAATTTTGTGCACCGGGCCTCTAGTATAGGATAAAAAGCCTGCAGTAGTCTTTAATCCCCATTTTACAGTTGAGGAAACTGAGGCTTGAAATAGGAAAATAATTCATCTGAGGGTACAGGCCACATAAGGAGTCAGGCAGAATTTGAACCAAAGCCAGCTCTAACCACCATACTTGCTGGCCTCCATTTTCTCCCTAAGAAAACTTATTGCAATTTGAAAAGGAACAGTTCTTTACAAATGAAATGTTTCTTTACAACTCTGGGGAACAAGTTTTTTACAACTCTGGGGAACCCAAGTCCATTACATTGTATCAATTTCCCGGTGTTGACAATGGTTTAGTAAGATAAACTATTTCACTGGGGGAAGCTGAGTAGAGAGTTTATGGAAACTGTACTTCATCTTTGTGATCAGTCTCATACTGTTTTGGAAAAAAAAATAAGTCATATAAGTTGAGTGACTAAAAGAATTGAAAACAGGGTCTATGAGAGATACTTACACAACCATGTTCATAGCAGCATTATTCACAATAGCCAAAACATAGAAGCTGCCTAAGTGTCCACTGATGGAAAGATGGAGAAGCAAACGTAGTCCATCCATACGATGGAATATTACGCAGCCTTAAAAGGGGAGGACATTCTGACACCTGCTACAATATGGATGCACCTTGAGGACATTGTGCTAAGTGAAATAAGTCAGTCACAAAAGGACAAATTGTATAGGGTACTTACATGAGATACCTACAATAGTCAGATTCATAGACACAGAACGTAGAAGTGTGTGTGCCGGGGGCTGAGGGAGGGGGCTAGGGAGTTAGTGTTTCATGGGGACAGAGTTTTACCTTTATGAGACAAAAAAGTTGTATAGATTGGTTGCACAATAATGTAAGTATATTTAATACCACTGAACTGTATACTTAGAAGTAGCCCTAACTGGTTTGGCTCAGTGGATAGAGCGTCGGCCTGCGGACTGAAAGGTCCCAGGTTCGATTCCGGTCAAGGGCATGTACCTTGGTTGCGGGCACATCCCCAGTAGGAGGTGAGCAGGAGGCAGCTGATCGATGTTTCTCTCTCGTCAATGTTCCTAACTCTCTATCCTTTTCCCTTCCTCTCTGTAAGAGATCAATAAAAATATATATTTTTAAAAAGTTGTACATTTTATGTTATGTGCATTTTACCACAATTTTTAAATCTCTAGTGGTATTTTTTTTCTAAAAAAAGTGTGTATTGTATTTATTTCTGGGTAATGGATATGTGTACATGGTGCAAGAAGTGTTGGCCGTATCTCCCCTCCACCCCCATTTTCACTTCCCTTCCCACATTCTGGTTCCCTCCCCCAAAGGACCCAGTATTATCAATTTCTTATTCCTCCTTCCTGAGATTTTTGCTGCCTTTGCAATTACATTTGTGTGTCTCTGTCTTTCTCTTGCATTTGTTTCACATTCATAAATGCTTCCACGTTGGCTTTTTAAAAATTGTGATAAAGTATACATAAGATAAAACACCACTTAAACCATTTTAAAGTGTACAGTTCAGTAGCATTAAATATAATCACCATGCTGCAAACCATCAGCTCTGTCTAGTCCCAGAACATTTCATCAACTCAAAAGGAAACCCTGTCCCCATTAGTAGTCACTCCCATACCCCTTCCCCTACCCCTGGCGTCCACTAATCTACTTTCTGTCTCTATGGACTCGCTGTCGAGGACATCGCATACAGATGGAATCATACACCGTGTGGCCTGTGTGACTGGCTTCCTTAACTTGGCCCGGTGTTTTCCAGGTTCATCCGTGCATATGTCAGAACTTTGTTCATGTTTATGGCTGAGTAATGTTCCATGGTATACTGACAGCCGCTTGGGTCAACCACATTTTGTATATCCATTCATCCCTTTTTTTTAAAAAATATATTTTATTGATTTTTTACAGAGAGGAAGGGAGAGAGATAGAGAGTTAGAAACATTGATGAGAGAGAAACATCGATCAGCTGCCTCCCGCACGCTCCCCATGGGGGATGTGCCAGCAACCCAGGTACATGCCCTTGACCGGAATCGAACCTGGGACCTTTCAGTCCGCAGGCCAACGCTCTATCCACTGAGCCAAACCGGTCTCGGCTCCATTCATCCCTTGATGGACATTTTATGTTGATGGCTTGGCTATTGTGGATAGCGTTGTCGTGAACATTCATTACAACTATTTCAACACCTAATACTTTCCATTGTTTGGGGTTTATACTAAGGCATGGGATTGCGAGGCCCTGTGGTAACTATGTTTAACTGCTTGAGGAACTGCCAAACTTTTTAAAAATTGATTTTAGAAGGAGAGGTAGGGAGAGGGAGAGAGAGGGGAAAACATCGATGTGAGAGAGAAACATCCATCAGTTGCCTCTAGCACATGCCCTGCCAAGGGATCGAACCAGAAACCTCGGTATGTGCCCTGACGGGAAACGGAAGCAGCGACCCTTTGTTACACGGAAGGACACTCAACCAACTGAGCCGCACTGGCCCAGGCTGGCAAACATTCTTTCACTGCAGCTGTACCATTTTGTTGCTCTTGGCTTTCCAAGGTAACTATCTTTTCTCTCTCTTATCTTTCTCTTTCCTTTCTTTCTTTCTCTCTCCTTTCTTTCTTTCTTTCTTTTCTCTCTCTCTCTCTCTCTCTCTCTCTCTCTCTCTCTCTCTCTCTCTCTCTCTTTCTTTCTTTCTTCTTTCTTTCGAGTTCTCCATCCTTCTCTCTGTGCCTTCATCTAACCTACATGGGCATTGCATTAGTGATTACACCTTTGCAAAGCCCATCCTTGAGCACACGTCTTGGCAGCTTCAGCCAGGATTGTGTGTGTGTGTGTGTGTGTGTGTGTGTGTGTGTGTGTGTCTGCCTGCTTGTCCTTCCCTAAGGATATGCCCATATGCTCTTAATCCAAATCCCAAACCCTCCCATATGTGACCTGGGACATGTGGCTTGCCTGCTCTGGGCCTCAGTTTTCTCACTTGCAAAATGGTGTAAGACCAGTCCCTTCCTCTAAGGATTTGGGGAGATTTAAAAAGAGAATTCCAGTTATACACTTGAAGAGGATCCATGGGTGATTCAGGTGCCAGTGAACCTGAGCCTTTACCCCAATCACTTCTGGCAACAGCATGGGACTCAGTTTCCCCCCATCAGGGCTGATTCTGGGTGTTTCAATTTCCTCCCTTTGATGGGGGAAAATGAAACCCACTGTGACTTCCCTCTCTTCACATCCTAGGCTTCTAGCAACATGTGCACTTTCTACCAGACACTTTCAACATGTTTAAACTATAAAGCCTGATTCTGGGTGAGATTTTCATTCTGTTCTCTTCTCCCACTTGGTTTGGGTCTCGCTCCCCTGGTCAGACGAGACCTGCTCTGAATTCTACCTGAAGCTGCCAGAGACCCAAATAGTCACTGAGAATGTGACCTCCAGTCTGAGCTTGCAAACAGGGCTCTGGGTAGCCCAAAGACCTCTGCCCCGGGTAGTCTGAGGCCTGGGCCGGAGGCAGCTGGAACTTCAGCAGCAGCCTGGCTAATCGGGGCCAAGCTGTGTTAACGTAAAAAACCATTGAAACCTGTAAAGAATTTTTGTGAGTTTATTTGAGCCAAACTGTCGACATATGCCGGGAAGCAGAACCTCAACGAATTGAGATAGTGCTCCGGAGAATGGCAGGGTTACATCTGTATTTATACATTTGCAATCAAAGGAGGAATGTAGGTGGGTTACATGAAATCATTGGTGATAGATTAAGGAGGTGGGTTTAAGCAAAGCGGGGAAACCTCTGTGATAGGATAAAAAGTAAAATGATGGACACATACTTAGGTGGGTGCAGGATCAATCAACATGATAATGAAGGAATTTGTAGTATCTGTCCCGGCGCCCAGAACATTTGGTTATGCCCCAGGGGCTCCAGAAAAAGGGAAGTTACAAGTTACCCAGACATTTCAAGGGTATGTTATCTTAGAGGCAAAAAGGCAAATGGGCTCAGTAAGGATCAAAGTTGATCTTGTCAGTGAAGATACCGGCCTAGGACGTAACTGCCCACCATAACTGCTTTTAGTTAAAGTTTAATTTCAGACCATCCTTTGTGGTTATTTTAGGTCTCTGAGTCTGCTAGGCTGCCACGCAGGCCTTCCCTGAGCTTGTCAGGTCAGCGTGTGGCCCCTTTCGTCCACAGCTGCTTGGAATGAGACGTCGGTGACCCGTGTCTAATGTGCAGCCCTGATTCCGAGGATGTGGCCAGAAACACAGCTTTATTTTTCTGGCTGTTTTTGGAGGAATTCTGACCTCTGATGAAGGTTGGTGGGAGATCGACTGTGTGCTAGGCTTGTCCTGAGTGCAGGGACACCGATGTAATAGAGACACCCTCTTGGCATGTAAGTCCTAACCCTTATGTCAGAGCAAATGGGGAATTACACCAGGAAAGCTGCACCTATCAAGGAATGATTTCTTTCAGTGAAATAAGGAAATGAGAAGGATCTCCTGGGTGGTGGTGGGTTCAGCCCGTTAGAAGGGCCCCTAGGAGGAGGTGACAGCCAGAGAGGGCTTCTAGGAAGAGGTGACATTCCAACGGAGCCCCGAAGGAGAGGAAGAGGCTAGGTTTGTGGTAACTGCTGGGCATGTCCCAGGCAGAGGGAACAGCAAATGCAGGGCCCCTGGGGTGAGCGTGGGCAGATAGAGGGCGGAGAGGCTGAGGTCCCTGGGCCATGTCAGTCTCCTTAGCAACATAGAAGCCCGCAGAGAACCTTCCAGCACCACCCGACTATTTCTTAGCTTAACCCCCTGGCCTGAATGTCACTTCTGTGATCCCAGGAGGCTCCAGCCGAGTGGCCCTCCGAACTGTGCCTCAGGCTCCTCATCTGCAAAACAGGACGAAAGGAATGTTGCTCACAGGGAAGTGGGGGGCCCCCTGATCGTTCAGGCGGGCCCTCAAGGCACACTTGTGGAGTGAGAGACCAGCTTGTCCCTGGCGCCCGATTCCGTGAGTTCCAGCGGCCACATCCTACGGTACAAACCGTCCCCGTTCCAAGTGGGAAAACCGAGGCTCTGCAGCGCGGGGAGCCGCGCGCTCCTGGGTTGAATGCGGATCTTGGAGCCGCGCAAGCAGGCGTTTCGGGCCGAGCCGGGGGTGGGGGCGCGGGGGCGCACGCGGGCGGCCCGGGCGGGGCGACACCGGGGCGGGGCGGGACCGGGGCGGGGCCGGGGGCCGGGCTCCGGCGGCGTCGGGCGCGCCAGTCCGGACTCCAGCGGGTCGGCGGCGCAGCCCGAACGCCATGGAGCAGCCCCGGAAGGCGGTGGTGGTGACGGGTACGCGCTGATGGCGGCGGCCGGGGCCGGGGCGGCCGGGGGCAGGGCCGGGGGTGGGACGCGTGGCCCGGGCCGGGCAGGTGCTGGAAGTCACGCCGCGTTTGGAAGATGTCATCGCCCGCGGGAGCTCAGCTCGGTCCGTGCAACGTAGAAAGTGGAGAAGGGGGCGCCCTGCGGTCCCAGTGTCAGGGTCGGGGCAGGCGAGGGCGCGGGGGGTCCGGACGAGTGCCCCGCGCTGAGCAGTCTCCTCTGGCGTCCGTCCTTCCCGGGTGGACACAGTGACCCTCCGGGCACCTGCCGTTCCGTCCGCCCCGCGGGTGAGCTGGACGGGACTCCTCCCTGCACCTCCCCAGGTCGGGCTGCCCCCGCCCCCGCCCCGAGGGACAAAGGCCGAGCCGTGGGCAGGAAGCGCCCCGTGACAGATGAACCGTGTGCGAACCCCTGCTCCCCGCGTCCCGCGCGAATGGGACCGCTCCCCACCCCCACCCCCGAGGCAGGCTGGGTGGAGCTCAGGTCCCAGGCACCGTCTTGGACAAAATCTTCTCCACCCGGGCTGTTTGTGGGTGAGCCTGGCCCCCGCTGTCACCAACTCCCCCAAAATAACTGTTCCTCCTGGAGGATACGCGCCGCGGGACCACGTGGGCGTCCACTTCCGCTGGGCGTGTGCCTGGGGAGTCATTTTGACTCGCCTTCTGGAGGGTCCCCGTGGGAAGTCCCGCTGAGGTTCACACGGGCGGCTTGGGAGGGTGGGACCAGCCCTGGACTTCCCGGGAGGATGGGAGCAGCCACGCACCTGACGGACAGGTGTGCGTGACTGGGGAGAGGGTCCCGCCCCCAGCAGCGTCCTCTGGCTGCTCATTTGTCGCTCTGTGGCCGACTGGCTGTGCAGGCAGCCACCAGACTGGGCACTGTCCTTGCTGGCGCTCATGACATCTCACCTGTCTCTGTTTTGCAGAAGGGGGGACCTGAGGGTCATTGAGGTCACCCTGTTTGTCAGTGGCTGAGCTGGGACTTCTCAGTTCAAGCCAGAGGGGGGAGGGCGTGGAGAGGTCCTGACTCAGCTTGGGGGCGGGGTCCAGCTGTTCCAAGGCCGTGACACCGTTTGGGACCCTTGGCCCAACGGGAGTGACCAGGCTTCCAGGGCAGGCTCCCGTGGAGATGCTTGGTATTTTAGGCAGATGACAGGGTAATGAGAAGGGGGAAGCCACGATTCACGGGTCTGTGTTTGAATCCCAGCTCTTCGCTCTTCCACCTTTTCACCGTGTGACTTTGGGCAGCTGGCTTCACCTTTCTGGGCCTCAGTCTGGCTCCTGTAAAATGGGCCCAAGGACACCCTTTCTTGGAAAGGGATGCAGTGAAGCTCAAAGCCACAGTGCACGCGGAGCACTTGGCGCGTTTCCCGGTCTTGGTGTGTAAACGGGGCTGGAGTATGAGCAAGTGGGGAGGAGGGTCGGGGGGTGGTGTCTGGGCAGCCTGGCCTGGGAGACACCCACATGCATCCCTTAAGGGCCGTTCTTGTTCTTTCTTTCTTTTTTAAAGATTTCTTAGGAATTTTTAGAGAGCAAGGGAGAGGGAGAGAGCGAAACATCAATCTCAGAGCGAAATATCGATTGAACCTGGTTATGTGCCCCGATAGGGAATTGAACCTGCAACCTTTGGGTACGTGGGGTGACACCAACCAGCTGAGCCACACCCGTCAGGGCCAGGGCCATTCTTCATCCAGTGGTAACTCACAGAGTGCCTACAGCCCCCTGCCTTTCCAGAATGGGGGAGAGGCCTCGCAGGAAGACAGTGATAAGATAATTGTACGTTGGGTCAAGGACAGGGGAGGAAGTTGAGAAGAGAGCAAGACCAGCCTTTTCAGAGCAAAAGGAGGCCACTGGCCTTCTGCCGGGCATGGGGTCACATGCAAGTAAGGACAGAAAAGAACACACAGCTTCAATGAGGAGCAGACAAGTGTGTCGGGGGTGGCTCTGAAGCTCCACTGGGTGTGCCCCGGAACTCAGGACAGGCCCCCCCCCCCCCGCCATTGCCCCAGGTGGCAGCTGCTCCTGCAGCTCCCTGCTCTGTTCTGGGCGGAGGCGACAGCCTGACCCCGGCAGACTAAGCAGGGCCACTCTGCGGTGACATGCTGCTTTCACTGTTTTGTTCTTTTAGGGTTTGGTCCTTTTGGGGAGCACACCGTGAACGCCAGCTGGATTGCAGTCCAGGTAACTCGGGTATGAAGGGTAGGCATCATTCTTGGGGCTGGGCCCCCCCTGGCAACATTGGGCACCAAAGAAAGGAGGAATCTACAATGAGAACATTCCTGTGACGCTCCCTATGAAATATTTCAGTCTGATGTACACATCTTCCCAGATGGCAACCACTGTAGCGTACGTGTGTTGAGCGCTGCTCTGGGCCAGGTGTTCGCTGCAGCCCAGCACTCCGAATTTCACTCACAACTGCATGGTTCCAAGCAGTTATTCCTGCACCCACTTTACAGATGAGGAAACTGAGGCCCGGAGAGAATTATCTGAAGCCACACAGCCAGGAAACTGGAATGGCATTGCCTCAGAAGTGCCCCACGCCCCAGCTGTGTTTTGGCGGGGACCAGGCAGGGATATTGGGGGATGTGTTAGCCTTGGGGGGTGGTACCTCCTTGCAGCTGAGGGAAGAGAAAGCTGTGTATATTGGGCATAGGGGTGTCTTTCCTGCTCTCCTGAGCAGGGTGTCAACCAGTGAGCCTTCCAGTTTCTTTGTCAGAGGGGGCATTTCGAGGGACAGACTAGGAAACAATGGGCAGAGAGAAAGAGAGAAACATTTTCTCCTTATATAAGTCAGATCTGCAGAGACTGGAGCCAAACTCCAGTTAATCCTAGCCCATTAGCTGCTTGATTTAAAGCATTGCGTGCTTTCCACTCCAGAGCCCTGAATTTGGAGAAAAATTCAAGTTGAAACTTTGATGGGTCAACCCCTAATTGGAGCACCCCCACCTTTTTTTATCACCCCTACTCCAGACCTCAAAAATCTTAGCACCTTTTCAAAAAATTATCAGCCAGGGACAGGGTCCCGGGATCCTGCAGATGGGAGCATGTCCGAGCCCTTGCTCAGAGCACCCGCTCCCTGGAGCCCCAGACAAAAAGGAAACAGCGTGTTTCTGAAGACTTGTGTGTCTGGCTTTGTGCGAGTTTCAGACCGGAGCCTTCACGGGGCTGAGTGGACACAAAGCCGTGTGTCTGGATTCCTGGGCCCCAGACATGATCATCTGCATCTAAATAGGAGAAAAATCAATTAAACAATCTTTGGAAATCCCCCCTCCCAGCTTTGGGACTTGGAGGGGGGTGGGAGGATGGCCGCTTTTCAGGCTGCTGCCTGCGGGGAAGTACACCTTCTGTTTCTGCTCATCCCTCCAGACGTGGCCTCTGGAAGACTTCCCATTTTCTTCCTCAAGTTCATGAAACAAGAAGAGATTGTCCACTATTCCCCAGCTAAAAAGACACCAGCCTGCCCAGATCCGTTTGTTTCTGTTGTTGTGTGTGTTTTTTTTTAACTGGAGTGGTACAGATAACCTCTGAGTACCCACACTCGTGTAACTCCATGGAATATTAGCACGTGCACCTGTACGTCACCTGAGTCTGGATCAAGGTTTAGAACATTCCAGCCCCGTCTGCCCCTCTCAGCTACCCGCCTCCCCAAGATGCAAACCTCTCTGCTGCCTTTACTGCCACCACGTGCGTCTTGCCTGTGCTGGAACGCCGCTGGCCGTGCTTGTCCCCACTTGTCTGCACGATCCACCCAGGGGTTCGCGTGGGCACTCGTAGTTGCCCTGGAGAAAAGAGAGGTGCCCGTGGAACGAGTGCGGCTGTTGGATAGGTCCGGTCGGCACCGCGAGGAAACAGGCCTCGAGCGTGCTTGGGGTGGTCCGGGCTCCGGTGCAGGCTCGGGTCTGTCACCTGCGGCTGAAGGTGGGGGCTTGGCTACAGAGTGGGCGGCGTCACTTTCTGTCCCAACTGATTTTTCAGAAGCCCAAGTTGCCATCTGGAGAAGGCACCTCCTTCCCTCTCGGGACCAGCTGACTTCTCTCCCTGTCTGTCTCTCCTCCTCTCTCTCCACCTTTCTCTCTTTGTACCTGTGCCTCGCTCCCCGCCCTCTGCCTCTTTCAGTTTCTCTTGGCCTCTCTGGGCCTGTCTTTCTGTCTCTCCCCTTCTCTCTACTTCTCTCTCTCCATCTCTGCTTCTCTTTGTTTTTCTGTTTCTCTTGGCCTCCCTGTGAGGCTCTCTGTCTCTTCCTTTCCTGCCCCCTTTCTCTCTGTCTTTTGCTCCCCTTCCTTCATGTGACCTTCCTTCTACAGCCTTAGGAGAACCTCACCAGCCACGCAGGAGGGGGGAGTTCTGGGGACTGCGGGCTGACCCCACACTTGGGTCTTTCCCCAGGATGGGGCTCCTCAGCACCTCTTGCGGGGGAGGTGGGTTTTCACGTGTCCCGTCTCTCCCCGGTGGCCCGGGGCACCAGCTGCATGTCTCTTCCTCGGAGGCCCAGGCAGGTGTAGGTGTCAAGGGCCGGGACCCCTGGCTTGGGGCCGTCTGGAGCCTCCCTGCCCGAGCAGGCAAGGAGGAGCCGGGCCACAGTCCCGGTGACATCACAGGACAATGACTGCCACCGCGCGTCTAGACAGACCTGCTAAGGCTGTTAAGCAGGGAACAAAGAGGGTCTTTGTTGTGGGGTCGAGGGAATCGGTCAGACGCGTCCGAGCGGTGGAGTCTTGTCAGGTAGACGGGGTACAGACAATGCACCGCCTGGGACACCCGGCCGGTCCCTTCCCTTCACGGACATGCTCGGCACTGCTGCGAATTGTTGTGGGACTGGGGGTGTGCTGCCAGCCCCCCAGGAGAACCAGTTGGCCCTGTTGGAACAGAAAGTGTTTAGAAGCAAAGAATTGCGGGAGATTACTGGCCGCCCACCTCTCATAACTTCAGAGGAACTTAATAGCTGCTCTTTGACCTCCGTTACCCTTTTTAAAATTGGAGAATAATTTGCATAGAACGACATGTACTGATCTGCAGTATCCGCCTCACTTAGGAGAAGAGTGTTCATGCCCACGTCTCCAAGCTCCATTGCAGTCCACCTAGGGCAGTGGTTCTCAACCTTCCTAATGCCGCGACCCTTGAATACAGTTCCTCGTGTTGAGGTGACCCCCAACCATAACATTATTTTCGTTGCTACTTCATAACTGTAATGTCGCTACTGTGATGAATCGTCATGTAAATATCTGATATGCAGGATGTATTTTCATGGTTACAAATTGAACATAACTAAAGCATAGTGATTAATCACAAAAACGATATGTAATTATATATGTGTTTTCCGATGGTCTTAGGCGACCCCTGTGAAAGGGTCGTTCGACCCCCAAAGGGGTCGCGACCCACAGGTTGAGAACCGCTGACCTAGAATGTTCCCTCCTGTCTCCCACCGCCGCCGCCCCGCCCTCGTCCTGCCCCAGGGACAGCTGCCATCCTGAGCTCGGTCACCTTAGAGGAGTTTTGCTTGGTCTTGAATGTGTGGCACAGCCTCTGTGCCCCAGTGTGCCTGTTGCTTTTGCTCAGCCTGCTCTGGTGCAGGCGGGCAACTGGCTCTTTTCCTGATTCACCCCTCCTCCCACTGACAGCGGCATCCGGAGACTTCGGGGTCTGCTCCCTAAGAATAAGGCAGCAGCGGCGCTCCCGTCAGGGTCTTTGCCAAGAGGGGGATGGCTTGCTATGTGTGTGCATGTTCTCTGATGGGGGTTTTCCTAGTTCAGATTTTTCCCCAGTTGGGAAGGGGCTAGCTCGGCACCCAGAGAACATGAGGAACTCAGGTTCGATCACGAGGGTGACTCGTTCTGTGGCTCCCGGCTCATTTTCTACCGCTAAGGTGTGCGGGCGCGTGGCATCACGCTTATGGCGGAGAGGAGGGCAGAGAGGGTTTGCAGGGAGGGGCTGCCCAGAGCCGGGTGTCCGGCCTTGGCACATCCCATGTCATGGGGGCCACTGGGAGGGTTTCTGTCCCCAGTGATGATCGCTTGGATTGGTCACTAATCAAATTAGTAGCATCCCTGATCTCTGCCCTCAGAGGCGATGCCACCAAATTGACTTGCTTGGGCTTGTGAGGGGCTCAGTTTGGGACAACTTACTGACTGAGACTCTGAACAAATAAGTCCTCACTCAGCCTGAGAAATGGATTCTTTTAATTTCTGTACTTTTTCTTTTTTTTAGAGAGAAAGAGGAAGGGAGAGGGAGAGAGAGAAACATCGATTGGCTTCCTCCTGCCTGCCCCTGCTGGGGATCAAGCCTGCAACCTGGGCATGTGCCCTGACCTGGAATCGAACCCGAGACCTTTTAGTGCATGGGATGACACTCAACCAACTGAGCCACACTGGCCAGGTCAATTTCTGGGCTTTAAACCTATTTTCTGTTGCCAGAAAAGGCTGCCAGGGCGCAGGAAGAAGACATGGGGTAAGGCAGGAAAGCTCCAAGCAGTGAGGACAGGAGGGTAAGAGCAGGTGGGGTCATGGTTGGTGGGTCGTGAGGATGGATGAGATGATTTACCCTCGGCCAACATAAAGCCTTTGCTGGAGATGCCTCCCAGCCTGTGCGGAGAGGAAGCAACCATCTTTATCCCCCTTCAACTACATTTTTGACAAGTTATAAGAATCATACAAAGAAGTCTTTTCCATGCCCAGATCCCCCAATTCTTAGTATTATATTACGTTTGCTTTTTCTCTATAGAGAAGTAAATAAGAAGATAAATGTAATTTTTTTCTTGACTTCTTTTTTTTTTTATTGCTTAAAGTATTACAAAGGGTATTACATATGTGTCCATTTTTCCCCCCCGCCCTAGACAGTCCCCTAGCCTCCCCTATCCCCCGGTGTCTTATGTCCATTGGTTATGCTTATATGCATGCATACAAGTCCTTTGGTTGATCTCTTACCCCCCTACCTCCTGCACCCACCCTCCCCGGCCTTCCTGCTGCAGTTTGACAATCTGTTTGAGGCAGCTCTGCCTCTGTATCTATTATTGTTCAAAAGTTTATAATGGTCTCTATTATCCATGAATGAGAGATCATGTGGTATTTTTCCTTCATTGACTGGCTTATTTCACTTAGCATAATGCTTTCCAGTTCCATCCATGCCGTTGCAAATGGTAAGAGTTCCTTCCTTTTTACAGCAGCATAGTATTCCATCGTGTAGATGTACCACAGTTTTCTAATCCATTCATCTACTGATGGGCACTTAGGCTGTTTCCAGATCTTAGCTATGGTGAATTGTGCTGCTATGAACATAGGGGTGCATATATCCTTTCTGATTGGTGTTTCTGGTTTCTTGGGATATATTCCTAGAAGTGGGATCACAGGGTCAAATGGGAGTTCCATTTTCAGTTTTTTGAGGAAACTCCATACTGTCTTCCATAGTGGCTGCACCAGTCTGCATTCCCACCAGCAGTGCACAAGTGTTCCTTTTTCTCCACATCCTCTCCAGCACTTGTCGTTTGTTGATTTGTTGATGATACAGTCTGACAGGTGTGAGATGGTACCTCATTGTTGTTTTGATTTGCATCTCTGGGATGATTAGTGACTTTGAGCATGTTTTCATATGTCTCATGGCTTTCTGAATGTCCTCTTTTGAAAGGTGTCTATTTAGGTCCTTTGCCCATTTTTTGATTGGATTGTTTATCTTCCTTTTGTTAAGTTGTATGAGTTCCCTATAAATTTTGGAGATTAGGCCCTTATCAGATATGTCATTGGCAAATATGTTTTCCCACACAGTGGGTTTTCTCGTTGTTTTGTTGATGGTTTCTTTTGCTGTCCAGAAGCTTTTTATTTTGATGTAGTCCCATTTGTTCATTTTTTCTTTAGTTTCAAGTGCCCTAGGAGCTGTATCAGTGAAGAAATTGCTTCGGCATATGTCTGAGATTTTGTTGCCTTTGGATTCTTCTAGAATTTTTATGGTTTCCTGTCGTACATTTAAGTCCTTTATCCATTTTGAGTTTATTTTTGTGTATGGTGTAAGTTGGTGGTCTAGTTTCATTTTCTTGCATATATCTGTCCAATTTTCCCAACACCATTTATTGAAGAGACTATCTTAGCTCCATTGTATGTTCTTGCCTCCTTTGTCAAATATTAATTGAGCATATTGGTTCGGGCCGATTTCTGGGCTCTCTATTCTATTCCATTGATCTGTATGCCTATTCTTGTGCCAGTACCAGGCAGTTTTGAGAACAGTGGCTTTGTAATACATCTTGATATCTGGTATTGAGATCCCACCTACTTTGTTCTTTTTCAGGATTGCTGCAGCTATTCGGGGTTTTTTCTTGACTTCTAAGTCATTTTTTATTGTGGTGAAATATACATAATGTAAAATTTACCTCAGTTATTTTTTTTTTAAATATATTTTATTGATTTTTTACAGAGAGGAAGGGAGAGAGATAGAGAGTTAGAAACATCGATGAGAGAGAAACATCGATCAGCTGCCTCCTGCACATCTCCTACTGGGGATATGCCCACAACCCAGGTACATGCCCTTGACCGGAATCGAACCCGGGACCCTTCAGTCCACAGGCCGACGCTCCATCCACTGAGCCAAACCGGTTTCGGCACCTCAGTTATTTTTTAAATGTATTTTTTCCATTGATGTTTTTTTTTTTTTTTATATTTATTGATTCTTTACAGAGAGGAAGGGAGAGAGACAGAGAGCTAGAAACATCGATGAGAGAGAAACACCGATCAGCTGCCTCCTGCACATCTCCCACAGGGGATGCGCCCGCAACCCAGGTACATGCCCTTGACCGGAATTGAACCCGGGACCCTTCAGTCCGCAGGCCAACGCTCTATCCACTGAGCCAAACCGGCCTCGGCTGATGTTTTTATATATGTATATTTTTATTTCAGAGAGGGAGATAGAAACATCAGTGATGAGAGGGAATCAGTGATTGGCTGCCTCCTGCACGCCCCACACTGGGGATGGAGCCACAACCCAGGCCTGTGCCCTTGGTCCGTAGGCTGATGCTCTATCCACTGAGCCAAACTGGCTAGGGCTCAATGATTTTTTTTTTAAACTTATTATTGATTTCAGAGAGGAAAGGAGACGGGGAGAGATGAAATAGAAGCATCAATGATGAGAGAGAATCATTGATCAGCTGCCTCCTGCACGCCCCCTACTGGGGATCTAGTCCACAACCTGGACCTGTGCCCTGACGGGGAATCAAACTGGCAACTTTTCTGTGCACCGGATGACGCCCAACCAGCTAAGCCACACTGGCCAGGGTGGTGTGATATGATTTTAGATTCTGCCTTGGGGGTCAGGAGGCTGGGACAGTGTGGGGCAGAACACAGTGGGACGTGGTCTCCAAATCGAGTTGACAAACAAAATTCAGGTGTCTCCAGCCAACCTCAAGCACATGGTGGTCTGTCCGTTTGTGTGGCCATAACAATCACTTCAGTGTGTAGAAACTGGGTAAATGTTTATGAAATCGGGGAGCTGAAATGGTGGTCACCGATCTGAAACCTCCCTCGCTTCTCAGGGGTTTGACCGGGTGGAAAGCGATCTGGTCAGGTGGGAGTCCTGATTGCATGCTGGCCAGCACGTGCCCGCTCTGTCTCTGCGTCTCAGATCCTTAACGAATGTCTTCTCTGGTCCCGTTGCACAGTCAGTCCAGACAGTCAGGGTGTAGATGGCAGGGGAGCTCGAAGAATGCAAATATGAATGACCACAAAAAATGATTGTGGGAGAAATGAAATATTTTACAAAGTTTCTCTTTAGTGTATTTTAATGTTTTAAAATCCATTTCAGCCCGGCCAGTGTGGGTCAGTGGTTGACCATTGACCTATGAATCAGGAGGTCAAGGTTCGATTTCTGGTCAAGGCACCTGCCCGGGTTGCGGGCTCAATCCCCAGTGTGGGGTGTGCAGGAGGCAGCCGATCGGTGATTTTTCTCTCATCATTGATGTTTCTTTCTCTCCTCTCCTTTCCTCTTTCTCAAATTAATAAACACATATTAATAAAGACATTTTTTAAAATATATTTTATTGATTTTCCACAGAGAGGAAGGGAGAGAGATAGATAGTTAGAAACATCGATGAGAGAGAAACATCGATCAGCTGCCTCCTGCACATCCCCCACTGGGGATGTGCCCGCAGCCCAGGTACATGCCCTTGACCGGAATCGAACCTGGGACCCTTCAGTCCGCAACCGACGCTCTATCCACTGTGCCAAACCGGTTTCGGCAAGACATATTTTTAAAAAATAAAATCAATTTCACACAGGGCATAACCCCCACAACCAACTGTCCCAGCAACAGCCTGCAGCTCACTGTGCCCCAGGGTTTGGGGTGTAGGGTTGCACTCTGCCCTCATCTGTCCAGCTGTGGGATATCTCTGGGGGTCCTTCCGGGCCCCACAAGTCACCGGGCTTGATGAGAGGGAAGGGGTTCCAGTTCCTGGTGTTGGCATTTGCGACCCCCCCCCACGCCCACACACTCATCATGCCCACCCACCCTCCAGGGGTCCTCGCTCCCAGGTGACCTGCTGCCCCCTCTTTGGGGAGCAGTTTGGAATTATCTGTCAGTGAGGAGAGATCTGCTTTCCCAGGCGTCAGATGCCTCCAGGGTAAACTGCAGTGATTGGGTGTGGCGTTGGGCAGCAGGGATAGCAAGGTCAGGCGATGCTGGAGAAGATGCAGGAACTCACCTGTGGCAGATTCCCGGAGGCCGGTCACACAAATGCTGCACCTGGGACCCGCCCACGGCCCTGGAGAATGCCCCCTGGCAGCAGCATTTCCAAACCACTGCATGAGATCTGAGGACAATGTGAACTAGCTCGACTGAACATCATTATTTGGAGTATTAATTCGACTATGAAGAATGCCCAGGTCTTCATATTGAGCTGAAGTCTTCATCCCCAAATATCTCTGCCCCCCTCTGGGTGCCGGGCTAGCCGGCTCACTGTTCCTCCAGCGATCTGGTTCCGGTGCCTTGGGCTGGCCAGGTGGTAGGCTCCGCCCACCAGGAGTTAACAGGCAGACCCTTGGTGGAAAGCATCGGCGTTTCCCCAGAAAAGTGTGTACGCTGTAACCCCTAGCCCTGTTTGTATGCATACAATTCATGATGTTCTTAGGCCACCTCCTGCCCAAGATGGTTAGAGGCTCCCTAAGGAGTTGGGAAGCCCCTGCATATGAATGCTGAGCTCCTGCTATATACCACCCACCAAGTCTATGCATAATTCTTATCAGGTGTAACCAGGGAAAGTGTAGTAACAGCAAAAACAGTAGTAACAGTGGCAACATTATTTGAACTCTGTTTGGAACTCTTGGTGTGAATTTGTTCATTTAATTCTTATAAGCACATTGTGAGGTAAGTACTTTTTTTAATCCCCATTTTACAGATGAGAAGACTGAGGCTCAGAGAGGTTAAGTAACATGCCCAAGGTCGCATCGGCAGGGTTCACACCCAAGAGCCTCGCTCCAGAGGCTGCAACATCACAGCCCTGCCGCTCCTGGGCGTGCAGATAGAGTTCCAGGCGAGCGGGTGGGGGAGGGGATGAGGGGAGAGCTTTGGGGTAGACCAGCCCACTTGCCTACCAACTCTGCCCAGAGTCAGGACACCCGCCTGTTTTCTGACGATCGGTCAGTTTATCCCCACGGAACACCTTATTGCTGTGCGACCGAATGCTCTGACACCCCTCTCCCTCGATTCCAGGAGCTGGAGAAGCTGGGCCTTGGCGACAGCGTGGACCTGCACGTGTATGAGATTCCCGTCGAGTACAAGACGGTCCAGAGGCTCATCCCCGCCCTGTGGGAGAAGCACAGCCCACAGGTGAGCCGGGCAAAGGCAGCTGCTTGCTTATCGGCCCGGAGATGGGCGCCCAGCCGGGGTGATTTATGGGGCTTTGTTCCTGCTTTGATCTCATGCAGTCAGCATTTTAAAAAATCATTGAGACGTTTTACACTTTTTTTGGTGCCCAACCCCCCAAATCTGATAGTTTTTACACTTGACTGTACATCTCAGTTGGCACCAGCCACATGACAAGTAGCTGCCGATATTTTCAGTGTTCGCATAGTTTCTTACAGGGCCCCGTCTGTGTGTAAGCATACACACCAGTAACTGATGGTTGAAGTTACACTGGAGTCAGTTTCGTATCCTGCTTTTTTTTTTTTTTTTAATTAAATCTTTATTGTTCAGATTATTACATTTGTGCCTCTTTTTTTCCCCCCCATAACTCCCCTCCTCCCAGTTCCCGCCCCACCCTCCGCCCTCACTCCCCACCCACTGTCCTCATCCATAGGTGCACGATTTTTGTCCAGTCTCTTCCCACATCTCCCACACCCCTTTCCCCCCCAAGAATAGTCAGTCCATTCCCTTTCTATGTCCCTGATTCTATTATAATCAACAGTTCATTCTGTTCATCAGATTATTTATTCACTTGATTCTTAGATTCACTTGTTGATAGATGCATATTTGTTGTTCATAATTTGTATCTTTACCTTTTTCTTCCTCTTCCTCTTCTTAAAGGATACCTTTCAGCATTTCATATAATCCTGGTTTGGTGGTGATGAACTCCTTTAGCTTTTCCTTATCTGTGAAGCTCTTTATCTGACCTTCAATTCTGAATGATAGCTTTGCTGGATAAAGTAATCTTGGTTGTAGGTTCTTGGTATTCATCACTTTGAATATTTCTTGCCACTCCCTTCTGGCCTGCAAAGTTTCTGTTGAGAAATCAGCTGACAGTCGTATGGGTATTCCCTTGTAGGTAACTGAGTTTCTTTCTCTTGCTGTTTTTAAGATTCTCTCTTTATCTTTTGCTCTTGGCATTTTAATGATGATGTGTCTTGGTGTGGTCCTCTTTGGATTCCTTTTGTTTGGGGTTCTCCGCGCTTCTTGGACCTGTAAGTCCATTTCTTTCACCAGGTGGGGGAAGTTTTCTGTCATTATTTCTTCAAATAGGTTTTCAATATCTTGCTCTCTCTCATCTTCTGGCACCCCTATAATTCTGATGTTGGTACACTTGAAGCTGTCCCAGAGGCTCCTTACACTATCCTCGCATTTTTGGATTCTTTTTTCATTTTGCTTTTCCGGTTGGATGTTTTTTGCTTCCTCGCATTTCAAATCATTGACTTGATTCTTGCGCTCCTCTGGTCTGCTGTCGGGCGTCTGTATAATATTCGTTATTTCAGTCCGTGTATGCTTAATTTCTAGTTGGTTCCCCAATATAAGATCGAGGGTCTTATTAGTTTTCGTGTAAAGCTCATTAAGTTTATCGGCAGCTTCTAAACAGTTCTTGAGAGACCTTAAAAGTGTGGTTCTGAACTCTATATCTTCCTTTGACAATTTTGTCCTGTTTCTTTGTCTCCGCATTTTGTTATGCTTCCTTGGTGCACCCCCTAGTGGTCTTTGTTCGCAGTCTTATAATTAAATCTTGATTGTTGTAGTTAATCCCAGGGAGGGTTTGACCTCCAGGCCAAGTGGCTATGAGAATCAGCTGTGTCAGCAGTGAGAGAACTTCTGTCCTCTAGGGAGGTGCTAATCTAGCCTTTGCCTGAGGCTATCCGGCAAATGCCTCTGTGCAGGGCTTGGGCGGGGCGGGTCGCACAGGATCAACAGGGTGGGCCGGAGAGAGCAGTTATGGCGGCTCTCAGTCCTGTCCCCAGGGGCTCTGCCTCTCTGAGTCCCAGCACCCGCTGCAAAGCTCCGAGAGAAAGCTGCACTCGCTCTGACCGAAGCCAGACAGTCCTGCTTCTCCCGTTTGAGTATGGGTCCCCAAAGACTCGCCTGTATCTGGAGCTCAGAGTCTGCGACTCCCTCCCGATTGAAAACAACAAACGCGCCCTCCGCCGCCAGCCCGCTCCGCACACTCCGCACCTCAGAATTTGACTTCAGCACTGTGCCTCCTCTGAGTGTCCGTGTGCGTTTCTCTTTCCTCCTAGTTGTAGGACTTCCACTCAGCCAGCGTTCCTGTGGTTCTGGGCGATGTCCCTTCCGTTTTTTGGTTTCACTTTTGAAGTAGTTGTTCAAAGCAGCAAACTCCGGCGTTAACCTATGCCGCCATCTTGGTTCTCCCCTCGTATCCTGCTTTTCATAAATATTTTATCATGAGCATTTAATCACCTAGGTCATTAAAAATTCTCCCTAACCATTATTTTAATCGCTGGGTAATTTTTAATAATTAATATAACCATTCTCTTATAATTGGGTGTGCTACTTGTTTCCATTTTTATAAGTAACACGGAAGTGAGCATTGAAAGACTATTACATCTTTGATTATCTTTAGGCTACATTCCTAAAAGCGATACGTGGCCTTTTGCATTTGGCAATATGTCTTGGAGATCATTCCTTACAGAACTGCTTTGGGCATTTTAGCAGCTACACGGTAGTTCATAATTTATTTAACCAGCCCACACGAATAGCTAATTACGTGTTTTCCAGTATTTGATTGTATTAAAAGGCTACGGAAACATCCTTGCATGTTTCACATCCTTGTACGTTGCACTTGGCATACCCTTCTGCAGTGGTGACTGTGGGGTCTATTCCAGCAGAAGAGGTCAGACGGTGTAACCCCCGTGGAGCCCAGCAAGGCTGCCACCCTCCCCTTGACCTGAGGGCCCCCCTAGTCCCAGGGACAGACCCTGTGAAGCCCTGCCTGTCTGTCTGCAGCTGGTGGTGCATGTGGGCGTGTCGGGCATGGCAACCACAGTCACGCTGGAGAAGTGCGGCCACAACAAGGGCTACAAAGGGCTGGACAATTGCCGCTTCTGCCCCGGCTCCCAGTGCTGCGTGGAGGACGGGCCCGAGAGCATCGACTCCATCATCGACATGGACGCCGTGTGTAAGAGGGTCACGACGCTGGGCCTGGACGTGTCGGTGACCATCTCGCAAGATGCCGGCAGGTAGGGCTCCGTGGGGTGGGTGTGAGCGGGGTTTCCCTCCTCCACTGGCCCAGGCCGGGGCTGAGCAAGCCAAGTGTGTTGACGTTGGCCTCTGAGGGCTGAAGGCTCACCATTCGTAAACCACAGAACAAAGGATATACTCTTAACAGGTCGCACCGATGCTGCTTCCGGAGCTCATTACGCATGGATCTGCCCCCTTCTCCCCACCCCGTCCCTGCGTCTCCCATCTGGGTGCTGCTCCCGCCAGCTCCCTGCTGTTCCTCCCGCCAGTCCTCCCCCAAGCAGTCTATTTCTATACTAGTTTTCCTGCCGCTGCTGTAACAAAACCACACACAGAAATTTATTCTCTCCCAGTTCTGGAGGCTGGACGTCCAAAATCAAAGGGTCAGCAAGGTCCATTCCTTCTCGAAGCTCTGAAGAGAGTCTGTTCCCTGTCTCTCTCCTGACCTGTGGCGGCTGCCAGCGACCCTTTGCGTTTCTTGGCTTGTAGATGTGTCACCCCAATCTCTGCCTCTGTCTTCCTATGGCCTTTTTTTTGTTTTAAATCCTCACCCGAGGATATTTTTCAATTGATTTTTAGAGAGAGTGGAAGAGAGAGGAAAAGACAAAGAGAAATATTGATGTGAAAGAAACACATTGATTGGTTGCCTCCTGCACGAGCCCCGACCAGGGCCCAGGCCAGGGAGGAGCCTGCAACCGAGGTACATGCCCTTGACCGGAATGGAACCTGGGACCCTTCAGTCCACAGGCCGACTGGCTAGGGCCATATGGCCTCCTTATAAGGACACCGGTCATTGGATTTAGGACCCACCCTAGTCCGGTATGACCTCCTGTTACCTAATTACATCTGCTAAACCCCCATATCCAAGTAAGGTCTCATTCTGAGGTTCCAGGTGAACATGAATTTGAAAGGAAGACTATTACAGGTCTTTTATAAGTTTAGGTCAGATGATGTCTCTTCCTTGCTGAATCCTCCCTGAAGCTCCCACTGCACCTGGAATAAAATCCCAGTCTCTCCCCACCATCCCCAGGTGCTATGTGGTCAGGCCCCTACCCACTCCTCCACCCTCATCTGCCTCCACTCTCTCCTTACCCATTGCATCCCAGACCCACAAACCAGCCTCCTCCTGTCCCTGCTCACTCTAGCCTCAGGGCCTTTGCACTCGCTGTAGCCTCTGCCCAAACTTGCCTCCCTCCGACGAGGCCTCTTTCAGGTCTCAGCTCCAACGTGTTGCCTCCTTAGCGAGGCCTCCTCTACCTCCCAGACCAAGCTGTGTCCTCTGTTCCACTCCCTCTCAGCATCTGGCACCTGGATTTCTCAACACGTCTCACACGTCTCCATCCCAAAGGCAGCAGGTGACAGATTCAGCTGACGAGTGACTGAATTTCTTATCCGTCTCCTTTTAAAACCAGCTTTAAGTTGCACAGACAATTCTACGCTATGTTCTCGTATGTTCCCATTGTGAAAAATTCTCTTGCCCTCACTCCTTCCCCCTAGTGACCTCTCTGTTAAGCGAGAGACTTAAATTCTGAGCCCTCCTATCACCTCCACGTCTCCATCCGTGTCTAGAGCACTTGGCATGCCGCTGTGGCATTTTGTCCCGTTTTGCTTTGCTTTTATGTGGACGGGGTTACGGGGCATGGCGTTTCCCGAGCATCACCTCCCTCGGTTTCACTTACGGACGCACGTCTGGGCCTTCCTTCGTGAGTTCTTTGTCTTCCTCTGGAGCTACCACGTGCCTTGGAGCCGGTTGCGTAGTTTTCCACCGTGTGGATAAACCGAAGTTTATTAGGCCACCCTTCCGTCAGCGGACCTTTAGCTTGTGTCTTCGTCTGTTTGAGTTGCAATAACCAAATACCACAGACTGGGGGCGCTTGTCAACAACAGAAATGTGTTGCTCACCGTTCTGGAGGCTGGGAAGTTCAAGGTCAAGGAAGGCCCTCCTCCAGATGGCTGGCTCCTTGTGTGTCCTCACACGGGGGAGGAGCAAGAGAGCTCTCTGAGGTCTCTGTTAAAAGGTCACCAACGCCAGTGATGAGGGCCCTCACTTCCCAGAGACCCCACCTCTTAATACCATCACATTGGGAATGAGAGCTTCACATATGAATTGTGTGTGCGGGGTGGGGGTGGGGGTGCAGACGGGACACACACACACACACACATTCGGACCCTAGCAGGTTGCTTCCTGTTGTCCTGTGTTATACACACACTGCAGCGAACACCTTGTTTATCTTCCTGTGCAGCTGGCTCCTGAAGGTAGGTTCTAAGAACTGGAACCGTCAGTTTGTAAAGGCCGTGCCTTCGTCATTATGCGAGCCTGCCAAAGCGCCTTCCCCCGGGGCAGTTTACGTCCACACTAGCAGCGTGTCACACTGCCCACGTCCCCACATACGTACCAGCACCGGGAGTTCACAGGTTGTTTTTGTGTGTGTGTTTTCATTTTGCCAACCTGGGAAGGGAGAGCAGTACTCCCTCCCCCTTGAGGATTTCCGGTGGGATCGGGTGTCTTACAGGAGGTTTGGATGGAGGCTGTCCTGTTAGTCTGACTGTGTTTTGCTCTCCCGCCTGCCCCTATGTCCTGCGGCTTAGGTACCTCTGTGACTTCACCTACTACACCTCTCTGTACCAGAGTCACGGCCGCTCAGCCTTTGTCCACGTGCCTCCGCTGGGCAAGCCGTACAACGCAGACCAGCTGGGCAGGGCGCTGCGGGCCATCATCGAGGAGATGCTGGGCGTCCTGGAGCAGTCCGAAGACAGAATCCACTGTCGCCACGAACACTAAGAGCCACCCAGGCCTCCCGAGGCCTCATCCTACCAGGGACCCAGGAGGAGGCAAACTTTCAGCCGGTGATCTGATTCGGATCAGATATTTCTGTTTACACACCTCCTTTCCCTTTTGATCTGCAAACGTGCTGATTGATTTGAACGGGCTGCTGAAGAGTGTTTCTCTGTTTCCCTTGGCATCTGGGGAGGTGGCCGTGATGTCCGGAGCCCCTTGGGTGCAGATTTCCGAAGAGAATCCTGATTGGGTTTATCTCCACGCCGCGATCCCACAGCTGGGCCACCTGCGCGCCTGCTCCTGAGGGCTCCGGTGACGGGATTTCGGAGTTCCCGCCGTCCCATCACTGGATTTTCCCAACCGTGAAAGCCTCTCCGAGAGGCTGCCCTGACCCATGTCCCCACAGCTTGGACAGCCGTGGGCTATGCTGTGACTTTGTTATTTTCAAAATTCTATTCTCTCTCTCTCTCTTTTTTAAATTAATTGTTGAGAGAGGGAGAGAGAAGGGGGGGGGAGAGAGAAACCCTGACTTGTTGTTCCACTTATTTATGCACTCATCGGTTGCTGTTTGTACGTGCCCTGACGGGGGATTGAACCCGCAAACCTTGACATATCCGGGCGATGCTCTAAACAAATGAGCTACCCGGCCAAGGCCTTACTCTCTTTTTTAAGACAATAGTGCTAGTTTGGGCACAGAGTACTTTATATTCCCTTTGGTTAAAACACAGGCTTCAGCCAACAACGAAAGTGTCTTTTCTTTTTCCTGGGGTGCAGCCCCTTCTGCCTCCTGTCCGGAGCACGGGACCTGCATCTTCGGTCGGGGGCTGACTCTGACCGTGCTTGGGTTTGGAGACGGGGTGGGGGAGGGTCTGCTGCCCCAGGAGGCTGAAGGGCTTGCGGACCCTTTCAACACCCAAGCTGTGAGCTCTGGAGCGGGCCCCCCGGCAGAAAGGCCGACTTTGCCATCTTGGCATGTACGTGATTTTTTTTGTTGTTTTTTAATATGTAAAAATTTGTAGCAGCTGAAAACCCACCCACATCTGGCCTGGATTTTGGAGCTTTGGTGCTAGGGGCAAGCTTCTTGTTTTCCTTTAGGGGGCGCCCAAAGCCGGGCCTGGGGCTGGAGTTTGCCGAGCTCCTGTGTGTGCTGGCGCAGTGACCAGCGGGCTTTTGTGGCGATGGTTTTTGGCGTCGCACCCCGATTCAGGAGTGAATTGTTACCACCCTCCCTGGTGGCTTTGGACGTACAGCCAGGGATGAGCGTGGCATTTCCCAGGAGGCAACTACCTTCAGCTGTCCCTTGGCATCGTCAGGACAGGGCGGTGGCAGCAACCAGGAAGCCGATCGAGAAAAAAATACATGTTTTGGAAGAATTCCCTTTTTTGGGAGAACATGTGGTTTTATCATTTCCCTAAGTGCGAAGCAAACCAGAATCTGACGCTGTATCGGATCCCGTCGATATCCCGACATGCAGGTTTCTGCTTGTTTTTAATTTCTTACTTACTGATTTTTAGAGAGAGAAGAGGGGAGAGAGAGAGAAACGTCGATTTGTTGTTCCGCTTATTTACGCACTCCTTGATTGATTCTTGTATGTGTCCTGACTGTCGATGGAGCCCACAGTCGTGGTGTATCAGGATGATGCCCCAACCAACCAAGCTACCTGGCCAGGGCTATTTTTAATTAGTTATTTATTTTTTAAAAAAAGGAGAGTGAGAAAGAGAGAGAGAGAGAGAGAGAGAGAGAGAGAGAGAGAGAGAGAGAGATACATCAGTGCGTTCTTCGTCTTATATATGCATGTATTGGTTTATTCCGGCATGTGCCTTGACCAGGGACCGAACCCACAGCCTTGGCGTATCAGGACGACACTCTAACCAACTGATCTACCCGGCCAGGGCCAGTCTTGTTTTTTAAATAGTTGATATTTTTATTCTGTTTTCTTAAACATTTACCTTCTTTCCCTCCTGTTCCAGTGCCGGGGTGGTTCCTGCCTCTGCAGAGCTATGTGGACTGGGAACCAGGTTGATGGGTTTCTGAGTTAGAGGCATTTTCTGACCCCTGAGCTTTCTCTGGAGGAGGAAAGGGGACGCTGGTGGAAGGCGTGGAGAGGGTGCTTGGCTGTGGGCGTAGACTGTGGCCAGCAGGTAGAAATGATTGGGCCTCTGCTTCCCCCTCCATGCCAGCCCTCCCTCTGCCAGAAATGTCCCCTCCATGTCCCCGGTCTGAGTTTGGGGGTCTCCTGAGGAATCTGGGTGTGCGGGATATAATTGCATCTGCTCCCTCACCTGTCTTCTGTGGGCAGAATTGTGGCTCTTTTGAATGTGGGGGGCTCAAGGCTTGGGGGGGCGTAGAGGTCCTATTCATAACATCAAGTTCCATCTAGCTCTGCTCCCCAAAGATCTGATTTTGGGGGCTCTGAGGAGAAAATGAATCTTGGCAGGACGGGGAAGGAGGTGAGGGCTGGAGGTGAGCCAGGGCCAATCTTAGCTGGGTACCTACTGGAACCCAGGCACCCCCCAAAGTCCACATTTTCATCTTTCTTTTGTCCTCATTTCACCTCTCTGTTTAAAGCATCCTGAGATTTAGCAGCTGAGAGACGTAACTTATTGTCTGATCATTGTCAAGTGTGTGTGTGCCATTTTTGTGTTCCCGCATTTATTTGTTTTAGATTTCCTCGAGTTGGATCGGAATCCTGTCCTTGTCCATGATACAGCACATATAGCTCATTTTTATTTAATCAGACAGCTATTAAATATTTCACTCATTCCCTGACAGGTTTTTTTTTTTTTTCCTGTTTTGAATTTTTTTTTTTAAATATATTTTATTGATTTTTTACAGAGAGGAAGGGAGAGAGATAGAGAGTCAGAAACATCGATGAGAGAGAAACATCAATCAGCCGCCTCCTGCACATCTCCTACTGGGGATGTGCCTGCAACCCAGGTACATGCCCTTGACCGGAATCGAACCTGGGACTTTTCAGTCCGCAGGCTGACGCTCTATCCACTGAGCCAAACCGGTTTCGGCTGTTTTGAATTTTTAAAACTTTTTCTTTTGGGTCAGCTCATCCATTCACTCCATGTTATGTCTTGTCTGCGTTTGTTGGGTGTCGGACCAAAATGTTTTTGTGTAAGACGAGAGGGCCAGGTTCCCTTCCTCTCCCTTGTCGTTTTCAGAGCCTCAGATTGGGGCACAGAATGGGACAGACGGGTGGGTCTGTGGAAGGGGTGCAGCTGTCAGGTGTGGAGGAGCATGATGCCAGAAGAGGTGGGTGTGACAGAGCTAATGGTGGAAAGTTAGCCGAGGGATGTGGTGTGAAGGCTGGTGGGGGGCGGTGAGAAGTGATGCTGGGGGTCTCATATGGAAACTGAAGGGGCCGCTGTGGGGGGTGCTGAGGTGGGGAACGGGGAGGGAGTGTGATTTGGGTGTCTGGGTTAATATGCTAGAGCCTCTGCACCCCATACCTTGATTCTTCTCTCAGCTCCTTTGGCTCCCCCACCCCCTCCAAAAAGAAGGTCAGTGGTGTGTGCATGAGTACGTAGCTCGAAAAAGAAAGAAGTTGGTGGAAAGAAAGAAGAAAGACAAAGAAAGAAAGAAAGAAAGAAAGAAAGAAAGAAAGAAAGAAAGAAAGAAAGAAAGAAAGAAAGAAAGAAAGAAAGAAAAGGAAGATGGAAAGAAGGAGGGATTTGAGTTGGTGTTCTGGGCAGGTGCCACTTGGCCTACCTGGTCCAGTCAAGGAGCAGCCAGGGGCCCCTGGCCACTGAGAGAGACAGGGCCAGGCAGGGGGCAACATCATGGCTTCCTACTCAGCGCCAAGTCTTTGGCGAGAGTGTCAGATTGCAATCGTTTCAGCAGGGAAAATCATTTTCAGCTGCCCTGCTGGAAACTTCTACCAGGACGGGCCCGCTCGGGACAGCTGGAAAAGTAGATTCAAGATACCGTATTATTATCTTAGAAGTCTCTGCTGGGAAGCTAGGCCAGCTGGGGGGGTCGGGGGGGCCTTGTGCACCAGCACTCCTGTGCCCCTTGGGAGTACCCAGGTTGGGGAGGGGAGCTGCTCAGGGAAATCTGCCCACCACACCAGCCTCTTTTTTTGCTGCCACTGTCTAGACGGTTGACCTTTGACCTCTCCGCCCCTTGGCGTGTCTGAGCCAGAATGCTCCTTCAAGGACGGTGGGACAAAGCTCCATTCTTCACCGTGTCCCCAGCCTCCACCTGGAGACCAAGCCTGCGGCCACGTGGGGCACTCTCCAATGGTGGTCGGAGGGGCAGGGCGCCTTAGTGCCAGGTTGCCGCCCTCAGTCCTCCTGGCTATGAATCCATGATATCCGTGGACTTGGAGGAACCAAAAAGGGCTTTTTTCCCCCCACATCCCAGATGAAGTTTCCCTTCTCCAGGCACAAGTGCCTTGCGAGGGCTTGGGGCTGCCGCTGGGTGAGAAAGCATGTTCAAGGCCAGGGTCCCGCTCGGACCCATGGCAGATTGGCTGTTTGGGGTGCGGGCCATGTGCCAATGTTGCATCTTGAAGGTCAGTACCTAGGTGGGTGGTGGACATGCCTGCCAAGAGGCCCTGTCCCCGGTGCAGGGGCAGTTGTCACAAGCTGGGTTTCTGGGGCTCCCAGACCTCGAGTGGCTCCCCACTCCGAATATCCGTTTCTCCTCTTCCCACTCCTCACCCAAGCCTTTCCTTCAGAGGTGCCCGCCTCTCCCATGGGAATGGGGCGCGGAGAGGGGGCAGGATCCCTTCTCTGGGAGTTGGCCTGGCTCCCGAGTGCCCATTCGCAGGGGGGCGCCTGGGGGGAGCCGCTCTCCGGTCCTATACACTTCATCTCCAGGAAATCCCAGAGGAAGCCGGTGCGGAACAGGCTCAGCTCCCAAGGCCCGTGGAGTCCCCAGAACCCTGGGAGGTGCCACCTGGGTCCTGGGAGCGTTGGCTTTCCACCTGCCCACGGGGTGCCCGGCTTCTAGGCCTCCCCCCAACATCTCAGGCTTCTATCTTGTCCTAAATCGCTCCAGGAAAAAACTTTCCTGCCCCCGGTGACCGTGTCTTCTGTCTCCAACAGAGGACCCTGCACCCCAGGTGGCTTCTCCCTGACCCCCTGAGTTCCCGTCAGTGCCTTGTCTGAAACCCTCACGCCTGGGGCTCCCCGCCAAGGAAGTGTCTGCCAGATTTTACTGGGGGGCGGGGCCCTGGGAGACCCCAAACTTGACACCCCAAAAGCAAATAAATCAGTTGAGATGTGATTTCTTGCGTGTCTGTGTGAGAAGTTGGCATCCACTGGGGTCGCCTCCAGCGTGGGGGCATCGGTGGGCCGAGGGGCCCCAAATCGCCAGACTCTCCCTCCTTGGCGTGTCACCTGGGGCCGGATTTGTGGCCATTGCTCCCAGTGTGCTGAGGGGATGAGGAGAGGGTTCTGTTCTGGTGCACAAGGGGCGGGGAGCTCCTCACGGTCACGCTGCCAGTGGGACTTGAATCCTGAGTGTGCTGTCGGCAGCATGGGTAGACTTCTCACTCACACAGCCCTGTGTGTGGGGTGCCATTGCCACCTTTACAGATGGAGAAACTGAGGCTCTGCCGGTGGACCCCCTGCCCCCCCCCCCCCGTGTCCTGGGCAGAGAGGGGGGGCTGGAATGTGACCTCGGGCTGGCATCCCTAAAGCTGATCAGCCTGAAGACTGAAAACAGGACTCGGTCGTCTCCCCATGTCTGTCCTCAGCAGGAAGGAGGAAACGCCCGTCAGCGGCCGTCAAAGCATAGCCCTTTGAGGCCAACGGGGCTTCAGCAATCAGGACAATGTCTTGTCTCCGGAAATGTGGGTTCCAGGGGAGGAGGCAACTGCTCACAGTCCTGGGCACCCAGGACTTTTGCCCTCCAAGAGGGGGCGTCCATGGCCAGTGACTGTTCCTAAGGCTGCTCTTCTCTGGGCTCTGGGGTGTGGGCTGCAGCCCCAGGAGTGCCCTCTAGTGGCTCCTGTGGCCAGTGGGGGGGCGGTGATACTCTGTATGTCCTGTTTTTTTAGAGAAAGAAAGAGTGAGAGGGAAACATTGATTGGTTGCCTTCTGTATGCACCCTGACCAGAGTCTGAACCCGCAACCTAGGTAAGGGCCCTGACTGGGAATCAAACCCACAACCTTTTGGGACAACGCTCCAACCGAGTGAGCCACCCCACCAGGGCCTGGGTGTCCTTTTCAAATGGGGGATCGCTCCCCAGTTTCTGAAAACCTCCCCTGACTTCCCCTGGCTGTTCTGCCCATGAAAAGCCCTGACAACACCCTTGTGTTGCAGGCCAAGAGACAGGCTGTGTGTGGCCGGGAGCCGGTGGTCCCAGGACACGGTGTGCGTGAGGATTGTGGGAGAGGCACCAGGCCAGTGGCACGGGACCCCGAGGCCTGGGGAGAGGCTTGCGTGTCCTTCTAAGGACCATGAGACGTGAGGGGAGGGCTCATTTTGCTTCCTTGAGCCGCAGTTTCTCCATACTCATGGAGCTTTGGTAGAATTCAGTGAGATTCTGCTTTTATAGTCCTTAGCTGGGTGCCGGGGGCATAGTAGTTGCTTAATAATTACAAATATATTTACCTCCTCCTCCAGGAAGCCCTCCTTTCTGTACCTCCTCGGACTGCCACCATTGCCTGGATGCGCCCCCCCTCCAAGTCACACATTCTGGGTATTAACTGACTGGTTCTGTGGGAGCTGGGGAGGGCGATTGGGTCTGTCTGGGGTCCCCTGTGTCCTCTGCACCCAGCACGGTGCTGGGCACAAAATAGGTGTGCGATGAACTACAAGAGGAGAGCGGAGAGGGATGAGGGCTGGATGTCCCACCCTTCGGCCAGCAAGGGGCGCAGAGAGATGCCTGAGCCTCCCAGGAGAGGAAGACAGGCCCTAGAGGGAGAGGCTCCTCCTCCAGCCAGTCCCCATCCCGCCTCTCCCCCACCTCGGACCCCCATCTCCTAGTGGCTTCACCTGGCACTCAGGAAGTGCCTATTGTGCATTGGAACCTGGGCTGGGGACATGCCAGGAGTACAGAGCAGAGGTCCCAGATGGCCTGGGGGATGCAGAGCTCATTGGAGGGAAAGGCTTGGAGAGGCCGTGCTTGGCCCCATTCCAGTGTCCCTCAGCTCTAGCAGGACATTCTCAGCCTCACTCCAAGGTGAAGGTCTGGGACACCAGTCTCACCTTTCCAGTCCAGCCTGTTCCGGGAACCTGCCTGGCCCCCGCCCCACCTCTCACAGCCCAGCGATTCCTTTTGTCCCACAGGAGAAAGCCATACGCTTCTACTGGGTATTTGAACTATTCCTAGGTCTCTGCTGACCCCAGGCTGTCTCCTCTGCCTGGAAGCCCCCGCCCCCATTTACGCCTGGAGAACTCCTAGGCATCCCTCAAAACCCAAGCTTTGGGGGAAGATGCTGAGATCATCTTGGGATGCCTTGAGTATAACAGGCCTAGGAAGGGGTAAGGGGCGGGGGGCGAAATACTGCACCAGAAATCCCAAAAGAGTACTTCCCCTACGCCCTCGTCTACTTGTCTGCCCCTCCTTTCAGCACTGGCCGTTGTGGGAAGTTGATCCCAGGCACTCAGCAGTTTCTACGAGGAGCGCCTCAGACTTGCCAGGACAGACCCCAGAAGGATGGAGTGGGCTCAGGCTGCCTCTCTTCCGAGTGTGGTACTGAGGGGGGCGGGCTTGAGGCTGGGAAAACCCAAACAGAGACATGAGAGCAAAATGCAGAGAGAGTAAGGGAAAGAGAGAGACAGAGATGACACCGAGGGGCAGAGAGGATTCCAACCAGACAAGGACTGGGGACGTTCGGTGATCAGGGCTCCGTGATGTGTGATTCCTGCACAGGCTGCCCCGCCTCCCTCCCCTCTCCCCCTCCCGGCCCTTCATTTCCCTCTGTGACATGACGCCGACCGCTGCACCTACCTGGCAGGACTGAGCGTCCATGGTCAGCCAGGGCCTGGCACACAGTAAGTGCTTCATAAATGCACACTGTGGCCAGTGACACCATTATAGGAGCAGCGTGCAGAATAGGTGCTAGTGCCCTGGCCGGGGAGCTCAGCTGGTTGAAGTGTGGTCCAGATGCACCAAGGTGGAGGGCTCAAGCCAGGTCAGGGCACATACAAGAATCCACCAATGAATGCATAAGTAAGTGGAACAACTAATTGACAATTTCTCTCTCTCTCCTTCTCTCAAAAAAATCAATAAATAAAGATTAAAAAAAACAAAACAAAACAGGCACTGGAACAGGATGTGGGGTGGAGAGGGTGGGGGCAGGGGACACCCCAGCGGACTCTTTCCGGGCAGCGAGCATGTGAGGTCCCAAAGCCTGCCTCCTCAGCTGACCTACTTCCTGCCTGGCCGAAACTTTTGGGTGCTCCCCCCACCCCCCACCACACACACCAGGAACCCACACAGCTGGTCTCGGAGCTGAGCTGACCACTTCCACCCCCAGCAATCCGGGCCTTGCTGACTCACACTCAGCTGCCCCCACTCCCCCCCCCAAGAGGGCTGAAAGGGGGAGGGGCTGGCAGAGTCCCGAACCCAGAACACGGGAGGCCATGGCCCATCGCCAGCGTCACAGAGGAGAACCAAACACCAGCTTTAACGTCCAGGCAAATGAAAACACACCCTTCACGAGAAAAGCATGAATAATTGTGTCAGTGGTGAGAGAACGAGCTGTCGGTTCTTGTCTTCTTGAAGGAAAGACTTCAGTCAAGAGACAAAGTGCAGCAAAGCAAGACTTCACTGGCGGCAGCAAGTGCACACTCAGACAGCGAGACAAGGAGGGGCTCCGCATAGAGAAGCAGCAGGCGAGCCCAGCGGGGCGCTTTGGCTCACTGGGAAGTCAGAGAAAGGGGGGCCTTGGAGACAGGCTCCGGGCGAGCCCAGGACGAGCTGCTGCTGCCCACTGCTCCCTCAGTTGCGAGTCTTGTGGGGCCCCTTAGAGGGAAGAAGGGGGGAAGGGCATGGTCAGGCCTGACCCCTGGGGGACAGCGTGCATGGGGTACTGCATTGAGGGTATTTATCTCTCTCTTGCAGGCAGGAATCCTAGGGGAGGGCTCAGGGGAGGGTCTCCATCCTCATCCCTCAGGGGTGTCCTTTTAGGGCTGTGGTCTCCTCTTATTGGTCCGCACCAGGGGCCATTCGTCAGTGACGCTGCCCTGAGGCAGGCACAGCATTGCTTGTCTGGTTTTGCTGCTTTTCTGGGCCTGGAGCTAAAATAGGACTGAAGCTTAGATGTTATCTTCAGAGAGGAAAAGTCAGGGTGTCTAAACCGCATAACCGCGATATGAAAGGCCAGGGGTCCAAACCGAGTGATCAGCCGTACGCTAGGGGAGCGAGGTCCTCCCGGGAGCGAGGGCCTCCTGGGAGTGAGGTCCTCCCGGGAGCGAGGGCCTCCTGGGAGTGAGGTCCTCCCGGGAGTGAGGTCCTCCCGGGAGCGAGGTCCTCCTTTTCCCGCTTTGCCCCTTGCTAGGCACCCAGGGCTTCCCAGCCTCATGACTTCTTCTTCTTCTTCTTTTTTTTAATTGTTTTATTGCTTAAAGTATTACAAAGAGTATTATATCCATCTTCTTTTTTCCCCCCTTGACCTTCCCCTGGCCTCCCATACCCGCCAGTGTCTTGTGTCCATTGGTTATGCTTACGTGCATGCATACAAGTCCTTCGGTTGATCTCTTACCCCCCTCCCCAACCTCCCCGGCCTTCCTGCTGTAGTCTGACAGTCTGTTCGATGTTGCTCTGCCTCTTTATCTATTTTTGCTCATCAGTTTATAATGGTCTTAATTATCATAAATGAGTGAGATCTTGTGGTATTTTTCTTTCATTGACTGGCTTATTTCACTCAGAATAATGCTCTCCAGTTCCATCCATGCTGTTGCAAATGGTAAGAGTTCCTTTTTTTTTTTTTTTTACAGCAGCATAGTATTCCACTGTATAGATGTACCACAGTTTTCTAATCCATTCATCTGCTGATGGGCACTTAGGCTGTTTCCAGATCTTAGCTATGGTGAATTGTGCTGCTATGAACATAGGGATGCATATATCCTTTCTGATTGGTGTTTCTGGTTTCTTGGGATATAGTCCTAGAAGTGGAATCACAGGGTCAAATGGGAGTTCCATTTTTAGTTTTTTGAGGAAACTCCATACTGTCTTCCATAGTGGCTGCACCAGTCTGCATTCCCACCAGCAGTGCGTGAGTGTCCCTTTTTCTCCACATCCTCTCCAGCACTTGTCGTTTGATGATTTGTTGATGATAGCCAGTCTGACAGGTGTGAGATGGTACCTCATTGTTGTTTTGATTTGCATCTCTCGGATGATTAGTGACTTTGAGCATGTTTTCATATGTCTCTTGGCTTTCTGAATGTCTTCTTTTGAAAGGTGTTTATTTAGGTCCTCTGCCCATTTTTTGATTGGATTGTTTATCTTCCTTTTGTTAAGTTGTATGAGTTCCCTATAAATTTTGGAGATTAGGCCCTTATCAGATATGACACCGGCAAATATGTTTTCCCACGCAGTGGGTTTTCTTGTTGTTTTGTTGATGGTTTCTTTTGCTGTGCAGAAGCTTTTTATTTTGATGTAGTCCCATTTGTTCATTTTCTCTTTAGTTTCAAGTGCCCTAAGAGCTGTATCAGTGAAGAAATTGCTGCGGCATATGTCTGAGATTTTGTTGCCTTTGGATTCTTCTAGAATTTTTATGGTTTCCCGTCGTACATTTAAGTCCTTTATCCATTTTATCCCCCTAGTATGTATTTCTCCCCCACACTCTGCTGCAGAGTAGGTGTGCCCCACCACCACTACCACACCATACACGGCTAATGATGTCTCTGGGAATTTCATGGCCTTTGCCTGGACCACACCTTCCTGCAAGGATCTAATGTCCTAACCCTCAGTCCATGTAATGGGGCATTCTTTTGGAAAAGAGTCTTTGCAGATAGAATTAAGTTAAAGATCTTGAATGAGCCCTGGCCAGTGTGTATCAGTGGTTGGAGCACCAGGCCATGCACGGAAGGGTGCGGATTCAATTCCCAGTCAAGGGCATGTACTTGGGTTGCAGGTTCAATCTCTGGCCCTGGTTAATGTGTGTGCAGGAGGCAACAAGTTAATGTGTCTCTCACATTGATGTTTCTCGCTCTCTCACTCTCCCCCTCTCCCCCTCCTTCCACTCTCTAAAAAAAATCAATGGAAAAAATATCCTTGGGTGAGGGGGGGAAAAAAAGATATTGAATGAAATCATTCTTGGATTTACAGTGAGCCCTAAATCTAGTGATAGGTATCCTTAGAGCAGGGGTGGGCAACCTTTTTGTGAGTGCGTGCCAAAACCAGCAAAATCTCTGACTCAAAATTCTTCTGCGTGCCAACTCTAATTTTTTGAGAACATGTTACACCTACTTGATATCTCTTAAGGTGTACGTATGTGAAGAACCTTGAAGAAATAATAAAATTTATTCGAGCAACAAAAACACAGTATATGATGATGAAAAATACGTTTATTTTTTAATGTATACATGTACACTGATAGTCCGACAGAAAACTTTATGACTCCATTTGATATTATCAGTGGGAATTTTGCTGCTGCATCACTGATGACAGAGATTTTACATCAGGTTTATATTTCGTGACCTTCAGAGATATGCACAAGCTACTACTTTCATCTGTCAGGCTACTCCTATTATGAGACTTAACAAAATTCATCACTGAGAACAAAGATTCACAAGCGTATGTGGATGAAAACATGGAGAGTTTTTTAAACAGAAAAAATTTTCTGGAATGGCATTCCAAGTCCTCAATAGTTCATTTTTGACACTTCTCTCTGGTACTCCTGTCTCTAATCGCTTTTTTTTTCAATGTTTTCCAAGTCAACTCTAAGGTCAATAAATTTCTGCTTCCAAATTGAGCTACTCTGAAATTCAATCAACTGCATTTCAAAGTCAGCCATGTCTATCCATGAAAACATTTGTAAGTTTAGTTCCTCCAGTTTCATGCTGTCTGGAAACCTCATAAACCTAATCTCTAGTCATTTACTGTCTCTTCCAGTTCTCTGAATTTCTCAAATCTTGAGAAGAACTGCTCAATAGTTGACTTGATGATGTTTAAAAACAGCTTTTGAAGGCTTTGACAGTCTGTTCTGTCATCTTTTTTTTTTCAGATTCACTTGTTGATAGATGTGTATTTGTTGTTCATAATTTGTATCTTTACATTTTTCTTCTTCTTCCTCTTCTTTTTTTTTTAAATTAAATCTTTATTGTTCAGATTATTACATTGGTCCCTCTTTTTTCCTACCATAACTCCCCTCCACCCAGTTCCCACCCCACCCTCCTCCCTCACTCCCCACCCACTGTCCTCATCCATAGGTGCACGATTTTTGTCCAGTCTCTTCCCGCATCCCCCACACCCCTTTCCCCGCAAGAATAGTCAGTCCATTCCCTTTCTATGTCCTTGACTCTATTACAATCACCAGTTCATACTGTTCATCAGATTATTTATTCACTTGATTTTTAGATTCACTTGTTGATAGATGTGTATTTGTTGTTCATAATTTGTATCTTTACCTTTTTCTTCTTCTTCCTCTTCTTAAAGGATACCTTTCAGCATTTTATATAATACTGGTTTGGTGGTGATGAACTCCTTTAGCTTTTTCTTACCTGTGAAGCTCTTTATCTGACCTTCAATTCTGAATGATAGCTTTGCTGGATAAAGTAATCTTGGTTATAGGTTCTTGGCATTCATCACTTTGAATATTTCTTGCCACTCCCTTCTAGCCTGCAAAGTTTCTGTTGAGAAATCAGCTGACAGTCGTATGGGTACTCCCTTGTAGGTAACTGACTTTCTTTCTCTTGCTGCTTTTAAGATTCTCTCTTTGTCTTTTGCTCTTGGCATTTTAATTATGATGTGTCTCAGTGTGGTCCTCTTTGGATTCCTTTTGTTTGGGGTTCTCTGTGCTTCCTGGACTTGGAAGTCTATTTCTTTTACCAGGTAGGGGAAGTTTTCTGTCATTATTTCTTCAAATAGGTTTTCAATATCTTGGTCTCTCTCATCTTCTGGCACCCCTATAATTCTGATGTTGGTATGCTTGAAGCTGTCCCAGAGGCTCCTTACACTATCTTCGTATTTTTGGATTCTTTTTTCATTTTGCTTTTCTGGTTGGGTGTTTATTGCTTCTTTGTATTTCAAATCATTGATTTGATTCTTTCAATCCTCTAGTCTGCTGTTGGGAGTCTGTATAATATTCTTTATTTCAGTCAGTGTATGCTTAATTTCTAGTTGGTCCTTTATCACAACCTCAAGGGTCTCATTAGATTTCTTGTAGATCTCATTAAGTTTATCGGCAGTTTCTAGAAAATTCTTGAAAAACCTTAAAAGTGTGGTTTTGAACTCTATATCCAGTCATTTGCTTTCCTCCATTTCTGTCATGTGGGTCCTTTTTCTTTGTCTCCGCATTTTTTATGCTTCCCTGTGTTGATAAAGTGGTTTTCTGTGCTAAGTGTCCTCTAGAGCCCAGTGGTTCAGCCTCCCCAATTACCTGAGGAGGACACTCTTGGTGCACCCCCTTGTGGTCTTTGTGCACAGTCTTGTTGTAGTTAAGCCTTGATTGTTGTAGGTATCACTGGGAGGAATTGACCTCCAGGCCAATTGGCTGTGAGAATCCGCTGTGTGCGTAGTGGGAGAACTTCTGTGCTGGAGACACCCCTCTGGGGCTAGACTTGCTTCCATGGGGCTTTGGTGCTCACTGAGTCTGCCCCCTGAGTGTCTCCTTTATGGTTCCAGGGAGCTGCAAACTAGATGGTCCCACTCTGACCTCTGGGTTTCCTGGCTCCTGGATCTCTAGGGAGGTGCTAATCTAGCCTCTGCCTTAGGCTATCCAGCAAAAGCCTCCCTGCAGGGCTTGGGCGGGGCGGCTCCCACAGGATCAATAGGGCGGGGCTAGCAGTTGTGGCTGCTCTCAGTCCTGCCCTCAGAGGCTTTGCTTCTCAGTGTCCCGGTAATCGCTGCAAGCCCCTCGGAGAGAAAGCTGCCCTCGAGTTCCGACCGACGCCAGACAGTCCCGCTTCTCCCGTATGAGTCTGGGTTTCTAGAGACTTGCCCAGAACTGGAGCTCAGAGCCTGAGACTCCCTCCCGATTGAAAACAACAACCGCGCCCTCAGCCGCCAGCCCGCTCTGCACGCACCTCTGCACCTTAGTATTTTACTTCCACACTGCGCCTCCTCTGAGTCTCGGTATGCTTTTCTCTTTCCTTCTAGTTGTAGAATTTCCACTCAGCCAGCCTTCCTGTGGTTCTGGATGATGTCTGTTCCGTCTTTTAGTTGTATGTTTGAAGAGGTTGTTCGAGGCAGCAATCTCCGGTGTTTACCTATGCCGCCATCTTGGTTTCTCTCTGTTCTGTCATCTTTTGGGAGGTCTTTGATGTGCCTCTTAAGGTTTGGGAAATATCTAAATCTCTCACCATCCACATCCGTCTTAAAGACTTCCAGTTTCTTTTCAAAAGCCTCTATGTAACCAGACATAACATCAAGTGTTATGCCAGTTCCTTGTAATTTAACATTTAAGTCATTCAAATGTTCACAGAAATCTGAAAAGAACATCAGTTTAGAAACCCAGGTGGCGTCAGACAATTCTTGGTAAGACACACATTGGTTATTCAAGAAGAGCGTGATCTCGTTTAAGCAGTCAACAAATTGTTTCAGAACCAAACCTCGGCTAAGCCATCGAACATTGTTGTACATTTTCAGTCCTTTATACACAGATTCTACTTCATTCAGTAAAACTTGAAATTGTCTTTTATTCAAGGCCCAAGCAGAAATGTAATTAACAACTTTGGTAACTGTTTGCATCACTTCCTGCAGTCCTTCAGGCCCACTCTTGCACATAAAGCCTCCTCATGTATGATGCAATGAAAACCTATCAGTGTACGACCAACTTCTTTCGCAAACAGATTTGCAAAACCTGCCTTCTCACCAGTCATGAAAGTCGAGAAAAAATGGCCAGCCTAGATGACGATGTAATGTCTGTACAAATAGAAAAAAATTGACATGAAGACAAATCTTTTGTTAATTGTTCAGCCGTATTACTCGCCAACTTAAGTATCCTATCCTTAACTGTTTCCCTGCTCACGGACAAATCTTTAATGTGCTGAATAATCTTTTCTTTTTCTGAGAAATCGTCAAAAAGGAAAGGTGCACGTTCTAGCCAAGCTTCTTTAATATACTCTCCATCACTGAGTGGTTTTCCATGTTGGGCAATGACTTTTGAAACTTCAAAACTAGCAGCAACTAAGTTGAAACTGGACCTGCCTGAGATGAAGTTCATAAAATTATCAGCTTGTTTTTTTGTTTTGCTGAGTTCACGAGAAATTAATTCTCTTTGTTCCTCTTCGGTTTTTTGTTTTTTTAAAAAAATGCACTTCACTGATTTTACAGAGAGGAAGGGAGAGAGACAGAGAGCCAGAAACATCGATGAGAGAAAAACATCGACCAGCTGCCTCCTGCACATCCCCTACTGGGGATGTGCCCGCAACCCAGGCACATGCCCTTGACCGGAATCAAACCCAGGATCCTCCAGTCCTCAGGCCGACACTCCATCCACTGAGCCAAACCAGTTCCGGCATCCTCTTCGGTTTTATTGCTTATGTTCTTAAGAACACTTTCAAAATGCCTTTTTACAGAAGATGTTCTGCAAACAATAGTTTCAAAACAGAAAACACATAAGGCTTTGTTGTCTGTCTTAATCACACCAAACTTTTCTGTCCAGTATTTTTGAAATTCTCTAACATCCTCTTCAGCTGAACGACATCATTTCTTAGCTGGTGGTCCTGACATTCTGTACAATCTAGAAGGACAGAAAAAATACATGAGATGATGGTATACGTGAAAAAGGTGAAAGAAGAAAAGTAAAATGTCAGTGAGTGATTAATTAGCTTGATCAAACTACTGTACTGCTATTACTTTTTTTAATTAAAGTAAATAGAAAGAAAAATAGTTTGCTATCCCTACAAAATGGTAAGACAGGCGCGACGCAGGGAACAGTAAAGATAAAGCATGTAAAAAATCACAAAATGTAGAACCTTTATTTATAAATCATAATACATTGTATGCATATCAGTTATTATTTTTATTTATAAGATTTGGCTTATGGGTAACAACAAAAATGTGACAAACTAAAAGTATTTCCTAAGGAAAAGAACAGAATAAAGAAGAAAACATAGACAAATACAGCATAATGTAATGGAAGTACGGTAATTATGTAACTTAGTTTTCAGCGCAGACGGACACGGTGCGATGATGACGTCACTGGGTTACTGCTGTAGCGCGCATCGAGAGAAACAGAAATGTATTCCCCTTTCGTTAGTACCGGTGGGCAAAGCGAGAGAGAAGGTTTCCTTTTTATACAGTGAAATTTTGAATAAGTAGGTGAGGCGGTTGTCTTGTCAACGAAAACCCGTTGCGTCTGAGGCTGAAACCAAAACACTGGTCGGACCTAGGAAGGCAGGGAGAGTTAAGGCAGAGGCATAGAAATTGCTCCTCCCCTCTCTCATCAATCCAGGTCTATGGTCTTTAAGATAACTTATGTAAAATTATTTATTTATCTAAGATGCACCTACACTGAATTTATCTGAAAAATAAAAAAGTCAATATTAAGAAAAAAATTGTAAATGGAAGATTATAAGAGAGGGTGTCGCGTGCCAGCAAAAGTTACTGGGGCGCCATGTTTGGCACGCGTGCCAGGGGTTGCCCACTCATGCCTAGGAGAGAGAAGAGGAGAGATTAACAGATAAGAGGAGAAGCCATGTGAAAACAAAGGTAGAGATTGGGGTGATGCAGCCACAAGCCCGGAGCCAAGAGCTGGTAAAGGCAGAAGGACCCTCCCTTGAGCCTTCAGGGGGAGCATGGTTCTGCAGGCCCTGATTGCAAACTCCTGGCCTCCAGAACTGTGAGAGAACACATTTCTGTTATTTTAAAGCCATCCCGTTTTTGGAAATTTGTTACAGCAGCCAAATGAAACTAAAATACAGGCGTATCTCATTTTATTGCATTTCACAGATACTGCATTTTTTACAGAATGAAGGCAAGACCCTTCTGCAGCGGAAAAAATTACACAACTTGCTGAAGGCTCAGATGATAGTACGTTTTAGCAATAAAGTATGTACTTTCTTTTACACATAATTCCATGGCACTCTTACTACTCTACAGTATAGTACAAACATACATTTCATATGCACTGGGAACTGAAATGATTTGTGTGACTTGCCTTAACGCAGTCGTCTGGAACGGAACCTGCACTATCTTCGAGGTATGTCTGTGGTGACGCTGGGGCTTGGTTCTTGAGCGGGCGCTTGCCTGGAAGAACACAGAGCCAGACACGGACCCTCCAGCCTGTGTGGGCAGGATGGCGCCACAGGAAGGCTCTCAGCCGGAAAGAACCCGGGGAGAAAGGCTTATGGGAACACGGACATGAAAGCTGGGATTGGAGAGAGAAATGGGAGTGTGCCAGCAGGGGCCACCTTTCCAGATTCGCCCAGGCATACCTGAACCCACTGCTGGCTGAAGCCGAGACATCATTGCCCAGTCGCCTACAATAATGGCGATTATTCTAAAATATTGAGGCTATAGCTCTAATCAAGCCTCACTGTTCAGTGCTGCCCTATCAGGGGTAACACTGAGAAACTGTTTGGAAATGTTCGGAAATGGAGTCGTTCATTTTAAGTCCCACCAAGACTTATTACCGAACCTAATTATAGTTTCAGGCTCTCCCAGGAGTGGAATTTTAAACCAATCAGCCTGGAATTTCCTGGTCAGCACTAGGGAGGTCTTCTGCCTGACGAGACCCCCTGCCTTCCCCTTGGGGAAGGTGACCTTGCCTGAAAATCATCTATTCTTTTAACTTTCTCATCCCTCCCCATTTCTGCCTGGAAAAGCCTCCCATTAAATACAGTTTCCTGGAGCACTTTTCTATTTACTAGATGGGATTTTGCCCGATTCATAACTCGTTCAATAAAGCCAAGTAGATCTCTACATTTACTTGGTTGGATTAAAATTTTTTCTCAAAAATTAATTTTTAGAGAGAGAGGAAAGGGGGGAGAGAGAGAAGAGAGGAGAGAAGAGAAATAGAGACATTGATGTGTTGTTCCACTTATTTATTCGTTCATTAATTGTTTCTTACTAGTGTATGTGCCCTGACGGGATCGAACCCAAACCTTGATGTATCAGGACAACACTCGAACCAATCAGCTACCCGGCCAGGGCTGAAGTTTTGTTCTTAACGGCAATAGAACAGCAGTTCCTGCCCCTCAAATTTGTAGATTTTGAAATAATTTGCTTTTGGGACTCTTCCAGATCTCCTGCCATGAATGTGTTTGTCTCAAGTCATGAGAAACAAACATTAAAAGTGGGTTTTTGTGTGTTGTGTGCATTTAATGAGGGTGATATAGCCAAGAGGTGAGGGAAAATTCTGGGAGGTTTGGGGCTGAGCCAGGTGGAGGGAATGGCCTGACCCCTGGCCTCTGGTTCTGTTTACCTCCACCCTGGGTCGGCCTCCAGTAAGAATGCAGAGTCCTGGCCCGCTGAGCTCATTGCTGGCTGGCTGCCTGCAGCCTGCCTCCCTGCCCCCCCTCCCCCCAACACACACACACACACACACACACACACACACACACACACACACTCCTCCCAGCTTGGCCACAGGACTGGCGATGAAGTCATCAGCTAAAGATGTTTCGAAGGGGAGCCAGAGGGGCCTGGCTGCCAGCAATGCAGAATTTGGTCAAGTGGAGCCAACAGCCCCCTTTCCTGTCCCCAGGGATTTCCCAGGCCCTCACTGGTGCTGTGTCCCCTTGAGAAGTTCCAGGAATGAAATGATCTAATGTGGATGGAAAGGGGGCCACATAGAAAGCTGACAAGCTCAGGGGGGGCCTGACAAACTCAGAGACCAGAACTAACCACATAGGATGGTCTGAAATCACAACTTCTTAACTAAAAGTGAGTCACGGCAGGGAGTCATGTCCTAGGCCAGTACCTTCCTTGACAAAGGTCAATCTTCACTGTAACTGAGCCTGAACATTGTCTTTTTGCCTCCCTGATAACATACCTTTGGAACGTCAGAGAAATCCCCTCAGAGTACAACCTCTCACCAGAGCGGGAGACCACAGAGCCCTGCATTGTTGTCTTGTTCCCGCATACTATCTCTATGGGCTGTAAATGTTCATTGTTAACTGTCCTGCACCCACCAATGTAAAAGAAGTACTTGTTTCTCCATTTCCTCCAGTCTCAGGAAATGAGATTTACTCCCACCTCCCTAATCTACCACCAGTGGATTTCATGAAACCCCCCTTACGTCTCCTCCTTTGCCTGTAATGTACAAAATAAACTGCAAAAGTACCAGTCTCCTGAGCATTTTCTCAATCATTTGAGATTTTTACCTCCTGGCAACTGTCATCACTTTGTCTCAAATAAATTAATGAAATTCTCTACAGGTTTGGACATTTCTTACATTGACAGTAATTACTGGTCCTGAGGGTAAGTGACACATGCCCACTCATGAGTCAGCAGTTTCACTCCTGAATATGCACAGTGGAATACTATACAGCAAGGAAAAGGACAGGTCCCCCCGCAGGTTACAAAGAACATTCATGGAGGTGATGTTGAGTGAAAGATGCCAGACAGAAAAGAAGGCACCATTGGTTCCATTACATCATTTTAGGAAACAGGCAGCTTCACCCATTATAACAGAGGTGGGCATGGCTGGTATCCAGGGGCACTGAGCATGACGGGAGAGAGCCCAGGGTGCTCCTGGGCTGGGAATGTTCTGGAACCTCATCCAGGAGGCGGTCCCATGGGCATACCATTGTACAAGGTCATTGAGCTGAGCATTAAGATTAGTCCTTTTTCCTTATGACATTTGCATCTCAATCAAAGTTTAACAATAAAAAGGCAGAGGCTGTGGGGTACATTCTGGTCTCTGAGTTTGTAAGGCCTCCCCTCAGCTTGTCAGGTTTTGTATGTGGCCCCTTTTCTATCCACATACATTCTGGATGTTTCTCTCTCTCTCTCTCTTCCCCTCTCTCTAAAAATCAATGAAAATGTCCTGGGGTGAGGATTAAAAAAAGAAGAAGAAAGAAAATATATCAGGACTCTCCCAGCAGTTGCTATAGAGCCTGCCTGCATCTTATTCCCCTTCACCCCAATAAGTCTTGATACTACACTTAAACTACTCCCATGCATCTGAGCTTTGAAATTCTTTTCTCACAACACCACAAGAAACCATTTTCCCTGGCAAAAATATTGTGACTTACAGTATGAAATATATATTTGGCCTTCCACCCCATTTCTGGTACTGAGCTCCTAAACTCCTTGTAGTTTCCCTGTGAAGTGAGTGAGAAAGGTGTCTTTTGCTATGTTAATCTATAATAATAAAAGCATAATATGCTAATTAGACTGGACAGCCAAACGACCTTCTGGACGTCATTCTGGACACCCTTCTGGACAAAGCTATGGCAGTGGGGGCTGAGGCAGAGGCAGTGAGGGGTGATCAGGCAGGCAGGCGAGCAGTTAGGGGTGATCAGGGAGGCAAGCAGTTAGGAGCCAACAGTCCTGGATTGGGAGAGGGTGCAGGCTGAGCTGAGGGACCCCCTCCTCATGCATGAATTTCATGCACTGGGCCTCTAGTCTATAATAATAAAAACATAATATGCTAATTAGACTGGCCGGCCGGACGACCTTCCAGACAAAGCCAGGGCTGCGAGGGAAGCCCGGGTCCCGAGTGCCAGAGGGAAGCCGGTGCCGGCAGCTGTGGGAAGGAAGACCTACTCTTGCACGAATTTCATGCAGCGGGCCTCTAGTATAAACATAACTAAGGATGGGGCTGGTGGCCAGTGGAGCCAGCAACATGATTAGAAGTTTCAGGTCCACCCCTGACCTCTGGGGAGAGGAGAGGAGAGGTACTGGAGGTTGAATCAATCACCAATGGCCAATGTCTTAATCAACTATGCCTACGTCAGGAAGCCTCCATAAAACCCCGAATGATGGGGTTCCAAGAGCTTCCAGGTTGGTGAACAGGAGGTGCTGGGAGGGTGGTGTCTCGGAGAGGACATGGAAGCTCCATGGCCTTCCCCACACCTTGTCCTGTCCATCTTTTCATCTGGCTGTTGATTCTTATCTGTTAATACCCTTTGTAATAAATGAGAACTCTAGTGCGTCAGTGGGTTTCTGGAGTTCTCTGATCTGCTCTAGCAAACTCATTGGACCTAAGAAGGGGGCCAGAAGCACAGGTGACAACCTGGACTTGCAGGTCAGTTGGCATCTGGAGAGAGGGTTGGGGTGGGGACAGTCATGTGGGACCAAAAGCCCTGAACCTATGGGATCTGACGCTGTCTCCAGGCAAAAAGTGTCAGAACTGGGTTGAATCATGGGATACCCAGCTGGTGAGGGAGAATTGTTGGTGTGGGGAACCTCCCCTCCCAACACTGGAAATTGGGTGCAAAATATTTTAATGTAAAGTGTCCAGAACAGGCAAATGAGATTCCAGACAGGAAGCAGACGAGTGGCTGCTAGGGGCTGGGGCAGGGGGTCTAGGGAGTGCCTGCTAATGCAGGTGGGATCTCCTTTGGGGGTCATGGAAAAGTTCTGGAAAAGATGGTTGTATGATATCATGAGTGTGCTAAAGGCCACGGAATCGTTCACTTTCAAATGGTGGCTCTCCTGTTAATTCCTGTGGAGCTTCCTGACTGAAGAGAGATGGCCTCAGCCTCCCGCTTCTGTGTTCCCGGGAACTCAGCCTCTGACCGACTCAGATGCGACCTCTGCACAGCCGTGTGAGCATGCAGGGTCTCGTGGATGGGTCATCCCTACACCCCTACCCACTTTACCTGCCCCTCCACTTCCCCATCACTAGAGAGGGAATGGGTCCGAGTGGAAAGAAGAGGCTGGTTGAACCTCCTGACCAGCTGCAGCCCGGATGGTAGGGGAGCCCCTGATGAGAAGCCAGGGCTTAACGAAGGTGGGAGGTGGGGTTGGCCCAGGCCCCTCCCATTACCTGGTGATAACCCACCGCAAGGAGCTGAGGCGGAGCCTCAGGGCGCTGGAGTCTTGGCTGGCCTACACAGCCAGTGGCTTTGTGCTGGGGAGGGGGGCTGGATCCTGTTCTTCCAGTGGGAGCCTTGCTCTGTGGCCCCCATTGATCCTGTACCTCTTGCCTGCACACCCCTGTCACACTTTACACATCTGCCCATCTTCTCTGTGGCACAGGGACCAGTGCCAGGGGCCAGGAGTCCTGAGCAGTGGAGGAAGGTCTGGGTGACTCAGGGGAAGGGTTCCTGGAGCACCCACTGCCCCATCACCTTCTGGAGGCTAGTCCTGACACCAGCCCTTTGTGCCCTAAACCTCAGCACCCCAATTCCTTGTCACCTCCTCTCTGGGCCCAGCAAGGGACTGAGGCCCAGACTGGCTTCCTCCTCTCCCCAGCCTTCCAGAAACCCCAGCCTGGGGCAGAGAGAGCCAAGCACAGACCCTTTCAGTCACAGAGCAAGGGGGTGGCACTGGAATCTGAATTATGATAATGTTGACCCCCAGCATGTGCAAACCCCCCACTCCCTGTGTGTCCTCCCCACGGCCCTGACACGAGTTCTGTTACCACCATTTTTATCTTTAATATTTGTATTGATTTCAGAGAGGAAAGGAGGAGAGAGATAGAAACATCAATAATGAGGGAGAATCATTTATTGCCTGCCTCCTGCACATGCCCTACTGGGGACCGAGCCCACAACCCAGGGATGTACCCTTGACCGGAATGGAACCCAGGACCCTTTAGTCCACAGGCCCCTACTCTATCCACTGAGCCAAACCAACTGGGGCGACCACCTTTTACAGATGGGGAAACTGAGGCTCTGCTGGATGGGGAAACTGAGGCTCTCCCCTTGTGCCAAGTGTCAGGGAGAGGAGGGGCAGGAATGTGAGCACAGAATGGCTGGAGCTGACAGCTGTCCAGGCCGATGGGTCTGGATCAGGGCAAACTCTTGGAGGCTGTTATATTTGGGGGAAACCATAAATAGACGGGGGGACCTTCAGAGTCCTATCCCAGGCCTAGAAATACCAGGGGAACACATGGCCCAGTAGAAGGCCAGACATGTGTGAGGTACCCATTGTGGAGTCACCCCCTAAAACCTATGTACCTTCTTGTGCCCCTGGGGTTTGGTTCCCTTATCCATTCATGGAAATGAACGGTGCCTGCAGCCTGGAGTCCAGTGAATGCTGTGGTCTCACCATTATTGATCTGCAGGCTGCCACCTTGGACAGCACCCCCTGTGCTCGGCTCTCTGCGCCCTGATGATCTTGCTCTGCCACGTGAGGATGACTCAGCACTCTGGAGTAACTCTGGAGCCTGGCCTCTGCTGGTGTGTGTGGGGGGAGGGAGCCCTAGCTCCTTGCCTAGTCATCCCTACATCCTTTCGTGAGTACTTTGTGACTTTGTGCCACGCTGGTGGGGCAAGAGGATGTTAGGGTGAGCACATGTGTTTAACTAAGCACCTGCAGGTTACCTGGGAGGTCACAGGGACCTCAGGACTTTCCTATCGCCTGGTATAATTCCACTGCACAGAGCTAAGGCTGACGAGGGGGGGTGGGGGGGAGTGGGGATGGAGGGGAGGCTAGACTTGGTTGGCCTAGCACAGCTGGGGGGTATGTGCTGGGAGAGAGGGGTGAACTCGGTTCTCCCAGTAGGAACATGGCTGTGTGGCCCCCACTGATCCTTGTACTTCTTGCCTGCACACTCCTATCACACTTTATACATCCCACCATCTGTCTCACACGGCTGCCCACCCTCTCCATGGCACAGGGGCCAGTGCCTGGGGCCAGAAGTTCTGGGTGACCCAGGAGGAAGGGTGTGCCTGGGGCACCTTCTGCCTCTTCACCATCTGGTGGCTGGCTAACACCAGCACTCCCTGCCCTGAAGTGCAGCACTCCAATTCCTTGTCACCACTCTCTGGGCCAGCCAAGGAACTGTTGCCCAGAGTGGCTTTATCCCTGCCCAAATCTTCCAGGAACCCCCACGTCTGGGGCAGACAGAGTCAACACTGCCATTGCTGGGGGTCAGGCTTGGATTGGGGGAGTGAATGGAGGAGGGGCTTTTAGAGTAGGGTTTTGAAGAATGAGTAGGAGTTTCCCAGATGAGGATGAGTAACTGCAAAAATACCCAGTATATGAAGCACCTACTACATGCCTACTGTGTCCTTTATACATCATGTAACCTTCTCTCCATTAAAAGTCTCTGTCCTTATTTCCCAAATGAACAGAGGTGTGATGGAGAGAAATGACTTGCCCAGGTAACACTTTTTGGCTATTTCTGCTCTGCTTTTTCTTTCTTTTTTTTTTTAAATTTCAGAGAGGAAGGGAGAGGGAGAGAGAGAGATAGAAACACAATGAGGAGAGTCATTGATTGGCTGCCCGATCAGCTGGGGATTGAGCCCAAAACCCAGGCATGCGCCCTTGACCGAGTCGAACCTGGACCCTTCAGTCCGCAGGCCGGTGCTCTATCCACTGAGCCGAACCAGCTAGGGCTGCTTTGCTTTTCAATATCTTAGGCCTTTGGTTCTAACCAGAGGGAAGAGAGGTAACACCATCAGGAAAGAAGGCCACTTCTTACGCTCTTGCTATGGAGTTTAGCACATAATAATGTTGTGGGTCTTTTGTTTGTTTGTTTTTAAGAAAATCATTCTTCCCATCAGCCCACCAACCTGGGATGATGTCCCCATTTCACAGAGGAAGATACTACTGAGGCTCAGAGGCTCTCCTGGGCCCCAGCTTCCCCAGGAGCACCACCCTCCAGCTTCTCCCCCAGGAAAGCAGCCACAGACCCTGCCCAGCTGTGGTCCCTGGAGTGTTTACTGTGTCGGCTGGACCAGGCAGGCGGGGGCGGACAAAGTCCGGGGAATATAAAGGTCTGGCAGCAGCGTCCGGTCAGTCACAGCTCAGAGCACAAGGAGCACAGCTTTGCCCGGGCAGAGCCCCACGACACCGCGCTGCCTGCGATGCTGTTGATGCTGCTGACGCTCTCCTGGCTGCCGTCGGGGGGCGCCCTATCTCTTGCCCAGGAGCACCTCCCGGTCTTCCCGGGACCCTCACACGCACACTCCAGTCCGGACATCTCCAGGTTCCAGGAGTTGAGGAAACGCTACGAAGATTTGCTGACCAGGCTTCGAGCAAACCAGACGTGGGAAGACTCGAACCCTGACCTCATCCCTGCCTCTCATGTCCAGATACTCACCCCAAAGCGTGAGTGAAATCTCAAATACATCCCCCCCTAACCCCAAGCAGCTTCTATCAACCAGTGGTTCTGAGTTATAGAGCATGACGCTGAGCCTCAGTTTCCCCATCTGTGAGCCGGACAAACACGTCCCTCCTTGGCGCTGATTGGGGAGCTAGCGTTCCTGTTTGCGTCAGGACAAGCTTAGCCAATGTGGGAGAGGAGAATTACATCTCCTCGGATAGCAGATGGGGAAACTGAGGCCGAGAGAAGCCAGCGACTCTCCTGAAGGCTCACCTAGCCTGGAGAGCCCTGAGATGAGGTCGGGCAGGGTGCGTGGTCCCTGTCCTTGAATGTAGCTGGGGTTGAGGGTGGGTGGGATCCTAGAGGGTGGATGCAGGGGCAGGGCAGGGGACAGGAAGGGGAGCAGGCAGGACTTTGTGCACAAAGAGGAGAAGAACCCACCGGGACTGGTTCTGAATCTGATCCAATCTCGCTGCCGGGCACTGCTGAAGTGGCATGTGCTAGGTGCCCTGGAAGGAGAGTATTTTCCGAGGAGACTCCGGGAGGTGGAGAGGGCAGATCTGGCCTGCGCTAGGAACTGGGAGGGGCTGGGGAGGGGTGATTTTATCCCGCCCTAATCCCACTGGTGCTGTGAGACTCCAGGTAAACCTCTTGCCCTTTTAGTCTAACAAACCGGTGGTGCTCATGCAGCAACTCAAACGCCAGTCTCTGTAGTAGCCCCAGCACCTGCACCAGACTGGGGGGCTGCGAATCCCCAGGAGCCTAGTACCCTTCATTTCTCAGATGGGAAACTGAGACCCAAGGAGTGGAGAACAGTGTCTGGTTGCTGAAACGCTAGCCCCAGGCACTTAGTAGGCCTTCAATGAAAATGTTTTTGACTGCCAGGAGGAGGCAGCATCAGCATTTGACTAAGCACCTACTGCGTGCCATGCACCGTGGTGATCAGGCAGACAAATCCCTACCAAACAAAATAGGGTGGTGCCTATTTTAGGCAGGTTGGAGGGATTCAGGGAAAGAGTGTGGCTGGTGGAGGAAGGGGTTTATGCAATGGCCCTAGGGTGGGATCCAACCTGGCCTGTGGGAGGAAATGGGCACCCTCACGCCCGGCACACAGTAGGCCCGTGCGTGACTGGCCTTCCTCTCTCTCCCACAGTGAGACTTGGACCTGGCGGCCACCTGCACCTGCACCTGGGCATCCCCAGGGCCAACCTGACTAAGGGGCTCCCCGCAGCCTCCCGCCTGCATCGGGCCCTGCTCAGGCTGTCCCCGACGGAGTCGGGCTCGTGGGATGTGACGCGGCCGCTGCAGCGTCAGATCGGCTTCGGTGTCTCCCGGGAGCCCGCACTGCGTCTGCACTGGCCGCCGCCATCTGACCGGCTGCTGGTGGCACCGACTTCCGCACGGCCCCGGCTGGAGCTGCACTGGCGGCCACGCGCCGGCAGGGAACGCCGCAGCACGCATGCGCGCGCTCCAGACGGCTGCCCGCTCGGGGAGGGGCGCTGCTGCCGCCTGCGGAGCCTGCGCGCAACGCTGGACGACTTGGGCTGGGCCGACTGGGTCCTGGCCCCGCGCGAGCTGGATGTGCGCATGTGCAGCGGCGCGTGCCCGAGCCAGTTCCGGTCGGCGAACAGGCATGCGCAGATGCTGGCGCGTCTGCACCGCCTGAAGCCCGAGGGCGTCCCTGCGCCGTGCTGCGTGCCCGCCAGCTACGAGCCCGTGGTGCTCCTGCACCGGGACAGCGAGGGCCGCGTGGCCCTCGCGCCCTACGACGACCTCGTGGCCAGCGACTGCCACTGCTTGTGAGCGGACCTAGACCTTCATCGACGGCCGTGCGCAGTGGAGGCGACCTCAGTCCTTGCCTGTCCAGTGGAATGGAGTGGGACCTGAAACATACCATTATAACCACTGCTGTCTGCGGCCTGCCGTCAAAAACAAAGTTTTTATACGTTGATATTTATTATTAATTTATTGGGGTTACTGGCCTGCGGACCAGAGAGCTGGGGAGGGCTGATCCAGCAGGGTGTACGTTTATTTAAACTGTGGTAATAAAAATGAATTTGTGTGACCTGGCTCCTGTGATGCGTGAGCTGGGGACCTTGGGAAGAGCCTGCCCCTCCCTGGCCTCAGTTCCCACAGGAGACCTAAGACAGGGGGGAGTGGAAGGGTCAGTGAATGGGCAGCAGGGCGTTCTTGGAGCTGACGGGCATTTGGACGGTGCTAGTGACCCTCCAAGGGCAGCCTGGGACGTCCCTGCCTCCATGCTTGTCTAGCTCCATGTCTCTGGGCCAGTTTCCCTCTATCTCCTCGTCTCTCAGTGCTCCTGTTTCTGGACAAGTTTTTTTTTTTTTTATATATTTTATTGATTTTTTTACAGAGAGGAAGGGAGAGAGATAGAGAGTTAGAAACATTGATGAGAGAGAAACATCAATCAGCTGCCTCCTGCACACTCCCCACTGGGGATGTGCCCGCAACCCAGGTACATGCCCTTGACCGGAATCGAACCTGGGACCTTTCAGTCCGCAGGCCGACGCTCTTTCCACTGAGCCAAACCGGTCTCAGCTGTTTCTGGACAAGTTAAGATATTAGTATATTAGGGCTAAAACAGACTTAGAGCCCAGCTAGTGCGGCTCAGTGGTTGGGCATTGACCTATGAACTAGGGGGTCATGGTTCGATTCCTGGTCAGGGCACATGCCTGGGTTTCAGGCTCTACCCTGTGCAGGAGTCAGTCGATCAATGATCCTCTCTCATCACTGATGTTTCTATCCCTCCCTCTTCCTCTCTGAAATCCATTAAAAAATATTTTTAAAAAACACAGACTTAGAGACCAATTCTAACACTGCATTTCACAGATGGGGGGAACGAGACCCGTGGAGTTAATGGCAGAGTTAGGACTTGAACTCATGCCCCCTGGCGCCCCAGCCATAGTTCTGCAACTATTAGGGTGTTAACGAGTAAGAAAAAGAGGAAGGGGTGGCATTCTGGGCAAAGGGAGTGGCATGGGCAAATGGCTTAGGAAAATGAAAGCTTCAGAAGGGAGTGGGCTAGGTGGGGATGAGGCCCAGACCAGAAGGGCAGAGGGATGGGAGAGGCAGTGAGGTGACAAGGCTGAGTCATACAGTCCTCAAATACCAGACTGAGGACCCAGGGACAATGGGGAGCCAGAGAGGGTGTGTGAGCAGGGGAAGGACACAGTCCTGATTCATGAGTTACAGAAATCCCTCGGGGGCTGGCGTGGGCTGCCCTGGGGACTGAGTCTGGGTGCCGGGGACCTGAGAGGGACAGAGGGGAGGGGCTGGGGAGAAATTCAGGAGTCTCCAGAGATCTAGTCTTGAGAGCTCAGGAAGTCACTGAGAGGAACCTTCTCCCTCCGAGCCAGCAGCCTCACCAGCCCTACAGTGTTTATTGAGCACCGTCTGCACACCGAGAGGAAGGGGACAATGGAGTTGACTCTGGGAACCTGCTGTGTCTGTGTTGGAGTCTCCTCTTCCCTTTCTAGCAGCCGGTGGGGCTGAAGAGCAGAGCAGGAGCCGGGCAGAGGGCTGCGAGGACAGCTCTTGCCTATCCCCATTCCTCAGGCTGGGAGACTGAGGTCAGGGCGGATCCAGAACGGCCCGAATCACCTGGGGTGGGGCAGGCTGGAGTTCAGGCTCAGTGCCCTGTGATCACGTACTCATCTTCGACCTCAGGAGCCTGGCCCGGGAACTGCAGGTTGCCGTAGACGGGCTGGGAGGCCCGTTGGAGGTCCTCGTAGTTCATGTAGAAGTCACTGTCCTCTGAAGGGTGCGTCCTGCGGGGACAGACAGACAGGAAGGAGGACTCAGAGGGGAGGCACATCTGCTTTGAGAGGCAAAGGCAGTTCAGTGACCCAGTCGACTCATATTTACACATGGAGAAACTGAAGCGAGGGGCACTGTTCTCCCAGCCCAGCAACTTCCTCGGAGGAAAGGAAGTCAGGGTCAGTGAGTCAGGGAACCTTCTGTGGATTTGGCACAGAATGCTGAGGTCGGAGGACTTTGGACCACGGTAGCATTTTTTTTTTCCTTCCTTAAAGTTGAGATGGTTGTCTTGTTTTTTACATTAAAATTTAGCCTTCAGTTTCTTCTCAAAAAAAATTGGTAGCTCTGGTCACATCAGCCCCATAAACATACGTGGCTGGAGCCAGTGTCTGTCCTTATAGATAGGAAATGTGTCCATGGTCCCTGAAGCAGCAGACTTTGTGGCCACAGAATAAAAATAAGTCTCAGAGACTCCCTTTCTGCATCCACACATTAGTTGGGGAGGAGTTTGCGCCTTAGGAATGTTTAGCTATGGTAGGCAAGACCCTCAGAGAAGAACGTTCCTTCCTTCAGAGCATCTTAATCCCACCCTGGTTCCTCTTGTAACAAAGGCCACTTTGGGTAAGTGGTGTCTATCACTCATTCACACTTTAGTATAAATTACTCCAAACACATATATGGTTGGACAGGGATGGACAGGACTGGGAGTCAGAGTTTGTTTCCTTCCTCTGCTTCTGACTCACTGTGTGACCTTGGGAAAGTCATTCCCTTTCCTCCCAGAGCCTATCTTTTTCATCTGTAAAATGCAGAGTGGGAATGACGCATCCAATCCTAAATGTTTTCGGAAGAGACTGGCCGTGAACCCTCAGTGACAGGAAAGCAGAGGGGAGCGTCAGGGCACAAGCTGCCTTAGCAAGTCCAGTTCCCTCAAATCCCTACCGAAGACCACTTCTGCTTTTAAGCCGTGTTTTCATCTGCTTTGCATATTCTCTCATTTCTCATCAATAGACTCCCACTGCCCGCCCCCCGCCCCCCAATCGGGGTCTCACCATCCAAACTCAGCCAGGACCCTGTTCCCTCCTTGCTTGTATCCTCCCAATGCCTTCGGCCTCAGCTCTAATGTCTGGCTGTCTCCAAGCCCATTGACAGCAGTTTCTCTGTTCTCTCCCACCCACTGACAGTTGTTTCTGCTGGTGCCTCCCCCTGAAAGCCCACCCACTTCTCATCCAACCTGGGAAAGCTGAACCTACCTAACCCCAGCCTGATCTAGGGACGTTGGGGCGTTGTATAGGGGAGATGGACACAGATGTCTTTCTTAGCATCTCTCATGTGTCCAAGAGAGATGGAGGGAGGGCTGTCCCCATTCCACAAGACGGAAACAGTGTTCAGGGCAGCGCTGGGTCACACGGAACATGCAGCCAGGCTGTTGACCGCTACCGCAGAGCCCCCACTCTGCCTAGAGCACTGGCCTCCTCTCTCCCTGTCCTTGGCAGCCAGAAACTGGGTTTGTAGGTCATGAAGGGAGTTTGTCCTGACTACAGGGGCTCACTTATTCTTACCCAAACTCCATAAGGCGGGGTTGCTGTTATCCCCATTTTACAGATGAGGCACTGAGACCCGGAAGGGGAAAAACTAATTGCTCGAGGTCACACAGCCTGCAAGAGGCAGAGCTGGGATTTGAACCCTGGCCATCTGGCTCCAGAGTCTAACAGGCAAATGCGTGTGGGTCACTCACCCGTGCTTGGCCGGCTGGTCCTTGTCAGGTGGCTGGCCTATGAACACGTTCTCATAGTCAGGTGTGGGGGGTCTGGGTAGGGTGGCTTCTGGTTGATGAAGGCTGAGGCTCCGGCTACTGTATTTCGGCTGCCAGCCTGAGCTGGGCCTGGGACCATCGGGAGCAGCCCATGTCTTGTCCTGGCTCTGGCTCCTGGGTGACCAGCGTGACCGGAATCTCCAGGCCAGCAATGAGCCAGCTATGATGAGCCCAAGGAGCAGGCTTCCACTGGCTGCCAGAGCCCCAATGGCCGCCCAGGACAGGCCAGGGGGGCAGCTGACCTCCAGGAAGGTGGAGAGGTTGCGCCAGGTGAAGGTGCCGGCATCCAGGCACTGCGGGGGCAGCTGGTCCGAGCAGTTGTCCTGCCGGACCTGGTGCCAGGAGGCGAGGCTGCAGCGGCAGTCAGCCTTCAAGTCAAGGGCGCAGCGTCCTGCCAGCTCCGCATCCACGCGGTCCAGAGGGTTGTTGGTCACATTCAGGATCTGCAGCTTTTCCAGGCGGGCAAAAAAGGGCCCCGGGAGCTCCCGAAGGCCGTTCCCAGACAGGTCGAGGAGGAGCACGCTGCTGGCCTGCAGAGACCTGTTCCAGGGAATGTTCAGGCCTCGGCCGCTGAAGTTCAAGCATGTGGCTGTGAACTCCGTGGCCCAGTCCACGTCCCCCGAGGACACGTTGCAGGACAATCCCAGGCTGCATGGATCCTGCAGTAGCAGCAGCAACCACAGCGCCCAGGGCAGGGCGCGCCCCATTCAAGCAACCTAGACAGAGACACCAGAATCCAAGCCCGACCCCTGCCTGTGGCCGCTCTCACCCTCCACACCTGGGTTTATTGTGAGTTGGGTTTGTTTGTTTTTAATGGCTCAGAACAGCTCAGGACGCTTTTGGTAATAGGCAGCCCCTCACTTACAGCCCCTTATTGTTTGGCTCTGGCCCCCAGCCTCAGTCTTTCCCCTCCTGGAAATGGGTACATAAACCCGGTGCCAGTCCCGGCGTTGCCCCTTCTACCAGATGGGTTCCTGGGCTTGGCTCAGTCCCCAACAATTTCGGGCGGCTTCATTGGCCAAGACGCGACTATATGCAAATGAGCGGTGGCCCGGCAGAGGGCCGGTCTCTGAAGCACCGCGGCTGGGAGTCCTGGGCTGGAGTGGGTGGGTGGGTGGGGGGTGCCGAACTCTGATTTGCAGGCCCTGCACAGACCCCAGTTCTAGCTTCTGTCCTGTCTTTGCAGTCCCATTACCACGCCTTTACCTGGGCGGCGCTGGGAGATCCGGTGCAGAGGAGAGCTTGGCGCTGGATCACCTGGACCCGGGCGCACAGGAGCCGGCGCCCTCTCAGATCCCCTGCGGTCCCTAGCGCTCCGCAGACCCTGCACCCAGCGACGCGGGGGAAGAGGAACTGGAGTCCGGGTGGAGCGCAGAGGGCAAGAATGAAGAAGACACAGAGAAGACCCGCCCTTCTGCAGGGCCTCCAGGCCCAGGATTCTCACGGGAGGGGGAAGGGCGGCCGCTTCCCTCTCGCTGGAGCCCAGTCAACCCCCATTAATATCCCCGCTGCGGTCCCATCACCACGGCTTCATCAACTCACTTCCTGGTCGCAGCTCAGTTGACTCTCAACCCTTGCACTCATTTATTCACTCGACAGACATCACCCAGGGCCCCCAGAGGCCGCAGCCCTGACCAGGTTCTCGAGGAACACCCGGTCCTGAGAGGACAGAGCTGTACGCAGACACCCAGTCCCACGCAGTCAGGACAGGGCTAGAGGGAGGGACACAGTCCTGGAAGGCTTCTTGGGGGAGGAGACATTAACATTGGAGTGAATAGACGTTAGCTGAGGATTCCTAAAACCTGCCTGTGACTCCCCAAGCTCCTAATCTCCCCACAGACTCAGCACTCTTGCTCGTGGACAAAGAGGCCTCCATGTCACAGGGTTGGTGAGGAAGCTCCCTGGGGGAAGGGACGTTGAGTCTGGGGCTTGGAGAATGACAGGCAGTGGCAGGCAGAAGCAAACCCATTTGCAGATTCTAGGCAGAAGGCACAGCAGGAGCAAAGACCCTTGGCCCCGGGCTCAGAGCATGGGCCCTGGGCCTGTTGGTTAGCAGGGGGGTGGCTGGAGTGGACATGCTAAGAGGAGGAACGGGTAGTGTGTGTGTGTGTGTGTGTGTGTGTGTGTGTGTGTGTGTGTGTGTAGGAGGAGGAGCAGAGGACAGGCCTCGAAGCAGGCTGAGGGGTGGGACCTTATTCCCAGGGCCATGGGGAGCCAAAGCAGATGTGTGAGCTGGGGAGGGGCATTGTGTCAAGACTTACAACTGGAGTGAGCCTGGGGACTGGGGAGGGAATCTAAGGAGGAGACCAGTATCCCCCAGGGAGAGGTAGCCTGAATCAGACCTGAAGGACAGTAACAGTGAGATTGAGGAGGGAGTGGACAGGGCTGGGCTGGGAGAAGGTCTCAGCTTCAGTGGGGTCCTGGCATATCAGGCAGATTGAGTTCAAGTCCATTCTAGCCCCTGACTCCTGTGCAACCTTAACTGCTCTGTGCCTCAGTTTCCACATCTGTAAAATGGGATAAGTGCTAAGAGCCTTCTAGATTCTGAGAGGCTGCAGTCCACTCCTTCCACTCTCCCCTCTCCTCAGACTCTGCTCTTCCCATTTCCATACTCAGAAGAATTCAGAGACTTTTCAGAAAGGGTTGCAAATTGTTCTTCAACACACCCACCCAAAGTTACTCCAAATAAGAAAATGTAATCACAACTCTGAGACAGTTTGTTTTCTTATCAGATTGGCAAGAATTCAAAGGTGTGATACATGTGTGCTGGCTGAATGTGGGGAACAGGCAATCCCACACCCTGTGGGGGGATATCCACAGTGCCGCCCCCAGGAAAGGCACCCTGGCCCAGGCCACCAGGATCGTGAACACATGTGCCCACTCACCCAGCAACCCCACCCTGGGGCTCCCACAAAATATCTACGTTTGCAAAATGACAGAGGCGTAAACTGATGAAGGCTGAACACAATGCAGTCCGTCTACACAGTGGAATATTACTCAGCCACGAAAAGGAGTGAAGCATTGACATCGACAATGTGGATGAACCTGAGAGACATGCCAAGTAAAAGAAGCCAGACACAAAAGGCCACTTGTATGACCTCATTTATGTGAAATGCCCAGAACAGACAGAGGCAAATCCACAGAGACAGAAGCACATCAGTGGCTGTCAGAGTCTGGGGGAATGGGAAATGGCTACGAATGGGAGTTGAACTGTGACTTCCTGGTTCATGGGCGGACACTCAAACACCAAGCCACAGCGGCCGGCAGAAACATTGATTTGTCGTTGCACTTATGTATGCATTCATTGGTTGGTTCTTGCATGTGCTTTAACTGGGGATCGAACCCACAACCTTGGTGTATTGGGAAGATGCTCTAATCAACTGAGCTACCCAGCCAGGGCTAGGGGGGCACCTTTTTAGTGGGATGATCAAGGAATCCTTATTGAGAAGGATAAAGGAGCTTACTGAGTAAGGAGATGGGGGAAGGGCACCCAATGTATGGAACAACTTATGCAAAGGCCCTGCCTGGGGCGGAAGCTGCCCGGGTGAAAGCAGCTGTCTCCAAGAGAAAATGCTAACTGGAAAAAGCAAATAAAATAATAATAATAACTTTCTAGATTTCATTTGCCTACAGAAACTTTGGATGAAACATGAAAAACGAATACCCATAGTTACCTCTTAGTGGCAGGCAGTTGGGAAGGAGAAGCTCACCAAGTACATTTTAATATTTTTTATTTTAGGATCCCATCATTTCATTGGAATGCGAATCATAGTTGACACATTCAATTAAAACATTAAAATTAGCCAGCAAGCACACACAAGACACCCAGGTTTTCAGGACAAGAGGGAAGAGGGTGCAGGTGGGCCATCTCCCATACCCCACATCCTGGAAGGTGTGGGTAGCGTCCAACACTGAGGCCTCTTAGAATAAGAGGAAATGAGCAAATGAGGAAGCAGCAGACACTCAGGCGTGGGGGAGGGGGGCAGGCAGGCCTGGGGCCTGGGATAGTAGGTCCGGGGGAACTAGAGGTTTGAGGTCTCACATATCTGGGTGTCCTGGAGCTCAGGAGGCATAGGTCCTGTGGCTTGGGTGTCTGGAAATGCCTCGAATTTGGGGGGGCTTCTGGCTTCTGGAGCATGCCATAGGTTTAACAGGCTTGGGGTCTAGGCCTCCTGCTGTAGTCCCAGCGGGCCATGCCCAGGACTGTGGAAGGGAGGAAACTCTGGCTCCGCTGGCCCCCACCCTGGCTGAGGGGAACTGGAAGCTTCTGGAAGGCACATCTTCATACTCCCTTCCTGACACACACCGAGCAGGTCCTGGGTCTGACTTCCAGGAAGGGCCGGCCCATCACATCAGCACAGAGAGCTCCAGAGACCCTCAGAGACAGAGAGAGAGAGAGAGAGAGAGAGAGAGAGAGAGAGAGAGAGAGAGAGAGAGAAAGAGAGAGAGAGGAGTTCCCTCAGTTCAGCTACATGAGCCCAACACTCTTGGATGCCCTGCACCCACCCTAGCTGGGTGAGGCCTCGGACTGGGCCCTGCCCCTAGGAGCCCCTAGACTTCCTGGCCCAGCCCCCTTCCTGGCTTCCTGCCAGCTCCATCCTCTCCTAACAGTCTTTGAAACCCCACCCCTCTCTCGGAGTCCAGTCCCCCCCAGGGGAGGGGTGGGGCAGCCTGACACAGCAGCAGCGGAGGCCATTTAGGGGGCCAGCGATCTTCAGGCATCTGCAGGGCTCTGGAGCCAGCAAGTCAGGACAGAAGGCAGGTGTGTTGGCCAAGGGCTGGCCTGGGGCAGTGAAGCCCACAGGTTTACCTGCCACGTGGGTGGCCCCAGACCTCTCGGCATTCATTCAGCAAACACGGCCGATAGGCTTGGCCACTTCTCTCCGGCCAGTACCCTAACCTCCCTGTGCCTGGGCTGGCTTTCCTCTCTTAAAATGAGGACAGTCACGACCACTGGGTAGGTGGCTGTGAAAGCTGGGAGGCAGACATGAATGTGAGCACCAGCCTGGAGCTGGGGACACACGTGACCAATGCACCAGCTGAGTGTCCCATGGGCTAAAACAGCCGTGGGCAAACGACGGCCCGTTTGAAATGAATAAAACTAAAAAAAAAAAAAAAAGACTGCACCCTTTTATGTAATGATGTTTACTTTGAATTTATATTAGTTCACACAAACACTCCATCCATGCTTTTGTTCCGGCCCTCCGGTCCAGTTTAAGAACCCATTGTGGCCCTTGAGTCAAAAAGTTTGCCCACCCCTGGGCTAAAACGGTAGTCCACGAACACACAAATCTAATTCCGGAGGTAAACCTTGATTTTCAATGAGGAGGAAAGACCTTATTTGAGGTCACATGGCCTTGTTGGTTATAGCAAATTTTGAGAAGCCACTGGATACCTTTGGGAGGGGGGTGGGCAAACAAGAGGTGGCATTGAGGCGACCGTGGTCAAAAGGTGCAGGCCACCTGCCAGATGGCATTTCCCGGCTCTGGCCGCAGGAGGCCACGCTGCCGGCCCGCAGGCTCTCCTAGGAGCAGCCCTGACGCACAGACGAGGGCAGTTCATTATAAACGCCCAGGCTCCTAGTCCTCCCGGGAAAGCATCTCTGTCTTCCCGGGGAACTCACGACATCTTCGGCAGGGCGCCTTCTCGCCTCACTACGACCCGGGCTCCTGGGGTGACCTCCCAAGTCATTATGCTCTTGAATCTGGTCCTAGGGGCTGCTTTTTGGGGATCCCACATGAAGACAGGTGAAGTGCCGTGAAGGAATACTGCACGATCTCACTTACACACGGAGTCTGGAGGTGGGTATGTACATTAAGTTGAGTGTAATGAATGTCTCACGCTGTGTATCAAACATCAAGTTGTACACCTTAGTATGTACAAATTTTTCCTTTCGGCACCCTGACCAGGGGTTAAACCCGCAACCTTGGCCTATCAGATGATGCTCTAACCAACTGAGCTACCTAGCCAGGGCTTATATGTGGAATCTAAAAAAGCAAAATAAATTAATAAACAAAACAGAAACAGCCCTAGCCCATTTGGCTCAGTGGTTACAGCATCAGCCTTGGACTGAAGGGTCGCGGGTTTGATTCTGGTCAAAGGCATGTGCCTCAGTTGCAGGCTCGATCCCCGGGCTTGGTCAGGGTGCGTGTAGGAGGCAACCAATCAATGTGTCTCTCTCATATAGATGTTTCTCTCTCTCTTTTTGTCCCTCCCCTCCCTTCCATTCTTTCTAAAAAAAAGTGGAAAAAATATCATCAGGTGAGGATTAACAAAAAGCAAACAACCAGAAACAGAACTATAGATATAGAGAACAACTTGATGGTTGTTAAAGGGGAGGGAGTGAGGGGGGAAGGGAATTAAAAAATTAACAATAATCATTTATCTCATGATTAAAAAAAGGAATGCTATACAGCAGTTAGATTTTTAAAACCTTGTTTACTATATATAAATATATAAGTATTAACATGGAAATATATCATTAAATGTTAATTATAATATATAATTATTATATTTAATTATAAGTAGCGGCATCCAGGCACTGGCTACTTAATTAGTATTAAGTTGTGCAATCTTCACAATAGTCCCTTGAAATTGGAACTACCATTGCCCTGCATTTTACAGCAGGGGAAACTGAGGCACAGTGTGTTTGAGTAGCTTGCCCAGGGCCCTACAGTTGCTGAGGGGCAGCCCTGAATCCGTGTGTTGACCACGAGGCTGCATTTGTCTGTGTCCACCTGGAAGGTGTGCAGAGCCATTGCATAACACACATGGCGCTTGTGGATGCACAGGTGGTAGCGGCTGCCTGGGGGTGGGGGCTAATAGGGGTATTTAGCTTTATTTGCTAGGTTTGATTCATTTTATTTTTGGCAAGTTTTGTTCGTTTCACAAATATTAAGTGAGCGCCTACTGGATGCATGCAGCAAGGCTCCTGCCCTTGGGGTGCTGACATTCCAGTGAGGGAGATGATGAAACTAGAAACTGACAAATTCAAAGGCGGTTCGAAAACAGTGTTATTGCGCCCGGCCAGGGTAGCTCAGTGGTTGGGTGTAGACCTATGAACCAGGAGGTCAGGATTCGGTTCCTGGTCAGGGCATATGCTCAGGTTGCGGTTGCAGGCTAGCTCCCCAGAGGGGGGCGTGCAGGAGGCAGCTGATCAATGATTCTCTCCCATCTTTGATGCTTCTATCTCTCTTCCTCTCCCTTCCTCTCTGAAATCAATTTTAAGAAAATAGCGCTGTTGAGAAAAAAAAAAAAATGACTGTGGGGTATTCTGACAACCAGATGGGGCTATTGACAGTTTTGAGGGTTTAGTCAAGGAAGGCCTCTTGAGAAAAAAGATAGGACAAAATGGGAAAAACAAAACAAAAAGATTGGAGGAAAGAGCTCAAAATGGGAATCAGGGTGTGTGTGTTTTTTGAGGGGGGAGAACGGGGTGATTTTTGAAATATTTTTTTCTGCTATGAAATTATTCAACTCCTTAATATGTAAACGTTAGTTGGAAGCCCACTTGGAGGCACAGGTGAAATCAGCAGAGAAACCTACCGGGTTCCAAGCCTGAAACTGGGGATCTCAAGAGCTGCACCAAAGGGGCGCCAGGGGCCCTCAGGAATTGGACCTGCGAGTCTCTGCTGCCCTCGTGTGGTCGAGCTAGGGATTGCAGGCGCGGGTGGCCTTGGCAGAAGTGGAAAACTGGTTCCTCCCCGTTCTGACCCCCGACCCCCACCTCACCTCAGCCACAAGCGGGTTGTGACCACCTGTGTGGCCCTTAGGCTGAGATCTCCGAGGACACTGGAGGCCTCAGGCCTCAGCACAGAGGAGGCATTTGTAATTTTTAGTTCAGCAACAGGTATTTATTGAGTGCCTACCTACTGTGTGCCAAGCCTTGTTCTCAGGGCTAGGGATACAGCATGAAACAAAACATTAGAATTCTCTGCTCATCAAACTCATGAATTACTGGGGACATGAGCAATCAACGTGCAAAACCAAAATTTTCAGGAAAATGCAACAGAGCAATGTGACCCAGGACTTTGGAGGGGCTCTCTGAGGAGACATCCCTGGAACTGAGGCCTGAACGGGGAGAAGCCAGCCAGGGGGAGGGGAAGGGTGTCCCAGACAGGAAAAACAGCCTGTGCAAAGGCCCTGGGGTGGGAATGAGCTGGGTGCAGGCAACAGGATCATGGACAAAAAATGCCTAGTTTCTGGTGCTTAGGGAGCATCTACTCCCCACTCCTGTTAAGATGGGGGACCTTGGAAGGGGCAGAAAAATTTTCCCCATGTGCCACACAGAGTGAGAATGCAACCTTAGGGTGCCATGGAAATGCTTTCCTCCACCACAAGAGAGGCCTGGGCTCTGGAGAGAGAAGTGAGGGGGGCACTGCCACCACACCCCAAAGTGGACCTGGTACCTCCACTCTCTGCTATGCATCTTGGGGCAAGTTGCTTCCCTGCTCTGAGCCTATTTTACCTGCAGAACTTTGTCAGCAGCTGCTATAGACTCCCCCACCGCCATCTCTCCCTTCCCTGCCCCTCCCCCCAAGCCTGAGGTTCTCACAAAAATGCCTCCAATATCCCAGAGTGAGTGTCCCAGACCTAGGCAGGGAGCTGGGGGCACTTCAGTGGGTGGAGTGCTGCCTCTGGGTTGCCACATGACTCCCCTGGTGCCTGTCCGAGCCTCAGTTTCCCCATCTGCAACATGGGGAAGAGAAACGCTGCCTCTCTCATGAGGTGCTGGGTGCACAGGTTCCTAATGATTGGTTTGACTCTAAAGTTCAAGTGCAAGGCAGGTACTTAAGTTTGTGGGCAGTGGGAACCCCAGAAGGTGCCTGGAGCAGGGCAGTGGGCTGGCGGGGCTGCGGTTCAGTCAGCTCTTGCTCAAGTCCACACAGCAGAACAGGGCACAGCCAGGGTTCAAACCCAGGCCCAGATCCTCCACTGGGGACTTCTGCCTCCAGGTGACCAGTCTTGGGTGTAACTTGTAACCTGACACTCCAAGTAGTTGCTGGTTTTCCAGGAAGTCTATGCTGTCTGAACAACCCTTCGCCTGTGCCCCTTCTCCCCTCCACCAGCACCCCTGGCTGGGGGCCCTGCTCCCACTCTGTCCAGGCTGGAACCCCTACCCAACGCCTCAGCACCCTCACCCACCACCCATAGTCACCAGCTGCTGTGGCTTCTTCCTTCCTGGTGTTTGGGTTTTAATTTTTGTGTTGCAGTTAGAAAATTACCCATAATTACAGCTCTGAAAGGAAATGTCTCCTGGTGCAGACCCTGCTCCCAGCTGTGGCCCCCTCCATCGCAGGGCTGAGGAGGGCTGCCAGCCCGGATCTGGCCCCTTCCAAAGCCTCCCACTGTAATGAGAAGGGGGCTGCTCCCGTCTCCTCTGGAGAGAAAAAACCATTATCAGGAAAACCCCAAATCAGCTTCCCCTACTACTTTTGCAACATATTCACAGCCAGACATCTGGGTCCACAGGGAGGGCCCATCCAGAGAGAGGCAGAGCTGCAAACAGACTACTCGAGACATTCTTTTATCAACAGTGACAAGTCCCATACAGGCTAGTGTAGAACCAGTAATATGGAGGATGTGGCCAGGGAAGGCGAGGAGGGGGAAGGGGACAGAGAGGGGGAAGGGGACAGAGGAGGAACTGCTGGGAGCAAAGGCCAGAGGAAGAGCCAGAATAGGCCAGGCCTGGAGCCAGAGAGTTCCAGGCGGCAGGAGCAGCCAGTGCAAGGCCTAGGAGGTGGGCCCTCGAAGGGTCTGAGAATGGAAGGGCTGGAAGGAAGTGAATGGGGGGAGGGAAGGCCCCTCTTCCAGGCAGCCCCCGTACCTCAAAGCAGAACCTGCTTCGCCCCCCTCCCCCCAGGCACTGCCCCGACCCTCCGCGGGGCGTGAGGGGGTGGGGGGGTATGGGGGTCGTTGGTGGTCCCTAGAGACCCAGCTCAGGGCTGCAGTCCCCGCACTCAGCCACACACGGTGGGCCCTAGACTGCGAAGGGGTCGCAGGTCTGGGATCCAGTCTTGACCCTTCACCTCCTTGCTGACGACCCCACTCCTGGGCCCCTTGACCAGGCCCATGGCCCCTGTCTACCTAGGCCTCCCGATCTACCGCTCAGCCTCAAGTAGCTTCTTAAAACCCCGCCCCTAGGCGCTCCACAGCTTCCTGTGGCTTCCTATTTCTTTTAGAACAAACCCCAACCCCTCCGGCTCCTCTGCACCCCCCCTCCCCCCATCATTCCCCTGCTCCAGCTAAGCTACGCAGCCCTCCTCGCTCCGCCTCCCACACCTGAACTCCGTGCCCACCTCGGGCTTTTGCACTTGCTGTGACTGCAGTGTGAACATGCTGCTTCCAGACCGTTCAAATCCACTTCTACCCTCATTAAAACATGTGTTTCCCGTGCCCGCCCTCGCATGGGTGGGTGGGTGGGTGGGGCTCTTTCTGCAGGTTCTGCTCTTGCAATGCGTGCGCGTTGGATGTGCGCGCAGCTCAGCTTCCCAGACGCCGCGTGGGGGCCCAACGCCCGCTGTTCTAGGGCTTTTCCGCCGGCGCCGAGGCTGTGTTTGGAGAGCCGTCCCGTTGCCATGAGAACCGCGCTTGGCCGCTCCCGCCCGCCTCCCCCTCCGCAGCTCGCGGGGCAGCGGGCGCCTCCCCCCCTCTCCCTCCTCCAGAGCCGGGCTGACCCTGCCGTCGTCCTGTCCCCCTCCACCCGAGACCCCCCGCCCCGGCCCAGCACGTGGCACTCGGTGAAATTATCCCACCGACTCTCCAGCTTTTCATCATTCTCCTTCCCCATCATACCCGCTACTCCCCGAGCGGTAACAACGTGTTCCGACCGAGTCCCGAGAGCCGGTACACAGCAGGCGCTCAATAAATGTTGTGGAGACTCAAGGAACCAAGGCTCAGAAAGGACGAGGGACCTGCCCAGGGCACACAGAATCCCGGGGAGCCACGGAGCACTGGGAGATAAACAGGGGGGGCGGGTGTCGGGAGGAGCGTTTGCGGGGCCCGGGAGCCTCAGCTGTCACAACACGCTGTGTGACTCGGGTGGGGACACCCTCTCTGTGCGCTCGTGGGGAGCAGGCGCTGGAGACTGGTGGTGGGAGTGCGCATTAGGAAGAGGCTGTCCTGGCCCCCGCCGGGCGCTGGAGAGTCCCCATCTCCAGGCGGGACCCAAGAATGTTGGCCGCGCCCCCATCAGCCCGGAGCTCGGGCCCCTCCTCCGCGCCGGCCCGGCTCGGGAGGCCCACGGGAGAGGAAGCTGGGGGAGGGGACGACCAGCTGGACAGGAAATGGGTAGGGCCGGCGTCCCCCGTCCCCCTGACCCGGGCCCCTCGGGATGGAGGCGGGGCTGGGGCCGGCCTGGCCCCTCCCTTCCTCTTCGCCTGTCTGGAACCCCAGCGGCTCCCCACTTCCCGCCCGCCTGCAGCCGGAGTGGTGGCAGGGGAATCCTGTACTGGGGGGCGGCTTCAGAGAGGGAGGCATAATGGGGGTTCCACAGGCAGCGGGAGGGGGCGTCCCCCTCAAGACAAATACACGACACAGGAAACGAGTGCACAACCACACACCACAGGTCCCAATCCACCCACGCGCGGAGGCACACGCGCGCGCGCACACACACACAAGTGCACACAACCTGACGCCGCGTCCCTCGGCCCCACACTGTCGCCACGGACACACACGCTGCCGCAGAGTCCCGGGCCGGGCCGTTCGCTGGATGCCTGCCCACACCCCGGGCGCAGTGATGCTCGTGTGCGCTCGCACAGGAACGTGAACACACACACTCGCCGTAGTTGCATAGCAAAAAACAAAAACAAAAAAACCCTCCCACGGCAAATAGTCATAGAAACAGCCAGACTTGGAGCCACACAACTGGGCCACTTCGCCCCGCCCCCTCCAGCCCCCCCATACCCCCCCAACACCCCCGTCTGCTAACGCAGCCCGCAGGTGCCCGGCACAGGCCTCCACCCGACCCAGGCTCTCCTGCCTTGGTGTCCTTGTCTCAGCGACTGCCCCTAACTCCTCTGCATGCCCCTGGGGTCAGAGGGCCCAGGAGGGGGAAGGGGGCACCCACTGTCTGCACCCTTAGTTCCTGCAGAGGGACAATTAAAGGTGGTTGAGCCTCATTTACAGTCGGCAACACAGACTGAGAGGCCTCGCCAGCGACAGGCCCCCAGCACCTACACTAACAGAGGGTGACTGTGAAGCAGTGCACGGTGGCCCCCAGGGTCTGGCCTGTGTACCCAGGAGCCTGTCCATGGGGGATGTCTGTGTTGTGTGGTGTGTGGCTGTGGGGTCCACAGGCTCGGTGAAACCCCAGGTGCAAGCACAGAGCCCTCAGGAGCTGAGGGAGCACCCAGGCGAGTGTGAACAGCTGCCCTGGGCTCTCTCCCCGCTGCTGGAAGCTGTGGGTGGCTGTGCCCATGTGAGCGGCGGCATGCGTCTCGCTCTTCTGTGACCGCCACTGCCGGGCTTTGTGCCGCCCTCTGTGTAACGGCATGTTCCCGGGTGAGGGGGAGCCGAGTGGGGGGCCCTGCGGGATGACACACTCAGTGTGATGCCCACCGCAGGAGTTGTGCCAGGGTCTGAGATTGTGTTCCCGGGTGTGTAAATTGGGTGGCTGGTCCTATCTGAGTCGTGTGTGTGTGTGTGTGTGTGTGTGTGTGTGTGCGCGCGCGGGCGCGCATAGCCTTAATCAGCTGTGTCCCACTGTGTGTCCCGAGATGTTATGGGGCCACTATACACACACACACACACACACACACACACACACACACACACACGGCCCTGCGCATGCACACAACACACACACACACACACACAGCCCTGCGCGTGCACACAACACAACACACACACACACACACACACACACGGCCCTGCGCATGCACACAACACACACACACAGGGCCCTGCGTGTGCACACAACACACCACACACACACACACACACACAGGCCCTGCGCGTGCACACACACGCGCGCCACACACACAGACACAGACACACACACACACACAGGGCCCTGCGCGTGCACACACACCACACACACACACACACACACACACACACACACACACACACACACACACACACACGGGCCCTGCGCGTGCGCGCCGGCCCGCGGTTCCAGCAGCGGGACCCACCCGCGCGCCCGCCATCGCCCCTTTAAGAGCGGCGCCCGCGGGCGGCAGGGAGGCGGCGGGCGGGGGCGCGCGCGGCGGGAGGAGGGGGCGCGCGCTTCCCGGAACAGCCCGCGCTGTGGGAAGAGAGGAAGAAAATAAACCCGCGGCTGAAGCTGGTGCCGCCGCCGCCGCCGCCGCCGTGTGGGCTCCCCCGCGCGGATGCTGCCCGCGGTGCCTGCGCAGGGCGCGGGGCGGTGAGGCGCGGGGCGCGGGTAGCTATGGCGACGACGAGCGCGGCCAGCCGCGCCGCCTGACAGGTGTGGGCCCCGGCGGCGGCGGCGCGGAGCATTATGTACGCCAAAGGGGGCAAGAGCGCGGCCGTGCCCTCCGACAGTCAGGCCCGGGAGAAGTGAGTCGGGGCCGGGGGCGGAGCTCGGCGGCCCCGCAGGTGCCGTGGGCCCCAGCGCCGGCGCGCGCTGCGAGGGGCACGTGGGCGCGGGCTGCCGGACGGGAGGGACCCGAGTGCGGTGAAGGGGCCGCGAGACTTGCGAGGGAGCGCGAGACCCGAGGGGCGCAAGACTGGAGGGGGCCGCGAGCCTCGGGGGGTCAGGGGCGCAGGAAGCGGGAAGGTTGGAGAGGGCGTGCGGGACCTGCGAGGTCCTGAGAGTTGAGGGGTGTGAGTTTACGGGGGGCGGGGGGCGCGCTACACTCGAGGGCCGCGAGGCGCCCCAGCGGCGTGAAGGGCTGGGCGGTTTGCGGGGACGCGCGAGGCCCGAGGGCGTGACTTTTGAGGGGGCGTGCGAGGTCCGAGCGGCACTGGGGGTCGCGAGGACTCCCCGACGGCAGGAGCTTGAGTGAGCGCGGTTGCGGGCGCGCGGGCGCACTCTCCAGGGGGCGTTTGCAGGGCCGGTCGGCTGGCCTTTCTGGACCCTCGCGCCTCTTGGAGAGGTTGAGAGGCCACCTGTCCTGGCAGCTGAGGGGGACCCCTGAGAGGCCCCAAGGCTCAGTCCTGCAGCCGAGCCCCGGGGTGTCGGCGCCCAGAAGCCCCTCCTCTTGCAGGGTGTGGCGTTGGGTCCTGGACACGGGGTGCTCTTGGGCGGGTAGGAGGGCAGCACTAACTCCCAGACCCCCAGCGGGTGCGGGCTGGGGGCCCTCAAAACTGGGAGCTCGGTCTGGGCCCGGCGGCAGCCTGCAGCTGGCATTGCCACTTACCGTCTCTGTGGCTTTGGGCAAAGGCGCCCCCGCACCCAGGCGCATTTTCCTTCCCAGAGCAATGCAGAGGATCATCAGTGCCGTCTCTTAGTGTGGGGGAGAGCTGGAAAGGTGCTTGGAGCTGCGACCTTCCTCCGCAAGGGCACCGGGTGGCCGGCAGTTTTGTTAAAGTGCCAGGGAAGATGCCTGCAGGAGGGAAGGCTTCCCATGGCTGATGGCCAATGGCCTAGTAGTCGCAGGATCCTAAGAAATCCAGGCACCTCGAGTGGCCTTGATGGGAAACAGGACAGCGAGGAGGCGGGGTCCTGCTGGAGAGGTCCCACCATGAGCTCCTGGAGGGCCAGGCCAGGAGGGAGGACTTGGCTGTCCGGGCAGAGGAGCCCTGGGTGTGGGCCTGCAGCACCCCTCTCGCCCTGCTCTTCTGCCTGAGCTAACAATGGGACCGGCCCTCCCCTCACAGGGACAAGTCCATTCTCTGCCCAACTTTGGGGCCGTTTTGGAGAAGAGTCTTCTAGCCAGGAGACGCCGGGCAGATCCCTGCCTTTCCGGCCTTCCTTGCCCATCTGCGCAGTTTTGAGGTTGGGTTCCATTTTCGAGCCCCTTTAAGCACAAAGACTTTTTGAAACTGGCATCTGGCTCCTGCCCAGCTTGGGAGCAGGGCATGCCTGGCATTGCCACCCCATCCCTGGGGGTCCTGGTGTGTCCCTGGGCATCTTCTTACACTGGTTTTGGGGTCTGGGTAGAGTGTGGTAGTTGGGAAGGCAGGCCCCAGCCCTGAAGAGTCCCGCATCCTAGCATGGAGGCAGGCGGCGAGTTACCTGGGCAAATCAATGGGAGGCCAAGTAGAGGGATGATCTCGATATTCTATGAAAGCAAAGGAGGAAAGCGGGTGACAGTAAAGTAGGAGGGGGCTGTGCAGAGGCCTGGAGGAAGAGTAGGCGGCTGAGGGCACAGCACGTGCAAAGGCCCTGGGGTGAGGCCTGGCAGAGGAGCTGGGCTGGTGCCCTGGTGGGGGAAGAGCAGTCCTTGAGGGCTCTGTGGGCCAGAGGGGCTTGTGCGTGTGAAAGTGCACTCCAGCTCCCATGTGGAGTGTGGCTTATAGGGGGTCGGGGTAGAGGCCAGGGGATCTGGGGGAAGTGGGCACAATGATCTGGGTAAGAGCTGATGATGGCCCTGGCTGGTTTGGCTCAGTGGATAGAGCATCAGCCTGGGGACTGAAGGGTCCCAGGTTTGATTCCGGTCAAGGGTTGCTCAATCCCCAGTGCGGGGCATGCAGGAGGCAGCCAATTGATGGTTCTCTCTCATCATTGATGTTTCTATCTCTAGCTCTCCTCCCTTCCTCTCAAATCAATTAAAAATATATATATAAAATATTTTTTTTTAAAAAAGCTGATGATGGCAGCTTATGTGTGGCCGTGGAGAGCAAAGAAGGGAGAGAATCAGAGATTTGAGCTGAAGGTAGTGGGGTTGGGAGTTGGGTTTCAATCCCATCAGACATCCCAGGAGAGATTTGATTTTTTGAACCTGGCCTTGACTCTTGGCCAGGGCTGGAGACGGAGGGGGTTATCTGAATCCTGGTCCCTTCCCCCTCATGCCCTCACTCCTTAGCCTGCCCAACAGAGGGTCTCAGCGATGAGGGAGTCTGCAGAAACACCTCCCATGGAGGCCAGAGATGCCCCAGGCCCCTTTTGGCCAGAGCCATCCTGCGCTCATCTGTTTCTTGCAGAGGGTCCTGGAGGAATGTTGGTTTGGGGATGGGGTTCTGCTGTTACAGTTTGGGAAACACCACGTGGTTGCATCCCCTGTTTCACCGAAGGGGATGCCAGGGCCTGGAGAGGAAGTGACCTGCCAAGCTCCGGGAGAGCACTAGCGAGGTAGCCTGGCTGCTTTTGAGACGTGGCCTGCTGGCCTCGCAGGATTATCACAAGGACTGGGTAAGCGGCTGCAGGTAGAGGTCCCTGCGTACGCAGCCACCAACGCAGCCACTTCCTGTCTCGGCCTCGGTTTCCTCCTCTGTGAAATGGAGTGGAGGAGTTGCACTGGCTCTCCTGGACTGTGCTTTCCTCTCCTTCCTGCTGATCCCTGTCTCAGTGTGGGGTCCGGGTCAGACGGCCTCAGAAACAGACTCTGCCTGGGGGTACGCTGACTGTGGGTCCCTGCCCTCGGGGATGCACAGCGAAGTCTAAAAGTGCAGCGAGGGGGTGGCCCGGAGGGTGAGAGGGAGCTGGGGTCCTAGTGGGCCACTCGTGTCAAGGCTCGGCCTGTTCCGTAAATGGTAAATACTTGCAGCCTGTGGTGAAGCCGATGAATGGCTGCCACCCGGAATGAACTAGCACTTGCATTTGGAGTTGGTTTGGGTCCTTTTATTATTACTTTTTAAATGGTTTATTTTTTATTTTTTTACTTTAGAGAGAGAGGAAGGGAGAGGGAAAGAGAGAAACATCGATGGGCTGCCTCCTGCACACCCCCACTGGGGATCAAGCCGGCCACCTGGGTATGTGCCCTGACCGGAAGTCGAACCAGTGACCTTCTGGCACATGGGACAACGCTCAGACCACTGAGCCCCACAAGCCAGGGCTTGGGTCTTTTTAACTTGGGGATGAAGGTGACAGGGCTAAGTTGGAGGCCCCTCTGTCCCCTTTGGGTTGCTCCACTTCTGCCTCAGAGGCCCTGTCTTTGTGAGCTGGGGGGAGAAGTCTAGAGGTCTGCTGCGGGTGTGATCTCCTCGAGCACTTTCGCCCTGGCAGGTGGCTTTAGACTGGGCCCATAAATGACAACCATGGTCGGTGTTGCTAAGCACCCTGTGTGTTTCTCCTGGGATTGGTTTTGGGGTCACACATAGCCATGGAGTTGGTTTATAGCCCAGCAGGTGAGAGTCACCTGTGTGTCCGTCCCTGCTTCCAGGTGTGACCAGGTGTGGGCACCTTGTTGGTGAGGGCACAGGTAAGGCTCTTGAGGAAGAAACCCCTGAGCTGGGTCCTGGAGGCTGAGCAGAGGCAGTGGACACAGGGAAGCCTCTGGGGAAGGGCTTGAGAAGAGGAGGCATCTGGGAAGAGAATGGGAGGAGGGGGAGGTGGGCATGGGATCTGTAGGGGGTGGGTTGTCACTGGCCACTGGGTGGGAGAAAGGCCGTAGGCAGCAGAGGCCCCCAGAGGCGGATGAGGGTGGCCACCACCCTGGCGAGAGATAGCTGAAGGCCTGGCCTTGAGGGTGGCAGAGAGGAGGGCGGAAATGTGTGGGCTGGAGAGTCCCTTTGGGGGGCATCAGGAGAACTGGCTGGTTGATTAGATGGGGTGGGGCTGACACAGGCTGAGTAGCTGGTCTCACTGCCCCCAGCAGCGTGCGCATCCATGGGCTGGGGGGGGGGGGGCACTGAGCAGGGAGCACTCGTTACTCTAATTCCTGATAATTATGGTAATTCCTGATAATTACGGCGGTGGTGCTGCATTTTAGTTCATAAGGCTTTAACAAATCACTATGTCACCAGTTCCCTGCACAGCCCGTGTGCGCTGCTCCCTGTGAGCGCCCCAGGGCCAGGCACCCCGTCTCCTCCATGTCATTGCTCCATCTCTAGGGGGGGCCTCTCTGGAGACACCCTCTGCTCCCTGGGTGGGCTCCATTGGGTGGGCTCTTTTATTCTTTCAATATATTTTTTTATTGATTTCAGAGAGAGGAAGGGAGAGGGAGAGAGAGATAGAAACACCAATGATGAGAGAGAATCATCGATGGGCTGCCTCCTGAATGCCCCCTACTGGGGATCCAGCCTGCATCCGGGCAGGTGCCCTGACCTGGAATCAAATTGTGACCTCCAGCCGGAGCCGGTTTGGCTCAGTGGATAGAGCGTCGGCCTGCAGACTGAAAGGTCCCAGGTTCGATTCCGGTCAAGGGCATGTACCTGGGTTGCGGGCACATCCCCAGTGGGAGATGTGCAGGGGGCAGCTGATCGATGTTTCTCTCTCATCGATGTTTCTAACTCTCTGTCTCTCTCCCTTCCTCTCTGTAAAAAATCAATAAAATATATTAAAAAAAAAATTGTGACCTCCTTGTTCATAGGTAGGCGCTCAGTCATGGAGCCATACCCGTGGGCTCTTTTTCCTACAGGTCATTTGTTTAGCCGGGATTTGGCTCTAGAGCCCTGCCCTTCCTTGTAACCGAGCTCAGAACCTGGATGGTCAGAGGCCAGAAGTCCTCCCTAGAGGTCCTGAAACAACCTGGCCAAATGTCCCGGCTTCAAAACTTTACACCAAAAACAAGACAACAGCTCAGAATTCCTCCCTGAGACTTAATCCTGGTAAAAATTAAAGTACCAACACTATGAGAATCTTTGGCTGCTCTTTGCTCTTGGGGTAAAACCCCAAATGCTTAACATCCAAATAGTGCTCACCGACCATCTCAGTTAGTCCACCTCTTGTGAGCTTAGCAGGGAGGGAAAGAGACCGAGCCCCTGCCCTCCCAGCTACAGGTCAGTGGCGGCTTGAGGCAGTGAGCAAAAATGTGTCAAGTGGAGATAGGTAAGACGATAGGGAGGACTTGGGCAGGGCGGAGGTTAGGGGTAACGGGGAAGCCTCTGACAGGTGACATGGGAGCCATGCAGGTCTCTAGGTGAAGTGCCCCAGGCAGGGGAGTAGCCTGTGCCCAGGCCCTGGCATGGAGGGTGGCCAGTGTGTGTGTGGGGGGCACCAGAGGGTCTAGCGAGGAATGCTGTCGAGGGTGTGACTCTAGGGCAGGGGTGGGCAAACTTTTTGACTCGAGAGCCACAATGGGTTCTTAAACTGGACCGGAGGGCCGGAACAAAAGCATGGATGGAGTGTTTGTGTGAACTAATATAAATTCAAAGTAAACATCATTACATAAAAGGGTACGGTCTCTTTTTTTTTAGTTTTATTCATTTCAAAAGGCCGGATCCGGCCCGCGGGCCGTAGTTTGCCCATGGCTGCTCTAGGGGCTGGGAGAGAGTAGCCATTGGAGGGTCCTGTCAAAATTCAGGTAAGGGAGACAGGGGCCTGGACCAGGTGTGTGTGAGAGATGGCAGGAGAGAACTTTCTCCTTAAGATTTTACCCAAATTTAGTAAGTGCAGCTGTCTTGATCTCAGGAGACAGCATGCACCACACCTCTGTGAGCCAAGGCCGAACCACCCAGGTTGGACCACACAGGTGGAGGTGGGAGGCAGGGGCGGGAGTGGGGGGGCGGGACTGTGGTGGGGGCAAGTTGAGGTTGGGCCTTTATTTATTTATTTATTTTTATTTTTTATATTTTTATTGATTTCAGAGAGGAAGGGAGAGAGAGAGAGAGAGAGAAACATCAATGATGAGAGGCAATCATTGTCGGCTGCCTCCTGCACACCCCCTACTGGGGATCGAGCCTGCAACCCGGGCATGTGCCCTGACTCAAAATTGAACCTGGGACCCTTCAGTCTGCAGGCCGATGCTCTATCCACTGAGCCAAACCGGCTAGGGCAGTGATGGCGAACCTATGACACGCGTGTCAAAGGTGACACGCGAACTCATTTTTTTGGTTGATTTTTCTTTGTTAAATGGCATTTAAATATAGAAAATAAATATCAAAAATATAAGTCTTTGTTTTACTATGGTTGCAAATATCAAAAAATTTCTAGCCAAAACCGGTTTAGCTCAGTGGATAGAGCGTTGGCCTGCGGACTGAAGGGTCCCGGGTTTGATTCCGGTCAAGGGCATGTGCCTGGGTTGCGGGCACATCCCCAGTGGGAGATGTGCAGGAGGCGGCTGATCGATGTTTCTCTCTCATCGATGTTTCTGGCTCTCTATCTCTCTCCCTTCCTCTCTGTAAAAAAATCAATAAAATATATATTTAAAAAAATTTCTATATGTGAAACAGCACCAGAGTTAAGTTAGGGTTTTTCAAAATGCGGACACGCCGAGCTCAGAAGGTTTGCCATCACTGCGCTAGGGCAAGGTTGGGCCTGTAGATGCCAGGTGGGTAGCGGACCCAAGCTCAGGAAGGCCAGGCTGGAGCACGCTGTGTGTCATGTGAAGATGCCATCAAGGCAGGAGGGAGGTCACCTAGAACAGCGGTCGCCATCCGGTGGTCCATGAGGGCCAAAGGGCTGGCAACCGCTGGCCTAGAGAGAGGAAAGGAGAGACTGGGCTGATGGGGAGGAGAGCAGGCAGAGTGGCTCCTCGACCCGTGTCCTGAGTCAGATGCCACCACTGGACAGTCCAGGGCCAGGGGAACCTGGTGGGGGGACCTGGTGGGCTGGCAGCCTGGAGCCGTGGGCCGATGTGGTGGGAACCAAGGGCCACTTCTTTAAAAGCCTTCTGCTCCTGGGGTATGCGGTAGCCCATGCCCTCCTCCCGCCCTGAACCCCCAGCTAACTCCATCTTGCTACCCGTCTCCGGTGTCTCATTCCCCTGGTCTTCACTGCTCCCTGCACTGACCCCAAAGTGGGCAGGGGCCCTGCTGGAACCCTAGCTGCTCTCTTCGCCCAGAGGGGGGCGCGGACAGTGAGCAGATCTGGGCTTTTCATATCCATTCTTTCGCCAGTGGATGTGGGCCTGGGGATGCAGGCCACTTGAGAAGGCTCAGGAAGCCTCTAGAACAGTGATGGCGAACCTTTTGAGCTCGGCGTGTCAGCATTTTGAAAAACCCTAACTTAACTCTGGTGCCGTGTCACATATAGAAATTTTTTGATATTTGCAACCATAGTAAAACAAAGACATATTTTTGATATTTATTTTATATATTTAAATGCCATTTAACAAAGAAAAATCAACCCAAAAAATGAGTTTGCGTGTCACCTCAGACACGCGTGTCACAGGTTCGCCATCGCTGCCCTAGAAGGGGAGGAATCAGGAGTGAGTTGGACAGGGAGCTTGGAGTGCAAGGGGCTGGGAAGACGATTGGGCTGGAGAGGGGCAGACGCTGGAGATTGCTGGAGGGTGCAGCTTCGGAATCGGGGGGTCCTGGGCTGGAGGCACCGCCAAGAGGAGGGAGGTGACGTGGTGCAGACTGTGGCCAGGCTCAGAGAACTGCTGCATCCCCCCTTGTCCTTCCTTAGTACACACCGCCTTCCAGCTCAACTTACAACTTGCCTTCTTGTGTTGTTGCTCCACCGTTCCTCCTCACAGGCAGGCAGCCTCCAGGGGGACAGGGTCTGTCGTGTTCACTACACAAGGCGGTGCTGGGCAAATGTTTGTTGACGGAATGAATGAAAGAGTGGACGGATGGAGAAAGGAAGGAGGAGGATCCAGTGTGAGGGCAGACGTGTGGGGCCGGTCCTGGGGGCAGGACAGAGGGCTGGAGCTGGCAGGGGCGTCTGATGGGTGCGAGGGTCAGGGGTGCGGGTGGGGGGCGGGGATGTGAGGAATGAGGAGCCTGGCTGGGAAGGGTCAGAGAGCAGGAGGATGAGTCAAAACAAGTTTATTTTCAGATGGGGCGAGCAGCCAGGGGTGAGTGGTCGGTTAAGTGGGAGGCTCCGGCCTGCCCTTGGGGAGTCTAAGGTTTTGGATCCAGAGCCCCTCCCCCAGCCCTCCTGAGTCCTCGCTGGGCAGGAGGAGGATCCTGGGGCTCCCAGGGGGGCCATGCCGGTGGAGTGGATGGCTTTGGAATAGCTAGGGGCTGGATCTTGTCCCTCTGCCAGCTGGTATAGAAGACAGATGGGAGGGGAAGCAGAGGTGGAGGCAGAGGATGGAGAGGCCTGGGAGGCGGTATGGCCTGGGAGGCCTGCAGGCTTTCCTGTGTGGCCTGCAGAGGGCGCTGCTGGTTGGCAAGTGGCCCATGCTCTTGGGTTGGGCAGCTGCTGAGTTGGGGGGCGGGGGCCATACCAAGCACTTTGGGTGTTTGGCAGCCGAATGGAACTGCTGGCCCCATCTCCCCTCACCCACCCACAGCGCCCCAGGCTTTCTGGGGGCTGGTACAGAGTTGGCAGACAGTGATCTCCAGGAAGAGGATGGGGCTCAGGGACACCTGGAGGAGGAAGGCCTCAGCAGGCAAGGCTGGGAGTGGGTGGGTGCTGGTGCCGTGTGCACGGCTCAGGGTGTCTGCTGAGAGGCCCCACGTCGCGCAGTCGGAGTGACACCCAGGAGCCCTTTCTCCAGGCAGAAGACCTCCCGGGGCCAAGGCTGCTCTGGGTCTTGGCATCAGTAGGATGGGCTGGGACTTGGTCCACAAAGGAGTATTGGGCTGACCAGGATTGGGCCTGGAAATGGGGGTGTGTGGCTGCTGGCAGTGCTGCCTAGAGGAGGGGCCTACAGTCTGGGTATTGATGGATGTGTAGGAGTTGGCCAGGCTGAGAAACTAGGGAGGAGGCCATCTCCTGTGAGGGTGGAGGCGATGGGGCATCTGGGGGACTAATGTGAGGCTGGGGGTGGGTGCAGTGAGGACTCAGTGTGGGCCCCTGCCCCTGGCCTCCACCTGCCCCACGGAAGGCAGGTGCCTGGCCTGAGAGCCCCTCCAGGAACCCTGGGGGCGGGGTTTGAGGCTGACCAGACCCCGGGCCTCCTGAGCCTGAGCCACTTCCACCCGGCCTGCAGGTTGGCGCTGTATGTGTATGAGTACCTGCTGCACATCGGTGCCCAGAAGTCAGCACAGACCTTTCTGTCTGAGGTAAGCGGGCCCTGCCTCTACCCTACCCCAGGGTCCTCTCCTCCCGGCTTCTGTCAGGGCTCCAGTGGTGGTGCCAGATGGCCCCGCTGAAGGCCCCAGGAACTGAGGGCTGGGGTGGGTCAGGCTCGGCGGCTGGCATAGAGGCGTCTGTCCGCCCATCTGAGGATCTGCTTTTCGCTCCTCTGCCCTTGTTGTACCCAGTTGTCCCTGCCCAGCTACCTTGCTCTGGCCCGCTGGCCCTGGCCCGTGTTCCCTGCCTGAGGGGGGTTGGCGGGTCTAGCAGACGGGCAGCGGCTCCTCACCTGCCTTCCTTCTCCTGTGCAGATCCGATGGGAGAAGAACATCACGCTGGGGGAGCCCCCAGGTTTCCTGCATTCCTGGTGGTGGTGCGTGAGGGGCTGGCCTGGGCAGGCTGTGGAGGGGGGTGGGGGGGGCGTGTGGGAAAACCATCACCCCCTGCTGCCCACAGCGTGTTCTGGGACTTGTACTGCGCAGCGCCTGACCGCAGAGAGGCATGTGAGCACTCCAGTGAGGCCAAGGCCTTCCAGGACTACGTGAGTCCCGCCCCAGGGACCTGGCACGGGCAAGGTGGCGGGCCTGGGGCTGGGGTGGGGGCGGGGGCGGGGATGGGAGGGTGCGTGGCCTGTGGGTTTGCTTAGGAGGCAGAGAGCCTGGGTTCCTGTGGCCTCCGGTCACTCACAGGGAGGCTCATTCCACTGCACGGGAGCCCCCACACCTTCCTGAGGCCAGGCCCTCCTCGTCCTCTTCACTTGAGTCCCTGGTCCAGGCTAGACAGACGGTAGCTCCTGCCTCCCCTACCGCCTGTCCCTGCCGCCCCGGCCTTTCTGAGCCTCCTGAGGCAGGAGCCGAGCCAGGGTCTCGGGGGTTTAGCTGACACCACAGGGACACTTCCTGACCTTGTTCTGTGACTGGGCTGCTAACTCACCGCTTTGGCCTCGGTTTCCCTCTTGGTTGATAGGGGAGGGGCAGCACAGAGGCCTGTCTACTAGCAGAGCCTGGGGGGAGGAGTGACATGAGGGGATGGGTGCCATCCCCTCTGCCTTTATCCTCTTCACCCTGGCCCCTCAGAGAGGTCAGGGGCAGACCAGGGAGGTCAGCTGGACCTGCTTCTCCACCCTCCTAGGCTGTGGGCCCAAGGCCAGGCAGGGACGCAGCCAGCTTCCGAGGGAGGTACGGCTCCCTCCTCCTGTGCACCCAGCTGGTGCCCTCACCTCTTCCCCTCAGGCCTCCCAGGGTGTAGCTGCCCCCACCTCTCTCTTTGCAATGGCACCTCAACCCAGGGCTCTGCAGGGCTGGGGTGTAAGAGGGTTAGGGGTTCACATGTCCCGGAAGTTGCCCATGTACACTGTATGTGCATGCATGGAAGCCGGGGTCCCTGCTTTCGCCCTCATCAAATCCCTCTGTGCATTTGTCCCAGTTCTGCCAGACCTGGGGCTCAGGGGTGCCTGGAGCTGTGTCCCTCCTTGTGCCTCTTCGTTGTCCCTGGGGCCATTCCCCTCACGGCTCTGGCCCCCACCTGAGTCTGATGACTTCTGGGGCCTCCTGGGAGGACGAGACACTAGGGTTCCACATTCGTGTGCATGTGCTTCCCTGTGCGCACCCGTTACCATGGCAGCAGGGCGCCTGGGGGAACCCGTGTAGGCACAGCAGTGGGGGTGCGGAGGGTGATGGGTCCCTGCAGCTCCCACTCTAGTTGGAGACATCTTGCCTGCCCTCCTAGGGGGCCTCCAGCCCTCCCCCCACACACACTCCCCACCCCCGCCACTCTCCACCCCCGCCAGGCCATTCGAGCATCTCCAAGAAACGCCAGCCGGCACACCAGCTAGTCGTGGTGGCAGTGCTGGCCGGGTGCTTTGGGGTGAATGATTGATGCAGGGGACCCAGGGAGGCTATGTAGTAACCCTTCCGGGCCTAGAGTTGGGGAGCCACAGGGGTGCGGGGTACACCATACCTTCCCCCTCGTGGTCCTGAGTTCTGCTTGCAGCCTTCCAACCTCCACCGCCCTGTCCTCCCTGACCAGGAAATGCTCTGGCGTCTGCTGTGCCTATTGGGCAGGCAGTGTGGGTGGACAGACCCAGAGCACAGAATGTGCCCCCCTACAGCCCCCAAAGCGGGTGCCTGCCAGAGTAGCTGCTGCAGGCGGTTGGGCTGTGTCCTTGTGCGGTAGTGGGGTGGCGGCAGGGGGCCCCAGGGGCTGAGAGCTTCGTCTCCCCCACCCCTACCCTCAGGGTTGCTTGGGCTTTCAGATGAGTGACCTGTGCTGGGCCTGGGAACGCCCCTTGCCACTGTAGGTCTGGGGAGGCTCTCCCAGTCCCCCGCCTGGGGCCTGGCAGGAGTCCTGTGGAGGCAGACCTATGAGAAGGAGCAGGAAGGGTGCCGGGCTGCAGTTCGTTTAGGGCGGGGCGTGTCTTCAGGAGCCCCTTGCCCCACTCCTGTGCGGCAGGGTTAGTGCTGAATTCTTCTGAGCCCGAATGGCTGCCGTTCCACAAATTCCTGAGAACCCTGGTGTTGGCTTGTGCCAGCCTCAGGAACAGCAGTGATGACAGACTCCCCGCTTCCCCCTGGGGCTTGGGGGGAGGATGGGTGATGCAGACAGGAGAGGAGGGGCCCCCAGAAAAGTGCTCGCTACTCAGTGCCCTTCCCTATCCTTTGATGTGTCCCCTCTGCCCTATAGACTAGCCTTCCATTCCCCCCACCCCCCACTCTGTGGGCCCCCAAAAGCTGACACGCCTGACCAGAGGAAGTGACTTGTCAGCCTGCCCCCTGCATCTCTGCCCTTGGCCCACAAGATAATGCCCCTCTAGCACCTGGGCTTCTCCCCTCCTCCATCCCCCCTCCAACCTCTGTTGGGGTCCTGGAAACTATACCCAGAGAGTCCAGTTCTTCTGGGAGGGCAGGGGTCGTGGTCTGCACAGCTGCTCTGAGGAGGAACCCTGGGGAGGGAGTTACATCTTCAAGCTGTTGACTGACTTTTTGTCTGTTTATTTGGCGTGTGTTGGGTGGAGCTGGGGGTCCAGCTAAGCTGCCCTGCCAGCCAGGAGGACACCAAGTGTGTGGGAAGGGCCTGGGGGTAGGTAGGGGATGGTGCCCCTACCCAGTGGAGGCTGGGTTCAGAGGGAAAGCATCAGCCTGTGCTGGATCACTGAGTGCACGCCAGTCCTGGATGGTTGGCATTTTCCGACCTCCACATTCCTCATCTTGGGACTCAGGGTATCCAGTCTTCCTTCATGAGCTGTATGGGCTCAGCTGGGCTCGGCCCTGACCACCTCCAGGTTTTCAGGTGCAGCAAGGAGGCAGAGCCTCTTCGAGGCCACCCAGCAAGTCAGAGTCTGTGGACTTGTTAGGGTGTTAAACTGGGGCGGGAACAGGGGCAGCTGTTCTGTCTCCTAGGACCCCAGCCATCCTCCCCTGCGTGGACAGAGGGTCAGATGGCTTGGGTGCCCTGTTCTGTGGGATTGGCTACTTGCTGAGGGAACGCTGGGGCAGAACTGGCCTGACCACGCCTCATGTCTCCCCCGCCCTGCAGAGCGCTGCCGCTGCCCCCAGCCCTGTGATGGGGAGCATAGCCCCCAGCGATGCAATGGCAGCTGGCCCCATGGCACCTGGCTTCTTCCAGGTACAGCCAGGGCTGGGGCCCTTGTCCCCCTGACTCTGGGTGCACATGTGTCAGAGAATGACAGGCACAGGTGCCGATGGGTGTGGGTCCCACTTCGGGAGAAACCCTGAGGCAGGCAGGCTGGAGCTGGTTGGGAAGGTTGCAGCGGGGATGCACGTGGGGCTAGCGAAGGAGGGGCTGCAGGGTTTGAGCCCAGGGCAGGAAGGATGGGATCTCTGCACACTAGACCTGTGTGTGTACATGCCAGGGTGCCTGGGCCCACAGAGCGTGGCTCTGAGCCACAGGTCCCTCCCGTGACCCCTCCTGGAGGGGACATCCCCAGCCTGCAGATAGGCGAATGGCCCACCCTCCCACCTCCGTGGCTTCTCCACTTCCCCTCCCTTGCCCAGACTTAGCAGGGCCTCAGGAAACAGTAGCTCTTCCCAACCCACCTGGTTCTGTCCTCCTAGGGCCCCCTGGGCTCCCAGCTGCCCCCCCACAACCCCAACACCCCCATGATGGGGCCTCACATTCAGGTAAGGACTTGTGACACCCCTGTCCCTTTGCCCATGCACATCCCGCTCCTCTGTGCTCACACACACCGGGAGCTAGCCACTAGGGCTTGTTGGCTAGGCCTGGAGATGGGGTAAGTCAGGCTCTGGGCCTGGGCACAGCAGGAACCAGGTAGCTTTGGGGGGGAGGGGGGGGGTGGGGAGGGGGAGGTGCTGACCCCTGGCCCACTTCTTCCAGCCCTTCATGTCACCCAGGTTCTCAGGGGGCCCCCGGCCCACCCTGCGGATGCCGAGTCAGGTGAGAGGGAAGGCAGACTGGAGGAGGGGGAGTGGCAGGAGCTAGGTGGGGGAAGGGCACCCACACTCATTGCTGCCGTGCCCCTTTGCAGCCTCCTGTGGGCCTACCCGGCTCCCTCCCTGGTGCCATGGACCCCTCCCCGCGTGTTCAGGGTGAGTAGAGAAGCACCAGCTGGTGTTCACCATCAGGACCCCAGCTTTCATGCTCCATCCCCGCTGCCTCACTGTACACTCCGCTCCCCCAGGTGTGTGTCCACACTGCGGAGTGGTCCCAACCTGAGCCACCTCCCTTTGCTCCCACCCCAGGGCATCCGAGCATGGGCCCGATGCAGAGGGTGACTCCTCCACGGGGCATGGCCAGCGTTGGGCCCCAGGTAAGGGGTGGGCCCAGGGGGGCTTCAGGGGCTCTGCCCTCTTGGCCTGTACTCAGGGCCCTTTCCCCTCACAGAGCTATGGAAGTGGCATGCGGCCCCCACCCAACTCCCTCGCTGGCCCAGGCCTGCCCACAATGAACATGTAAGGCCCTAAAGGGACCCCTGGAGTCTGCCCGTGGGGCCACCACCCAGCTTCTTGGGCTGGATTAGCACAGCAGCCTGGGATATTACTTAGTCCACTGTTGGGTGGGAAAACTAAGGCCCGAAGGCCGGTGAGTGATGGGTTGGGATTTTCAAGTGCTTAGCACTTCGTCAACATCTGCTGTTTCGGGGGCCCAAGGTGTGGGGCGGGGGAGGAGTGCTGCTTGTCCAGCTCTAGGTTCCATCTGCCATCTCTAATAGGGGCCCCGGAGTGCGTGGCCCATGGGCCAGCCCCAGTGGCAACTCGGTGAGTCGGGGAGTGGGGCAGTGGGTAGGGTGAGGGGTGTGGGGGGACAGTGGGCGGACTGCTCACAGCTGCCTCTCTCCCTAGATCCCCTATTCTGCCTCCTCCCCTGGCAGCTACACGGTGAGTGGGGTCCTGGGGCCACGCCGATCACTCAGAGGGTGGCAGCAGGGCCTTCCTGATGTTTTGTCTGCCTCTACATGCAGGGACCTCCAGGAGGTGGTGGGCCCCCTGGCACACCCATCATGCCCAGCCCCGGAGGTACTAGGGCCTGGGTGGCGAGGGGAAGGGTGTGCTTGAGGGAGGCCTCTCACACCCAGGCCTTCATGCCCCGCCTTCCCCAGACTCCACCACCTCCAGCGAGAACATGTACACCATCATGAACCCCATGGGGCCAGGCGCTGGCAGGGCTACCGTAAGTGCGGGGTTGTGGGGTAGAGGCTGCTCTGGTGGCAGGTGGCCGGAGTCCCACACCGCCCCTCTGCCACAGTTCCCGCTGGGCCCAGGCCCGGAGGGCCCTATGGCAGCCATGAGCACGCTGGAACCTCACCACGTGAACGGATCTCTGGGTGAGTAAGCGGCCTGGGGACCACCCCCCACAGGCTGCCTTGCTAGCCTCATGCTCTCGCTGAGTGCCCCCCCCCCCATTCCTCCACCTGTGTTCCTTGTAGGGGCATCGGGTGGCGCCCTGAGCTTTCCTGGGCGACTCAGTGCTTGGGCTGCACTGGGTGAGGGTCCAGTAACTAACCCGTGGGGACACCCCTTCAGGCCCTCCTTCCAGACCCCCAGTGGGCTGAGCTGAGGGGTTGGGTGCAGCCGCGGTGGGGGGTGGGGGGTGGGGGCAGGGAGGTGGAGCTCAGGGAAAGGTCGGTGGACCCCGGCTCAGACGCCGAGCCCCGCGTCCCCTTGTGTCTGTCGTCCACAGGCTCAGGCGACATGGACGGGTTGCCGAAGGTGAGGGGCCGCGCTCAGGCATAGCTGGGGTGTGGGGCGGCCGCGCAGGGGACCCGGCGGCGGTGGTGGGGTCAGGACTGGAGTCTTGCGCTGACTGCGGCTGCCCCCAGAGCTCCCCTGGCGCCGTGGCCGGCCTGAGCACTGCCCCCGGCACCCCGCGGGATGACGGCGAGATGGCGGCCACCGGGACTTTCCTGCACCCATTCCCGAGCGAAAGTGTAAGCGACTGCGTCGACTCCCCCCCTGCAGCGGCGTCGGGCCGGAGGGGCCTGGCGGGCAGGCCCCGGCGGGGCGGCCGGGGGGCCAGAGCAAGACCGTGACCGCGGCGGGCCAGGTGGGGGGGCGGCCGCGGCATCCTTCCCCTCCCCGCTTCCCTTCCCCACCCTGCCCTGGTCTCACATGCCTACCCTGCCCCCACCCTGTGACCCCGCCCCAGGGGCCTCACCTCCCTAACTTGGACTCCTGCTCCTTACCCCTCTCCACCTGTGCCCCACCCAGTCCATTTGTCCTTCTTCCTGGGGGACGGGTCCCAGCCTAGGCGGGAGCTGAGCCCCCCCTCCCCTTTGCGCGCCACCCCTCGTCTCTCCGCAGTACTCGCCTGGGATGACCATGAGCGTGTGATGGGGCAGCAGCCCCTTGCCCAGTGCTGGCCGCCTCCTCTGCCCAGAGCCCCTGCCAAGGGCCAGGGGCTTGGGTGGTCTGCAGGGGGAGGGTCTGAGGTCACACCTCGGGCAGCTGGACTCCTGGTCAAGGCTTGGAGGCCCCGCATGAAGGACTCATTTTATTAAAAACAAAAACGCAAGGACCTCAGAGATGCTCTTTTCTGTGTGGGCTCGACCCCCACCCTCACCTGTTTCTACTTTGTCCTGGGGGACTCCTCTGGGCCTCCTTTCCCCTGGGCAGGAAGGGGTGAGCACCCATCAATAAATGTAACTTGTTTTGGTTTTTGGTATCTGGTCTCAAGATTACTCCATTTGGCTTGTAGCCACGTCCTTCACCCTGGGATTTCAGCCCCACCTTCAGCGGGGTTCTGGAAGGTCCCTGAGGATTGGGAGAGGTTTTGAAGGGTAGTTGAGAGTCTTTACGAGGTGAAAAGTTGGGGGATGGATAGGGTTAGGTCAAAGTCCCCCAAGACCCACAGGTGTAGTTGATACTGGCAATGTCTTTATTGTCTTTGGGAGGCCTGGAAGGGTGGATTCAGAGGGGCAGAGGGGTAGGAGTTGCTGGGAACTGTATGGCCACTGCCTCAGGTGGTGTGCATCAAGGTGCCTCAACCTGCAAGTGCCCGTTGGCATCACCAGTACAGTTGTTGGAGGCCGACGGTGCCAGTTCTTTCTTGGAAGACTGGAGGCTGGCACTGGCCACATGCCTCATGTGCTTGAGGCCGGGGCGTTCCATCTTGTGCTCCAAAAGCATGTGGTTCTGCGGCGGAAGCCCCACGCAGGCCCTGGAGGGTGGAGGGGTTTCAGCAGGGCCTCCGATCCTTAGGACCCTGTGAGCAGCCCGGCCCAAATGAACATAGGACCAAGGTTCCCCCCCCCCATGGGCTCCCCGAGGTGGGGCACACCTGAAGATGTTCTCAATGCAGCTGCGCTGTCGGAAGAGTGAGTTGACCACAGGGCTGCCTGGTGGAGCCAGTGGCGCCTTGAAGAGGAAGCCGAGCAGGGAGAGCACCGGGTGGAAGCCCTGGGGTTCCAGGTCTGAGTCGGTACAGAAGCTCACGCGCTGGCACAGTTCTGTCAGCAGCACCAGATCCAGCATGATAGGCGCGGCCAGAAGCGAGTCCTGTGGGGCCAGTGGGTGGTCAGGTGGTGGGTGGGTGTAGGCAGGTGGGGGGGCCCTCACTCCCGTCCCCCGCATTCCACACCTCGCAGGTGTTGTGCAGCACCAGCGTGTTGGTGCCGCCCAGCATCAGCTCCGACGTGTACTCGTCCATTGCGCGTTTGCTGTCGCCCACATATGGCACATATTTGATAACCACCTGGGGGGCGGAACTGGGTCACAGGGATTGCCCTCCTCCACCAGGGGCCCCCCTCCCCACCGCCTGCACCCCACACACGCAGTGGTCAGGCTCCTCGCCGGGTGCATAGAGCACCGGGTTGCTCTGCACCATGTCGTCTACCACATTGCTCTTGGACACCTCCTTGGAGCGGAACTGCGGCGGCGCCGACAGGTTCTGCCCGTCGTTGTTGCCCAGGTGGTTGTAGCTCACGATGGACATGGGCTGCAAGACAAAGGACCACGAGGATGCTGCAGACCCCACAATGGAAGAGCAACTCAGGAGCCTGAAGCTCAGGATTAGATCCCACCCCCTGAACCAGGTACCCGCAGGCCTGCCCACCTTGAGGCCGGAGCTGATAAGGAAGTCAACCAGCACAGACTTGACCTTGGTCTGGCCTGACTTGAAGTCATCTCCGCCCACAAACACACGGCGCTGCCAGGCGAGCTCGAGTGCGCCGGGCACCAGAGTGTTCTGTGGGGACCCATTGAGGAAGGCACAGCCCTCCAAGATGCTGGCCACAGCGAAGAGTGTGGAGGGCGACACCTCCAGACCTAGCTGCGGGCACAGGAAGACGGCCAGTCAGTGGAGGGATCCTTGGGGCTGGCCCTGACCATGCTCCACTCTGGGTGCACCCACCTGAATGGTACGCAGCAGGTTTTCTGCGGTGTCATTGAGGCCTGGGACCAGTTCGCAGAAGCGCTCCGTGTTTGCTGTCCACAGCACAATGACTTTGTCCAGCCCCGCGCTGGACCGGAAGTCGCGGATGTCCCTTCGGATCTGCTCCAGCTAGGGAGCGGGGGAAGATAGTACAGATCCCCTGTGGAGGCCTGGGCTACTGACCTCCCCAAGTGCAGAGAGAGCCGGGACCCTCGGGATGGGGGCGGGGGACAAAAGGAGGGCAACGTGGGGCGAATGGGAAACAGGTGGCAGGGGGAGGGGCAAATGGTCGTGGGAGCAAGTGCTGCACCTGCTGCGCGCGCGTGCCAGGGATGAGGTTGTCCGCACGCGCGCTCTGGTTAGCGGCGATGAACTCTGGGATGTAGACGGAGGGCCTTGGGCGCAGGGTCTCCATGTGCGGCCACAGCTGTTCCTGCAGCCCCCAATCTAGCACCTTCGCGCGCCGCATGGCCTCAGCCAGATTCAGCGAAGATATGTCCCAGCCTGGGGGCGACCCTCAGACTCATCCAGGTCCTACAGCTGGGCCCCTCTAGGCCCCGCCTCCCACCCCCAGCCCGGCCCAGGGCCCCGCCCACCATCGAACACGAGGTCGTCCGGCGACACCATAGGCAGCAGCGCGTGGAGGGGCGCGAACACCTCTTTGCCTTCAGCGTCTAGGCCCAGGCTAACGGTGCCTGCCTGCGTCAGCGAGCCGTAGTAGTTGGCCTCCTGGGGGCAGCGGTGGAGGGTTGGGGTGGGAACAGGGTAGGCGTGGTGTGAGCCAGCTGGGGTGGAAGCTACCCGCCCTCTGGAGGTACCTTTCCAGAGCCAGCCACCACCTTAGGCTCTGCTCCTTGGAGTCCCGCCCCCGTGGAAGCCCCTCCCCGTGGACCCATCCTCTCAGAGCCAATCTCCTGCTTGGACTCCAGCCGAGACCTAGCTTCCGCAGCACCCAATTCGACCCCCACCTTACGACCCGTGCGGGTGGGCCAGGACAGGCGCAGCCGATTGGCCAGCACGGCAGCGGTGAGCGTGGAGCCGTTGTTGCCGCCCCAGCCGACCAGCATGACCCCGAGCCGGGGCACCTGCCGGGCGGTCCGGAAGGTGAAGCGCGTGGCTGAGGGGTGTACCTGAGGGCGGGCAGTGCAGTGAGCCCAGAGCCGCAGACGTTGGGCAATCCCACCCCCTCCTGGCTCTCTGGGTCCCCTAGCCCCCAGCCCACCTTGAGGACGCCATCCTCGCGGCTGACGCTTGTCGTCCGGTACTCGTACTGCGCCTCGATGGCCTCGGGGCTGTAGACCACGTCGGGGCTCTCGACCACAAACTGTGCTGCAGCCTCCATCGCAGCGAGCTGGGGGTAGGGGGTTGGCAGGAAGTCAGCGGGAACTCGAGAACAAGCCGAGCGGACTTTTATTTTTATATTATTGATTTGAGAAAGAGAGGAGGGGAGCGAGAGAAACATCGATTTGTTGTTCCACTTACGCATTCATTGACTGGTTCTTGTGTGTGCCCTGGCAGGGACCCGCAACCTTGGCGTGTGGGTACCACGCTCTAACTGGACCCGTACCCCACCAGGGGCCCCACTCACCAGCGCAGAGTCTGTTGATTCCCTGGACCCGCACCCCATCTAGAGCCCCACTCACCGGCGCAGAGTCGGTTCAGACAGGCGGTGCCACCGCTCCGGGCGCTCGAACTCTAAAGAAAAGAGCCGAGGCCCCGCCCTCACCCCGCCTCTCGCTCCTCCCGCGCTGGGGAGGGGGTGGGGGAGTGCCGGCAGTGGCCTTGGACTCGGGTTCGAGGCCCTACAGCGCACGGCCCAGGAGGCTATCATTCGTCCGCCCCGCCAGGCGCTGGCGGGCATTACGTGGGCTATAGACCCCGGCCCCAGCACGGGGTGCGTGGATTCACTTCTCACCACAGCCTGTTAGGGAGCCCAGCCTCTTAGCTCCATTTCACAAAAGAGGACATTAAGGCTGCATGTGAGCACCAGGCCCCAGTTACAAGACAGGGTTGCTGGGCCTAAGAGGGTGGGTGTCCCTGGGTCCGAGATACTACTGGGGAAACTGAGGCAGAAGACTGAGCTAGGACTGTACCTCAAAGCCAGACATTCTTCCAGCCCAGGCTGCCTCCCCTTCCTCCCTCAGTAATAGCCAAGCACAGGGACCTCTGACGGCTCACAGGGGGGTGGGGATGGGGGTCCTGGATCACGACGGTTCTGGTTCCCCAGCTGTAGCAGGACTTGGCAGGGCCAGGCTGGGGAGGGTGGCTGTTGGGTGGGTATGGGAGAAATGGGAATGGGAAGGACCCGGTCAGCCAGCTGGGGAGGAGCTAGGCTTGCACACCACTGCATCCTGCTAGCACCGTGTGATAAGGGAGCGTGGGAACTGGTGGGCAGGCGAGGGTTGCTCCCCCAGGAACTTTCCAAAACAAGCAGCCTCCTCTGGCTGAAAAGTTTCCACCACTGGAGTTGGCCCAAAAGGTGAATAGCTGGGAACATTCGCAGGAAACATGGTCAGGGCCTGAGCTTGTGGGGATGGGGGGTAGGACTCTAAGACTGGCCCCAGGCTTTGCTCTCAAAGGGCCCCCAGGTGGGGAAGTTGGTAATGGACCACAGCAGCAGTCGCCAACCGGTGGTCCGCGGACCACTGGTGATCCATGAGATCCGAAAGGTTGGTGACCGCTGGACTAGAGCATCCCCAGCTGGAGGGAACTCGGAGGGAGGGCTGGTCAGGGCAGGCTGCCTGTAGGAGGTGGCTGCTAGGAGGGGTCTTCAGATCTGAAGACATCTCTTATCAAGAGATGTGAAGAGCTGCCCAGACAAAAACCTGGGGGAGTGCATTCAGGAGCAGAGGAAAAGGCAGCCGGGGAGGGGAAGGAAGGTGGTGTGGGGAACCAAGGCAGACCTCAGGGCGGGGGACGGAGAATATGGTATAAGTATCTGGGTTTTGTCCCGGATCCTAGGCAGAGCTTGAGTTTGATCAGTGGCCAGTGATTTCCTCAATCACACCCTATGTAATGCAGCATCCATAACCCCCCTAAACAACGGAGTCCGGTGAAAACATGAGGTGCTGGGGAGGTGGCACACACAACGTGCAGGGAAGCCCTGTGCTAGTCTCCATACCTGCCCTTTGCATCTCCTCCCTCTGGCTGTTGGAAGTGGTTTTCTGAACACTGAGCCATTCTGGAAAATTACCAAACCTACGGGGGTTGTCTGAAACCCCAATTTATAGCCAGTTGTTCAGAAGTATGGGTGGCCGGGGACTTGTGGCTGGTGTCTGAAGTGGGGTGGGGGGCAGTCTTGTGGGACTGAGCAGCTTAAGCTGTGGGTGTGATGCCAGCCCCAGAAATTAACTGTTGGACATCCAGTTGGAGTCAGAGGATCAGAGGGAGCTCGCACCTCCAGGCCAGATACGTCATGGGACTGTGCACAAGATGCAGCCCTGGAGAAGCCGAGCCAGAAGGAAGCTGGTGGGGCAGAGCAGGCCCAGGCGGGCTCCATGGAGGGGCAGTGCTGGGGTGAGCTGGAAACAGCTGGAACTGTTCCTCCCTAATAAGACGACTGCAAGGATTGCTGGTTATGCAACACCAGGTGAGTGCTGCCTGGAGGCAAGGTGGTGAGCAACTGGGGACCAGACCAGACCACTGTCTACACCAGAGACCAGTCTCCTGAGGGCAAGGACAGAGCTATCTTGATTACTGCTGAGTGCCAGTGCCTAGGGGAGCCTGGTGCACAGGAGGGGCCGTGGGATCTAGGTGCTGGTGGGAGGACAATCAGGAATGTTATCCAGTAAGTGGCAGGAGGGGGTGGGGAGCATCAAGCCCTTCAGCCATGATAGTCTCCAGGAGCGGGGAGAGGGGGGGGGGACACTTTTGGGCCCCGGGGGGTGGGAGGGACTGGACTCATGGTGTCCTTAGTTAGGAAGGATGGTCAGGGAGCCAACTGCCTGTGGCTGCAGCACACTAAAGAGGTGATGGCCAGGGTGGCACCAGGCAAGGTGGGGTGCTATGGGCAAGGTTGGCAGAGGGGGGAGGTGGGTGGGCAGGTGTGACAGGACAGGACCAGACGCAGGTGTCAGCCTGGGCCTTGGGGTATGGAGACAGGGACAGCAGTGTTATCCCCTGGAAGAATGTGGCAGCCAGGCCAGTGGGGAGAGGGTATACTCTGCCCTGCCAGGCCCCCCTGACCTCGCCTTCCACACCCCTCGGATTCCTGAGCCTCCTCAGAACTCAGGCCAAGGTCGCTGGCCAGGGAGCCACCAGGGAGGCTGAGGCCTACATCCCTGACCCCTGGACATTAATCCTGGTCTTACTCTTTATCTGTTTTTCTCTCCCAAAATAAACGCCCCCTCCAACCCCCACTGTGTCCTTGGAGTCCAGGACCTCTGTCTTCGGCTCACCTGGAAAATGGGTCAAGGATGGCATCCCACTGTTGTCCTGGGCCTGAGGGGCTCCAATGGACCTCAGAATGCTGTCCTCACTGGCGGCACAGGGGTACCCCCGAGTGCCAGCCTAGGAGGAACTAATAAAGTTACTCACCACTGTTCTCATCGATCACAAGTTGTTTCCCCAAATGCTCCACTTACCCCACAGGGTGCTGCTGGAGCCTGGGGGACCCCCTGCTTGACTCGGCCACCCCATCCAGACTGCAGCTGCAGGGAGGGCAATGCCCTACCACACACCTGCTGTGGCTGCCCAGGGCCCCTGCCTTCCCAGCTTCTCCCGCTTCTCTTACCTGTGACCAGGCGGTCTTAGCCTCCTGCCCTGGCACCTGGAGGGCCCACTGCCTCAGGCCAGGCTCACCTGCTGGCAGCGGCTCAGGCAGGCTGTCTAGAATGCCTTCTCTACCCCATCACCATCGCCAGATCCCAGCCCAGCTCCACACAGGATCAGGGCCACCTGGCTGTGACAGACACACCAACACACCTATGCAGCCTGGGCTGCTAGACTCAGTTCAGTGAAATTTATTGTAGGTTGAAAAATCAGCATTCACCTGTTTAGTGTACAAAAAGGACACTAGATCTTTAAGAAAATATTAGGAAACTGAAGACGTGGGTGCTTTTCAATTGTAACATTTTGGCAAAAGTGAAAAGTTCTTGTAAACACCAACTCCATGGCTCAAATAGTTTTCCTCCACAGTACAATATTAAAAAGAAATAACAGTATCAATAAGTTAAGACCATATTTAATCAGCTAGAACTTTTGTCCATCAACCCCCAAAGCACAAAACTTTTCTTAGCTTCATAATTCCTTAAAAGGAAGAAAAACAACAACAAAAAGAAAATTCAATGGAGAGTCCCTTGACCAGGTTCCCAGGGCAGAGGGCTGGGCCTCCTTAAACATCCCTTGTCACCAGACTGCCTGTCCACAAACACAGCTGTCTGCACAACTTGGGGTCCAGGGTCTGCTCAGCTCTTCGCCCACTATGTCCCAAATGAAAAATAACATAACAGCTGGTGAAACATGAAGGATGAGCTTCCTTGGTGCTCTGACACCCAGGGGCCCGTGGAAGAGACTGTCGGGTGGGCACAGTGCAGGTGTTCACAAGGGACCTGCTCTTTGGGAAACATCAGGAGACACCCCACAGCTTACACAGCTATGCTGTGAGCACTGCCGCTTCCCTGTGGGGGGGTGGGTCACAGCCATGTGCCACCCACTGAGGGTGGCTCTGAACCTTATGTACAAACCTCAGACCCCACCACGCCCTGGTGCCCGGGGCTACACGCGCGCACGCACACACAGCTCCCCGATGCTCTGGAGGACACTATACTAGGCACAGTGACTAAGCAGCAATTGGGGTATCCATACAGCCTGTGCTCACTCTCGGAGGCCCCCTGACCTCACCAACCCCCAGCCCCTCCCTGAGTGCATACCCCATGGTGGCTCTGCTAAGACCACCCCAGGACCCACAAGGGGACTGAGGAATGGAGTGAGGTCTCAACAGTACAACATAAAAAGCAGCAGCAAAGGGGAAATTGAGAACATGGAATAAAGTCCAGCACTGTTGCTGCATAATGAGCTTGTAGCACAGAGAACCCTAGTGCCCCAACAGCTGAGGGCCTGAAATAGAGGACAGGGCAGGGGCTCCAGCAGCTGCTCTGGGGACCAGCTGGAGTTCTCAAAATAGACCTGGGGGTTGACCTGCCCTGCACACCCCCTTAGAGAGAGCCCACCCTTGCTTGGGCCTGGAGAGCCTGGCCAGGCACTCAGCCAGAGCCCAGCATGGGAGAGGTGACCAAGGCTGATCCCCTGCCCAACTTTCCAATGGCATCTGTAATACTGCAGAAAGGACACAGGGCAGCGTCTAGACTCTGGGCGTCCAAGGAGGGGAGGCACAGGTTTAGAAAAAAATGCTTTCTCTTTCATACAAAAATAGACTCAAGTCTCATGAGCAGTAGCTAAAAGTGGCTGTCTTTGTATAAAACTAGAAAAGGCAGGCAGGCCAGCCCAGTCTTCTGGTGAGAGGAAGCTGAGCCCCTTGGGCTGCAGTCAGCGAAGAGGTGGGCTTCCTGGGGAGCTTGTCCTGGATGGGGGTTGCTCTGGAGGTATGGGGCTCAGGGATCGGGACACCCCACCTGGATCTGTGTCCTGTGGATGCCAGATCTGCAGGGCCTCCCCTGAAAGCCGGCGTTGCTGGCTCAGATAAACGTGTCTTCCTCGTGTTTATTTTGTTAAATAAAAATTTTCCCCTTTTTTAGCTCTCCCCGCCCCCACAGCCCCAGCTCCCTTGCCATCCAGAAGGGTCAATCCAGGGAGGGCAAGCTCCTGCCCTATGGCTGGGGCTAGGGCCAAGGCTGCAGCTGCCGTTGGTCATACTCAGCAATGAGCCTCTTGATGTGGGCCAGCTTGCTGTGCAGGTACTCACACCGGTGCTTCTCCTGGCTGTAGTTGGTGTTGGTCTGCAAAAGAGCAGCAGGGTGAGCCAATCCCGCAGCCACTGGCATTCTGAAGCATGGCTGCAATGGGAGCTGTCCTGTGTGAAGATGCTAGCCTACCTGTCACCTCAGGCTGCCACTGCTCCTGCTTATAGGCCCGTGCCCACTGGGCAATGACAGGGACCCCTGCTCCACCTGGGGCCAGCGCCCTCGGCTGGCTTCCCTCCCAAGCCCCAGGCCCTACCCTGGGAAATGGGATCGTGGCCAGGATGCGGGTCAGAGGCAAGATGAGCAGAAACCTGGCTGAGCTAGGGCCTGGCTGGCAAGGAACCAGCTGGCATGCAGAGCACACACATGGCGATCCCACAGCTAGTGGCCTTCAGGAATAAAAGCTGGTATCACCCTGGCCAGGCATGGGCAAGGAGCTACCTCACATATCTCCAGGGATCCCAAGGAGAGGGCCCCGAGCCCAATTAGCAGCTGAAGCGGGGAACTGTGCCTCCTCTCCTTGCCTTTAGGGGCTGCTTCACCAAGCAGTGGGAGAGCGGAGGGCGCTGCGGTACACGGAGAGAGGCTGCTCCCCACCCCCACCCCCACCCCCACAGTGGGGTGGACATTTACCTTTTTGATTTTGCGATATTCCTGTAAAATCTGCCCACGAGTAGTCTACAGGAAAACAAAAGAAAGAAAACAATGACCTCACCTGCAGGAAGCTCCAAGTGAGGGGGGTGAGGTGCCTCCCTGATAACCCATGACCTGCATGTCACCACTGGCCTGGGGACAATAGCCTCCAGGTGGCCCTGAGGAGAGCTGACCTAAGTACAGAGGAAGGATAGGCTGGGGGAAGGGGGCTGGACCAGGGGGCAAGGTGCAGGGGCCCAGCCTCAGGGACAAGGCAGAAAGTGGGAGAGGGCAAAGAGCAGGGCGATACCCTCCTTCCCTTGCACCTCAGCTGGCCTGTCCACTGTTCAAGGCTAAGCACAGAGGCCCCTGACCACCTGGGGATGCAGGGAGCTGCTGGGGCAGGTCCACATAGGAGCAAGAAGGAAGGAGGATTGCTGTATCCTGAGGCCTCATCTGTCCCAGACCCTCAGGGTCCCCATCGCTCTTCCAATCAAGAGCCACCTCCTCTGGAAACCAAACAGGACTGGCCAGTGGAGACAGACTCTGACCCCCCGATTAATTAGGGTTGGCCCTGTAGTCAGGTGACAAGCTCTAAAAGGTGGCTCAAAAGGGAGGCTGGTGTTCTAGGGCTGGAGACCAAGACCCTCCCACTGCAGGGCGCTCCCACATGGGGCTAAGGGAGACCATGTGCCCGGCCATCAGTACAGGTGACAGACCACAGGCACACTCCATCCTCTCCCACTTCCCACTGTGGCTCTGGCGGTGCACAGATGGGCCATGTGGTGCAGTGTGGCCTGGCCTTTCTCCTCCTGGCCAGGCTGTCCCGAATTGTGGGTAGTGGGCTGCAGAGAGGATCCCAGACACTCTCACAGGCAGGACACAGGTGCTGCAACCCAATGCTCCCTGGCTTGGCCTTCCTGGCTGCTCTAAGTAGCATCCTTGCCTCCAGGGCTCATGTTCCACCTGCAGAGCTGATGCCAATGTCCCCACTGCAGGGGAGGCCAACTAGGCTGAGAGCCTTCTGGTTCCCATGGCAGAGCCCAGACCCAGGCCTGAACCAACTGACCAGCAAGGGACGGCCACCTGTCAGTCCATGAGGGGTCAAAATGCTGGCTCAGCCCCTCCTCACCAAGGAGGGCAGCAGATAGGTTTGGGGGCCGTGGGCTTAGCTGGACTGAGAGAAACAGACCCATCTCCCCAGGGTAGGGTACCGGCAGGGAGCCCTACCTCGTACTCCTCGGAGCCCTGGGAGAGCTGCCGGAGCTGAGCATCCAGCTGCGTGAACCGCCGTGTGATCTGCTCAATGCGGGCGTGCAGGTCTCGGTACTCACTGTACTCGGCGTTGAAGTCATTCTTGTAGCTCTGGCGCTGCTCTGAGGAGGAGATAGTGGCATATTTTCTGGAAAAGGGAGAGAACGGTGGGGCTCAGGGGCTGCTGTAGAGAGGCCGGAGCGCCTGTGGCTGCATAGCCAGCCACACCCAGGAAGAGCCTCACCCAAGCAGGAGCCTGGCCTAGAACAAGCCGAGGGGATGGAACTGGCACCCAGGGACTTGGACTTAGCCCTGCCACTGCTGAGCTGCAGTGCAGGGTGAGGAGGGGAAGGCAGGGAGGGGTGAAACCCCTGGGAGAAGAAGAGCGGCCAGCCGAAAGCAAGTACTCACAGCAAGTAGTCTGGTGTCTCTGAAGTTGATGTGGGGACACTTGAGCTGTTGCAGGTCCCATTTAAACCTACAAAGAGCAAACAAGATCTGCAAAAGGTTCAGGCTTCGTTGCCTGAAGGACATGGAAGGGACAGCAGAGAGGCAGGACCCTGCTGGACCCAGAACCTCTGCCCTTCCATTATGTGGTCATGTATGTTCTCAACCACAGCTGTGTAAGTGCAGAGCAACCAAGTCCCTGGGGTGTTTAGTCTCCAGCCATAAAGGAGAAAGACAGATGGCCCCCGGGGACACCTTGAACCTGCCTGCACATCTCTCTGCTGACAGTGGTCTGAGCTCCACATGATGCTCCCATTCTTCCTACCAGACGACGGACTTTGGGACCCGAAGGCAGCCCCAGTACAGGGCTGGCTGGAGTCATGAAGGGGAACACCCTAGGTTGTCCTTGTGGTGGGGACTGAGGACAAGGGAACAAGGCCTGCCTGGACCATAGTCAACTGAAACTACAATCTAGTGTCTCTACTCCCCCGTTTTTTTGAGATGAAGAGGTTTTTATCACTTTGTGAGAGGAGAGCAGTTTGCCAAGCCCTCTCTTGGTTTCACACTTAGATGTAGGCATCTGGGCACGAGGCCACCCTGCAGTACACCCCCACCTGCACCTGAGAGTGTTATTTTTAACTAGAGGCCCAGTGCATGAATTTGTGCATGGGTGGGGTCCAGCTGGCCTGCCCCGATCAGGGCCTATTGATCAGGGCCTATCAAGCCATCCCCTGGTCGAACTCCCGGCTGAGGGGACAATTTGCACATTAGCCTTTTATTATATAGGATGAGGCTATGCTCTCCCTGGACCGAAGCCTGATGAACATATATGTGAGGGTTTAGCCCACGTTCCCAGGACCCATGCCCAGCACAAGGCAGGCCTCTAGGGATGTTCTGCATTGAGGCTTGAACACCTTTGGGATCCTGCCTGCGGCTCCAACTCCTGCTGAAGTACTAGGCCTCCCTTGTAACAGCTGAGGTGATTCCTGCCATGGAGCCTGTTTCACTGGCAACCCCCACAGCGGCTCCTCTACCCTCACCGTCTGTCCCCTTTCTTGACCCCCACCACTCCGCAGCTTCTCCTGTGCCTCCCAGGGACAGGGTCAAGGGGCTATGTCCATGAGTTCACACTGCAGACCCTAGAAAAAGGGCTCTACCCTGCCCACAGGAGTCAGTGGGCCTGAGCTAAGCCCAAGCCACCCAATCAGCACACCACCTTGCCCAGAAAGCCACCCTGAAGCCACAGGAGTGGTCCATGGCCTGATGCTCAGTTTCGGGGGGGGGGGGGGGGCACAGGTCCCAGGAGTGGTCTTAGCACAGGGTGATGATGAGGGTGGCTAGAGAGTAGCTCTGGGATGAATGGGGGCCATAGGCTAGGGCTGGGTGAACAGAGCCACTTGCCTGAAAGGTAAGAGGTAATCATTAGGTGGGGCTGGGACAACTGGGCCAAACTAGGGACCAGTGCCATGCATAAGAGTGCGATAAATCAATGCAGGAAGCTTCCTCAGGTGCTGGCCTGGATTCTTCCCAGAGTTTGGGGAGAGGCCTGGTGCCAGAGAACAATGCCACTGTTAAGGGAAGTATGTTTGCCTGCACATGCACAGCACATCCCGTACCCAGAGCGGCACAGGGTGAAGAGGGCTCTGGGTGGGCAGTGGGGGGCTCTGAGCCCATCCATTATTGTTATCACTGGAGTCACCTGGAAGATGCAGGTCAAGATGATCAATGCCAGGCACAGCTTCTGGTGCCCAGCCACCCCTTTCCTCTTCCTGGGGGCACCTACTTCCTGGTTTGCCTGATTCTAAACCTTACCGTCTTCCTCAGCCTGGGGACTGGGTACGAGCTGCCTGGCCGACTCACAACAGGCAAGATCTGAGCCCCATGTGTGTGGGGGGCCAGCCTGGGCTGCAACTTTCTGGCCCCATTCTTCCTCCTTCCCAGGGCCCTGCCAGAGCACAAGGGTCTTGCTTCTGCCATTTGGGAGAACGTGCTACTGGGCCAGGCTGCTGAGGACCTGTCTCCCTGGCCAAGATGGGATCAGAAGGGCACTCAGGAAGTCAGGCCACTTTCTCTCAGTCTGTCTACCCAGATGTTGGGAAGCCCAGTGGCACAGCAGGGCCAAGAGGAACCCAGAGGTCTGACCCTGTGTCTGCTAGGACTTGCCCCCCAGCCACAGGGGGGACTGCAGCAGCATTTCTGGAGGGCAGTCAAATAACTTTAAAAACCCTGAAGGAAAAAACGGCTTTGCTACCCCAGGAATGCCCCTATTCAGACCCTGCCTGGGGAAATGATTCCAGAGCCACACCAGGTGGCAAGCCTGGGACTGTTTGTGTGTGTGTGTGTGGGGGGGGGGGGGGGGGCGTGGCGTGGCACACTGTGATTGTTTTGTTTCATACTGATCAAGTTCACAGCCACACAGGGTGCTCAGCTCAGGTGCCTGGGGCTGTGAACTCAGGGTGGCCCAGGCTCTGCTGCCAGCCTGGCCAGTCCACATGCCTCCCCGGTGTCCCTGGGCCCCACCGAGGTTTTCCTGCTCATCACATCGTCCAGACAGGCCTTGTACCCCTCCCTCATCCTGCTGCTGAGACCCCAGATTTTTCAACATCCAGCTGGCTGTGTGACCTGGCTCTTGTTGCCCGCTGTTCTGTGAACCTCCCAAACCCTCTCTCCACAGGATTGCCAGGCTACACGAGGCCCACAGCAGCCCAGGTGCTGCCCTGCTCCTGCCAGGCCATCCCTATGGCTTTCCCTGCACGCAGAAGGCCCCTGACCTGCCCTGACCCCTCTCAGTGTCTGTGCCTGGAACTTGTTCCTGTCCCCATGCACTGCTCCGCCTGTGAGCCTCAGCTTGGTTGGATCTGTGTCTCTAGCCCCTGTGCTGGCCTGGAACATAAAGGACTGCAGAAGGCTCTGGGGCCAAGACCTCTGGGTCATTCACTGATGCCCAGTGTGAGAAGAGGGTACAAAGGGGCTGCATGTGCAGAGTGAGCCAACATGGGGTGCACGGGGCATTGTGGCACCCTTGGCATTATGTGGAGCTGGTGCTCAGGCTCCTGGCAGTAACCTTCTGCAGAGCCCCTGCCCCAGGTCTGCTTTTCAGCACCTACCCAGGTTGACTGGCGGGGCTCCAAGGGAACCGGACACAAGTTCTGGCGGCCTGGCTCGATGCCTGTCCCCAGCTGCCCTATCCTTGTCCTTGTGCTTCTTGGACTTCTTCTTGGACTTGCCGCGAGACGAGCCACCGTGGGGCCTGCTGGGCTGGGCACAGTCCTTCAGCAGGGGAAGGCTAAGGCAGGAAGTGGGGGCTGGGGTGGCCATTTCCCCGTGATCACAGTCCCGGCCACTGTGGCCCAGGTCATTGCTGACATCAGCCAGAGGGTCGTGTGCCCTCGGAGGATCCAGCCGTGGGGGTAGGTGGGCATCTGTGCCCGCCAGTGGGCCAAGGGTGGGCAGTAGGGCCTCCCGACCATGGGGCACATTCAGCTTCCCATTGGCGGCGGGCTGAGCTCTCTGGGTGAAGTGCGATATCCTTGGTTTCTTGTTAGCCAGGGGGTCAATGAAATCAGGAGGCTGAGGACGTTTCTGGGAAGAAAGGGAGATCATTTTAGAGGGGAGCCTGTGTCTGGAGTGGCTGGCATCCCTCGGGCTTGGCAGCAACAGGCCAACCTGAGCTAAGCGAGCAGCAGTGCCCACCTGCAAGGCCTACTCCAGCCACACAGGGGCGCCCAGATACCAGTCAGGCCTTTGGTGCCCACCCAAGGACACATGCAGAGGAAGGAAGGGCAGCGAGGTCACCAGAGTACTGGCCCAACCACCTCCAGAGACTGGACTAAAATGTGGCTGTGTTCAGCATCTTCCCCAGATGACAGGAATGGTGACAAGCCAAATCTGAGGGACACAGGGCAGCCCCACTGGCTGAGACCCATCACCCCAAACCCCTGACTACTTCGATCTCACGGCAGCCCATTGACACATGGTCTAGGTCTCATCCCCATTTCACAGATGATTAGACTGAGGTATGTGAGGCAAAGCCAGAGCACAGAAGGGGAGCCAGCACTGAACCAGGTGGCCCTGACCCAGGGAAACAAGCTAAAGAGAAAGACTACAGATGGCAGGCCTAGGACAGGGGGTAGTCGTGAGTGAAATGAGGCCTCACAGCTGGGGTGCGCATGGACCTGGCTTTTCCATGTGTGTTGAGTGCTCCAGGAGGAGGAGGAGATGAGGGAGAGAGGGAAGAGGAGGCGGGTGAAGAGGAGAGAGAGGAGGAGGGGAGGAGAGGGGCCCGAATGTGGGACTCACAAGTCAGAGCACAAAGGTGGGTGGGGATAATTTTTACCAAAAAGCCCAAGCAATGATGAAAGGGGTATAGCCAAAGAACCCCAGTCAGAGCCAGGTGAGCGCTGCCCCCATCCAGCCGCTGCCGCCCTCCCTGACTACTGACTACTGACTACAATGGCAGCAGCCACTGCTCACAGGGCCCCCACTAGGTGCCATTCTGTCCTGCAGCCAGCACACAAGACTTTACTCATGACAGGCCTGAGGGGCAACAGAACACGAGGCTCAGGGCAGTCCAGTGCTTGTGCTCCCTTGGCCACACGACTGGAAGATGGCCAAGGAAAGCACACCCAGGTCCTGGGCCCAGGCCTCCCGCCTGGGGAAGCCAGACAGCTGCTCATTCGTTGAAGAAAATGTCCCAGCCTTGAGCCAAGAGCTCAACAGGCTCCCCAAACACCAAGACTGGGTCAGGCCCACTGGCTCTGGCTGAGACCCACTCTCCCTCCTCCTCCACAAGCATCAGCATCTCCATGTTGCCATACCCATGCCCACTGCTCCTACCTGGGGGGGTGAGACTGAGCTCCCATGCTCTCTTGGAGGGCTGGCGGCAGCAGGGTCTCCAGGGAGGCCACCTGCACTCTGTGGCTGGCACAGCTTTCTGCGAAGGAGAATCAGGGTGGGTGGTGGCTTGCAGCAGTACCCCACGGGGCACACCCAGGCCCACCTGTCTCTGCACTGACACCACACTTCCACCTTTGCCGAGGGATATGGGGAAGGGCTGGTGCCCTGAACCAGAGGAGGGTGAGCATAACAGGTATGTCAGGCTTGGTGGGCAGAGCTGCCGGAGTACATCCCACCCTAGTTTTGTCCATAGCTGCCCATCGGTTGTGGCCTCACTGCCCAGAGGACTGCCTCACTGGGTGTTCTGTGCCCAGAGAAGGATCAATTGATCACCCACTCATCTAGACTCCTGTTACCATATAAAACTGACCAAACACTCCAGGTCTGTACTGTTTACCCATGGAAGCTGGGATACTGGGGTGCTGGCCACTCAACTGTTTGCCCTAATAATGACGCTCACTGCAGAACTTTAGAGAATACAGAAGAGAACTGCGACGCCCTGGTCTGTGACAGGAAGGCCTCCTGGATTCAGCACCTGGGAGCACAGGCCACAGCACCTCCTTATGGATGACAGGGGTGGCTACTGGCCAACCTGGACCTGAGCAAAACAATGCAGCCAGGGATAAAAGAGACAGACACCCCAAAGCTTGATGGTGACGCTGGTGCTGTGTGTGGTGCTGAGGGCCCTCCTCCAGCCCTGCAGGGAGACTGAGGTCCAGGGGTTCAAGGACCACATCTGTGCTGCTCCAGCCAGTTACAAGCAAGCCAGCCTCCCTGACCAATGGCCACACTCCAAACCACTGCTGCTATCCCCTGCCTGAGGCCCAAAATGCAAGGAGAGCCACAGGAAAGGTGCCCAAAACATGCAGGTGCTCACTAGGCAACACGATCCCTGTGGTTAAGGAGGGGCAGGCTTGCTGTCCAGCCACAGGGAAGCCACCAGAGCTCTGGTTAAAGATCGAAAACCAAGGACAGGCATTTTTTTCACTCTCTTTCAAGTTCCCCACTAAAAAGTCATGAAGAGGAAAGGGAACAAGAGAATAACAATATTTAACACTAAAGCAGAAATATAGGATCCAAGAAAACCAAGTCCCAGGCCACAGAATCCTGAGGCCTAGGGGCTGTAGCCTCAGGGACCTCAGAGGAGCTCCCACCAGGCTGTTCCTGTGCAGCCCCGCTCTGGGACCTGGTCCGCTGCAGGGCCCACAGCATGTCCAGGAGAGGAGGAGGTTGGGCCTTCTCCGGGCGCCGGGAGGCTGCTTGGGCCACACCTGGATGACAGGAGGGATAGACGTGTGGCCCTGGGAGAGGAGGAAACAGAAGCCTCCAGAGGAGTCAGAGCCGCCCGCCCAGAGGAAAGTCCTGAGGAGCGTGGGGCTTTTAGGCAACAAATGTCAGGCTCCAAAATGGACCGAAAAATTCATTTGAAAGGAAGGACTGTTACAGGATGAAAACTTTAACTCAACAACAAAAACACCAGACTTAGTATCTCCAGAAAGACAAAGGACTTGTATGGACATCTCTCCCAAGAAGATATACAAATGGCCAATAGGCACATGGGAAGGTGCTCAACATCGTTCTTCATCAGGGAAATGCAAATCAAAGTCACATGAGATACAACTTCACACCCACTAGGATAGTTAGACTAAAACAACAACATCGGAAAGTAAGTGTTGGTGAGGATGTAGAAAACTGGGACTTCTGTACACTGCTGGTGGGAATGTAAAATGGTGCAGTCACTGAGAAAGAGTATAGTGGTTTTTCAAAAAGTTAATCACAGAATTACCATGTGGCTCAGCACTTCCACTCCTTGTATATGTTTAAAGAGAACTGAAAATCCATGTCTACGCAGATCCCTGGACACAAATGTTCATGGCAGCACAATTACACCAAGAGGCGGAAAACCCAGGTGTCCATGGAAAGGTGAATAAACAAAATGTGTCTAACAGAGTATTATTCGGCCATAAAAAGGAATGAAGCACTGACACATGCTACAACCTGGATGAACCTTAAAAGCATTATGAGTAAAGAAGCCAGACACAAAAGGCCACATGGTGTATGATCCCATTTATATGAAATGTCCAGAACAAACGAATCCATAGAAAGAGAAAACGAATTGCCAGGTGTTAGGGGAGGGCAATGAGGGAGTGACTACTAATGAGGAGTCTCCTTTAGGGTGATAGAAATGTTCTGGAATTAGAGATCATGGCTGCACAACATTGCGAATGCACTAAATACCAGTGAGTTGTACACTTTCTTGTTGTTAATCCTCACTCAAGGATATTTTCCATTGATTTTTAGAGAGAATGGAAGGGAGAAACATCCATGTGAGAGAGACATATCAGCTGGTTGCCTGTGCACGCCCCCCGATCAGGGCCAGAGATTGAGCCTGCAATCAAGGTTCATGCCCTTGACCAGGATCAAACCGGGGACCCATCAGTCCCCAGGCTGACACTCTTTCCACTGAGCCAAACCAGCTAGGGCAGGTTGTGTTCTTTAAATGGGTGACTTGTGTTAAGTGAACTGTATCTCAATAAAGTTATTATTTTTAAAAAATATCCTTAAGAGTAAATAAAAAATGACATCACTCCCATGGATAAGAACATGATACGCCCGGCTGGTGTGGCTCAGTTGGTTGAGCACTGTCCCATGCACCAGGAGGTTGCCTGTTCAATTCCCGGTCAGGGCACATGCCCAAGTTGTGGGTTCAAACCCCATTAGAGGGCGTGCAAGAGGCAGCCAATCGATGTTTCTCTCTCTCTCTCTCTCTCTTCCTCTTTTTTCCTTTCTCTGAAATCAATAAAAACATATTTATTTAAAAAAATAAATAAAAGAACATGATGCTACAAAAAGAGAATAAGAAGGACTCTTGGGAACTAGAAATGATGGCCAAAAGGACAGGATGGGAGAAGCCAAAGAAACCTCCTAAAAGAAAAACAGGGAAAAGCTAATAGGGAAGACAATGGGAAGAGTCTAGGAGCATAGTGCCCCAGTGGCAGAACTAGAGGAAGCAGGAGGAAGAATAGTGAGACCTTTTCCCAACCACACAAGAACAGGAAGGACAAGGTAAGTTTTCAGATCCTGGGGGGCCACATTGCCCCCCTGCCCCAGGTCACCTGCAAGGCTGTCCATGTGGATGTTTGCACAGGCCTGGGTGGGGAACCTCTGAGTGCTGTTTCCTACTGACCATACACACACACGTGCACACACACTTGTATGGAAACACGCACATGGGCTACTAACTCTCAGCCATGCCCCTTCCTGGAAATTCAGTGAGGACAAGGCCCTGGGTCTGGGAACTTAGGCGTCTGGTGAGAGGCTCTAAAAGAAGGACGGACAGAAGCCTCGCTGTGCCCCTCAAGTGCCCCTTGCCACCTCAAAGCACCTGGGTAGGCATATCAGCCATTTCAACACTGGACCTTTATCACCAAAAACTGTGTGATGAATGAAAACACCTGCAGGAGGGGACAGGGCCAACCTAACATGTTTAGCTGGGGCAATAGATCGCCAGAGAGGGGACATGGGGGAGGGTGTCTCTTCTACAGAGACTGTCTCCTTTCAGCACCCTAGCACCCAGAAACCTTGGACAGCCAGAGCAGGGACCTCAGGCTCCGGTAGCTCAGGGATGAGTGCCCTGCAGGGCTCAGGAGGAACTTGGGGTTCACCTAGAGTGGCCTCAACTCAGCTTTGTTTTCCAGATGCAATTACTACTGCTTTAAAGAGCTAAACTTAAAAGAGAGAAAAAAATAAACAAAACCTCCATAAAGAGCTCCAGGTCCCTGAGAAATCACTTAAGAACTAATTAGTGCTCATCCAGCATCAGTAGAGAAGGCTGACCAGGCCGCTTACCTACTCCTCCCAGAGCCCCCTAGGCCACTCCTGACCTCTGGTCCCTAACGCTAGAGGGTGCATTTAACCTGCTTCGTCACATCTGCGGGAGCTTGGTTTCGTCTGCTTCACATTCTTAAATGGTTCTAAGAAGAAGGCACAGCCTCCTAAGCAGAAGCCCTTGGAGAATGATGTATGCTCTCCAGCCCACACAGCGGGGCTGGCCTTTCCCCCCACAGGAGGCCAAGGTGGGCTGTCCAGGCACGGGGAAGATGGCCAGAGTTCCCACGGGCCTTTCTACCCAGCTCTCAGCGCTGAAGCCTTTGGAACTAGACAACACCAACCCAGCAGCCTGAGATCTACCCCAGGCCCAGGAGAGGTGGCCTTACCTGACAAGCATGCGCTTTAGCAGCTGCTGGTCCCCCTCTGAGTAGCCAGGCCAGTCCTTTTGCACATCCTTGTACACACAGTCCTTCAGTGTGCAAGTCCCATCCTTGGCATTCACGTTGGCCACCTGCAACACAGAGCCAGCGTCACTTTGTGGGAAGCCGGAGGGAAGGGAGCATGGAGGCAGACACAGTCCTGGAAGAGAAGAGGACAGCACCCCACCCCCAGCTCCTCTGCACTAAGTCCCGATGCATACTTCTTACAGCTGCTAGGGGCCAGACTGGCTCTAAAAAGTGGGGGCGAAGGGGCTACCATTTATAAACCCCATCATCAGCTTCCCTCTGCTATGGATTGAATGTGTGTGTCCCCAAAATTCATGTTATGGTATGATAGTATTTGGAGGTGAGGCCTTTGAGAGGTGTTTAGATCATGACAGTGGAGCCCTCATGATTGGGATTAGTCTCCTTATAAAAGAGGTTCCCTTGCCCCTTCTGCCATGTAAAGACAGTGTGAAGATGCATCACCACAGGGTCCTTCAAAGCTAATCTGCCAGCGCCTTGATCTTGCAAGTCCAGTCTCCAGAACTGTGAGAAGTAAATGTCTGTTGTTTGAGCTGCCCAGTCCATGGGACTGCAATAGCAGCCTGAATGGATGAAGACACCGCTCTAGGATTTGCAGCTCCTGAGGCAGAGTAGCAGAGGCTGGGGGTGCTGGGCAAGAGGCGCCTCTAGGGGCCAGATTGAGCCCACCTCCCATGCACCAGCCAGCTCTGCTCCCATTGGTTAATGAAAGCTGAGTTGGTCTCTAAGATGGTTTCTGAAGATGGGTTTTTGAACATCTGCCTTAAGGGTGTGTGAAGTTTTGAAGGGCGCCCTGGTCTCCTACACGTGCACGTGTAGCTGTGTGTTGCTGTTTCTCCCTATTACTGGGTTCTAAGAGGACTTCATGTCATAGTGATTTCCACAAGAAGCATTTTTTTTTAAGACCATCATCTGTTGCCAACACTAAGATTACTCAGATGTTGAAATTATCTGGTAAGGATTTTTTTAGTCCTCACTAGAGGATATATTTTATTATTTGGAGAGAAGGGAGGGAGGCACAGGGAGAAACACTGACTGACTGCCTCATGTACATACCCCAACCAGGGATCGAACCTGCAACTCAAGTATGTGCCCTGATCGGGAACTGAACCTGCAGCCTTTCGATGTATGGGACAACGCTCCAGCCAACCAAACTACACCAGCCACGGCCACAAGGCGTACTTTTAACAGCTGAGTAATATTCCACCGAATGGCCACGCTATGATTTACGCAAACATCTCTCCTTTGTTGGATGCGGATGTGTTTCCCGTTTCTCTGTAGCATAAACAGACATCACTGTGTGCGTTTCCATGCAGGCAACGGTTCTCTTTCGCCAACTTCCCAGAAGCGGGATTAATGGGTCAAAGGCTCTGAACGCCTTTTATGGCTTTTAATATATATCGCTCAAATACTCTCTAGATCAGTGATGGCAAACCTATGACACACGTGTCAGAGGTGACACGCAAACTCATTTTTTTGGTTGATTTTTCTTTGTTAAATGGCATTTAAATATATAAAATAAATATCAGAAATATAAGTCTTTGTTTTACTATGGTTGCAAATATAAAAAAATTTTCTGTATGTGACACGGCACCAGAGTTAAGTTAGGGTTTTTCAAAATGCTGACACGCCGAGCTCAAAAGGTTCGCCATCACTGCTCTAGAAGCATGTCCACCTGTCAACACTCCCACCCGTGAGGACGAGCCTCTGGGTTTCTCTGAAGCCCAGCCAGCCCTGGAGACAGGTGCCTTCAATGTTTCCACAGAAGGAAGAGAGGTGCCTTTGAGGAGCGCCATTTTGTCAGTGCTGCTCGCGGGATACCTGGTCGTGTGGGGAGGCTGACCGGCCCGGGCAAGGTGCCGCCCACAGGATGCTGAAGACCTTCCCCTTCCCCAGTTGACGGGGCCCTGCTGCCCCCCACAATCACTGGGGAGAACTACCTGGGCAGTGAACACAGAAGCACAAGGCAGATGGGGCCGTTCAGGAGAAATCAGAGCAGGCACAAGGAGGACGCTCTGCCCGTAGATGCTGGCTGGGCTACCTCCAGGAGGCTGCCGACAACCCAAGCTGAGTGGAGGAGCCATAGCCCATAACGGTGCCTCTCTAGTTCCAGAAGGGCCTGGAGCAACGAGAGCGTCTGGGGATAAGAAACAGAGCAGCTGCTCCAGGCCGGTCCATATAAGCACCCCCAGACCGTCTCCAGAGAATGGAGCCTGGCGTCCTGCCATGTCTCAGGGCCGCTCTGAGGGTAAACCTCAGGTGTATCTGTGAGCTCAGTTAGCTAAGTTTCACATTCTGGGTTTGAGGGTCTCTCGTTTCTTCTTCATTTCAGGCATAAGCAAGGCAAGAGGGGAGAGCGGGAGTGAGGGCATTCTTAAGAACGCCACACCAGAGGCTGAGGGTCTAGTGGCTACCTGACAGCAGTGAGGGCTGCAGGCACATCCAGGGGCGGGCATGGGTCCCACCTGTATATTCAGTCCTGACACACCTGACAGCTCCATCAAACTCCCCTCGGCCCTACCTTGGTCTCCCTGTGCTACAGAGAAAGGCTCTGGGGGCACCCAGCCCGGGGGAAGGGCTTTCCATGTGCTTCCTTTAATTTGTGAGGACAAGACTGACACGTTGGACTTTCTAAGGAACTGAGCCCCCTGGGAAGGTTGACTCTGGTTCTACAGCTTCCTGGAAGCTTTGGCAAGCCCCTGAGCCAACTCCCGAGCTCTCGTGGAGAAAAAGCACTGCTTGGCCCTTGTCAGCACAAACTATGACCTGGGGATGGTGCCTCAGGAGGCCAAATCCACACATGGGTGCCAAGTGAGTGACATGGGAACCCCTGATATACTGGTGATGTGAAGTGTCAACAATTACCAAGGCCCCTGGAACACAGGAGATGTCTTCCTAAACGAAGGTAATGGGTGCCCTCAGAGATAATGGGCGGGCCTGGGCCCAACCCAGATCTACAACCATGCATGAAATGAAGATCCTACTTTCCCACAGGGGAAGATTGTAGAGGCCTCTTTTCCCCACTCCTACCCTTTACCATGAACTCTCTGGGGCCAGGGGTAATGAGGGGCCCCAGCTGGAGCATGGGTGCTGACATTCTCCTACCAAACATGCTGCATGGTTCACAAGAGCCTCGGGTTGCACTGAGGAAGGGAAAATGAACACCTAGAGGCCCGCTGAAGAACTCGGCAAACATGAAAATTCATCCTCAGATACAGCTACCATCTCGGCATGGGCTCTCTGCCACAAGAGGCACGGGCCAAGTGCCCAGAGTGTCGGAGGCGGAAAGTAGGAAGAACAGGTGAGCTGGGAGAGGGGACTTGGAGAGGCTCGACCACACCTCCTCCTCGGGTGCTGGCATGACTGTCCTCACAGCAACACAATGAAGTGGCAGCAGCATGGCCTGGCTGATGTGGTGAAGCCAGAGCAAGCCACTCGCTTCCTAGAGTTCCTCAGGCTACCTCCTGGAATCCTGGGAGCCAGGGCAGGGCCTCAGGAAGGTGACTGGGCTCACCTCACTTGCTCCAAAGCTCAGGCTATTTCTTAGTAGTAGGCTTACCTGCCAGCACCATGCCCCTACAGGCAGAGCATCCTCCTGTAAGCCTTAGGCACTATAAGAGGTGCTGCAGCCGTGCCCCGGCCACAGATGGAATCTAGAGGTACAGAAGTGAAGCCTCCTGCCTGGGGTCATAGCTGGTGAGGGGCTCTCGCTAACGTGTGCTTTCCTTGATTTCACTCAATTCTTAAAAGCTTGTGCGACTGAAGTCTTGGATCTCCTGTGCAGTGCCCGCTGCCTATGTGCTAACAGGTGTTAAGGAACAGGGTGTGTGTCCAGACCGTCTGTAGAGGCTGCTCACAGGCTGGCTGAATCCCATCCCACCCCACCCCACCCCAGCCAGCCCCGGGTAAGCATGCACCTGTTGGAGGAGGCTGTCCAGCGTGTCCTTGTCTGCCTGCGCCAGGCCATCCTTCTGTAGCCGCAGCAACAGTTCAGCCTTCCGGTAGGGCCTCAGTGCCAGAAGATGTAGCACCCGGTCACGGAAAGGCCTCTGAGATACCCCACCGCCCCCGCTAACACCACTTTTCTTGATGGCATTTGCCAAGTTAATGGGGGTTGCCCGCTTCCGGGAGGGCACAGTCTCCGTCGCCCCTGGGGCTGGTTTCCTAAACTGAACCTTCTTGCCTGCAACAAGAACCAGGGTGATAGATAAGTTAAGAATTGGAGGGGGTGAGAGGGTGGCCATGGTGTCCCACTGCCTGGGGCTGATGCCGAGTTCCTGAGTGTGGAAAGCAATGGCCAACAGCATCACACTCCTGCCAAGCCAGCGTGTCCAGCCCAGCCTGCTAGCTGGAGATCCAGGGGGGCTGAGAGCGCCACCTGCTGACCACACACAGCTCACTGGGAACTTGCAAGCTCAGTAACGGGAGCAGCAAAGAAGTACAGGTATGTTTAGAGCCATCATTGACTTCATCATGAGCAATCTAAATCCTGGGGACCGAAAACACTGACCACCACAGGGAGAAGGAGCTGGTCTATGAGTCCTTTTGATGTTAAATGGAGGGGGATCTTTGACCTGCCAAGGCAGGCGTTCCCTGAGACTATGCTTCGGAGCCCTGTGCTGGTCCCATGGGATTCGCCATTCTCTTTTATGGAAAAGTAGAGAACACAGACGTCAGGGTTGCTTGGGCAGCTGCTCTGGAGAACCCAGGGTGTTAGCAGCTCCCCAGCTGTGGCTCCAAGTGCTTGCTCTTCAGGCTGACATGGTTGTGCCTAGAGTCCTGGGGGCAGCAGGCCGCTCTGACATTCTCCGGGTAGAGACAATGGGGTCCAGCATGGCTTCCCCTCCACTGAGCCAGTAGGCACTGCTCTCGAGGGAGGAAGTCGTTAATTCTGTTCTGGATGCTACACCTGACACCAAGGGAATGTGGATGGCTGAGTGAGGTCAGCACATGCCCTAAATCCTTGGGCCAAAAACCTCTCCATGATGGCTTCTTTGTGCTCTTAGCCCTCTGACCTGATTTGTCAGTTTAAGAAAGGAAGAAGCGCTTTGTGAATCTGCAGGCCTCCAGTGGGGCGTCGGTGCATCTTCAGGTTTTCCGGCAGAGCCTACTCTGTCCCTAGAGGATCCAGCTGACAGGCTGACATGAGATGGGGAGAGACCAAGTACAGCCAGACAGCATCTTAAGAGGTGAGATGAGTGTTTCCACTAAAATATAAAACTGTTGCAAAAATTCTCATCGTATAAAAAATGGTCCAATAAGACAAATGTTGGCCAAGTTTTTGGCTGAAAGACCCAGAAATTCACTAAGATGTCTAGGAATGTCTATGTTTGCAGCTTGCGGTGACAGCAAGTAGGTGAAGCTTTTTTTGGATTCTGACCCCAGGGGTGGGCAGCCATGTCCACTGGGGCTAAACACTGACCAGCAGGACAAACTCCTGCACAGACATCTGGAATTTCACTCAGAGCCAGCCCCACTGCCAAGCAAAGGAAACTAGGCTTTCTTTGGGGGTATTTGAAACCTCCCACCATTTCTTAAAAAAGAAAAACGCCATTGAGGTCCTCATCTGCTGTAAGCTGGTTCACTCCTCTTCTGCCTAATGCCCGTTTCCCTGGGAATAACTTCTGATAACATTTCAACTCCGTCTGGGTCTAGGAGGTGAGAAGGCTGCAACAGGATGATGAGCTTTCTGAATAAACTGTGCTTTTAATCACATTTTTAATGTTTTCACCAAAATTATTTCCGAACAAATGCTGAGTTGCTGGAGCCTTCCAGGCAAGCAAGGATCAATGCTTTTCCTTCCAGGTCTCAATCCGACAGCCACTCGCTGGCCCCAGCACAGTAGCCGGCCACTGTGGGGTGCATCTGGTGGTCTGTCTCATGCTAGGCATCTCAGACTTGGTGAGGAGTCAGCTGGGCATGTGAGAACAAGGGTGGTGGCCAGAGGAAATATGGCAACCCTGTGTTCATGAAGTATGTCTGTGTGTCTGACCAGTAAAGGTCCCTGAGACTGTGGCCTGGGAGGGAGGCCAAGGATTCAAATTCTTCGTTTTAGGTCCTAAGTCCACCTGGGGATTTGGGAGGCAGCAGATGGCATAACCCCCAGCTGACTGGCAGGACCTTCTTCCTGACCAGACATGGGCCTGGCTGGTCCTGCTCAGGGGCTGGCCCACACCTCTGCTACCCACCATTCCTGCTCCTGGCCTGGACAGGCTCTGAATGCCTCCTACTCCCCCACAGCTGCCTGTCAGGCATAATCTGCTCCCGCCCGAGTGGAGCCCTAACAGTTGAAGCCCCTGGCTCCCATCCTCACCCAGGTAGCGGCCTCCGGGCTTGATGACGATGGTACTCCGACTCCGTGTCTCCTCCTCAGCTTGTGCCATGCTCTGCCGTGCCTTCTGGTAGGAGTCATCGGTGGCACACACTGTGATTTTGTCCTGGATGCTACCCAAGCAGTCCAGGTGTATATCCCCATGGCTGTAAGACAAGGGGCCAGGAGCTAAGATGAACACCTGGGAGACGGAGATATGGTCTTGGGCCCAAGCCCCCCAGCCCCCACCAGGAAACAGGGCTCAGCACTGATGTAGACATATGGTTTCCACAGGGCACATCTTTACCCAGAAGAAACAAGGGGTCCAAGGCCCCTGGGCCAGAGACACAATGCAAGTACCTACACCCTGGACATAATGCAAGCAGCCAGAGGGGCTCAATCGAGGTATGGGGGCTCTGGGAGAAGGAGGTACTGGGCCAAAAGCGGTGGGCAAACACCTGCACAGGAGGGTGGGGCCCAGGGGGGAGGCTGGAGAGGCAGGGCTGTCCCTCGTGGCCTCACCTGGATAAGTACTGCTGGATACAGTCGAAACTGCCCTGGGGGCTGTCACGGCCAATGTTGGAGAGGTAGAAGGAGAAGATCCGAGCCTCTGAGGGGTAGTCCGGCTGCGGGATGGAGATGTGCTGCACGGAGACAAGGGGGCATCACTGAGAGTCCAAAGCATGGAGGGGATTGTGGCACAGATCAGCCGCTGGACCCCAACTGTCCACCCTGCTTTAAACACCTCTGCTTTTTGGCAGTGAAGGACCCTAGGCCGGTCCCCAGCACCTGTGCCCAGTAATGCCAGGGTCCTCTGTTCCCATGTAAGGGGGAAGGGTGATGGCATCACAGTCTGAGAAGTACAGAGCGGGGAACATACACATGGAGGCAGGGACCGAACCCAGATCTGGGCGATGATTTAGTTTCCTCACCCACCAAAAAGGGCAGATCTGGCCAAGGACATCCTCAAAGGTAAAATGAGCCCTAGCTGGTGCTCAGTGGTTAGAGCATTGGCCCACAGACTGCAGGGCCACTGGTCAAGGGCACATATCTTGATTGCAGACTCAATCCCCGGCCCCAGTCAAGGCACGTGCAGGAGGCAATCAATTAATGTGTCTCGCATCAATGTTTCTCCCTCTCTCTCCCCTTCCTTCTGCTCTAAGTATCAATGGAAAAAATATCCTCAGGTGAGGATTAACAAAAAAAAAGTGTCGGGGGAGAGAATGAGACAAGATAATGTCAACAGCCAGCAGGGCCCGCTGGGCAGCCAAGATGCTTTGACCCTTGCTCCGCTTAGTGGCCTCCTCTCCACCTCCTCCGTGGGGATCCAAACTCCACCTGAGTGTCTCCACTGGCCTGTGGCTGTGAACAAGGCTTCTGAGGGTCACCAGGGAGATGCAACCACAGCCGGGTGCACACCAAGCCTGCAGCTGCCCAGATCATGGCAGGAAGCCCGTACACCACTTGGCAAAATAAAAAGCAGTTTCCGGGGAAAACTGGGCCGGACGTGGGTGGCTCCTCCTTCCTTGCCCATATCTGCTCAGGGGGCAGTGGCCGCAGAGGGTGTCAGTCCCCATTGAACTGTCACCCCTGAGAGGAGGGGAGAGGAATCCGGCCTGAGTTCTAAGGTGCTGGTGGCCCTGGGTAGCTCCCACCCTACCTACCCCACCCCTCAGCTCGTGCAGCCGTGAGGCAGACTCGACCCCACTCATATAGGCAGGTGGGAAATGGAACTCCGCAACTATGCAGCCACAGCCATGACAGGCACAGCTCACACTGGATCAAGACAGGGCAGACAGCTGCCCAAGGACACGGGTGTAGGAAACCACTCATCACAGCTTCAGAATGTTCCCTGTAACCAGCAGAGAGCTGACGGTGGGACCAGGCCATGTGCAGAGGCCCACTCACCACGCTGCAGATGCCCTACCCAAGCCTGAGCAGGGAGCAGCTACCGTGCTTCCCCCAGGCACTTCACTGTAACCCTTTCACCCTGTGTGGGCCTTTTACACTGGGCACATATGCCCACTTCCAACATTTGTCCTGGAGTAGGAGAGGGCCCAGCACTGAGCCCAGAGGCCAGTCTGTGCAGGACAGTGGGTGACACAGGGCTTGAAATAATGCTCAGGAGAGCCTGGTCCTGGCTAGTGAACAGGTGCTTGTGGCCAGTGTCCTCAGGATAGCTGGGGTGGGAGGAAAGTGTGCTGGGAGCGGCACCACTGCTATGGCATCCTCTGGTTAATCGTTTGTTGCTGGTTAATAATTATCAGTCTCTGGGAATCAGCAAGGAAACCATCCAGCTGGGCACAAACGGCCCAGGAATGCGCAGCTGGCTCTGTGCCAGGGAGCTAGGCATGTGTTCCAGGACATGGCCTGAACTGCAGCAGCCATGAATGTGTCCTCTGGGCAGTCTCAGAGCTACCAGTTGGTCTGAGTATATGTAGTGGGTTTGGATGTGTCTGATGGCAGCACTGACACCAGGTTATGGGGGATGGGGACAAGTGTTTGTGTGACAGAAAAACGAGCAATAAACAATAAACATGCTTCTCCCATCTCAGATGCCCTGAGTGCCTCTGAGGCCTGAGGCCTGCAGGGGGTGCTGGCTCCCCTGCGGCAGTTAGTGGGGTCCTGGCCAGAAGCCTTTCACCTCCTCTCTTTGAAATCTGTCCCAAGTCAGCCACTGACCTCCCCCAGGGCACTGTATGCGGTGCAGGTGAGAGTTCTGGAGACAAATCAAGTCCCTAGTGGAGGTGGGAGCAACATGGTGGGGGACAGCACTGGATATTCCTTCAGGCAAAAAGAGGAAAACAGGTGGATATGGGAGCCAAACACCGCTGACCAGGTCCGCTCTTGCCAGAAGGATTATCAGGAACCATCAGTTTTCTTCATCATTTTTTAATATTTTTTTAAAAATTCTTTATTGTTGAAAGTATTACATATGTCCTCTCTTTTTCCCCCATTGACCCCCTCCAGCCTGCCCCCACCTCCTACCGCAGGCCCTCTCCGCCCCATTGTCTGTGTCTTCATCGTTGGAACCGTTCTGGGGAGAGTTACTGCTGTGGCTAAGCACGCCTTCTAGGAGCAAAGCAGCCCCTTTTGCTGGCCTGGCAGATACCCAGGGCCCTTTCTCAGCACCTTCGTCTCTTCCTTCTCCATGGGGCTCTAAAGAGCAATGCTCCGCCTTCACCTGCCCCCTTTCCCCAGGCTCCTAAGGTCTCAACTGCCCAACTCTGGTGTACGACGTCTCCAGACTCATAAACCCCATTCTAGAGATATTTTTAAGCTACTTCCAAACTATCCCTGGGACCAATAACACAGCAACAAGCACCTTGTGGCTCAATCTTGAGCACATCCTAATAGACATGGTTCCTACACACACAGACACCGGCCAAAGGTCTGTGACCAGCCCTATCAGACCTTGTTCTAGAGCTGCAATTTCTAGAACAAGGTCTGATAGGGCTGGTCACAGACCTTTGTGGTGGTTTCCCACCACAGCCCAGGGAAACGCCAAGGACAAAACCCTACCTCTCCTTCTCCATTCAACTGAAGAGTTTTGGAGTGGGGCTGGCCAGGCTGGGTGCTTTACCAGCTGCCAGGGGCTAACAACTCAGAATCCACCCCTTGACAGCAGAGGACCAGTGAGTTAGCTCAGTGCCCCTGAGAGCGCAGAGAACACAGATGTGAAAACGTACCGGAAAAATGGACAGGTGAGTATTTTGCTCCAGGAGACACAGTCCCGGAGGCCAGATACATTCAGATGAGGCCTAGCTCACCACGGAATGTGGTGAATGCTGCAGAGTGCACAGGGCGACCGTGGCCACCAGAGGGTGCTATAGGGCCAGTCTGGCAGCAAGCCCCAGCCTGGGCTGGGAGGTGGCGGGATGGGCCCAACAGCCACCCAGGAGGTACGTTGATGCTGTGACCCGATGCCAGCGGAACCACATTCATGTCTGAGGGGGGAGAGCACCAGGAGCCAAAAGTGAGCTCATCCTGTGCCACAGGGAGTGCACTGGTTCTCCTAAAGCTACGTTAATTTACACAAGACCCTCTAGGTCAAGCATGTCAAACTCGCAGCCTGCCCCAAGTTTGACATGCTTGCTCTAGGCCAGTGGTGGGCAAACTGCGGCTCTTTGGCCCCTTGAGTGTGGCTCTTCCACAAAATACCACATGCGGGCGCGCACGAACAGTGCAATTGAAACTTCGTGGCCCATGCACAGAAATCGGTATTTTGTGGAAGAGCCACACTCAAGGGGCCAAAGAGCCGCGTGTGGCTCGTGAGCCGCAGTTCGCCGACCACTGCTCTCGGCGAACAAGGTCCCTATCTTGTAGAGGCTGAGGGACAAAGGGGAAATTGGCCAAGGTCCCCGAGCTAAGGAGCCTACAGACAGGGTCTCAATCTTCAGTCTGTTAGTTTGATGGACCTCTGGGGAGTGGGTCCCTGAACACTGAGGCAGCCTATGTCCCTAAAGAGCCTGTTCCATCCAGCTCCACTGGCCTCCTGCTCCCCCATGCACACCCCACATCCTGTTCCATTTCCAACCTTGCAGATGTTGTGCACAGAGCAAAACCCCCTTCCTTCCTTCTCAGGAACATGTAGGCCCAGCTGTGCACATGCAATGGAATGACCAGGAGAAGTGGGAGGAGAGAGCCAAGGCACCTTACCTCCTCCCTGCCAGTCTGAGTGATTGTGCACCTGCAGCCTGGCACCAGGCCAAGCCTTTCACACCTGGTTGGGGGGAGGGGGACATGTCCCATCAATGCCCAGGAAGAGGAGGAGGTACAGATGTCACGGGGGCAGACCCAGTGCCTGACTCTATGTAGCAAGCTGGGGGGAAAACACACCCCACGTCACACAGCCCATCCAGCCCTCACACAGGCTCCCACAGGGAAGAGCCTCCTGGTGAAAAATCATGGCCTGGACTGCCTGGAGCTGCAGCACAGCGCCTCCATGCTGAACTCCTCTAGATACTCTGTGAAGCAAAAGAAAGCCAAGGACGAAGAAAAAGTGGACAAAACATGATTCTAAAACTAAGGTGGTGAGACCCCACTTCTAGAATGAATGTGGCTCTCAGGCTTTCCGTAGGAATTCGGGGGACATAGGGCATGGCCCAGGAGAACCTCATGGAGCATCCGTGAGTAGTGGAAAGTGAACACTGACCTCAGTGGCCCCTTCTGTGCACTGGCCTCATCTTCCCACAGGGGCTGAGGGACCAGGGCAGCCCCACCGACACCCCTGGAGAAATGTCTCAAGAAGAATAAAGGGAGGTGGCAAAAGGGTAACCACAAGACTCTGACGGGGCCAATGAAGGCACAGATGTCCTCAAGAAGCCACAGGGGGGTGGGGGTTGTCTGGGCCTTTGGGTGTCTTGCCAACCTTCACTGGTTTCAATGTGTTGGTCAGTTTGTGTGTCCCTGGCCAGGCCGCAGCCCCAGTGACCCCCATAAGGGCTAATCTGGGTGTGTGTGGAGGTGTTCTGTAGATATCCAGACCAGCTGACTCTAAATAAAGGAGAGGACCCTCAATGGTCTGGGTGGGCCCCTCCCAATCAGCTGAAGGTGTGAAGAGGGAGAGTGATTCTCCCTGAGAAGGAAGAAGCCGCGCTGCATCGTGGCACTGGCCCGCCTGCCCACAAGCGTATCTGGTATCTCTGTGTCTGCACACGCACCATCGCCTACAGCAGTGATGGCGAACCTCTGACACGCATGTCAGAGGTGACACACGAACTCATTTTTTTGGTTGATTTGTCTTTGTTAAATGGCATTTAAATATATAAAATAAATATCAAAACTGTAAGTCTGTTTTACTATGGTTGCAAATATCAAAACATTTCTATATGTGACACGGCACCAGAGTTAAGTTAGGGTTTTTCAAAATGCTGACACGCCGAGCTCAAAAGGTTCGCCATCACTGTCCTACAGGCTTCCTCTATGGAGCATCCTGGCTCAGTAAAATCCACAGATCTCTCAAGTGGAAACTGACATTGACACATGTGGCAACTCTTGAGATAAAAAACAAAGACTTGTAATAAAGACTAGAAGAAAAACTAGTGTTCCAAGGAGTGTTTGGTGGGTGGGAGGTACTGATGAGTGTCTAAAGACCGGAGGACAAGGATTGTGAACAACTTGCCCTTTCTTTCATTCCCTGATTTTTCTATTAACATGTTCATTTAGAATAAAGTACATTTCATAATAAAATGGGGGTGCTGAGTTTCTGTAACTCCCCAACTCAGTACCAAAATGAGACAAACACCCATGGTCCTGGGTCCATAGAGGGACACTGCTTGGGCTCTGGGGCCACAGCTTTGAATTAGCTCAGAGACTGAGTCAGAATGCGTATTGGGGCCTGGGAGCCAAGTAGGAATCTGCTACAGGAAGGAAGGGACGGACCCTGGGGGGTGCTAGACAGGATACCTTTCTTCTGCTCACAGATGACCATTTGTGGGCCCCAGACCAGACTGGGCACATCTAGAGGCGGCGCTTAGCCTGGCATGGGGGCTGGAATGGAGGTGGATGGGACCAAATACTGCTGTGCCCAACAAGTCATGACAGGCCTCGGACTGAACCAGTCCCACAATTCCACATATGAGTAACACAAAAACGACTCACCCCTTGGCTTCCTTGAAATCGAATTGATGGTCTCAGTGAAACAGAATCCTGCAAAAAAACACAAAAGATACCTATAAATCCAGAGCCTCACATCCGGTTAGCTAAGGAGCAGGGAAAAGACCGTGAGCTCAGGAAAGGTGAGAGAGAACACAACATCTGAAAACTACAGGTAAGGTCGCCAAAGTAGGGTTTTGAAGAATCAATATGAGTTCCCTGACTGGCATGGGGACTGGGGCTGAGGGTCATTGAGGGGCCAAGAGTGGAGACACAGGCAGTAAGCAGCCCCTCACTGGTCTCCCAAACCCATCACCAGCCCAGGCCACCCTGCCTCACAAACACCGCCTCCAAATGGAAATCAGGGCGGGCGAGCATCACTGGCCAGGAGGCAGGCTGATGATGTGACTCTGGCCTCCCACCACTGGCAGAATGAAGCCCAAAACCTGCCTAGCTCCCATGTCACAGTTTTAGAGCAGTTTGTCACTGTGCTAGGAGTGGCAGAATTTCCAAATGTCATAAAAAAATAAATAGTAAAAACTAAAAATAAGTACTTCAAGCTTCAGGTATTCAGACATCACCTTCTGGTGGAATTTTAAAAGAATATGAATACAGATAGAGGGCTGCACCTCCTCTTCTAACCTTGGGCCTAGAGCACCCACCTTCTGAGTAGCAGACACCACAGTAGTAGTGTGGCCCTGACTTGTCACCATGACCCCCTCCCTCATCCCCCAAACCCATAGGACCCTGCCTCTTCCACATGGCACTGGGGTACTGGGCTCTTCAAACCTCCATCACCAAGCCCACCACTCTGGCCTCCACCCTGGCCCCACTTAGAGTAAGGGATACTTCCCTACCACCCCAGTACCTCCCTGAGTGGCTGCCTGTCAGCTCCCCACCCAGAATGTCAGGCCCATAGCATGCCCTGGGGAGGTGGAGTAGCTCTGAGTAGTGGAGTGACTCCACCCTCGTGGGGAGAAACAACCAACAGGCAAAGCCGGGATTTAATAGGCGGGTCCATCAGCCACTGGGCTGACGGCTGTGGGCATGTGAGGGAGACAGCTCAGCTAGCTTGGACATGAGGGATACACATGCAACCCCTTTGTTTACCAGGAGCCTCCTCTTTTGCTGAGAATCTCAAAGGACTCTGCTGTCTGAAGCAGACCCGAGGGGTCACTCCATGCACTAGCACTTACCTCCATGCGATCTGATGCCCCAGAAACCACCCCAAACTTCTAAACACATCGTCCCACACTGCTAGGCTGTCAGAAAGGGACATCCAGAGGCCATGGTGCTGTTGAGACAGGGGTCAGGCTCCTTTCAAAGTAGACTCAGGACCAGCTGACCCGACCCACGACCTTGACCTGACCCCTGCCTAGGCTGCCAGTCAAGAATGAGAAACACACCACCCATAAGGGTCTCGTCCTGGCAGGGCCCTTGGAGATACAACATATAAGTGGCCTTTGCTTGGAATTAGGTTAAAGACGTGAAAAGATGGCCACTGAGCAGATGAGAAGACGCTCAGTGCTGTTACCCATCGATGAAATGCAAACTGTGCGCCTATCAGAATGGCTAAACAGGAAAGACAAACAACACCCTCGAACCCTAGCTCATGGCTGGTGGAAACGTACTCTGGGTGGCTGCTGTGAAAAACAGTCTGGCGCTTTCTTAAAATGTTAAACACAGAGTTACTCCATGACCCAGCAATTCCACTCCTAGGAATTAATTAGCCAAGAGAAATTAAAGATACGTCCGTATGAGAACCTATACAAAAATGTGCACAGCAGAATTATTCTTAGTATCTGAAAAGTGGGAACAATCCAAATGCCCATCAGGTGGCAGACAGAAAAACAAGAGAATACCACCCCAAAATAAAAAGGAACAAACTCCTGATGGACACAATATGGATGAACCTAAAAACCACTGGCTGAGAGGCAGCAACATATGAGACCAGGCACTGTATCAGTCCATTTATCTGTGCGTCCAGAAAAGGCAGAGCTAAAGAGACAGAAAGCAGATCAGTATGTGCCAGATCAGCAGATCAGGCCCACAGAAGACCTTTACTGAAGACTCAGGGGCTCTGAGCAACAGGCAGGGAGAGATTCCTATCTGTCAGCCCGTTTAACACAAGAGTGATATATGTGGGTAGAGGGGAAGCAGAAGACATGAGAACACCGCAGCACAGGCAATTCAAAGTAGCCTGCCTGCCATTATTACGAGCTCTCTGCTGACACGTGATCATCAAAACCAGGAAGGAAGACTGTTTCTGGCAGAAGGAACAGCAAGTGCAACGCCAGGGCAGAAATTTGGGACATTACAGTGGTAGAGGGCACATGGGTCTTGGCTCTTTTGCCCCCAGATCTCTCAGCCCAGACCTCTGTGCAGGGATTAGCAGGGGCTACCTCAAGCACCGTGTGTGCCATACACACACAGCAAGGTCTTTGAGCTCCAGAGGCCATGGTTACGTGAGGCTGGATTTAGGGTAAGCAGAGAAGAGGAGCAGGCAGGGTGTATCTCCTGTGAAGGAACTGCACCAGGGCAGCCCTAGTACTCACACATGCTGGTCCACCCTCCTCCAACCACACACTCCCTGTGGGCCATCCAGTGAAGCATTTAACTGGCTTCATAGCTGCCAAGTAACTTCTCTGGAAGACTCTTTTCTTTCAAGGTCACTCATTCCCCAAGGGCAATGAGGACACATTTGACATTGGAGAAGTCAGGCAAGAGGCCTAAAAGCCCCCACTTTCTCTGTAATGCTGGGAGGGCTGGCCTAAAGTGCATGTCCCCACGCAGCCTGGCTGTCATTATAGAGCCAGGCTCCTGGCCACATGGGCTTGTCTGGTGTCTCTTTCCTCCAGCAGGACCAAGTCCCTCTCAACAACAGAGTATTTCACTCCTACTCTCACACATTCACTTGGGTGACTCCCCACAGGCTTCCTGTCTAGCCATTAACAATAGCAGGTACATCTTTAAAGGGCTGAGGGTAGAAAACTGCCAACCTAGAATTCTATATCCAGTGAACAGAGAAAGTAAAATAGAGACTTGTCCAGAGAGACAAAAGCCGAGAGTACGTTTACAGCAAATCTGCACTACAAGGAAGGTTCTGGAAGTTCTTCAGGAGGAGGGAGTGACATCAAATGGACATGAGGATCTCACAGACAATGAAGAGCACTGGGCATGGCGAACCCCTCTATGAATATGAAAGAGTAAGTTACATTTCTGTAAAACATCACTGACAGTCTGAGACACAGATAAGAATAACGAAGTGCAAGATTTGGACACACACAACCAAATGTGAGAAGGCATGGTGCAAACGAAAAGCAGTGGTGGTGTCCGGGCTCAAACTTGTGGGCTCCCAGAAGGTGGGTGTGGCACCAACAGTGTCTTCTGAGCAAGCAGCCAGAGCCCAAATCAGAGGTTCCTTCATGGTAGGACCAGCATCACTCCATCATAGAGGTTCAGGTGCTTCCCATGGCAACATGGCCATCATGGCCTGGTTGGCTGCTCCCTGCAGGGGCCGACAGCTCATGAGGTTAGGTGGGGGAGTGTTGCCCTGTTACCTTATCTACGCAGCAGGACAGAAGGCAGCATCCTAGGACCAACAGGATCTGATGCACTGGCCTGGACATTGCCTGTACTCATTTCCCTGTTGCCTCAGCGGCTTCTGGGTCGGCCCTCAGACCAAAATTATCAAGGCACCAGGTAATGTAACTGCCCTGGATACCCCTATCACTGCACTACTGCCTCCACACCTGTGACCTTGGTACCTGAATGGGCTGCACTTCAGGCATCACAACAATGCCCCAAGTCTCCTCAGACTCTCAGGGGCAGGGGAAGTTATGTCATTCCCAATGCAGGCTCAAAGGTCACACATACCTGTTTTAAGCCATCCAATGCAGTGTCTCCTGAGCAGCAGGCTAGCCCAGGAAGCCCAGCCCCCACACTGCACCTGTCAGGTCCCCGCATGGCAATGCACCATCTCCCACTGGTCTCAAATGGGGATGAAGCTGGGAGCTGCTCAGGACAAGGATCACTGCTGGTGCCGCACATCAGTCAAGCCAGGGAGTAAGCAGGGAGGCCTAGTGGAGCAGGTAGTAAGGCCTCAATGCAATGAGGCAGGAACATGTGTGCCCTGCAATCATTTGGCCCCCTGGCAGCTCCCTTTTGGCGGGGGGGGGGGGGGGGGGGTGCATGGGGGAGCCATGTAGGAAAGACGGCCATGCGTGTGAGAGAAAATGGGGAGCATACAGGATAGGTGACAGCCAGGGAGCTGGGCGGCCCCATAGGAGGAGGCACAAATGCCTGCCTAAGAACTCTCTCCCATAAGATGGGTCAAGGATGAGAAGGAACTCAAGATGGTCAGAATCCCCTTATCTCTACCCATGGAGAAGAGCCTTAAAGGATGAGGCAATAGGAAGTGGCTTATGAAATCCATGTCCAGGTCCAGCTACAGGTTCACAGAAAGCCAGTGGGTAAGGCACAGAGTTACACTCATGATGGTGGGTGATTCTGTCCCAAAGGACACTTGGTTGTCATGACTTGATTAGGAAGGAAGGTATTTCTGGCACCTGGTGGGTGGAGGCAGGAATACTGCCTAGCACCCAGAGTGCATAGGATGGCCCCCACAGCAAAGAATGAGCCTGCCCCAGGAGTCAGCAGGCTTCGGCTAAGGAGCCCTGAGCTGATCAATGCCATAAGGAAAGCAAGGGGAGAATGATCATCAGGGCAGAACGCAGAAAATTCCATAGGACCAACCTGTTGGTTTCCTCAATAGGTAGATGGCACAAGGGGAAGAATGATGGAGTGCTACAGAGTACCACACACTTGGCATGCACATCACGAGTGGCTCTACATGGCCCTGGCTTGACCCAGACACAGTTGAAGACCCCGTGGAGACAGCTGGCAGGGTGCCAGGGGGTGAGCCTCAGTGCTCTCATGGAGCTGCACTGAGGGTGTATCTACAAAACCAGTCCGTATCTGTTAACATTCAATATTGCCATTAAAAGGACATGGGCGAAATGAATAGATATGTGGGATTGTTTTTAAAAATGCTCCTCAGTCCTGGCCGGTGTGGCTGGTTGAGCATTGTCCTGTGCACGAAAAGTCGACAATTCAATTCCCAGTCAGGGACTTGCCCAGGTGGCAACCTTGATCCCTAGTCGAGGTACATGCAGGAGGCAGCTGATCAATGTTTCTCTTTCATATCGATGTTTCTCTCCCTCTCTCAAAAAAATCAATAAAAACGTATTTTTTTTAAAAAATGCTCAGTGAGATGCTCACAGAGGGTGAGGCTGGGTGACGGCTCACGGAATGTCATTATTCTCTATTCTGTCTATGTGTGAACATACCCATGTGAAAGGTTTAAAATAAAAGTGTACACAGAAAAGACCCCATGGTGCACAAAACAGATCTAGCAAGGACTGGCCTAATCTGGATGCAGCCCTGGGACACCCGACAGAGGCTGTGCGTGGGAAACAGCACCCAAGTCCTGAAATGCCCAGTAGGCACAATGTCAACACCGCCAGGCAGTGCATTCCCTGCTGTATACCTGGCCTGACCCACCCCGTCACCCCCGTAACCCAAAGGTGTCCATGGAAAGTAATAGAAGGAAAAGCATCTGTTCCTCTTTAAAGAGAGCCTGTGTGATCCTGCAGGACTAGGCCCTAACCTTCATGAGTGGAGTGAGGCCAGGAAAGGGGGAGGTGAAGTCTGGAGAAAAGGCCTGGCTGCAGACCTCCTGGCAACTTTCCTCTCCTTTCCAGTAAAGAACAGAGGATTAGGAAATGCCTTTCAGGAACCCTCCCTAACACTTCCTGGCAGGTTCTGAGCTGGACACTGAGGACATGGAGAGTTCAGATGGTGTCTGCGACCATGAGGGGCCATTTCCATGAACCACAGACACGGAGGAAGAAGGTGTGGGATATGTACCCAGAAGGTCAGTCTACTGGAGGTGGCCGGCTCAGGGCTAAGCTGGGAAACCTGAACAGGGCCTAAACAGGGGTCCAAGTCAGCCCCTCCCCTTGGCAGCACATTCATCATTATGGACAGACAGACACATATAAGCAAGAAAAGGGACTCCAAGCAGCTACAAGCCAGGTGTCAATCAGGACCGACCCACGGGCCAGCACAGCACATGAAGGTGTATAGGAAGCTTAGGGAAAAGTTTTTAAGAAACCTTAAGGATTAGAAAAACAAGTGCAAATCACCTGACACTGTGGCCTGCCACCCTCCCACACATTTGTTTTCTTCCTGGGTCAGCAAGTAGACACCGTCAGCATGCTGTACTGGCCATCTTGCTTTCCGCTGGAATTCAGCATGCCCACTGGTACTCCATCCCCACCCCACCCCCATCTCCACTGTTTTCTGTCCCTAATGCCGCACCTTCTCCAGAAGGTCATGTAAATGGAATCATACTGCATTTCTTTTCTGTGGCTGTTGTAACAAATTACCACAAACTTGGTGGTTTAAAACAACAAGTTTAGTCTCTTACAGTCCAGGAAGCCAGAAATCTGAAATCAGTCCGTGGGACCAAATCCTGCATGGCTGCACTCCTTTCAGAGGCTCAGGGGAGAAGCTTTCGCTTCTTCCAAGTTTTGGGACTCCAGGTATCCTTGGCTGAGGCAGAATCACCCCCATCTCTGCCCTGTGGTCACATCATCTTCTCTTCTTCTCTGTGTCAACTCTCTCTGCCTCTCTCTTATAAGGTCACTTTTAGCCTCCCAATATAAAGATCCTTAACTTAATCACACCTGCAAAGTCCTGTTTCCATGTGAGGTCACATTCATAGGCTCCAAGGGTTAAGACCTGGGCATCTACCGGGGGCCCTTATCCAAGTGACCACACACACACTTAGCATAATGCCTTTAAGATGAGTCCATGTTACTATCACTGAAGTCCATTCCTATTACTGCTTGAGTACTAACCACTGTATTATACCAGTGTGCTCATCTATTTGCCGACTGAGGACACTGGGTCATTTCCAGTTCGGGGGACTAATGAGTAAAGCTGCCATAAACATTCATGTACAGGTTTCTGTATGGACATGAGTTTTCGTTTCACTTGGTGAGCACCCAGGAGTGTGATTGCTAGGTCCTATGATAAATGTATGTGTAACTTCATGAGAAAGTGCCAAACTATCTTCCAGAGTGGCTGCACCATTTGCATTCCCACCAGCAATGAAGGAGAGCTCCAGCTGCTCCCCATCCATGTCAGTATTTAGTGTTGTCAGGTTTTTTATCTGAGCCATTCTGAGAGATATGAAGGAATATCTCCTTGTAGATTATTTTTTTTCTTTTCTTTATTTTTTGTTAATCCTCACCTGAGGATATTCTTTTCCATTGATTTTTAGAGCAAGTGGAAGGGAGGGAGGAAGGGGAAGAGGAGGAGAGAAACATATAGATTGGTTGCTTGCCACATGCACCCCTACTGGGGCTGGGGTTGGAATCTGCAACCCAGGTACGTGCCCTTAACCAGGAATCAAACCCATGACCCTTTGGTGTGCAGGCCAACGCTCTAATCACTGAACACTGACCAGGGCTCATTATAGCTTTAATTTGCATTTCCTTAATGACTAATAACACGGACAATCTTTACATGGACTAATATGTCATTGTTATATATTCTGTGATGAAACTGCACAAATCTCAAACATATTTTTAAAAACTGGGTCATTTTTCTATCATCAGATTTGGAGAGTTTTGGAGAGATTTTTATTGTTGTTTTTTTAATATTATTTTTATTGATTTCATAGAGGAGAGGAGAGGGAGAGAGAGAGAAATATCAATGACACCTTAGCCAGTTTGGCTCAGTGGATAGTGCGTCAGCCTGTGGACTCAAGGGTACTGGGTTTGAATCCCGGTCAAGAGTAGGTACCTGGGCCCAGCCAATGTGGCTCAGTGGTTGAGCGTCGACCTATGAACCAGGAAGTCAGGGCACATGCCTGATTGCAAACTCTATCCCCAGTGTGTGGGGGGCATGCAGGAGGCAGCCAAACATCTCGCTGATCATTGATGTTTTTATCTCCCTCTCCCTCTCCCTTCCTCTCTGAAATCAATAAAACTTTATTAAAAATGAATAATATTTTAAAAAAAGAGTAGATACCTGGGTTGCAGGTTCCTTCCCCGGCCCTGGTCAGGGCGCATGCGGGAGGCAACTAATAGATGTCTCTCTCTCACATTGATGTTTCTCTCTCTCTCTCTCCCTCTCTTCTCTCCCTCCACTCTCATAAATAAATAAATAAATAAATAAATAAATAAAATATCTTTGGTGAGAATTAACACACACACACACACACACACACACACACACACACACACACACAAAGTAACTGGCCTTGGCTCAAACCGACAAAATAAGCTTCAGGTATTTTCCTAAAAGCTGACCCCTTCCCTCCCTCTGCCCCCACAAGAAACCAAGAGGCAGCTGGAGCTCTGCTAAGCAAAGGAGTGAAGGTATTCTCACTTGTAATCACATAGCAGCCACCAGCTTCACTATATTCATTACTGACAGGACACTGTGCCACTGTCTACTTTCCACATCGTCACATGGCTTAGCAATGTCCTTGCATTGCTCTCCCTCCTGTGTGGAGACTGGTACATAGCAGAACCGCCTGTCTTGTCAGCTACCTTTAATCTGGAAGTTCCTCAGCTGTTCTTTGTCATTTTAGGATACTGACATTTTATTTTATTTATTTATTTAAATATATTTTTTATTGATTTCAGAGAAGGGAGAGGAACACACAGTGTTTCAGCTATATGCCTTGAGGTGACGACTGTAGCCCAAGAAGCACCCCAGGCAGAAGCCCTTGGGGTCTGTCTGCCCACAGTGGGCTGTTAACTCTGCCCATCTGGGCAGGGCTACTCTATTCAGCCTGCCTTCTCCTCAAGCAGCTGACAGCAGATGCCTATTCCCCATGTGTAGCCCAGGCTCAGCCCCGCTGCCCACAGCGTCACAGTGGTGGCCATAAAATGCAGTTCCTATCTCTGCTGGCCTCAGCTTCCAGTGTAAGCAGGAGTCCTACCTTCTCCTACTACACTTACTTACATGTCTACGGTAACATCGGCAGTGTGATGGTAAATTGTGTCAACTGGGCCATAGAACCCAGTTCTTTGGTCAAATAGCAGTCTAGATGTTGGGTGAAAGAGTTTCTTAGATGAGATTAACATTTAAACCAACATACTCTGAGTAAAGCAGATTACCCTCCATGTGGGTGGGCTTCATCCAATCAGTAAAAGGCCTTAAGGGAAAAAGATCAAGGTGCCCTGGAGGAGAAAGAAATTCTGCCTCCAGCCCACCTTTGGACTCTAGATACATCAGCCTATCTCCAGCCTGTCAGTCTGCCCTACAGATTTCTGACTTCTCAACAGCCATGATCGCATGAGTCAATTCCTTAAAATAAGTCTCCCCTCCTCAAATTGTTTCTGTTTCTCTGGAAAAGCCTAATTCAGACAGACTCAGAAACTGCCTTTTGCAATGGTCTTAAATGCATTACAGTTCTTAATTATAGTGCCAGGGCTCTTGGCACTGGCTCTCGACCCAACCCTGCCCTTCTCTGAACCCTCTGAAATTCTGGCACAAGAGGCTCCAGGTTCCACTTGGCCTGCTCCAGCCACAGCCATAGGGTCACCTGCCTCTCAGAGGAACCTTGTTTCAAGACTGAGACTCAGAAGTGTCCTCATCTGTCATAGCAGCTTACAGAGGCCCCCTGCTCAGGACAGCTCCTAAGGGCCCCCTGCATTGGAGGAAGTCCACTCCACAGGACACGCCTCAAACTTGAGCTGTCCCTGAATCTGGGTAGGAAGAAAAAACACACCTATTTCCACTGAAACTTAGAATTTCCTTAGTTACAAATACAGGCAACAAACTATAGCGGTGTGAGTGACATCAACTCTAGTATGCTTTAGCACATAAAAGGCTAGTTGAGCAGATGTCTTCAAAAACTATTTTTGCTCATCACTATTTCAAAATTACAGAAATTAGATTTGCTGCTAAATCTCATCATTTAAGACATTAATATGGTCATTTTAAAAATAAATTTTTTTATTTATTTCAGAGAGGAAGGGAGAGGGAGATAGAAACATCAATGAGAGAGAATCATTGATCAGCTGCCTCCTGCACACCCCCCTACTGGGGACCAAGCCTGCAACCTGGGCATGTGCCCTGACCAGGAATCAAACCAGCAACCTCTTGGTGCATGGGACAATGCCCAACCACTGAACCACACCAGCTGGTCAATGGTAAATTTGTTACAAGGCCACACATTTCATTTTAATATTTCACTCATTCTCTGTGTAGTGCATTTCTTTGGTAACCTTATCTAATAAAAGAGAAACATGCAAATTGACCATACCTTCGTGACACTCACAAGCCCCGCCCACCAGCCAATCAGAGTGGCTATATGCAAATTAACCCAACCAAGATGGCAGCTGGCAGCCACGTTGCTGGAGCAAGCAGGAGGCTTGGTTGCCCCGGTGATGGAGAAAGCCAAGCTTCCCCCTGCCCTGGCAGGCTGTGGCCTCCTCTCAAGGCAACAAAGTTTCAATTGTAAAAGACAAATAAATCACAGATACCTGCTGCCAGCCAGCCTCCACTGGGACCTTGAGTGGCTGGGGTCTGTGGCCAGCCTGCAAACAGCCATCAGCCCCTCACCCAGGATGGCCACACCCTCATGGGGAGAGGGTCCCTGCTAGGGGGCTTGGCCAGCCTAAAACAGCCATCAGCCACTCATCCAGGCAGGTCAGGCAACCGGGCAGGACCCCCCCACCCTGAAGGGGCTGTGGCCAGCCTGCAAACAGCCATCAGTCCCTCACCCAGGCTGGCTAGGCACCCCAGCAGGGACCCCCATCCTGATCCGGGACACCCTTCAGGGCAAACCAGCGGCCCCCACCCATTCATCAGGCCTCTATCCTATATAATACGAGGGTAATATGCAAATTGACCCTAACAGCAGAACGACTGGGAATGACTGGTCACTATGACACACATTGACCACCAGGGGGGCAGACACTCAATGCAGAGCTGTCCCCTGGTGGTCAGTGCACTCCCACAGGGGGAGCTCTGCTCAGCCACAAGCCAGGCTGACGGCTGCCAATACAGCGGTGGTGGTTGGAGCCTCTCCCGCCTCAGCAGCGCTAAGGATGTCCAACAGCAGCTTAGGCCTGCTCCCCGCTGGCAAGTGGACATCCCCTGAGGACTCCTGGGCTGCCAGAGGGATGTCTGACTGCCACCTTAGGCCCAATCCCCCCAGGGAACAGTCTAAGCCAGCAGGTGGACATTCCCCGAGGTCTCTCAGACTGCGAGAGGGCACAGGCCGGGCTGAGGGACCCCCACCACCACCACCGAGTGCACAAATTTTTATGCACCAGGCCTCTAGTCTATATATATAAAAGCCTAATATGCAAACTGTCCCCTTGGGAGTTCGACCGGGAGACCAGCAGTTCGACCAGGAAACTGGGAGTTCGATCGCTCTCTATGACGTGCACTGACCACTAGGGGGCGGCGCAGAATGAAGGAAGGCCCCGGATGGCAGCCAGCAGCCGGGGAAGGGAGGCCCTGGCCGGCAGCCGGAAGGCCCTGATCAGCCCTGATCACTGGCGAGGCCTAGGGACTCTACCCGTGCACAGATTTCATGCACCAGACCTCTAGTTATATATATTTTAGGTATCAAAGAGGAGATCCATGCCCAGAAAGGGACATGGTCCCTGTCTAGAACTCATGGACTTACTGGGAGCTACCTCAAATGGAGTTTGGCAATGAGTGGCCAGACTAGAAAAGTGCTTATAAGTCACTGGAGTTAAAAAAAAAAATTAGCCCCCATAAATCCACTGTTTCTGAACCAATATTTACTCTTGGCCTCAGAAAGTCGGGGTGAGGACTCACCAGAAAAGCCACATAAAGTGCTAGCTCAGTTATGGAACATCAGCACCCCAACCCCCAAGTACTGCTGGGACTGATGTGCACAATGCTTCCTAGTGCCCACAGGGGTGGGGTAAGGGATCTTCATGCAGCCAAATTCTGGAGCAGTTGGTTCCAGTTATTTAAAATGCCATTATTATGGTGCATGTGGGCACAGAAGACATCACATGACTGAGAGAACACTTGGACATGAATGCCCCCTCTCCAGGCATGTCTAGAACCCCTACCTGGATCCCACCTGGCCTCTTGAACCTCCCTTTCCCACTCTGGACACCGTTCCCCAGCGTCCAGTGGCCTCCCCCAACCCCTGCACATTCCAGGCACACACTGTGCTCCCTGGAACAGCTGTCACTCCTGTCCCATCTCCCAATACCCTGACAGGGAACACCTCCATCAGAAAGGCTGAGATGCCGAAACCGGTTTGGCTCAGTGGATAGAGCGTCAGCCTGCGGACTGAAGGGTCCTAGGTTCGATTCCGGTCAAGGGCATGTACCTGGGTTGCGGGCACATCCCCAGTAGGAGATGTGCAGGAGGCGGCTGATCGATGTTTCTCTCTCATCGATGTTTGTAACTCTCTATCTCTCTCCTTTCCTCTCTGTAAAAAATCAATAAAATATATATTTAAAAAAAAAAAAAGAAAGGCTAAATTGATAGCAAGAGAGGCTAAGTACATGCCCCCAGCTCCCATGACCCTCCTAAGAGCCCCTACAATCCCCAAAATAAAAAGATGGCTCTGAGCACCTTAGAGCACAGGGGGTACACACAGTGACCTGGCCAGGCTACTCCTGACCAAATGTAGTCTGTAAAGCCAAGAGGGTAGAACTGAGGCTGCCTTAGTCCTCCACATGGAGACCAGAACTTGAGAGTAACCAAGAAAGAAGGGGGTGCTTTTGCTAGTTAGGACAATTTCTACAAGTCCAGGGATTTATCTGAGAAATCAGAAAGGAAAGAGGCAGCTCAGAGACCAGGGTGATAAGCAGGAGCCACTATCACCAGAGTGGTCACCAGACTGGCCACCAGACTGTGCTGGAAAGCTCTGTCTGACACCTTCTAGAAAAGACCCTCTCTGTACTGGGGTCTGTGGAGCTCACTCGGATTTTGGCAGCATGATGACACTTCTGTCCTCTCCCAGGCCAAGGCTGCTGGCCAGAGCAGAGAGGGCCTGGCTTCCCAAATGCAGGCGTGGCATTTCAGTTTGGCCAGAAAACAAAGACCATTAAATGGGAGTACAGCGGCCCACTCAGGAGGATGGAATGATAAGAATATGGCATATTTTTATTTTTATTTTTTTAAAAAATAGATTTATATTGATTTCAGAGAGAAAGGGAGAGGGAAAGACAGAAACATCAACGATGAGAAAGAATCGATTGCCTGCCTCCTACACGCCCCCTACTGGGGAACAAGCCCGCAACCCAGGCATGTGCCCTTGACCGGAATCAAACCTGGAACCCTTCAGTCCACAGGCCAACGCTCTATCCACTGAACCAAACCGGCTACAGCTAAGGCATATTTTTCTATCTCTAACCTATCCAGTTTGATCCAATGGGCAAGGTAAGCAGGATGGCCACAGCTGGATGGATCCATGGGCCCACAGACAGAAGAAGAGACCCACTGGCTACCTGGTCCCCGGGAAATGCCTCCTTTCACCCTGCAGCCTAGGAAAGGTCTGCTGGGTCACTGCCCACTCTTCACAGCTCTTTGCTCTAGTCCCAGCACACAGGTGCCCGCTAGTGGGGTTGTCCCAAAGACCCAACACATCCTGAGGGGTAACCTGAGACAGTGAGGCTACATCCAGGTGATAGCCAGTCTTCCTGGGCTTGAGAATAAAAAAAAAACAAAAAAAAAAACCTAGGTCAGATGTGAGAAACAACTTTAAAAAAATGTTTTTATTGGTTTCAGAGACAGGAAGGGAGAGGGAAAAAGAGATAGAAACATCAATGATGAAAGAGCATCATTGACTGAAAGCCTCCCACACAGTCCCCACTGGAGTCCACAACAAGGGCATGTTGCCCTGACCAGGAATCCAACTATGACCTTCTGGTTCATAGGTTGACACTCAACCACTGAGCCACACCAGCCAGGCATGAGAAACAACTTTTTAAAACATTACTCAAAAGGTACAGTCTGTGTAGGGGGAGACAGGAAGGCAGCCCTAGTGACAGAAGGAGGCCTCTCATGGTAGCCTTGACTCCAAATCTTCCCAATGAGCACACGTCACTTCAGAAACACGAAACATCCAGGAGGCAAGATCAAGTCTCCTACTCATCAACCCAGATCATCAAAACCATTTTACTTCAGGCCTGAAATTTGGTTTCAGGAGCAGCTTCTGATCTGAGTCATCACGGAAGTGGAACCTGGCAGGACTCCAGGCCAGCTGCTCAGAGGACCAGAGTTAAATTCAGGAATGGAAAACAGACTGCCTTATCAATCGAGGTGTCTCTCTCCCTCCCTTCTACTCTTTCTAAAATCAATGGGGAAAATATCTTCAGATGAGGATTAACAAAAAAGAAACCGGACTGCCTTGCTGGCGCTGGACAGGTGCCTGGGTCGGCAGTGAGAATGTCCAGTACAATCCAAATCCTTTTTAGACTTCTGGGCCAGGAACCTAGAATCACCCAGAGTAAGAGGTCAGGTTAACTCTGGGGGACCTGTATGGTTCTTACCATGGCCCGTGGCTGCCCCAAGCAGGGCTAAGACCCCGAGGTCCAGGGGTCCTTCCTCCACACCAGCGCAGGCCACTCAGCCCCAACCCAGACCTGGGAAGGGTCAGGCCTTGCTTGAAAGCTGAGGCAGCACCTGGTGTTCCCTCCTCTCCTTACAGGAGATTGGGCGCACCTGCCTGGCCTTCACATCAAACAGCTGGTCCCAGCAGCGATGGGAAGCAGGGGTTAAAGAGCAAGAATGATGCACTGGGGCCACTGGCAGCTGCTGGGAACTGAGAGCAAAACTTCTGAAGCTGAGATCACAAGATTCACTTCTGCTTTAGAATCTGCCATTTAAAAGCTGTGTGACCCGAGTCAGACACTTAACTTCTCTGGCTTTAGTCACTTGGGGCTGGTGGCCTACTCACTCACCTCTGAAACAAGGTACAAACAGTGCAAACCAGCTCTGCCACTCAGGTGGCCTCCAGCTCTGGCCTCTATGTTTCAGAACACTGGAAAATACAACATTGCCACATTCTTCAAAAAACAAAAATCCCTGACATGTGCCAGGTGGCAAGACCACCAGGGTCAGGGAAACCACCCTTCAGTGGCAATATGGCCTGTACTAGTGATGGACACAATGCCTGGGCTGGTCGGTTTTCACATCTGTGAAATGGGAATGACTCCGACCCCGCGAGGTTATATACTCAACCCTAAGGGGTGTTCCGGGGGTAACCATGGCCCCGGAACCTCTCTGTGTCTGCTCTCCCACCAGGGTAACAAACAAAACACGGGACAGCGACCCTGGGCACAACAGGAGGCTGCGGCCTGACTGCCCTGCTCAAAGAGTTGCAGCCATGGGCTCAAACACAAAATATATGTGAACTGACTTTGGGAACTGTCAGGGGCCATAGAGTGCAGTACTTTCCAATTCACAGCATAGCTTGTGTGCTTTCACTAATGTGTCACAAGGTAATTAAAGCAAACCCAAGACCTTGGAAACCAGCCTGACAACATGGCCCAAGAGCTTCAAAGCCACTGGCCAACTGGGTCCACAGTCATGCTCAAGAAAATGACAAATGGGCAGCTTGGTGCCAACTCTGCATATTCAATTCCCCAGAGCAGAGCTTATGGGGACACCAGGACAATTTCCAGAGGCCAAGTCGGGCCAAAACTTCCCAGTGGGAGAGGCGATCTTGTTTGGTTAGGAGTGCAGTGGGTCAGGCCTGGGAGAAGGAACAACCTCCCCGCTCCACCAGCAGACAGCACTCAGGAGGCAGTGAGAGCGCCCAAGGGTCAACCCATGCTAAAGTGAGCCCCATTAAACGACAGACAACCCAACAGAAAATGGTGACAATACCACATAGATAAAAGAGCACACAAGAGTCACTTGGCTAACACACACAAGAAGCCACTAGGAAAACACATATGAGAGTGAGACATGGTTTCTGACCAACAGGACCACAAAGTTAGGAAGAATCACTTAATCCAGAGTGCGAGATAAAATGGGAAAGGTGCAGAGATCTGGCAGAGATAGGAGGAACTGTCAGCCACTGTTGGGGGGAAGAGGAGAATAAGGCAGGACTCATGGGTAGCACCTCAGAGCTGGGCCCTCCCTCAGCTATGTGTGGTCGGGCTAGGCAAGCATTCTGGGCCAGGGGCCAGCTGCGCAGGGGAGCTGGCAAGATAGACAGGAGTCACGGGCATGGACTTCGGCAGGATGTGCACAGGGAGCGCAATCCCAGGCACTTCCTGCTGGTCTGTCTGACACACCTGGCTGGTGCCAAAGGCTGGCTGCACCGTGTAAAAGCAAAACAAAATCGGAAAGCACTGATCCAGAAAAGGGAGGCCAGTCAAATTCACGACTCACAGCTAAGACCTGGCACGCGTCAGGCCCTCCCCTGAAACCTCTGTCCTTGGGGAGCGCACTGTTTGGTGAACAGGAAGTGGGGGAGGCAGTGAAGACTGACACTGGACAAGAGACTTCCAAAGAAAGGCCGTTAGCAGTTGAGAGGTCCCCGGTATCCCATGAGGGTGGTTTGAGTCTGGGAGATGCAAGATCAGGAATTAGAAATCACATATCACAGCCAATGAGCATAGCCCAGTGGCACCGCCATCTGGCTGGCCCAGACAAGGGGTCTGTAACAGGCGGAAGAAGCCCGTTAGGCCACCAAATACCTGAGTTCTGTGGGACAGGAAGGTCCTAAGAGCAGCCCGTCACTGAGGCTCAATCCCTCCCATTAAGGACCCACACACTCAGAGACAAATGAAGGCTCCAGGACAGCAGGGAACCCACCAAACAGACATAGCCACATTGGGGTGATGGCCATAAGAACACAGGGCAGGCTCTGTGGCTGTGGGTGCAGAGAGGCTTCCGGGAACCGTGACCACAAGCAGAGCGCCATCAATGCTGACAAAGCGCTTTCTGTGGATTGTGGGCGTGACAGGAGTGAGTCAGGAGGGGACAGAGGGCACCCCAGGTAAGGACAAGGCACCTGGGGAAGGAGAGGGACAGGCCTGTATCAACTGTGACCCTTGCTCAGGTGGAGGCACCAGCAAACAGTGGGCACATGGCGCTGCATTTCAGTCCCTGGCTGATGGGAGCCCAGTCACTGTGCAGATGGGCCAGGCAGTGGAGGGCTGAGGAAGGTGGGAGGCTCTCTGGGATGGATCTGCCTGCGTGGGCTGACTGATGTGACTCTGTTCTGTTTTTTTAAATGCAATCTTGTGACTCTCTGGGTAACAAACTCTGAAGGCACATCCTGAGTGAAAACAATGACATGAGGCTCACTCTTCTGAATTTCCCCTATATTTTCTGCAAACTTCAGGATTCCTCATGGACTCCTGTATAGAACTGCTGTGTATGTGTTTTTTTTTTTGCACATTCATCTGTGATGGGGCAGAAGAAGAAGCAGCTACAGACTCCAAAATCCTCAGGGCTGGGAACGGATTTTCAAAGCAGCTACCTTCATCCCTCCAGAATTGGCCAATCTACAGAGCTCAGACTCTGAGCCTTCTGATCCCACCTGTCAGACCTGTCACCCCAGCACCACCCACAGGGTTAATCAATGGATGAATAAGGAACAACGGAAAACATAAGACCCAACTTTATTTTTTTCTTCTGTCGTTTTCTTTTACGTTGTTTTGTTGTTGTTTTCAAGGCTCAACTTTAAACAAATGGAGCTGTCCAGCTTACATCACTCCAGGCATCATCGTAGCTAAAGCCCAATGGTGTCTTGTGTGTGCTGTGTTAGCACTCCCCACCTCTAGCATGTCCTGATGGCTATCATGAGAAATGCTCCTTATGTGGGAACCCACCCACTCTGGGAAACCCTGCACACCACCAAGTCCCTACAGTTGACAGGCCCTGAGGGCCCCCACAGACCTGTAGCCTTGAGCTCTCAAAGAACCAGCTGGTCTGGGGTCTGTGATGCATATACCTAGGAGACCCTTGGCCCAAGGCTCCAACAGTGGAGCAAACTCCTACCTTTCAGAGTCACCTCAGGCCTTGACTATATTCCTGGACAGCTGAGGGTGCACAAAGAAGGAAGACACGGAGCCCACAACATTACAATGACCCCCACACAGCACAGGGGAAAACTGAGATTCAGAGGATGGCATCACTGTTCAGCCAGTCCCCTAGCCTCACTACCCTCACTTTGCAGCTGCTCAGCCCACGTGCAGTCAACACCAGTGAGGGTTTAGAATCAATAAGGCCTACTACCCTCATCTCTGGCCCATCAGAGAGAGAACTGATGGGCATCTGGATCCTCAGTGTCTAGGCCCCCTGGGTGCCACATGAATGCAAGACAGTGGAAAGCCTTCTCAGGCCTTCAGGCTGGCTCAGAACTAGCTCCAGCTTGGCCACCTTGAGACCTGGACCCTGCTCTCTCCAGTGACTTGCCTACAGCATCTCTAAACTCACTAGACCCCCCGGAGCCACACAATAGCAGAAGGATGCCCATGCCTATAGCAAGTGGTGTGCTTACTCCTGAATGCTGAGCCCCAGAAATAGCACCGGGAGCCCTGAGAAAAGGGTATGGAGGTAGGTGTCACATCCACTCAGATTGGCCACTCATCAAGGCTGAACTGTGATGTGCCCAGCAGATCACACTTGGCAATTCCTGTCACCTGAAAGCATCCAGGCCCCAGTGAGTTCACAGGTGAGAGACCAAGACCAGGAAGAGGAGAGGCAGCAGGAGGAGCCATGTGAGGATGCCTGGATGAAGTGTATCAGACCACAGCTCTGGGGCACCCTTCAACCCAAGGAGAAAGGGGTTCAAAGCTTCATGCCTTCCTAGCACAGTGTCAGCCGAACCTCTTTTGCTGGCCTGTGAGCCTGCACACCCAGGCACTGGCAGACTGGTTCATTGGCCCCATTCTCACCCAGGCTCACCCAAAGGGGCCATCAACCTCGCCTGCTCAGAGACAAGGAGGAAGCGTCACCAAAGACATGCTAGATGTCAGGGCTAAGAGAAGGGAGGGCCTCATATCAATCCTATACTCTAGGCCAGAAGCCACTTCAAAATAGTTCTTAACGCAGCTCCACTTGCTGGCACAGATCACCGGGTTAGTGGCTCTACTCTCAAGTCCCTCAGCCAGTGGGACCCTGTGCACAGGTAAGGGAGCCAGCACAGCCTGGTCCCAACACCAGAGTAGATTGGAAACAAGCTGGACACAGGCACCCAGTGCTGGCTGTCCTCATCCCACTTGCCCGATCCACTCTGAGCAGAGCGTATTTCTCTGGAACAAGCAGACATCTACAAGCATCCAACACCAAAAATAGTGCAACCAGGGGAGAAACACACTCCTCCTAACTGAGTCCTGTTCCTGCCTCAGACATCTCCCCACAGTTCCCCAACCTCAGCACTGACACACACCCCTTCCGCCCCATCTCCCTGCCCAACCTATAGCGGTTCAACAGTCCCGACTCTGAAAAGGGAGAGACAACATCAAAAGATTAAAAAGAGCAAAATCATGCTATTTCTTCAGACAGAACCCAGAAGCCGCAGCCCCTTGGCAGGGAGGCCTGCCTGAAAAGCCCTTCCCCATGTCTTCCAGGCCACTGGCATCTAATTCAGAATCTATCTACAGATGGCACTCATCCCAAGCTGAGAAAGCTCCAGAAGCTTTTCAATGAAGCCTCCTAGCCCATAGAGCGCTCACTCCTGGGCAGTAGGAGATGCCAGCTGCACACTGTCGTCATTATAAGAGCCCCATCTGAAGCCACCGTCATCTAATTATTCCTCATGCCATGAAGTGCATGTTCAAAGACACCATGAGAACAACCAATCCTTACTGGGCACAATCCCCTTGAAAGATGACCCTGACCCCGCAGTATGCCATGGAGCTGAGGCCAGGGGCTAGGAGACATGGGCCACAGCTTGACTGGAATCAGAGGCAGATGTTTGCCCGCCCAGCTCCAGCAGAGACTTACACGCTGGCCCTGTTTTCAGAGTTCACCAGCAGGTCACAAATAGAAAGGCAGGCCTACTGGAAGCTATGCCAGCCTTGACGCAGTGCCGAGAAGCGCTTCCGAGAAACCCAAGGGATTGAACAGGGCGGGAAGCATTCACATCTGCATGAAATCGGAGGGAGACAGCCAGCCAACCTCAGAGTAGGTGCCCTCAGAGATGAGGTTCAATTGAATGTATGCCGACCATGTGAACTGGGTCAGCCACCATCGTCAAGGCATCCCACCAGTGAACTGTCTCGGTCCCACCCTGCAATGCGATGGCAAGCTGCCTGCCAGGGCTCCTGGGGCCACACACCACTGCATGAGGGCCACGGGGTTCCTAGAACAGCCCAATCCACTAACACACTGAGTCCTCGTGTCCCACACTCATCCCAACACTCCAGACCAGCAAACTGTAAGCTGTTTCTGTAAAGGGCCAGAGAGTCAGTATCTCAGGCTTTGAGAGCCAGTCAGTTGCAAAGACTCCCTAGGGGCCTGAAATGCAGCCACAGATGTCCCAATAAACTCTATTTACAAACACAGGCAGTGGACCAGATCTGCCCCTCCAGCCATGGTTGACCGACTCATTTTAGACTCTAAGGTTGACATCTTTAAAAAGAATGCTTCATACAGTCCACTTCATCAGCATCCTGGTCCAATTCTGTCCTTCTAGCACTACAATGAACATGCTGAAAGCCTTGGTTTGAAGGGCCCACAACTATAGCAGCAACACGGAGCACAGCAGGCTCAGCTCCTTTGGGGGCAAAAAGAGGCCCGTGAGATCTACCACTAATCCCACAGGGAAAGAGAGCAGCCAGGAGGGGAGCTAGGCATGGGATCTCTGTCAGGACCTGGAGAGCAACACACACAGAGGCCACAGGCAAGAAGTCCCTGTCGAGAAGGAAATCACACTGAGCTCACCAGCTCTTGCCTCTGCAAGCCAGGCTGTCCTGATGCAGTCAGTGGTCATTCTCCTTGTTGTAATGCTGGGCTGGAACCCTTAAACTACCCCTCCAGATGGGTAGAACCACAAGGTCCACAACAGGAAGATGAATTTCCCCCAAAAATCACTTTTAAAAAAGGAAAAAGGCCCTTAGCTTGTTTGGCTCAGTGGATAGAGCGTCAGCCTGCAGACTGAAGGGTTCCGGGTTCGATTCCGGTCAAGGGCACATGCCCAGGTTGCAGGCTCGATCCCCAATAGGGGGAGGCAGCCAATCCATGATTCCCTCTCATCATTGATGTTTCGATCTCTCCCTCTCCCTTCTTCTCTGAAATCAATAAAAATATATTTAAAAAACAAAAAAAGTAAACAGGAACCTCCCAATCCACTTGCCCTCCTCAAGGCAGTGGAAGAAGGGGAAGCCACCCAGAACCCTGTGGGTCCTGACAGCACTGTCCCCACTAGAAAGAATGGCATGAGGGGGCGACCACCCTTAAATCAGCCTACTTTGGACTACAGCCTGAAGACAGGCATGAGACCTGTGCAGGAGGGGGAGGGGCAGGAGGACAGGAGCAAGGCACACCCTCCCCTGCTGAAGGTGCCAAGTGGGCTACATCTGCCCATAGGACCAGAGGAAATTCCAGGACAATGGCACAGCTCCTGCCTACCCAGTAAACCCCAAAGGGCAGTTCTTGACCTGCAGGGCTTCCAGGCCACTCCCACCTGGAAGAAAGCCCATTTTCTACACCAATCACCTTGTAATCCACAGGGGACACAGAAAGCTAAACCTAAAGTATAGATTCTGCCCCATCTGAACTCTTTTTTTTTTTTTTAAATATATATTTTATTGATTTTTTACAGAGAGGAAGGGAGAGAGATAGAGTTAGAAACATCGATGAGAGAGAATCATCCATCAGCTGCCTCCTGCACATCTCCCACTAGGGATGTGCCCGCAACCCAGGTACATGCCCTTGACCGGAATCGAACCTGGGACCTCTCAGTCCGCAGGCCGACGCTCTATCCACTGAGCCAAACCGGTTTCGGTGCCCCATCTGAACTCTTGACCATTAATTAACCTCAGGTGACTGCAGGACGGAGCCCAGCCCCCTCCATCACCCTCTGGACCGTTGTTATTGTTGTTGTTGTTGTCTTGTGTGTGTTTTTTGGGGGGAGCGGGGAGAGACACAAGTCCTGCTACTGGAAGAGTAAGAAGGTGATAATGGCTGGGGAGAATGAGACACCCAGGGCAAAGCCCATGTCACCCCTGCTTCCCCAGCTCTCAGCCCCCACTGCTTGCTCCCCCACAGGTGCTCTAGGCCAGGGGTCGCCAACCGCTGGTCCATGGACCACTGGTGGTCCATGAGGTCCAAAAGGTTGGCAACCACTGCTCTAGGCCACCCAGGGTACTCACTCCCATCTTACAGACCACAGACCTGACTAGGGCTGGGCTCCTGTACCTCACTGCCATCTCCACTCATCCAGAGCAGGGCCAAGCCGGTTGTCCCTGACCTTCCTGTTATCTGCGCCCAGGTGACCTGTTCGAAATCTTCCCTCAGGCAGGTCATGAAGCCAATCCAAGTCCACCTTAAGTGTGGGAGCCACCATGCCCCCATTCAACTGGGGTCAACTGCAAACAGGGGAATCCTGAGCCCACTGATGATCCAACAGGTGTTGGAGGCCCTGCAGACCTTAACTCTCCTGAACAGTCACATAACAGTGTATTTTAAAGGCTCTAAGAACAAGTTCACACCAATCAGGATGGCTACCATAATAAAAACAGAAAAGAACTAGAGTTGTCAAGGATGTGGAGTAGTTAGAACACTTATGCATTGCTGGTGGGAATGTAAAATGGTGCAGTTACTATGGAAAACAGTCTGGCAGCTCCTCAAAAACGTTAAACATAGAATGATCATATGATCCAGCCATTCCACTTCAGGTTATATACCCAAAAGAACTGAAAGCACTGTCTCAAAGAGATGTTTGTACATCTACATTCACAGTAGGATTATTTACAGCAGCCAAAAGGTGTAAGCAACCCGTGTCCACTGACAAAATAAGTAGATAAACAAAATGTGGTCCATCCATATGATGGATTATTCAACCACAAAAAGGAAGAAAATTCTTTTTTTTAAATATATTTTTATTGATTTCAGAGAGGAAGGGAGAGGAAGAGACAGAAACATCAATGACGAGAGAGAATCATTGATTGGCTGCCTTCTGGACGCCCCCTACTGGGGATCGAGCCTACAACCCGGACATGTGCCCTTGACTGGAATTGAACCTGGGACCTTTGAGTCCACAGGCCAACGCTTTATCCACCGAGCCAAACCAGCTAGGACAGGAAGGAAATTCTGACACCTGCTACAACATGGGTGAACCCTAAGGACATTTTGAGTGAAATAAGCCAGTCATAAAAGGACAAATACTGTATGATTCTACTTACATGAGGTCCCTAGAGTAGTCAGATTCATGGAATAGAGAAGCAGAATGGTGGGTGACAGGGGCTAGGGAAGGGGGATAGGAGTTAGTGTTTAATGGGAACAGAGTTTCAGTTTGGGAAGGCGAACAAGTTCTGAAGATGGATGATGTAAAAATGTATTTAATGCCACTGAATTGTACATTTTAAAATAATTAAGATAATAAATTTTGTTATATGTAGTTTATTACAATTAAAAACAATTTTTTTTTAATGCTCTGAGAGATCCCAGGTAATGACTCTTGCTGATTAATCTTTGCACTCCCAAGGCTTCCCTGATCTTCACCAGTCATAGAATGGAGCCCCCAGGGGAGTGGAATCAAGGTGGAGACGAGCCCCCCACAGTGAACCTAGGAAGGGGCTGGAGCCATCTACACTGAACAAATCAGAGCAGCCACTGCCACTAAGTTGAGCTTCTTTGCAAGAATTAACCTCAACTTCCTACCTTGGCGCCCCTTACCTTCATGTTCTCTGGCTGCCCTGCCACTGGGCCTCCCTCCAGTGCCACTCTCAGATCTCAGGCAGACATCGCCAATCTTGGCTCCTTCCCGGTTTGCTCTGTTTCCTAAAGGCACCTCCTGCCCTCAGGAAGCTGAGTTTCTTCCTTCCGGTGTCATCGCCTGTTGGTTGTCACCATGGTGCCCTCGGTTGACTTCCCTCACAGGGGCATGGGGACTGCAGAGTGAGGTCTGACCTGCAGGCGCCCACCAGTAAGTGCCAAGTTAGTCTGATAACCAGGACATGGGGGCCATGTGTATGTATCCAGGTGAGGGAAGAAGTGGGCCAGGACTCCTTAGGCTCATCATTCCCGTGATTCCTTTGCCTAGGCCCCGCTGGCCCAAGCAGGATAATGGAGGAGACAGAACCCCCACCTCAAATCCCGAGGAAGAGCATTCTTAAGTGGAGGGGTCTGGCTCTTCCAGGCTGCCCTGTGATTCCCTAATATCCACAGGCTGGAGCATAACGTGACGGCAGAGAGGAGCCACTTCACCCTAGACTCCAGGCCTGATTCTTCACATTCCCTCAGCAATGGCCACCAGCCCAGTGGACTCAGCAGTCACCCCAGACCTGGAAGGACATGTTTCCAGAAACTTGGCCAGCACTTCCAAACCCTGTCCGCTGCCCACTCCATCATCACTGCACCCAAGACTGCTGGAGGGATAGAGGAGGGGGGTGCACTGGAGGGCCCAGCTCTCTCCAATACAGTGGGTGGGCTTCAGCAGGAAAGCTGCTAAAGGAACTGAGGAAAGTCCTGGCCAGGTAGTTCAGCTGGTTAGAGCATTATCCCAATACAAGGTTTTGAGTTTGATCCCTGGTCAGGGCACATACAAGAATCAACCAGCCTGGCCAGTGTGGCTCAGTGGTTGAGTGTCAACCTATGAGCCAGGGGGGGTCACAGTTTGGCTCCAGTCAGCATATATCCAGGTTGCAGGCTTGGTTCCCAGTAGGGGGCCTGCAGGAGGCAGCTCATCAATGATTCTCTCTCATGATTAATGTTTCTCCCTTCCAGTATCCTCACCTGTTGGTTGTCAGCACTGTGACAACATATATATATATATATGAGGCCCAGTGCACAAAAATTTGTGCACTCGGAGGGGAGGTCCCTCAGCCCGGCCTGTGCCCTCTTGCAGTCTGGGACCCCTTGGGGGATGACCACCTCCTGCTGGCTTAGGCCCGCTCCCTGGGGGATTGGGCCTAAGCTGACAATCAGACATCCCTCTGGCAGCTCGGAAGCCTTCGGGGGATGTCTACTTGCCAGTGGGGAGCAGGCCTAAGCTGCAGTCTGACATCCTTAGTGCTCCTGAGGAGGCGGGAGAGGCTCCCACCACCACCGCTATACTGGCAGCCGTCAGCCTGGCTTGTGGCTGAGCAGAGCTCCTCTTGTGGGAGCACACTGACCACCAGGGGGCAGCTCCTGCATTGAGCATCTGCCCTCTGGTGGTCAGTGTGTGTCATAGTGACCAGTCATTCCCAGTCGTTCTGCTGTTAGGGTCAGTTTGCATATAACCCTTTTATTATATAGGATAGAGGCCTGGTGCACAGGTGGGGACCAGCTGGTTTGCCCTGAAGGGTGTCCTGGATCAGGGTGGGGGTCCCACTGGGGTGCCTGGCCAGCCTTGGTGAGGCGCTGATGGCTGATTGAAGCTGGTTATACCCCCTTCAGGGTGGGGGTCCCCACTGGGGTGCCTGGCCAGCCTGGATGAGGGGCTGATGGCTGTTTGCAGGCTGGTCACATCCAGGTGTGGGTCCCCACTGGGGTGCCTGGCCAGCCTGGGTGAGGAGCTGATGGCTGTTTGCCAACTGGTCAAGCCCCCCCCCCAGTGGGGACCCTCACCCCATCGAGGTTTGGCCAGCCTGGGTGAGGGGCTGGTGGCTGTTTTCAGGCTGGCCAAACCCCCGGCGATGGAAGCTCCCAGCCTCTCCTTTTTTTCTTTTTTTTTTTGTTGTTGTTCTGGGATTTATTTACCTTCTATAATTGAAACTTTGTTGCCTTCAGTGGAGCTCAGAGCTGGCCAGGAAGTGAGGGATAGAAGCTTGGCTTCCTCCATCACTGGAGCAACCAAGCCTCCTGCTCGCTCCAGCTCCATGGCCACAGCCAGCTGAAAGCAGGTATCTGGGGTTTATTTATCTTCAATAATTGAAACGTTGTTGCCTTCAGTGGAGCTCAGAGCCGGCCGCAGCAGGTGGGAAGCTTGGCTTCCTCCATCACTGGAGCAACCAAGCCTCCTGCTCGCTCCAGCTCCATGGCTGCCGGCCGCCATCTTGGTTGGGTTAATTTGCATATAGTCGCTCTGATTGGCTGGTGGGCGCAGCTTAAGGTGTAGCAAAAGTATGGTCAATTTGCATGTTTGTCTTTTATTAGATTATATATATGTTTAAGAATCATCCAATGACCCTGGTCAACATGGCTAAGTGGTTAGAGCACTGGCTCGCAAACCAATGGGTTGGGGGTTCAATTCTAGTCAAGGGCACATACCTGGGTTGCAGGTTCCCCATCCCAGTTGAGGTGCACTGGGGGAGCAACCAATTGATGTGGCTCTCACACAGTGATGTTTCTCTCTCCTCTCCACCCCCTTCCATTCTCTCTAAAATCAATGAAAAAAAATCCTCCAGTGAGGATTAACAACAAAAAAAAACATACAACAACAACAAAAAAGAATCAACCAATGAATGCATAAATAAGTGGAACAACAAATCAATGTTCCCCTTCCTTCCTTCCTTCCTCCCTCCCTCCCTCCCTCCCTCCCTCTCTCCCTTCCTCTCTGTCTCTCTAAAATCAATCAATAAAAAATATAACTTGCCCTGACCAGTTTGGCTCAGTGGATAGAGTGTCAGCCTGTGGACTGAAGGGTCCCAGGTTCGATTCCAGTCAAGGGCATGTACCTTGGTTGCGGGCACATCCCCAGTAGGGGGTGTGCAGGAGGCAGCTGATCGATGTTTCTCTCTCATCAATATTTCTGACTCTCTATCCCTCTCGCTTCCTCTTTGTAAAAAATCAATAAAATATATTTAAATATATATATATATAACTTTTTTTAAACTGGGGAAAGCCATTTCTTTATTTAAAAAAGAAATCCTTAACAACAGAGGTACAGGAACAGATACTCTAAGTTCTGAAAAACTGCACTTTCTTATTTGCAGGACAGAGGCAAGAACAGTCAACGTCCAGACCTCTCATTGATCTGACCTGAGAGACCACTGCAATAGTAAGCACTGCTTCAACCCATGATAACTGAGCCTCGGGAAGAGAGCCAGTGGCCCATTCCCCAGGCTATGAGCAGAAATGGCTGCAGCCCGACAACCAGACTCCAGTGTGTGGCATCCTTCGGGGAGATGCGTCCTTACCCTGAGTATCTAAGCTGGACGTGGCAGCAAGGAGCAAAGCTAACCCCACCCCACCCCCCACCAACCCCCCACCACACACAAACAAGCATGGGATAGGTACAGGGCACGTCCTCAGGAAAGGCGCTTCTTGCACCAACCCTCAGTCCCCGGAAGAGCTAAGGAAACACCAATGATGAATTGTGGAGGATTAACCTTGGCCCTCCATCACTGTGGCTCATTAATTTCTCAAAGGCAGAGCTGTCCAAGGTGGTCTGACCACCACCAGGACTGCCTGTTGAGGTTAATTCAGGTTGCCACTGCCCCCAGGCACTGTCACAGGGTGCAACACCTCCATCCAGGCATGGCTATGGCTACCCTAGCACCTAGAACCCTGTGTGTCGTCCTAACTCTCAAACACCCAGCTTAGGCATGACCATAAAGCCCAGTGTGTGATGGCATTTATGCCACAGCCAGAATCAAGAAAGATTAACAGTGTCCCTCCCCACCCCAACCAGGCACAGGGGGCAACCCACATCCTTCCCATATCTGACCCCTTGCCTGTCCAGCACCTATTGACCAAGACTAGTGCAATAAGGAAAACCTGGCATCCAACTGTCCCAAACAAAGAATACAATCCAAAAATCAGAATAAGAAAGGCTGCTGGGCCTGGCTGGTGTGGCTCAGTGGTTGAGCATCAACCCATGAACCAAGAAGTCACTGGTTCAATTCCTGGTCAGGGCACATACTGGGGTTGCAGGCTCAATCCCCAGTAGGGGTTGTACAGGAGGCAGCCTATCGATGTTTCTCTCTCTATTCCTCTCACTTCTTCTCTCTCTAAAGATCAATAAAAACGTATTTTCTTTAAAAAAGGAAGGCTGCTGGCTCCCACAGCTGCCACATCTGTTCAAAACCACCTTCAAACTGCACTATCAGGACACTGGCAAGAACCTGATGACCTCCATGCCCTGGGACAAGGTGGCAACCCAGAAAGATGTGGCTCCGGAGCAGTGATGTCAGTGGCAATGGTGCCCACCTGCCACAGACTCGTATTAGCTCTCCTGGCCACAACAGCCTTCCCTTCAGCCAAGGGTGACTCCAGAACCCTATGTGTCGTCCTAACTCTCAAACACCCAGCTTAGGCATGACCATAAAGCCCTGTGTGTGATGGCATTTATGCCACAGCCAGAATCAGGAAAGATTAACAGTGTCCCTCCCCACCCCAACCAGGCACAGGGGGCAACCCACATCCTTCCCATACCTGACCCCTTGCCTGGCCCTCAACACTGCCCCAGCACAGGTCTCCCTGCCTCTAGGCCTGCCCTCTCTGACCATTCACCCCCAAAGGCCAGAACCCGTCTCTCCCAGGCCTTGATTGCAACACCTGCAGCCTCCTACTCCATTCAGGCTGCCCAGGGACACAGAGGTGCCCCTCCCCACACATCAGCGCCTCTGCACAGCACTCAGGACAGGGACACGGCTCTGTGCAACAAGGAAGTCTAGGATCAATGCAGTGCTGGAGGATAACCTGTTAGGCTCCACACTGCAAAGACTTAGCCACTAAAGAGTAAAGCTTACCACTGTAATAAAAAACAGAGCTTACACAGTGTCAGGAAAGACATGATACCTAAGACTAGAGGCCCAGTGCACGAAATTCATGTACAGGTAGGGTCCCTAGGCCTGGCTGGCAGGGCCAAGTGGGGCCTTCCAGCTGCCTGCCGGGGCCTTCCTTCATTCCGCACTGCCCCCTGGTGGCGAGCGCACCTCATAGCGAACGATCAAACTCCTGGTCTCCCAGTTGAACTCCCAAGGAAACACTCTGCATATTAACCTTTTATATATATAGACTAGAGGCTCGATGCACGAAATTTGTGCAAGAGTAGGCCTTCCTTCCCCCAGGTGCCAGCACTGGCTTTCCTCTGGCACCTGGGACCAGGACTTCCCTCCGGCCGCTGGCAGGCACCCGGGACCCAGGCTTCCCTGGCAGCCCCAGCTTCATCCAGAAGGTCATCAGGAAGGATGTCCGGTCTAATTAGCACATTACACTTTTATTATTATAGATTATACAAGTACATCAGTGTGGTAACACAGTGCCTGGACACAAGACATAGCAAGTGCCAAGGGCCAACAGTAGCCATGGGAATAGAGTATTTAGTTATTTTGCCAGTTTTCTACACTAAGCTATACTGCTTTTATAGTAACAAGAAATAAATCCCTGACAGAGTAACTCAGTTAGTTACAGTGTCGTTGCAATATGCCAAAGTTACAGGTTCAATCCCAGTCAGGGCACATACTAGAATCAACCAATGAATGCATACTAGAATCAATCAATGAATACTAGGTGTACCAGTTAATAATGTGGATTTTTTCAATAGATGGAGTTACACATATGTTGATATATATGCGATTTGATATGTATATTATGTTGTATTGACAGCAAGCTTCAAACTTCGTATGTCAAATTTGCTGAAGGTGTTAACATCATAGATATTTTTACGCTTAAAAATGTCGAATTTCGCCCTGACCAGTTTGGCTCAGTGAATACAGCGTCGGCCTGCAGATCGAGGGGTCCCGGGTTCGATTCCGGTCAAAGGCATGTACCTTGGTTGTGGGCATATCCCCAGTGGAGGGTGTGCAGGAGGCAGCTGATCGATGTTCCTCTCTCATCGATGTTTCTAACTCTCTATCCCTCTCCCTTCCTTGCTGTAAAAAATCAATAAAATATATTTTTTTAAAATGTTGAATTTCATGCCCAAAAAAATAGCATTTGCGGGAACTTTTAACTCATTACTTTATTTTGAAGAAAAAGTTATCATAGACTTCCAGAAACTTCTCAAGATACTTGTGAACGCTGGTTTAAACGCTTTAAAAGTGATATTTGGATGTGAAAGACAAGGAACGTCCAGGTCAACGGAAAAGTTTGAAGACCAACAATTACAAGCATTATTGGATGAAGATGCAAGTGAAACTCAAAAACAACTTGCAGAAAGATTAAACGCTCAGCAAACAATTTTTCCGACCGCTTACAAGCAATGGGAAAGATTTTAACCCTTTGAGTGACAACCAATGTCCTAGGAACTATGCTAAAAATTGCCAAGGCATTTTTGCTGATTTTACAGCAGTTTAGGAAAAAAATTATGAATCGCAAGTAAATGAAGTTACATATTCAAAAACTTAAGGAAACCTTTACTACATTTGTTTTCATCTTTGACATATACTGTTTTCTGATTGTATTATAAAATACTAATAGAAAAAAAAATTGCCGATAGCGCTCCCCGGCACTCTAGGGGTTAAAGGAAGGAAAATGGGTGCCGCATCAATTGAACCTAAGACAAATGGAAAACCGAAAAGTCATCAGTAAAATGTTGCTTCAACGGCACGAAAGAAAGTCTTTTTTACATCGAATTGTGACTGGTGATGAAAAGTGGATTTAATTTGAGAATCCCAAATGCACAAAATCATGGGTTGATCCAAGTCAACCATCAACATCGACTGCAAGGCCAAATCGCTTCAGAAAGAAGACAATGCTCTGTGTTTGGTGGGATCAGGAAGGTGTGGTGTATTATGAGCTTCTAAAATCAGGTGAAACCGTTAATACTGATCGCTACCGACAACAAATAATCAATGTGAACCACGCTTTGATCGTGAAACAACCAGAATGTGCCAGAAGACATGGCAAAGTAATTTTGCTTCATGATGACGAACCATCACACACTTCAAAACCAGTTAAAGACACGTTAAAGGATCTTGCCTGGGAAGTATTAACCCACCCCCCATATTCACCAGATCTTGCTCCTTCAGATGACCACTTGATCCAATCGATGGCACATGCGCTTTCTGAGCAGCACTTCAAAACGTAAGAAGAAGTGAAAAATTGAGTCTCGGAATGGTTTGCATCAAAACAAGAAAAGTTCTATTGGGATGGTATCCACAAATTACCTGAAAGATGGGGAAATGTGTAGCTAGCAATGGACATTACTTTGAATAAAGCACTTTTGATGTTTCTCTTGAAATTATCGTGTTTTCTTTGATTACATAATCGGCCATTATTAAACGGTACACCTAGTACATAAATAAGTGGAACACCATATTGGTGTCTCTCTCTCCACTCTCCTCCCTTTTTCCTTTCCTTTCCCTCCCTCCCCCTCTCTCTCTCTCAAATCTATTTTTTAAAAATCAACTTTCTACATGTGTCACTTTTAAACAGGGGTTTGGTGAACCCATGAACTTTACAAACATGTGGGACTCCCTTTCCAGAGTCCCCTGACCAGGTGACTCAGCCATGGCCTGGAGGGACCAGACCCAAGAATATAATTAGCCTCAGACTCCATGCAGCTACTTGGTGTGGGGACAGGAGAGCTCCCCTCTGGACAGTTAATGTGGACACCAGCTTCTTTATTAAAATGTGAAGTGACAAAACAACCACAAGACATGGCTGTCCATATCACTCACTTGTTTGGGGGGACGGGTTATTCTCAAAAGCGTTCCTTTGTACTCAGCTGGCGTGGCTCAGTGGTTGAGTGTCGACATATGAACCAGGAGGTCATGGTTCGATTCCCAGATTCTAGGTCAGGATACACCCCCGGTTGCGGACTCACTCCCCACTGTAGGGATTGTGCACAATCCGATCCAGGAGGCACCCGATCAATGATTCTCTCTCATCATTGATGTTTCTCTCTCTCTCCCCCTCTCCTTTCCTCTCTGAAATCAATTTTTTTAAAAAGTATATATATTTTTAAAAAGTGTTCTTTTGTGCTCTGGGGTGACCGCAGAGCAGCCACATATCACTGGAGATGAGATCTTCTGGCCGTGCAGCTCAAACCAAGAAGAAAGTGATAAAGGCAGAGAGAGCGGGGAGTGAGGCCCTAAAATCCAAGGACAGGGGAGGCCAAACCCCGAAGGCACAGAATGGATTGCCAGCTGCGCCTTGCCAGGCCGAAGGGACAGGGCTCCTGCCACAGAGAAGCAGATTCCCCAAACAGGGTCTGCTCCAGCCCAGAGCCTCGCACACAGAGAGAAGTGGGCTTGTTTTTCAAGAATTCATTAGGGATGTCACAATCCTGGAGTGATGTCAAAACTGCCTCAAGGGTTATGAACTCTGGCCTTGAAGATGAGTCAACAGAGGGTGGGTTTCAGAGAGCAGCCTGCTGTTTACACACAATCCCCTTGGAGATCTGCATGCAGTTGGAAGGCTAGTCCAGGGTTGTGACAGCAGGCAGGCTGGCTCCTCACAGAGCCTTACAGCCTCCAGCAGAAACCACCAGCACTCACCCGGTGCCCAGAATGCTCCCCCTCTTCAGCACCTATGAGACATAAGCATTCTGAGAGGGACTCACTCCACCCAAAACCATCCAGTGCCCACCTTGAGACACACAAGCAAACTGAACCCTTATGGCTCCCTGCCCACAGGACCCAGCACAACCCTTCAGAGGGGGTATTCTGATTCCGCCTTTGGGAGATTCCTTCCAGTGACTCCACCTCCCAGAGTCTCCACCCATTTCTTCACCACTCCACCACAGGGCTGATGGGACCAGAGGAAGTAATGCGTACAGCTTGGGACAGGTTACTTTCATCTTCAGACTTTCTTGGGGGAGAGGGCACAAGACAGACCCAGACAGCAACCCCAGGCATTTGCAGAGCCACTCATGTTACCAACACTCACAGGAGCCTGAAACACTGGCATTTTAACTAGGACTCTAGACCACCATGGGACTCCCTTTCATAGCTGTGTCCCAGTGGCTCAAGATCCCTCCCAACTTGAGTGGGAACCTGGGCCAGTGAGGCCAGTCTAAGTGACCTCGGGCATGCAACAATGCTTCTCAGAGCCCAACTGCCCCCAAAGCACAGTGGGAACAGGAAGCCAGCCCTCCTGCCAGTGTTGTGAAGAACAAAGTGGTTTACAGGGGCCTGGCCCACAACCAGGAGGGGCAGTGCCACCTAGTCCTAAAGGTGGGCCATCTGTAAAGCAGACAAGGCTAGCAAGAAGCTCCCCTGATAGGGCCAAGTGGGGCACCCCCCAGAAAGGGGAGCCAAGCCTGCCTCCCAGAGCTTTACTGTGGGAGGGGAACAGAAGCTAAATTAAGGCTCCTCCTGCCACTGGTGCCGGGCTGACATCCACGCAGCCGCTCCCTGAGCAGCAGCGAGCAGCACCCAGCACAGCTCCAGAACAGTCCAGGAGTATTCACTGCAGACCTCCTGTGCTTCCCCTTCCCGAAGACAAAGTCCTGCAGCCACCCTCTACAGCGTACTGCCCCCGCCCCCCCATGGCCTCTCCAGCCCCTTATGTCTCAAGGCCTGTGCACCTAGTTTTCCTGGACCCCTCACCCAGCAGACCTCAGCTGTGGCATCTCCTAGAAGCGCCACTCTCAATCACCACCCTTTCACATCACCTGTCCCTATGCCATCATGTTGCCCCATTTTATTTCCTTCCTGACACTGACCACTAACAAGTTCTTCGTGTTGATTTCTGTGCTGCCCTGTTCATTATGTCTCTTGCCTCTAGAACAGTGGTTCTCAACCTTGGCTGCACATTAGAATCACCTGGGAATCTTTTTAAAATCCTGATTTCTGGGCCTCATCCTCTGGAAATTCTGTTTCTTTGTTATGGGGTGAGGATACAACATTAGTAACAAAGAAACAATTTCCAGAGGATGAGGCCCAGAAATCAGGATTTTAAAAAGATTCCCAGGTGATTCTAATGTGCAGCCAAGGTTGAGAACCACTGCTCTAGAATGTCAGCTCCTGGCACTAGGGCAGCTGTGGGCAAACTACAGCCCGCGGGCCAGATCCGGCCCGTTTGAAGTGAATAAAACTAAAAAAAAAAAAAAAAAAAAAGACCGTACCCTTTTATGTAATGATGTTTACTTTGAATTTATGTTAGTTCACACAAACACTCCATCCATGCTTTTGTTCCGGCCCTCCGGTCCAGTTTAAGAACCCATTGTGGCCCTTGAGTCAAAAAGTTTGCCCATCCCTGCACTAGGGGCATGCCTTGGTCACTTGTGAATGTCCAGCTCCTCAGTCGTGGATTGTGTCCACACTTCCTCAGTCTTCTCTCCCAGAAGTAACCCAACACAGCAAAAAAGGAGAACCACAGGAGTAGCTCCTTCAGGACTCACTTGAATTTTTATATTCAAGGAGAAACTGCATGAAGCCCCAAGTCTGGATGGCTGGTGGCTGTGTGTATTACCACATCTTCACCCTCCACCAAATTCCAGGCAGGCCACTAGGTCTGCACAAAGGCAGCTCAGAGTTCAGATCCTGCTGGAGAGAGAAATTTCAGGGACTTCTACGGGAGCTGCTCCAACAGCTAGGGTTACAAGAAGTTCCTGTCAGTCCCCTGCCACTTCTGAATTTGTACAAGCCTCTTCACAATTAAAAAGTAAAAACAAAAATCCTCTCCACAAATTGCCACTGGCAAACCATTTAACCACAACACGAGAGAACAGGAAACTCTAGACACTATTAACAAAGCTGTGCACCTAAGGTTTTGTTAATAACCAATACACTGTTCTGGTCACACAAACAAGTTCTTCAAGTCGCCTTCCCCATGTCCAGCACCCAAAAGCACCAAAAGCACCTGAGCCGCTCTCATTTTAGCCCAGTTTAGCACATTGCCCAATGGGTATGATTCAATACAAAAATTGCCAAGTCACTTAAATTTCCAGACAGCTTCTGAGAAAAACACAGGTTTGGGTCCCCCGAATTTTAGCCCAGGCAGCCAAGTTGGCCAGGATGGCTGGAAGAAGCTCTTTGAGGGAGTCCCTTCTAGCGACCGACTCTAACGTACACAGCTGGGCTCCATGTGGAACCTGCCTGAGTCTGCAGTTACTTACCTTCACCCTCACAGGAGGAAGATCTAGCTTTAGTGAGGGGATGTAACCAACACCCTAAATTAAAAATAGCTGCGTGACAGCATGAGGTGAATGCACAGGCTGGCCTTCCGGAGGACCCATGGATCCAGCAAGGGCAGCATGACAGGGAAGGCGGGGCTCCTAACCCACAGTGACCAGGTACCAAGTTCACCTTATTTACATGACTCATGAGCTCTCCCACAGCTGCCTCTAGGAAGTCTGCCTTCCTGCAGGACAAGTCACTCAGGATGGAATTCTGCAGCGAAGGGAGGCTCAGGCCAACCACCGTGCCCCTACCTCCTCCTCCTCCTCTTCCTTCTCCTCCTCCTCCCCAAAGGAGTGCCTCAGCCTCACCTTGAGGGATCTTTCTGACAAGATGAGAATTCGCTCTTACAAAAAAGATCAGGTTCCCCCATCTATTAAGGGGAAACTGAGCCATCAGAACAGGAAGAAAATTGCCCAGAGAGGTGGGAAAAAGCACGGGAAGGGTGGGCACCTGGGAAAGAACAGGGGAAGAAATTCCCAGTTCAGCTAATGGTGCTGAACAAGTCCCGGGCAGGAAGAAAGCCACATTCCTTCCTAGTTAGTCTCTCTCCACACCCGCCCAAGGCCCCCTCACCCCTGGTACACACAAGCACTCACACCGACGGGCCCTCCTCAGCCACTTCTGACTACAAGCCCCCGCTTTCCAGGCGGGAGGCAAAGAGCTCCTAAACCACTTCCCCGCAGGACCTGACCGCTGGGCACCTGCCACTTCTGTCCTAACACAGACTGAGTGCCATGACACACACAGAAGTGGGAAGAAGCAGGTCTGACCACAGTCCCAGCTGTGCCCCGAAGTCAGGCCTGAAAGAGGGTGCACAGCAGCCTCTTCCCCACCCCCGGCCCCAGGCCAGGTGGCAGAACTGAAACATCTTGAACTTCCCCAGATGGGCCCAAATGGACCCCTGAGAAGTTCAAAGCCGGCAGCCAGGTGCAGCGGCCGGAGCCCCCTCCCAGGTGCCCACCACCGGCTCCCAGCCCACAGACACAGCTTCTTCCCCACAAAACACTTCCACTCTCGGAAGGAGGTCTAAAGAAACAGGGTCACCTGGGGGAGGGGGAGCAGAGAGGGGGTAGTTTCAGAAAAACTATCAATATCTACCCAAATTCCGCTTCCCGAGAACCCAGAGTGATCCCAACTCCAGCGGCCTCACTGGAAAGACTCGAAGACGGCGCCCCCACACAAACGGAACGGGACCCCACAGGTGCCTCTCTGACCCATCCTAGCGAGGACTCTGACGGAGAAGCCGCAACCCCACCCCCACCGCTCTCCCCGGGCCAGGTGAACAGGTAAGTTCTGGGTGGACAGGAAGGGGTCCCGGACGCCTCCAGGTGCCACACAAACGCCCCCCTGGGTCAGGCGCGCGAGTTCCGGCCCCTCCGCCGGCCTGGGCCTATCGCCATGTCGCCTCCCCGGACCAAGGAGGAACGTGATTCTCGCACCCTGCCGGCCAATGGATCCACAAACAGCACCCCGAACGCCGGACCCCGCGCCCCGAGGCCCGGACGCCGGGCGAGGGGCACGCGAGGCCGGCCTGCACCCCGACGTCCCCGACGGCCGCACCGCTCACCTGGCTGGCGCGGTAGGTCTCAAAGGCTCTCAGGGCACTGTCGGTGAGCTTCACGTGAAACACGGACACCTTGCTGCTGTCGCTCACCCGCCCGCACGACAGCCCGTAGCTCTGATCCTCCTTCAGTGCCGCCATCTTGCGACCATTGCTACCCGGCCCCCCTTCCCGGCTCCAGAGCGGGCGCGCCGGCCACGCCCCGCCCCGCCGCCTGCTGACGTGCTGCATTATTCATGAAGCGCTGCCCACGCCCTCTTCGGATCCAGCGAAGTTTACCGACGACGCCACACAGCCGTCCGACGTGCTGCATTATTCATGAGACGCGGCCGGCCACGCCCCCTGCAGCCCTCACGAAGCCCATAAGTCACCGCCCCGACGTTCTGCATATTTATGAAGGCGGGGTGGCCCAGCTCAGGGGCGCACTTCCGCTCCTAGACTCCGCCCCGACACGCGCATAAGTACAGGCCCCGCTCATAAATATATTATTCATAAGTTTGACTCAACCAGGCGCGTCGAAGTCCCGCCCCACCAGCCACTGGGTGATGTGATGTATTATTTATGAGGTCTGTTTGGCTTCTGATGAGTCTTAATAAGTGGAGGGGGCGGGGCCTGCGCAAAACACGTGGAGGGCGGACCCAGCAGCTGGTCGGGTGGGTGGGCGTGGCCATGCAAACCAGCGCGCGTTGAACGCTGGGTTGAACAGGTAGGGTGTAAGGTCGGTGGATAGGATTAGACCTCCCACCCTTACCCTTAGGGCTTTAAGGGGATTAGGAGAGCCGGTGAACTTCGTTCATGATAAGAGATAAAATATTTTAAGGGATAAAATTTTGAGGTGAGAGGAAGGTGAAGTTCAGGGACCTTCTGTATGTCCCTGCCCAAGTGATCCCCATGAGCTCTGACATGGTTGTCCAGCTCCCCCATTTTTAAAAAAACGTTTTACATGTTACAAAATTAATCCATTTAAAGTGTAAAATTCAGTGGCATTTAGTATATTTACAATTCTATGCAGCCACTATCACTTTAATCACCCAAAAGGTAAACTCCATACCAAGGCACTCCCCACTGCCCGCTCCCCAGCTCCTGGCAAGCACTAATCTGCTTTCTGTACCTATGGATTTGCTGAGTCTGGATATTTCCTATCCATAGAATTATACATGTGACCTTATGTGTCAGGCTTCTCTCAGCATGGTTTTTGAGCTTCATTCATGTTGCAGCCTGTATCAGTGCTTCATTCCTCTTTATGGCCAAGTAATAATCCATTGTGTGGATTGACCATTTTGTTTATCTATTATCTGTTGATGACATTTGGGTTGTTTCCACTTTTTCACTATTATGAATAGAGCTGCTGTGAGCATTCATGTAGAAGTTTTTGTGGATAGATGTTTTCCCTTCTCTTGGGTCTGTACCTAGGAGTGAAATTGCTAGGTCATTTGGCAATTCTGTTTAACTTTTCAAAGAACTGCCAGACTGTAGTCCATAGAAACTGACATTTTATCAAGCTCTCATTGCACAGATGGGGAAACAAGGCTGAAGACAAGTGCTAGCTTGTCCAGGAAAGCTCCTGCTGGGCTCCTGACCTGTGGAGAGCTCTGGAGTAGTTTGCTTTCTCCCTTTAATTACAGATGGTAGTCACAGGATGAAGATTTTGAGGTGAGAGGAAGGTGATGTTCAGGGACCTTCTGTATGTCCCTGCCCAAGTGATCCTGTTAGTTCTAGGCCAGCACTACCATTCATTTACTCCCTTGACCATGAACTGCTGAGGATCTGTGCTCAATGTTTGGCATCCATGACTGCCTTCGGGGATGGATACAGTGTTTTGCACCCATCAGCTAGATGAGAAAACTGAGGCTTGGAGAAGAAAAAGAATTAGCAACACTGCAACCATGGGCTGCACTGCTTGGTAACAAGCATTTCTCCACTTTATACTCACTACCCCAGAGCCTCCCAGCGGGACCCCAGGGACAACAGAGGAATCACCAAGCACTGGTATATTATCCAGAAGTCTCTAAGAACTAGGTCACCCAAGACATTGAAAGCCAGTACATCTCTTTGGAGTAGCCCCTTGACACATCCTCTACCTAGCAAGCTCACTGTAGAATCTCTAGCCCTAATATTGACTATGCTGCTGTCAGCTCACTGTACTACAGACCCCTCCATTATTGGTCTCAAAGAATCACCCAATTAGGTCCCATCCAGGTCCCTGTTTTTAGTTAACAGAAATAAGACAGGACTAGGTAATAGGCATAGGAGTGTGAACTCCTGGGCACTCTAGGCACATCACATCACCCCAGTACCCAGTAACACAGGTCTGCTGTGGCCCAAGAGGAGACCCAGTCCTCCCCACGCCCACAGCTCTGGCCCAGCCCTAAGTGGCAGTGAAAGCAGGCGGAATGCAGGATGGGAGGCTTTATTTCACTTGGGGGGTTGGGCGGAGCCTAGATAGAGGGCAGCAGGCTAGGCAGGAGGGGCTGGTAATTGTACAGGAACTGGATGGGGGAAGGGCTGCCCTGAGGCCTTGGGAAGGAGAAACTGAGGCAGGCCCCTGTTGAGACCTAACCCAGGGGGGAGTGGGAGGATAGGAATTGGGTCTGGAGGAATAAGGGCCCCCTCCTTCCCGGCTGGACATGGGGCCTGGGCCCTGCCTCATTTCCTCCTATAGGGCCTCAGTCCCTCCTGCTCACTAGGCCATGCAACCCTCAAACCTCACTGTCCCTGCCCCAGAGGAGGGGGCTAGGCCAGAAAGGGTACTGGACAGGGAGCCTGGGAGAGTTAGGGAGCGCGGGGTGGGGTCCACGGTGCTCAGAAGGGGTAGCAGCCACCTGGCAGTCAGTTCCTGGCAGCGATGACCACAGAGAGAGCCACGCCCCCCAGGGCAACAGCAGTTGCTCCAAACAGCCACTTCCATGGGATGGACTGTAGATAAAGGGAAGGGAGGAGGTGGCTGGAGGGCAGTCAAGACTGATATCTTGGGCCTCAGGTACCAACACGACCCACACAGGCCTTTCACTGCCTAAACATGCATTTCCTGCCTCCTAGCCAACTCCTACATGTGCATCAGAACCCAAGCTAAATTTCACCTACTCTGGGAAACCTCCCCTTCCCCTCTGGAAGAGCCATCACTCCCCACCCCAAATCCTACATGTTGTGTTCCACCTTCTGCTTTGACCCGGGTCACATGGGACTAGGGCCTGTGTCCCCACTATGGTCCAGCACAGCCCAGGTGAAGGTGACAAGGACATCAATGTTTGCAAGATGAAGACACTCGCTTTACGTAGTCTACTCTGCCCTTCCACAAGAAGCCTCCCTGCCACCAGCCCCAGCTCACCCAGGCACCCTTGCCAGGACACTTAGCAGGCAGCCGGCTGGGGTTGCCCAGCATTTTCCGGTACAGGGCGGTCTCTGTGCTCCGCTGGGCCGCGTGCTTTTTCACTAGCTTCGAGAGCTCCGCGTGGATCGTCTGGGAGAAGTGAGTGGTGGTTGGGTTAAGAGCATGTGGCAGCAGCAGCCAATGTGGCCACCATCACTGGCACTGTGCCCTTCTGGTGCCCTGGGTCACTCTGGGATTGGGACCACTGGAACACAAGGGTTCCATCTGCCCCTCTCTGGGTGTCAGCAAACTGGGGACTGCCATCTCCATGCCTCTAGGGAGCCCGTGGTCGGAGCAGAGCACAAGGTTCTGGGAGAAAAGCTGGGACATTGGCACTGGCCACGCTGATAGCACCCTTGGCTTCTGGGACCCCATGTTCAGGATGAGCCTATGTAGGGGTCATAAGGGTCTCAGCAAGCTGGCTGGGGCCCTTCAACCACCGCCCCTTCCCAGGTAGAAACACAACAGGAAAAGCCACAGCAAGAATGATAAATGGCCCAGCTGGTATGGCTCAGCAATTAAGCACTGACCCAGGAACCAAGAGGTCACCGGTTTGATTCTTGGTTCGGGGACATGCTCAGATTGCGTGCTTGATCCCCAGTAAGGGGTGTGCAAGAGGCAGCTCATCAGTGATGTTTCTCTCTCATTGATGTGTCTATCTCTACTCTTCCTCTCTCTCTAAAAATCAACAAAAAAATGTATTTTTTAAAAAAGGACAAAGGGCAGATGACAGAAGGGACTTCCCAGACAAGCCATAGGGCAAGTTCCCAAAGCACCTGTTCTTCTCACCTTGTTGGAAGGTTCCAGCTTCAGGGCTGCCCTCAGGATGGGTATGGCCTCGCTGTACTCCCCTTGCTGGGCCAGCACCTGTGAGAGAAAGTAGGTGGCATCACTCTGGACCCTAGGCCATGCTTTCTCTCTCTCTTTTTTTTTTTTTTTGCATTGATGGTAATTTCCAGAGCATTTAATTTCAGTCATACAGAAGAAGGCCCTTGTTTTTAGGAGATGGGCACTGATGTGTTTAGGTGGGAGGTATCACCGCAGCTAATTCATCCTTTAGGGGGAGTCGGGGGGTGGGGGGTACACACATACACAGAGGGAGAGGAAAAGTGACATCTGCTGAGTCTCCGTAAACGGGCGTCCCTTTAGTGTATATTCAACTCGTTGGTTTGACATTTTTTTTAAATAAAAAAATTGATTGCCTCTTGGCTACTGCCTTCCGCCCCCAAAGCAGGGATCTTGTCTGTTTTGCGGACCGGCACTGGGACCCTGGATGCTCTGTACTTGCTCGCGCCTCTGGAGCCCCACTGGCAGAGGGGAAACTGAAGCGGGGGAAGCAGCTTGCCCGCGACCACACGGCTGACGCGCAGACCCTCACGCGGGTTGACGTGTTCCACGCCGCGGCACCCATGCCCCGCCCTCGGGTGCCCGGCTCCCAGCCCTTCGCCGGGCAGGGCGTCCTCGGAGCGGTCCTCCCTGTCGTCCATCTCGTGCCCCGATCTCCCTAGGCCAGTGATGGCGAACCTTTTGAGCTCGGCGTGTCAGCATTTTGAAAAACCCTAACTTAACTCTGGTGCCGTGTCACATATAGAAATTTTTTGATCTTTGCAACCATAGTAAAACAAAGACTTATATTTTTGATATTTATTTTATATATTTAAATGCCATTTAACAAAGAAAAATCAACCAAAAAAATGAGTTCGCGTGTCACCTCTGACACGCGTGTCATAGGTTCGCCATCACTGCCCTAGGCCATGCTTTCTTTCATGAAACCCTACTCCGCCAGGCTCCTGACCACCCTGACAAGTCCCAAATCTATCCCCAGGGGTCCAGTTACCTCATGCTCTGCTCCTGAACCCTCAGGCTCTAAGAGCACCCCCACTGAATTCAGTGTTGTCCCCCTAACCTTCTCCTTTCCTGAGTGTCTGTCCTGGCCTATACAGGAGACCTGGTCACCCTCTTCATCTACTCCTCCCTCACCACCTTAACTGGACATTTCCAAAGTGATGATTCAGAACCAGCATGTGACTCAAGCCAGCCAATGAGATCCAGCCTGAAATATGCTAATGCCACTGGGAAGCTGGTTGTTAAGTGGCAAGGATGCAAGCAGCTTTTGGGGGAAAAGAGGGAGCATCTTGGTTGCTCCCAAGAGAGGAGCCTACCTGAGAGGGCACCCCACAGCAGACACAGTATTCCCACAACATTGCCAATGCCCGGATCCAACCCTGCCTGAACCCAGCCACAAGGGATGTGACTGTGTCACAAATCAAGTCCTCCTTTTGCTCAAATCTGTTTGAGTGAGTTTGTCACCTCCAACCAGCAAATCTAAACGTGTGATCTACATGAGCAGACAATACCATGGCCACCAAGAGGATTATAAACCCCTGAAAAATTAGAATAACATCATCATCTCCACATTTCTATGAAAAACTCTACACATAGCAAGTGCTTAAAAAAATGCCACCTGGAGGGAGGCCCTGCTCAGGTCTCTCACAAACATGCTAGGTGGCCCAGTGCTTGCTTGCACCTCAGTTTTCTCAGCTAACTGCTAAAAGGTGCTGAAAAATCCCTGTTCTTCCCCATCCAAGGTTGCTGTGAGAATGAACAGATGGAGACAAAAGCAATTACAATAAAGTCCATGCAGGCCAAATTCTCTCCTATGTTCCACCGGCACCTACTGTGTGCCTAGCCCTCTTTGCAGGGTTAGAGATTTAGTGAGTGAGACAGATGAAATCTCCACCTCCTAGCAGAGGAGATAGACAAGAGGTTTGATCCCTCCATGTGCTGATGGCAACGTGGGAAATATGAAGACAGGCGGGGGGGGGGGGGGGGGGGGGCAGCAGGGAGGGCTTCCCAAAGAGGTGATATCAGAGCAAAGATCTTAAGAGGGCAAGGGAAGAGCCATGGGGGTACCTGCAGTAGGAATGTCTCAGGCAGAGGGAATTACCTGTGCAAAGACATAGGGCAGGGGTCCACAAACTTTTTAAACAGGGGACCAATTCACTGTCCCTTAGACGGTTGGAGGGCCCGACTATAGTTTAAAAAAAAAACTATGAACAAATGCCTATGCACACTGCACATATCTTATTTTGAAGTAAAAAAACAAAACGGGCCGAAACCGGTTTGGCTCAGTGGATAGAGCTTCGGCCTGCGGACTGAAAGGTCCCAGGTTCGATTCCGGTCAAGGTCATGTACCTGGGTTGCGGGCACATCCCCAGTAGGAGATGTGCAGGAGGCAGCTGATTGATGTTTCTAACTCTCTATCTCTCTCCCTTCCTCTCTGTAAAAAATCAATAAAATATATTTAAAAAAACAAAACGGGAACAAATACAATATTTGTATTTGCACGTGGCCCGCGGCCATAGTTTGAGGACCCCTGGCATTGGGTAATGAGGCTGAACAGGATGGAGAGAAGCAAGAGGTGAGGTGGAAGGTGCCAACAGAAGGAAGATCAGATGGCTCAAAGCCCCAAGGACTGCAATAAGAACTCGGCTTTTGGACCTAGCCAGTTTGGCTCAGTGGGTAGAGCATCAGCCTGCAGACTGAAGAGTCCCAGGTATGATTCCAGTCAAGGGCACATGTCTGGGTTGCGGGCTCAACCCCCAGTAGGGGGTGTGCAGGAGGCAGCCGATCAATAATTCTCTCTCATCATTGATGTTTCTATCTCTCTTTCCCTCTCCCTTCCTCTCTGAAATCAATAAAAAATATATTAAAAAAAAAAAAAAACTCAGCTTTTGTTCTGAAGAAGAAGGGAGCCATGGAGGATTATATGCAATGAGCAGTCACCATTGGGCCCCAGGGAAATGTGTGGGAGCCTAAGGCTTGGGTTCACGTCTGGCCTCAGCCAATGAATTGCTGTGACTCAAGTCATACCTCTGCACCTGTGTGGGCCTTAGTTTCTCTATCTGCCCTTTTCAAATCCTGGATTCAGAACCAGTCCCACTGGTCTGGGTTCAGGGAGCCAGCCTGCCACCTGCACCTGTGGCCTATGGCCCACCACCCGTGGCCCACCTTGCCCTTGCGGAAGAGCGCCTTGATGTTGTCAGGCTGGTGCTCAAGCACGAGGCTACAGGAACGCAGCGCGGCCCGGTAGTGGTCTAGCTTCAGCTGCGAGGCTGCCAGGTTGTTCAGACACTTCACCTTCAGCTGCAGAAGCTGCTCCTCCTCCTCAAATGTCATGTCCACTGTGGGGGAACAGTGCTCAACCATGGCAGCCATTACCACACCACCAGCCCCTCACAACCACCTGCCCACTACGTGACTTGGGATAAGGCCACCCCTCTGCACCTGGTGTTAGAGACTAGAAAGGGGTCCCAGTCATGGGAAGTCGCTCCTGGGGGATCTGAAGCCTCCCTGGCTTCAGTCTCCCCATCTCTGACACAGGCCAGGACTGCTCCGCCCTCAGGGCAGTGCCAAGGAGTCCAAAACGGAGCCTAAGTGAAGCAGAGGCTTAACCACAGGCAGGTGGAGGGACGCCATCTGCAGTCACCCATGCCCCCATGGGTGTATACCTGCATCCTGTGACAGCCCATTGATCGGGGATCTACCACAGGGCTGGAGTGGACCCTAGCCTAAAGAGGTTAGGGACAGTTGAGAATCTATCCATATTCTGGAATATTCTACAACACTCGGAGTCTCAGGTCCTCTGTGGCTTGAGGTTCCTGGCACGAGCAGACACCTTTACAGGGGAGGTGGCGGGGGGTCACCTTTGGCGCTGGAAGTAATGGCCTTGATGGCGAGGTCATAGGAGTTGGCAGCCAGCACGAAGTCAGCCCGCTGGTAGTGAGCATTGCCGCACTCCCGCTTCCGGTTGGCCAGTGCCACACGTTCCTGCCCTGTGAGCATCTCCAGGTCAGGTCCATCCACAGCTGTCTTCAGGGTCACCTCCAGGCACAGGGCAGCATGAGGGGGGATGTATGGGCTCCTGCTAGGGGATGGGGCATGGGGAGCACTCAGACCTGACAGCCACCATGACGGCACCCCAGACACACTGGGCAAGCTTGAGAGCAGAAAAGGCCTCAAGTCCTAGAGCTGGCCCTACTCATTAAAACATAGGAAAGTAACTCCTGCCACCCTTGAGCTATGACTTGGTGAGTCACACACCTACCTCCTCCCTCCCCCAATGGGGACCCCTGCAGCAGCAGGTTCTCACCTGCCTTGGGGGCCATAGCAGTACTTGGAATCAGCAGTGACCATAGCAGTCTCCCCCACATCCATGAGTGGGACACTGAGATCCAGGGCCTGGGTGTGCAAAGGTTATGAGGGTCAGGTGGGTCCAGGTGTAGTCTGAGCCCCCCACCTAGCCATCGATACCTTGACCTTCATTACTCCCTCCATTCCACCTCTAACCTACCCCACCCTGCCCAGACCCCAACCCACTCCCACCTGGATGACGTCACAGTCACCCAGTGTGAACACCAGTTCTGGCTCCTCCTGCACCCGTGTGCCGTTCTCCAGTGACGTCTGCAGTTGCACTGTGACCACCTGGCCCTTGGCCGGGCGACTTGAGCCAGGTGGGCCTGGCACCAGCGTCTTCTTCCTCAACAGCCCATTCCCTGCCGGGGACCGAGGACAAGCAGCCTGTCACTGGGCGGCTCAGATGGGCACCTGCTCTCCGCGCCCCTTCCTCCCCAACCCCCACTAACTCCACCCATCCCCAGAGTGGCCCAACACCAGGACAGAAGCTGAGCTTCGAAAGACTGCCCTGTCACTTCCTAGGCAGGTGACCCCACACCTCTGGGCTTCAGTGTCCCAGTGGTTTAGAATATTCTGGAATATTCTATAATGTTCCAAATTTGTGTGCTGCTCCCCAACTTGTACATGCCCCAGCATCCAGCCTAAGAACCACTGATCTAGTGGATCCTGGGGAAGCCTGTGTCTTGAGGTTTTGGGGTATTCATGGTGGATGTGCTGACAGGGTCACAATCAAGCACTGCCTCTCATCAAGGGAACTTTGGGCAAATCACAGCCCCTCTCAAGGCCTCGGTTTCCTTGTCTAAAAGCCTGAATTCTGACCTCAGAACGCAGCTGATTGTGAAGAGGAGCAAGGCAGCTCCTACTCTCAGTATTGAGAAGCTGTCCAGACTCTAACATAGCCAAGAAAGCCGTGTAACCTTGGGCAAGCGCCCTCACCTCTCTGACTCTGTTTTCCCGTCTGTAAAACATGGGTATGGTAGGAATTAAATGACAGGGCTGTTGTGAGGATAAAGTAAAATGTTGCACAGGCCTGGCACAGAACCAGTGGACAGTCAATATTACCTGGTGTTGTTTTTAGCAGTAGTAACATTTTTATCATCAGTGGAGGTGACATTAGTAACAATGCTATTTAATCAATATTAGTATTATTTTATACTATTGCTTTGGTGTCAGTATAAATGGGAGTAGTAACAACGACATTTTACTCCTATTTGTGTGGTGCTAACATTATTTAACATGTCAAATATCAGTACTAGTAGCAATACATTTCTCTAGCTTCCAGAGAAATGTTGCTGTGATGGGGTCCATGATGGGGACACTTGTGTGGATTCCCCAAGTCCTCTCTTGAAAGACTTCTCAGAGCAATTATAATGCTGATGAATACTGTGAACAAGACAAAGAAATAAACAACAAACTGGGATGGTCCCCAGATCTATGTGATCTCAGGACACATTTTCCAGGGGACAGGTAGGTACTTATGAGACAAATGCCAAGAAAAGCTGTGGAGGCTGGGAGCTGCTGGCGCCTGGTGTGCTGTGCTGGCTGTGTGACCCTGGACGGGTGACTCAGCCTCTCTGAGCTGGTGTGTGTATGTGAGAGAGAGAGAATAAAAGGGCTTCACAGACATGAAGCATCTCACACAGCTGCCTGTGTCTGGCAATCACCGTGGTTACCACGTTTTACTTCCAACCTACTTCATGGCAGAGGTGGGGAAATGAAGCTCAGGGTAGAAGGTTTGGGCCAAGATCACTCCTGAACTGCAGCTGTCTGGGCCCTGTGGGTCAACCCAAGCCACCCCTGCACCTTACCCAGGATGTCCAGCCACTCGTCCGGGGCTGGAGCAGGCTCGGGCTCAGGCTCCATGGCAGCCAGGAACTCTCGGGCCAGGGCGCCTGGCTGTTCAGGCTCCTCCAGCGGGGGCTGTCCCATGTCTTCTAGTGGTCGCAGCTCACTCAGGTTCTCCTCTTCTTCCTCCTCGCCCTCTGTATCTTCCACCCCGTCTAGCACTTCGAAGTCCTCAAGCGGAGGGACCCCAGCAGGCGGTGGGGCCGCAGGCTCAGGGCCCATGGTGGAGGGCTCAGCACAGGATGCCATGCTGCTGGGGGGATGGGAACTGGCCCTGGTGGGGGGAATGGATGGGAATAAGAATCCCACCCAGCCACTCAGATCCTCCTGTACATCCATTCTCCACACTGTGAGTCACTTGCTATGTGACTCAGGGGCTTCAGACCTCAGTTTCCTCATCTTCACAGTGGGTAGAGCAACAGCCCTGGCTTGTCCAGAGGATTTAAGGACCCAAGCATCAAGCCTGGGCATCAGGCTCAAACACAGTTAACTATTATTAGAGCTAAATAATATTTAATATTTATAACCACCCCGGGAAGTAGGAAACATACCCCCACATTTTGCAGAAAAGGAAATTGAGGCCCAAAGGAGCAAAGCTATTTGCCCAAGGTCACAGAGCAAGCCGAGTGCAGGGGTAGGATTTGAACCTGGGGCTTTATCTGATTAAATGCCCAGAGAAGATGCTGGGTGGTTTTCAGGTGAGCAATGCCTGAGGTCTTGGGGAGACTATTTTTAGAGCCCAAGAGAAGGAGAATTGAATCTTTACCAGGGCTCCCCATCTTCAGCTGCCCCTTCTCCTAGAGGGAGCTCCTGCTAACTTCCCACCACCCAGAAACCCAAGCCTTTTCCTTCCATACTCTGAACCTTGGCCCAAACTCTTCCTGGGGGCCGTTTCTCTTCTCCTCAGGCCTCATGACTACCCTCTCAAAGTGGCCTTTATTAAAAAGGAGTGATGACCCTCACGGCATTCTACACCCTCTTCCTTGGGCCATCAAGGACTGTCCCCCTCCCCCAGGCCCTAAGCTCGGAGGTGGTACAGCCTGGTCATTCTAATCCACAGCATCCTCTATCCCTCCCCAACCCTCACCTGCCTGCTCCTGCCGGGCGTGGGCCCCTTTTCCGAGACCCTCCCAGCTCCTACCCCCATATCCCCTATACCCGCACAAATCGCCCTCCCCCATCCAACCACCGCTCCCAGTCTGGGCCAGCTAACCCCACAGCCATCCTATCGCCCCGCAAACATGCCTATGTTCCCAGACGCCCCCCCGCCTCTAGATCCCATAACACCCTACGCCTTCCAAACAACCCCCGCCCGGGCCTGGCCCACCGGCAGCCCCTCACCCAGGCCCCCAACGCCCCAGGCTTGTTTGACGCCACCAGGCTGAGTCCTCGACCCCCCGCCCCGCGAACCCCCTCAAGCGCCCCTGGCTCTGCACGTCTCTGCCAGCAAAGCCCCCCTAACACTCCTCGGATCTCCAAGGCCCCGACCCCCGCTGCCCCCGCCTGGCCGCGCCCCCTCGGTCACTCCGACCCCCCACACACCCCGGCTCGACTCCCCCGCGGCCCTTCGCCCCGCCCCTCGGCTGCAGCCCCCGCCGCGCCGGTCCCCGACTGGCCTAGGGCCCGGCCAGCCCTCCCGGCCGGCGTGGCCCCGCCAGCGCCCCGGGACACGTGCCTCCGGTTCCGGGACCCCCTCTTGGGGTCCTGCGCCCCCCTCCCCGCCCCCAGCCGCGGCCGCCGCGCCTCGGGAACTAGGCTCAGACGCCCGGCCCCGCCCACACCGTGCCCATTGGCCACCACCGCCGCCACTACAGCATCCATTGGCCCAAGCGCACGTCCATCTGGGAAGCAGGCACCTCCCCCTTCCTGCTTGTTTCCGCGAGACGTTCTTAAAGGGGCCGAGGCCGCCGCGCGACCGGAGGGGGGCGGGGCGGAGGCACTTGGCTCTGAACCAGTTTATTTGCGATTCAGCGCTTTGCAACCTGCGCGATTCACCGCTCCGGTGTAAGCTTCGTACTGTCCATCTGCGAAATGGGGTTAAATACCCCAATCTATGCACTCTCACCTTGGGGGCTGTTAGGAGGAAAATAATATTTTCTTTAAAGAGTTCTGCAAAAACACACCCTTAAGTCCTAGTTATGGATGTAGACCCGAGGCCCTGACAGGGAAAGACGTGCTTAAGGGTACACATCACACACACACACACACACACACACACACACACACACACACACACACACACACACACACACACACACACACACACACACACACACACACACACACACACCCCGCTACGCTGCGTGGTCTGTTTGGTGCATACCGGAGTTATGTCTAGGTGAGCGACTGAGTGAGCACGGCCGCTGGAGGAAGTTGCTCCTCCCTGCACCCTCTGCCATTTGGTGATAAAGGTGTCCACTTCCCAGCGCGAAGGTGGCTGCCTCGATTAGATGGGTTTTTATGGATCTTGTTTTGAAAGGGGGAGGCACTTACTCCTCCTCGCTCTATTTTCTTTCCTTCCTAGCTTGTTCTTTTGCTTCTGACCCCCTCACCCATATCTGCTCCTTCCTGGGAGGAATTTTGCTTCTTTTGTCCATCTCCTTTAATGATGCCTAGCACCGTTAACAAATCATTAAATAAATGAGTGAGACACTGGCTTTGGAAGTGGGTGACACTGGAGAAGGTAACTGGCTTTGGGTGGTAACTAACTTGTTAGATCAGAGCTTGGAAGTCACCTCATACAGGAAACCCGACCAGATTTCCCCAAAGCAAGGCCAGGTGCCGGGATTGGCTGTTTTAGCATGCTGAACCTCCACTTCATAACTGACTTCTGTCCGTGCCATCACTTGGCCTTACTTCTGCTTCACCCACTGGACTGGAAGACCCCCAAAGTCTGGAAAGGGCCTGTAGTTTCTCATTATCTTAGCCCTGAGGCCTACACGGCACATGACACAAAAGGAGGGGAAAATAATTGTGGAAGGAAGGAAGCAGGCTGGCCAGCCAGAAGAGGTGGGAGGGTAGCAGGGATATGTGAGAAACTGTATGGAAAGAATATCAAATAAACACTGAGCCAGTCCCAGCCCTGTCCATTTCTGTACCTCAGTGTTTTTATCTGTAAAGCAGAATCATCCACCCAGCCCCAACTCTGTCACAGGGACTAGTGGAAATGTAGTAAATAATACTAATACATGAACAACTAAAATAAACAAATATAACCTAATAACACCAACAATTATAACAGGAATAATGGCTGACACTCAGGTATCACAAGTATAGGCAAACATTCTATATTCTACATGTATTTAATCCTCACATTAGACTTATGAGACAAATATTAGTACTCTTGATATTTGGAATCCATGTCATTGGCTGCAGAGTTGCAATCTTCATATCTTCCTGGTGAAAGGAACTTGTGATTGTTGTGATGTGCCCTTGTTAACTCCATGCTTCTTGCCTTAAGAGTGGATTTTTTCTGATATTAATATTGCACACCTGTTCCTTCTTGGTTCATTTTTTAAAATATATATATATTGTTGATTTTTTACAGAGAGGAAGGGAGAGGGATAGTGAGTTAGAAACATCAATGAGAGAGAAACATCGATCAGCCGCCTCCTGCACGCCTCCCACTGGGGATGTGCCAGCAACCAAGGTACATGCCCTTGACCGGAATCGAACCCGAAACCCCTTACTCCACAGGCCAACGCTCTAGCCACTGAGCCAAACCGGTTAGGGCCTTGGTTCATGTTTTAAAGGCTCCATCCTTTTCTACCCCTTATCTTCCATCTTTCTGTATCCTTATGTTGTGCATGTCTGTCTTGAAAGTAGTATAGAACCAGTTTTTGTTTTTTGATCCATTCTGCCCATCTTTGTCTTTTAACTGGGGCATCAGATCTCTTTAACTTTAATACAGACATGTTTGGACTTAATCTGCCTTCTCATGTGTTTCTTCTCTGTCATACCTTCTTTATGCTCCTTTTCTCTCTCTTGCCTTCTTTAGGATTGGATGCTTGTAGTTTGGAAAGACTCTTACTATCCTCATTCTACAAATGAGGCAAACCAAGGCACAGAGAAGTTAATTACCTTATTCAAGGTTACTTATGAAGGGCACAATGGGCCAGGTCTCTTCCTCCACTGACCTTCTATTCCAGCCAGGGAGCTAGATACTGCACAAGCAATAATGTAAATAAGTATCTAATTTCAGTTGTGATGAGTGCTATGTAGAAAATAAAACTGAAAAATGTGGCAGAGGCTTCTAGTCCCCAGACTTAGACCTTCCCGTCACCAACGTCCCCTTCACTGGGCTGGCTCAGTGTTTCGTTCACTTCCCATCCTCTCCCTCAGACAGACAAAGGAGAAAAATATTTTTCTTGTCTCCACTCCACTGAGCACAAAACATTTGGGACTGGCCAAGTCCCTTTTGGTGTCAATATACAGCCCCACTCCCTTCCAGGACCCTCATAAATGTTTCCTGGCCTTTAACTGAGCCCAAGAGACCCATTGAAAAGCGTGATTTATCCAGCCTGGGTCTCTTCTGCTGCAGCCTGCACACAGAGCCGGGGTTTCACTTTTCCCGGCAGCCCCCAGCCTGGACTCCTCCCAGCACTGGCTGCTGTCTGCATCACTGAGCTCCACAATTCTTACAAAGAGCAAGTCCTATGTGCTTTCCCACTATGCTACCTTTGCTCCTCTGATCCCCTCAGCCCTGAATGAATGTCAGCAACTAGAATACTCCTAATCCTACCTCAAAATCCCATCCAGGTATACTTGCTTCCTTGTACCCCAAAATGTAGCCCCCTCTTCAGGTTCCTCCAGCTTTGAGTTCTCCTCCTTCTAGCCCAGGACTGTGGCATTTGGGGCTGGGAATGTTTGTGTCAGACTCTATCTCCCTTTGTCCTCCAGGGCTAGGCAGGGACTGGATGAAGTACTCTCTGGATCCTCAGAATATGGGCCACATCGAGAGGGGGTGGTTAGAGGGTTTAAAACTGTTTGTTAAACTAAATATATAAGAATCTTTGTCCTCATTAACTTTTCAGTGAATGAAGGCAGCAGTGGGGGGGGGGGGGGGGGAGGTAATAATACAGTTTACCAAGGGCTTACAGTGGACCAAGCCTGTTGTAAGGAACTTACATGCATGATTTTATAAAGTTAAGCCACCTGCACAAGGCCATCAGACTAGGATGTGACAGAATTGAAAATCAGAACTCAGATATGTCCAATTTCAGGGCTCTTAAAGAGTCTTCTATGTGCCCATGGGCATGTGTGTATCTCCCAAGCTTTCAACAACCTTAAGAAGCAGATGCTGCGATCATCCAGGCTCACAGTTAACAAACTGAGAACCAGAAACATTATAATGTAGCATACACATACTGTAAGGCAGGGGTGGGCAAACTTTTTGATTCAAGGGCCACAATGGGTTCTTAAACTGGACCGGAGGGCCGGAACAAAAGCATGGATGGAGTGTTTGTGTGAACTAATATAAATTCAAAGTAAACATCATTACATAAAAGGATACGGTCTTTTTTTTTTTTAGTTTTATTCATTTCAAACGGCCGGATCAGGCCCGTGGACCGTAGTTTGCCCACGGCTGCTGTAAGGCCTCAACTAATGATAATGAATTGTTAGCATTTATTGAGCAATTACTATTTGCCCCATTTTGCTCATGATTTGCAGTATATACACAAAGGGACAAATATAGTAGTAAATAGAGATGTGTGTATGCATGGTTTAGTAGACATACAAATCTAATTCTGACAGCTGAGAGAGTCTCTAAGCAGTGAGCACACGCAGCATTCAGAGTCTGGTTTTTAAATACCAGTCTATAAAAAAAAGGAACCAGGCTTCTTGGAGAAATGGCTGATTCCAACAATATTCCAAAACAAGCAAGGAAAAAGTAAGAAAATGCTCAGAGAAAGATGGAGCTAACTTAAAGGAGCAGCAAAATAAATAATATAGAAATTAATTATAACACACAGAATAAAAAGTATTCACTAGTTCATAGTGATATAAATATGTGACTAAATACATAATTGGAGAATGGACAGCTCTTGTTTAAACAGAATTACAATTAAAAACACATACACACAATCACCATTATACAAACATCATAGTAATAATTGTTGCCGGAAAGAGCCATGGATAGATGCTACAACTAGTGGATGAAAAAAAATTTTAATGTTAAAAAACACACACACAAAGAAAACCTAGGGTCACCCTAGCTGGTTTGGCTCAGTAGATAGAGTGTCAGCCTAGGGGCTGAAGGGTCCCCTGTTAGATTTCGATCAAAGGCACATGCCCGGGTTGAGGGCTAGATCCCCAGCAGGGGGCGTGCAGGAGGCAGCTGATCAATGATTCTCATTATTGATGTTTCTATCTTTCTCTTTCCCTTCCACTCTGAAGTCAACACAAAATATATTTAAAACAAAACATGCCGAAACCGGTTTGGCTCAGTGGATAGAGCGTCGGCCTGCGGACTGAAGGGTCCCGGGTTCGATTCCGGTCAAGGGCATGTACCTGGGTTGCGGGCACATCCCCAGTTGGGGAGTGTGCAGGAGGCGGCTGATCGATGTTTCTCTCTCATCGATGTTTCTGACTCTCTATCTCTCTCCCTTCCTCTCTGTAAAAAATCAATAAAATATATTTTAAAAAAAACCACTATGGTCTTTGCATGGTCTAAGGTATCTCCCCATAAGATACTTATTAATTCCAAAGGCTAAAATAATAATGATTGAGAAACTGGCAAGACACTGCCAAAAGCAAGTCATCCATCAGTCAGCATCGCGTGCCTCCTAATATGATGCATTGAGGACACAACATCGCTTCTATGATTCCTGCCTGAACTCCTTAATTTCAGCCTAATCCTGAGGAAACACTGGATAAGCCCATATTGATAAGTATTCTACAAAAGCAGTAGTCTTCAAAAGTAGCAAGGTCATAAAAGATTAAGAAAGACTGAGGAACTGTCACAGAGTGGAGGAGTCTAAAAAGATGTAACTAAATGGGATCCTGCACCAGAAAAAAAAAAAAAAAAAAGGCAGCAAAAAGCAGAGTAGGGATTTTTGAACCCAGATGAGTCTGATTCCAAGCCTGGAAAGCAGGACACTTGAGTCTGGGTCAGCCACAGGCCACTGGAGCATTGTGTGACACTGGGGAACAGCCTGCCGCTCTCAGACCTGTCTTACCATCTATAAAATCGGACGTCTTTCAGCCTCGTCCACCCACTTCCGCTCTGCCTAGGAGCTCCGGCTTTGGAAACTACGCAGGCGCGATAGGGACGGCTCGACTGGCTGTGCACTGTGACGCACACGCGAACGGGAGCTGCGCATGAGCCCCACCCCTTCCTGCCGCGCCTCCACGTACCCAAGTTGGTTCCGGGCTTCTAGCCTCCTCGCTAGCTCGTACGCAAGGTGCGTGGTGACGTCACGGCGACGCGGGCGCCATCCCGGAAGCGCGAGCAAGGCCGCCAGATGTGCAGGTGCCGCTGCCACCGACGCCGGGGCCGAGTTTGGGGTGGGGCCGGGGCCGCCGGGACCGCTGGGGAGCCAGGCCAGGTCGGGCGCGGCCCCCGGGCTGTCGCGGGGTGGGGAGTGCCACTGGACACTTCTGGGCACCTCTCCTGTACACAGGCCTCAGTTTCCCTGTATGTTCAGTGGATCCGGGTCCGGGGTGCAAGAGCTGGGGCCGCCTGTGTTCAGACTGGGCAGTGTCACCCCGAATCGGGCATTGCTCTGCTTGGGCCTGTTTCCCGCTTTGCAGGGGTGGGGCGTGAGGGTATATGCGGGTCCCGCCCCCACTCCGGGGTTTTGCCGAGCTTGGGTAGCCAAATTATTTTGTTAAATGACCTGGGTGGAATCATGGCGCCTCGACTCCTCGCCATTTGACCTTGGGCGACGGAGCCCACCAATGTGAGCTTTAGTTGCTCTCGGAAAGGAATGATAGTGTCTGTCTTGTAGGGGTAATTGGGGATTAAATTTACTCATATTCTTGGAAGCACCGGGGAGGCCCTCCTCAAAACCCTAATTCCCACATCCGTCCTAGGACTTATTTACACTCCCCTTGGAGAAAGGGCCTGCTCTATAGTTAAACTTTTTTTAAAATATATTTTATTGATTTTTTACAGAGAGGAAGGGAGAGAGATAGAGAGCTAGAAACATCGATGAGAGAGAAACATCGATCAGCTGCCTCTTGCACATCTCCTACTGGGGATGTGCCCGCAACCCAGGTACATACCCTTGACCGGAATCGAACCCGGGACCCTTCAGTCCGCAGGCTGACGCTCTATCCACTGAGCCAAACCGGTTTTGGCTATAGTTCAACCTTTTATCACTGTTGGGACCGTCACAGAGTGGAGTCTAAAAAGATGTAACTAAAAGGGATCGGCACTGTGAGATTCTCATTTTTTTTTACCATTTTCTGGATGAAAAAACTGATTGAGGTGAGGTGACGCGAGGTCACACAACTTCCCTCTCTGCGTGTTTCCCTCAAATATATTTGGAGCAGGGCCTGGATACCTTTTTGGGTCATTTCCACCCTTTTTCGATCCAGACTGTTAGTCAAGGAAGCCTTCCTGAGAGAGGCAGCTGGGAGTGGAGGGATGTGCCTTGAATCCCTCACATCTGGAAGCCAGATACAGGAAAGAGCCCTACTTTGAAGCAGAACCATTTCCTGCAGGTCCAAATCCTGCGCCTGCCAGACTAGCTATGGGTTTCCCCCAACACACACACACACACATGGCTCTGACCTTTGAGCCCAAGTATCCTGTTTATACATGAACATGCTTTTCTTGAAATGTAGAGACTGGATGCCTGTACCTGGCACATGGTGGGAGCTCAATAAACAGTGATACGGGCAGAGGGGTAGGATTTCACCAGGTGTGGCAGCTTATTTCTAGAGGCAGGTGGGAGCTGCAACCTGCTAGCCAGATTCAGGGCACAAATCCTCTTGGCCTCCATGATGTTTATTTGCTAACATTTGTAAGTTAGACGATTTCAGGGCACAAATACTCTTGGCCTCCATGATGTTTATTTGCTAACATTTGTAAATTAGACGATTTCACAGAAGAAAAAAAATCTTCCATTTTTTTCCTGGAAAAAATCAGAAGTCCATTAAGGAAGCAACCGCTTTAAGAAGCTGCTGTGCCGTCATGGGTAGATACTGAACACCTCTGCAGATTCATGCCTTTGTAGATCCTGTGTACTATGGGCATGTGAGTTGTGACTCAGGTTTATTGTCTGTGATAATGGCCCAGTGGCTTAGTCTCTGAGCTTCAGTTTCCTCGCATATTAATATGGTAACAGTTCCCATGTATAAAGTTGTACCTTGTTTAGCTTAAAGTTGGTGCTCAGTAGAGGGTGGAGTAAGTGGAATCTGAAAGCCCTTTCTGATCCGTGTGTAAATCTTTGCCAATGGCAAGTGGGCCTTTCTATTAGCCATTAAATGTGTGGGTCCAGAACCAAGCTATGTCACAATTCTGGGATTTTCCTGAAGCCCCCCACCAGGAGGGTCAGTGCTAAAGCTGTGGCCTTTCCTGCCCTGGCCTGATCCAGAAAGCCCCCACCCAGTGGAATGGTTATGTGTGCCAGGGAAGCTGAGAACCACAGAGCCATCTGGGTTGCTGGGGCCCACAGCCTGGCTGCAAGGGCCTAACATTCTTGGCTTTAATTTGGTGTTAAGGTCTAGCGTCAGAGCAGAGTTTGGAAGGTCTTGTTTGCCTCTGCCAAATGAGGTTCTGGTGATCCCTTGATGTGAGCCAGGTTCTGAGCTGGGCTCTGAAGACAGCAAACAAGCAAGAGACACAGGCCTTGACTCTCTTGGAGCTGATATTGCTGTGGGATGACAGGCAGACAGGTCAACTAAGATAATTTCAGACAGAAATGAGCCAGTGAAACAAAACAAGGTGAAGTGATAAGAGTGACCAGAGTAGGGGGGTAGTCATCAAGACTTCCTGGGAGAGAAGACTCTGGAGGTGGTGGTGATCTGAGGGGGCAGCCAAGCATGTTCTAGCAGTGGGGACAGCAGACGCAAAGGCCCTGAAGTGGAATGGGCAAAGGCAGGGGAGGGGGTTGGTGGGAGGAGGCAGGCAGATCAGTGCAGGTGGAAGGTGCCGGTGGCCTTGGGCACATTGAGAGTGAGTGTGGAGGAGAGATGGGATTCTGATGTATTTAGGTGCAAGTTATAAATATGACCTCCTGGAGTTCTCAAAAACCCTGCATTCCCAAGATGTCAACACGGAGGCTCAGGTGGCAAGACTGACTCACTTTAGCAGCCTGTGGGGTTCCCAGCCCCTTCTCTTTGTCCCATCTTCCCCAGTGCCTGATGCAGACCGAAGACTTTCTTCCTGCCTGTTTCAGGCAGTGGAGGAGGAGGAAGAGATGGATCCCCCGGCCTCGGCCTCGAGGGTCTTCTGCAGCCGCATCCTGAGCATGGTGAATGTGGATGATGTCAACGCCATCATCCTGGCCCAGAAGAACATGTGAGTGGTGGCCAAGGGCCCTGGGCCCAGGAGTGGGAAGGGATCCATTTTGTTGGCCAGCATTCTTGCCCTGCCCACCCCTACCCTGGCCCCACACTGGTGGTAAAATGAAGGAAATGAGCAAAGCTGCTGGCTGACTCCAAAGTAAACTTTTCCACGGCCTGAGGTGAGGCCGTGGCACAGGAAACGGCTTTAGGATGATTTTGCAGCTGTGGATGGCTTGGCAAAGACCGCAGCAGCTCCTGTCCCACGGCTAGGATAGAAAGTTGGGAGGATAGGATGGGGGATATAAGGTAGCTGGTGGGCTGACTTCCTGTTGGGAGCCTGGTATCTCAGCTCGGACTGTCTGCAGAGCACCTAGGGTCTCTTGGAGGGGCCACAAATGCCCTTTGGCTCTCCCTGGGCTTGGCACTATGGCTACTGCAGCCCCATTCTGATTTGGCCTGATCTTTGGGGAGGAAGGGCTAACACAATCTTGGGGTTTCATTTTTGTATCTTTTTTTTTTTTTTAATCCTCACCCAAGAATATTTTTTCCATTGATTTTTAGAGAGAGTGAAAGGGAGGGGGGAGGGGGGAGAGAGAGAGACATATCCATTAGTTGCCTCCCACGTGGGCCCCAACTGGGGATGGGGCTCAAACCTGCAATCTAGGTACATGCTCCTGACTGGGAATTGAACCTGAGACCCTTCACTCCATGGGCCGACACTCTAATCACTGCGCAAAACTGGCCAGAGCATTTTTGTGCCTTTAGGCTGAAGGTTCTCCCTCCATTTGACACAGTATGAACCTGATACTCTTCTCGCTCTGTGACAAGGTTGCTGGGTATCAGCAATACTCCTCTTTCTCCTAGTTCTTTTTATATATATATATATTATTGATTCTTTACAGAGAGGAAGAGAGAGGGATAGAGAGTCAGAAACATCAATGAGAGAGAAACATTGATCAGCTGCCTCCTGCACACTCCCCACTGGGGATGTGCCCGCAACCAAGGTACATGCCCTTGACCAGAATCGAACCTGGGACCCCCGAGTCCGCAGGCTGACACACTATCCACTGAGCCAAACCGGTCAGGGCCCTAGCTCTTTTTAAAAATATATATTTTTATTGATTTCAGACAGGAAGGGAGAGGGAGATAGAAACGTCAATGATGAGAGAGAATCATTGATCAGGTGCCTTCTGCACATCCCCCAGTGGGGATCGAGCCTACAACCTGGCATGTGCCCCAACTGGGAATCGAACTGTGACCTCCTAGTCCAGTGATGGCGAACCTTTTGAGCTCGGCATGTCAGCATTTTGAAAAACCCTAACTTAACTCTGGTGCCGTGTCACATATAGAAATTTTTTGATATTTGCAACCATAGTAAAACAAAGATTTAAATTTTTGATATTTATTTTATATATTTAAATGCCATTTAACAAAAATCAACCAAAACAATGAGTTCACGTGTCACCTCTGACACACGTGTCACAGGTTTGCCATCACTGTCCTAGTCCGTAGGTCAATGCTCAACCACTGAGCGATGCTGGCCGGGCTCTCCTAGTTCTTTGTGTCAGATTCAGACCTGGCCCTGGAGAAATACTGTGAGGGGAGACAAAACCAGACACAAACCTTCCTGGCACCATGGTATCAGGGTTAGGCCAGAGAAACTATCTGAGGTTAAGGGAGTCAGCGGAGTCTGAGAGGGACAGTGAAAGCCACATGAGAAAAGCACACGTGAGCAGGGTTCTGAAGTTTGAATAGTAGTCTGCCACGTGGCTCGATCAAGTAGCTTTGTAGGACAAGGGAATGGCACATGCAGAGGCCATGGACGGGGAAAGGGCTTAGCATCCTCAGTGGCAGAGCCCGGGAGACCGACCAGAGCATTGGTGGCCTCTGCTACCAGGCTGGACCGCTTTGAGAAAACCAACGAGATGCTGGTGAACTTCAACAACCTGTCAAACGCCCGCCTGCAGCAGATGAGCGAGCGCTTCCTGCACCACACGAGGACCCTGACGGAGATGAAGCGGGACCTGGACAGCATCTTCCGCAGGATCCGGTACGTACGTGGCCCCACTGGCCTCTGCCTCCTCCTCCGAGGCCCGCTCCTCCCCTCCTCAGTAGGGCCCTCCACCTAACAGAGTAACACATCAAGGGCAGATCCAACTCGCTTGTTTTTCAAGACTTCATCGTGCACTTAGCATCCAAGATTTGAACTCCGGCATAAAAATCACAAAGTTTCTGAATTTGAATTTTATTTATCTTTTGAAAAAATGCAACATAGCACCAGACACATGATGCAAAAAAGGCAGGCAAAGAGCAAACAGTGAAAAGCCGGCCTCCTGCCCCCCATCCCTCTACCCAGATTTTCTCTCAAGAAACCTATCAGATTGCTGGGTTTTAGGGTATGGGGAGCCAGCATTTCTCACCTCCACCGACCTGCTCATTGGGCCTCAGCCTGGCCCTAACACAGACACCCTCACCGAGGGTGCCCACTCCGAGGGTGGGAGTTTTGCAGGGCTGAGTGCCTGGGCCTCTCTCCAGTCCAGGAGCACAATGTGACAAGCAATGAGGGGGAAGTTCCCACCACCCACTCACACAGAGCTGACAGCAAGGGTTGCTAGCCTGCATGTGGCCCAGCCTGTCTGCTCAAGGGGTTCAGCCTATGTGCCTTCTCTTACCCTGCAGGACGCTGAAAGGGAAGCTGGCCAGGCAGTACCCAGAGGCCTTCAGCCGTAAGTGTCACCCAGGGCTCCTGTGCCCCATGTCTGGTCTCTGCAACCCTTGGATGCCACCTTCTTGAGCCCAGGGCTGGCTTTTAGAAGGTCACCTCAGGGGCTGGTGGGTAATGGGTCCAAAGAGACCTGGGACAGGGTCCCCTCTCTGGGGGGAGGTGGCAGGGACAAGAACAATAGCAATCCTTGCCCCAGTGAGTGCTACATACCCTTACAAATAGGCTGTTACCCATAACCAGCTGTGAGGTGGGGGCCATATCCCCATTTCACATGGCAAAACTGAGGCCCAGAGGGGCACCTGCTTGTCAGAGGAAACAGTGTTCCCTTACACTGAGCTTCAGTTTAACCCAGGTGCTGAATGGGCCAACAGCTCCCACCCCACACACAATCAGAGGTAGAGGCAGTGCCATTGCCATCAGCCCCAATTTATCCAGGAGGGAGCTAAGGCAAGGGCAGGTGAGGGGCCTGACTCAGGTGACACAGTTGAGAGCAGAGCCAGGCTCAGGCTTGACCCCAGGACCCATATCAGCCTGATCCAGAGAACCTGAGTCCTTACCTCACTTTGGAGGCCTCTCACCTGCCTGGGCCTCAGTTCCCTCTTTTGTAAAATGGATGAAGTCATGCCCCATGGCAGGGTGGGTGGGGGTTGCTGTCAGAGGGTCACAGGTCCAGTTAATCCCTCATCATGGTGACTAAGCCAACTCGTGGGCCACCTTCCCCCAGACGTCCCAGAGGCATCCCTCCTGGAGGACGACGACGAAGACCCCATCCCGCCCAGCACCACGACCACCATTGCCACCTCGGAACAGAGCACAGGTTCCTGTGACACGAGCCCAGATACCATCTCACCCTCCCTCAGCCCTGGATTCGAGGACCTGTCCCAAATCCAGCCCAACTCCCCTGCCATCAATGAGCACAGCCAGATGGATGATAAGCAGATGCCGGGCCAGTAGCTCTGTTCCCAGGCACTCCAAGGGGTCTCTCCAGGTATCTGAGGTGGCAGCAGATAACCCTGCCTGGAAATGGTCAGCTTTGCCACCCTATTCTGTCACGCAGGGCACCCTGGGGGATAAGGCTCCCTCCCAGCATGGGGGAATCTATCATTCTCACTCCTCCTTCACTGAGGCTATTTTTCTCCTGCAGACCCTCTGCCAGGCCAGGGGTTGAGCAGCCAGCTGGAGTTGTTGGGCTGGGCACAAGGAATCTTTTCCAGAGCCAAGCCTGAGGTCTGCTCTGAACAACACTTAAAGGTTCCCAAAGACAAAAGCCAGACGTCCCCTGTCTCAGCACCCCAGTCAGGACCTCCTTGAGGTGGACAAACACTATCATGTCTCAGTTCACTCTCACACCTACTAATTCTGGTCTCCCTGTCCCTTCCTCCAAGGAAAGTATTAAATACTTTCTCCAATCAGTATCTCAAGGAGGTTTCTGAAACAGTTGTAGAAAGCTCAAGACCATCCCGCTCAGCCCCAAGTGTGATAAAAGCCCACATTTGTCTGACCAAAGGTGTGAGCCCTGAGGGCCCTGCAGATCTCTCCCAGGGCCTCCGTGAAGCCAAGCCACCTTGGAAAACAGAATTTAACAGAATATTTTTGTATCCGATGTTTACAGATGCTGTTGGGAAGTTATCAATAAAAAGACTAAAAAGAGAAGGGTGTACCCAGCAGTGGCTTCCTTCCATCCTTGTGTCCATCAGCTTAGAAGGGGGACAAGTGCTGGAAGTGGAACAGGATGGGGTGCAGACCTAGTAACCCAGGTTCCTGTAACCATTGCTCCAACACTGTTCTTTACCTCTGCGATTTTCAGCCTTTCCCATCTCATGGCACACATAAACTAATACTAAGATTCTGTGGCACAACATAAAGTAGATTTTTGCCGACATGAGAAAAAATGTTTTAAAAATTCTTGCGGCACACGGGTTGAAAATCACTACCTTACCTCCTTGAATAACTCCTCCAGATTTCAGTTGCTGGGTAGGCTCCTTGGGAAACTGAGATGGTCCCCTTCCCCATTAGAAACTCACAGTCCTTGAATCTTTGAAGCACTTGCTTTAGCCTGATCCATAGGGGCGCTGGGAAGAGTTCAAAGAAATGAAGAGGTACTCTGCCAAACCCACGAGTAACTTCTAGGACCTCACCTCTTTCATACGCCCGCCACTTTTTAGCCATCCGGGAGTCTGCTAGGTCTCACCCCATTTTCTTTTTAAATATAATGTTTTTAAATTGATTTTAGAGAGACAGGGAGAGAAACAACCATGTGAGAGAGAAACATTGATTTGTTGCTTCTTATATACGGGATGGAACCCACAACCTGGGCATTGCCCTGACCCGAAACCCAACCAGCGACCCTTCCGCGCACAGCAAGTCGCTCAACCATCTGAGCCACACCGGCCAGGACCCCACCCCATTTTCTTGAGCCGATGCAGCAATCCTACCTGTTCTCCCTGCTCCCCAGGCGCGCCGCCCTCAAATCCATCAGCGCACAGCCGCCAGAAAGTTTTAGAATAACTGGCTCCGGGTGTTAGGTACCTACGTGGCTCCCAAGGGTCCCAGGCCTCCTCCTACCTTTCCTGCTACACCCCCGCTTCCTATACCCGCAGACCCTCTGCTTAATGCCTCGATTTAGCACAAAAGTCTACTCCACCCAGTAAGTACTCGAGTTCCCGCAACGTCGGGTCTTCAGCCGACCCTGAAACAGCGGGTAGAAACACCTGGTAGTGTGGCAGACTTCCCAGGTGACCCGGGGCGGAAGTGCACACCCGGAAGCAGGTGAGCGACACTCCCGGCTTCGTTCTCCAGCGCACAACCCGGCGGCGGGGCGGGGCAGGACGCGCGGCGCCAATTGTGACGCACGCGTGCAGCGTACTCAGTGCGCAGGCGCTCTCGGCGGCGATTCGACGGTTTCCGGTTCCGCCGTCCTCTTTCTCGTCAACGAGGCGGCGGAGCAGGTTGGTGGGAGTGTTCGTGCGGGTTCGCGTCGGATCGGGGTCGAGCGGGAGGTACCGGGCCGAGGCAGCGGAGGGGACGGCCCGAATCGGTTCGTGCGGGTCAGGCTCCGCGGGTCGGCTAAGCAGCGCGTATTGGGCCAGTGTTTTGGGCCCCAGGAGGCCAACCGGCCTTTGGGAGAATGGCTTGCCCGCGCCGCCGGCTTAAGCTATCAGACGGGGCCTCGGGGTGGGGGTTTGGTCTTGTGCAGATCCAAATTAGTGGGTGGGATTTTAAGCATGTAACTTTTTCTCTGTGCTTTAAAAGTATTAAAATCTTCATCCCCACCCCCTAAGTAGGGTCTCCACCTATCTCCTTTTCTACATTTGTAAAGAAGCCGGTAGTGTCTATCTTGTAGGTGTGTGTGGGTTGTTTTTTTTTTTTTTAATGAAAACAAATGCCTGTGTAAACAAGTATGTGGCACGTGGTTGGCAGATGGGTTAGAGCAAAGGCAAGAGGTGTGGTCTAAAGTTTGGGGGTAACTGAGAAGGAAGCCAAAGTGGGTATGAGCCGTAGTTGGAGAGGAGAGGCCCTGGAGGGGAATGACTATTAAGATGGGATTCCCACCCAAACTGTAGGGAGGGTACTTCGTAGAGATGTGGTCAGGGGTTGATGAAAGGGAGGGAGGGAGGATGGGTTGATGGAACCTCCAGATCACACTTGGGGGAAATGTTTAAGGCAAAATGGTGCCCGGGCCAGGTACTTCTCATTGCATCTGTAGACTTGGAGGGCTGGAAGGCCACAGGCACTGGGGTGGGCCTACAGGTGGGCTCCATGCGGGGACAGCACCGGCAGTCAGGGCTTGGGCAGGCCAGCCCCCCAGCTCAAGACGCTCGGGCCTGACAGTACTCCCTACTTTGTCCCTGCCTCCCCAGCAGACGCAGAGATGCAGATCTTTGTGAAGACCCTGACTGGCAAGACCATCACCCTTGAGGTTGAGCCCAGTGACACCATTGAGAATGTCAAAGCTAAAATCCAAGACAAGGAGGGTAAGTTTGGGTAGCTGTGGGTGCTGAGGCCTTGCCAGTGCTTTTTCTGCATCATTTCAAGAAGGCATTTTATTTCTATCTGGGTTTCCCTTCTGACAGATTGGAGTTAATGGTGGAGAAGGTGGGGGGGGGGGGGAGGCACGAGGGGGCGTGGAGCTGCCAGTAATGCTTGCCAGAGCCTCAGTAACTGAGATTCTCTCAATCCCCAGGCATCCCACCTGACCAGCAGCGTCTGATTTTTGCGGGCAAACAGCTAGAGGATGGTCGCACTCTCTCAGACTACAATATTCAGAAAGGTATTGTGTGTGTGTTGGCTGAACAGGGCCCCATAAAGCCTGGGGCCCAGGTGGGACATTGATGTCAGTGGTGTTTTTCTTGTCTTTTTGTTTATTCTCAAGGAGGATAGTTTTCCCATTGGTTTTTAGGGAGGGGGGCAGAGAGAAACATTGATTGGTTGCACACACCCCAAATCGGGCAGGGAAGGAACTGGAAAACCAGATGTGTGCACCAGGTATGTGCCCTAGACTGGAAATAGAGCACAAGACTCTCCAGTGCGTGGCTGATGCTCTCACCATTGAGCACACTGGCCAGGGCTGTTTTGTCTTTTTAAGCTTCATCTGAAGACATGCTTGTTTGGTTTGTTTGTTGGTTTTTGTTTGTTTGTTTGTTAATCTTCACCCTGGGATATTTTTCCCATTGACTTTTAGAATGGAAGAAGGGGGAGTGTCGATCTGTTGCCTTCCCATACGCACCCAAAACTAATTATGTGCCCTGACCAGGAATCAAACCTGTAGCCCTTTGGTGTAGGGGATGAAGCTCCAACCAACTGAGCCATAGCGGCCAGGGCAGAGGGGGATGGTCCTTAAGGTGAGGATCAGAGGAGGTGGGGAAACTTGCTTTTACAAGGTACTGTTTTCATCCCTGGAAAACAGTACCTGTGTTTCCAAATGGCAGTAGTTTCCCATGTTCTCGTTCACCTGATCTTTCTCTCTTTTGTTGTTGTTAATCCTCACCTTGGTTGCAGGCACATCCCCAGTAGGGAGTGTGCAGGAGGCAGCTGATCAATGTTTCTAACTCTCTATCCTTCTCCCTTCCTCTCTGTAAAAAATCAATAAAAGACATTTTTTTAAAAAATAACTACTGTAAAGGAAATCAGTGCCACTCTGCAGCAACAAGCTTTAACTGTTCTGCCTAGCAAAAATAAAAGGTCAGCCTCACACCACTTAGAAATTACCTTACCTGTTGGGAATCCAGCTGGACAGCATTGTTGGCATTTTTTATTATTATTAGCAATAATTGTGCCTTGGATAAACCTCATTGGCTATGATACTGCCACTGGGCAAACCTATGTTGGCATTTATTAGCCTCAGACTCTCCAAGGGCTGGTGTGGCCATCGCACAAAGGCTCTGCCCTGCATCTGTGGGCCAGTTGTTGGGCCCAGGATGAGTCACTGCTTCTCCCCAATCTTCATTTACCATAGAGTCCACCCTGCACTTGGTGCTGCGTCTCAGGGGTGGCATCATCGAACCCTCCCTCCGCCAGCTCGCACAAAAGTACAACTGCGACAAGATGATCTGCCGCAAGTAAGTATGCTTGGGGGTGGGGCCTGGTGGAGAGCGGTCAGGTGCCCTGACCAATCCTTCCTTTCTCTGCTCAGGTGTTATGCCCGCCTGCACCCCCGTGCTGTCAACTGCCGCAAGAAGAAGTGCGGCCACACCAACAACCTGCGCCCCAAGAAGAAGGTTAAATAAAGCCCCTCCACCAACTCCTTGGGTCCACAGGGCAGCCTTCTACCTGAACCCTGTGATGCTGGGGCCTCAATAAAGTTTCTGTTTTGTTGACTGGAGCAGTAACTGGTGTCCATGTGGCTGGTCTGTCCAGTGGGGAAGGTGACCAGGGTGGGTATCATCTCCCTTGGGGACTCCCTGTTTTGTGAGTTCTTGGGTGTTCAGGTGTGGGTGGGTTCCAGAAAGTTAGGTACACCCTACCTAGTGGAAAACACCTGTTCTCAGTTTAGAATCTTAAAACCACACACAGGCCCCACCTGATGATTTTGGAGGGGTAAACCTTTGTGGTCTTTCACGACTTTGTATGATGCTTCTGCAAATCAGGTGAGGGCTGGATACCCTGAGGCCATGCTTTCTTGGGACAATTGGGGCTTGGTGTATGTGACAACTCGGGCCTGGAAAATGTCTAAGAATAGCTGAGACCTGCAGTGCTGGCTAATGCTGGAACCTCAGTCACTCCATATCTCAGTTCAGTTTCACCCACAAACCACACACCCCCTCCCCCTTCTCTGCGCCAGGTCACCACCATCTTGATCCCATTTCCACCCCTGGAGAAGGAAGCGTCTCAGGTCTAACTGGTGAATCCAGCAGAAAGCCTGGAGGCCACTTTAGTTGGCCTGAGCCCTGCCCCAAGACTCCTCCCTTCAGATTATTTAGGAGGTCTTTTCACAGTCTACTAAAGTCGCCCGGACCTACTTGACCTCTAATGTCAAGCTGTGTTGAAACCCCACTCTTGTCAGTCTTGTGAGACTGATAGGATACCAATTTTGTGTGAGGTCGGTATGTGTTGACCTAGCATAATAAAACGCCTACAAACCAAGAGGTAGCCTTGCTATGCTATGCATTCAAGGACAAGTGAAAGAAGGCAAAACAAGGTTGGGGCGGGGGTAAGGTGTCTGGCCTGAGAAGTCCAGTCTTCCAGTCGCCCTGCTCCGGGGCTTTCCCATGTGGCCTGCGACTGGCTGAGATCCAGAGGCCTCCAGGCCTCCAGGGGGCGCTTATCGCAACAGAGCAGCCACCCGGGCGTGGCCAGGGCTGAGCAATCATGATCACCGCCGAGGCCGAGGCTGAGTCAGCGGTCCCTAAGGTGCCCGAAGCTGGGGCAGTCAGAGGAGACACAGAGCTCAAGGAACCAACATGGCCCTGGGTGAGCCCGGGGCCCGAGCAGGAACGGGAGCGGGGTGGGTGGTACAGGTTCGGGAGCGCCGGCTTCATGCCCAGCCATGCCCCTGCTCCGTAGAAAGATGCCCCGATCCGGGCGCTGGTGCAGCGCATCCACCAGTTGCAGGCTGAGCGTGCGCAGGCCTTCCACCGCCTGGAGGAGTAAGTGGCAGCGCGGGGGTCGCAGGGTTCAGTCCCCTACCTGCTCCGGAGGGAGGCGTGCCGGGGCCAGAGCTGGGTCCCCATGCAGCTGCTGGGGCCCAAGCGGGGTGGGGTTTGCGAGATGACTCAGGGTGTATCTCCACTTCCCCAGGTCCCACCCAGCGGGGTGGCTCTCCCTTCCCCAAGCTCAGCGGAGTGTCGTGGGTTCCTCTGCAGGAGTCATTGTCCTCCACACACGGGTCCAGGGACACTTGATAGGGGTAGGGCTTTCAGGTGGCCAATGGGGGTGCAGGGCCTGTGAGCCTGGGGGCGTAGCCTCAGTACCCACCCTGCCGCAGAGGCCACCACCAGTACCTGCGCAGCGGCCCGCCATACGACTTCCCGAGCTACCGGATCACAGTGCACGAGGTGACCCAGGCCTTCGCCGCTGCCTCCAGGGAGGTGCTGGCGGTGGAGGCCGAGCTGGCCGGCCCTAGAGCGCAGCCGCTGCTCGCGGGCCACGTGCGAAGCCTACAGCAGCTGGAGCAGACACGCCTGGCCACGGTGAGGCCCTGCCCCCTACTCCAAACGTAATCTCTCCCTCGGTGGCCTGCTGGGTCCACTCTGGGCCACATAGTCGAAAGGCCAGAAGATTCCAGTCCCTGTTCCTGGAGTCCCAGACCCCACCCCACCACAATCTTCCTCTAAGGCTTCATTTGAGATTCTCCGACCTCCTGGTCTCCGCCTGTCCCCAGGGTTTCATTCCAGGCTTTTAGTCCCAGACATGTCCATCCATCCCAGTCCCTGCTCCCTGTCCTGGATGACCTGCACCCACCCCCACAACGTTCCTCCCCTCTGGCTATTCTTAATGCTTAATGCTCACCTCCCTGCGTATGGGGCAACCTGGGTTTTTTTCAGCCCCGCCCTCTCCCCCTCCCCCCCAAATAATCCTGGACCCTAGCCTAGGTTCTGGACCTACTCCTTCCCTAGGGTTCCATTGCCTCAATAGCCAATCCTGCTGAGATACACTATTCCCAGGCTAAGTCCACCCAAAGCCACACCCATATCACATTCTACACAGGGATTTCTAGATCACCCACACTTGCTTTGAACATCCCAGTCCTAATCTAGGTTTCTGGCCTACTTCTACCCTGGGATTATAGCACCCTGAGACCCTCAAAACCATGAGGCCCCACCTCCTGTGCCCCTGCAACCAATACCTGGCCGACTGCTGGTCCCACCCCATGCCAAGGTGCAGCCTACCCAGGTCTCTAAACTGAATCCCAGGCTCTCCTGTGCAAAGCACCGCCCTGGCCCCACCCCTTTGCTGCTTTTCTGGTTGTTTCTTCCTGATGTGTGTGTGGGAGGGCAGGGGTGGCCTCTTCCTGCAGTGATATCCTCCCTGCTGCCTCCCCTCACGCCTGCACCAGGTGGCCCTGCTGCAACTGATGGGGACACAAGAGCTCACAGGGCAGGAAGACACCCTACAGTTGCACCAGCTGAAGATGAAGTGAGTGCCTCTTCCCAGTGGGCTGCCCGTACTAGATTTGCACATGGTCCAGGTGCACACTCCCAGCCAAGCATGTCCTAGGGCTGGCACTGTCAGACCCTACGGGTGTGCACACTGGAGTTCACACCTGGTGGTTCCCAGACACACAGCACAGTCCCCTAGGGCACACACCCTCCATTTCCATACCAGACTCACTATTCATTTCTGGGACAGCTGCACATCTCAGACACACCAATCCCACTCATGTGGCTGGACTTACAGCTTGGACACGGTCACCCAGACCCCACCAAGGACAAACCTGCACATTCCTGCCCTCACCTTCCAAACACACCCCGTCGACGTGTGCCACAGTCGCATTGTACACCCTCCTGATGGCACACACCCACCCAAGATGGCCTTTTCTCTCTGCCCACTGAGACCTACAGGCCCAGCCCTGCTCCCGGGCACCCAAATGGCCCTCCTGGCTCCTAATGCCATCTAGAAGCTTGGTGGTGGGCAGGAGGGCCCAGGGCTTGCCACGGCCCCCGCAGAGCTGCACAGTGGAGGCTAACTTGCCCCATCTGGGTTTCATTTATAGTTCCCATCCACTTTTATAGGGTAATTAAAACCATGGAAGCCATCAGCGAGGTTCTCCAGGACCTCAGGTTTGATGCAGAATCTGCTGAGTGATGGCGACTCCCCAGGGACCCGCTGAGAGAGATGGGAAATGAGTCGGGCGGCGCCCAGCTCTGACTGCTAGCTGGATAGGGTTGAACCTCACCAGGCTGTTGACCCTCCATGAGGTCACCGCACCTCCCACAATAAAGAAACCTTCGTCTGCAACTGCTCTACTGTCTCTGCATCTTGGAGTGGTGGGGTGTGTATACCTATTGAGGGGACCCACAAGGGCAGGAATGGAGGGTGGAAGACTCCCCCAAGACTGATGAAACTCTGGTGTTTTCAATCACATTCTCCAAGGAGTTTAGAACCAGATAGTTCCAATCCTGGGGAGAAAGAATCTGAAATTCTGGGAGAATTTCAATTGCAAAGGGTCATTAGAAGTCCTCATGCCTCCCCTACTGTCCCCACCTCAGGCCTCTGTAGCCCCAAACTCACCTTCACAATCAGGGAACCAAAATAGCTCGTTTATTTAAAAAGATTCTTTGGAAAGGTTCTGGTGAGGGAATTAATAACTCCTCTTTACCCTCAGCCCTGGTAGGGGTCCAGGGCAGCTTGGCCAACCTTCACACACACACACCCCACTGGGTGCACCCAAGGGTGGCCTCACATGGAGGCCAGAGATGTGACCCTTGAAGCTCAGAGTGCCCACTCCAGCTCCTGCCAAGGGTGCCCGGGCACCGTGAGGTGAGGGCACAGAGGTGGCCCAGTCTGGTTGCAGTCCTGGGTCTCCACGAAGCAGGGAGGGCAGCCTCCAGCCCCTAGAGCTTATCTGGCAGGACCTGCAGGCAGAGGTGAAGCCAGACTAAGCAGAGAATCCTACCAGGTGTCAGCACTTCATAGCAATTTAGGAGCCCCCTTGACCCCCACCCCAACCCCCCTCCCATTCAGGTCCTGGCCGGCCCTTCCACTTTCAGCTGGGTGACTTTGGGCAGGGTACTGCCTCTCCCTGGGCCTTGGTTCCCCATCTAAAAAGTAAGAATATCTATCTATCCCAGGGGGATGTTATGCAGATAAAGCCCTTGGCAAAGGCCCAGCATGCAGTAGGCGCTCAAACATGCTAACTTGGACCAGTATGTTCATTCATTCCTGAGGATGCCATTCCACTTTGGACATTTCCAAGGAGTTGGGTGCTTACTAGATTAAAAGCCACAGGGTCAGGCACATTTGATGCTAAGTAAATGCTGGTAAATAAAACAAGAATGAAAGTGGGTGTTCACAGCCTGTTGGCCACCCGGAAGGCCCGTCTTCCTTTAGCCCACCCACCTGGGCCCCCTTACCTCTCGCCGAGCTGCGTCTGCCCGAGGGCAGGATCCCCTCGTCCTGTGCTTGTAAGGAAGGAGGTGGTGTCGGGGGCTGTGCACCCACCGCCCCACCCCACCCCACCCCTCGTCCCTTACCCACGGGTCCCTCCTTCCTACCTGGTTTCGGGTCTTGTGCGACTTCTGCATCCAGGCTCTCCACTGGTCGTAGAGGCGGAAACTGAGGTTCGAGCAGTACGCGTGCTTCTTGAGCCAGCCCAGGAACTGCTTGAGCTCGCGCCTCACGGGCCCCGAGCTCGGCTCTCCACCCCGCGGTTCGCACGCCCCGCCGCCCGGGCCCGGACGCTCTGTTGGGGATGACGCGGCAGCGTTAGGGCGCGCCCGACAGAGGGCGCGCGCGGCCAGTGGAGGGAGGGTCCCTGCGCGGTGGACCGCGTTCCCCTCGGGCACCTCCCCCCATTTCCCCGAGACCGCGTCCTCCCCACCGCCCAGCCCAGCTGCGCCCCTGAGGAGGTGGGGGGTAGGGGAAGGAAGGGGCTCCTCCTCCACATCTCCTCCAGGAACCCGATTCCTGTGGCCTGAGCCAGGTGTGCGTGGAAGGGGCTGGGGGAGAAGGTGAGAGGCCAAGGCCGGAGGGATGAGACAGAGCAGGGGGAAGAGAAAGGGAGAGAGATGCAGAGGCAGAGACTGAGAGATGGGGACCAGGAGAGACAGGAGATGCAGGGAAGACCAAAGCCATGGGGGTCAGCCAGGGAGATTCAGAGGGAGGAGGAGGGGTGGAGAAAGGGGGGAAACAGGGACACACACACACACACACACAAAAAAAAAAACACCCAAGAAAGACAGGGGAAGAGAGTGACAGAGAATCCTAAGGAGACAGCCCCTGGGAGTATGAGCCAATGGGACCGGGAGCGGGTGGGAGGGCCAGGTGGGAGGCCCGCCTGCAGGACCAGCTGCTGGACTCAGCCAGCCCTGAACAGGCCGGCGGATAAGGACATCGGCCTCACGTCATAAATAACACAGGGGACCCGCTGACAGGCCCTGGCACAGCCCAGGCCCCTGCTGGCCTCCCCCAGCCTCCCCAGCCTCCTCTGCAGACGCAGCCGCCTGCTGGCTCCCGTGCAAGAATCGCAGGTGCTGGGCACGAGCAGGGGCCAAGGCTCAGCCCCTCCCAGTCATGCTAGCTCCCGCCCATCCCAGAACCTGGAGGGCCCCACATTGGGGGCTGGGGAGCTGGCTGGAGCTAGGCTCTGCCCCTCCCTGGTTCTGAGACCCTCTCTGGGCCTTGGTTTCCCCATCATCCCAAGAGTGAGCCTGGGCCTGTTTTTCCAGCAAAATGAGTTCAGATCCCTATATGACCTTGGGGGCTGGCTAAACCTACTGAGGCCAAAGTGTCCTCATCTGAGAAAAGGAGGCCTACCTTGGGGTGAAAGCATGTGGGGAGCAGGGGGGAGGGGGCCTTTGGTAGTGCTCACTATGAGGGCACTTTTCATGGGTTATCATATCTCAGTAGTCTGCACAATAGTCTGAGATAGGAGTCATTACCATCCCCACTTTCCAGATGGGTAAGCTGAAGCCAGACATTTCAAGTAACAGATTTCATATCATTTCACAAAGGAGAGAAAGGAGGTCCATGGGCTCAGAGGAACCCCAGATGGCGAGGGGAGCCAGACCCAGGCCCCTGATCATTCCCAGCCCCCTACCAGAGTCAGAAGGGGAAGCTGAGGCCCTTCAGAGGGAGAGTTGGCAGCCCATCAGCCTTGGAAGCAAGGGTCTCAAACTCACTTACTTGCCCTTAGGAGCTGGGGACGGGGTACAGATTGGTGAAATAGGCCAGTTGGCGATGAGGCAACTTGAAAGACAGGACCTGGCATGAAGGGGCAAGCCTTTGCTAATAGGGGCTGTGGAGCAATGCTGGCTGTGTCCTGTTACATTTTCTAGACAGTTTTTCTAGGGACTATAGGATATTTTTGTTAAAACATCCTGTTTTTAAATGTCTGCAAGTAGATCCAAAAATTTGGGGGTATTTGTGTGTGTGCGCGTGTGGTTTTTTGTTTTTCAGGTAACAGGTGAGAGAAAATAGATCCGGGCCAAATTCAGCGCTGGGGTCGCCAGTTTGAGACCTCTACTTTCCTGGAAAAACAAAACAAGAAAACAGAAGCCCAAGCCCGGGCTGGTTCAGCGCTGGTCCCATAACCACCCACCCATGTCGGGGTGCTCACCACTGCGGGGGGTGGAGGCCGCCGTAGGGTGGCTCCACTCACTCCAGATCCCTGCCTTCTTGGAGCCGTAGATGCCAAAGGGGTTGCAACGCACTTGCACGAAGTAGACGGTGCCTGGCTTCAGGCCCGCCAGGCGGCAAGAGGTCTGATTGCTCACGTCGTCCACCACCTGGGCGGCAAGGGCAGGGTCAGAGGCCAGGGCAGGGGGCCAGGGTGGGGGCGGGGCCGGGGCGGGGCGGGGCGGGGCCGGGGTGGACACCTTCCAATCCACACTATCCTCCACGCGGTAGCGGATCTGGTACTTGGCTTGGAAGAGGAAGTCCTTGAGGGCGGGCGGGGAGACCCAGCGCACGCTCAGCTGGTCCTCCAGGCCCCCAACTCGGCTCACGTGCACATCGGGCGGGGGATCGGTGGTCACTGGCAGGCGGGGTGGAACAGGGCTTAGTCATGGGCCCCTGGGACCTGCCTGGCCCCTGTCTGGGTTCAAATCCCAGAGCATGTGGCTTAGGTGGCACCTGCTTCCGTTCTCCTCCCCCTCCCACCCCCTCGAGGCTGGTGGATTACATTAGACAATATTCAGGAAACACTCAGCGCCTAGAAGCACTCAATTAATGTTAGCTGTTATCACCATTATTATCTGTGACAGGAGAAACATAATCCTATCTTCAGGGAATTCTGTAAAAGCAGATACTGCCTGGCCGATGATATTATTATTATTATTCCCAGGAGGCCAGGGGACCATCACCACACACCTCCAGCGCCTTCCCACCTTACAAAGTCCTCAGTATGCTGGGTGCAGAGGGACAACTGAAGCTAAGAACATGCCCACCGAAGCTTCAAGACTGAAGGAAGCGAAGAGGGAAGGCTGGGGTGGGGGTGGCTCCGAGCCAGGATGGCTCTGGGATCCTTCTGGGAGCCTGTGAGAAGCAGGGAGAGCTGGCTCTCTCCCTGAGGCCTTGGTGAGGGGCCGAATGGGTTAAGACACAGGCCTGCTCAGGGCTGAGAAACACCCTAATTAGATTAAGCCCAATTCTGCTGCAGATCATCCATTTCCTGCCTCCTGCCTGCCCCCCCCTCCACCCCAGCTCCAGACTGTGGCTTCCTGGGGTGCCTCAGACCTGGACAGCCCCTCCCAGCTGGGGAGTGAGGGCCCTCTGGCACACCTGGGCTTAGGGGAGGAGGGGGGCCAGGCCAGGTGTTCTCAGCAGAGTGGAACTATTCTGGCTGATTCAGGGGGCTAGAGACTGAAGGGTACTCCCTGTCCCAACCAGCAGGATTGGACCAGAGATGCAGCCATGACTGGGCTTGGGGGGGGGGGGCAGGAATCGGGAGGTGCCTCACCCACATCCAGGATGTCCAGTGTGAGCACATCTGAGCGGGCCGAGCCCAGCCTGTTGGTGGCTTCCACCCAGATCTCGTAGGGGGTAAAGAGGGCCAGGTCCTTGGGAATGTGGCAGGAGTGGGGTCCCACCGTGTGGTACTCCTCACATGTGTTGTCCTGCCCATACCACCTGTGGGGACAGGGGGGGTGAGGACACATGAGGGTCCCTTAGGGGCCTCAGGCCTCGCTAGGGCAGAACACTGAGCTCAGAGGGCAGCCAGGCTTGGCAAATGCCTCCCAGCCAGGCTGCGTTACATGTCACCAGGGCCATTACCAACCTCAGCTTGTACTTCAGGGAGTAGTTCGTGTGGAGGAAGGTCTCCCCATGGGCCCCCGGTGTCCAGCGGCATGTCAGGTCCTTCATGTTCTTGGACCAGCAACTGATGTTGAAGGGTTTCTCTGGGGGCACTGAGGAGAGGGTGCGGGGGCTGAGGGTCTGAACTGGCTGTGGATAGGCAGAGGAGCTGCTGGTCGCCAGCCAGCCCCACCTCAGAGAGGAAGGAGGGCAGACAGGGTGGACGTTGGCATGACCCCTTGTGTGAGCTCTCTTAGGGACTGTGGGGGGGAGGGTCTCCAGGCTTTCATTCCCACCCAAAAGCCCATACCTCTCAAGTGTGCATGCCCACCATCCAGCCCTGGGCCAGAGGGCCCATGATCCATGCCCCTTTAGGGGGAGATGCTGCTCCCAAAAGCTACCCCTGAGCGTCCTGGGGGCCACTTACGGCCAACATAGAGGCAGGAGCCCGCTAGGATGCTGCCGTCTTGAGCGTGGCACACGAGGTTGTCCCCCGACTGCTGCCTGGATCCGTTGAGGTTGGCCAAGGCGAGGGCCAGGGTGGAGGCGTTGAGCATGCGGGAGAGCTCGGGGGGCAGGCGGCGCCCATTTAGGGTCCAGTAGAGGCCCTCTGCAGTAGGGCCCTGCGGGTCCCCGTGCACTGAGCACGTGGCCTGCAGGGAGGAGCCGATGAGGAGTGTGGGGTCCTGGGGACTGATCACAGCCGTGTCTGGGGTCAGAGAAGAGGGCCTATCAGGCCTGGGAGAGAGCTGCCCTAAGACCACCATGCTAGGACCTCCAGGACTCATGACAAGCCCACAAAGAACTCTTTCCTATTATTACTCCCCTTTTACAGATAAGGAAACTGGGGTTCAGTGATAACTCATTCAAGCCACGTCATCACTGACCTACTCAAGGTTCTGAGTGGTTACAAACCTCAGACAGAAATGTCCACTCCCATTCAAGTCATTCCTGCTCATATAGTTCTGGAAAACCCTACACTTTGCTTTTTTAAAAATTTTATTTTAGGCCTGAGGGTCTCACACACAGTAGGGGGGGGGGGGAATTCCCTATGAAAATCCTGCTCTTTTATAGATTTAAAAAAACAAACAAACAAGGCTCTGAGAGATTAAGCCCCTTGCCTAAAGTCACTGACTGAGAGAAGGGCATACTATTCAAACTCACAGTTTTCTGTCTCCAAAGTCCTGCTCTGTGTTGGAATGGAAGGTGGCTGGGCAAGTTGTAGACCCCCAACCACCATTCAAGGGGACTTGACTCAGTCCCTTAACTCAATCTGTCCTTTGACTCATTTTTCCTAATCTGAAAAATGGGAACAAGAACGTTCCTGGTCCCCAGGTCCATGATGATGATTAGATTCTGGGAACTGACTTCCTAAACTGGGTTCTGTGAGCTGGGGGCTGAGCACTGGGCCTCAGGGGCGAAGTGATGGATACCTCCCCTCCTGCTGGCCACTGGGGTAGCCCAGGGCTCCCTTTTATGAAAATCAGAACCTACGAGGAGATTGTTTTACCCACAGGGAAACCAAGAGCCAGAGAAGGGGGTGGGTACTTACAGTCAAGCCCCTGAAACCCCTCCCTGAGTCTCTGTCTATCTGGGAAGAAGGCATCAAAGTATCAAACACATGCAGTTGTTTGAAAGGAGTGAAAATACTGTCCTTAGGACAGCCCTGTGGGACCTGTAAGCCAGGCTGACCTGGGTTCGAATGCCCTCAGCTCACTGTGGAAATTCGGTCCAGGCACTTTACATCTCCGAGTCTCTGGGATGGAGCCTCTCTCTCCACCAAGAGCCTTTAGTTGTGAGGACTCATTCACTCACTTGTTCAGTCCTTCCTTTATTGGTCAGTGTGCCAGGAGCTGGGGGCACCATGGTGACCAAGATACCCAAGACTCCTGCCCTTATGGGCCTTGAATCCAAGAGAGCAGCAGGAAAAATAGAAAACACAAATAAATACCTAAGAGAATAAATAGGGAGGAAGTAAAGCACCAGTCATTAGTGCAGCTCAATGGCCCAGGAGGCCTGTCTAGGGAGGTGGCATGTGAGCTGAGACCTGAATAAAGTGAAAGAAGTAGCCATGCAAATATGTAGGAGAGCGTATCCAGGCAGTGGGAGCAGCAAGTACAAAAGTCCTGGGGCAAAAATAGTAGGAAATGAGGTCTGGGAGGTCAGCGGGGGACTGACTGGCAGGGCGTATTCCTGGGTTCTGAACCGGGGGAGTGATTAACATTTTTAAAAGATCCTCAGGCAACTGCAAGAAGGGACTGCAGGGGGAGCAGAGGGACAGAGGGGCAGAGGGGAGAGCAGCCCAGCTTCCTTGAGATGGCAGCCAAGGACAGGATGATCCTGGCCCCCTGGGATGCCCCCTCCCCCCCCCCAAAGCCAGCGGCTGCCTTGTGTTGGCCTTCGCGGCCCCAGATGGGAGAGGTGGGGTGGACACGGTTCCAGGGGCCAGCCCTGACAATTTTCTGGGGCAAACTTGGCTTGAGGGCCATGTCTTGCTTGAGCCTAGAATCGCAGTTGCGTTTGAGGCTTGGCCCAGGGCTCTCCGGAGGTCTCAGCATCCGTGCGAAGGAGCCGGCTGAGCGGGCCAGAGCCGAGGAGGCGGGGTTGGGGGGGGGCGTGCAGGGGGCCGCCCGCCCCGGAGGTCCCAGGCAGCCAGCCGCTAGCTAATTCGGAATTCCTCCGGCATGAACTCGGGCGTGCCAGCATCTCTGCCCCGGCCCACCCACCACTTCCTGCCTGCCCCCACCCCCAGCAGGGTGGGAGGCAGGGGCAGGCCAGGCCTGCCCAGACCCAGACCCACTCCCAGTCCTCAGGGGGATGGGTCACATCTCTCCTGCACCCGCCCCCCATAGTCACAGCCTGGTCAGGAAAGGGCTTTCTGGGGGGTCCTGGCCAGGGGGCATTGCCCCTCTGCCACACCCGCCTGGCCTGAACTAGTGTTGCCCGCCTGCCAGCAGCTGCAGCTGCCCTCCAAGGGCTGGGCGGGGGACGGGGCGAGAGGGCAAGGCCAGGCGGGCCTGGACAGGCCAACCCCCCCACCCCCACCCCAGCTCCAGTAGGAAAGGTCAGAGGGAGGCCTTCTCCTCCTGGGAGGTGGGTGCCAATTCCAGCTGGAGCACCTGGGCAATTGTTTTTCCCTCTCCAGTTCTCAGTTTCCTCTTCCATAAAATGGGAGGGAAATATATTCTACCTGCTGGGGAGATTAATGAGATGAGATCAAGAGGTCCAAAGTGCCTAGGAACTATTAGGATTAAAGCCCCTCCCCACTCTGGGGTCCAGGCTGGCTCCGCACTCCCCACACAATGGGCCACGGCACTCAGGACCGGGCTGTACTCATTCCGCAGGACCGGGATGCACACATTCCGGGAGGAATAGCCCACTGAGGTTGGGGGGCCCTTGGCCTGATTTGGGGGCCTCCTAGAAAGCTCCCCAAAGCAGATCCCTGGGCTAGTCTTTTGGACAGCCTTCCCACCCTACATCCCTGTCTCCATGCCATTCCTGCAGAGCTGAGGCCTTTAAAAGTTTTTTCCTTCCCCACTTCCCAATCTGGAGCCACTGCTGTTATTAAAAAGAAACACCATGTGTTTTAAAAGGGAAAAGTGTGAGATTCTCTGCAAGCAATACAGGAGGGTGGCCTCCATCCTGGGGTCCCTACAGGGGTCCCCATCTCCCACCCCACTGGTACCTGCTGACACTTTACAACCCACCCGCCTGCTGGTCTGGTCAGGTGCTGAGACACACCGTAAGTAGAAACATATTGCCAAGGTGTGAGAATCTTTTATTTAATTTCTTCCCCTTAAAGAAAAAAACTCACGCACAACACGCCCCCGCCTCCCCCCACCCCCAACCACTTTCCCTGCTGCTCTACAGGCTGGGAAACAAAGCCTGCCACAAACACTGGCACTCAGGGCCTCGGGCACCTGGGGAGGGCCTGGGGCAGCCCCTCACCTGCCCAGGCAATCTGGACTGCCGGGTTTTCAGCAAATTCCCCCTAGAGGGTGCCCAGACCCTGCCCTCTCTGGAGGAGCACCGCAGTGAGCCTGCAGATAGCTCTTTGCAGTGTGGGGCGACCTGGGCAGCAGTGTGTGTCCACCTGGGGCAACCTATGTGTCTGCATGGGTGTGTGGAGTGACTATGAGTGTCCAGGGCAGCTGCGCCTGTGTATGTGTTCCTGTGTTATATCCCTTCAGGAATAAGTGTGTGACCATGAAAGTGTGTGTGCCAGGGATGGAATGTGTGTGCGCCCGATGGTGTGCGAATGTGCATCTGGGATGCAGTGTGTGCGACTGAGGGCGAGGGTGATGGGCCACAAGCCAGTGTGTCTTTGTGTGTCTCTGGGTGTGTCCTAGAATGGGTCTGGATATAGAGACTGTGTCCTGGAGGGGGTATGCATGTTGTGGCGGAGAGAGTGCGGCAGGCCAAGAGCTCCCGTCGGGGGCGGGGGTCTTGGCCTGCCAGGCTGTGGGTTTGCGGGGAGGGAGAGGGGGGCCCAACCAAGGCTGGGCCGCGGTGCCCGGACTCATTGGCTCCGATTCCTCTCCCTCTCACCCCACTGGCTCACAAAGATTTCTCTCGCTGGAGGCTACCAGCCGGGCGCAGCCAAGCCGGGAACGGTTCCGAGTGGACTCGGTGGGTGAAACTCCGTGGACCCCCGCGAGCAATGTCCCGCTGGGGGAGGGCGGCGGCGCCGGCCCGCGGAGAGGCGCGTCCCCGGGGACCCCGGGCCGCGCGCCAGGCGGCCAGAGCCGCCCCCTCCCGCCCCGCCTTCCTCGCGGGGCTCATCCCTCCACCGGGGGCGGGAGGGGGGGGTGCTCGGGGCCGGCACCCAGCGCATTTTCCGCGTGCGCCCCCGCCCAGGATCCGTGCCCCGCGGTCCGCGGCTCAGAGTCTGCGGACGCTGTTGCGTGCGCCCGCCGAGTCCCAGCATGCAGAGGGTCCCAGTACGCGGGCCCCCCAAACTCCGGGGGGCCGGGCCGGGCGTCTGGGGCCGGGCCGGACGTCCTCGGCTCCGGCGGCCCAGGTAAGGCCTCGGGCGCGAAACCTGGACCCTCGGGCCAGTGGACTGCTGCGCTGTGCGCCCCGCAGGTGAGGGCGCCCCGAGGGCCGTGCCGGGGGCGCCTTCCTTTGTTCCCGGGCCGTCCAGGTGGCGCCTGCGCTCCCTTCCCTTCCGCCCCCCTGCGGCTGCCCCCAGGGCGCACACTCTCCACCCAGGGGGTAATGGGGGAGCCGGGCGCTGGATACTCACGGGCTCCTGATCCGTCTCGCGGAGCCCCGAGGACGCAGAGCAGCAGTAGGGGCAGCAGCGGCGGCGGCCGCCGCGCGGATTGGGCGGCGGGGCCCAGGCGGCCGGCGGGCATGGGGCCGGCGCTGCCGGGGGGCGCGCGGCGGGCAGAGGCGGAGCGGGGCGCGGGAGGGCGAGGACTGGGCAGCCCGCACGTCTCTGGGCGCGGGCGCGGAGGCCAGAGCAAGTCTGAGCAGCCGAATTGACAAGGCGCTAATGCGCCGCTGGCCCCGCCCGGCCCCGCCCCCGGCCCGGAGTGGGGGGGAGTGGCGGCCCCGCACCGGCTTCTCCGCCGCCCGCCTGCCCGCGGGCACCGCGCGCCCCACCCGTCCGGCCTCCGCCCTGCCGCACACCGCGCGCTCTCTGTCCCGCGGCCCAGAACCCCCTCCCACCCAACCCCAACCGGCCTGGGACCTTCCATTCCAACCCAGCCAGTTCTAGGTTCCCCACCCCACCCCCAGTGTGGGACCTGGCGCCCCCACTCCGTTTCCATATTCCCGCACACTTCTCTGCACCCTGCTCTCGGCCCCGTGCCCCTTCAGTGTCCCCTGTGGCCCTCAGCCCTGGCCGCTCCTGCCCTTGCAATCGTCTGTTTCAGCCTGCACCACAGCTTTGGTCCCGTCACCCCACTGAGTGGTCCCTGAGCTCCGCCTGCTTCCACCGCCAGTCCCCCTCCCTCCCCAGGGGCCTGAAAGCCGCTCCCTAGTCGCCCCCACGCCACTGGCGGGGTGCGGGTTCTATCAGTCTTGTCCCAGCGGCCCCCCTCTCACTGCATCCTGCCTCTCCTCCGTCCTCACGGGCAACCTCCGGCCCAGGCTTTGCTGGAGAGAAAACGCAGAAAAAGGAAGCACGGAGTCCCTGGCACTCATTCTGGCTCTGTAGTCCCCTCTCGAGCGGGATGGGGCAGAGGTTCCTCGGGGTTTGGGGGCCTCAGGAGGGGGCTCCTGCGTGGGCAGACAGGGGAAAGGGGCCCCTGTGGGCGCGGGGACGCGGCCCTGTGCGGGTCCTGCCCGCTGGCAGAAACGATGCCCAGGAGGAGAGCGGTAAGGAGGCCCCCCATGCTCACTGACACCCCCCCACGGAAAAATCCGCTCAGCGGCCCCGCGGGTGGGGTGCGCCACGCAGTGAGTAATCGCTCCGGCGGCCGCCGCCCGCTGACTCCAGGTAACGCAGGCTGCCGGGAGCGATGCGAGTCTGTCTTACTATTTTTGCGCAGGAATCCTCTGTGTTATTATTTTTGGCTATTGCTTGGGTTTCGGGACCCCCTTCCAGCCCGGACGCCTCATCCCCCTCCTCTCCGTCCCTGGCCGATCAGTACGCCCAGGATAAAAGGGTTCCTGAACTCAAGGCCAGAAATGAGAGTTCCTGCCGGGCCGCGATTTGGGTCGAAGCCCCGCCCCCGGCCGCTTGTCCTGAGTGGGGGGGGGTCTCTAACTCTCCTTTCACGGGGTTCCCTGAGGCCTGGACCTTCCCGCATGTCCCTAACCAGTTAATGGGGTAAAAGTGTCTGAAAGGGGCTCAGGAATCTCCACCTTGTTTGCTCAAGGCTGTCCTCCACCCCTGCTACTTGGGTCTCCAATTTAGAACCTAGACTGTCAGATAATAGAATTGGGGTTGGAGTCCTGGGGGCTCTACGCAACTGCCCCCCAGTCTGGACTTTAGATGGGTTTGGTCTTTTACTGGAACCACCCAGGCCTCTGCCTCAGTTTCCCCCATGGCACAGTGGGTGACTCCTAGGCTGTCTAAGGGCTTCTGTGGAAAGATGCAGTGCCGCAAGGGCCCCACAATCTAAGTGCTTAGCGTAGCACTGAGCACTGAGGACATGTGATTTTAGAGCAGAGGTGGTCCCCAGGCCTCAGTTTGTCTCCTCTGAAAAATGGGGCTGTAATCCCACCTGCCACTGGATGGTCCAGAGGGTGAAGTGGAGGTGGCAGTTCTTGTATGGAATTGTGTTCAGGATATGTGCCACCCCTACCCCCCCCCCCTTCAAAGTTTGACTCCCTCTTTGGAACACTTCAGGCTTCTGGAGGAAAATCTTGATATTTTCCCCCAAACTCTAGTCCTCCCCAAGTCATCCCTGGGTCTTAGGAAAAAGCTCCCCCATCCACCCAGGTGCTCAGGCCAGAGACCTGGAGGCGTGCGTGACAACTCTCTCCTTTGTGCATCCCCCACGTCCCATCCATCAACAAATCCTGTTGGCTCTGATTCCAAAATACATCCCCATCCTGAGATTCTGACCCCCTTCTTCCCACCACATTTGGGTCTGCGCCCCACCATCTCCCTCTGGGGTGTCGCTGGCTTCCTCTGGGGTGATCTTGACCCCATACCTTCCCCATAATCTTCTGTCCCCATCTGCATTGCAGGCAGAGGGAGGGAACTTCTAAAAGAAGTGAAGCAGGTCTCCTCTGCCCTGCTACATTCCTTCCCTCCCCTCCCTTCCTCTTCTCCAGCTTCCTTTTCCCCTTCCTCTCCCTCACTACGCTCCAGCCACTGCAGCCCCATTTCCCCAAACACATCAGGCAGGGTATTTGTACGTTTGCTGTTCCCTCTGCAGGAGTGCAATTCCCCCAAATCTTCCCCCAGTTAGTGCTTTCTCTTCCACCAGGTCACAGGTCAAGCGTTGTCTTCTCAGAAAGACCTCCCACCCTTCCCAAGCACTGTCTGTCCCTTTCCCCTTTTTCAACAGTCTTTGTAACACAGCTCTTCAAACATCAGCTTTCTCTGGTGACTTATTTCCTTTAGACTGTGAGCAGCTTGAGAGCCATTAGGAACCCTCATGTTGGGTCCAGGACAGGAGAAGAGCTCAGTGAACATTTGCAAAATAAAAAGATAGAGAATTCTCAGTCCCTCCAAGCAGCAAGAAAACTCAGTCCCAGTGTATCATGTTGCCTAGGGTCCTAGCCAGGCCTATGCCCCTGAAGTGCTGTGTGACCCAAGCCAGTAGCCACCCCTCTCTGGTCCTTACCGATAGAAGGGTATGGATTCTTTGGATTTCCCAATCCTGTCCAACCCTGTCCTGAAGTGTGCCCTATGCCCTCTGGGTAACCTTGACCCCATACCTTTGACTTTAAGGAAAGATTTGACCTCTGGGTGCACCCTTCCTTAACCTTGGTGTCCCTGTGACTTAACCCCTTCTTCCCCAGTTGCAGCACCTCTTTGTTCAGGGAGAGGAACCAGCATTGATGGAACTTCTGGCAAATATTGACCCAAGTCCTTGAAGGTGGCTGGGAATGTACTGAGGGGGCAGATGAAGGGAGGGCCCCACATGGGCTAGGGGAGGGGCTCCTCCCTAGTCTTTCAGTCTCTGCACCTAAGGATTAGGTTGGGGGAGACCCTCCAGCCCCAGCTCCCTGCATCATGCCAGGGCTCTGAGGCGCCACTGGGGGGAGGCCATGGTTACAGCACCTTTAGGGTCCCATAGAGACCCAGAGCCAGTAGGAATGAGGAGGGCACAGAGCTGTCTCTCCCTTGAGACACCATCCCCACCCCCATCCCCTGCTTAGATTAGCTGCCTCTTGGTTCAGGCCAGTGTTCCCAGGAAGTGGCGACAGTGAGGTTCTGGACTTGGACTTGGGGTGGGGGTGGGCGTCAGGGGGAGCCGCAGAATAAGGTTCAGGACCTGTGTGCATAAGACCGAGGTGCTTTATCATTTCCACCCAGGAGGCTGAGGCTGGGGAACTGGGATGCCTGGGTTACAGGCACTGGAGGTGGGAGTCCAGGTCAGGGCCAGTGCACTGAGCGTGAGCTCCCTGCCGGTCTTGCTCTCTGGAGAACTTCGGACGTCTGGGGTCCAGGAGGCTGACAGTTGGGGGGTGACATTGTGCCCCTTTCCCCTGCCTCCCCACTGTCAGCAATCGCTGGCGCCAAGAGGCCATGCCTTCTCCCCGCCTGTACCCAACTTGGGGGTGGGGGTCAGCGGGGTCGTGGTGAGGGCGGCAAGGGACAAAGGGCGCTTGTCCGATGCCCGCTCTGACCGCAGCTGCTGCTTCCCGGACGCCGGGCTCTGCTGATTCACACCCAGGCCGGTCGCAGCGCGCCCCCCCTCCCGCCTGCAGCCCCCACCGGGCCGCCCCAGGGGGTAGGAAGTGGGAGGGGGGGCGAGGGGCGGCGCCGAGTCAACTTTCCCTCTTAAGCCCCGAAGGAATGTCGGCGGATTTCCTGAAATCCGACCCTGGCCGCCCGCCGGCCCTCCCGCCCCTCACCTGGACCTGCTCCCTCGGGAACGACAGGAGGGGCGAGTGGGCTCACCTGGGGGGCCGGGGTCAATTCCTCCTTCCGCTTCGGCCCCCAGCAGCCTCCCGGAGCAGAAAAGAGGGGCGGCGGCCATCTAACCTTTCCACTCCTCTCGGGAGACCAAGGTCAGCGGTCCAACCCCTCCTGCCTCAGTTTCCCCCTCCGCAGGACTCGGCTGTACTTACTTCTTTTTCCGCTCTAAGAGCGACGCCTAGTATCCCCGACGCGCGTCCTCCAGTCTTGCCGTCTTTTGCTTCTCTAACTTGGACCGACACCCTTGGCCACCCTGAGCCTCAGTTTCCTCATCTGCAAGTTGGGAAATGCTGCTGGTACTTCCTTACAGATTTATTGCAGGAAACTGCCTGGGAAAGGTTGTGTTTGCGATAAATGCAGGACGGTAATTGCGGAGGGCGTGAGCGCTCGGGGCTCTGGAGCTGACATGTGTGGGCTTGCATCCTAACTCCGCCGCAGGGGCCTGGGGCCTGGGTGTCCCACCGGGGAAGTGGGACGTTGCCCGTGGCGCGGGGCTGGCGCGCGGTAGGTTGGACGCGGGTTTCCCCACCCTCGCAAACCGCAGCCGCAGGCCCTCGCCGCAGGGTCGCCGCGGCCTAGCCGGGAGCGGGGGAGGGGCGCGCCAGGATCCAGATGTTCGGGGTTCACCAAGCACAGCCGCGCCTGATTAAGCCACGTGGGGGCCGGCCGAGGCCGCGGACATGAAAGCGGGGCGGCCGGCCGGGGAGAAAGCGTGCGCCATTCCAACTCCCCCCCCCCCCCCCCCAACGAACCTCTGTTCCTTCCTCCTGGGCCGGAACCTGAGGCGCCCTTTGACCCATCGACCCCGCGGGGCTGTCGCCCCGTCTGCGGGGGCGGAGCGTAGAAGAGGCGCGGGAGGCCTCCAGGCCTTGGCAGGCACCTGTGAGGGACACACTGGGGAGCAGGGGTCACCTTTACAGGAGACCCCGAGTTAGAGGGGTACCCCCACTCCCATGCCTGGCAGAGAGGAAGCTAGGGTGACCTAACGCTAGGTTCACGGGGCTACCATTCCTCACCTGGGGAGTACGGCTTTTATGGAAACCAGAAGTGTCCGTTTGTCCCAAGTTTTCCCAAGACCATTATGAATTTTAACAGCACTCCCCACTTCCCTATCAGCACCTCTCTGCCCACCCCACTCAGTTCGGGCCGAGAGGCCCTCAGTCCGGGGGAACAGGGGCCCGATCCCCCAGATCTGCGGGTTAGGGCTGGGCCAGAAGAAGATGAGGACCCGCAGCTCGGGGACACGCAGAGCTGCCAGCATTGAGTATTAAGAGGGCTTTCCAAAGGAGGCACACTGCTCCCAAGTTACCGCCCCCCTGACTTGGGTATCAAAGGAGATAATGCCGGGGACCTTCCCAAAGCCTTGGCTGACCAGCTTGCAACGCTCCCGACGCTTCATTTCCATTCTCTAGGGTCAGGCTTTAGCCCCACCTCCCTCTTATCCTAACAAGCCCCTCCCTGCGTCAGGTTCCTCGCAGTTCCTCCTGCCTCGGTTGCCTGTTTTGGCCAGCTCAAACGCAGCCTCTTCCGGGAGGCCCTCCCTGATATCCTGGCAAATAGACTCCTGTATTTCATCACCCTGTCTGTTTCCTTTGGGTTTCTAGCTCAGGCTGAGATCCTCTCTCCAGTGGATACGCGAGAGACCAGATGACAGGGGCCGCGATCCACCTGCCCGCATCCCGGAGTTGCAGCAGCGCCGTGGCCCCGCCCGTTCTCCGCATCCTCCGCCCCCCCCTTCCCAGACTGCCTCACTCGGGTGACGTCAGCGACTGGGACCCCGCAGCCGCCGCAACCTCCGCGCCTGCGGGAGTCGGCATCCTGCACCCCTAGAGCCTGGCGCGACCATGGCTCCGGTGGCGCAGCTGCCACTCCTGCTGCTGTTGCTGCAGCTTCCGCTCGCCACGCCCGCGCCGCTCGCCCCGCACGCCCCGCACGCCCGCGACCCCTTCGCCCCGCAGCTCGGGGACACGCAGAGCTGCCAGCAGCGGTGCCGCGCTCGCTACCCTCGTCTGCAGCCCTCGCAGGTGACGCGCATGCGGCGCCCGCCGGAGGACCCGCGGTCTCCTGACGCAGGAGCGGTTGGGGATGCGGGTCTCTCGGTTGGGAGCAGGAGATGGGTTCCTAGGAGGGTTAAGCGGTCAGAAATGGGGGTTGTCTCTCCCGCGGGGATAGGCCCCTCTGGTGGGGGAAGGGCTGGGTCTCCTGAATGGGAGCAAGCGCAGCACCCGATCGCGTCCCCCCCCCCCCCGCAAGGGATGGGGATGTTCCTGCCTTGGGGGATGGGCTGGGGGGGGTGTCCTTGGATGGGGGTGAGTATTGAGATCCGATCTCTCAGATGAATGCGGGGTTGCGGGTGGGGATGGGGGAGTCCCTTCAAGCGGGGGAGGGGGAGGGCGAGGACTGAGGAGGATCCTAATGCCACCCGACGGGCTCTGGTTACACTGCTGCGCAAGGACCTGGGGCGCCCAACCTGCACCTCCCTCAGGCCAGACAGGCTCCTCCTCCTCGCCCACCCAGGCAGCTTTCATATGCTCCTCCCTCACCCGCACACAGCCACCAGCCCCCACTTGTACCTCTCTCCCCCTCCCCTCCCCCCGCAAAGCTGGATCCCGATTTTCCCAGGTCTGGAGGGTGACAGAGCCTTTTCTGAGCACCCTCTCCCCTTTCTCAGGATGGAGAATCCTCCTCAATCTCCGCTCTCCTCCCTGGAGCCTTTAGGGGCCCATTTCCCTCCACGTTCCCTAGTTTTCTAACCTTTCCCAGAAACCAGTGTCCTCCGTTGTCCATCTTCCTCCTGGAGCCCCGTTTCCTTTTTGTGCTCCTCAGAGCTAAGAGCCCCCACTAGTATTTTCAGCCTCATCCTAATCTCCCTAGATTTGAGGAAGGAGAACCAAATCTTACACCTCCTCCTCTGAGTGCTTCCAGTGCCCACCTCCTCCTGTTTCTCCCTCTGGCCTGAGCCCTGTGTTCCCCTTCCCAGAAGCTGGACCAGGAGAACCCCTCCAAGCCCCAGAATGAATATGACAGGGCCGTCTCCATCAGTGCTTGTGAGCGAGGCTGCCGCCTCTTCTCCATCTGCCGGTTTGTGGCCAGGAGCTCCAAACCCAATGCCACTCAAGCTGAGTGCGAAGCAGGTGAGGGCTGGCTGGGTGGGCCAGGGTGGGGAGAGACGGCCTGGGAAGATTGCTCCCAGTCACCCCCTCCTGCTCCTGCAGCCTGTGTGGAGGCCTACGTGAAGGAGATGGAGCAGCAGGCCTGTATCGCGGGCTGCTGGAGCCAGAACCCTGAGCTGGAGCCTGAGCCGGAGACCATGCAGAAGGTGGGCACCCTCCCACCTGCCACCCTGTACTTATACCCCTTCTTTCTTCCAAAATCCACACTCATGACCAGAGCCTCCCAGGCTCTCTGATCCATTCTGGGCCTACTGGGTATCCTCGATCAAGCATATCATGTCTCAAGTCTCAGTTGTCATCTCTGTCCCCCCTCACCACCACCACCCCCCCCCCCCATTGCAAGAAGTAAATAATAGAAAATAGCCACCATTTATCAAGCACTTACCTTGGTCCAGGTCTGGCCTCAGCCTGTCCCAAATTCTTCATGCTGCCTGGAGGTACCAGGGACAATGTCATGCCCAAGGAGTCCAAGGTCGCACCGAGCTGTGCAGAGGTGGCATCTAAAGCCAGTGCTACCAGGGCTAATAATTATTCCCTCAACTAGGTCGTCTTCCGTGCCACCAGAGCTCACTTTATCGAGCACCCGCTGCATGCCAGGTGTTGATCTAAGCACTTTTCTCGTGGTGAACAGGTGGCCACTGTCATCTGGGGCGGGGGGGGGCGCTCAGAACTGAGGTTCAGGGAGAAGCAACCTTGCAAGCACACACACACACAGTGCCCTCCCTTCCTCACCACCCTGGGGAGAAATAATAACTGCTCACTTATTAACAACTGCTCCCTCATAGTCATGAATGGAACTAGGCACTGCAGCATCAGAGGAAACCGAGGCACAGCAAACACTCATTATAGCCAGAGACCCATGGGCTGGGATTTCACAGAAAGCCCTTCTTCCCCCCTTTTCCTCCACCCCCTCCAGCCTTTCACTGTTCATAAAAGACAGACCACTATCATTCCTTCCTATTCTCCTGATGCCACCAAGAGAAGAATAATGATGGTGGCAAAATTTTTAATAATAGCGGCTATTATATATTAGGCACTAGTGCTGTGCCTTTGTCTAGTTAAAATCTTGCAGCGACCACCTGAGGGAAGAGAATCATTCCCATTCTCCGGCTCAGAGAGAGCAATCTATTTCCCCCAGGGCACTCAGCCAATGAAATGCAGCAGAGATCTGTGTTTCCCCGATGAAGCCCTGTTGCCCCAAACCATTTAGTGAATTCCAGTCACAGTGGACTCGCCCAGCTCCCTTCCCGTTGGTCAGTGCCCTGCCTTAGTCACATTCTGTGCCTTCTCGGCAGAAAAAGGTCCTGGAAGCTCCGAGCAGGGCTCTTTCGCTCCTGGACTTGTTTTCCACCCTCTGCAATGACCTTGTCAACTCAGCCCAGGGCTTCGTCTCCTCCACCTGGACATACTACCTGCAGACTGACAATGGGAAGGTGGTGGTGTTCCAGGTGAGGAGCCTGGCAGGGGCCACACCTGATCAGGGTAAGAAGGTGGGATACAATCATTCTTGGTCATGAGACACAAAGTCTACAGCTGATGCTTCAGGCACAGCTGGATCCAGGAGTTCAGTGTCTCACTTTACCACTTGATTCTACTTTCCTTTGTGGTGGCTTTATTCCCAGGCAAGCAGTTTACTCCTGATAGCAGGATGGATACTTAAGGCTCTAAATTACAACTTCTCTGGAGTTTTAATTAAGCAGGGTTTTACACTGATTGACCCCACCTCTCAGCCAAACCCCGCGATTCACTTGTCTTGGCCTGGATTATGTTCTTCAGGAGCTGGAGGCTGGGTTCAAGACAGATTGAGGGGCTCACAGTAGCAGGGTACAACATCCCTGACATCACAGCCCCACAGAAGACTGTCCTTCCTACACCCAGTGGGACTAGGTGCCACCTGGGCGTGGGGCACGTGGGGCACAAGAAGGTGCTTCCTGAGGTGGTGCCTTTGGAAAGACCTTCTCTGTGCTGTCTTATTCTTGGTCCAGACCCAGCCCATGGTAGAGAACCTAGGGCGTGAGGGGGCCCGTCTGCAGCGAGTGGAGGTGACCTGGAGAGGATCTCATCCTGAGGCCTTGGAGGTACACGTAGGTAAGGTCTGAGCCGAGGCCAGTGTTCCTTCCACGGGTAGCTCCACTGCCACAAGGAGTCCTCCTGGCAAATGAACCCTCTACGACTGGGATTTCTGTCTCAACTCCTGGGGTTCCATGGTCTGCTTAGCAGGGTCCCATAATCCATCTCCCAGGGTTTCCTGGTCTGTTTCCTAGGGTTTCCTGGTCCCTCTCCCAGGGTTTCCTGGTCCCTCTCCCAGGGTTTCCTGGTCCCTCTCCCAGGGTTTCCTGGTCCCTCTCCCAGGGTTTCATGGTCCCTCTCCCAGGGTTTCCTGGTCTGTTTCCTAGGGTTTCATGGTCCCTCTCCCAGGGTTTCCTGGTCTGTTTCCTAGGGTTTCATGGTCCCTCTCCCAGGGTTTCCTGGTCTGTTTCCCAGGGTTTCCTGGTCCCTCTCCCAGGGTTTCCTGGTCCCTCTCCCAGGGTTTCCTGGTCTGTTTCCCAGGGTTTCCTGGTCCCTCTCCCAGGGTTTCCTGGTCCCTCTCCCAGGGTTTCATGGTCCCTCTCCCAGGGTTTCCTGGTCCCTCTCCCAGGGTTTCATGGTCCCTCTCCCAGGGTTTCATGGTCCCTCTCCCAGGGTTTCATGGTCCCTCTCCCAGGGTTTCATGGTCCCTCTCCCAGGGTTCTGATCTGTTCCAGGATTCCATGGCCTCCAGGTCCTGACCTCCTTTCTCCTCTCAGTGGCTGTTGTGGCCTCTAAGGGAAGGCCTGGCCGCCACTGAGGAGCAACCTGTCTCTCAGACCCTTTAGGCCCCTTGGACAAGGTAAGGAAGGCCAAGATCCGAGTCAGGACCAGCAGCAAGGTCAAGGTGGAGCCTGATGAGCTGCAGGACAATGACTTCCTCAGCTGCATGTCCCGGTGGGTGGCAGGGCCCTGGGGTGGGATTGGGGCAGGAGGGGAGGGTTCCCGAGCCCCGCCGGGGTCACTGAGTGTACCCGCCGTGTTGCGCAGGCGCTCCGGGCTTCCTCGCTGGGTCCTGGCCTGCTGCCTCTTCCTCTCGGTGCTGGTGATGCTGTGGCTCAGTTGTTCCACTCTGGTGACTGCTCCTGGCCAGCACCTCAAGTTCCAGGTGGGCGGGGCCAGCGGGTGGGCCTGGAGGAGGGATAGGGGAGAGGTGCTCCATAGTTCGGGGTGGGGCTACCCTCTCTCCATGGAGGCAGGACCCTTTGACTTGCTGTGTGATGTGGGGCAAGTTTCTTCTCTCCCTTGTTAAGTGGAGGTTAGAACGCCCCCCCCCCCCCGTCCTTAGTCAGAGTGACCTGAGATCGGGGCGGGAAGGAGCCTTGCAGGGTGGGGCTCCTTAGCCTGCCCTCCCTCCTCTTCCCTTACAGCCCCTGACCCTGGAACAACACAAGGGCTACATGGTAGAGCCAGACTGGCCTCTGTATCCTCCCCCGTCGCACGCCTATGGGGACAGCCCCCCACCCTACAAGCTGAAGCTGGACCCGACCAAGCTGTAGGCCACCCTTGAACCACGTGCAGCCAGGGGCAGGGGAAGCTCCATCCTCACTGCCCTGCGCCAGGGGTCCAGGCCAGCGTGGGACCATCCTTGGGCTCCTGCACCCCCAAATCCTCTCTCCCTGGTCCCATCCCTCGCCCCTCTGGATCCTGGGGTTGCCATGCTGCCACTTGGGGGTGGGGGTCTGGCGTTTGTTCCTCCCTGGGCCTCCTTTCCCTGGTGCCTGCTACTTTTTGGTTTCTATTGTGTAGCTTCATGAGTATCGAACCCACGTTCTGTGTCGCCTCCCTCTTTCCTCCTCTCTCCCCTGGAGAGGGTGCATTTCTGAAGCCTCAGAGGAACCAATCGTCTTGTGCTAGGGCTCCCCGCTTTCCCCCCACCTCACCTCTGGAGATCCAGCCCCATGGGAGGAGGCCCTCTCAGGAGGAGCTGTGGACAGCTGCCTGCTGGGAGGGTGGGTGACTAAGGCTGGAGTTGCAGCATGGGGATGAGGAGGAATAAACCATGTACATAAACGATGTCTTGGCCCTGACTGGTTTGGCTCAATGGATAGAGTGTCGGCCTGCGGACTGAAAGGTCCCAGGTTCGATTCTGGTCAAGGGCATGTACCTTGGTTGCGGGCACATCCCCAGTAGGGAGTGTGCAGGAGGCAGCTGAGTCGATGTTTCTAACTCTCTATCCCTCTCCCTTCCTCTCTGTAAGAAACCAATAAAATATATTAAAAAACAACAACAGTGTCTTGAACAAAGCTTGCTTCTGTTTGTCTTGGAAGAGTGGCCTGAGCATGGCCGTGACCTCTGCCCATCAGGCCCTTTCTGAGATGGGGGAGGCCCGGGGAACTCCCTGTGGCTCCTGTGCCCCTAGACTAGAGGTTGATTCCCTTGGGCTCTCTGCCTTCTGCTAGAGTCAGCCATGGTGATGGGAGGGAGAGGGGGATGACAGGACCAACAGGAGATGGGAAGAAGGAGGAGAAGTTGGTGTTTCTTTGCACATGTCCCTCCCTTCACCCACCTCCATCAAGTGAGCCTTCAGCCTGGGCGTGGTAACAGCTCCCCTCGGCTGCTTGTGTCAGTTACCCAACCTTGCCCACACCTTTGCAAAGAACCCCTTCGTTACAGCACTCCTGGATCTCCCATTCTCAGTGTCTCCTGCTGCTGCTAGGACCCTGCCTGATACCGTGAGCATCAGGATTCAACATAGAGGCAATTTAGACCCCCAGGTGTCGTTCTGGGCCCGATTTGTGGTTTCAGGGCCGCCCCTGGGAACGTTGCCAGGAAATGAGACCTGGACAGAGATAAGAAGTGGAAGCAGGCCAGCCCTGCCCGGTAGAACTTTCTGTGATGACAGAAACGTCCCGCCTGCACCACCCCCAGCCACATGGTGTTACAGAGCCCTTGCAGTATAAGCTAGGTGGCTGAAGAACAGTATTTTCATTTTCTTCAGTTTGAGTTGATATATACTTAAGGTTTTTCCTCTATTTTTTTTGTGGTGATAAAATATATAACTCACATAGAATTTTAACCAGTATTGAAGCGTACAAATCAGTGGGATTAGACTCATCCACAGTGCTGTGCAAACATCCCTACTGTCAATTGAAATGGCTACCAGAACTGCTTAGCCCAGCTGGGAGGGCCCCTAGTGGTCCTTTCTCCTACATCTCCACCCTGTCTTCTTCATCCCAATGGCTCCAGACACCTGGTGGCCCCTGATTCTTACCTATCCTCACTCCACCTTATCCCATCAGCAGGACCTGTCCCCTTGGCTTCCAGCCCACATGCTTTTCTATCACCATGGAAACCACCTGAGGTCCAAGCTACCACCTCTGCTCTCAGCTCCTGCTTCCCCTCCAGCCACCTTCCAGCTCCATTCAGCAGCTGGGGAGCTGTCAGTATTATACAAATCCAAACCCAGACATCACCTCTTTTCTGGGTTTACTGCTGCCATGAGGAGCCCAAACATGTACCAGCATGACCCTCCCTACCCCCCGCCCCAATCTGGCTCATTAACATTAACCATTTCTGGCCCTGGCCTGGTAGCTCAGTTAGTTAGAGTGTTGTCCCGATAACGCCAAGGTTGCAGGTTCTATCTCCCATCAGGGCACAGACAAGAAGCAGCCAATGAATGAATAAATAAGTGGAATAACAAATGGATGTCTTCCTCCCTCCCTCCCTCCTCCTCCATCTCCTCCTCCACCTCCTTCTTCCTCTTCTTTCTTCTCCTCCTTCTTCTTCTCTCTCAAATCAATAAATAAATTAAAAAAAACACATTAACTACTTCTACAGAGACTGCCTGCCTCTCACTCACTACGCTCCAGCCTACTATGTTCCTTCCAACCCCAAGGCCTTTGCACATGCATTTCCTTCTTCCAGGAACACCTGGCTCTGCCCAAATTCTTAACCAAATATGCTCCTCAGCAGAAGACATCCCAGTCGTCCCAGACTGGGCAGCATTCATTCCCTGTTATACCCATGCTTAGCTCCCTGTCAATCTCCCAGTGCTTCACATAGTAATTACTAAACAATTATAATTGTTAAATAGTAATTACTTCAACGTTGGTACAACATAATTTTATAAGCTCCATGAAGACATCTTCCATGGGTCTCATAGACGATGGCGCATGGAGCAGGGGATCAGTATGTGTACTTGGGTTTCTCCTTGTTTCCATCTCGGACCCCAGAAGCAGCCTCTCCCCATCAAGGCCATCCCCTATGTGGGGTCAGACCATGTCCCTCCCCTACGGACTCCCATGACATCCTCTTGCTCTCAGACATCACCTAATTTTCTCTTAAGGGCTTTCAATACTTGCCAACTGGCAGGCACCTCTCCTGCTGTGTCCCTCCCATCTTTTAGTCGACCAACAGAATGGGCTCTTTCCTCATTGTTTCTTGCAGTAACATCAATGGTCCAGCCTCTGGGCCTTTGTTACAGCAGCTATTCATTCTATTGAGAATGCTGTCATGGACTTGGTAGGAATCTACCTGAAATCTAGCACCTTCTTCTTCCCTTCTAATAGAACTCTGGTTTGCTTTGACCAAACCTATGTGGCTCAGGGGAAGTTGAGCAGCATAACCCAAGCCTCCTCTAGTATTGGTGGGATTTCTTGGGAGAGTGACATGCCCTGTTAACTGGAGTTGCTGAGCTGGGAGGATATGGGTGTCTGGAGCTACCAAGGGTCATACGTCACCAAATGACAGAGCCTTCCAGACAGATAGAGACTGTCTTCATGACATTGCTGGAAGTCCTGGATCAAGCTGTGCCTGAAGCCCACATTGCCTCTTGATTTGTGGCTTATGTCAGTTTGCATTGAGCTTCTTGGAACTCAAAAGTTGTGACTGATCTCTGAATCTTTTTTCTCCCTTCTCTCTCTCGAGATTGTGTTTTGTTTGTTTGACGCTGTGTGTAGTGTATCAATTCTTAAAAAAAATTTTTTAAAACCTCATCTGAGGATATGTTTATTGATTTTTAGAGAGAGGAAAGGAGAAAGAGAGAGAGACATCGATCGGTTACCTCCCATGTGCACCCTGATGGAGGATTGGACCTCGACCCAGGTATGTGCCCTTGACCAGGAATTGAACCTATGACCCTTTGGTGTGCAGGCTGATGCTCTAATCACTGAACCACACAGGCCAGGGCTCTAGTGTATTAAATCTCATAGCTCTGGTGACCAGCCCAAGGCTGGGCCAAGAGTGAATGCCTCGTAGATGTGGAATTAATAACGCTAGGTGGTGAGGGTAGAAACCATGAGTGCTGCGGATGTGTGGAAACGGGAGACAAGTCCCTTCCAGGAAGGTGATAAGTGATGGCTGCCTGGAAGAGGTGGCAGCTAACTTGGACTTTGAGGATGGATAGCATCTGGGGAGAAGGGAGGTATGTCCCAGGTGCATGAGTGTGTGTTGGAGGTGTGTGTGTGTTCCAAGAAAAGTAATCCCTGCTCACATCACCTGCCCTTCTGAGGGCTCACTGGGAGAGGGGCCCGAGTGCCACGCAAAGGGCTTTGGGTCCCTTTTGGGGTTACAGGAGAGAGAGGGCCTTTGCTTCCAGCTGGGGCTCCTTTCAGGGGTGAGGGCTAGCAGAGGTGCCCTGGTGAGGAGCCCTGGCTCACCACAGCTCCCTAAGCCTCAGGGTTCTTTTCTGTTCTCCCAGTTCTTCCAGGCATCTTGGCCCTTCCTCCACCTTCCTGCTGTACCCACTGCAGACCTGATGGATGGTGGGTGGTGGCTGGCATCATGGCAGTAGTGCTCATGTGTCCTCATAACACAGGGTTGTCATGGCAACCGGCTGTCCTGTTTTCCCGGAGACAGGCTTGAGTACTGAGCCCTGGGAGGTAATCTGCTGAGGAAGGGAGGGAGGCAGTGAGGTGTCCCCGTAATACTTCCCCAGCGTCTGCAGGGAAGGATGGGGACTCAGGTTTTTGTTTGTTTTTTTAATTGATTTTTTACAGAGAGGAGGGGAGAGGGATAGAGAGTTAGCAACATCGATGAGAGAGAAACATCGATCAGCTGCCTCCTGCACACTCCCCACTGGGTATGTGCCTGCAACCAAGGTACATGCCCTTGACCAGGACCCCTGAGTCCGCAGGCCAATGCTCTATCCGCTGGGCCAAACCGGTTAGGGCAGGGGACTCATGTCTTTATCTTCTGTTTATGTGTGGGAGGTGCAGGTTAGGCCCCCCTGGGGGCTACACAAGTTCCTGCTCAAGGCCAGGCATCTACCCAATAGGGAGGCTGAGGCCTCCAGGGGTCCTGTGTCATGTGACTCTGCCCATCACCCACTTCACACCCAGTCCTACCAGACTCTACAGGGCTCCTGGCACTCTCCCTCCTCAAGGTCCCCAAGCAGGCTGTCCCTTTTCCTGGAAGGCTCTGCTATCTTCCTGGCCAGGTCTTCAGTTTGAATGTCCCTCCCTGCCCTCCTGGCTCAGCCTGGCCCCCCTACGTAACTATGCCCCAACTCAAGCCTCTATCATGTTGACAATTATATTATTGCTTCTTTGCTTGTGTGATGATTGGTTTAATAAATGTTCCCTCTGCCAGATGTGACGCGCGAGCAGTCTCAGTCACAGCTGTGTCCCACACTCCAGGAGGCTGCTCTCAATACATCTTTGTCAACACTCTCCCTCCTTGCTCCAAGCTTTGCCCACGTCGCCCCAGCCAGTGTGGCTTCTTGTCTCTATCTCTTAGGCTCTTTCTGGCATCAGGTTTGGGGCCTACACATTACTTCCACCTGAAACGTTCTGGAACATTCTGGGCCTTTCCACAACACAATGTTTTGGAATGTTCTGGAACATCTTAGAATATTCTGTCCCCTGCTTTTATTAAAGCTGGACATCACCTCCTTAAAAGAAGCTGTCCCTAACCTATGGCTAATGTAGTCCCTCTCCGCTTGGTGGCTCTCAGCCCATTGACTTCATGGCTGTTTTCACCATCAGGAAAGGCCTTGGTCATTGATCAGTTTGTGTGTCTCAGATTGTCTTTCCCATTAGAATATACATGCCCTAACCGGTTTGGCTCAGTGGATAGAGCGTCGGCCTGTGGATTGAAAGGTCCCAAGTTCGATTCTGGTCAAGGCCATGTACCTTGGTTGTGGGCACATCCCCAGTAAGGGGTGTGCAGGAGGCAGCTGATCGGTGTTTCTCTCTCATCGATGTTTCTAACTCTCTATCCCTCTCTCTTCCTCTCTGTAAAAAATCAATAAAAAATATATTTTAAAAAAAGAATATACAGTAAAAATGGGTATATATTGCTGTTTGTGAATCAGCCCTGGTGGGTGTTGCTCAGTGGTTAGAGGGTTGGTCCGCGCATCATAGAGTCACGGGTTGGATTCCAAGTCAAGGGCACATACCTGGGTTGCAGGTTCAATCCTGGCCCTGGTCAGGGCACATACCGGAGGCAATCAATTGATGTGTCTCTTCTCACATCAATGTTTCTCTCTCTCTCCCCACCCCCAGCTCCCTCACTCTCTCTCTTCCACTCTCTCTAAAAATCAATGGAAAAAATATCCTTGGGTGAGGATTAACAAAACAAAACAAAGAATAAAAAAGAATATACATTCCAGAATATTCTGGAACATAAGGGCAGGGATCTTGCCTGAGATGCTTACAGCCCAGCACCTGGCACTGGAGGGAAGCAGTACGAGACCAGTGGTGAGCTCCAGGGTAAGATGGCTCTGACATTCCCTGATGGGGCCTTGGGCAAATTACTTACTCTGAGCCTTTAACTCTGAGTCTCTAGGTCTTTCTTTTTCATAGAAGTGTAACTCACAAACAGCAATATACACCCATTTATACTGTATAGAGCCATGAATGTTTACACTCCTGTGACCCAAGTACAGAGCACCCCAAGCCCCTGTGGGTCCCTCTTGACTCTTTCCAGTTAGTCACCCCCCAGAGGCAGCCCCAGGTCTTACCTCTATCACCTTGGCTCCATCTGGCCTCTTTTATTTTTGCTTTTGTAAAAAATAAACTGGCTTTAATGAAGCAAAATTTACATTCAATAAGGCAACCACTTTAAGCACTTAGTTTTGACATACATAACCCCCCTTTCCTGTTGCTACATAATCAAGAAATAGAACATTTCCATCACTTCAAGGCCTCGTGCCCCTTTGTGGTTAGTGCCTTCCCTCCCTGATGATCCACACCAAGCGGTCCCTGTCCCAACTTGTCGCTGTAGATTAGCGTGGCCTGTCTGTGAGCTTGACACAAATGGATTTATACAGTGTGTCCTCTTTACGCCTGCTTCTTTCACTTAATGTCAGCAAGATCCACCTGTGGGATGCATGTGGCACTGGTTCTTTTTCCTTGCTGCGTAGTATTCCATTATGTGAATATGTCACTGTTTGTTTATTCACAGACCTGTTGGTGGACCCTTAGTATGTTTCCAGTTTAGGGCTGTTGTGACCATTTCTGTTCACATCTTTGGTGAAACCACGTCTTCCTTTCCTTCAGATAAAGACCTGTAGTAGGTTGAGTGGTATCCCCACCCTCTTCATTTTATGTCCATCTAAAACCTCAGCATGTGACCTGGTTTGGAAATAGGCTCTTTGGCCCTAGCTGGTTTGGCTCAGTGGGTAGAGTGTCGGCCTGTGGACTGAATGGTCCCAGGTTTGATGCCGGTCAAGGGCACATGCCTGGGTTGCGGGCTCCATCCCCAGTAGCCGGTGTGCAGGAAGCAGCTGATCAATGATTCTCTCATCATTGATGTTTCTATCTCTGTCCCCTCTTCCTTCCTCTCTGAAATCAATACAATTTTTTTTTTTTAAAGAAATTGGGTCTTTGCAGCTCCTTTCACTTGTCTTTGGGCACATACCTTGGAGTGAAATGGCTGGGTCACAGGGTAGCTCCATAAGGATCTTTTGGAGGAACTGTCATCCATTTCCTTTTCCTGTTTATCATCTGACCGCCCCTGGAATGTCAACTTCCCCAGGGGCAGGGACTTTGTTTTCTTCCTGGTTCAGAGCCCTGGACAGCACCTGGCACGTTATGTAAATACACAGCGCAGGAACGAATCATTGTGACTCTTGACTCTTAGATTCTCTGGATCTCACTTCCCACACCTCTGAAATGGGAATGAACTTAATCCTTCTCTCAGGAAGAATGAGTCTCCCTTCCTCCAAAAAGGCTCTGAGCCAGATACTCAATGTCCACAGCATGTGCACCGTGGGCCACTAATTGGCCCTGAGAAAAGAGTGACCAGTTCTGCATTCCTTCCCGGATGGGGAAGAAGGTCAAATGCAGAGGGCGAAGGGTTCCTGCAGTCACACAGCAAGGGCTTGGGGCTCTGGGCCCTTCGGGAGTGCAGTGTGTGGGAGGCTGCATCAGAGCCGCTCTTGGGGACCCCACCTCAGGTGGGGTGTTGGGGTAAGATGAGAGTCCACAGCCAGACAGAGTCAGGAATACTGCCTAGAGATGAGCCAAACCTGGGAGGACCTCGTGCGAGGTGGGCAAAGCAGGTTCCAGTGATTTTTACCAGGGAGAGTGGGCTTTCAGGGAGAAGAGGAGTCTCAGCAGCCCCCACCACTACACTATTCATACGTAATGGCTGATAGGGACCAAGTGCTGCAAGGGGACCTTTAGGGCCTCCAGGGTCTCTTCCTCTGAGCCAGGGGTCCTGGTAGCTCCCCAGGCCCAAGGCCACATGTGTCTGGCAGAGGCCAGCCTCAAACCAAATCCACATTCTTGAATGCTGACTCACACCCTCCCAGCCTCAGTTTCCTCATCTGTAAAATTGACATATACCCCCAGAGAATTGAAATTGTGTGTTTAAACAAATACATGTGCACACATGTTCACAGCACACTATTCACAGTAGCCATCCACTCCATCTGGGGCTGATCCAAGTGTCCATCAATGGGTGAATGAATAAACAAAATGGAATATTAGTTATGAAAAGGAGTGAAGCACTGACACATGCTACAACGTGAATGAACCTCATAAATGTTATGCTGAATAAAATAAGCCAGAATTGGTAAGCCCATAGGGACAGAAAACGGATTACTAGTTACTAGGAACGGGGGGGAGGAGAAATGGAGAGTGAGTGCTACTGGGGACAGGATCTCCTTTGGGGATGATAGAAGTGTTTTACAACTAGATAGACGTGATGGTTGCATGACATCACGAATGCAATAAATACCATTGAATTGTATACTTTACAATGGTAAATTTTATGCTATGAGAATTATATCTCAATTTTAAAAAGGAAAACTAAAACACAGACCTTGTTAGATAGAAAAGTCAAGTAGTGCTGGGGAGTGGAGAGTGGGTATGGGGGAGAAGGGAAGTGCCGTCAGCTGGCATGGACTCAGGGCTACTCACTGAGCTGCTCTGAGCACAGTATGTTGTTTATTTCATCCTGGTCTCTGTGCTCTGCCCTTCAGGGTCATTTTAAATATGGGAAAACTGTCCTGGATGGTGTGGCTCAGTGGATGAATGTCGACCCATGAACCAGGATGTCAGGGTTCAATTTCATACCTGTGTTTCGGGCTCAATCCTCAATAGGGGTCATGCAGGAGGCAGCAGATTGATGATTCTCTCTCATCATTAATGTTTCTCTCCCTCTCTCTGAAATCAATAAAAATTTTTTTTTAAAGTTAAAAATAAATAGCTAGAGCAACCTGTCGAAGCCTCATGGCTCCTAAGAAGTGGATGCAGAACTCAGGGTGATAATAGTGAGTATTCATCAGATGTTGACCTAATTTATTTATTTATTATTTTTTGCTTTTTGGTTAATCCTCACCCGAGGGTATTTTATCCATTGATTTCCAGAGTGGAAGGGAGTGAGGGAGGGAGGGAGAGAGAGAGAGAGAGAAACATCAATTGATTGGTTGCCTTCTGCACAAGCCCATACTGACTGGGGTGGGTATGAACCTGCAACCCAGGTATATGCCCTTGACTTGGAATTGGACCTGTGACCCTATGCTCTAACCACTGAGTAACACCAGCCAGGATGACCTGTCTAGTTTATAAAGAAGCAAAACTAAGCACTAGGAGCATTTACAGCTCGCTCCAAGGCCACTCGGTGGTGAAGGGCAGATAGGTGGAGGAGGCCCCAGCATGAGGTTGTAGGAAACAAGGCATCTCCTACCCGCCAAACCTCAGTTTCCTCCTCTGTAACACCTAAGGGTTACTAGAAGGCTTCTGAGCTCTGACCTGGGTCCGTGAGCCCCGCAGCTGATCCAGAGCAGGGGAGCAGATGGCAAGGCCCCTGCCTCTGAGCGAGCCATGTCAGCTGCGGGCCAGATGGTGGCTAGGCCTCAGGATGCTGTCTGCTGTGTCCCCGCTTGTGGGGTCTGCCAGCTCACAGGTCATCATTATTGGACGAGGCTGTGCAGTAACCTTTGGTGTCCCTCCAGGTTCCCTACCTGCCCGTGCCCCATCTCAGGTGTGGCAGGCAGTCGTGCTAGGCCAAGAACCTTGGCCTCCTCTGCCTCACCCCACATCCCATCTGTTGCATCTCCTATTGGCACCACCTGCAAAGTACCTCCTGGCTAGGACCACCTCCCAGCCCTTCTCTGCCATTACCCTGGGGCAAGTCCTATAATTTGTCCTAGAACACTCCTAAGTATTGTCCCTTATTCAAGATGTTGCCCCCTACTGTCATGTTGGTTACATCCCCTCTGCTGACAAGCCCCTCTCCTCATTTTATGTAGGAAAATGCCTCCATAGTGACCCACAAGCTCTCCATGACCTACTGCACCCCTCTCCTTCACTTCTCCCTGCCAGGCAACACTCCAGGTACACCCCTGCCTCAGGTTCTTTGCACTGGCTGTCCTGTGACGTGCACTCCTGGAGTACCTAGTGTGACCACAGCACTGTGTGTCTGCAGCATGCCCTGCATGTGCACACAGCCAGGGGCCCAGTGATCTTGGGCTGTCTGTCTGACATGTGGGTTGAATCTGGGTGTTTATGAAGTGTGTGTGCATATGGATGCCATTGACTGCAGCCGTATGTTTGGCGGGTGTGTGAGCTGTAGGTCTCAGCTGAGCAGGGTTTGATGCCTGCATGTGGTTCATCTGGAACAAAGGCTTGAGTGGCCGCCGACCACAGTCAGGAGAGCGTGTGTGTGTGTGTGTGTGTGTGTGTGTGTGTGTGTGTGTGTGTGTGTGAGTGTGCAGAGATTGCTGGGAATGCACGTTGCTCATGCACGCATTCAACATTGAGCACTTATTGTGTGCTGGAGAGGTCAGCAGGGTCCTTTCGCACCTGGTATCTGTGAACTTGAAGTGTCAATTCCTGAGCATTTTACACAAACGATCGATTGAACACCTAGTATATACTTGACCCTCTGCTGGATGTGGAGTAGTTGGGTCTGGTTCTACCTACAGTAGGTTCTATCTACTCAAGAGGCCCCTTGCTGTCTCCTCGGAGTCTCCAGTCCATGTCCACCCTCTTCTCTGAGCGCTGACTGCAGGGAGGGCTCTAAGCCCCATCTGGACCCCTGGGTCTTGCTCGCTGGACAAAAGATGGTTTTCCGACTCAGAGAGTGAAAGAATAAATGGGCTCAAGGCTGGAGAGAGCATCCTAGGAGTCTGAACCTTGCCAGGGCAGAGTTTCTAGACTTTCCAAGGGGTGGGAGTAGAGGTGCCCGAAATAGCTCTGGGAGCTTTACGGAGGAGGCCCTATTGGTTCAAACATGGGCTGGAAGTTCGACACCTGGGCACAGGGTGAGAGTTCCCGTGATAGAGGGAGGTCTTGGAGAGGGAGTGACTCTGGAGGGGATGAGTGGTTCTCAGGGCTCGGGGTCCAATTTCCCAAGCCCCACCTCCCATTAGGCTCCATCCCTTGCCCTTTCCGTAGCAGACCCTGTCCCTGACCTGCTGCACCTCACGGTCCGCACAGCCCCCCTCCACCCGCTTCTCTCTGGTCCCACCCTCGCCGATCGCCACACCTTTACCCCCCCCACCTGCAACCGTCTTTTAGACTCCGACCCGTCCCAGATCAGGCCCCGCCCCTCTGTGGACTGAGCCTTGCCCCTCTCTCCCCAGACCACGCCCCTCGCCACAGGCCCCGCCTCTCCTCTACTCAGGAGCGCAAGGCTTCTCCCCTCGCCCCGCCCATCTTCAGACCACGCCCCTCCCCGGAGACCACGCCCCCTCAGACACGCCCGGCCCCTTTCATCGCTCAGGTCCTGCCCTTGCGGAGCATGCCCCGCCCCCCGATCCCCAAGTCGCAGTTTTCTGGACAGGCGCGCGGCTCCCCGTCACTCGAACGCGCGGCGGTAAGATGGCGGAGTCCGGTGGCGGCGGCGGCGGCGGCGGCGGTGGCGTTGGCTTCGGTGCAGGCCCGGGCCCGGAGCGCCCGAGCAGGTGAGACCGGGCCCGCAGTGGGCCTGCAGCTGCCCCCGGGCTCAGGTGATCTGCGGGGAGCCCCGGGGCTTGGAAGTGTACTGGGCGGCCCGAGGGTCTCTCCGGGGGACCGCAGGCTTTAGGGGCTGCTGAGGGGCACCTGAAGGAGGGCTGGGAGCCCCAGGACCTCGAGGGTCTCCATGTGGCTCTGGGAGCCAGAGGGGGCGTTGGGGGGCTTGGAGGTGTGAAGGGAAACCTCGGGGCTCCTAACTGGGAACTTGGAACGCCAAGGGGCTTGGGAGGCAGAGAGGGCCTGAGAAGGGGCGGGGGCAGACCCGAGGTGGTCGGTGCTGTTTTCGGGACGCTGCGGAGGGGACTGAAGGGGGGTTGCAGGGACTGAGGCCCAAGCTTTTCTAGGGGTGCTAGGGGCCCCCGAGTGTTGTAAAGGTGGCCCCGAGGGCGTGCTGAGGGGACCTGGGGTGGGTGAGGGCTGTGGAGGGCTGGGATTAGGGGCTCAAGTGAACATGAGGACCTGCAAGAGGCCTAAGAGGCCTGGAAGAACCTGGCTGGGGAGACTGTGGGGCCCTGGGGGGGTCCCAGTGAGTCTTGATGGGCAGGGACGGGGATAGGGGTCTTGAGGGGCCAGAGTAGGTCTTGGGGAGCCTGAGGATGGTGAGAGATTCCTGAAGGTCTAAAGAAAACACAGAAGATCTATCCTTTCCCAACCCATGGGGTTTAAATATCCCCCCCCCCGCACCCACCCCGCTAAAGGACTTGAAGCTAGGTCTTGCCTTCAGACTAAGGGGCCAGAATTCACCCCTTTTGGTAAGAGGGCAGTCCCCTTTCCTTTTGGCTAAGTCCTGAGACTGGTTGCTTGAACCCAGAATCGGTGTAAAACTTGATGTTTACAGGTGGTGTTCTGGGTTTTCAGAGGGAAGAACACCCGCCTTAGGGAGCACAACCTCCCCTCCTCTTGACATTGCCCGGGGCCACTGTGGCCCAGCCCAGCCCAGCCCAGCCCCCTCCGACAGCCGGCCACCCTTGGCTGACCCGTACAAAAGTTGGGCTCTTTCTTACTGGAGAGGTTATGGGAGCAAATCATTTCAGTCAACGTGATGAATGATGAAGTTGGTCAGTACTTGTGCGCTGTGGTGTCATTTCTCCTTGTGGGGACCTGGGGTGGTGCTGCCAGGAAGGCCTGGCGGCCCAGATGCTCCAGTTGGGCTTTGGAGGCCTCCAGCAGGGAGCAAGAGAGATTCAGAGGGTTTGGAAAGACATTCAGCCAGTAACGTGGGCAGGGTGTGGTGAGCAGGCATGAGGTGGCATGTGAGGAACAGATAAGAGGGGACAGTGGACCCAGGTCCTTGCCTTAGGCCCTGGGGTGGGATCATCTGGGTGAGGTATAATTTATTGCATGTGATACCGTTCACTCATTTTAGCTGAGCAGTTCATTGACTTTCAATAAATTTATAAGGGGGAATAAATGGTGATGGAAGGAGACTTGACTGGGGGCGATGAACACACAATACAGTATACAGATGGTGTATTATAGAATTATACACCTGAAACCTATATAATTTTATTAACCAATGTTATCCCAATAAATTCAATAAAAATAAGTTTATGAGTATGCATCCATTAACAATCCAGTTTTTCATAACGCTTTCATCACGACTCAGAGTTCTGTCCAAGCCCGTTGCAGTGAAACCCGCTCCCACCCTCGGCCCAAGGCACACCCTGATCCGGTTTTTTTTTCTCTGTAATTTTGCCTTTTTAGAAAATTTACAAGAACAGGATAATATAATCGGTGGCTTCTTGTGACTGGTTTCTTTCTCTTAAGATGTTTTTGAAGTTCATGTAAGTTGTTACAAGTACCAGAAGCTTGTTCTTTTTCACTACAGCATAGTGTTCCATTGTATGGATGGACACAGTTTCTTTATCCATTTACCTGTTGTTTTTATTTTGATAATTACAAATAAAGTTGCTGTGAAGATTTGGTTATGTATATTTTAAAAAATATATATATTTTTATTTACTTCAGAGAGGAAGGGAGAAGGAAAGGGAGATGGAAACATCAATGATGAGAGAGAATCATGGATTCTCCTGCACGCTCCCCATTGGGGATTAAGCCGAAACTTGGGCATGTGTCCTGATGGGGAATTGAACCGTGACTTCTTGGTTCATAGGTCAACACTCAGCCACTGAGCCACGCCAGCTGGGTTGATTATGTATCTTTGTGAGACATATACTCCATCCTCTTGGGTGTATAATTCGGAGTGAAATGACTGGATCCTCTATGGTAGGGAAGCTGCACCATTTTGCATTCCTATCAGCAATACATGAGAGTTTCAGCTGCTCCCCATCCACACCAGCACTGATGTGGCCAGTCTTTAATTTTAGCAATTGTAAGCGTATTATGGTATCTTATTTTGGGTTTAATTTGCATGTCCGTAAGAACTAATGATGTTGGACATTTTTTCATGATTTCATTGGCTATTCATATTTTTGGTAAAGTGTCTTCAAATTTTTTGTCAATGTTTTAGTTGAGTTGTCTTCTTATTGATCTAAATTTTTATTTATTGATTGATTTTGGAGAGAGAGAGAGAGAGAGAGAGAGAGAGATCAGCATTGATTTATTGTCCCACTTATTTTTGCATTCATTGGTTGACTCCTATTTGTGCCCTGACCAGGGATTGAACCCTCAACCTTCGAGTATCAGGATGATGCTCCAGCCAGCTGAGCTACCCAGCCAGGGCTCTTACTGACTTTATTTTTAAAGTACATTTAAATTAATTAATTAATTAATTTTAACATTTATTGTTGAAAGTATTATATATGTCCCCTTTTTCCTCCCATTGACCCCCCTCCAGCCCACTCCCAGCCCCCCTCCCACCCCCACCCCAGACCCTTACCACCCCACTATCTGCATCCATGTGTTATGCATACTAGCATATGATACAAGGTCTTTGGTTGATGACCTCCCACCCACCCACCCACCCTCTCCCACTTTCCTTCTGAGATTCCACATGATAGAGTCCATTTAAAAAGCATCCAGGTCTAGAGATCTTTGTAATGGAGTTTTGTTTGCTGTTCTTTTGTTTGTTTGCCTTTGATAGGATTTTTCTTCAAAAGTAGCTGTCCAAAGTTCTTATTGACTTTTTTTTAAAAAATATATTTTATTGATATTTTTACAGAGAGGAAGTGAGAGGGATAGAGAGTTAGAAACATCGATGAGAGAGAAACATCTATCAGTTGCCTCCTGCACACCTCCCACTGAGGATGTGCCCGCAACCAAGGTACATACCCTTGACTGGAATCGAACCTGGGACCCCTCAGTCCTCAGGCCAATGCTCTATCCACTGAGCCAAACCTGTCAGGGTATCTTATTGACTTTCAAGAGTTCTTTATGTATTCTGGATTCAAGCCCTTTATCAGATACATGTTTTGCAAATATTTTCTCTTAGTCTACAACTTGTCTTTTTAAAAAATATTATATTGATTTTTTACAGAGAGGAAAGGAGAGGGATAGAGCATTAGAAACATCGATGAGAGAGAAACACCGATAAGCTGCCTCCTGCACACCTCCTACTGGGGATATGCCCACAACCAAGGTACATGCCCTTGACCGGAATCGAATCCGGGACCCTTCAGTTCACAGGCGGACGCTCTATCCATTGAGCCAACCGGTTAGGGCCAACTTGTCTTTTCATTTTATTAATATCTTTCACTGGGCAGGTGTTTATTATTTTGATGAGATGCAGTTTATCAATGTTCTTTTATGGATCATGCTTTTAATGTAATATCTAAGAAATCTTTTCTAAATGGAGGCACTTCCTTTTTTATTTTTTTATTTATCGTCTAAAGTTTTACGTACATATGTCTCCTTTTTCCCAGCTTGACGCCCCCCCGCCCAGTCATTCCCACCCTGGGCAAGCCCCCACCGCCCCAGTGTCTGTGTCCATTATGCTAATATGCATGCATACAAGTCCTTTGTTTGCTCTATAACCCCTCCCCCTGCCATTTGTCTCTGGATCTATTCTTGTTCATCAAATTATGTTGATCATTATATCCCACATATGAGTGAGATCATGTGATATTTATCTTTCTTTGACTGGCTTATTTCACTTAGCATAATGCTGTCTAGTTCCATCCATGCTGTTGCAAATGGTAAAAGTTCCTTCTTTTTTATAGCGGCATAGTATTCCATTGTGTAGATGTACCACCGTTTTTTAATCCATTCATCTGCTGATGGGCACTTAGGTTGTTTCCAAATCTTAGCTATTGTAAATTGTGCTGCTATGAACATAGGGGTGCATATATCCTTTCTGATTGGTGTTTCTGGTTTCTTGGGATATATTCCTAGAAGTGGGATTACTGGGTCAAATGGGAGTTCCATTTTTAACTTTTTGAGGAAACTCCATACTGTCTTCTACAGTGGCTGCACCAGTCTGCATTCCCACCAGCAGTGAAGTAGGGTTCCTTTTTCTCCACATCCTTGCCAGCACTTGTTGTTTGTTGATGATAGCCATTCTGACAGGTGTGAGATGTTATCTCATTGTTGTTTTGAGAGGCACTTTTTTTAAAAATATATTTTATTGATTTTTTACAGAGAGGAAGGGAGAGAGATAGAGAGTTAGAAACATCGATGAGAGAGAAACATCGATCAGCTGCCTCCTGCACATCTCCTACTGGGGATATGCCCGCAACCCAGGTACATGCCCTTGACCGGAATCGAACCTGGGACCTTTCAGTCCGCAGGCCGACGCTCTATCCACTGAGCCAAACCGGTTTCGGCGAGAGGCAGTTTCTTAAAAGATATCTCTGCTGCCCTGCTGGTGTGGCTTGGTTGATTGAATGTCATCCCATGCACTAAGAGGTCACCAGTTTGATTCCCGGTCTGGGCACATGTTCGGGTTGTAGGCTCGATCTTTGGTAGGGGGTGTGCAGGAGGCAGCTGATCGATGTTTCTATCTCTTCCTCTCCCCTCCTCTCTCTCTAAAATCAATACAAACATATTTAAAAAAAAATAAAAAGCCCCAAGACCTAAACATTTAAAAAAAAAAAAAGACATCTCCATCATCTCTAAAATGCCCATTTACCCCCTTCCATCCATCCCAGCGAAAAATCACTGTATGTTGTCTGGAGCAACTGATGGTGTGTGTGTGTGTGTGTGTGTGTGTATGTGTGTCTTATTCCTGTGGTGCCAGTGTAGGGAGGAAGGCAAGAAGCCCTAATACGGTGAGATGGAGCATACAAAAAGAAGACCAGGCCCTAACTGGTCTGGCTTGGTGGATAGAGTGTTGGTCTGGGGACTGAAGGGTCCCAGGTTCAATTCCAATCAAAGGCATGTACCTTGGTTGTGGGCACATCCCCAGTAAGAGGTGTGTAGGAGGCAGCTGATCGATGTTTCTAACTGTCTATCCCTCTCCCTTCCTCTCTGTAAAAAATCAATAAAATACATTTTTAAAAAGACGAGGTTTAGAAGGGGAATGTGGCACACAGCAGTCTCCAAGGATCTTTTGAAATGTAGAGGCCTTTGTAGCATTGTTCATGTATTATTTTCTTCATTTCTTCCAAATGGGCCAGCCAGGCCTGCTGTATGAATTGTCCTGCTTTATTCTTCATCCTTCCACACTCCAAGGTCATGGCCTCCCAAAGTCACCTGCCTGATGACCTGCGTTCAGCTAGCCCTGAGGGCACTTTTTCTGGCCACCTTGTTGTATGTGTGTGTGGTTTGTTTGTTTATTGTTATTTTTTGTTTTTGGTAAAACTCATATAACGTAAAAACTCACTCATTTAAAGTATACATACAGTTCAGCCAGTGTGGCTCAGCTGGTGGAGCATCAGTACACTGAAATGTTGCAGGTTGTATTCCAGGTCAGGGTACATACCTAGGTTGTGGGTTTGACCCCCTGTCAACCAATAGCTCTCTCTTGCATTGATGTTTCTCTCTCTCTCTTTCTCTCACTCTTCCTTCCCCTCTCTCTAATATCAATAAACATATCCTCGGGTGAGGATTTAAGAAATAAATTAAGCTGGCTGGTGTGGCTCAGTGGTTGAGCGTTGCTCCATGCACCAAGAGGTCACTGGTTCGATTCCTGGTAAGGCATTAAATTAATTAATTAAAAAATAAAGTTGCCAAAACCGGTTTGGCTCAGTGGATAGAGCGTCGGCCTGCGGACTGAAGGGTCCCAGGTTCGATTCCGGTCAAGGGCATGTACCTGGGTTGCGGGCACATCCCCAGTAGGAGGTGTGCAGGAGGCAGCTGATCGGTGTTTCTCTCTCTCATCAATGTTTCTGACTCTCTATCTCTCTCCCTTCCTCTCTGTAAAAAATCAATAAAATATATTTAAAAAAAAAATAAAGTGTACAATTTAGTGGTATGTAGCACATGCCCAATGTTGTTATGTATCCTTATCTATTTCCAGAACATTTCCATAACCTCAAAAGGAAATCCTGTTCCCATTAGCAGTCACTCTCCATTCCCCTTCTATCCCAGCCCCTAGCAACTACTCTACTTTCTGTCTCTATAAAGTTACCTGCTTTATAAATAGAATTATACAATACAGGATCTTTTATGAATGACTTCTTTCATTCCATGTAATGTTTTAGAGGTTCATCTACATTGTAGCATGCATCAGTATTTCATTCTTTTTATAGCTGCATAATATTCCATAGTGTGGACATACCACATTTTGTTTATCCATTCACCAGCTGATGACATTGGAGTTGGACCCACCTTTTGACTATTTTGGATAGTGCTGCTATGTGAACTCCTGTGTTCATTTCTTTGGGCTCGATACCAGGAACAAAATTGCTGGATCGTATGTCTGTCCTGTATCCTTGATCACGTGATCACCACTCAACACTGCTTGGTCTATTTATTAGTGGAAATGCCTTGATGGTGGGAACCATGTTTTATATGTCTAAAACACAAGGCTACACAGAGGAAATAAGTGTTCAAGAAATATGGCCAGGTAGGGAGGGATGGATAGAGTGTGGAAAAGCTCTCTAGAGCTTGCAGTATGGCAGGTGGGAAGTCTCATCTATGGACAGGTTGGTCCATAGCCTTTTTGGGGAAACTTGTGGCACTGCTGGGGGCAGGAGTTGGCTGGCCTTGTCTGGAAGGCTGCCTTTTCAGTCTGCCAGGAGGTGTCTGCATCTGCCTTTTTGTCCCATGAAGGTTTTGCCATTTGGCCTGGGGTGGGGGCAGGTCCTGTCTTCCCCTTGGCCCTTCTAGCAGTCGCACAACTTGAGAAACTGTCCTCGAGGGGCTGTGCTCCCCCACCACCCCTCGTATTATATAACTTGTTTGTTCCAACTTCTCTTTTCTGCAACCAAGGGGGGAAAATGAAAGAGAAAAGCTTATTCTCTTTCCTTCCTGTCTCCAGGGATCAACAAAAAACCCGTTGCCTAGTAGAGACGGTCGTTAATGACTGAGCGGAACCTCCGGGATAGATGAAGCATGGCTGCCTCGGCCAGGGCTTGAGGAGGGGAGGTGGAGACTGGCTGCAGGCTCAGTCACACAAAAGACACTTGTCCTCTAGTGGGTCCCCTCCCAGCTCCACCTTCGGCCCTCCGTGAGGTTCAGGTTCCTGGAAGGAGAAGAGGTTTGAAACTGTGCAGGGTGTTAGGGGAAGAGGTACTCTCCAGGGAGTTGAACCTCCCCAGCTAAAATTCCATCGCTATGAGGTACCTAGCTGGCTGAGTTCCAGAGGAGCCCTTTCTCCACGGAGGCTCTTCAGACGTTGGGCCTTTGGCATCCTCACTCCTTGGCCCATCTTCCCTAAAGGTGTCTGGATGGGGCCCAGACTTGCTGACGCACACTGCTCCTGGGGGTGAGGTGAGGTATCTGGGTAAGGGACATGTCGCCCACAGGTGTTTCCTTGGGAAGTTGTGCCCAGGACACAGTATGATTGGGTTTGGCACAGTACTGCTGAAGTGTCTGCTCCTGGGTTGGTGGCCTTTGTTTGTTTAAATTTTCCTAACAAAGCATCTCTGACTGCATCCTAGCTTGTGTCCACTCAGCCTCGAGGCTCTGGAAGAGTCCAGTCCCCCAGTGCCTGTGCAAAAGACTCGAGGATGAGAAGGTTCTTGTTGCTTTGGCCTCATCCTCTTTTTCAGCTGGTCCTTCAGACATGGGGACTCCACTATTCCTCTTGGGAATTCTGGTGGTTTCAGGGGCCTCATCACACCCACATGTCTGTGGTCCCTCCTTTCACAGGTAGGACAGCCCTACATACTCATTGTGTGCTTTGGGCATATCTACACACCTCTATGCGTTAGATTCCTCATCTGGAAAGTGGGAGGAATCTACCATGGGCAGGGTAGCTTGAAAAAGTGAGCTAGGGTGAGGGTGTGCTCAGAGGGTGCCCAGCACTTTGTATGTGCATGTGTTACTGCACAGGTAGTGATGTTGTCCTGGGGCTCTGATGAAGTCAGTGTTCTGTCCACTTTGCCTATGTGGGCTGGGAGAGGATCATGGGGCATTGGCAGGTCAGTGTGGCAGGTGGGGAAAAGAGAAAGTTGGTCTCTTTGTCAATTTGGGTTGCTGAAATAGAATACTGTAGACTGGATGGCTTATAAACAACAGAAATTTATTTCTTAAAGTTTGGGAGCTAGAAGTTCAAGATCAAGGTGTCTGGTGAGGCCACTTCCTGATTCATAAATGGTGTATTCTCACTGTCTCCTCACATAGTGCAAGGGTCTAGGAGCTCTCTAGGGTCCCTTTAATGAGGTCACTGATCCCATTCACAAGGGCTCTACCCTCATGACCTAATCACCTCCCAAAGGCCACACTGTCTACCACCATTACATTAGAGGTTAGGTTTCAGCATATGAGTTTTGGGGAGATACAGACATTCAGTCTGTGGCAATTGGCCTGAGCAGTTGGGAGGACGATGACATCATTACTTGGTGGCCATGAGAGGGACAGTAGCAGGGCAGTGGGAAAATGGACCATGTCAAGTCTTAGCTGCTTCTGCAACATGAGAGCAGAAGTCACTGTGAGAGCCTGACGCTCTGGAACAGTGCGTGGGCACAAGTGTGGTGGGTCTTGGCGGAGTATTGGGATGGGGGCAGGTGAGCCTGAGGTAAACTGGAAGGAGCCCTGGGCTGGCGGTGCTGGGGGGTCGGACCATGCTGCTCATCCTTCCTCAGGGAGTGAGGTGCCCCGTTCTTCACCTCTGCCAGCAGAGTCCCGGCAGGGTCCAATGAACTCATGATGTGAAATTGCTCTGAAAACTCCACACTTTGCTCTGAATTGATCAGGGTGCTCTGAAATTGACTGTCTGACAGCTGGACTGCTTCCACATGGTAGCTGCTACCCCCTGGGGACACCTTCTTCTTGTTGTCCATAGTAACTGGGGTAGAAAGGTTTTATTAGCTTCTGCTATCATTGTGCCATCTCCAGGGAGCCCACCCGGTGTATCATTCACTTTCTTTAACAGCATTATTTTTGATTACCTATCCGCAGGGGAGCGTTCAGCGAGGCCAGGGTATAGGTTTTGTGCCTGCATTCTGCCCCCCCCCCTGCCCCCACCAGACACTTTAAAAGTGGGGCTTTCTCTGCACTCCCTCCCTTTGGTCTTAGGGCATGTTTCAGACTTGGGATTGATGACCCCGGAGAAGGAGAACTGAAGTGGGAGAAGAGGGAGAGGGAGAAGGGGAAGGGCCCAGATAAAAGCAGTCAACATGTGGATGAACTCATGACATCTTTTTTTTTTTTTAATATATTTTATTGATTTTTTACAGAGAGGAAGGGGGAGGGATAGAGAGTTAGAAACATGGATGAGAGAGAAACATCCATCAGCTGCCTCCTGCACACCCACTACTGGGGATGTGCCCGCAACCAAGGTACATGCCCTTGACTGGAATCGAACCTGGGACCCTTCAGTCCGCAGGCCGACGCTGTATCCACTGAGCCAAACCGGCTCGGGCGAACTCATGACATCTTGCTCTTCTTCTGGTGGTTGTCACATGCCTCTTGTGTGCCTGCCACTGTGTTTGGTGCTGGGCTTGCTATGAAAGGAGGGAGGGGAACGGGTGGGTCCTGCCCTTGGGGCTCCTGCGTGCCAGCAAGGAGTGAGTGAAACACTGTTGCAGTCATTGCCCTGTGGTTGCCATGAATGATCCCGAGGCCAAGTTGGAGGCTCCTGCCTTCTTGGAAAGGTTCTGAGCGCCTCCTCAAGATCGAGGTTTGTGTCATCTGATGTTTAGTGTCATCAGCTCAGGCGAAGGGGGTCGGGTGAGGTGGATAGTTCTGGGTGCTGGCAAGGGGTGTGTGCAAGTTCTGAAGGTGGAGGAGACAGGCTTTTCACGGGTCTGGAGTCAGAGAGGAGCTGGAGTGGGTGGGAGGGACGAGGCGGGAGACTGGAGGTGCAGGATATGGGTAAGGGGACACACAGGTCAGATTTGTGTTTTGGAAGGATCCCTTTGGCAGGAGAGGAGGGGGCCTGGACCAAAGTTGGGACTGTGGAGAGGGCATAGGTTTGGGGAAGATTTGAGGTTGGACTTGTGCAATGTGCTGACCAGTGGTGGCAGCCAGACAGGGGTCATCTGCTCTCAGGATCCAGGAGTGCATGCTGGGGGAGGATTTGTGAGTAGGTGGGTGGGCAGGGGAGGACCAGCCCTCACTGGACCTGAGAGGCTGTGCTGCCTGCCAGCATCCGATAGAGAGCTGGGAGGTAGAGATCCTACCTCCAAGTCTCACTGGCTGCCTCTGTTCCAGAAAGCCCTCATGCCTCTCCTTGCTCAAGGACCTCGGGTCTTCCAGCCAACAGGTCCTGGTCCCAGGAATATCCCTCCTTGAGGAAAAGCCCTTGTCACTGCAGGAGATCTCCCCAGTTTGATTCCACTCGCAATGGACTCTGAACCTCTCCTTTTGAGTACGCACCACACTCACTCCTATTTGCTCTCCTCTCTGTTCGCCGCATCCTGGTCCAGCCCCTTTTGCCACCTCCTCCTCCTGCAGGCTTTGTGCCACTGTTTCCCACTCTAACTGGTGGGAGGCTGCTCATTGTCCTCCCCGTCTGACACCTGCCAGGGGCTTCCTCAATCTCAGAGCAAAACCAACTTCTCCATGTGACCCCCTCAGCCCACCCGCCAGGCCCCCTAGCTTCCATCACCCTGCCCTCCTCTTGGGCCAGCACCCCTCCCGGGCCACTAGCCCAGCTCCCACTGGAGGTCCTGTCTCAGCTTTTTGCACAACCCTAGTGTTGCCTCCTTGGTTCCTGGCTGATCCATCTGTTCACACCCCCCACTATCCACCACAGCCCACTGCCTGCCTCTGCTTTGTGTTCACAGAACATTCTCTGTGCTTAGGACTTGTGCCCCCCAAAAATGTGTGCTCCTCAAGGGCAGGGCTTCATCGTGGAGGCTCTGATTCCATCTAGCAAATACTCCACACATAGCCTTCTATGGGTTTGCCAGGGTTGCTGGCCTGACTGAGGCTTCTGGAACAGTCCTTCATGGCCTAACCAGGTGAGGGGCACCCTCCCCCTCCTCCCTTTATTTCATGGCAGGATCTGGATAGAAAAACAAATTCCCAGGCATGTTGTCAGTGAATCGGACCTAAATGAGAGAAGCCAGTGAACAGTACCTTTTGGCAGGTGTGCTTTGTGTAAGATCTTAGTGCTGTGTGTTGAACACGGAAACAGCTGGCCGCTCTCCCTGTCCAGCTGCCTGCAGTGGGAAATGGGGGCCACCCTCCAGGTCCCTACTAGCAGACCCCCTTCCTTTTGTGGTAGCACTAGCAGCTGTGCCGATGAGCTTTTAACACTTGTTAACCGTGGGTCTTCAGTCCCTTCTTTCTCCCCTTCCCGACCTGTCCCGGGTCTCTGCAGAGCGGGCTGCTCAGGATGCAGAGAACAAATCCTCCCTAGCATTCTTCCCCTGCAGAACAGGTTTCGGGGTACATCCAGGGTGATTTTAGATCCCTCGCCAAGCAGCTCAGGGCTAACATGAAAATATTGTGATTCCGGAGGAAGTAACCAGCATCTTTGGGGAATCTCAGCGCTTTCCTGTGAGTGAAGCAGCTTCTGGAATTGAACATGCTCAGCCTGGAGGAAATGTCGAGGGGTGGACCATGGGCTTTTAAAGCCTCAAGGGTGGCTACCCAGTCCAGGTCCAAGATGTTTCTTGACACCACAACTGCAAAATTCCACAGGGATCCAAGACTGACTGGACCGGGGAGTGGGCTGAGCTAAATATCCGGAGAGCTCTCCTCTCAACGGGGTGTTAGGCGTTGAAGCATCTGCCAAAGGAAGCAGGAATGGAGACGTGATCACCCCGAGTCTTCTGTAACTGGAGCTAAGAGTGAGGCATTCTCTCAAGGAATGGTTCAGGGGGTGGCAAGGTGCCCATAAGGTGACGGGCATGTAAGGGAGCCCCAATGAAGACCCCAAGGCAGCTTCCATTTGGAAAACTTCCAGAACTAAAGTTGTAGTGAGGTCTGGAGGGCGGCTGAGGGGAGTGGTCCCAGGAGGCCATCTCTTGCTTTCTCTCTTCTCCTCCCTCCTCCCTTTGTCTCAAAAGGGGATAATTGGGGCCCGCCTGCTTCTAAGGTAGGCTGTTGGGAGTTCACAAATGTTTATGCTGCATGTGAGTCACTTGCAGAAGCAATGGGTAGTGTTTTCCTTGTCGAGGCTGATGGCATGGACTGCCTTGCAGCTCCAACCTTAGGCATGTTTCCAGCATTTTAGCATTTAGAGTTGCTGAACTTTCTCAGTGGGGGGCGCGGGTAGCTTGTTGACCTTTACCAGGGCGCCTGCTGTCTCATTGCAGGCAGGCGGGGCTCAGGCTGAGTATGGCCACCACCTACGCACCCAGAGATCGCCCAGCGTGGCTTTCTCGCCCCCCTCCCAATCCCGGGCTAGGAAGCCTGTGTGCAGTGCTGGAAGAGGTGGCAGCTGGAGAATTGTTAACTCCACAGTGGTTTTTCCAGAGGCTCATCTGGAATGTGGTGGTCAGGAGGCCAGGACCTGAGGCTTCTGACATTGAAGGCCCTCTTTGGTTATAAGCACCAGAAACTCAAGTCAGTGCCTTCAATAGAAAAATAAAAGTTCATTGTTCACATTAAAAAAAAAAAGTTTAGGGAGGAATTCAGTTTTTGGTCTCTTCAGGCCTCAGATGATTCTCCTGGAATCTGACTCCCATTTCTCAGCTCTGCTTTCCCTCTTGACTGGGAAAGGTGACCCCACCTTGCTCCCCACCATCCCAGAATCCCCAGGGGAAGGCGAATCTCCATTCTGGAGGGTCTAGAAAAAGTCTCAAGGAAGGCTCTGATTGGATTGGATGATCAAAACCCCATTCATTGTGTCTGGGAGCCTGGGAGTCTCTGGTTGGACAGGATGAGTCATGAGTCTTTTCTTTCAGCCCAGGGATGGGGGTCCCCTGATCCCTACTACTGGGGATGAGAGTGAAGAATAGAAGGTTCCCTGAGGAAAATGGGGACCTTATCAGAAGATGGGAGGGATGTTGGTACTTCCTAAAATGAAGATGTTCATGACAGGTCCCTTCTTATGCTTTAATTTGTGCTGCTGTTGGAAGGGCCTGGCTGAGCTATCCCCACAGCTGTGTCTGCCTGTGTCTGGCCTGGCACCACTGGGCATGAGCACATGCCATATCACTTGGCAGAACCATCCCTTTCAGGGCCTCAACACCTGTCCTGCCAGGGGAGGCAGCTGGGCTGGGCCTGAGACACTGGAATTTGGCAGTGTTAGAATGTCACTGGGTTTTTGAATGGTGTCCTGGGGCCGTGCAGTCATGCACATACTTGCCTGATTTGCAGAGTGAAGGGCTTTTGCTCATTCAGGTGGCTTTGTTTCCAAGCCCAGTGAAGTAGGGATAATGTGGGGGGATGGGCTGATACTGGGATCGGCTTTGAGTCAGTGGGTGGGAACCGAACAGGCAAAGCCTTGGCCTGAGACTTGCTCACCAGTCTGCCCCTGCTACTCATGGCATTGGGGGCGGGGGGCCCTGCTGGGCTTTGGGGGCAAGGGAGGCTGTGGAGAGATCTGGCTGGACTGTGAGGGCAAGGGAGGCCATGGGCGACCTGCTTCAAGAAGGCTTGGAAGAACTGGGGGACTTGGGAGTGCAGCATAAGGAGGAGGGTTAGAGGGCAGAAGGAGTTGGCCCTTCAACATGGGGTCCAGCATGAGCAAAGTGTGGAGGTCAGATGTCCCAGAAAAATTTTGCTGAGGGCTTCCTGGTTGAGCCCAAAGGATAACATACCCATTTACAGGACTTGTACCAGGAGGGTACATGGAGGGAGTGAACAGAGCAGGTATGTGTAGCAGAGATTTGTAGGGAGTAGAGATGGGAGTCAAGCTCTAGCCAGTGCTGCCCCCTAGCAGCCATCCACCTATTACCTCACCCATCCATTTTACTTGCCTATTCACCAGTTCCACCCATCCACCTATCTATCCATCCATTCATCTGTCCATCCATCCATACATACATACACCCCCTGCAGCATCCAATCGATAAGTGTGACTGAGCTCAGAGCACATTTTGGGCATGGTGCCTGGCACAGGAGCACAGCAGGAGATAGAATCCATCTTACCTTGCCCTGGTGAGGCTCCTGTTTCAGTCTTGGGGAGATAGGCTGGGAACAGACAGGTGGTGTGCCAGACAGAGCAATAGTTGGGAAAACAAATAGAGCCAGGTCGGGGATCTGAGAGGCCTGGGGGAGGGGCAGAGCGCTCTCCCAGCATGACCCACCAGAGTGGGGCAATCTCCCATGTAGCAGCTGGAGGATTAGTGGGCTAATCTACACCCTTGTTGTGGCCGGCACCCAGGAACCGCGTCCTGCCTTTCCTGCTGTACAGCTCCACGTCCACTTTGTGGCTCAGCACCCCTAGACAGCAGCCTCAGTGATCATGGGGTCCACTTACCTGGGGCTACAGAGAAAGACTGACACCAGCCAGGCCTCTTGTGTGCTGTGAGGCCTTGGACCTCTCTGTGCCTGAATCTCTGTGCCTAAATGCCCTGTCTGTAAGATGATAATGATAGTGGTGTTCCCTTTGCCAGACTGCCCACTGAGAGGTAAGCTGGGAGCCAGGTCTGCACCACCCAGCCCATAGCTCTATATGGAGTGGCTTCTCACCAGGACAGGGAGGGATGGGGACTGTGGGAGCAGAAAGCTTGATGCTGGCAAGGGACGTTGGGTTTGGGTGTCCTTTTCCTTCTTCCTAGCCTTGAGAAGTGGCCAGAGTTGGGCAGGTCTGGGAATGGTAGGTGCTGCTTACATGGTCCTCCTGTCCATCGGTAGTAGCGAGATCCCCACTTGTCCTGGGCTCCCAGGGGCATCAGTAAGAGGCTGGGGTGAGGACACAGAGCCCGAACAGGTCTTGGCCCAGTTTGAGGGACACTTGGCTCACAGTGACCCATGATTGTGAGGCTATGGAGAGCAACAGGGGGTTTTGGCAGGGGGCTGACAGGGTCTGATGTCATGCCCTTCTCCTGGCAGGAGGGTGGATGGTGTCTGCAGAGTACTCCCCTGTGACCCAGTGAGTCCTGGGGGAACATGGGGGTTTGTGCTGTTTGTCCCATCAAGTCACAGAAGGGCAGGACGATGGAGCTGGCAGGCCCTATCTGGAGTGGAACCAGCACTAAGTAGGGCCACTCTGTGCCAGGCTCTGTGCATTAGGGATCTTAGGCAAGCCTCGGGCAGGGTCTCATTGTGGGGCTGGTGACACACGGGCTGGGCAGCTTTTCTCATCTCTAGAGTCCTCAAGAGGATTCATGAAGGCTCTTTCCAGGTGAATGTGCTTCCAGAACCTACCTGTCTGCCCCACCACCCTCCCCAGCCTCAGCCTGCCTGGTGTTATGTGGGGCTCTCAGGAGGTGCCAGCCCTAGGTATGTGCAGGTTGCACAGTACTTCCTCTGGGCACTCCCTGACACGCCCTCTCTTCTGTCACCCTGTCACTGCTTGGCAGGCACAGATAGGCAGAAATAAGGCCATACATGTGGATGAAGTCTCCAGATGGTGATACCATGAGGAAGACTAGGGGATGTGTGGCCTGAGGCTATTTTTCAGGGCTCAGAGAGGGGGGTTCTGTGGGTGATGTGCTCTCAGGGTAGGCTTTGAGTGGGTCTGGCCATGTCCATAGCCTTTGGCTCTTGGAGGGGGCAGAGCAAGTTCTAGGGTGTGGACTAGGCTCTGCCTCCACCTGGAGGCCTGGCACACCTGCTCTCCCTGGACACCCAGACCCACCCATAGGAAGTACAGATTGGTATGGTGCTGGCAGTCTGTTTTAAGTTGTCACAGAAGATATCAGAGAATAACCAGCATGATGACCAGGAGGGAGAAATAAACAACTGCTGATGCTGTAGAGAGAGTCCAGGGCTTGGAGGACCTGGGATCTGGGGCCCTGGCTGGGTTTTTTCTCTCTCTCTGGGTCTCTGTCCCCCTTTTTCTGGGACTCTGTTCCCTCTGGGTCTCTCTCAGTGGATTGATGCCTGGCCTTCTGGGACACTACTGTGGGAACCTTTATCTGCTTCTGGCTCTGAGCTTTTCTCTGCTGCCTCTGCTCCCTCACCCCCTGTAAGCCCAGGGATCAAGCCCTGCCAGAGAACTGTAAGCATCTCTGAAGGAGCTGCCCCTTATCTGTAGGGATGGCCCCAGAATGGGCTTGCTGCCCCTTGAGGGTGAGGGGGGCAGAGCAGTCCCAAGAGAGAGACGCTGACATGAGTGGGGGCTGTGAGCCAGAGCAAGGTGCCAAATCCTGGAGACTGTCCTTGGGCTGTGAGCATAGCTCTCCAAGCCGTACAATATTGTAACCATGGTAACAGTGGCTGGGCTGTCTGCCTCTGTGGTGCGTGTGAGACCCTGGCTTTGTTGCACCTCTTACCCACGGAGCTGCGGTCCCAGGAGCCAGCCATGGCCTTGGCAGAGCCAGTAGGCTACATTGTAGGGAGCAGGTATGGGGGCCATGCTGGGCCTCGGTCTCCCATCTTGAAGGGGATACTTGTTGCACTATCGTCCTGTGCTCGTAGGGAATTCACGAGGTTGCCTATGAAGAACCACTTGCAGTAGGTGCTTAGCTAGCCTATCTTTTGAAGGTTCAATATGAACCTTCCAGTATGGAAGTTTCCAGTATGGCTAGACGGGAGGTGAGGGAGGGAGATACGTGAAATAGAGAGGAGAAGTGGACCAGCAGGCTGCCAGAGCTTCATCAGGGCTCTAGAGTCCAATTCCCCCTCTCTGAGCCTCTGTCCCCCTCTCTCTCTGAGCCTCTGTCCCCCTCTTTCTCTGAGCCTCTGTCCCCCTCTTTCTCTGAGCCTCTGTCCCCCTCTCTCTGTGTGTCTCTACCTACCTCTCTCTCTGTGTCTCTAATCCCCCCCTCTCTCTGGATCTCTGTTCCTCTCTCTCTGGGTCTCTTCCTTCTGTCTCTGGGTCTCTGTCCCCCTTTCTGGGTCTCTGCCCCCTGAAGTGCAGTATCTTCCCTGCTGATGCTCCTGGGACTTTGGGTGGAGTGGCTGAACTCCCTGGTACAGCGTCAGCCGGGGTACGAGCCAACCAGCTGTGCTGCGCTGCTGTGCTCCTTGGAGCCACATGGACAATAAAACCAAAATTGGCTTTGAAAGTGGAAGTGCTCTCCGTTTTGAGGGGAAGTGAGGGAATTTGCATGTCAGAACAGTATGTTAAAGGGGCAATACCGGCAGACTCTGTTCTGGCCTGAGCTTTGGGCTCCATGTGGGGGTGGGAAAGGATTTTACAAAACCCCAAAGAAATGTTTCCATGAAATTCCTGTTGTTGCTTTTTCCTTTTTTTTTTTTTTTTTGACATTCCAATGAAAAGAACTGTTCCGGAGCTTTGGAGATCTCCTGGAGGGTTGGGAAACTGACCATGGAGACCAGGGCCAGCAGTGGGCAAGGACAGGAGGAGGAGCGTTTCCACCTCCACCATGGGCCCTGTCACCCTGTGGCTCTGGAATTCCTGTGGCCACTCCCCATCAGACCGTCCTGCCTTGGGCTGGGTCTCCTCATAGCAGAACCTGAGGCAGCCTGTAGTATATTCATGGGGTGACCCCATGAAGGACGGGAGAAGGAGCCCATGTAGAGGGCACCAGTAGGGAACTGGTGACAACGTGGGCAATAGGCTCAGTGGCCGGGGTTCCCTGAGGGATGATGGGTATCCTGCCATGTGGTGGTCCCTCTGGGGGCATCTACTCCACCCAGTCCCATGGGCCATCAGCCCCTGTGCAGGGAAGCCCCAAGGGAAGCAGAGGCCATGTTCCCATGTCTAGCACAGGCCTGGGCCCGGCCAGAGGTTTCCAATGACAGTGCTGGAGGAAGGGGAGGCGCCAGCACAGGGGTAGGGGGTCAGGACAATCTCAAGCCCAGGCCAAGTTTGTGGGGGCATATGCAGCCCCTCAGAGTCCAGATCCGGGTAGAGAGTCATCCAGGACAGCAGTGAGCAGCCTCCAGAGACACTCTGACCAGCTGCTGACGCACTGGCTCCGATGACTCAGTGCTAGTGACCATGCTCGGGTGGCTGTCTAAAGACTCCGACTGGCCCAGGAAGGCGGCAGCAGCCTTCCTGGAGGAGGCCTACAGTCCCGCCACAGCGGCCGCCCCCTGTCTGGCTGGCCTGAGTAATGGGTCCTTGCTTTAGTCATTGGTCCCAGGCCTCAGCACTCCCTCCTCCTCCTGCCCACCTCTGCCTAGCCATGTCTGCCTCTGTCCAGTCTGGGACTCTGGCCTCTGCTGGCTTCCTCCCTCCCTCCCTGAGCTCCCAGAGGCTGTGAGATGTGTGAGGGGTAGTGCAGGGGCTTTAGGGACAGTTGTCCCATCTTTGAGATGGGAGGAAGGGAACAGCCTGTGGGGTGCTGGGAGCCTTGCCCAGCACGAGGAGGATGTGTATGCAGTGGCTGTTTCTCACTCTGGCTGTAGCTTGGCCCACACCCTGTAGGCAGCAGCCCAGTGGGCTTGGTTGGAGTTCCAACCTGGTATCCTAACTCCCATATATGAACGTTTTAACTGCCTCTATGCTCAGCTGAAGGGCAGACCCTATCAGAAGGCACCATAATTCTTTGTACCTCCTTGAAGGACATTTAGCTCGTTTCCCATCTTCAGCCCCCAGAAATGCTATGTGGGGAATATTCTCACTCATCTCTTGCACATGTGAGCACACCTCAGATAAATCCCAGAAGTGGACTTGCTAGTATGAGGATATGTGGTTCTGCCGAACTGCCTCCTTGGAGGTTGTCCCACTTCACACGCCCTCTGGGAACAGGCATGAGTGTCTGCTGTGAGAGAACCTGGTGACTCTGCCCGCCTGAGCCAGTCCCTTGGTGAGCACACTTTCCCTATTTGGAAGAGGCCTACTCTCAGGTCTTTCCAGCCAGCTATGCTTTCTTTCCTATAAACCAGTGGTTCTCAACCTTCTGGCCCTTTAAATACAGTTCCTCATGTTGTGACCCAACCATAAAATTACTTTTGTTGCTACTTCATAACTGTAATGTTGCTACTGTTATGAATCGTAATGTAAATATCTGATCTGCAGGATGGTCTTGGGCGACCCCTGTGAAAGGGTCGTTTAACCGCCAAAGGGGTCGCGACCCACAGGTTGAGGACCATTGATAAACCATCAGCCCACATCAGTTGTGCATTTTTCTGTGAGGTTGCCAGTTTTGTATTGATTTCTTGGGGCTCTTTATATATGGAGGACCATATATGTTCAGGGACAGAGCAGTTCCACAATAAAGTTGTTCTTGGTGTGATATCTTCTTGTGAAAATGTGAACATGCATATCTGTCCTTGGGCTTAGGGGAAACACAAGAAGTTCTCCTGCCCTGCCCCAAAGTCTCCAAGAAAAAAAGAGACCATCTGAAACCAAACTAGCAAAATGTACAGAATCTGTGAGGCAGGTGTCCACAGAGAGGCCAGCCTGGCTCAATGGGCACCTACCATGTGCCAGTGCTCTGTGAGTGGTTCCAGGCTTTACGTTCCCAAGTGCATGACCATGTTCAGTGGCTCACAGGCGGCAGGATACAGTCCCCCACTGGGCCTTGCCACCTCCCTAGCCCAAAGGGAAGCTGGGAGAAGTAGGTGGTCTGTGGTCCATCACTTCCCAGGAGGTGATGGGAGCCTCACCACAGCCCTGTGACATCTGTGCTCCTGCCTGTCCCATTTGACAGTCAAGAAAGAAAGACCTGGAGATCAGGGAATGTGTCTGAGTCGTACAGCTGGTGATGGCAGGGTAGGGATCAGAATCCTCCCTCTGCTTCTCACATCAGATGCCAGAGCCTGGTGAGGTGAGGTCTGTGGTACAGCCTGGGCGGGTTTCCTGGAGGAGTGGGTCTCACTGATCTGCATCTCCCAGCCTTTGGGTCCTTGCCTGACCCCCAGACACTCCACTCAGGGCTAGGCTCTGGGTTTGGGCTTTAGGGGGTCCTGGTGATGAATGTGACACACTGGTGCTTGGAACTGTTGAGTCCAAGTCTGCTCCTGGGAGGGGGCTCCAAGGGCTCACACCAGCTGTCCTGACCTCTCAGGCCACTGTGCTGCACAGACCGACGCTCTGTCCACCGAGCCAAACCAGCCAGGGCTGTTGTTTGTTTTTGAGGTCAAATTCACATAATATAAAAACCATCATTTTAAAGTGAACGATTCAGTGGCATTTAGTATGTTTACAATGTTGTGCAACCATCACCTCCATCTAGTTCCAGAATACGTTATCTCCCCCAAGAAACTCTGTCCCCATTAGCAGTCATCCCCCATTTCCCCTTCCCATCCCGGGACAAACCCTAATCTGGTTTCTGTCATTATGAATTTGCCTGTTTTGGACATTTCATATAAATGTGATCATACAACATGTGGCCTTTTGTGACTGGCTTCTTTCATTGAGCATCATATTTTTCATCTTTGTCAACGTAGCGTGAATCAGCTTCATTCCTTCTTAATATTCAATTGTGTGCACATACCACATTTTATTTACCTACTCATTCGTTGATGGGCATTTGGGTTATTTCCACCACTTTCCTTTTTAAAATTAAAAAAAAAATTCTAAAATGATCTTTGCCTTCTGAATCCTCATTTGGAGGTGCAGGAACCTCTTTTCCCCATCCCCCCAGCAGCTGCCTTCATAGGTAAATCCATCTTCATACAGCAGATATTCTCGGTTTTGTGGCTTCCCCACAATTTGCTCTGTTTATCCCACATTGGCCAGGAGGTGACAGGAAGATCCCGTGTGCCTGCTGCTTCCCCGAACAGGTTCAGATTCTGCTGTGTCCTCTCACAGCTCTGGGCGATGGATAAGCTGCTCCGCCTGCTTCTGTCCTTAGAAGATGGGACTGATGACCTTTCCCCTTGACTGGGCAGCCAAAGAGTGTAGCCCACAGCCAGATTCTTCTGAAAATGGCCAAGGTGACATTGCGGTCATGTGGCTGCCCTTCCCCATAGTGCTGGGCACACAGGTATGCTGGGCAGGTGTCAAAGTGGCTGGGCTTTGAAGGCCGGGCCCTTCTGGAGGTGGCACCTCCCTCCCCGCTGTGAGAGGCTGGCCTGAGGCACCCGTGTTCTCAGGGCCTAGCACTCCTGAGAAGTTGCAGGTCAAGTTCCTCATCCCTGCTCACAATGGGCTCTGTGCCAGCACCCAGCATCTTAATCTCACCCTCTGTAGAGGAGCGATAAGTGTACCACGGGGGCAGCTTGCTGGGGCTTAGGGGACAGTGGTCACTCAGTGCAGCATTCAGGAGACACGTTTAGAATAAAAAATAATGGAATAGAGCTTTTAAAAGGAGAGGTTGGAAGTAACCCAGATGTCCATAGATAGTTGAAGGGATAAAGAAATTGTGCATTCATACATTCTCACAGTGGAATAGTACTTGGCCATAAAAAGGAGTGAAGCACTGATACGCGCTACAATGTAGGTGAACCTTGAAATATGATACCGAGTGGAAGAAGCCAGACACAAAAGCCACAAAAGACTACTTGTTGTCTGATTCAATTTATATGAAATGTCCAGAACAGGCAAACTAATCCAGAAAGTGGATTAGTGGTTGACAGGGGATGGGGAAGGGGGATGAGTGAAGCGGGGGATAGGGAGTGACTGCTAATGGGGATGGGGTTTCTTTCTGGGAAGATGGAAATGTTCTGGAACTAGATAGAGGTGGTAGTTGCACAATATTGTGAATATACTAAATGCCACTGAATTGTACATGTTAAATGGTGAACTGTATGTTATGTGAATCTGACTTGAATAAAAAAAAAAAAAGAAAAGGGCATGTGCCTGGCCAGTGTGGCTCAGTGGTTGAGCGTCGACCTATGAACCAAGAGGTCATGATTCTATTCCCGGTCAGGGCACATGCCTGGATTGCAGGCTCAATCCCCAGTAGGGGCATGCAGGAGGCAGCTGATCAATGATTCTCTCTCATCATTGATGTTTCTATCTCTTCCTCTCTGAAATCAATAAAAAATAATATATTTTTAAAAGAGGGACATGTGCGCCGAAACCGGTTTGGCTCAGTGGATAGAGCTTCGGCCTGCGGACTGAAGGGTCCCAGGTTCGATTCCGGTCAAGGGCATGTACCTGGGTTGCGGGCACATCCCCAGTGGGAGATGTGCAGGAGGCAGCTGATCGATGTTTCCCTCTCATCGATGTTTCTAACTCTCCATCTCTCTCTCCCTTCCTCTCTGTAAAAAAAATCAATAAAATATATATTTAAAATTAAAAAAAAAATTAGAAAAAAAAATAGTAAAAGAGGGACATGTGGTTTCCTCAGGTCCCGTCTGAAACCCTGCCCATATCATCGGCAGCAAATGGCAGTTTCTGCCTGAGGGGTGGCAGGGCTTGGCCAGGTTTCTACTCTACTGCCAAGGCTCAGTGGGCAGGTGGCAGTCAGGACCCAGATCTTGTTTCTACTTCTCTGGGGCGGATCCTGGTGATTTTTCCCATGCCTGGGGCAGCTTCAGAGCTTGGGCAAGCTGTCCAGGATTCCCGGGCTGAGGCCCTGAAGCCTCTGAGCCTGACACTCCGCCCTGTTCTCCCATAGCATGGCCGATAAGAATGGAGCTCTCAAGTGCACCTTCTCTGCACCCTGCCATAGCACCAGCCTCCTGCAGGGGCTGGCCACACTTCGCTCACAGGGCCAGCTCCTGGACGTTGTGCTCACAGTCAACAGAGAGACCTTCCATGCACACAAGGTGGTCCTGGCTGCATGCAGCGACTACTTCAGGTGAGCACAGGCCTGGGGGATGGGCTGGAGAGTGCACATTCTTCTGAGAGGGGCAAGTTCAACTCTAGCTAGGGAGGGATGGCATTGAGGGAAGGTGACTGGTGTTGGCCCAAACGTCAGTAAACCTACCACTTTTCCCAGGTTTGCAACTTACTCAGACTTTTTAGGGATATTACACAGGCCAGTAGAACAAACCTGGGGGACAGAGTGGCCTGTGGGCACCCAATCAGCCGTTTCTGTCCTGAGGGGAGGCAGGGCTTGGCCAGGTTTCTGCTGTGTTTTTGACACCTGTGTGAGCTGGCCTCAGAATCCAGCAGGGACTGGCACACATCCCTGCCCTTGCGATACCTGCACTCAGGCCGAAGGACAGGGGGGACTCCCAGGCGGTGGCCCCCGAGTTTGCCAGGCTCCGTTGCAATCCCCATGTGACAGGCGAGACCTTGCTGAGTGTCTGGGTCTGTCTGCTCTGAAGACCCTTTCCTAAGAGTGTCATCCTGGGGGTGAGTCTCTGACTCTGCTTTGCCAGTGGTGGCTGAGGCGCTCCTGCGACCGTGTCACAGAGTCCCAGCCCGGGTGCGCACCACAGGCTGCACACTCTCCGAGGCTAGGTGTCCAGCCCAGTGTGCCCCCGACTGCCCGCCCTGCGGGCTCAATGAGGCCCTTCTGGGGAGCTGGAGAAACCAAGCCATCTGGGGCGCCGCTTCTATTTTTATTCTGGATTTGGGGACGGGCGGGCCGCCCCAGCCAGAAATGCCCTTTAAAGGCTCCTTTGCGCTGGCACTGCAGCGGCAAGGCCTTAAAAGGCAAAGCTCCCTCCCGTCGCAATGACTGTTCCTGCCTTCGACAGGCCGATGGGACTCTCGGGGACAAGAAGGGGTAGGGCCCTGGGGCTGGCAGAGCGCTGCTCCTGGAAGCGATATGGCACTGCTTTGTGGAGTGCTGGGCAGTCGTTCGTTGATGGTCCCAAGGCAGCATTAAGCTCAGCTGTTCCTACTCTGGGGCCTACGCCTGGCCCATACTAGCGTAGGGACTGGGTGACAAGCATTTGTTAGGCAAATGGCCAACGGAAGTTCCCTTCCGTCAGTCACCCGTTATGATGTTTACGATGTATGTTGATGGCAGTCACAATTATGATGAAAGGCCAGCTCACCCTCTGAGAGGAGCCTCTTATGCATCATCTTTTAGAACCTGCCATGAACTTCTAGCAGGCACTGGGATTCTTAGCCCTCTTCCTGGAGGGGCCCCTCCCAAAGGCTGTGGGGGGTTTAGACCCAGGTCCTGTGTCCCAGGTCCATGCCTCAGAGCAGGACAGCCCAGCTGACAGACTTGGGGCCATTCACGAGGGGCGGGGGGGGGGTATCTTACAGCAGGCTGAGACTCCCGTGGGTCATTTTTAGGGGCTCCCCTAACTACATGGGCCTTTCTTCGGACCTATCAGTGACCCCAGTGGGGGCGCCCAATAGGCACTCCAGCCTGGGACCCTTATTCCCTCCCCATCCCTGTGTGATAGCAGCTGAGACTCAGGCAGGGGAAGGTGGAGCCACCTGTTCAGGTGAGTGTGCTGGGGAGGTACTGGACTCTGTGAACCATGATGTGTATTCCCTTGGGGTTCCCGCTATATTTCCTGAGCTCACTGAGGAACTGGTCTTCATGGCTGGGCACTGATATGGGGTTGGAGACTTTTCCCCAGAGCCAAAGCTAAGGTTTGGCCTCCTCCTGCACAGCCACATCGCCATGCCGTGAGCAGGGTGAGGGGAGAGGGAGGGAGGGAGTTGGCCTCCGGCCTCAGAACCAGCCTACCCCAGTGCAGCATACATCTGGGTGAGGTCGGGCAGGGCCCCACGGGAGAGGCCGAGAGTGCTGTTGGGAGGAAGATGCATGGCTTGGGGTGGATTGAAAAGCCTTTTATTTTTTGCATGTTTTTAATGCATACCTGGCCTGCTTTACCCTGGTGGGCAAAGCCCTGCTGGCGGTGTCTCAGGGCCAGGCCATCCCAGTGGCCACGACGTCTGTTGGTGCCCTGGACCCACATGCTGTGTTTCTGACCCTCAGGGCCATGTTCACAGGCGGCATGAGGGAGGCCAGCCAGGACATCATTGAACTGAAGGGCTTGTCAGCGCGTGGCCTGCGGCACATCATTGACTTTGCCTACAGTGCCGAGGTGACGCTGGACCTGGACTGTGTGCAGGATGTGCTGGGCGCAGCTGTGTTCCTGCAGATGCTGCCAGTGGTGGAGCTGTGTGAGGAGTTCCTCAAGGCTGCCATGAGCGTGGAGACCTGCCTGCACATCGGTCACATGGCCACCACCTTCAGCCTGGCCTCCCTCAAAGAGTCGGTGGATGCCTTCACCTTCCGGCATTTCCTGCAGATCGCTGCGGAAGATGATTTCCTGCAGCTGCCACTGGAGCGCCTCGTTTTCTTCCTGCAGAGCAACCGCCTACAGAGCTGTGCCGAGATCGACCTGTTCCGAGCTGCTGTCCGCTGGCTGCAGCATGACCCTGCCCGGCGGCCACGCGCCAGCCATGTGCTCTGCCATATCCGTTTCCCACTCATGCACTCGTCTGACTTGGTGGATAGTGTGCAGACGCTGGACCTGATGGTGGAGGACGTGCTCTGCCGCCAGTACCTGCTAGAGGCCTTCAACTACCAGGTGCTGCCTTTTCGGCAGCACGAGATGCAGTCCCCGCGCACGATTGTGCGCTCCGATGTGCCCTCGCTGGTGGCCTTTGGTGGCACCCCCTACACTGACAGTGACCACGCTGTCAGTAGCAAAGTATACCACCTGCCTGAGCCGGGAGCCTGTCACTTCCGCGAGCTCACCGAGATGGAGGTGGGCTGCAGCCACACATGCGTGGCTGTGCTGGACAACTTTGTGTATGTGGCCGGGGGCCAGCACCTGCAATATCGCAGTGGTGAGGGTGCAGTGGATGCCTGCTACCGCTACGACCCTCACCTGAACCGCTGGCTGCGCTTGCAGGCCATGCAGGAGAGCCGCATCCAGTTCCAGCTGAACGTGCTGTGCGGCATGGTCTATGCCACGGGCGGCCGCAACCGGGCCGGCAGCCTGGCCTCCGTTGAAAGATACTGCCCGCGGCGCAACGAGTGGGGCTATGCCTGCTCGTTGAAGCGCCGCACCTGGGGCCACGCGGGTGCCTCGGCCGGGGGCCGCCTTTACATTTCCGGTGGCTATGGCATCTCCGTGGAGGACAAGAAGGCGCTGCACTGCTATGACCCGGCAGCCGACCAGTGGGAGTTCAAGGCACCCATGAGCGAACCCCGTGTGTTGCATGCCATGGTGGGTGCTGGCGGCCGCATTTACGCCCTGGGTGGCCGCATGGACCATATGGACCGCTGCTTTGACGTGCTAGCTGTAGAGTACTATGTACCAGAAACAGACCAGTGGACCAGCGTGAGCCCCATGAGGGCCGGCCAGTCAGAGGCCGGCTGCTGCCTGCTGGACAGAAAAATTTATGTTGTTGGGGGCTATAACTGGCGCCTCAACAATGTGACAGGCATCGTGCAGGTATACAACACCGAGACAGATGAATGGGAACGCGACCTGCACTTCCCTGAGTCTTTTGCAGGCATTGCCTGTGCCCCAGTCCTGCTGCCCCGGGCCGGAAGCAGGAGGTAGCTCCCGGGATGCCCCCCCACCCACACACCCATGACCTGGCTGCATGCTGTTCTTGCCAGGGGTTTGGTGAGCACGTGTCCTCCCCGTGGGCTGGCTGTATAGTCCCGCTGTGTTGATAAGCCTCCTTCCTAGGGTCTTTCCTTCCCAAAGCAGATCTTGGCTCTCTGCCTGCCCAGGGAGCCTGCCAGTGAGGAGGCCGATGTGTTGTGGCAGAAAACTTGAGCCTAAGGCAGTTTCCTCGTCTGCACAGGGTCCTCACTCATGGGTTGGAATAGGGGGTCTCTTTGGGGTATTATTGTGCCCCACTTCTCCCATCCCTCAGTCCAGCAATCTCAGATGTTCATATGCAGGCTCATTAGTGTCAATCCAAATTCATAGTATGCCACTCTCCCCACCCCAAGTTTCTTGCGCATGTGTATTTTGTTTGCTTGTTTTGTTAATCCTCACCCAAGGATATTTTTTCCATTGATTTTTAGAGAGAGTGGAAGGGAGGGAGGGAGGGAGGAGGAGAGAGGGAGAGAGAGAGAGAGAGAGAGAGAGAGAGAGAGAGAGAGAGAGAAGAGAGAGAAGGAGAAACATCAATGTGAGAGAGACACATTTGGTTGTCTCCTGCATGCACCCCAACCAGGGCTAGGGATGGAACCTGTAATGCAGGTATGTGCCCTTAACCGGGAACTGAACCGACAACCTTTTGGTGCATGGGCTGATGCTCTAACCACTGAGCAATTCTGGCCAAGGCACACACATGTATTTTTAAACTAGAGGCCCAGTGCACGAAGTAGGGTGTCCCTCAGCCCAGCCTGTGCCCTCTCGCAATCAGGGACCCCTCTGGTAGAGTCCCTAGGCCTGGCCGGCTATCAGGGCCTATTGGGGCTTTCCTTCCCCGGCTGCCAGCAGCTGGCCCCGCCTCCGCCACTGCCACTACTTGCCATCTGTGTAGCACTGCCCCCCCACGCCTCCCGTCACCAGTTGCCTCCCCTCTGTGGGTGACAGGCATGGGGTGCGATCACTTGGCTGGCCTGGGCCTCCCTTTTCAGGGTGATCGATCATGGGGCTCTGTGATTGATGGCTGTGCAGAGGGAGCCCCATCCACCCACCTGGGACTCCGTCTGTGGCCACCAGCTGGCTGGCCCGGTAGCCTGGGCCTCCCTCTTTGGGGCGATTGTGGAGGCTCCCCCCTCCCCCCATCAATTGCCCCGCCGGCTGGTGGCCTGGGCCTCCTTCTGTGGGGTGATCGTGGGGTGATGGCAGGGGGCCCCCACCCACCAATCTCATTGCACCCCCCTTGGCTGGCCTGGCGCCAGTGCATGTCATAGCGTGGTCGTCCAGAAGGTCGCCCAGACTGTCGTTCTGCTGTTGGTCATTCGGTCGATTTGCCTATTACCTGTTTATTATTATAGATAACTGTACCCCACTTCTCTGGAGCTGGAGGGGCTCAGAAGCACCCAACTTGGATTGATGACCAGAGGACAGTTCTGTCTCCCCAATAAGCCCAAGCTGCTGAATGGGAGAGGGCCGCACAGGAGGTTCAGCGTTTGTTCCTATTCCCGTCCTTGGTCTGAGCACCTCAGGGTGTTTGCTCATTCGATTTCAGGAGGAGAGACCACAGCCGCTTCCAGAGATGGTCCTCATGGATGTCGGGCCTCCACTGGGCACTGGGCCACCTGGGGGGCCCTGAGGAGAACTGGGCTGATATGTCCCTGTCCCACGGATGAAGGAGGGTGCTGCTTTAGGATCCCAGTGCATCTGCACTCCCTGGGTCTGTTCGGGACTTTCATTTCATCTACTCTCCAGCCCTGCACTCCCTCTTTGTCCTGTGCTCAGGGTGAAGTGCCACCTGCCCAAGGCTGCCAGCTGGGGAGTCAGTAGGCAGGAGCCTCTCTCTTCAAGGGCTTCATGGCATCTCCAGCCACATTTGTTTTGGTCTCTAAATCTTTTTATTGTTGTTCCATTTTGCTTTTTTTTAAAGAGGCCAGCACCGCTGCCTTATAAATGGGATTTATACCCTTGGGGCAACTTAAAGTGTCTCTTCTGCTGCTAACAGACGATTGATGTCATGTTTCTGTGACCCACTCGCTGTGTAAAGAATTAACCTCATACCTTAGCAGACGTCGTCTCCTAATATTTTCCTTGTATTTAATAAAAATGTTATGGTGAAAAGATGGAGCAGGCCCCGTGCCGAGTTTGTGGAGCCTGATAGGTCACAGATTCCTCCTGTCCTCTGTGCATTTGGGGCCCCCTCTCCCACCTCACCCTTTCCCATCCTTGCAGAAGAGCTGGAAAAGGTCCAGTCTTTAGCTCAGGGATGTGAGTGAGGGCAGCAGGAAGTGGGGCCGGTTCTTCTACTGGATGCTGGGAAGACAGAGGGCAAACTTCGTGGCCTCTGGCAACTCTCCAGGCTGTTCTATGTGCCTGGTGGTCTGGCCCCCTGCCACCAACCAGCATTCAGCCCTAACAGGTTCTGTCTCCATCTGCTCGGTTCTGGGGTGCAAGATCGGGCGGCTGTGGAGCCCTCTCCCAGAGGCTGCAATGCAGAGGAGACAGGGCAGGCCTAAAGGAAGCATGAAGTCATTACGCTCCCATAGGGGCCAAGAGCTCCACAAGCTGCCCCAGCCCTTGGTTTTGTGGCAGCCTCACTGTGAATGGGGCTGTACTTTGGTAGAGACTGCCTGCTTGTTCACGTCCAGCCTTCTGAGAGGGGAGGCTTCCAGGTCACCCTCAAAACGCACCACAGGCCTGGTGCTCCCGCCCAGCAGCCACGGGGCCCCCAGGGTGAGGCTGAGTTGGGAGGCAGTGCTGAAATAGGAACTTGGTTGGGAACCAGGAAGGAGCCCATGCTTTCAGGGGCATTGGAAGGAAAGCAGGGTCCTTGGGGACTTACCAGAACATTTTGGCCTCTTCTCACCTCCCTAACCTGAGCTCCCCCAAAAGAACCCTTTTCTGCTAGCGGCACGGCCCCTTCAGGGGGCAGTGAGAAGCCTTTGCCAGCTACAAGTTCCCCAGATCAGCTCACACCTCAGAACATCTTGTCCCCAATGAGCTGGCAGGGGTGCCGGTGCAGGGTGGAGGGGGTGCTGCCGTATCTAACCAGTCGATTGTGCGTAACCGTCTGGGCTGGTTCGTGGAATGTTCTCGGGGGCTCTCTACCCCTCCTTCTCCATTCACCACCCCCCCGGAAGAAAGGAAAATTATTTTTCGTATTGTAAACTTTAAACACGAAAAAGCTGTTTTTAATTTAGCAGAAACTGGCTTGAAACTTTGTGAATGTTTGTGTCCTTTGGAGAAAGGCAGAACATGTGTACCCATATACAGAGAGTTGCACACACACACACACACGCACACATGCTTACTCAGGCATACCTGCACACATGTGCTTGCTCATACACAGTTGAACAAATAGCTTGTGCACATGCCCCTGGGCCAGCCTGGCCCTTTCTGTGTGGCTCCCTGAAGGAGTCTGCAGCCTATCACCTTATCACTTCTCTTCACCTTTCACCCAGGGCAGCATCCATGAGGACCGAGCCTGGGGAAAGCCCGTCTCCTGCCAGATGGCCTGCTTCCCCACCTCGGGCTCCTGGAGCCTCCCTCTGCACCTGGGCTGGGGTTGTGGGAAAACGCTGTCTCCAGGGACAGTGGGATGCAGGCCCGTGAGAGGGAGGCCAAGTGTGACTTCTGGGGCCTTTCAGCCAGCAAGGGCCAAAGGGGCCTCGGGGGAGTCGTGTGAGGTGGGAATCTGCCCCAGACCTGGCCAGTTTGGAAATCTGCCCCTGGCTTTGTGTCCTGGAATGTAGCTACAGCTCCTCTGTTCTCACGGCCCCAGAGATTTCCCTTCTCATGGTGGAGTCTCCGCGCACGGGTTTTATTAGGGGCACCTGGCCGTGTGTCCCAGGAGGCACAGCCAGGAATGTTTGTTACACAAATGAGAAGTTCTGGGTGGGGAGGTGGGAGCAGAGCCTCATGCACTCTAGTGTCTGTGGGCGCTATCCGTGGACCCCAAGGGCAGATGGTCCTCGAGACCATGCTCCCCACACAATAAGACCTCAGCTTAACTCTGGGCACATGCCCAGATTGCGGGTTCTACCCCTGGTCAGAGTGCGGGCGGGAGGCAACTTATTAATTAATGTTTCTCACATTGATGTTTTTCTCTAAAATCAATAAAAAAAAAATTTTTTTTAAGAAAAGACCCCAGCTTAATTGTTGTGGCTGACCCTACTGTTGCTATTCTGGCAGCCATTTCTCCCTCCTCACCCATAGAGCCTTGATTTGGCGCCAGCTGCAGTGTGCCCAGCCTTGGGTGGGGGTTAATTTAGGATTTGGCTCAGCTTTTTTTTTTTTTTGGTAATGCCTTTTGCAGGGGTTGTTTTCAGCCTGGGCAAATTTCCCAGCTCTGGCCAAGCTTTAAGGGAAGGTCTGAGGTGGGGGTTTCTGGTCATGGAAAAGGCCCTATTGCCCCCTTCAATCCCTTCATGCTTCCTATGAGGACCGTATGCAGGAGTTTCTGCAGCCCTCTTGTGGCCATGAGGAGCAAGTTAAGAGAAGCACAGAGAGGCTGCCTCCCAGAGCCCTGAAATCATGAGGCCACCAGTCCTACCCTGGGACCTCTGATCTCCAGACTCCTTTTTCTGAGAATCACAATGTCTGTACTGCTTAAGAGTCTTCGTATCGTAAGATACTAGTGGCCAGCTATTCTGTTATTTGCAACCCAAACACTTAACAAAATTATAATGTAAAGGTAACAGATGCTGGGATTTCCCAGTCTTATGTAAGTCAGGGATTTTATTTGCAAACAACAGAAACTGGCCGATTTCAGTGGCAAAGATGTGCTTTGGAGGGCTGTTGGGTTGCTTACAGAAGTGGCAGGAAGACTGGAAAATCACGCTCAGAAAACAGGAAGAATCAAGGTGGCAAGGCAGCTGGGGTGATCAGCTGAAATCAGGTCAGGGGACTGACTGGTGAGGACACTTCTGCCACCACCACAGAATCCAGATGTCTCAACTGGCAGTCATCTGCCCTTGGCCCTCGGCCATAGCTGTCCCTGGAAACTGGATACTCCTGCCTTGATGCTGTTTCTTTGCATCACTTTTTCCTGAGTGGAAACATCCTATTGGCCTAGTCCCGTGGTCGGCAAACTGCGGCTCGCGAGCCACATGCGGCTCTTTGGTCCCTTGAGTGTGGCTCTTCCATAAAATACCACGTGCAGGCACGCATGTACAGTGCGATGGAAACTTCGTGGCCCATGCGCAGAAGTCGGTATTTTGTGGAAAAGCCACACTCAAGGGGCCAAAGAGCCGCATGTGGCTCGCGAGCCACAGTTTGCCGAGCCGCAATTTGCCGACCACTGGCCTAGTCCGTGTCCTGTGCCAACCTAGCTGCCTGGATCCCCAGGAAAGTGAGTTTGTGAGTGTGCTAGTCAGCTGCTGACAACATGTAACAAACAACCCAAGTCTCAGTGGCATGCAAAAATAAATGGCTGGGCCTTAGCCATGTTGCTAAATGGTTAGAGCTTTGGCCTGTGCACCAAAGAGTTCTGGGTTCGATTTCCAGTCAAGGGCATGTACTTGGGTTTTGGGTTCGATCCCCAGATCTGGTCAGGGCACGTGCAGGAGGCAACCAATCCATGTGTCTCACATCAATGTTTCTCTTCTCCTCTCCTCCCTCTCCCCTCCCCTCCCCTCCCCTCCCCTGCCCTTCCCTCCTCTTCTCCCTCCCTCCCTCCCTCCCTCCCTCGATCCTTCCCTCCCACTTTCTAAAAATCAATGGAAAAAATATCTTTGGGTGAGGGCTAACAAAATAAATAAGGAAAAAAAATAAATGGGTGGTTTTCATGTATCTGTGACTCAACTGGGATGCCTGTTCTATGCTGCCCTCAGTTGGGCAGCTCTGCTTCCAGGTGCAAGGCTGTGGAGTAGCAGGGTGGGGTAGGGTGAGGGGGTGCTTAGCCCTACCTGTCTTCATCTTCAGACCAGCAGCCAGCTCACGTAAAGTTCTCCCAAAATGGTGCCAGAGGACAAGCGGAGTCACGTGAGGCCTCCTAAGGTCCAGATTCGGAACTTGTATGCTGATGCTTCTGCCCATATGTCTTTAGCCAAAGTAAATGACATGGCCAAGCCCCAGAGCAGGACTGGGAAATACCCTCCTTCTTACAAAGGAAGGATGCACAATGGTGTGGCACAGGGCGGGACACAGGAACACATGGGGAACTGAGGCCCACAGTTTGATCCATCGAACTGTTGACCCTGGGGCTTCTGTTGTCAGTGGGGGGCTGACTTCCCATGGTGGGGACTCCCTAGGCTTGGATGGGGATTCAGATGCTGGGCTTCCAGAAAGAAACACCCACTGGGCCGCCAAAAGAAAAGCCAGTGCCCCCTGAAGGTCGGGAATTATCTTTTGTCACGTAGGTTGGGACTATAGGTGTCTGGGTTTTGGGATAGCGGGAGGGGTGCTGTGTCCTCAGCTGCAGCTCAGCCAAGTATCCGCCTTGTGTTGTCACTGCCTGTCCCTCTGCCTGGTGGTTGCAGGGGAGGAACTGGACTGCTTGCCCTGCCCCTAGGTTCCCGCCTCCGTCAGCTCCCGCCTCTTGCTACTCTCCTTGGCAATCCTGCCCTGTCTCACCCACACCCCCGGGGGAGGGGGGGCAGGGACCTTCGTCCTCATCTAACCTCTTCAATTGTAAGGTGTGAGCACTGTGCCTGGCATTCATGGCTTCTATTGCCTGGTTCTTCCTTTCACATCATAATTAAACCTGGCTCTGGCTTTACCTTTCAAAACTCTGTCTGACGAAGGTCTCGTTTGGAAGTCAAAGAGAGGCCCGGGATGGCTTTCCTCTTTGCCTCCCCACTCCCATGGCCCAAATTCCCCTCCATGCAATGTGGGTACCCTAGATCGACTAAGATTCCATATAAGGCAGTGCAGAAAAGCAAGGCATGAAAACTCACATCTCCAGATAGGGGGTGCTTCCCCTAACAGTTATTGGGTGTTGGTGAGGAAGCAGGCCCTAAGCCAGCGGTCCTCACCTGTGGGTCGCGACCCCTTTGGGGGTCGAAGGACCCTTTCACAGGGGTTGCCTAAGACCATCGGAAAACACATATATAATTATATATTGTTTTTGTGATTAATCACTATGCTTTAATCATGTTCAATTTGTAACAATGAAATTGGGGGTCACCACAACATGAGGAACTGTATTAAAGTGTCGCAGCGTCAGGAAGGTTGAGAACCACTGGCTAAGTGCTTTGTTTTCATTATCTATTTAATCTCCCAAGAACCTTCTAGGATGATTGCCACTGTTCACATTTAACATGGGTGGACAGCAAGACACTGAGACGTGAAGTCACTTTCCTGTTTTTACACAGCTGGGCCATGCAGACGTGCTCAGCGTAGGTTTTCATGTAACTTGCATTTATTTTATTTTTTTTTAAATATATTTTATTGATTTCTTACAGAGGGAAAGGGAGAGAGAGAGAGAGAGTTAGAAACATCGATGAGAGAGAAACATCTATCAGCTGCCTCCTGCACTCCCCCCACTGGGGATATGCGCAACCCAGGTACATGCCCCTGACCGGAATCGAACCTGGGACCCTTCAGTCCGCAGGCCGATGCTCTATCCACTGAGCCAAACCGGCTTCGGCGTAACTTGCATTTAGAGACTTTATGTTGAAGGGTATTATGGCCTGGATGCAGGGCACAGGGCATTCTAGACAGGAAGACAGCCTGAGCAAAGGCCCTGAGGCAGGATGCAGCAAGGCGAAAGTGAGGACATTAGAAAGGGAAGGGTGGGAGATGGTGCTGGGGAAACTGGCGAAGAACAAATGGAGCCAGGCAGATCTACGGAGCAGATGAGGGAAAATTACATCCTGGGAGCAGCAGGAAGTGGCTTATGAGGACCCAGCTCTTAGCTTACACTTGGCTGTGCTCTGTAACTAAAGCGAAACTAACAGTTGGACACTCCCAGCCCCTTCGGTCAGAACTGGCCGGAGAAGGACCTAGGACTGGGTGAGCCTAGAGTGAGGAACACAGCTCTCCTTAGGGGTCAGGACAGTCTTTCTGGAGGAGGGATGAATAGGAGTTTCCCAGCAGAAAAGGATTCATTTAACAAACACTTGCTAATTACCCCACTGTGCCTCGTCTTGTGTTAGCTCTGGGGACCCAGGAAAACAGAATGAACGGACACGTATAATATGAGACCTAAAGTACTCAGAGCCTTCGAGGGACAGAGAACACGTCTTAAAAGCAGGGAACTGGGTGTGTCTGTGTCCTTTCGGCATCACACAGGGAACTCTAGCCCGGTGGTGTTTGGGAGGGTGGATATACTTTCAGCTTTTGATCTCAGCTCCGTCTACAGGCTAGCAGACAGGAGCCTGGATACAGCCGCCTTTAGAGAGCGGGATGTTTCCTGGTCATGGGAAACACAGAGGGGGGGCCCTCAGGGAGGGTGTCTCAGAGGAGAGGCCTGAAAGATGAGAAGGTGCCGGCTATGAAAGGATCTGGGAGGGGGGGCAGTCTGGGAAAAAGCAGTAGTATGTACAAAGATGTGGAGGTAGAAAAGTAAGGAAGCCAGCGTACTTGCCGTGAGGAACCAGGGAGGGGGCATGAACCTCGTGGGTCACTGGGAGGAGGGTGGATATTTTCCCCAAGTGTGATGGGGACCATGAGATCCACCCCAGTTACAAAGACCACAGGGTGCTCCGAAAAGCCCTACCTCGGCCACACTGGGTGGCAGCAGCTTTCTTTGATGAACTAAGAAAGTGAAAACATCAGGTCTGAGTTCTTTCTGGGTCACCAGATGCCTCCACTTTGCCCTCCTCAGTACTAAGGGTCAATGGAGCCGGAGGAAGGCTTGGGTCAGGATCTGGCCATTGTGCAATGAGTAGGCTCATGGCTTCCTCTGACTCATCAGCAGGGTTTAAGATGGATTTTGTTACTGCTGGGGTGAGGGGTGATTGGGGATGAGCAGGGTGAGCACTGGTACCTCACTTCTGCCCTGGGGCCATTGCCCAGTTTTGTGACCTCATAACCCCTCCTCTCCCCCCCCAAATCTTTTCTCTTTCTGTGCCCGGAAACCAGCTTAGTGCAGACATATGGAAGTGATCAGGGTAACCAGCATCTTTTGAGCACTTATGAGCCAGGCACTTGACTCATGTTAATCTCATTTAAACCGTACAAAACCCAGTGCAGAGAAGGAAGTGGAGCTCTGCTGTCAGGCCTGAGTTCTAGGTCTGGCTCTGGCTCTTAACTTGCTGTGAGGCAGTTGCCATCAATGTGGTCTGTCTCTGTTTCCTCTCCAATCTCACAAGATAGTGGCAGGACTGAGAAGCACTTTTGTAGAATGCCCAGCCCTGCACTTGACTCCCAGAAGCTGCAATCTCAGTTAGTGCCAGGGACGGAAAATGGACTTTAAATCAACTTCAGCAAAAAAGAGAATAAATTAGCTGACACACTGAAAAGGCAGGACTGTCTATCTTTTTTTAAGCCTCACCCGAGGATATTTTTCCATTGCTTTTAGATGGAATGGGAGGGAGGGAATGAGGGGGGAGGGAGGGAGGGAGAGAGAGAGAGAGAAAGAGAGAGAGATATTGATATGAAAGTGACACATCGATTGGTTACCTTCTGCACTTGCCCTGGCCTGGGCTGGGGAATGAACCTGCAACCCAGGTACTGCTGCCTGGGAATCAAATCCTAGACCCTTCAGTGCGTGGGCCAATGCCCTAACCACTGGGCAACACCGACCTATCATAAGGCATGGTTGGATCCAGGAGCTCGGACAGTGTCTCTCTCTCTTCCTTTGTCTCTGTTTTCCTCTGTGTGGCCCATTTCTCTTGGCCCATTTCTCTTCAAGTGGTGACCTCTGCGTTATCCTTCAAATCAGCCACCCACGCAAAGAAGGCTCTACTGATTGTCCAAGGCTTCCAACTTGAGAAGAGGTGTTTGTGGGGAGAGGAGTTGGTGAGGCCAGCTTCATTCACATCTCATGGACTGAAAGTCAGAATGAGCGTTCCCTGTAGGGCAGTTAGTTGTTGAAACCCAAAAGGGGGCAGATACTGGTTTAGGCAAAAATGCTAAAGTTCAGGATGTTTCTCAAAGCCATATGAACAAGGAGGATAAAATGGAGCAGTGTCAGTGCCCAGGACACTCCAAATTAAAATCTATGTGTGTATATATATTTAATATGGACATTTAATTAAACGGTTGGAAAGTGGAACTAAAAGCATATTCAGAAAAAGTCACTGTCCCACTGTAATCTCCACTGGGGTTTCCCCTCAGCCATCCCTGGCTCTAGTAAAAAAGTGTATTTTTATAACTGCCCACATCCCCCTGGCTGCCCCTCCTGGCTTCACCCTGCCCATGCCTGAGAATCCCTAGGGTGTCCTGAATATAAACCTTTGATATGGTGGTTGGGGTCCCTCTGCTTAGGGAGAGACAGCTGGGTGTCAAACAGAACCCCTCTTGCTTCACCGGGTCATCCCTCTATCGTCTGGGAGACTCCAGTATCCCATTCACTGCTGGTCTGAGTGGGATTTCTGGACCTTTCCTTTAGTGCCTCATGGCAAAAGCAGCATTCTTGAGCAAGACTGGAGAAATTCACAGAGAGGAGGCTGAAGCTCTGTAGTTCTGGCTCTGTGGGATTAAGGTTCCAGAGAATAGGAACTGGTACAATGTGAGGTAACAGGGAAAGAAAGGTATTAAAGATGATGCCCCCCCACCCAAAGAAAGATGATGCCCAGGCTTTGGGCTGGGGCTGCACAAGGGTCAGGCCTCAGCTCAAATGCCCCCTTCCCCCAGCCTTCCCTGATGGTGGTGGTGGTAGGAACCTCCTTCCCTAACATCACCCCCTGCCAGCCCATCACTGAATACTTTTTTTATAAAGAGAAGTATTCTTTTTAAATATATATATATATATATATATATATATATATATATATATATATATTGATTTCAGACAGAGGAAGGGAGAGGGAGAGAAACATTCATGATGAGAGAGAATCATGGATTGGCTGCCTCCTGCACGTCCCCCGCTGGGGATTGAGCCCGCAACCCGGGCATGTGCCCTTGACCGGGAATCGAACCTGGCACCCTTCAGTCTGCAGGCCAACGCTCTATCCACTGAGCCAAGCCGGCTGGGGTCCATCACTGAATACTTTAAAAATATATATATTTTTTATTGATTTCAAAGAGGAAGGATTAGGGAGAGACAGAAACATCAATGATGGGAGAGAAATATTGATTGGCTTCCTCCTGCACGCCCCTACTGGGGATCAAGTCTGCAACCTGGGCATGTGCCCTGACCAGGAATGGGGACCGTGACCTCCAGGTTCATAGGTCAATGTTCAACCACTGAGCCACATCAGCCGGGCAAAATGTTTTTATTTTTAAAGTAAATAATTTACTTTCTTTAAAGTAAGTAATTTATTTTTCAATTACAGATGACATAGACTATTATATTAATTTCAGGTGTACAACATAGTGATTAGACATTTATATATCCTATGAAGTGTTCACCCCAATAAATCTAGTACCCATCTGATACCATACAGATACTGCAATATTATTGACCACATTCCCTATGTTGTACTTTACATCCTCCTATTTTTATAACTGGCAGTTTGTACTTAATTACTTTCACCTTTTTCACCGAGCCCTCTCAACCCTCCTCCCATCACTGAATTATTTTCTCCGTCACATTTATCTCCATTTGAAAAAATTCTTGGGTCATTTGTTGGTGACCCCTCCCCGACTTTGCGCCTCATACTGGCCCTCAATAAATACTCGTTGAGCGATTGAATGCAGGAATGAGCAACGTCCTGAACAGCGATCGAAGCTGAACTGACAGCCTCAGGGTGCTCCCTGTCCGTGGAGGGTGCTGGCCCCGTCCTTGAAAGGGTCTGGGTCTGACTGTCTCCCTCTTGGAGGACCCAAGGCCGCTGTCCAGCGGGCCAGGAGGAAGCCCACTGCGCCTGCGCCGAAATTTCCCTTCGCTTCCCCCGCGGGTCGCGACGGCGCAGGCGAGGCGCGCGCATGCGCCATCACCCCCGCCGCGCGGGAGGTGCCTGCGTTGCTGTCCCGGCCGCCGCCGCGCCTGCGTGTCGCCCGCCGCCCGCGGGCCTGGCCGGCGCGTGCGCGGTGGCCCTGGAGAGTGGGGGGGGTAAGGAGGTGGAGGAGGAGGAGGAGGAGGCGGAGGAGGAGGAGGAGGAGGTGGCGGCGAGAAGATGGCGACTTCGAACAATCCGCGGAAATTCAGTGAGAAGATCGCGCTGCACAACCAGAAGCAGGCGGAGGAGACGGCGGCCTTCGAGGAGGTTATGAAGGACCTGAGCCTGACGCGGGCCGCGCGGGTGAGGGGGCTGCCGCGCCGACCCCCTCAGGGCCGAGAGGGCGGAGGAGAAGGCGCGTGTCCAGCGCGTGCACAGGGCGGGGGCGCGCGGCGGGGGCGGGGCGCGCGGCGGGGCGGGGCTTGGCCTGGCCCGAGGGGACAGGTGTCCTCGCTCCTTGGGCGTCGTGGGCGGGATTGGTGCCCCACATCCTCGGTATCCGTTGGGGGACAGGTGACCCCGCATCATTGCTCCCTGGAGGGCCGGGGTCTCCATGTCATGACCACCTGGAGGGAACAGGTGCCACTACATCGTCGTTCCCGAATGGGGACGGTGTCTAACCTCACTGCCACCTGAGGGGGACAGGTACCTCCCGTCATTGTTAGCTGGAGGGGCAGGGATCGCTGTATCATTACCGCCTGGAGGGAACAGGTGCCACTACATCGTTGTCACCTAATGGGGACAGGTGTGTTTCTACATGGTCGCTGTCTGAGGGGGCCAGGTGCTCCCATGTCACTCTACCTAGGGTGACAGGATGACACTGAGGCGTAGGACCCGGGCGGTGCTGGAAAGCATCACTGGTACGTGGGGGCCGGTCGATACGTGCTCCCATATTGTCACCTGAGGGGACAAGTGATCCCACATGCTCACTACTTGGTGGGACAGGCGTCTACATCAGGGGTGCCCTGGGAGCCTGTGGAGGGTCAGGGGGCCCTGCTTGCAGACCTGAGGTGGAGGAGGCCTTCTGGACTCCATAGGGCAAGGTCAGATGGGGGTGGGCGGTGGTTGGGCAGGGGCTCAGGAAGGCAGATGTGCTCAGTTCTAGAGTTTGGAGTGGAGACAGCTGCCCCTTCCCTGGGCAGCCTGTATGGTGGGGACCAGGCGATGCTCCTCCCACCGAGACAAAGGGCAGCTGCACACAGACGCCCCCGGCCTTTAGGGAACAGGGTGGAGGGTCAGCTTTCCTCGGGTGGCTGGGTGGGCTCGGTGTGTAGAGGCAGACCTGGCTGTCTGCTCACCTCACCCGGGAAGCCACTGTGGGCCCGGAGCATGGGCTGGGCGGGGGCTGAGGTTGGCGGCCTGGCTTTTCTCCTCGGCCTCAGCTCTCTGGCTGCACCATCGCAGCAAAGTGCTAAGCTCCTCAGCCTTATGTTCTGTGTGAAGTGTGTCTAGCAAGCCCTTCCTTGAGGGTCAGAAGGCAGGATGCTCTTCACAGGTGTTGGTGATGTCTGCTGTATTCCTCAGAGCAGTGGGATCCCCACCCTGCACCGTGGGGCTTCAGGGCGGATTTGACACCCACGTGGCTGGTTGCTGGATTTGGCCACTGGTCTGACCATTTCAGGCAGACCTACCTCTGTGACTTCAGCTTCAGTCTGATTCCGCAGATGGAATTTTCAGGTCATGTTATTTTCTCATTAGTCATTTGTTTCGCTGTGAGATTGTGACCTTATAGACTAGAATGTATCTTCCTTTCCATGCATTTACTTGGCACACATTGGTTGGGTGCTCACTGTCAGCCAGGTGCTTCCTGTCCCTACCCCAGCAGCTCATGTTCTCACTCAGGACATAGAGGAAGAGATGGTTGGTGAATGAATGAATGAATGAATGAATGAATGAATGTGAGCAACTGGATTGACCCCATAAGGCAGGGCTTCTGAGGGCAGGAGTGTCCATATCATGTTGTCTCCAGCACGTAGTGTGTTCTAGCACAAGTAGGTGTCAAATGTATATAGTATGACAGGAAGAAGTGGGTTGTGTGAAATTCATGGTTGTCTTTATCACTGGAGGTCCTGTTTCTGTCTTGGGGTTAAAAATGGATTATTGTTGAAAAGGTTTCTTTAACAGCTTTATTGAGATATAGTTCACATACCATATAATTCACTTGTTTAAAGCATACAATTTAGTGGGTTTTAGTGTATTTATGGAGTGTGCAATCATCTCCACTGTCTAATTCCAATAACATTTTCATCTCCCCCAAAAGAAACCTGGTATGATGAGCAGTCAGTCCCCACTCCTCCCTCCGCCAGCTCCTGGCAACCACCAGTCTGCTTTCTCTTCCTATGCGTTTACCTATTCTGGACATTTCATGTAAATGGGATCATACACTATGTGGCCTTTTGTGACTGCCTTCTTTCAGCAAGATGTTTTCAAGGTACATGCATGTTGTAGCATGAATCAGAAAACTTAATTCCTTTTTATGGCTGAATAATATTCCATTGTTTGGATGGACTATATTTTGTTTATCCATTCATCCACTGATGGATTTAGAAAAGATTTTTAAGATACAGAGACAACATTTCTCTTAGCCCTAGTAACCATTTCCCATCTCTTTCCTCCCTCTCTCTGTTGCCTTCCTTTACTTCAGGATTTGGGGAGGTGGGATGGGCATGGTCTCTGGGCAGAGATGAGTTTACACTGGATTTTAGAGACAGAGCAGTGTTCTCTGCTGGGGGCATTTCTGCCCCCTAAGGGGCATATGGCAATGCCTGGAGACATTTTTAGTTGTCTTTACTGGGGGGAGGGGTGCTACTGGCATATGGTGGGTAGAGAACAGGGATGCTGCTCACCACCCCAAAATTCATGGATGGCCCTACCACAGGAGTGAGTGATCTGGCTTGGAGGGAACACTGAGTGGGCAGGGCTACAGCCTTTGCACCTGGGCATATTGAGTTCAAAGCTCTGCCCCTACTTTTATGGCTGTGTCACCTGTGTAGGCTAATGGCTTTTCTCGAACCTGGGATCAGGATGGACAAGCTTCTTCCCAGTCTTTTGGCCATTGTCTGTGGCAAATGGCATTTTTGCAGTGCCTGGTGTAGGTGAGTGAACCCACTTGATGCAGGCTCCCCTCCTGCCCTCACTCTGTGGCTGTAGCCTTCCCTCACTACCTCCCTCTGCAGTAGACACCTTGGTTTCCCCTGCACATGCTAACAGATAGGGCATCGCCCTTTTGGTAGCTGTTCCTCTCCAGTGAATTCTGCAGGACAGCTTGCCCACTCCTGGAGTGAGCAGGGTCACTTGTGTTTCTGCGTGTCCACACACGGTCCTCAGTGGTGATGGAATGCTCGCAGTGCCTTCCCATGTGAAAGGCCAGTCAGTAGACATTCAGTGTGATAAGCAAATCAACACTGCCACCTTCCTGGGGAGCAGGGACACAAGGGCCAGGTTGGGTGGGGGGACAGGGTGTAATGTCGGGGAGACCACTTTCGTATTGCAGCACAGAAAGGTTGGGTGTATGAATGTTCCTCTACCACCCTGAGACTTGGGTTGCATGATATGCAGGGAGGGGCTGTGGTGCTCTGCTGTGTGACTTGGAGCAGGTTTGTTGTTTTTTTTTACTTTTTTTTGTTTTGTTAATCCTTACCTGAGGACGTTCTTTCCATTGCTTTTTCAGAGAGAGAGTGGAAGAGAGGGAGGAAGGGGGGGGGGGGAGAGAAAGAGAGAGAGAGAGAGAGAGAGAGAGAGAGAGAGGAGAGAGAAACATCAATGTGAGAGAGGTTTATCAACTGGTTGCCTCCCCCATGCGCCCCATCCAGGGGGATGGGAGGGAGCCTGCAACCCAGGTACATGCTCTTCACTGGGAATCGAACACAACCCTTTGGTGTGTGGACTGAGTCACACTGGCCAGGGCAGATTTTTTGAATCCTGACCTATAAAGTTGGGGTAGCGTGTTCATTCCACATAATGACATTTTTGATTGTCCAGTATGACCCAGGGATCATGTTGGATGCATAATGTAGCATACAGAACATTAAGGGCCGTGCTTTTGGGGAGTGGGTGTGGTTTTAATGGGGACAGGAGAGAATCACTGCAAATGAACGAAGCACAGGCTTGCAGAGAGAAGAAGCAGGGTGATGTGGACTGACTGGGGGGGAGTGGAGGCTAACACCTGGACAGTGAGACAGAGCCCCCTATACTGGTAAGAGCACCCCAGCTGTAGGACAGACAGATGCAAGGCCCTGGGTGGGGAGGGTTTGGCAAAGTTAAGGACAGGTCAAAGGACAGAGAGACTGGCTTGTGGAGAGAGTGAGAGAGGTGAGGCTGGAGTGGCTTTGGGAACCCTTGATTCCACCTGAGGGAGGGGTGTTTGATAGTTAGAAGCGGAGCTGCTGCTTATTTTTTTCAGTAGCTGTATTGAGATGTAATTCCCAATACATCCAACCCACCCATTTAAAATGCACCATCCAGTGGTTTTTAGCACATTTACCATGTTGTGTAACCATTACTTTTATCTAGTTCCAGAATATTTCTGTCACTCCAAAAGGAAACCATGTCCCCATTAGCAGCCATTCCTCATTGCCCAGCCTCTGGCAATCATTAATCTGCTTTCTATCTTTATAGATTTGCCTGTTCTGAATATTTCACATCAATGGAGTCATTTACCATGTGGACTTTTGTGTCTGGTTTCTTTTACTCTGCATGATACTTTTGAGGTTCATCCATGTTCTAGTGTGTGTCAGTACTTCAGTCCTTTTTATGGCTGAGTAATATTCCATTCTGTGGATGGACCACATTTTGTTTATCTTTTGTCAGTCAATGGACATGTGTGTTGTTTCTGCCTTTTGGCCATTGTGACTAATGCTGCCATGGATATTTATGTCCAAGTGCTCATGTAGATGCAGGTCTTCCTTCCCCTTGGGTGTACACCAAGGAGTGGAGTTGCTGGGTCACATGGTAACTCTCCATTTAACTATTTGAGGGCATTATCTGTTCTACAAAGATCGGTGTGAGCTGAACTGGCAGTGGGATGAGAGGGGAGGGCAGCAGATAGTATGAAAGGCCACTGTAGCATCTAGGTTAGGGACTTCGGGGGGGCGTAGCTTGAGCAGGATCAGTGGATTTTGGTGGTATTTTTGGCATCAGAGCAAAATATGTGCAGGTGGATTGCATGTGGGGCGTCACCTTCTTGCCAGGGGCTCAGGACACAGGAGGCTCTGAGCATCCCAGGGAGCAGCCCCAGGGCCAGAAAAAGCCTGCATGCAAAGCAGTCCATGTGGCTTGGCTTAACTGCAGCTCTGGCTGCACTGAAGGAAGCGGGGTGTTCTTCTGGCTCTAACCTGAGATAGGGGTAGCTCTGCATAGGCTGGAGGAAAGCGCAGTGGTGAGCTGAGCATGAAGACCGCCCCCAGTCCTGGCCCCAGTCCTGGCTTTGGCATCCTTTGCCTCTGTGCCGGCTGTTCCAAGTGTTTGGTACCATCTGTAGCTTCCACGTATGCACACATGCAGGACTCCATGAGCTGCTCTGTTGAGAGGATGGGGAGCCATCCCCTGCCTCAAGAAAGCCCCAGCAGCCTCCGTGCTCTCTTGGTTGTGAGCTGCGCACATTGAACCCTAAGAAGATATGCCCATGTCCTGACCCCCAGAATCCGTGACTGTGGCCTTATTTGGAAAAGAAATCTCTGCATATGTAATTAGTTTAATAATCTTGAGATGTGATCATCCTGGTTTAGGGTGGTCTTAAATCCAGTGACTGGCGACCTTATGAAAAGAGGGGAGGACAGAGACACATAGGGAAAAGGTCATATGACAATGATGGCTAAAACTGGGGTGATGCAGCCACAAGCCAAGGATGCCTAGAGCCCCAGAAGCTGGAAGAGATAAGGAAAGATCCTCTCCTAGAGCCTCCAGAGAGAGAGAGAGTGTATGGCCCTGCAGACACCTGTGTTTCATTTTATTTTTTTACTTTTTCCCCAAAGGTATTATTCTTTTTTTAAAATATATTTTTTATTGATTTCAGAGAGGAAGGGAGAGGGAGGGAGGGAGGGAGAGAGAGAGAGAGAGAGAGAGAGAGAGAGAGAGAGAGAGAGAGAAACATCAATGATGAGAGAGAATCATTGATTCACTGCCTCCTGCATGCCCCACCTATGGGATCAAGCTTGCAGTCTGGGCATGTGCCCTGACTGGAATCGAACCATGGCCTCCTGGTTCAGAGGTTGATGCTCAACCACTGAGCCAAGCCGGCTGGGCTGACACCTGTAATGTAGACACCAAGTCGCCAGAACTATGAGAGTATAAATTTCTGTTGTTTTACCTGATTGATGGTCATCTATAATGGTAAACCTGGGATATTGTCCCCCAGGCTGAGAGCCTGCAGAATCCAGGTACTTTATAGAAACCATCTTTAAATCTATTGTTGTTTTTTTGTTGATGTTTTGTGCCTGGCCAAGTGGCTCAGAGTTGGTTGAGCGTCATCCCATGCACCAAAAGATTGCTGGTTCAATGCCTGGTCAGGGCACATGCCCAGGTTGCGGGTTTGATCCCCAGTTGGGGTGCGTACAGAAGGCAACTGATTGATGTTTCTCTCTCTCTCATCCTCTCCCTTCCTCTCTCTCTAAAATAATTTTTTTTTAAATTCTCACTCAAGGACATGCTGAGAGTGAGAGAGAGAAAGAAGCATCGATCGGTTGCCTTCTGTACGCCCCCCCCCCCGCCCCCCCCCCCCCCCCGCCGTACCTATGAGGAAACTGAGGCCCCAGCTGGGAAGAGGCAAAGCTGGTGTTCAGCCCCTGGATGAGCACATATGATGTGTCCAGAACAAGAAATTAAAAGTACAAACTAGAACCTCTGCTGTTCACAGAACCCACTTGGGCTACCTCGCCTGTTCTTGTAAATAAAGTTTTATTAGAACATGGCCATACCCATTTGCTTATGCCTGGTGTATGGCAGAGTTGAGTCATTGTGACAGAGACCATGTAGCCTTGAGAGGCAAAAATATTTACCATCTGGCCCTTTATAGAAGGAGTTTGCCACTACTGGCCAATGGTTCTCATCTTCAGTTTGAGATCTGCTGACCTAGAGCAACATGGAAGATCTGGAGGATGGTGGGAGTCAGTTCTCCTACTTTCAGGGGCCTTTGAACCATCTGGTAGCTGAAGAGTAAGACTCCTAGGCTACCCCAAGATTCTGCAGGTCCGGTGTGGGTACCCGAATTCTAAATGGGGGTCTGAGGATCCTGCCATGCAGGCCTTGCTAGGAGGCCTGGGTGCTGTAGTCACCAGGGTTGTGCCAGGTGGAGGGAGAGGGTCAGCTTCAGTCTGGGGGTGAGCAGGCTGTCTAGCCCTCAGGTTGATGGCCTAGTGATCATTGTGGTCCATACAGCTAGAGAGGGTGTTTGCTGTCACTGTCCCCAGGGCTGGCCACGGATACAGTGCCAGGTGACTCTTGCCCATGTGGTGAGCCTTGCGGTCCTGGTTGGGTTAATTAGGTTACACTGCCAGGCCATCCTGGGCATTGTGGAAGGCTGCGTTGGCCTTTCTCTGCTGCTGTCTGTCCTGGGGGTGTTTCTGGTTTCGGCTCAGTGCCTGGGGCTCCCTTCATTGTTGCTCCAGTGAGGGGAGGTGACAGCTTCAGTGCTTGGGATTTAGTCTTTGGTGCTGGGGATTTATTTTTAACCAGGACCCTCTGGGAAATGCCGCTCAGAGGTCAGGGGTGGGATCTGGCCTGGGAGGTACTGGCCTGAGTGCAGTCCTGGGGAAGCATCACAAATGGGTGTTCCCTGCTGATTCTGTCCCTGGGAGCACTTGTAAACATAATGGAGACAATTTTGGTTGTCATGTCTTGGGGGTTAGGGATTCAGCTCAACACCCTGCAGTGCCCAGGATGGCCCTACACCAGAGAACCAGCTGGCCCCAGTAGCCCTGTTGTACGCTCCTCCATGTGCTGGGATTATGCAGGTACAGAAGGTTGGGTGGAGGCTCCCGATTCCATGAGACATGTGACAACATCCACTGCAGCTGATGGCATCTGCTCTGGTTTACAGAGGGGGAGACAGAGGCTTGGAGAGTGTTAGAGGTAGGAGAGCTGGGGTTGGACCCAGGCTTGGACTAACCCAGTGACTGTATATGTTCTCCCATCCATACTGCTCTGGGAGTTTGCCAGCTGGTCAGGGTAGGAGAGAGCCTTCCAGGCTGCTGGAACCTGGCGTGCTGAGGAAATGGTTCAAGGAGCATAGGCTGCTTGGGCAGAGCTCTAGGAGGGAAGCAGTTGAGTGGTGGAGGGCCCTGGGCCAGGCCTTGCATGTGGGTGACGGGGAACCACGGAGAGTTCCAGCAGGATGGCAACATGAGTGACTAGAGGTGCTAAAGCCCATGTGCATGTATCCAGTGGGTTGTTGCAGTGACCCAGAGGAAGAGCCTATTGCTTCCTCCGTTTTCCAAATGAGAAACAGGTGTGGGAGGTCCTATGGTTCATTGTATGTGGAGGTGCTAGGTTTGAACCGGTGTCTGAACCCAGGGTCTGTGTATTTCTTAATGCAGCCATGGAGGATCATGGTGTTTGCTAAGCTTCAGTTCATAGCCATCGGTCGAAGACCTTGGTGGCTGTCCTTGGTGTTTTACAAACCAGATATGCATTGTGTTCATTCCATGCATTCAAGCAGCTAGGCGCAGGGGTGGGCGCAGAAGCTTGGAGTGGCCCATGGTGAGGACAGAGGGAAGGCTGATTTGGGGCATTTAGGGGATAATAATGACAGCATTTATTGGGAGATGAGAGGAAGGAAGACAAGGTAGTGGCTCCCTGGCTGTGATGGGGAACCAGACATCTTTTGTTTCTGGCCAGGATGTCTCTGATCCCCTCTTCTCTCCTCCTTCCTGCCATCATGTCCAGCTAGGCCCCCAGGGCAGAGGTGGGTACCACTGGCCGGATGGGGGTCCAGGTTCACAAACAAGGAACCCACCAAATGCCTCATGGGCCAAGGACATGGAGAGAGTCCATATTTATTATTTGCTAGGTGGGGACAAAGTGTGGCACAGAGGATTCCACAGTCCCTGATGCCTGACAGAGTCCCACAGCAGGCTTCTCTGTGCTTACTCCTAGGTGAGTTTAGACCCAGACACCCCCTCTGGGTTTCACTCCCTCTTTGTAAAGTGGGAGTGACAGTGGCAACACTTAGATGGGTTAACCCGTGTAGTGTGTTCAAAATGGGGCCCTGCACACAGATGCTCTCTGTGTGCTCGCTTCTGAGATTTTGGAGATGTGCACTGCTAACACATGGCAGGCAGCACTCAGTGGGCATATGGCAGGCATTTAGTAGACTCTTGGCACATGCTCAGCAGGCACACATGTATTCAGCAGGTACATAACAAGTATTAGGTGGACACACAGAAGGCACACGTGTAGTCAGCAAGCATTCAGCAGGTATACAGCAGGCACACAGGGTATACTCAGCAGACACTGAGCGGTGCATAGTGGGCATTCAGCAGGCGCTATGCAGGCACTGGATTGTGACCTCCCTGAGGGCAGGCTCCTATTCACTCTAGAACAGTGATTCTCAACCTTCCTAATGCCGTGACCCTTTAATACAGTTCCTCATGTTGTGGTGACCCCCAATTTCATTGTTACAAATTGAACATAATTAAAGCATAGTGATTAATCACAAAAACAATATGTAATTATATATGTGTTTTCCGATGGTCTTAGGCAACTCCTGTGAAAGGGTCGTTCGATCCCCCAAGGGGTTGTGACCCACAGGTTGAGAACCGCTGCTCTAGAATCTCCTACGTTACCCATCACACTGTCAGGCTCCCCACTTAAGCAGTGGGAGTGTGTTGTGAGGTCCTGTTCTCCATCTGGGAGAGTGAATCAGGCACTGAGCCAGGTGGGTAGCATGGTGGTCTTTGCAGAGCTCAAGTTTTGCTGAACTCCTTCCGGGAGAAACTTTGAATTTGTATTGACCACACGCAGTGTGTTACAGGATGGGTCGGGATAGGCAGGGGCAGTTGGGAACCTCTGAGTGCCCTGGGGAGAATGTGAGAAACACCAAGTACTCCGACGAGGTCCCCCATGAGGTGCCTGCAGAAGCTGGGGTTTGGATGGAAAAGCCCTCCTTCAGTTGGTACTTTTTGAGCACCCACCCTGTGCTGGGCCCTGGGGATGCCCTGCAGAATAAGTCAGATGGAGCCCTTCCCTCAGAGGAAACCATGCCAGTGGCCAACTGGTCCCTGGCCATGGCCCTGAGGTCACAGCTCTGAGAGTGAAATGGAGTGGGGGCCTTTTGGGGGAGGTGACATTTGGGCTGAGCCCCCTGGGATGAGGGTGAGTCATGGAGATGGGCAGCATGAAGCCTGTAGTGGCAGCAGGGGCTGGCTGAGCTCAGTGGGTAATTCTTCATGGGCCTGGTTCTGGGGTTGGGGGGTACTCAGGTAAGGTTAGGAACAGGACTTGACTTGAGATGCAGGTTTAGCAAAGATTCCTCCAACCACCATCTAGGCCTGGAAAGAGCAAGGAGGAGCCTTCAGGGACCTGAGAGGGTGTTGGGGCAGGTGTCCCCGGAGAGAGGGTGGCACCGGGGAATGAATTCGGACTTGCTGATTTGGCAGTTCTTTCACCTGAAATCAGGAACCTGATTCCCAGGGGCCTGAACAGGGAGGTTTATATTAAATGGCTTCTATGTAATGTTCTGGTGGCCTCAGTACAGGAAGGACATTTCTGAAGGAGAGAGGATACCTCGAGCCCCAATTCAGTACATGAAAGTCTTCCTTCTCCAAGTCCATCCTGATGCTTCACTGGTCATGGGAGTTTCGCCTCAAATCTGGAGCATGGTCTTCTGTCCAAAGGCTGAATATACAGCGAAGGACACTTTCCTCCTTATCGGCTGTTAACGGTCTGGGCCCCGTTTGCCCCATTCCCAGATACAGCCCTGGAGCTCTGTGGTCTTCTGAGTGTACAGTGCCTGGGGCTTCCTGTCAAGGGACGAAGACCCTGAGAACACTTACAGGCTGTCCTTTTCCGGCCAGCTGAGATTGCAGGGAAGTGTGCTGCCATGCCTTTTTAAATAAAAAATAATTTATGTCTCAAAACTTCGATGAAAACAGAAAACTCAGAGTACTTCTCCTTTCCTCTGTGCATCTGATACAGCTCACCTGGATGTGGAGATGGGTGGGTACATGCCAACTGGTCACTCACGTGGTAGTCTCTGGGAGGCAGAGTGCCCAGGCCTGGCTCTGCAGGGCTTCTAGTCCTTGGATTGGGGACACCGGGAGGTGGAGTGCACCCCACATCGATACGAGAGCTGTCCACCCTGCTGGAGGCTCAGAGTGGCTGCTGTGTCCATGCCTTCCTGGCTAAAGAGCCTCCCTCATATTGAAGTCAGTTTTAGTGTTTCTCAAGTGGCTGAAGAGGCAGACCCCTGCTGCCCTCTTCCACGGGTCCTTTCACACCTGTGAGCATTGTACTGTCTCTATCTCTCTGTCCTTTCAGGCAGACAGGGTTTGATAGCTATAATTAGGACAGGAGCAGCTCATTTAATTGTCACAGAATCAGTGCACAGCCTCCAGAGTGATTTATGGGCCCAGCAGCCTCTTTCATGCCCAAAGTGGCAAATTGCCGCTGATTCCTGCCACTGGCTCAGCAACTGTAGAGGGACGAACTTTCAGGGTCCCTAATAGGGGGCCTGCCATGCAGCCCGCTCAGCACCTGGCCAAGTGGATTGTCATTGCGGTTTGGGCGCTGCCTCTACTAGCTTTCCCCAACTGACTCCTTTCGTGCCTCAGTTTCCCTCTGTAGAGTTGTTCAGATTAGATGATATGCCCTCCCAAAGCTCTTAGCCTTGTGCCTGGCCAGCATCGGTGTGCCCATGGGCCAGCATAACAATAGGGTCTTACTTGGGACACCCATGTGCCATGGCTTGACATGTGACAGATGCCATGACACTACTATGAATGTCTGTTGAGTGTCCTTTTCGGGGAGAGGGGGTGTATTCGTTTCTTTCTACTTTTTCTTTTGAGATAATTTTAGATTTCATGAAAAGATGCAAAGACAGTACAGACAGTTCCTGTGGCTCCTGACTGTGAACATCTCACGTGACCAGGGTGGGCTGATCCAACCAGGACAACAGCATCATAACATTCTATGAACTAGACTCCAGACTGCATTTGGATTTCCCCAGATGTCTCCTGGTGACCTTTCTCTGGCCTAGGATCGATCCCTCCAGGCTCCCACATTAGGTTTAGTCATCGTGTCGCAGTCCTCTCTGGTCTGTGGTCATTGCTCAGGGTTTCTGCATTGTCCAGTCTTTACCCCCGTGAAGAGAGCTGCCCAGTCTTTTTGTAGACTACCAGTCACAGTTTGGTTTGATGTTTTCTTGAGATTGGGCTAAGGTGGTGTGTTTTTAGCAGGAATCCTACACAAGTGAAGTGCTGATTTTCTTTTTTAAAGTTGTGGTGAAAATACATGACAAAATTTACCATCTTAACCATTTTTAAAAAATATGTATTTTTATTGATTTCAGAGAGGAAGGGAGAGGGAGAGATAGAAACATCAGTGACGATAGAGAATCATTAATTGGCTGCCTCCTGCACGCCCACTCACCCCCCCACTGGGGGTGGAGCTCACAACCCAGGCATGTACCCTTGACTGGAATCGAACCCAGGACCCTTCAGTCCCCAGACTGACACTTTGTCCACTGAGCCAAACCAGCTAGGGCTTAACCATTTTTAAAAAATATATTTTTATTGATTTCAGAGAGGAAGGGAGAGGGAGAGAGAGATAGAAACATCAGTGATGAGAGAGAATCATTGATTGGCTGCCTCCTATACACCCCACACTGGGGATCAAGCCTGCAACTTGGGCATGTGTCCTGACTGGGAATCTAATCGTGACCTCCTGGTTCATAGGTCGACACTCAACCACTGAGCCATGCCAGCTGGGCTATCTTAACCATTTCTGAAAAACGTTTTTATTGATTTTAGAGAGAGAAAAAGGGAGAGGGCGAGAGAGATAGAAACTTCAATGAGAAACATCAATATTGAATGGCTGCCTCCTGCACGCCCCCTACTGAGGATTGAGCCCCCAGCCCTGCCATGTACCCTGACCAGGAATTGAACTGGTGATCCCTTGATGCATGGGTCGATGCTCAACCACTGAGTCACACTGGCTGGGCCTAACCATTTTTAAGTGTACAGTTTAGTGGCATTAAGTACATTTACATTGTTGTGCAGCCATCACCACCCATCTCTAGAATTTTTCATCTTGCATAACTGAAATTCATTGAGCACTAACTCCCCATTCCCCTCCGCCATCCTGTGGCACTCACCATTCTTCTTCCTGTCTTTATGGATCTAACTCCTCTAGGGACTTTATATAAGTGGAATCACACAATAGTTGCCTTTTTGTGTATGTCTTATTTTACTGAGCATAATGTCCTCAAGGTTCATCCATGTTGTAGCAGGTGTCAGATGTCCTTCCTTTTTAAGGCTGCATAATATTCCATTATATGTATCATATTTTGTTTATTCATTCACCTTTCAGTGGACATTTGAGTTGCTTCCACCTTTTGGTTGTTGTGAATAATGCTGCTGTGAACATGGGTGTTCAGATAAATGAAGATGCTCCTTGACTTAATGATGGGGTTAAGTTCTGATAAACCTATTGTAAGTCAAAATGCATTTAATACACCTAACCTACCAAATATAGCTTAACATAGCCTAAAATGTGCTCAGAACACTTACATTAGCCTACAGTTGGGCAAAATCATCTAACACAAAGCCTAGTTTATAATAAAGTGTTAAATAGTTAATGTAATTTATTATTTGTATTGCTTCCACACCATTATATAAAGTAGAAAAATTGTAAGTTGGGGACCGTCTGTACAAATATCTTTTCAAATCCCTGCTTCCATTTTTTTGTTGGTAAATACCCAGGATTGGGATTGCTGGGTTATATGATAATTCTATGTTTAATTTTTCAAGGAACCTCCATACTGTTTTTCACAGGAGCTGCATTATCATCAGTAGTGCACAAGGGTTCCAATTTTTCCACAGCCTCATTAACAATTATTATTTTATTTTTTTAATTAGCCAGCCCAGAGGTGGTAGGTAATGGTTTTGATTTGCATTTACCTGGTGATGAGTGATGTTGAGCATCTTTTCATGTGCTTATTGGCTGTTTGTAAATCTTGTTTGGAGAAATATTCCTTGAAGTCCTTTGTCCATTTTCTTTTTTTTTTAATCCTTACCTGAGAACATTTTCTTTGATTTTTAGAGAGCCAGGAAGAGAGAGAGATGTGAGAGAGAAACATAGGTCGGTTGCCTCCTGCACGTGCCCCAACTGGGGCTGGAGACTGAACCTGAAATCTAAGTATGTGGCCCCGCCAGCGTGGCTTATTGGTTGAGCGTTGACCTATGAACTGTTTGATTCCCGGTGAGGGCACATGCCTGGGTTGCGGGCTCAATCCCCACGCTGGGGATTTCAGGAGGCAGCCGATCAATGATTCTCTCTATTCATTGATGTTTTTCTCTCTCTCTCTTCTCCCTTCCTCTCTGAAATCAATACAATATATATTTTTTAAAAATCTAGGTTATGTGCCCTGACCAGGAATTGAACCCGAGACCTTTCTGTGTATGGTACTATGCTCCTACCCCCTGAGCAGCACTGGCTAGGGCTCCTTTGCCCGTTTTTCAATCCAGCTATTTATTTTTATTGTTGAGTTTTAGTAGTTCTGTATATATTCTGTATATTAACCCCTTGTCAGATAATATGATTTGCAAATATTTTCTCACGTTCCATGGGAATGGGGCCTTTTCACTCTGTTGATTGTGTACTTTGACACGCAAATGTTTTTAATTTTGACAAACTCCAGTTTACATATTTTTTCTTTTGCTGACTGCTTTTGGTGTCATAGCCAAGAAGTCATTGCCAAATCTCACATTATGAAGCTTTTCCTCTGTTTTGAGTTTTACAGTTTTAGCTTTTACAATTTTAGTTATAGTTTTATAGTTTTAGCTTTAGTCTTTGATCCATGTTGAGTTAATTTTTATATATGGTATAAAGTATTAGTCTTTTTATGTGGATATCCAGTTTTCCCAGCATCATTTGTTGAAAATACTTCCTTTCCCTACTGAATGGTCTTGGCACCCTTGTCAAAAATCATTTGACCAAATATACACAAAGGTTTATTTCTGGGCTTTCTATTCCATTGGTCTGTACATGTCTGTCTTTATGCCAGTACCCCACTGTCTTGACTCCTGTAGTTTTATAGTAAGTTTAGAAATCAGGAAGCGTGAGTTCTCCAACTTTGTTCTTCTTTTTAAAGATTGTCTTGGCTATTCAAGGTCTCTTGAGATCCCACATAAATTTTATGGTGGGTTTTTCTATTTCTGCATAAAACATTTTTAGGATTTTGATAGGGATTGCCTTGACTGTAGATAGCTTTGGGTCTTGTTGCCATCTTAACAGAATGAAGTCCTGCTCTTCTCCTCCCAGTTGTGACCCTGAGCAAACACATAACTGGGGTTAACTATGTCAGTGGGTGAGGACTGGACCTGCACATTGTTGGTCTGCAGAAGAAGTTGTGTTTGCTGATTGATCACCCTGAGGAGCTACTGACTTAGAGGAGAGAGGAGGCTACGGGAGGGCTGCCTGAAGGAGAGCTCTGTGGTGGGTGGGACAGGAAGTGGGTGGGGGAAAGGATCTTTGGGAGGAGAGGAACCGTGGGTATAAAGACACAGAGCCTGGCGGGAGGTTGTGGTGGGGCATGAATGTGGTGCAAGGTGACTCTGGGTGGGGGACAAGTGGCTAGAAAGGAGAGAATGAGAATGGAAGCCAGATTGCTACGGGCCCCCAAGAGCCAAGCTGGATAGCTTAGATGTGATCCTGAAGCTGGCTGGGAGGAAAGGGAAAGGGAGATCTAGATTGGCTTTGAGTGTAGGAAGAACTTGATAAAAGATTGGTCAGGGGAACGAGGAGACCAGGTGCAAGAGGCCTGGGACCTGGGGGGCTCAGGTGACTACGAGGCCAACTATGCTGGGGATGCTCGAGGGAGGAATGGGACTACCCCTGGGTTTCTGGCTGTGACTTAGGAAAGATATGGCACTGTCTCCAGGGCCAGAGGAGCAGGGTTGTGGGGTGGAGGATTAAGAGAATGAGAGCCTGGTGGGAGCTGCTGGATGGAGGATGGTCCTAGTATATCACAGAGAGTTCTGAGGGTAACTTGGCATTTGGGCCCTCCCTAGAGGAGTGACTCTAGAAGCACAGAGAGCCGTGATTGAGGAAGCTCAACTCCAGGACCAAGGCCAGGGGAGGAATCGGGGGCTGAGGAGGAAGGGGGGCCCCTCTGAAGGGCCGCCATGGGTGCCAGGCTGGAGAGGTGCCCCCAATGACACACCAGTGCCTGCTTTGAGTCTCATGGCACTTGGAAGTACAGGGGCTGCAGCTATTTCTGGAGCAGTGGGTGTTGGTGGGACATGATGAGGGGCCACATTGAGCCCAATGATGCCTGAGTGATGTTTGCCCAGGGGACAGGAAAAGATGCACCTGGTGGAGGACAGAGCAGTTGCAGAGGCTTGGCATGGGGGCTATACACATGAAAAGGTGGTGCCTAAGGGGACAGGATCCTAGAAAGCTCTGTCTTGGCCTTGTGTTCCTGCAGGTATGTTAGACTTCCTGAAGGTGGTGGTGGGAAGCTTGTAGGCGGTCTCAACCCCTGGTGCAGGGACAGGTGGGTGATAGGAAGCCTAGGACAGCCGCTGCACCTTTCATAATCATCTAGGACAGGGGTGGGCAAACTTTTTGACTCGAGGGCCACAATGGGTTCTTAAACTGGACCGGAGGGCTGGAACAAAAGCGTGGATGGAGTGTTTGTGTGAACTAATATAAATTCAAAGTAAACATCATTACATAAAAGGGTACGGTCTTTTTTTTTTTTTAGTTTTATTCATTTCAAACAGGCCGGATCCGGCCCGCAGGCCATAGTTTGCCCGCGGCTGATCTAGGAAGAGACCGGATGGGGAGGAGGAAGAAACTGGGAGGAAATGCCTGTATAGGGGTGAGAAAGGGACAGACAGAATGTGTCTGGGGTCTGGCCAGGGGCTATGTCCACATGTAGGTGTGGGTGAGAATTGGGGTGAGCTAGTGAACTTGTTGATACCCTCTTGGGACTCAGTGGGAAGCTGTAAGTGCACCCATGGGTGTGTGTGACCTGAGAGCACAGTTCCCGGGACAGGAGAGTCTCCAGGTCACATCTGCCCTGGGTGGTCGTACTTGTGCCTGTACCACAACTCAGCTCTCCACATGTCACATCGGGCCCCATCCTGGAATACACTGGGTTCAGGAGTCCTATGCCCACCTGCCATGGATGGGCTCTTTGCTTCCCCCACCTGGCCCCTCTGTCCAGCTCCTCTCAGCACCAGGGTCCCTCCAAGGGAAGATGGCTCAGGTCACTCTGGCTTGAATTCTTCCGTTGGCTTCTCATCACATTCAGAATAAGGTCCCAAGAGGCTCTGAGCCCTTCCCTTCCCCCATCACTTACTAATAGGTAGGCAGCCTGGCCTGGCCTTCTTGTCCCCCTCCATGCTGGTCCTCCCCCAGTATGCTCACTCTGACCCCAGGGCCTTTGCACTTGCTGGGCCTTCCACCTGGAGTACTTTTCCCAGCTTCAGTGTCACCTCCTTGGCCTCCTGGCCTCCCCCACCCCCCATTTCCTGCTTGTTTTATATATGACTTCTCACTCAGGAATCCTCTCTCTTTTTTCTTCATTTGATGCCCGACTCTGCCTGGAGAACCAGGACCTATTTATGCTGTGGGTGAGCACATAAGCTGCCTGAGCTCGTTCCAGCCAGCACAGGCCTGCTGGCTTCCCCTGCTGCCTCCTTTCCAGCACCCTCAGTCAACTAGCTCCCTGTGTCTCTAGGTACCTACCCAGGCCTCCTGTCCTGCTGGACCTGGGCAGTGCCCAGTGGACCCTCCCTGGATGTGATCAGCCAGCTGGGCCAGACACACAGGATTTTCTGGGACTGAAGGGCAAAGACAGGATCCAGTGTGAGTGGCCGGGCTCCTGGGCTGTTTTGAGCTGTTCCCTCTTGTAGAGACTGGGTGGGGGTATAGTGTAGGCTGCTCCCCAGGAGCCTCCAGCTCTAGAGCAATCCTGTGCTCTCCACGCCTGGTTGCTGGCCCCTCTGATTTTGCCACTATTCCCTCCCCAGGACTTTACAGGCCTCTTGGCATTGGGGCATCTACTGTAGCTGGGGCCTCTAATGGTTAAACACTGGACAGGCAGCAGTGGATTTCTTCGGGGTTTTGGCTCAGGGAGAGACCTGCATTCTGGGCCTCTCTTGGCCCACATGCAGCCTGCTAGCTCTGCACCTTTCCATCCCAGTTGGTCTGCTTCTGGGGGTGGGGTTGGGGCTTCCTCCCTCTGGGCCTTGGGTCAGGCCATGCAGCTGCCGTGCTGGAGCAAAGAACAGCAGGGACAAGCTGGGCTTGGCGGCCCTAGGTCTGCAGCCAGCTGGGTGACCTCAGGGTGTACTGACCCTCTCAGAGCCTGGGCTCAGGCTTGGGGTGTGAGGGGATTTATGCAACGCCCATGCCTGGGAGGCAGGGGAGCCGTGGTCCTATGCTGGCTGATAAAATATCACCAGCCAGGAATTCAGGCCCCAAGTTTTTGGCACTTATAGTGTTACAGGAGAATCCAGCAATTCTGACGTTTAAGTTAATCTAAAAATTTTATTTTATTTTATTTTATTATGTTGGCCACAGTTCGCATTTTTTGACATGCTCTCAGGCCTCAGGAAGGCTACAGCTGTGACTGCCACACTCCCACCTGCCAGGTTGCAGGCTCTGACGTGGGCCCATGGACCTCAAGCCCCCTGGGTTGCAGCAGATGAGTGACCGTGCCACTCCTGGAATGGGTGCCGGGCATGTCTGTCCATCGCGGGTTGCCTGTAGAAGGGATGTGCGATGGCCAAGAAGCCATGTGGCCGAGGGTCTCTGATCAGCAGTTCATGTTCTTCTGCGTACACCTGTGGGGCCACAGTGGCTTCCTGGTTAGAGGAAACTGCTCTGAGGACAGGGACCCTGTCCTTAGTGACTGTCCCTCACCCACACTGTTGTTCCACTGGTGGAGACTCGAGAAGGGGTGCTCTGGGCCCCAACTGTCGCTCCCCTCCACACTGACATGTACTTGGCCCTTGGCCACAACCTGGGGATGCTTTTCATTTTTTCATTTGATGAAATTCACAAAACATAAATATATCATTTTAAAGTACACCTTTCAGTGGCATTTTGTACATAGGCAATGCTGTGAACCATCACCTCTATCTAGTTCCAGAACATTCCCTTCAATCCCAAAGGAGGCCCTGTCACCATGATCAATCACTCCCTATCTTCCCTCCCCTAGCCCCTGGCAACCATTATTTTGCTTCCTGTCTCTGTGGATTTGCCTATTCTGGGCATTTCATATCAGTGGAATCATACAACATGTGGGCTATTGTTTTTGGCTTCTTGAGTATCATCCTGTAGTGTGTGTCAAAGCTTTGTTCCTTTTCATGGCTGAGTAATATTCCATTGTGTAGATGGACCACATTGTTTATCCTTCATCCACCGATGGACATTTGAATTATTTCCACCTTTTTGGCTGCTGTGAACATGGTTTGCAAGTGTTGGTGTAAACTGAGGTCTTCGATTCATAGGGTTTGTACTAAAGAGTGGACTTACTGCATTCTGTGGTAACTCTGTTTAACTTATTCAGGAACTGCCAACTTCCTGGTGTGTTTGAAACAGGAGCATGACATTAGTTGAACTTAATAAAAGGAGAGTAAGGAGCTTCTGGCAGCATGCAGAGAGGGCTTCTGGCAGGGGGTTGGGAGGAGGTTGGAGAGGAGGGCACAGGCTGGGTGGGACCAGTGTCCTAGAGGTCAAGCTGCTGAAACTTGCTCAGGAAAGCGACAAGGGATTGAAGGAAAAAGGGGGGACCTGCAGAGAGTCTGTGATTCTCCCCTGCCTGCCCTTCAGCTCTTCAATGCTGCACTCAGGCCCTCCTCCAGCCCATCCCAGCCAGCTCTCTGCCCTGATCTCCTTGTGGTCTCTCTCCCCTCATTGTCTACCTGCCCAGCCACCCATGCCATCATTGGTCTTGTCTCCCCAAGCCCGTATTATTCACCTTCTGGGCCCTTGTTTTTGCTTTCTCTTCCCCGGGCTGGGACAATTCCTCCACAGCGAGGCCTGTCCAGGGAAGTGTCCACTGGACCACAAACAGTTTATGTGGGGCCCATCTCACTGGGCTGGGAATATGGTCTGAGGGCAGTGAGACAGCCTGAGGGCCCACCTTCCTCATCCCCAGGCCTGTAGCAGGTGCCACCCAGGGCCCTAGTGGGGTCTCAGGGGCTCAGGTCCCTGGGGGTCATAGGGTGGGCCAGGCAGGCCCAGGAACCTGCTTCCTCAACCATGAAATGGCTTTCAAGGTTATATAACTATGTCTAAAAAATGGAGCATAAAAGCTATTTTGGGCCCATGGTAATGAGGGCATCTCACTTTTGTCTTATCTTTCCAGGGCCCCTGCCATTCTGGGGTGGGGGCAGCATTAAAGGAGCTGCTGGTGGGAGATGGCTCCACACAGAACCTGAGCAAAGCCTGGTGTCAGCTTGTGGGTGTTCTGGTCATAGCCATTTGTTTGGCATTGGCCTGAGGCAGTTGCTGGCAGATTACCTTGTGGCGCCCAGGGTTCCGGAGACTGGTGAATGCTGACACCCTGGTATGAGAAAGGTCAGCCTCCTTGCCACATCTGGACCCCATGTCCCCAGGTGGGTCAGGCCCTGGTCAGAAATTTGGCCTGCCGTTTTCAAGGTGCCAGGCTGAGGGAGGCCAGGGCACATCACTGCAGCAGCGTTCTGCATATGGCTCCCTGTCTAGGCCGAGGGGCCCCTTGCTGGAGGCAGTCTCTCTATTTCCCATGAATGGCATCCTAGCTGGTGGTTTCTTACCTGTTTGTGATGAGCTATAAAATTAAACTGCCAAGGGTCCTTCCCCTTGGACACAAGTAGAGATGTGTGCTTGCATGCCCCTAAAGCTGTGTGTACACCTGAAAGGGTGTGTTCAGTCAAGGCAGAGAAATGACAAGTTTTGGAGTTTTCTCTCCCCATGCACAACACACATGGATACACCCGTCCTTTCCCTCTTGTTCCCCTTCCCCAGGGCCCACCTAGAGCTGGGGGTGCCCCTCCACACCCCTGAGCATGCTAGGCAAATATCTGTGACCCACTGTCCCTATGTGACGTCCACTGTTGGACCTCTGACCTCCGTGGGGCCTATGCACTTTAAGCCCTCCCTCTCCTTCCTCAGCTCTGTCCAGCTTGGGGGTCCCTCTTCATGGCCTCCAGGGAAATCCCCATCCTCATAGAACCTCTTGCTGTCCAGATCATCCCATTGGCCCATTTTCAGGTTCATGTCAGTCTCTGTTCGGGAGAGGACAAACCAGGGTGTCCGGTCCCAGCCCTGATCTCAGGAGGCTTGCTCACCCCAGTAATGTGGTTCACCAAGGTCTTTTCTGTGTTTCAAAGAGTTCTTCTGCTAGCCACCCTGTCCCCTGCACATTCCAGTGCCCAGCCCCAACATGGGAACATCCCTAGAAAGGGGGAAGGCTGGCCTTATCCTGGGTCCACCCTTTTTAGAGATGGTTCAGAAAATACAGCAGGGACGACTTCCCTCCATCCACCTGCCACTCCTCGGGCAATGTCCTCATTCTTACTGGAATTGAGGCCCTGCCCTGGGCTGACCCTGCAGTGGTTCCAGCTTCTTGTTCTACTGACCATGATAAAGGAACATCTTTCGCATAAATCTGCGTTTTGGACATTTCCCTCAGGAGAGCTTCCCAGACATGGGATTACCGGGCTAGAGGGCAGGAACACGTTCACGTTCCCAATGAACACTACCAAATGGTTCCGAGGACACTTCAGGCCACCTGCCTCTTAGGGTGCTAGTCATTTTTGCTGAGGTTGACGTGTGCAGGGCAGGTCCATGTGCTAGTTGGGCTTTACCCCTCAGCCCCCAGTGACAGTGGAGGAAACAGGCTTGGGAGAGGAGAGCATGGCTTAGGACAGGGGTGGGCAAACTTTTTGACTCGAGGGCCACAATGGGTTCTTAAACTGGACCGGAGGGCCGGAACAAAAGCATGGATGGAGTGTTTGTGTGAACTAATATAAATTCAAAGTAAACATCATTACATAAAAGGGTACGGTCTTTTTTTTTTTTTTTTTTTTTTTTTTAGTTTTATTCATTTCAAACAGGCCGGATCCGGCCCGCGGGCCATAGTTTGCCCACAGCTGGCTTAGGAGCATTAAGGGCTGCAGGAGAAGTCTGGGGTGTTGCCTCCATGATGGTTCTTGGTGTGGGATTTGAGGTGACATAGGATTGGGTGACTGTGATGGGTTGAAGAGTGCTCCTCCCCCAAATTTATGTCATAAAGTCAACCTGAGGTCATCTTGCAGGAGGTTGGGCCCTAAACCCAGTGATTGATATCCTTATAAGAAGACAAAACAAACACACAGGGCCAAGTGAAGACAGGTGGAGATGAGAGTGATCTGTGTATATAAAAGGCTAACATGCTGAGTGTCCTTCCTACTGTCCGGCTGGTCTCTATGACGTGCACTGACCACCAGGGGGCAGATGCTCAACGCAGGAGCTGCTGTGACACACGCTTGCCATTTACAGAGAAACAGCAGCATGGACCTGGCCAACAAAGCAACACTTGGCTTTCCCCAAGTGAGACACAGGCCCCGCCACCACCCTGGAGCGACAGCCCACCAAATCGCAACCAACACTGCCAAGACCCCATGGCTAGCCTGGAAATGTCACTGTGGGTGCTGGGTAATGATGTCATGTCACATAGCAACACCTGGCTTCCTCTCCCTAGCAACTAGCATCCTTGGAGTTTCTTCAGCCCAGAAACCTGACTTGCTTTATAGCCAGGTGCAAACATTTTACACTATAACCAAATGTCTGTGAAGCATTTTCCCATGCCTCATCTCATTTGATCCTCACAGAAGTGCTGGAGTAGATAGATAGGAGACTTGGTGGAATCCTATTTTCTTTTCATTAGCTGGAAAACAGAGATTTAGAAAGCTTATAAACTTGACCTGACTGAAAAGAAGTAAGAAATGGTGGACCTTGAAAATAACTTCAGGTTTTCTCACTGTCCAGAACATAGTCAAACACTGCTGCAGTTAAATATTTTACCCTTTGTTCTCCCTGGTGACCTACAATAATAATCTGCTTCGTGTTGATCTTTACTGCTGTATTGCTGACAATTACCTGAAAGAGAAGTTGGGGTGCTTCACTGGACTGGAAAAAGTTTAGCTAAATCAGAAATCAGGTCTAATTAAGCAAGTTTATTCTCTCTATATAAAAGGCTAAGTTGACTCGTGCATGTGTGATACATATAAAGCTCTCGCTGGCACCAGTCGCACGTATGTGTTTCCATTTGTCATTGTTGATTGTGAATTTGGTTGACAATTCTATTACAGAGAAAGAGCGAATAGTGATATTAAAATATTCTAATTAATTTTCTTTCAATGTGCACAAATTCATGCACTGGGCCACTAGTGTGACTATAATCCTAGGAATGCCATGGATTGCCTGCAGTTACCAGAAGCCAGGAGAGAGGCCTGGAACAGACTCTCTGTCAGAGCCTCCAAAAGGAGCCATCCCTGTCCACACCCTCCAGATCTGTGACAGAATAAATTTTGTTGTTTTAAGTCCCCTGGTTTGTGGTCATTTGTTCTGGCAGTCCCAGGACACAGAGTGCTAAAAAGTGGCAGATGGACAGAGAGGGGCTCCAGGGTCAGGTTCCTCCCAGCTCCTGGAGAAGTGTCTCTCACCAGTGCCCTGCCACCTGGGAGGCTGCCCAGGGGTTGGAAGTGTACACTGCCCTGACCCTGTCTGTCTGTCTGTCTCTCTCTCTCTTTTTTTTTTTTTTTTTTAAATATATTTTATTGACTTTTTACAGAGAGGAAGGGAGAGAGACAGAGAGTTAGAAACATCGATGGGAGAGAAACATTGACCAGCTGCCTCCTGCACATCTCCCACTGGGGACGTGCCCGCAACCCAGGTACATGCCCCTGACCGGAATCGAACCCGGGACCCCCCAGTCCGCAGGCCGACGCTCTATCCACCGAGCCAAACCGGTTTCGGCTGTCTCTCTCTTTTTTTTTTTTTAGCTAGGCAAGGGACTTTATTAACCTTATTCCAAACTCTATTCCCAGGCTTCCTTGGCTTAATTAGCTGCAAAGAATTAATTGTGAGCTACAGCATACAAAGGATTTGGTCTTAAAAATATCAGAGATCTTCCCTTGCCAGTGTTGGTCAATGGTTAGAGCGTCAGTCCTCTCAATGAAGGATCACAGGTTCGATTCCTGGTCAAGGGCATGTACCTGGATTGCAGATTTGATCTCTGGCCTTGGTCAGTCGGGGCATGTGCAGGAGGCAACCAATAAATGTGTCTCTCTCACATGGATGTTTCTTTCTCCCTCTTTCCCCATCCCTTCCAATCTCTAAAAATCAATGGAAAAAATATCCTCAGGTGAGGAATAACAACAAAAAACCATACACAGCCTGGCCAGCGTGGCTCAGTGGTTGAGCATTGACCTATGAAACAGGAGGTCAAGGTTTGATTCCCGGTGTGGGCACATGCCCAGGTTGGGGGCTTGATCTCTAGTGGGGGTGTGTAGGAGGCAGCCGATCAGTGATTCTCTCTTTGTTGATGTTTCTATCTCTCCCTTCCTCTCTGAAATCATTAAAATCATATTTAAAAGAACACACAAACAAAATGTCAGAGACCTGCCCGGCTGGTGTGGCTCAGTTGGTTGATCGTCTTCCCATGCACCGGAAGGTCACCAGTTGGATTCCTGGTCAGGGCACATGCCTGGGTTGTGGGCTCAGCCTCTAGTAGGGGATGTGCAGGAGGCAGCTGCTCGATGTTTCTCTGTCTCCCTCTCCCTCCCTTCCTCTCTCTGAAATCAATAAAAGCATTTAAAAAATGTATACATGTATATATCAGAGATCTGATCTTATGAGCTCCAGAAGCCAAGTGACATACATGATAATGCAGTCACAGGATAAATGAGCAGCTCTAAGTTCCCTTTTCAAGCCTGATCGTCTTTAGAAAACTCAATTCTGTTTGCCTCATTCTTGGAAGCTCCTCTGGCTGAAAGCATCCAGCCATGTGGATTCCCCAGAGCCTCCTGCTGTGCAGGGCCAGTAGCCCCTGAGGAGGCCTGGAGAGCTTCTGGAGATCACAAGGAAACAGGGTGCCCTTGGCTATTTAGATGGGGTTGCGCTGTGTGCTGGGGTTGGCCACCTGCTTCAGGGATACTGGCCAGCAGTGAGCATACTCAGCCGTGCTGTGGGAACCAGGTGCTCAGACAGATGGGGTGCGGTTGGCGCGCACGTGCTGGTCATCTTGTGCCATTTGGGCAGTTAGCCTTCTCTCCTAAGGATATGATGACATGGAACCAGGGGTAGCAGATAGCTGAAATGTAAAAAGTCGTCTAGCACAGCTTCTACCAGATGATGGCAGAAGGTAGCTTGGTCTTCCAGTTGGCCCTGCTGGTGTCTCTGGGCATTGCTTTCAAGCTGTGTGTGGACCCTGCAAAGCTCAGCCCCCCACTTCTCACTCAGGGCCCTCATACCTGTCCCAGATCAGCCAGGGCTTATATAAGGCAGAGATGAGGAGGTGGGGGCAAATTGTATTGCTCACAGCATCATGCTCCAGCCCTGTGGCATGGTGTCCAGATGCAAGCCAAAGGGAGGTGTGCAGCCAGGCTGAGCTACATACCCAGCAAGGCCCCACATTTCTGTTGCTCCGCCCAGTGCTCCCAGGATAGAGCGAGGAAGGGAGAGAGGGAGAGAAACATCAATGAGAGAATTATCCATTGGCTGTCTCCTGCACACCCTTTATAGGGGATTGAGTCCACAACTGGGCATGTGCCCTGACTGAGAATCAAACTATGACCCCCTGGTTCATGGGTCGATGCTCCACCACTGAGCCACACCGGTTGGGCATATTTTTTACTGATTTTTAGAGAGAGGAAGTGGGAAACATTGATGTAAGAAACATCGATTGGTTGCATCCCGCACACACCCTGACCAGGGATCGAACCCACAACCTGGGTATGTGCCCTGACTGGAAATTGAACCTGCCACTTTTTGGTGTACGGGATGATGCGCCAACCAACTGAGCCACACCAGCCAGGGCTTGCTCAGTCTTTATCCTGGAGTGTCAGCTTGAGGTTCCTGTTGTCAGCTCTCCTCAACTGTCCAGTCTCAGGGGCTTAAAATAACAAATTTATTCCCTTATAGTTCTAGAGTCTAGTAGTCTGAGATCAGGGTATGGGCAGGGTTGGAGCCTTCTGGGGGCCCTGAAGTAGAGTCTGTCCCAAGCCTTGCTCCTGGTTTCTACGGGCTGCCATGAACCCTTGGGGTTCCTTGGCTTGTGGTTATATCACCTCGATTTCTGCTTCCATCCCTGTCTGTCTCTATTCTCTTCTTATAAGGACACTAATCGTTGGATTTAGGGATTTCCCTAAATTCAAGATGATCTTGTCTCAAGAGTCTTAACTAATTACATCTGCAAAAACTCCATTTTCAAACAAGGTCACATTCTGAGATTCCAAGTCAGCCCAGCACAGGGGCTGAGCTGATTCACCCTCTGTTCCAGGTCCATCTCATAGCCTTGCAGCCACATGTGATGCTCTTCAGGTGCTCCCATCCATTTCCCAGCCCATGACCCCATTGAGCAGGTGTGTCACTTTATGTTTGGGGAACTGATTCTGGAAATTTTGCTCCCCTCTGCTGTTCAGCAGCACCTGAGGAGCACACCCCCTTACCTCACTGACTCTTGCATCTAGAGCCAGGCACAAGAAGGCCCCTTCCCACAGGCCACTCTGCAGCCTAGAGGCTTCTGCTAGGAGAGTCCAGGGGTCCCTGGTCCTGGCTGGCTGTGGGATGACTCTGAGCTTCTCAGCTGTGGATAGTCACTTCCTGGGGTGGGCACTGGTCCTACCTAGAGGGTACCCAGGGAGGCCCGGCAAGCAGGACTCCAGCCATCAGGGCCCACTGGTCCACTGGCAGACACAGGCAGGCAACATATCCCAGAGCAGGTGTCATGGACTGAATTCACATGTGGAAGCCCTAATCCCCAGTATGAGTATATGTAGAGATGGGGCCTTTGAGGAAGTGATTAAGGTGAAATGAGGTCATAAGGGTGGGGTTCTGATCCGGTATGACTGGTGCCCTAATGAGAAGAGGAAGAGGAGAGAGTCTTTTTCACACACACCCAAGGAAAGACCATGTGAGGACATGGCGAGAAGGTGGCCACCTGCAACCCAGTAAGAGGGCCCTCACCAGAACCCCACTCTGCCGGCATATTGGTCTTGGGCTCCCAAACCTCTAGAACCATGACAAATAAGTTTCTGTTGTTTATGCTGCCTAGTCTGTGGTACTTTATTATAGCAGTCTGGACTACGATAGAGGGTTGTTTTGGAAGTAGGGGTCAGGGAAGACTCCCTGAGGAGGTGTATGAGCTGAAATCCAGGTGATGAGAAGGCGCTCCATGGAAAGTTCTAGAAAAGAGTGGAGTGGGTTCAAGGACCTAGAGGTAGAAGGAAGGACCTTGCGGAAAGTTGGGTTTGATAGGAAAAGAGCCTGGATTGTGACTGAGGCCCCTCCTGTCACTGGGCAACCTCAGGGCCTATTGTCCCTCAGTATCTCAGTTTCCTTGCTTATAAAATGGAAGTTAAGTCCTGTCTCCCCTGCTGAGGGCTGCAGCAAGGCCTCATTCAGGGTGGGCTCCCAGCTGGCTGGCAGGTCTGGGGTCTCATTCTCTGGGAGAGAGGCCCACATGATCCAGCTGTGCTGAGCTCAGACCCCGAGGGACCCTTCACACATCCCAGCCGGAAGGTCTGTGCTCAACAACTGCACCAACAGGGAAACAAACGTGCTCCCAGTGGACCCTCTGATTCAGCCGGGGCCAGGAACTTGGCAGCAACCACAGAGCCTGATTAAAGGCATTCCGAGACTCACTCGGTGTTTGTGTATCTGGTTCTGTATTTACACTTTGGGAACGAATAAGGAGGCAGCTGGGGAGTATCTCACTCAGCTTGGGGGGTGAAGGGGGGGCGGTGACTCAGCCTGGAATCCTTGCTGGGCCACAAGCCTGTGATGCTTTCATTCATTCCCTCATTCATTCATTATTCCCTCCCTCACTAAGCAGATGTGTGATTCAAAACTCCAGTGTCCCTGGCATGCTTCTGGGGGTTGGCTGGGCTCCTCACCATGGAGCCCTTGGTTGGCATGAGGGTAGGCTGTGATGTAGGACCAGGGCAGCAACAACGTTAATAAGAATTAACTCAAAGTCTCGAAGTGGAGCAAATATAGGAGCTAAATCTAGAAGGAAGCATAGGTGTAACTTCCTGGCCTTGGATTTGGCGATAGCTTTTTGGATATGACACTAAAGCACAAGCAACAAAAGAAAAATAGGTTAATTGGACGCTATCAACATTTAAAACTTTTGTGCATCCAGAGACTATTAAGAAAGTAAAAAGAACTCACAGAATGGGAGAAAATATTTACAAACCATATAGCTGATAAGGGATTAATATTCAGAAATATAAAGAACTCTTATGACTCAACACGAAAAAAGAGAAACCCAATTTTAAAATGGGCAAAGGACTTGACAGACATTTCTCCAAAGATGTTAGACAAATGACCAACAAGCCATGGAAAGGTGCTCAACATTACTAGTCACCAGGGAAATGCAAACCAAACCCACAATGAGATATGTCATACCCATCAGGATGACTACTGTTAAAACAACAGAAACGGACAAGCATAGGCAAGGGTGTGGAGAAATTGGAACCCTTATGTAGTATTGGTGGGAATGTAAAATGGTACAGCCACTATGGAAAACAGAATGGCTATTCCTCAAAAAATAAATTACAGAGTTACCATATGACCTAGCCATTCCACTCCTAGGGATATATACCTAGAGATTTGAACAGGGACTCAAACTGTCTACCTATGTCCACAGGAGCACCGTATTCACAGTTGCCTAAAGGTAGAAACAGCTCAAGAGTCCCTCAGTAGATGTAGGATAAACACAATGTGGTTCATCCACACAGTGGAACCTTATTCAGCCATGAAAAGGAGTGAAGCACAGACACATGCTACAACATGGAGATAAACCTAGAAAATATTGTGTTGAGTGAAGGAAGTCAGACACAAAAGGCCACATAATGTGTGATTCCATCTGTATGAAAGGTGCAGAACAGGAAAATCCATAGAGACAGAAAGTGGCTTAGTGGTTGTTGAGGGGGAGGAAGATGGGAGGTGACTGCTAATGGGGATGCAGTTTCCCTTTGGGTTGACAGAAATGTTCTGGAACTAGAAAGAGGTGATGGTTGCATAACATTGTGAATGTACTAGATGTCATTGAATTGTATATGTTAAAATGGTTTGTTATATGTTATGGGAACTTTGTTTTGATTAAAAAAAAAAAAGTTTAAAAAAGAGCGAAAAGCCCAGGCCAGGTTGCTCCGTTGGTTGGAGCGTCATCCCCTACACCAGTGGTCGGCAAACTGCAGCTCGCGAACCACATGCAGCTCTTTGGCCCCTTGAGTGTGGCTCTTCCACAAAATACCACGTGCGGGCACGCATGTACAGTGCGATTGAAAGTTCGTGGCCCATGCGCAGAAGTCGGTATTTTGTGGAAGAGCCACACTCAAGGGGCCAAAGAGCCACATGTGGCTCACAAGCCGCAGTTTGCCGACCACTGCCCTACACCAAAAGGTTGTGGGTTCAATTCCCAGTCAGGGCACATACCTAGGTTTCAGGTTCAATCCTTGGTCAGGCACATATGGGAAGCAGCTGATCGATGCTTCTCTTTGACATTGATGTTTCTCTCTCTCTCTCCCTTTCTCTCTTTCTCTAAAATCAATAGAAACATATCCTCCGATGAGGATTAGTGAAAAAAGAAAAGCTATTTTGGGCCTTCCTTTTGGGGCACCTGCTAGTACAGCCATCTCCCTCAGAGCCCAGGTTTCCAATCCTTTACACAGTGGGTAAGGGGAGACCTGGGGAGAGACAGCATGACCCATGGACACGTGGCATGGGTGGTCACTGCAATCTCTTGCAGCCACAGGATGGAAACTGGGGAGTCACAAGTCAGAGCTGGTGACCCTCAGTCCTCCTCTCCCTGGAATAACTAGGCCCAGGGTGTTTGGTGCTGTCTTCCATGGCCTCAGTGAGATAGTCAGCCATGCACATGTCACCTCAACTGAGCAGTATAGGGGGAGGGCCCAGTGTGGGGAATGGAGCCCAGGAGGGGCTGTCTACCATCTGGAACTCACTACCTGCTGCCCAAGCTGAACCTGGGAAGGAACCTGGAGGAATGCAGCCAGACAAACTGGGTGAATACACCTGTCAGAGAATGGTGGCCCCAGAAAACTCATGTGACTCCATAAGAATCAAAATTAGATCCTATTAGGAGTTCTGGGGGCTCTCTGCATGTGTCCCCATGGCTGCTGGAACACTTGGAGAACCTGGTGAAGCTCCGGTCTTTCCCTCCCAGGGACACTACCAAAGGTGGCTTGAGCCAGGGTGTGCAAATCCCCCTGGGTCCCAGTCAGTGCTCCGTCCCAGAAGCATCATGTGCCTGAGCTGCCAAGGGGACAAAGTGTGCTCTTTGCTTCCCTCTCATGGGTGGTTCCCAGATTGGGCCCCGGACTGGGGCACATGCTGCCTCTGCACTCGAACAGCCATCTCTTCTTTCTTGAGCCTCAGTTTCCTGGAGGTTGGGGCTAAGGGTCCCATGTGGGCACAGGAGAAATGTGGTTCCTGCCTGGGATCCTGAGTGTATCCAACTCTTGTTCCTGTCCCCATATGTCACCTTATTTTTACTTGTTCCCCATGTGTGCTGGACTCTTCCATTGTGCCAGAGTCCTTATGGGGCCGACAATCTGATGGGATCAGACAGACCTCAGTCAGGTAGTTTTGTGGAGGAGGTAACCCTGTGGGGGCGAGGTGCTCAGTGTTGGGCTAGCCCAGTGGGAAGAGCCTCATAGAGGAGGCAGCACCAGGGCAAAGGCCTCACAGCAGCAGCCATCTCAGGTGTGGAGCCTGGTGGTCGGGGAAAGCAAAGGGCCAGACTGTGAAGCCTTTGTGGTGAGAGGGGCAAACAGGCCTGCCCAGAGCACACGACTTCTCGCTGGCTTTGCAGGACAGAGCTCAGCCTTCAGCACACTGACTCCCCTTAATCTCATTAGAAGGCCCACCATTTAGCCTGATCAAGGCTGGCTTGTCTGGAGAGTGAAGCCTGGGAGAGGCTGACAGGTGGGGGTGTCACTGCAGCCTGTTGGCGCAGGGGTGGGGGTACTGAGGCCTGGGGAGGGCCCTAAAGAAGTGGCTGCATCCATCACACCACATCTTCCCAGAGCCACTGGCCTTGTGGTCTCCATGCCCTTGTGGTCTCCACTTTACCCAGCCCAATGGGTGCTGCTGCCTGTGCTGGGGGAGTTGTGACCAGCACGGTGTAGGCACTGACAGAAGCTGACAGACCTGTAGGGGTCCTCTCAGCAAGGTGGGACTGAGGGAGGCTGGAGAAGTCACCATTTACACAGGGCTCTCTGCAGGGGAGTGGGTGTTGGGTAGGGACAGGTGAGAAGGACATTTTGCATGTGCTGAGAGGGTAAGGGGAACAAAAAGGCCCAGGGCTGAGATGAGGAAACTGGTGGGGGTAAATGAGGGCCAGAAGGGGGCTGTGGCCCCAGAGGTGGTTTTTAAGAGGTGGAAGCAGGGCTCAAACACAAGGAGGGAATGGAGTGGGTCTCGGGTCTGAGGTTACCTGTGCCAAGGCATGAGTGGGGCCTCTAGCCTGTGTTGTTTCTCATAACCGTGGGGAGGGACACAGTGGGGTATTCATGTCAAAGACAGACCCTGGGCTGGGCCCACAGACTTGCAAACCATGTGGGCAGGAATAGAGCAAGGTCAGCCTCTCTCCCAGTTCCACACGGCCTGCAGGAAGCAGCTGTTTACCTGCGTTAGGTGCTCTGCTGAGTGGGTGGCCAGTTTCCAGGCTTCACTTTCCCTCCAGTGTCTAACCCCCCCCCCCACCCCCACCCCGAGGAAGCTGGGCACTAGTTGGGGAGCGGGTGGTGTGGGCGGCCAGCTGGTGGAGGCCACTAGGAGCTATTTGTGAGGGACCACAAGTGGCCTTGTTGTGTACACAGAGTTGACCCTAGCAACCGCCCCAGCTGGGAGAGCAACACCACCCCTTCCTGCATGCCCAGCCAACCACCCCTTGTTCATGGTAACTGCCTCCCACAGCAGTGTGATAGGCTATAGGTGGTGCTGCCTGGGTCAGGGCATCTGATCTTGTTCCCAAAAAGTGGAATCAGCTGCTTGAGAGAGAAGAAGCGATTGCCTGTCCAGGTCCGAGGCAGCCATTGCTGGTCAGGGAACCTAGGGCTCCTGGTTCTGAAGTGGGAAAAGTCCCCAATTGAGTGATGGGCAGAGGACTGCAGGAATTCCGCCAGCCCAGATGAGAGCCAACCACTGGGCCCAGTCCTGGTGAGGCAGAGGGACGCACAGGCAGAAGGAGCTTGGGGCCTTGGGCAGGACCCTTGCACTCAGGCAGATCTGCTTGTTGTGTGCTGCCGGAGGAGCCACATCTTGCACTTTGAAAGTCAGTGCTACACTTCTGAGCTGACTCCTCTGATCCAGGCCATTGGAAAGAAGATTTCTCTTGTGTCTGTCCAGGCATCATTTTGCAGCATCTGGCCTGTGCCCAGTAACAAAGCCTTTGGCCACGATGAGAAATGGCTCCCCCGGGTGGGTGAGAGGCCTCCTCCTCAGGCTCTAGGCTCCAGGCCTGCTCTATACTCTTACTCATTCACAAACCTGCCGCGTCAGCCAGCAAAGAAAGCTCCCTGAGGTTCACACAGTCCTGGGGAGGACCTCTTGTGGCACCTTGGGTTTCTGATTCTGCCTTTTTGGGTGGAGAGACACTGGCTTCTTTGAGAATCTGAGTCGTGGGTCCTACACCCTCTGTGATTGGTGCTACTGACCCCACCACATGGGTCCTTTCCAGGTAAGGTTATGCTGAGGATGGCCCTGCCAGCCCTCGCTGCAGCTGCCGGTTTCTCTTACAGCTCCAGCTCCAAAAGTCCCAGTACCTGCAGCTGGGCCCAAGCCGTGGCCAGTACTATGGCGGGTCCCTGCCCAATGTGAACCAGATTGGGAGCGGCACTGTGGATTTACCGTTCCAGGTGAGCAATCCCCAACACGATCTTCCCACACTGCCTTCCTGTGGGAGCTTGCCCTGGGCTCCCACCTGGGGCACATCCACTCTGGGCAAATTTGTATGTGTGATGGCTGCTTTGGACAGCCAGGGGCAGCAAACTATTGCTGCAGCCCTCCCACCCCACACCCTCCTACTCCTTTTCTGACCCTGGGATGGCCTGGCCAGACCTTGCCCAGACCCCCCCTGGCCAGTCCCCTGTCAGCATCAGCAGACCCTGCAGCAAGGCCTCAGTCTGGCTGCGAGCGTTTCGGCAGCCACTACACCTGTTGGCCGTCTGTGCAGCAGCGGGAACCGCTTAGGGCCTCTGGGGCTTGGCTCCATCAGCCTCACTAATCCTCAAGCCCAGAGGTTCTCAGAAGGAGGCCCTGAGACCTGACCCCACTTGTCTACAAATGTTTCTTGGCAGAGACCTATACAGCATGGCTCCCGCAGGCCACAAGGCCGCCATGCACATCCTTATCATAAATAGTGAGAGATAAAGCTCACCACCTGGGCGCAGTGCCAGCCTCTTCCCTGGGGCCATGCCTGACCCTAGTCTACAGGTGGAAGTGGAAGCAAGGTGGGCCAGGGAGCCAGGGCTGAGAGCCAGGCCACTCCAGCATGGTGTCTGCTCTGCAGGGACAGGTCCTTGGACTGTCACACTTTCATCCCATTGCTGAGACAGGGCCCCAGAAACAATCACATCTATCCACATGCTGATAGGCCAGGTGGAACTTGGGCTGGTCCTCAGGGAGCTCAGCTCCCACCTGAGTAATCCACCAACTCCTACTCCTCCCATGATAATGCTGCCAGGATGCAGTAGACCACTGGCCAGGGTCCCCCAGACTGACTCTGGGTCTGCCCTGCTCACCTCTGGGCCCCTGGAGTATGGCCTCCTTGAACAGCCTCATGAGAACAGATGCATAGGGCTGTCTAGCTGACCAAAACCTGACCTCTTTGTCAGGGTATTTCCTCCTCCCTGGCTCTCCCCCTTCCTCTGTCTTCCTGTCCCTCCTCCCTGGAGGGGAGCATCTTCTGGGCACCCAAGCTGGCCCTGCCTGGATCACTGTGGCCGCAGGGCTAAGGGTGCAGGGCCTGCTGGGTCCTAGGGCTGAGGGTGAGGCTGGAGCATCTCAGAATCTGGTTCTTTGCATTCTAGCCCAGCGGATTTCTGGGGGATGCCCTGGCAGCGGCTCCTGTCTTTCTGGTAAATGAGCCCCTGGGCTGAGGCTATTGGTGTCCCCAGTGTGGCTGCCCTCCCGGCCTGGTGGGAGGTGTCCTGTCTGACAAATGGAAACTGATTTGCTCTGCACCGCCCCCCACCCCCCACCCCCCACCCCCGTGTCTGGGGAAATTCGTGTGGTCACATGGAGAGATCCCACCCAAGAATTCAAGCATGTGCACCAACGCTGCATGTTTGTTCCCATGACACATGCACACAGGTGTGCACAGATTCTAGACTCGGCCTGGTGCGCTGGGCTGCGGCCAGGCCGAGCTTCTCTCTGCCTCTGGCTATGCTTCAGCCATCTCAGTTTCCCCTATGCTCCCCAGGCATCTCTGAGAGGAGATGAATGGCCTCTGCCCTCTGGTGTCCCTGCTGGAGGGTGAGGCTCCCTCCCTCTGCAGCTGAGCCCAAGTCGTGGCCAGTACTACAGTGGGTACCTGCTATCTCCCAAGCTGGCAGGTCTGTGCTGGGTCAGAGAGAGAGAGGGGCCCTGGCCACTGGAGAGCAGTCAGCCCTGAGTGCCAAGTGAGGTGTTTAGATACATGGGGAAGAGCAGAATTTCAGCCACTTTTTGCCCCACTTCCCAGAGAGAGAGGAAGGCCCAAGGGCCAGATGGCCGGGGAGGGGGACAGGCTGTGTCCAGAGCTGGCTAAAGTTGCCAGTCTTACCACAGTCAGATGGCAAGAAGCCCCACAGTGCTAGGGGTGGCTGAGAGCAGGCTCCTGGGGGCCCCAGGGGCATGGAGCTGGGAGAGGGAGTAGGGCCTGGCTGGGGACCTCATGCCAGCCCCAGGTGCTGGAAGAAGCCCTATCCTGCCAAGCCATGGGCTAGGGCTCCAAAAAGTGCCTACACTTGGCTAATGGTGTTGCCAGGATGTGGTGGAGAGCGCTGGGGGCTGCGTCTCAGTTGAGGCTGACCCCAGGCTCAACAAGGAGCCTCCAGGGAGCCAGCACTTGGCCAGGTGGCCCTTAACATCCTCGGCTAGAGCCTTGGGCTGTCTCTTGGCAGCCTCTCCAGGGATGACGTAGGTGGGAAAAGGAGGCCAGCCAGGCCCGAGAGAGAAGGAGAGAAGGCGGAGGCCTGTCTGCACCTGGTGAGGCTGAGGGTGGGGGTTGGGGGTTGGGGACTGCTCAGGCCATCTGCACCCCTGGCACCCTGGCCAGCACTGGCCCCGAGCTTGTGTCATTCTGCCTGGCCTGTGCATGCCTGCCGCACTGCACGCCTGCCACCTCGACGCCCAGGGTCCTCAACTTGCCCCCAACCCATAGTGCTAGGAGGCTGGGAGCTGGTCAACGGAGGAAATTGGTCTGGGTTGCCTCATGGTGGCCAAGGTTGTCTCAGGAGTGGGAGTCCATGAGGTCAGATCCTGGGGACAGGCTATAGCTGATAACCGTTTTGGGTTTCTCTCATTTTTCCCCCCATCTCCTTCTCTCCCTCTCCCCTCCCCCAGACACCCTTCCAGTCCTCAGGCCTGGACACCAGCCGGACTACCCGGCACCATGGGCTGGTGGACAGAGTATACCGGGAGCGCGGCCGGCTCGGCTCCCCACACCGCCGGCCTCTGTCAGTGGACAAACATGGACGGCAGATATCCTTTTCCCAGAGGACTTGGGCAGGGGGGCAGGGCCCCGTTGGTGACTGCAGGAGCCTGAGTTTGTCTAACTAATGGAGCTACCAGCTCTGGGAATGGATCGGGGTCACCCCAGAGGACTTCCCAGAGGAGGCAGTGAGGCAAGCTGAAGAACCTTTGGCTAGGTGGGGACTGAGGGACACAGGGAACAAGGATGCAGAAGTGGCCGCTGGAGCATGCAGCCTGAGGTGAGAATTGGGGAAGGGGACGTTGAATCACATTGCACTTGGATGCCCAGCTGGGCAGTGGGGCCCAGGAAGGCTGTGAGCAGAGTGACTACACATTAAGGCCATGTTGGTGTACCGCTCTCAAAACACAAAATTCCTGTCTGTACCTTAGCTAAGCAGAGAGAGCGTCAGGAGTTCCCTCCCACCTTGGCCACCCCTTGGTGCTCAGCCAGCCAGCCAGCCCCCCCCCTCCCCCCGAGTCTGAGTGTTGCTCTGGGACCCTCTGCTTCCTAGAACAGAGAAGCCTGTTCTTTCCTGGTTCTCATTTCCGCGGCAGGGGAAGCCTGACCAGCTGGGCCCCAGACAGCCCTCAGGCCCCAGGATCCGCCCATCAGCCCAGAATTAAGAGTCATGACCTGGGTCATCTGAACTAGACTCCCTGCCGCCCCCATGAGCCCCAGTTTCACAGCTGGGGCCCCTCTTGGAAGGGGTGTAGCCCGCACGTGTGCTCGCAGGGGGTGAGTGCTGAGTGCTAGGTGGATGGGGCCACCCCTGGGGCCACTCGCAGCCAGGAAGGAAAGGGCCCCCCCTTCCCGCCCTGCAGGCCCAGCTGTTTGTAGGTTCCCAGTAGCCTGGCCACCAGGTTTTTGGGGCTAAGGTGGGGCTTGAGTCAACAGCACCGACCCCTTAACTCACACTCAAGCGGACAGCTGCCCCTATGGTACTGTGTACCTTTCACCACCCTCGGACACCAGCTGGAGAAGGTCAGTGACCCAGAACCAGCCCCTAGCCCTCTTGTTGAAAACAAAACCAAACTTTCATCCTGGTTGTGCTTGGAAAATCAATATATAGTCACTTTAAAATGATAAAACTAAGAAGCATCTAGGAGCCCTAACCGGTTTGGCTCAGTGGATAGAGCATTGGCCTGCGGACTCAAGGGTCCCAGGTTTGATTCCGGTCAAGGGCATGTACCTTGGTTGCAGGCACATCCCCAGTAGGGGGTGTGCAGGAGGCAGCTGATCAATGTTTCTCTCTTATCCATGTTTCTAACTCTCTATTTCTCTCCCTTCCTCTCTGTAAAAATCAATAAAATATATATTTAAAAAAATAAAAATAAAAAAGCATCTAGGAGTTTTTAGAAATCAGCTCTTTTTCTTTTTTAAGCAAAGCTGAAATTATATTGAACTAGAGGCCTGGTGCATGAAAATTTATGCACAGGAAGGGGGGTCCCTCAGCCCAGCCTGCCCCCTCTCACAGGAGCCCTCAGGTGCAGGTGACGCCCTATCACACCTCTGCTGCTGCTACTGCTGCCAGCGCAGGCCTCAGCTGGCCCTGGTTACCTGCGCCTTGGGCCAGCCCTGGGTGGCTGGGCAGCCGACATCCGAGGCTTGCCTGCTCTTCGGGCCAACCCTGAGCGGCTGCGGGGCTGAGGGGACTGGGGGACTCCGGAGGCAGGCACGCGAAGCAGCACGCCTGCCGCCCCAGCGGGGCTGAGGGGACTGGGCGCTGCCATCTTGTGGCTGTGGGCACTGCCATCTTTGAGGGTGGGACAGTCAATTAGCATATTCCCTCCTTATTGACTGTGGCCGCTGCCATCTTTGCGATGGCGTGAGGGTCAATTAGTATATTCCATCTTTATTAGATAGGTTATTCAGTGTTGTAGCTTGCTTCCCCCCCCCCCCCCCCATTTAATGTTGTGGTTTCCCACATTGCTAAACAGTCATGAAAATATGATTATAAAGAGTATTATACATTTATTGCTAGAAGACTAGGAAAATAAATAAATGTACCCAAAGGAGAAAAAAGCACCCATAATACCATTATCTAGAAAGGTCTAAATAAGTATAAATATCTCTATATATAAAAGCCTAAGTGACTGTTAGGACCAACTGACCGGAATGACCAGTAGACCAATCGCTATGATGCGCACTGACCACCAGGAGACAGGCTCTTATTGCAGGAGCTGTCCCCTGGTGGTCAGTGTGCTCCCACAGCCAATCTCCCGTGGCCAGCCAACCTCCTGTGGCCCCTCCCCCTGGCCAGCTGGCCCCTCCGACCAGCCAGCCAACCTCCCATGGTCCCTCCTCCCTGCCAGCTGGTCCCCCAATAGGCCCCAGTTTGGGGGCTGGCTGGCCAACCTCCCGGGGTCCCTCCCCCGAGCTGGTCAGCTCCCCGATAGGCCTCGATCGCCAGCCAGGCTGAGGGATTCTACCCACGCATGAATTGCTAGCTGTGCTCTAGTATATAATACAGGTGTTGACTGCACCCAGTGTGAATCCATTTAATGCCACAGAAGTATACACTTAAAAATGGTTAAGGCCCTGGCTGGGTAGCTCAGTTGGTGAGAGCATTGTCTCAATATACCAAGGTTGCAGGTTCGATCACCAGTCAAGGTCCATACAAGAATCAACCAGTGAATGCAAGGATGGGTAGAACAACAAATTGATGTTTTCTTCTCCCTTTCTGCCTCTCTCTAAAAATCAATAAATTTAAAAAAATTAAATTATGAAAAAAATGGTAAAGCTTGTTACCCATACTTTACCACATACAGAAAATGTGTATGTGTATATGCAATTTCAGTAAAAAATAAAAATAAAAAAAAGACCAAAAGTAAGGAAACTTAAAAATATTTGTGTGTATCATACAGTATGTAATATATTTAACTCAATAGCATAATTAAATTCCCACCAAGTACTTATCATATATCAGGCCCTATTCAGCCATCAATACATTAACTGATATAAAACACACAGAGCATTGTGGAATAGGTGTTATCATCCCCATTGTAGATAAAAGGAAAGTGAGCATAGAGAGGTCAGAATACTTGCTCAAAGACACATAGTTGGGGTGAGGGGGTGGCTAGGACCCTGACTGGTTCCTCACTGCGCAGCTAGTCCTGGAATCAGAGAATGGCTGATCCTTTATAATCTGCTCTTCTCCCTTAACTAAGTTCCTTCCATGTCACTCTCAGTGTCTGGGTCATCCCCATTGGGTGCATGCAGCTCTTATTCTCATCCCCGAATTGCTAGCTGTGCTGATGCACCTTTGCATGTCCACCCAGCTACCCTTGGGCACCCATAGTGTCCTGGGCAGCTGAAGGCTGTTCTGAAACCCCTCCCTCCAGGCACCTGTAGCTGGGGGCAGATTGCCCTGACCCTGGGGCAGAAGATTGAGCTCTTGGCAGCATTTGGGCTGATTGGAACAAGATCCTCATCTACACACACACACGCCATTCCCTCCCCTTCTCACCCAGGGGATGCCTTCTTTCTGGGGCCTTCTCTGAGCCTTATGTCACTGCCTCCCCTTCCTGCCCATCACACCTGGTTTGCAACTGAGTGTCCCAGAAGGTGGGGTTGCCCATTGGTGTTTGTCACCAAAGGGGACCCAGTGATGGGCTAGGGGCTTGTACCCACAAGGCTTGGCCACTGTGGGACCATTGGGCCCCCTCTCCAAAAGGTTTCAGCAAGAAGGTTCTGTCCTTTCCTTAAAGCAGAGAAGTACACAGAGGGTGGGGAGGTGGGAGGGACTGGGGACAGACAGGCAGGTTAGGACAGAGGGACATCTCTTCTGCAAACAGGCTTTGCAAACAAAAACCATGGTCATGGTCACTCCTGTGGTTCTTTTGAGAATAATGCTCAGGTGCAACAGCCCACAAAAAAAGACCTACAGCTGCCCCGCCTCTGTCCCATCCGGTGTGTCCTGGATCAAGCGGAGCCAGGACTGTCCTTCATCATCCTTAGGGCCTTTGCTCACTGTCTCTCTCCTCTCCTAGGACCAATTCTGACTCTGCCCTGCACCAGAGCACAATGACACCCACCCAGCCAGAGCCCTTTATGGGGGGGTCCCAGGACGCACACCAGAAAAGAGGTATGGGCCAGGTACATGGGCATCTTTCCTCAGGTCAGGCAAGTCCAATGGTAGTCCCTGTGCTCGCAGAGGTCACAGCTCATGGGTGGATAGACCTGTGAAGAAAAATTCAGTGGGTGCTATGGGACAAGGGGAGGGGCTCAGGGAAACTTCAGAGATGGTCCTATTTGAATTGGATTTTGAAGCGTGTGTAGGTTTCTGGGCAGAGAAAGCAGTGCCTGTAAATACCCATTGCCTTCTGTTCAAGAATTCAGCATGGCCATGCAGTCTGAGGACCTTGCGTGTTTTTTTCAAATGTAGGGGACAGCAAGCTCAAGCAAAAGGGGCAGTTATCAGCTCATGACTAAGCAGGTCACAGCTAGATGTTGAGTTTCAGGTAGAGTTTGACCCAAGGCTTTACACTGGGCCATATCCTGGCTGTGCTGCTCAGAGCCCTCATGGTCCATATCCTAGGCCCATCCTGACCTTGGTGGGTGGGAAAAGGGCTGATTCTTTCCCAGCTCTTGCCCAGAGGCTCCTCTCCAACTGGGCCCTGTACATAGCGCTGCGGCTGGGCCATCTGTGCCCAGGCTCCCAACCTCTCCTCGGAGCCAGGCATGAGCAGTATCACTGGGACCCTCCAGGAGGGCACATGCCGTCTTAAAAACTGGGGCAGCATCATCCAGAGAGGGGAATGTGATGCTGTGAGGCCAGCCCCAGGCAACCCCATAGGGGCCTATCTGCCCCAAGACACTGAAACCAGAGAATTAATCATGTACAGTTAAAGCCCAAATGCTTATTGCTTTTTATTAGCAGTTCACTGTGCAAGTGTGTAAACACCAGGGAGATTCTACTGACAGGATTGTCCACCAGAACTTTACCCCTTGCGGGGGCTCTCTTTGCACTCCATCTTCCTGGGACCCTAGCTCATCAGGCAGTGAAGGTGAGATTGCAGAAGGAATTGTCTTCGTAATAAAAGCCAGGATTCTGAGTGTTCAGAGGTCATGAGGACATTGTGCCTGGAGCTTCCCTCCTGTTTCCTGTACTGGGGGGGGCAATTCTGAGGTGGCATCTCCATGGTGGGTCTCCCAAGAAATGTGGGCTTTTGGGGGTAGGTGGGGCTCTGTGACTGTGGAAGAGAGCTACAAGCCTGGAACCCCTGGCACCTCAGAGTCCAGTTGGCCTTGGGGTGTGGGGAAGTGAGACATGTTACCTGTCCTCCTTCCTCCAGTCGGGGACAGACGGTGACAGAGTCAGGTTAGCCTGGCTGCCCCCCCACCCCGAGCCTGGCCCCTCCCGGTTTCAGGAAGGCGGGGTTGATCCATCTGGCTCCCTTCAACACATCGAGGGAGCTTCATCCTCCCTGAAGTAAAACCCTCACTCAGATTTGACCACTCATGCCAGCTGATTTAACACGAATGCAGGCTGAACCTCCAACGGGCATGAAGAAATTGAGTCTCATCAAGAAAATGTTCAGTCTCACTGTTACCAAAAGGTCCAAGGAAGGGGCCTTCGGATGCGCCTGGCTTCATGGCTTCAAACGATGCCCCTCCAGTCTCAGAACTTCCCTTTTTCCCTCCTCTCTCCCCTCCTTCCCTCCTCTAGGGTTGCTGGCATTTTAACTAACTTAAGGGGCCACAGCTACCATGGTGGCTCCACCCAACCCATCTAACACTGAGCAATGTGACACTGTGATGATGCCCAGGAGGGAGAGTCAGCTGTCCACAGGGCGGTGGCCATTCACTGGAGCCAGAGAGAAGTTCTCAGCTGTTCTCTATAGCCTGCCATCTCCAAGACTGAGTCAATCCTATTGGGAGGCTGAATGATACAGGTCCTTAGCTCTAGAGCAGCGGTTCTCAACCTTCTGGCCCTTTAAATACAGTCCCTCATGTTGTGACCCAACCATAAAATTATTTTCGCTGCTACTTCATAAATGTAATGTTGCTACTGTTATGAATCGTCATGTAAATGTCTGATATGCAGGATGGTCTTAGGCGACCCCTGTGAAAGGGTTGTTTGACCGCCAAAGGGGTCGCGACCCACAGGTTGAGAACCGTTGCTCTAGAGCTTAAGTCACAGGTTCTCTGACTTTTTTTTAATGTTTTTGTTTTGTTTTAATGAAACCCATTTTGTACTTTAGTACAATCCCCAGAAGTCACTATTGGGGCACATTACTATCACGGTTGTGACTGTATGTCAGGGAGTGCCCTCCTGCTACCGCCAGGCAGCTGCAGAGATTCCCTTTCTGACTCTCCTTCTCCCCACACCTCACTCTAGTCTTACTACTAACAGTCCCAGGAATGGAGGAGACCACCTCAGAGACGGACAAGAACCTTTCTAAGCAAGTATGGGACACCAAGAAGGTAAGAGCCTTTGGGCTTTTAGAAGTGGTTTCTTTCTTGGTCTTTTTTTAAGCACAGCCAAGCAGATGAAACAACACATTGAAGGAGGTTCATCCTCCCTGAAGTAAAACCTTCACTCAGATTTGACCGCTCATGCCAGCTGATTTACCATGAATGCAGGCCTGTTACACTGGTGAAAAGCATGTACAGAATTAAATAAGCCTGGCAGCGTGGCTCTGCGGTTGAGCATCGACCTATGAACCAGAAATCATGGTTTGATTCTGGTCAGGGCACATGCCTGGGTTTGGGGGCGTGCAGGAGGCACCCAGTCAATGATCCTCTCTCATCATTGATGTTTCTATCTCTCTCTCCCTCTCCCTTCCTCTCTGAAAATACTATTAGTAAAAAATATGTTTTTAAAAAAAGAATTAAATAAAACCCGTGCTTGCTTTCACAGCACATAGACTAAAATTGGACAGTACAGGGATTAGTATGGCCCCTGCACAAGGATGACACAAGGACATCAGGGTCCCTGCACCTGAATGTGGTGCTGCCATAAAGAAAGAGAAGATGGCTAGTGGTGGGGAAACACCCTGTCACCCTGGGAGTAAGAAGAGGGTGGCAGAGCCCAGCATCCTGGTGAGACTTTTTTTTTTTAATCCTCACCCACATATATTTTTTCCATTGCTTTTTAGAGAGAGAAGGGAGGCAAAGGGGGCAGAGAGAGAAAAAGAGAAACATCGATGTGAGAGACACATCAATTTGTTGCCTCCTGCATGTTGCCTGACTGGAGCCAGGAATCGAACCCACAACCTTTTGGTGGGGGGCTGACTACTGAGAAACACTGGCCAAGGGTGGGTGAATTCTTAATACTGTTTATGTAGAATGTTTTTGAAAAGATTCTTTAGAAAGTCATTGTCAAGGTGCTTTGCAAAGTCCAGTAATAAAGCTAATGTTTACTTCCAGAATTAAGGAGCCTGTGGCCATGTAGAAATCCCTTGCACCCAGTTCCCTACAGAAGCACAAGGTCACAGGCCCCCTGAGGCGGCCCAGTTACTGCCAGTCAGGCATTCCCTTCTCACTGGGTGTGTTTGTGGGCTGACCCAGCCCTCCCCCGTGGGTCCACATTCTTGTCTGGTAATCCCTAAAGAACACATCAACAGGAGTGTCTACCTGGGGACCCCAGAGGCAGACAGGAATTAGGGAACGTGACACAGTGGAGGCCTGTTAGCACGCAGGCTTTGTCCTGTCATGTCTGCTGCCTGAGGAAGAGAGTTCCTTGCTTTGTCCTTGAATGAGAATCTAGACGCCTGGCCTGGAGCCTGCAGATCTCCCGTGGCAATAGTGTCTCTAGCTCAGCGACCGCCAACCTTTCAGACCTCACGGATCACCAGTGGTCCAGGGACCACTGGTTGGCAACCGCTGCTCTAGCTCACAGAGGTCTTACTGCCCATAGGGTTTCCCTAAGACCCCTTCTCCTGGGCTAGCCTGCAGGGTGGCCAGAGTTCTGGTCCTCAAATGGTGGTGTGCTGGGGCCCCCATGGGAGTCACACCTCTAGGCACCACAGGAAGGCCGGCCCGCTAATGCCACAGTGGCAGCCTCTTTGTTTCAGGGCAGCCAGTCCAAGCTGCCTCAGGCTTCCCCACATGATGTTCTTTCTGGGGGTGGACAGACAGATGCTGAGCAGAGGCAGTCTCTGCCCTATTGACTCCCTCTCCTTCCCACCCTGATCCAGGAATATATGAGGGGTTAGCCTCAGCCACCCAGGTTTCCAGTGGACCTCTACAGAGCTGGTGGCCAACAGCTGTGGCACAGCCTGAGGGGCTGAGATGTAAAGAGCAGGCAACACGATCCTCCCGGGACACCCGCTCTGACAAGGCACCACATCACCCCTGGACTGTGCTATCTTACCAGGCAGACACAGTGAAGCTGGGAGGGACCATAGGGAGATCTTCTCCACTTAACTCTTGGTTTAGCCCCTGGGCATGTCTGGGGTACCCCCCCCCCACACACACACAGTCCCTTAGGGACGCTCTTCATCTGTGGGACTCCCTGAGACCCCATAGCTTGCTTCTCCTTGAGCATCACTCAGCTCTCTTGGGGAGATCAGCCATGCTATGAGGAGGCTGCTGAGCCTTTGCTGTCTTCTCTTTCAGACAGGGTCCAGGCCCAAGTCCTGCGAGGTCCCCGGAATCAAGTAAGTCCCAGTGGGACCTGCCCTGCATGCCTATGGCCACCAGGGGCTCCTCAGACGGCAACCCCACCCCAATTTCCACCTGTTCACGAGAGGCTACAAGTCCAGACAAGAGGGATGCTGAGCTGCTGGTGGCCACCCAGCAAGGCTTGCCCTGGGGGATGCTTCCACCCCTTAGAGTCCCAGTGGTTCTCAACCTTCTGGCCCTTTAAATACAGTTCCTCATGTTGTGACCCAACCATACAATTATTTTCGTTGCTACTTCATAACTAATGTTGCTACTGTTATGAATCGTAATGTAAATATCTGATATGCAGGTTGGTCTTAGGCGACCCCTGTGAAAGGGTCGTTCGACCGCCAAAGAGGTCGCGACCCACAGGTTGAGAACCACTGTTCTAGACACACTGTCCCCAGACAGCAGGAGGACCCTCATCCCATCCCCTCTCCCTGCCCTGCAGGGATAAGCTGCTTCCCATTGGAGGTTTAGGCTGATGGTTGTTTCTCGAGCATGACAGCATCTGATGGCAGGATGTCCTTTTGCACCAGTTAGTGTGTTTTTTAGCAAGCCCCCCAACCCCCCACCACTGCCACCACAGCTTCTGGGGGAGAACCAGCAGCCACAGTCCAAGAGGTCAACTCCCCTGTGTCTGGCCTTTTCCCAGCATCTTTCCATCTGCTGACCAGGAAAACACTACAGCCCTGATTCCTACCACCCACAACACCGGGGGTTCCCTGCCCGACCTGACCAACATCCACTTCCCCTCCCCGCTTCCAACCCCGCTGGACCCCGAGGAGCCCACCTTCCCAGCGCTCAGCAGCTCCAGCAGCACCGGCAACCTCACTGCCAACTTAACGCATTTGGGCATCGGCAGCACTGGCCAGGGTAAGGCCGGGAGGGTGAGGACACTTCCTTCCCCAGCAAAGTGCACCTGTTAGCAAGGATGGCGCGTGAGTGTGTGTGTGTGTGTGTGTGTGTGTGTGTGTGTGTGTGTGTGAGAGAGAGAGAGAGAGAGAGAGAGAGAGAGAGAGAGAGAGAGAGAGAGAGAGAAAGAAACGACTGAGCAGGGTCACTTCCAAAATGCTGGGCATAAAGTGGGAACAGCCCAACATGGAGTGGAGGCTTGGTGTTACTAGGCTATCCCAAGGCGAGTGGTGTTAGGACAGAGGGTACAGTCTGGGCAAAGACCCCGCATTGGGAAGGCTCATGTTGTCTCTAGGGATGGGACAGTGGTTCTGAGGGGTGCTGGGAGCTTTAGAGAGTATGGTCCACCAGACTTTCCCTTTCTTCCCACCCCGTAGCTAACTATGACTGCCTTCTTGGGACACTCCAGCCTGACCCCCTCCCCAGGTTCCACACTCATTTCTCCCTGGCTATGTCTTCAGGGGCGACCCTTGGGGCCCTTGCCCATCCCAGTATCTCTTGGCACCACCCCAACCCTGTTCCTCCTAGGGGCCTATGGCACTATCTCCCTGCAACACAGACCAGGAACCTGGAGCTGTACTCCTCAATCCCTTGGCCCTCTTGCCCACCCTGACCAACTGGCATGTCTATTAGCCCCACCATCAGGACCCAGCCTAACTTGGACCCTCCTCATCCTGTACAGCCTCCACCTGCTGCCACACCCCTTCTCAGTCCCAGCCTCTTCTCCACCCAGAACAGCTGTCAGCTCATGGCCCTCCTCTGCCCTGGTCCTTGCATAGCCCCTCACCTCCCACACCTCTCCTCTCCAGCTAATGAGCTCACCTCAGGGCCTCTGTACATGCTGTTCCTCCCCCATGGTCCTCTTCTAGGCGGCAAGGACCCCTCACCTGCCCCATCTCTGCTCACACCACCTTCCCATAGTGAGGCCTCCTGGCCTCTGCTCACACCCTCCACCTGGTTTACACAGCGTTGCTTTTTTGCTTTTCTGTACTCACCCTGAGTACTTTGTTCTCACCTGTCCCCTGGGCTAAGCCTCACTCCCCTGCGACCCCACTGTGACCCCTGCACTGAGTTGACTGTGGGTTTGCATTCAGAGAGGAGATAGGGTGCTCCCAGCAGCCCCAGCGAGCAGGAGGGCTCAAGGGGGCCCCTCTGTGAGCCCAAAGGTATCAGGACTTGGTGGTCAGTGAGAGCACTACGTCATGTTCCCCTCTTCCTGCACAGGGACCAGCGAGCAGCCGCATTCACATGTCGTCACCCTGAGTGTGGTGGGCAGCACTGTGCAGCCCTTTCTGAGATAATCACACGCTCAGAGTCACGTTCACTTGCAAGCGCTCTGACTGCCCGGGGAGAACAGGCTGTCAGAGGGGAGGCCGCACCTAGACCAAGGCAGGGCCCCATCAGACACTCTGAAGAGAGGTTTCTGGGGGAAATGGGCTGGCTTGGGAGCTGGGTTGATGTGAGGAGTGGTGGAGAGTCAGTCCTACCCCTGGTGCCCATGGGGCCTGAGAATGTGAGGTGTATTGGAGACAGTACCATGTTCCTAGGTTTTTAGATAAGGGGATGGGAGCCAGGCAATGAAGGGAGGAGTGGGACTCTGGCCTGAGGATGTTGAGATTGCCCCTGGCCCTATGCCCACCCAGGCTTAGCTACAGAGCAAAGGGCACCATCCCAGCCATGCCCCCCTGCCTACCCCCCACCCCCCGAAGGCCCAAAGACAAATGAGTAGATTCAGGGAAGCCCAAGACCCATGGCCCCTAGAGACCAGTGGGCAGCAGTGTAAGCATTGGCCTGTGCATGTGCAGAGGAAGAGAGTGGAAGGTTGGTTCTGGGACTACTGCCCCCCACTTTCCCTGGCTGATGCTGACACTACCATTTCCTGGCCCCATTTCCCCCCCCCTTTTTTTTAATTAAATTTTTATTGTTGAGAGTATTACAGATGTCCTCCCTTTTTTCCCCTTGACCCCCACCACCCGGTTTCCACCCCGCCCCAGGCCTTCACCACCCTATGGTCTGTGTTCATGGGCAATGCATATCCTATATAATAAAAGGATAATATGCAAATTCCATTTTTCCCCACTTTTGACTGTGGCCTCCAGAGGATCACCCCCCTCCACCCGCGAGTCCTTGGCAGCCCCCCAGCGCCCACCAGGAGCTGTGCACTTCTGAGCAGAGTCTAAACAAGCACAGGAAAACAAGCACATGTGAAAGCTGCAGACCCTGAGTCGGGCTGCATATGGGAGGAGGTCCGGGGGCGGGGATCGGACCCTCGCCACCTGGTTCTAGTATCTGCCAGTGATGTCTGACATGTGTTGGATTGTTTTCAAACCTGCCACTCCAGGGGCTCGCCTGACAGGGGCTTCACTTTCTGAGTGCGTTTTAAATCAAGCCGAGCCTTAGCCTCTGGCACACATGGAGACTGCGCCCCCCTGCCCCCCCTACCCCCGGCTCACCCAACAGTCAGATCATGAGCCCAAGAGAAGGAAGAGGCCTTCCCATCAGAGAGGGAGACAGTGGCCCCTTTCGTCCCCTTCCACATTTGCTAAAGTCGGTTCCCTGGCTGTCCGCTGGGACCTGGGAGGACAATAGGCCTGGATCCTCCTTCTTGGCACTGCTCTGTGCCTGGCTGCTACTGCATTCAGGGCTTATGTGTCTTGGGATGAGCCCCTATTACCTGGCTCGTCCTCCCCTGGCAGCTCTCCCTGCCTGCCCAGACTTCCCTTCCAACTGGCCCCACTCCTTTTCCCAAAGGTGACCCAGGTTGCCAAGAGGAATTCAACAGTAAGGCATTCGTTCACCCTCCGGGCCCCCATGTGAGGCCAGGAGCTCACTGCGGTCCAGCAGAGGATTCAAAACCACCTTTGTATTCAGGGCAGATGTTAGAGGCTGGCAGCCCAAGTGCCAAATCCAGCCCAATGGTGTATTTTGTCTATCCTACGATTGTGTGTGTGTGTGTGTGGTGCTTTGAATAGATACTTAAACATCAGGAGAGTGCGTGTAAAAACCTGGATTTCTGGCTTCTTTTGAATCAGAGGACCTAGCAGCAGTGGGTCAAGATCCTATGCCCCAAGATGGGCCAGAGAGCTCCAGTTTACCACAGGCCCACCTGCCGCTGTCGCCCCACTGCTCCTCTCACTCCTGGCATTTGACTCTGCTGCTTACTGAACACTGACATCTACTCTCTCTGGGTGTCACATGTTCCTCAGCCTGCTGGACCTATGAAGTGATGGACACTCAGAGAGATAAGGCAACTGCCCAGGGTACCCATTCCAACTGCATTCTGAGCAGGTATCTCTTGGACTCCTGCCCAGGCCTCTGACCCTGCCTCCCTTGATGTCTCTGTGTCCATAGCAGCCTGATTTCTGAGTCCCAAGTTCTGTGCAGAAATTGGATCCCCAGGCCCTGCCTCAGGAGCAATCAATGGCACCAGGTGCCCCGCATTGCTTGGCCAAGAGGAGCCACTAGGGCATTCAAGGGGAAGTGCAGGTGTGACCTGGCTCTCCTCACATGGATGACACAGTAAGCAACTGCCCATCATCTCCCTCAGTGCACACTGGGTGCATTCTAACTGGCCCGTGAACCTGTCATCTTACCTGCTGGAACAAGGTTGATCTGGTGCCCTTTGCAGGGTGGGCCTGGCTCCCATGGATGAGTTAGACATCTTCACTGGCCTTGACTCGCAGTTCATTAAAGCCTCACAGTTAACTGGCAAGGGCAGCTGATATCAGCTCCATCTTGAGGACATGGAAACAGAGTCTGGGTGGTCAGGCCAGGCCCTCAGGGCTCCTCGTTGCATCAGCAGGCCTGTTGGCTGTCTGGCACAGTGCCTGGGATAACATAAGCCCCAAATGCTGCCACACTGAATTTGACCTCACTCAGGTCCTTCACAACAGTTGTATCCAGGCATTGGATTGCTGGGGGAGGGGGCCAAGGGGAGAGGAGGATGTGGAGTCTCTGGCAGGAGCTCCATCAGGAATGTGGGTTTTGGAAGAAGATAAAGAGTAACCGAGTTTCTAGCCAGTGAAGCTGATGGTCCAGCATGAAAAATACACTAGGGATTGGGGCGGGGGAGGTGGAAGTGAGATGGGGGGATAGAGGGGATGCCAGTTATACAAATCCAGGGCTGAGAGGAGATATGGCCAGAGGAGCAGTTATGAGAAAGAAAAAGTACATCAAATGAGGGTGAGGAGGGCATGAAGGTCAAGAGGAAACTCCAGTGTTGGGCAGGACTGACTTGTTTTATGCTAACCAAAATCCAAGCCGTTCAGGGAAAAAAAGTAGATTGATTGTCTCCCAAAGAGGGGAAGTGCCAGTGTAGCTGCATCCGGGGCTCAGGTGCTGCCTCTCCCACCTCATTCTCCAGCTGATCCTTCCCCTTCCACAGAATGCCACACACACACACACACCCCCTCTATACCTCCAGCCTCTCTTGGAGTTCCATCAGAAGTCCTAGGTCAGTCTCATTGGGTCAGCCTGGTCACATGTCCATCTAGGGGCCAATCATGTGGCAGTCCAGAAGCAGGAAAGTGCTGCCCAGCAGGACCTTCAGGACACCCCTCCTGGAGGGATGGCAGGATCAGTATGGAGAGTGTTGGTCATCATGGGATTTTGGGAGAAGAATAGAGACCACACAGAGCTGGGGTCCCCAAGATCAGGGTATCAGGATCTTGGAGGGGGTACCCTGGTCTGGCAATCAGGGCATGCCCACTGGCTTCTGTCTGAGCAATTGAGCTGTCCCCAACAGTGACCATGGGTGTATGAGTGGCCCTTTGGAGGCTAGAGTCATGCCAACCCTTCCTTCCTTCCAGGGATGAACACTCCAGTCTCTTCACCGCAGCACCGTCCGGCCAATGTCAGCCCACTATCCCTGAGTTCGGAGACACGGCGGCAGCAGCAGGCACAGCAGGTGTCACCCACCCTCTCCCCGCTGTCACCCATCACTCAGGTTCGAGGGGGCAATGGCGTGGGGGACGGCCCAGTTCTGTCTCTCTGGGAGACCTACTCCTTCCAGGGAGACCTTAGAAACAGCCCAGCATTTTTGGCTTTTTGTCAATTTTTTAAACACATGGGAAATGCATTAATCAGTGACCTGGAGTCCCCTGTGCCATCATGGGCAGGTCCTATGTTAGCAATTGCTGTGTGAATGGGGCATATTTCAATTATGGTACTTTCTCTTTTCTAGGATCTAGTTGAAATTTTCCAAAATAAAATTTTAAAGAGGTCTCCCTCTCTCCCCCAATTTACTGTAATTTTGATTTTTTGGTAATGGTGTGTATATAGAAATTAATCTGTTTCATCTAGGTCACGCAGCAAGCTGGTGTATGATTGTTCATAGTAATAGTACTCTCTCATAATCCTTTTATTTCTGTTAAGTTGGTAGTAATATTCCCACTTCCATTTCTGATTTTAGTAATTTAATTCTTCTCTTGTTTACTTAGTCACTTGAGGCTCATAGAATGAGTTAGGAAGTGTTCCCTCCTCTTCTGTTTTTTGTTTTGAAGAGTTTGAGAAGCATTGGTGTTAATTCTTTAAATGTTTGGTAAAATTCATGAGCGGAGCCACCTAAGGTCTGAGCTTTTATCTTCACTGGGAGGTTTTTTTTATTGATTCAACCTCCTTACTTGATATAGGTCTACCCAGATTTTCTATTTCTTCTTGGGTCAATTTTGGTAATTTGTGTGTTTCCAGGAATTTGTCCATTTTATTAATTTTTAAAAAAATATGTTTTCATTTATTTTTAGGAAGGGAGAGAGAGAGAAACATCATTGTGAGAAAGAAATATCAATTGGCTGCCCCCAAGAGCACCCTCACTGGGGATCAAGCCTGTAACCTGGGCATGTGCCCCAACCGGGAACTGAACCAGTGACCCCTCGCTCAACCAACTGAACCACACCAGTCAGGACTTGACTATTTTTAAAAAATCCCTGACAGATAACATTTTTGTTCTTTGTTTTTTTTTAATATAACCTTAATGGCATAATTCACTTATAACAAAATGAAGTCATTCACACATTTCAATGCCTGTCCTGGGCCTGGTTCCCCTCCGTGTCTGCTTGTACAGTGGTCTTGTTCAGATCAGGATCCAGAAGAGCCATGGTGGTTTTTCTGGCAGCTGTGTCATCACTCTCTCCATCTGTGACCCCTGCCCCTTTTCTCCACCCCCAGTCTCCTTTCTGGAAAGTACTTATTAGAGATTAGGCATCTGCTAAGCTCCCGGGCATGTACTGCCTCCATCACAGGGCAGGATTCCTGCGTATCCCAGGGACTCTGCACAGACTCGTGACTTTTGAAAACTTCCTCTGCTTATTTTCCTCTTTCCAGCTCTGAGAAGGCTTGAGCTGGTTATCACCTAGTGGCTACATCAGTGCCTTCAGCCCTCGCACCCTCGCTAACCTCCCCAGGAGGGCCGGCTGCAGGACGGTGATGAGCAGCCCCTTCCGCTCTCTGAGGGGAGTAGGCGCTGGCCACCCTCTAGGTTACCGTAGTGTGATGCCTGGTGCCTGCCTGCAGTGGGGAAACTTCAGTTCAGAGAGGCATGGGTTTCCTGAGCCTGTGTGAATACAGAAAGTTGTGCCTACCTCTTGGTGTGCAATGAGGGTAAAAGAAAGGCTGGTGGGGTGTAGGGTGCAGCCAGCTGGACTAGATGCCCAGGTCCAGCTGACGCTCCATAGCCCTGGGTGAGGCCCCGTTTAGGCCTGTGCCTCCCGGTCCAGGGTGTGATGTCTCTTTGTTCATCTGTCACATCGTTGCTGAGCTTGCCAGGCCATGAGGCCCCTTGGGGGACCAGGTGCTTGTGGCCTGGCCCCCATGCCGACACCTGAGCCTGAAGCCCTTCTCTTCCCACAGGCCGTGGCCATGGATGCCCTGTCTCTGGAGCAACAGCTGCCCTACGCCTTCTTCACCCAGGCAGGCTCCCAGCAACCAACTCCACCGCAGCCCCAGCCCCCGCCGCCCCCGCCGCCAGTGTCCCAGCAGCAACCATCCCCACCACCTCCGCAGGTGCCCATCAGCCTCCCCCCAGGCAGCCCCCTGATGCCGAGCACCAGCCTGACGCAGGGACCCCAGCTGCCCCCGCTCCTGGTCACAGTACCGTCCTCTCTCCCCCAGTCCCCCCCAGACAACCCAGGCCAGCCACCGATGGGAATCGACATCGCCTCGGTAAGCCCAGGACATGGTCATCGAGGCCTGGCCTCGGGGTCTGGCTTTGGGGTCATGCAGGAGGAACCTGGGGCTGTGGGAGGCTCTGTTGGGTGCCCAGTTTTGTCTGCAGCCACCTCAAGGTTCCATTTGGAGGCCAACTTGCCAGGGTTTGGGGCTGAAGCAGACACTGCCGGGGCTCAGCACCCAGTGCAGTTTCTGCTGAGTATGTCACCCCATGTACACATGGGGAAACCGAGGCACAAGCACGTGTCAGTGCCCCAAACCTTACCTAATATGGGCTACCCATGTCTGGCTGCCAAGCCATTCCCCATGGCCCTTGATACCTGCCCCTGCCCTTCCCATCCAAAACAGGGCTTCCCTGGAGGTAAGGAGAGCACAGCTCTCAGGGCCCAAGGCACAGGCATCTGCAAGCCAGAGGGTCAGAGGTGAACTTGGAGGGGAGGAAGGGATGCAGCACAGTGTCTGAGCCGGGGGCTTTAGCTCAGTCCCTGGGACCCCCCTGCCTGGACCGGGGCTGAAGCTCAGTTATAAGATGGGACCATGGGACCCACTTCCTGGGCTGGGGCAGGGGAGCTGCGGCTCAAACCAGGGGACCCTCTGCCCAGCCAGGGACTGCAGCTCAGACCATTGGATGCCCTACCAGGGCTGGGCTAGGTTTTTACCTCTGCAAACCCAAAGCTTCCTGATTGTTCAGACTTTGACCCTGATTACTCTGGTGGGAAGAGGGTGGTCATTGCTACCTTTGACCACATCCAAAGGAACAGAGACCCATGTTTGGGGCACAGTGAGCCCTCCCCATTCAGCCTTCAGTTAACAGCCCTGGGATAAAGCTCGCTCTCAGAACATCATGTGCTCTGCAAAGAACAGCCACCCCCCAAAGCTGGTGGTCAGGCAGTGACCTAACAGTAGGGACCCACATTTCCAAGCTGCTCCAACCCCTCAGCAGGCAGACGCCCCCCCTACAGGAAAGTACCCAAGCCTTTCCTTTAGCATTAACACAGCAAGTGTGGGGGCAGCTCTGATGCTGGAGCCAACCTGGGCACCCAGCTCCCCAACACCCTCCTGCAGTGGGGCCTGGCTACGGAGCTGGGTGGACATTGTGGGCACGGGTATTCAAACCAGGTGCACACACAGTGCCTCCCCAGGCTTCCAGGTCAGAGAGTCTATCTCCTGGCACCCCCAGGGACAGCTGGCTCCCTTGGGGCACAGGCAGTCTCCTGCAGAGTTTCTGCAGACTCTCCCAGGAAAGAGCATCTCTCTGGACATTTTCCTGGTCTTTACCAAGTGACACACTGGTGCCACCCACACCCTATTAATTGAGCTCCCATGCCCCACCCAGGCTCAACCCCATCTCAAACTGCTCAGAGTAGGTCACTGAGGAAATGCGGAGACTGAGCACTCATAGGGCCTTGGGCCTCCATGAACAGCAGGCTAGAGAGGTCAGGCAGGGTTCAAATCCAGATCCTGGCCCAGCCTGTCTCATCTGTGGTGAGAAGCCAGGGCCTGGTAAGAAGCCAGGGAGGTAGCCAGCCCTGTGAGGCCTCTGGAGAGCATGACCCATCAGGCTTGTCCTAAGCCACGCCAGTGACGGTGACTTCTTAGTGCCGGGAGCCCTGCTGTCAGTGCCACCATTTTGAGGTGGGCAGGATATGCCAGTACAGACTCGGGACTGAGAGCCAGGGATCCATCCAGAGTCAGGAGCAAAAGGCAACGCCTGCCCACCCAGTCCTAGGCCACCTCTGCCTTTGTGTGTGTGAGTGTGCATGTGTGTAGCTGTGCGCACATGTATGTAGTGTGGTTGTTTTGAAGCATGTTGAATCGAGGTGGACCCAACCCTTACTCCCCCACAGCCCACAATTCCATGATGCTCGGTTCTAGGTTCTCTGACTCCAGCCCCCAACACCTGGGAGCTGGGTTTGGAGACAGGTACCCCTGAGGTCCCGAACTCTAGCCCCAGGTCCTCTGCTCACTGAGGGGTGGGGGCTTGTGGGAGGCTCAGCTGGGAGCCGGGCTGGGGCCTCCACGTCCTGACCTGTTTGTCGTCACAGGCCCCGGCTCTGCAGCAGTACCGCACTAGTGCCGGCTCCCCAGCCAACCAGTCTCCCACCTCACCCGTCTCCAATCAAGGCTTCTCCCCTGGGAGCTCCCCACAAGTAAGGGATGCCGCCACTCTATCCCCAGCTCACCTCGCCCCCCTGTGCCCTCGCCTGCCATCTGTGCCTCATGCCTCACATCATCCCATCTCGTCTGCTCCATGTGGTTGGGAGGAGAAGGCGCTGCCCCTCGTTCCCGCTGTTCCTCTGGTTTGTGCAAAGCTCCAGCTGGAGGTGGTGGGCTCCTCAGCCTGTTAAAGATCACAGTGCTGGCCCTGGCCAGGTAGCTCAGCTGGCTAGTGTTGTCCTGATGCACCAAGGTTGTGGGTTTGATCCCTGGTCAGGGCACATACAGGATCTCGGTGTCAGCCACGCCCCAGCTCCTTGTCCATGGTTGGGGACAGCCCCAAGTGTAGCTCAAACATGGCATCCAGTAGCCTGTTAACATGTCCTCACCTGCATCTGACCACCCTGAGGCCTGGTGTCTTGAGGCTTTTGAAAGTGGGGGGTGCTCCCCTTGTTTTGGAGCACAGCTGAGGTGACAGCCAGTTGTGGGGGTGCTGACTACTCAGCCCCTTTCCCTCCCCTTTACCCCCTAGGAAGGTATGTCCCCCAGAAAGCTTCTCTGAACAGTACTATACCTGTCAGGTCCTTGTTCCCCTTCCACAGATGAGACAGGTTGACTCTAGGCCCTAGGCAACAGGCAGGACTTGACCAATCCTGTCAGATGCAGGTTACCCTCCCACACCTGGCACAGTTGGTCCCTGATACCTAACATGCACACACCCTGTCCAGGTTCCTCAGGGTTCCCGTTAGCCTGGCTCGGCTGTAGCCATATTCCATCTGGAATGTTCCATCAGAGAGGAAGGGGTGCTTGAAAAGCTGACATCTGGGCCCAAGACATCTCACTTGCAGTGAAGCCTCTCCAGGACTCTGCCCCTCAGTCCCCAAAATAACACTAAGTTGAGAAACCCCTAGGAGCCCCTGCAGTGCCCCAGGCCCCAAGCCTTATTCTCAGCCAAGGGGAGAGAGGATTCGCCTTTCTGCACAGAGCAAGGAGCAGAGCTGCCCCTCTAGACAGGCAGGAAAGACATCAGGCTCCCTTGTCCCCAGCTCAGACATGCACCCTGAACCCAGACCTGTGTTGGGACAGTGGGCATCCCATTCAGGGAGGACTTGAGGCTTCATCTGCTATCGGAGGGGCCCTCAGGTGCTGCCTCCACACCCACAGCCGCCAGGGATCCTGCTGGGACCATCAGTGTGTAGCCTCCTGCTCCGTAGGCAGGCGGAGAGGGTGGCAGCAAGCTTGGGACAGGCCGGGGCTCGGCCTGATGTCTGCATGCTCTCTGTTCGTGCACCCCAGCTCTGAGTTCTCATGGCTCCCAGAAGGTGGTCTCATCATGTGGTACCGTGGGATATAGCGGGCTGGAGGAGCTGCACCTGGCAGGGGAGGCAGCAGGTGGGACCTGTACCAGATGGGCAGCCCTCCCTGGGGCCAATCCCTGAGTAGCATCCCTCTAATTCAAAATAGGACAGGAATTTGAGGGTCAAGTAGATTTCTTTCAGGAGAGATTTGTGGTCCATCCATAAATGGTCCAAAGTGGTCCATCTCAGGCAGAGCCTTTTCCTGTCATGTCAAGCCACCATCTGTGTGTCGGTCCATCTGTCAAGGGATGCAGACTGCTAACTCATGTGTGAGGATGGGGCCATCAGGCTGTCAGACCCCAACCAGAGACACTGGCTTGGAGGGTCAATGGGCTTGTTCAGAGGCAAAGTGTTGGGCAGAGGGCAGACCTGACTTCCTTCTGTAGGTTGAGTCCTCCAGGACACAATCTCCAGCCCCATAGGCCTGTGCCTCCCTGGCCTTGAGCAGATGCACCGAGCCTCAAGCAGTTGAGATCGTGTCTTGTGTGCTGCCTCCCTCTTCAGTTCTGAGCAGACCTTCCTGCAAACTCTCATGGCCTCCTCACAAGAGAAACTGTGGCCTGAGGTCCCCTGTGCATGCTGGGCCTCTGGGGTCAAGGCCACAGGGACGGGAACAGGTGCCTCAGAAGAAACCTGCCACCTCCTTCATGGGCAAAACCAGCCAAAACCTTCAGCCCCTTTTTTAAACCAGAAGCTGGTAATTTTTAACTCTTCCCTGGTGTTTGAATAGAGCATTTGTCCCCAGGAGCCTCCCTGCCCACCAGGGTAGCCATCTGTCCCTTTCTGCTCTCAGCCCACTGACCACCTGGAGCAGCCAGTGGGTTTGTGGCCAATCATTGTCTGGAATGCAAGCCTGAGACTCAAGCCTTGGCCATTGTCAAGCATGTGGGGACCTTTCTAGAACAGGGAACTCAGGGGGAAGGTTCTAGGGCCTTTAATCTGTGGAGACATTTGAGAGGATGACGCCTGGGAGTGGCCATGGTGCAGCAACTTCCACGAGCCACCCCGTCCTGCGGAAGAGACACTTCGGGTCTGGGCTGGGGATATATCTGTCCAGACCTGGCGTTTCGGGTGCAGCCAGGACACACACCAGCCATCCCTCTCCTCCCTCCCACATCCTGCCCGGCTCCATCCGGCCATCCCTGGCAGTATCTCCAGAATGGGCAGGGGCTCCAAGCTCTTTCTGGTGTCTTCACCACCTCTGAGGTCCTCGCCCCCTGCTTCTCTCCCAGGAGCATCTCCCAGCCCCCTTCCCTGGCCAGCCTGAGCAAGCAGGAATGGGGCTGCATGCCCACCAATGAGCCCTGGGGTCTCGAGGGCAGGCTGCCAGGACTCAGCAGGTGAGAGGGCCTTTCTGAGTGCCTGTCCTGTGTTTGCTCTGTACTCATCCTGTCCACATGTGTGGACAGGGCCTGACAAAGCTCACCAAGTGCTCGTCCCATTCTGAATATTTAGGGAATCTTGTGCCTTGGTACCAGTTACATGCTTTCCTCTGGGACTTGTCAGGATTCCTGATCCTCATATCCCCCACTCCCTCATCTCTGTCTGACAGAAAGGAGGTCACCTACATCTGAGCTTAAGGAAAGGAGATGGGGGTGGCGTTCTTGGGAAATGTCAGGGTGTAGAGCCATCCCACCCCCAGCAGGCAGGAGAAAGAAGCCGTCATCCTGAGATGGGGGAGTTGCCAGCTCAGTGTAGGCGCCCTGGAATAGCTGTCATCCACCTCCCTTATCTCGTGCATCCTTCACTAGGTCTCAGGGGCCTCCCTGTGGGCTCAACTGGCCTATAGGAGCCTCCCCCCCCCCGCCCCAACCTAGTCATGGGGATCATGACAACAAAAAGCCTCTCTTCTATCTGCAGCATTCTTCCACCCTGGGCAGCGTGTTTGGGGACTCGTACTATGAGCAGCAGATGGCGGCCAGGCAGGCCAATGCTCTGTCCCACCAGGTGAGCGGGTGCCCGGGCCACAGCGCCCTCAGCAAATGCTTGCCCGGACCCCGCCCGCCCTCAGGAGTGAGTTCTGCTCCTAGCCCCTCCTGTCTACAGGCAGTGGCGCATGTGACTGCCTTTGCCTCTCCTGGCGTCTGCACCTGGTGTGTCAGTGAACGCCAGCAGGGAGGGCAGTGGCTGTCACAGTGGCACTTGGCATGGGCCATGCATGTGAGTTTGCGGGAGGTCAAGTTGGCTTTGTGTGGAGGCCAGAATCAGGCATGCGGGCACAGGAGGGGTTGGCCGCTACCTGGAGCTGGTCACTCAACCATCCATCCATTTATCCATCCATCCATCCTGCAAGCCCTGAGGGTGTGATGTGGGCAGGCCCGTGTGGGTTAGGAGATGGCGATACCCCAGGGCAGAGGGACTCGTGTGAGCAGCCCTCACGAGGATGGACCTGAGCACAGCTCTAGGCGTCCTGCAGAAGAGGCGGTCCGGAGGTCTCAGGCAGCCCTTCCCACAGCAGCAGTGCTCAGTGGCCAGCCTCACACCCTGTGTCCCCTCCAGCTGGAGCAGTTCAACATGTTGGAGACCGCCATCAGCTCCAGCAGTCTGTACAGCCCGGGTTCTACACTCAACTACTCGCAGGCGGCCATGATGGGCCTGACGGGCAGCCATGGGAACCTGCAAGACACACAGCAGCTTGGTTATCCCAGCCACAGCAGTATCCCCAACATCATCCTCACAGGTGAGATCCTGTCTGAGGTGTCCTAGGCAGGGGTCTCAGCCCTGGGGGAGATGGAACTCCCTGCCCTGTAGGGTGAGTCATGACACAACTGAGGTGTCCCTGCCTTTGGTGTGGACCCAGAGAGACCAGACCCCTGTTCCTAACCTTGAATCGCTGCCGGGCTGCAGACAGGCAGGGGGACATACACCTGGACCCCACACCGGGCATACAGCACCTTGTGCTCAGAGCAAGTCACTCTCCCAGCCCTATGCCTGCCACCCAGGCACCTGAACACTGTTAGCTGAGTGTGTTGGGAATGTAAGTGACCATGGCAGGGGTGAGCCCTGAATGGCAGGAGGGGTGCTTCCTGTGCAGTCAACAGGAGTGTAACAGCTTGTACACGCTGCAGTATGTGTCTCAAAGGGCCTGAGTATAGTGCCCAGGTGTGTGTGTGAGGAAGTCCTGCTCCATGTAGCAGAGCCCAGACCTGTGATGCCCTCTCCACCCCATCACCCCTCCTTCCCTCCACCGAAGGCTCTTGGTTTTATTGAAGAAGGAAGTAGTTTCCTTATAAGCCAGGGCTGTGTGGGATTGAGGTGGACACCCCCTCTCCTGGTGGTCCCCACTCAAATCTCCAGGATGGATGGGTCTATGCCCAGAGTCCCCCCAAGGCTGGGACCCCAAGTATAAACCCAGTACTTCCTACCCTGACGGTGCCTCAGGTACCTGGGGAGGACCAGGCCCCATGATGACCCTGACAGTCCAGAAAGATGGATACTTTTAAACATATATACATATATTTATGTGTGTGTGTTTATTGACTTCAGAGAGGGAGAGAGAGATAACATTAATGATGAGAGAGAATCATCGATTGGCTGCCTCCTGCATGCCACCCACTGGGGATCAAGCCCACAGCCCAGGCATGAGCCTTGCCCGGGAATTGAACCGTGACTTCCTAACTCACAGGTTGACACTCAACCACTGAGCAACTCCGGCTGGGCAAGATGGAGACTTTTATACTGGTTCCTAGATGGGGAAACAGGCTTGGGGACTCCTCACAAGTAGAGGGGGATTCCAGGTTTGAACCAGGGTCTCTAGAGGAACAAGACTTCCTCCATGCCACAGGGAGGGCCCTGGATGTGCGTGCCCAGCCTGCTTCTCTGACACAGGAGGAGGCTACCTGCTGATGTCGGGCTGGATCTTTCTCTGGGTGGGGCCAGCCTGTGCACTGGGGTGTTGAGCAGTGTCCCTGGGCTCCACATGATGTTAGTAGCACTCCCTTCCCTAGTCCTGGCAACTAAAAATGTTCCCTGGGGTGGCCCAAGCCCTCTTCCCTGAATGTGGGGGTAGGGAACCAAGACTGAGCTGACTTTTGTGTCCCCCTAATCCAGTGACAGGAGAGTCCCCTCCCAGCCTCTCTAAAGAACTGACCAGCACGCTGGTTGGGGTTGGTGATGTCAGCTTCGACTCTGACAGCCAGTTCCCTCTGGATGAACTCAAGATTGACCCCCTGACCCTGGATGGACTGCACATGCTCAATGACCCTGACATGGTCCTGGCTGACCCGGCCACCGAGGACACCTTCCGGATGGACCGTCTGTGAGTGCACACCCAGCACTCTGCTGCCCAGCCCCGGCTCCGTCACCCCGCCGGTCAGTGGTCCCAACGGAGTCTCCCTGAGCCCAGGGACTGCACACACTGTCCCTGCAAACGGCCGAGCTTGTGATTCTGAGCTTGCAATACCGCCAAGCACTCCCGCCCCCGCCCTCCCTCGGCTGTTCACCTCCCTTGGGAGGCTGTGAGTTGCCCTCTAGGACTCCGCCCTGTGCACACTCTTTCACCTCTCACCCCAGGCCATGAGCCATCAGTCCCTGTAAGATGCAGAAAGCATGTTGGGCGGGGCCACAGGCCTGGGGGCACGGGGTCTGCTCCTCACTGTGGTGGGCAATGTGCATTTCCGACTGTTGTCCAGCTCTCACTGCCTTCCTTCATCCCTGGTTCCTACCCTCCACCCTGTACCTGCCACCCCCAGGTTGTGGTTAGGTAGAGAGCCATCCCCACCCGACAAAAGGGAGAGAACGCCAGAGAGTGGGACAGACCCAGTGCAAAATAAACACTATTTTGATTGCTGTCTTTTCTATTCCTGAGCAAACAGAATGCTAGAACCCTTCCCATGGGTGTGGATACAAAGATGTAAACAGAGCAGCTAGATCTTCCCAGCCTCCTGCCTCACCTACCCCCCACCAGGTCCCTCTGGGGCTGCCTGTCAGGAAGCCGCTGGCCAGGGTGGCAGGACCTGCTAGACAGCGAATGTGGAGTCGGGTTATTTCGAGGGGTGGGTTTAGAACTTGTTTTCATCTTTCCTGCTCTGTTCTGTGGTCACGGTTACTGTTATTTACAGACGTGTGGGAAGGGGGTGGCCAGGGCATTTTTGTTGTGTTTTTTTTGTTGTTTCTTTTGGTCTATATTTCCACTTTGGCTGTAGATAAGTAGCTGACTCCTTCAAGCCAATACTTGCCTGAGAGCATCTTTTTATTCCTGAAATACTCCATTACACATGTTTTAAAGCTAACTGGAAGCAGTCTGCCATCTGAGCTGGGACCCTAGCCTCATTAGTTTCACCTCAAGGTATCTCAAAACAGAAGGTTGAGTGGCTGCCCAGCCCAGTGAGGACAGGTTGTGCCAGGCGAGGACTCTGACAGAAGCTTGGGTGACTGGAGGTGCCTTTTCTCTGGCGACGTAGCAGACTTCTGAGAAGGAGCCACTGCTTTTATTAAGGGTCTGGAGAAGACCTGGCTCTGCCTGGCCCTAGCGGTGCCCGCCAGTCCTCAGGGCTGGTGTGTCCCAGACCCTGAGGCTGGCAGCAGCTGTGGCCCCTCTGTTCCCAGACGCCCCGGATGAAGTTGTCTCTCCCCCCATCCTGAGAACCAGCTGACATTCATCCCGCTGGCCACTTCTGTTGTTGCTCCTCCTGGTAGGACTGGGTTTGGAGGCAAAGAGCAGCGAGCTTTTCGTGGTGGGTCTCTAGGTGCTCGCTTCTCAAAGTGCCTTGATAGGCAGAGGTGACCATCCCTCTGCCCTCCAGGCCCTTCGAGGGGGTGGCAGGTGGGCTCTGTTTTCTGTTGGCAGCTTTACTAGGAATCTCTGTTTCAGGCCCCAAGTTGCATCTCAACTTGCTCCTCCACATGCTGTGGAGCTGACACTTCGCCTGGCGTTATTTCTTTGTGGTGTTAGTGGCCACCCTTCTGCCTAGGCTGTGGGCGCCCTTTCAATGGGAGCTGGATTTGATCCCAGCAATCGTCCTTCCTTTTTGCTTCTTGGCCAGGCTGTTAGCACGTATCCAAGCAGCCGGGCAGCCACACTTGTGAGAAGGTCTCCCTCAGTCACTTGGCCCCGCCACCATTGTCTGGGCTGGAGGAGCCCAGTGTTAGTCTGCCCAGGTCCAGGGCCTATCCTTTTACTGTGGCAGGGACTGGGGACAGAGATGGGGACTTTTAAAAAAAAGAAAAAAAAAAAAGAACATCTACATGTACATAGAAGAGTTTGGTTATCATTAGACTTGTATGTAGAACTTTTTAAAAAATGGCCTTAATATAATTACAAGCAACCTTCCTGGATGCAATTTTCAAACAAGGCTTTGGGATCCAGTGAGGGAGCCTTGTCAGCCCACGCTTCCCATCTGTCCAGCACCCGTTCTAGGTGCAGACAGACAGGAGAGGCCCATGGCCTGGAGCACAGGTAACATTGTATTAACATGCATCCTCCGCCTATGAGAGGTGTAGGTGCAGAGCTATCCTCGGAGGGGGCCCCACCAGGAGCCAGTGGTCAGGCATCTCCACGTCTTCCTGGGCCTTGGGAGGCCTCCTGGGGTCTGCAACAGGGAATTTGTTTTGTTTTTTTTCTTAAATATCACTTCTCTACTAAATATTCTTGAGTTGCCAAGACTTTCTGAGGCAAGACAGCCTAAGGGAATCAGTCTTTTGACTTGTGATGTGAAAATACTGTGATTTTAGGTAAGCTGCACCAGGAAGGGCGGGCCTGTGCCTATATTCTGTATGTAGACCTACCGCCCATGTCCTACTCACAAGCGCGGGGCAAGACTGGACTTCAAGCCTGGACACTGAGCCCACATGGGCTCAAAGGCCATCCAGGTCCCCCGGCTGCCCTCTTCCTAGTGCTCCTGGCTTTAGCTGAGCCTCCTCAGCTGTGCAAACCTTTCCTCTGGGAGCTCAAACTGCCTGGCCTATCCGCATCTGCCTCAGTTTACCCTCTTCCCTCCAAGTCCCCAGCGCAATGAGTTTGTTCCTCTACGTAGCTCATGGGCTGAGATGGATCCTGGAGTTAGCGACTCTCTATATTCTCCAGAGAAGAGGGTTGTAGCCAGGACTGACTGGAGGAGAAGACAGGGTCTCGGGATCACATCCCCCATCACAGGTGCCCATGCTGACCTCTCCCCTCCATGCCCTTACAGGGGGAAGACAGGTAGCACTGTTTGGAGCGTCCTGCAGCCCCCTCCCCTTGACACTTCTGGGCAGGAAGGGTGAGTGCCAGTCTCTTGGGGCAGAGGTGCTTGAGACCCTCAGTGGAGAGCTCAGGGGGCAGGTCAACCCCTCAGCAAAATTTGGGGATTCACAGCCAATGGTATTCAAAAGTTGGCCAGGCTCCCCAGTGGGGACAAGCCACAGTAGAAGGGGCCCTAATTAAAGTGGGTCCAGCACCCCACAGGGGTCTCTGGGACCAGCTATCGAGGGCAGGGCTGTGTGCTTCTTGACCTTTCCCCAGGGATGCCTCCCCACCCCCTTGCGGGGGCTGGCCTTTTGGGCCCTCTGGCCTATTATCTGCTCATGGGTTTTCAGGGTAAAGGAGGGTTCTGAGTGGTTCGTGTGTTTGACCTGATTTTCATTGGCCGAACTCCTGGAAGGACATCCAGTGGGGTGGTCTGCTGTGAGGCCCATGTGTCACAGTGGAGCGGGTGAGGTCAGCTCTGTCAGATGAGGCGCTGTGTGGAGGGCCAGGGGCCCCATGTCCATTCGTGCATTCTGCTGGGGCCAGATGTTCAGTACGGGGGACCTTGTCTGTCAGGTTCCTGGGCCTGATGAGTGCCCATGAGTAACTTTCCCTAAGGAGCCATGGGGCCCCTAAGCTGGTTCATAACCAAACATCCCTCCAGTGCCCCCTCCACTGGACTCAACTTTCTGCTTTTCCACAGGAGGCACCCCCAGCCCCATGTGAGGTTCCGGAAGCTCTAGGGGGTTGACAAAGCAGCCCCTGGGTTCTGACGAAGCTGTGGCCAAAGCTTGGGTTTGGGGTGCCCCAGGTCAATGGTACTGGGCACCTTGATGCTGCCCATCACTCCTGCAGGCGGCATTCCAGGTGAGGGGTCTGTGGCTACCTGAGCCCGCCTCATGTGGCCTGCAGAGCTGCGGGAGGACTTAGTGCCTCACCCACTCTGGGAGGCTCACCTGGAGTAAGTGTGCAGCTGGGTCTGTTTCTGTCCCCATTCTTTTTGGTCTCCCACCTCCTGGGGGTCTCACAGTATGTATGACCCCCATATGTAGTCAGGGGGCCCCTGTGACATTCCTTCAGGCCTTTCGTTACCCTCGTGCCACAGGCAACTGGGCACTCCCCAGGAGAGGGAGGTAAGGTGACCTGCACCCCCAGGGCTGGGTGCTGGGGGATTCCTGAGGGCATGGAGAGCAGCTGCAAGACCCTTGGGAACTGGGCCTCAGATTCCCTCCTGTTACTGGCTCAGACCCCTGGGTCTCAGGGCCCTTCCCAATCGGGGTGAAGGGCAAGGGTTGTATGTCAGGGTAATGCTGGCTGCAGATGGCTCCCTCTTCCTTCCAGCCTCCTGGCCAGTTCCCAGCACCTCATCCCAAGGAGCCAGGTTCTGGAATTTGGGGGCAATTGATGCCCAGTCTGTCACTTCTGACCTCTTGCCCACTCGGACAAGGGGACACTGCCATGGCCTTCCCCACCGGGCCCTGGGAGGGAGGCCTTTGGCAGCCAAAGTCCATTGCCCCCTAATGTGTCCCCCCAGGAAATTGCCCCCAAGGGGGCTGGGTGGCACTTCTAATATATGCAAACTCATCGGTCTGAGCCCTGCCCCACCTGTGTCCCTCGGTCCCCAGGCTGGCTCTGCCCCCCACCCCACCCCAGCATGTACACTCTGCTGTGGATGTCCCATGGGCCGTGCGTGTGGGTGCCCGTGGCGGGCTGGGGCGGGCGGCTCAGGGCGCACTCGGCCAGCCCCTGCCTGTCCTCTGGCGTGGACGCTTTTGTCTTTGTACCTTTGCATCCTTTGTAATGAAACCTAATAAAAACCCAATGTTTTCGTCTCTGCCTCCTCCCCTTTTTTCCTGCCCCCATTCTCCAACCCAGAGATGAAATATGTGTGTCACAGGTACACCTGGTGGGAACCACACACACACATGAATATATGGACACACAGATGTGCGCCCCTCACAACCTCGCCCTACTAGCCAGCTACTTGGACGTGTGTCCTGGAAGGGGAGCAGCTTATCCCCCAGGATCCTGGAGCAGAGACTTCAGGGGTGGGAGAGCTGCAGCAACTGGACACTGCTAGTTAGTTCGGACGGAAGTCGGCAGTAAGGCCAGACTCCACCATCTCCCCAAAGCAGAGACCACAGCCACCATCCTGCCGCACACACTTTATTTTGTCCTCTCTGATCTCTTCCCTCCCCCAAGGTTGGCTGCCCCTCAGTGCTCCAGGCCTGAGGGTGGCCGTCATCTAATGGCAGGTCCCCACCCATCCCTAGGCCTGCAGCAGCCCCTGCGTCTCATAGTCCTCCGGGATGGTGTCTGCGGAGGGAGAGACGAGAGGTGAATGAGAAAGGGTGAGGCCAACAGGGCAGACCCACTATCTAGCAGGCCCTCCCCTCATCCCGCCCCTGACCCCCTCCTCTCACCATTGCAGCGGTAGCGCAGGTTGGCCCAGATGATGTTCTCCTGGGAGAAGCAGAAGACACCCAGACGGCCGCCCCGCATAGTTGTATCCAAGACCACATTGCTGTCAGCCACCAGTTCAGGGCCCTCGTAGAACCGCACTCTGGGGGAGAGGGGGGCAGGGGACAGTGAAGCACCTCAGAGTTTTGGCGTCCTGCCCTGGAAGATGGGCCCCTCCTATCTCGGAGTAGGGGCCACGAGTCCCTCCTGCCTGACCCATACTCAGAGCAGGTGGGGTTCCTGACCGGAAGCTCAGTTTCCCTGTGTGAGGATGGATATCCAGGATCCTGTACACAGTAGGTGCTAACTGGATTTCCTGTACAGAGTAGGGATTGAGAAATGGGGTGTGGGTGAGACCCCACCTTCTAGCTGAGGCCCCACTGTGTGCTGGGTCCTAGGAGGAGTGTCATGCCCCAGGGCCAGTCACAGTTCATTCTAGCTGCCTGCATTGTACCCCAGAGTCTCTCCTTCCAGGAGCCAGGATGGAGCAAGGACTCAGTCCCTGGGCAGGGATGGGGTCCCCACCTGATGTAGCCCACTTGGGGCCGGTGCTGCAGGAACCAGCGGTAAGAAGTCTTGTCCTTCCAGCCCACGTTGCGGGGGTCCTTCCACAGCAGCCGCACCTGTGATGCCGTGTCCCCCGTGTGCCACAGCGCATTCCGCAGCTGCTCCCCAGGGCCCGTGGAGGACTTTACGGCCTGACATGCCCAGGAACAGGAGCAGAGGGTCAGAGACCACAGAGGCCACTGGAGCCTCTCAGAACCCTGCCTGGTGGTTGCCTCAGGTCATGGAGGACTGATCGGAGTCTTGGGGGAGGGGGGTCTGGATGGGAGACCCACAGGAAGCCCCCTTGAGCACCACATGGAGATTTGCAGGTGGGTCATGGGGGGTAACAGAGGTCTGGGGACTCATGAGAGGGTATGGAAGTCGGGGAAAAGGTTTGGGGTCTGGGAAGACTTGGGGGTCTGGAGGAGGATTTAGTGACCTGTAGAAAGTTTTGGGTGTCTATGGGATAACCAGGGGCCTAGAGGATTTGGGAAATAGCTGCAACATAGTCTAGGGGGTCTGCAGGAGGATTTGGAACCTGAGGGAACGCTTTGGGGCCCAAAAGATGATTGGGGGTGCTGGGTGAGGGTCTGAAGGCCTGTGAGAGGAAATGGGAGGTATTTGGGGCCTATGTGAATCCAGAGGAGAGATGAGGGTGGGTAGGAAGACTTTGGGTTCATAGAATGATGCTGGGGGACTGTGAAAGCTTTGGGGTTCTGTGGAAGGGTTTAGGGCTTGCTAGAGGACATGGAACAAGAGGTCAGGAGGCCTCCTCCCCCTGCACACCTTGAGCTGGATTCCAGGTTCAGCCACAGCACGGAAGGGGTTGGCCTGCCAGTATGTCTGCTCCATCTGCTTCCACATGACCACGTAGAAGCTCGAGCTGTCCTGGTAGCCAAAGATGAAGCCAGCGTAGTCATCGTCTGTGACAGTGTTCACATGAAATGTGCCTTCGAAGTCCACGCCATTGAAAGCAGTGTAACCTGGGGAAGTAGGTGACCAATGGGATCCTGGACTCCCCAGAACCACCCCCTCCAGAGTCCAGCTTGGCCCCTGGGCCCGGACTCCCCGCTCAGTACACCCACCCCATCCCTACCCTCTGAATCCAGACACAGCCGTGCCCCCGAGCCCTGGACCAGCCTCAGACACCGGGCTCTAGCCCGGACCTAACCTGACCTTGCCCCACCCTCACTCTGGCCCTGCCCCTGAGCATCTCTCCCTGCAGAGCCTTTCCCCTCCCAGTGTCTCACCCACAGCCAGGCCAGGGTCGCTGTTCATCGTCTGCACAATCTCCATCCCCTAAAAAGGACAAAGGAAGAGGGGCCTCAGCCTGGCCAGGGGCCCTCAGCGTTCCAGCCCCTAGGTTAGCACCCTAAGCGGGGGCTCTGAGTTCCTCCCACCTTCCGCCTGGTCCCTGCTCCCACCTGGTTGAGCACCACCCAGTTGGGGTCTATTTGCGCGTCACCCTCGGGGTCCAGCACCACCGTCTGGAAGGCCCGAAAATCAGTGAGGGTGACCTCGGCGTTCTCTGGACAAACATCGATCTTGTCCACCACCTTGTCAGCGTCGAAGTCACCCTGGCACGCATCACCTACGCCATCGCCTGAGAGGAGGTGGGAGACCCTGAGGTGGAGAGGTCAGCGCCAGGCTCCCCACTCCATGCCTAGCCCCGCCCACTCCGGCTACTGGCCACGCCCATACCTTCCATTGGCCCCACCACGCCCATTTGAAAACCTGCCCCAGTGGCTCCACACACCCTGTCCCACCATGGGTCCCACTCCCCTGCCTTACCATCTGAGTCTTCCTGGCCCGGGTTGGGCACCAGGCGGCAGTTGTCCCGATTGTCAGGGACTCTGTCGTTGTCGTCATCCTCATCACAGGCATCACCCTGTCCATCGCGGTCTGAGTCCTGCTGGGCGCTGTTGGGCACTGTGGGGCAGTTGTCCCGGGAGTCCTGGAGCCCATCCCCATCCCTAGAATGGGTGGGGGGAGGCAGAGGAACAAAGATCCTCACAGGGCCCGGCCCGGTCAGGGGCTGCCCATCCTGAGCCCCCATCCTAGAAGGCCTCCTTACTGGTCTTGGTCGCTGTCACAAGCGTCTCCCACAAAGTCGTGATCCACATCCCTCTGGGGGGTGGGGGAGGGGGTGCAGGGGTCCACAATCAGGGCAGAGGAACTCAGAAGCCTCCAACCCAAGCCCAGTTCAAGAGCTCCTGACCCCAAGGAACACCCCCTCCAGCTGCTTTGGAATGGGCTGCGGTCTTGTTAACAGCCTGGAGCTCAAGCCAGGGGTCTGACCCCACTGAGGTCTGACCTGCCCTCACCTGGTCTGGGTTGCTCTTCTGGGGACAGTTATCACAGACATCCCCCACACCATCACCATCACTGTCCTTCTGGTCTGAGTTGGGCACCCTTGGACAGTTGTCCACTGCGTTTCGGATCCCTACAGAAAGCCGGGGAACAGGGCAGGACCCAGAGATCAGGCGGGGCCAGGCCGGCTTCAGCAGGGCAAGTGCAAGCCTGGGGCAGAGTCCTGCCCTCTCCTAGCCCCCAGTTACTACAAAGTAGGCCCAGCCTCACAAAGACTTCATGAATAGATGGCCACGGAGGGGACTGGCCCTCACTAGGGGGCAGCTCAGCCAGGCCCTCCCCTTGCCCTGTGAATGCACCCCCTGAGCTTCTATGCCCCAAGTGTAAAAAGGGTGCCTCCCCGCCTGGCTGGCATGGTTTAGCGGTTGAGCGTTGACCTAGGAACCAGGAGGTCATGGTTCCATTCCCTGTCAGGGCACATGCCTGGGTTGCAGGCTCGATCCCCAGTGTGGAACTTGCAGAAGGCAGCTGATCAATGATTCTCTCTCATCTTTGTTGTTTCTGTCTCTCTCTCCCTCTCCCTTTCTCTCTCTCTCAAAAAAAAAAAAAATCAATAAAAACTTTTTTTTTAAAAAAAAAGGGCACCTCCTCAACCCTAAATTCCAGATTTTGTCCTGCTTTTCCTCCCTGCAGCATCTGACATAGAGAGCGTTTTTCTGCTCCCCTGAGCATGGTCCATGGTCCTGAGCATCCCAGGTCAAAGCCTGGGCTTTGGAGCCCTGCCCGGTTGTGCCCCAACCCTTATCCCCCCTCCCAGCACCCGCCCCCTCCCCCCCCCCACCCCCCGCCTCGCTCACGGTCACCGTCGATGTCATCGTCGCATGCATCTCCTTTGCCGTCCTGGTCTGTGTCCTTCTGGTCTTCGTTCTTCTGGGTTCGGCAGTTGTCACACGCATCGCCCCACTTGTCATCATCCGAATTGCGTTGGTCTGGGTTCCGGACCAACGGGCAGTTGTCCTAGGAGACAGGACCAGTTAAAGGGAGGGAGGAGTCAGGCCAAGTGGGGCAAAGGTCACATCCAAGATCAGCCCCTTTCCGATGCTGGGAACCCTTCACCGCACCCGGACCGAGAGTCCAGCCTCTGCGGCCACGCCCTCGCCAAAGCCACGCCCCACCCAGCTCGCCTGGGCCCCGCCTTGGCCCCACCTCCTCGTTTACGACTCCGTCCCCGTCGGCATCGGGGTCGCAGGCATCTCCGATGCCGTCGCGATCCACGTCCTCCTGCCCTGAGTTGGGCACAGTCATGCAGTTGTCCTAGGGGCGGGCAGGGCCGACGTGAGGGGCGGCGTGCCATGTAGCCCCGCCCACACCACGACGGACCACGCCCTCCGCTCTTGCTCACACCCTCCCCTGCCCCCACCAGGTCGCGCCCCTGGTCCGCGCCCACCTTGCGGCAGTGGCGCTCTGAGCAGCGCAGCTTCTCATCTGGGAAGCCGTCCAGGTCCGTGTCTCGGCCGCAGAGAAGCCCGTTGCCAGCCCAGCCGATGGCACACTACGGGTGAAGAGGTGAGCGGATGCTCCGGCGTCCCCGGACCCCGCCGCCCCGGTCCACGCCCCTTCCTGCACGCCTGCACTCACCACACACGATTTCGAGCCATCCCGCTCCAGGACACAGTCGGCCTTCTCGTGGCACGAGCTGGGAGTGCCGTCGGGGCACAGGCGCTGGGCGCGCGGGCGGCAGCCGGAAGCTTGATCGCCCACGAAACCGGGCTGGCACTGGCCGCACTGGAAGGAGCCCTGCATGTGGGCGGAGGGAGGTCAGCTCGGGACGCCGCCACTTCACCCCACCCCCTGCCCCGACTCTCCATCCTCCTCTCCTCCCGGGCCTTACCCGGGTGTTGACGCACACGGAGTTGGGGACGCAGTTATGCTGCCCAGTCTCACACTCATTAATGTCCGTGCAAACCTGCGTGAGAGGGAGCGCAGCGGTCACTGCCCCCACGCGGACACCCCCGAGCCTGGCTCCGGGTGTCCTCTGCAGGCTACCCCTCCCCTCCACCCCGCCTCCAACCCGACCATTCCCAGCTCGGACCCTTACTCCCCTGACTCCCTTCAGCCGGTCCCACCACCTCTCGTGGAGCGAGGCAGGCAAACCGCTGTGAGGCTCGAGGAGTTCACGAAACAAAATGCGCACCCCCCACCCCCCCGCAATCCTCCTGGCGCCACCCCCAAGGCCCTCACCTGCTTGTTGGTCTTGGCGAAGGGCAGCCCCACACCTTCGTGGGCGGGGCCGCTGTACCCCGAAGGACAGGCCTCGCATCGGAAGCCAGGGCTGGTGTTGATGCAGCGGACCCGAGGGAAGCAGGGATGCGCGTTACACTGGAGGACAAGGGCCATGGAGGGTCAGAGGAGGCGGAGCCGTGCCCCACAACCCTGTCGCCCCCCGGCGGCGCCTTAAGGCTCCTTGGCTTGGAGTTGGAAAGTCCAAGGGCCGTCAGCCGGCACTCGGAGGGGAGATGACACCTGGGGCGGAGGCCATCGTTCCAGGGGTCAAACGCGACTTCGCCTTGTTGGGGGTAGAGGCGGGACCAGGGGGGGAGAGGGAACACCTGGGGGGCTGTTCCTGGGACCCGGCAGGTTGGGCGGTCATGGGCGGGGGGAGGAATTGTGCGGGCGACCGTCCCCAGCGGAGAGGGGCAGTGGTCGTCGGGGTGTGCGTGCCCTTCGGGAGGGGGGTCGTCGGGGCGGGCTCTCCGCGATGATGGAAGGGTCGTTGGGGCTGCCGAGCCTCGGGGGTGAGGGGGGTCGTTGGGGTGGACCACTCTCGGCGGTAGGGGAGTCGTCGGGGCGGGTGTCACTGGCAGTGGAGCGAGGTGATGAGGAGGGTGGCCGGAGCGGGTGACCCCCGGTGGTGGGGAGGTCGTCTGGACGTGCGCCCCCGACGGTGAGGGGGTCCTCCGGGAGAGCACCCCCAGCTGGCGAGGAGGTCGTGGGGACGTGGGGGAGTTGGGGGATCGTCGGGGTGGTGGGGGCGGGCACACCTCGTTGATGTCGGTGCAGTGGGAGCCGTTGCCGGTGAAGCCCGCGGGGCAGGGGCCGCAGCGCGCGCCGCTGGCGGTCATGGTGCAGGCCACGCCGGGGAAGCAGTAGCCGGGCGCGCACTGGGGCAGGGGGCGCACGCTCAGGCCGGGCGTGTGCGCCGGCTGCATCCCTGCGGGGCAGACCCGGGCTGTCAGCGCCGCGCCGGGGGCGGAGCCGGCCAGCACCCGCCCCTGCGGAGGGCTGAGCCCATCGGGACCCACCCCGGCCGGTCCTCGCGGACCTCTGCAGCCTCCGCCGTCCGTGCCCTTGGGTCTTCAGCTTTCCCCTCCGCGCCTCCCTGTGCCTTCCGCACCGCTGCTGCCTCCTCCTTCTGTGTGTCCTCCTCCCACCATCTCTGTCTCCGTTCCCTTTTGTATCTCCCCACCCCTCATCCACTTTCTTCCTCTCCGTCAGCCTCGTTCTCTTTTCCCCCCATCTCTCCTTCGCTGGCGGTGTCTCCCCAGCACTTCTTGCTGTCCCGCCGCCGGGGCCCTGCCTCCTTAGGTCCGCTCACCGCACGCGTCACACTCCATCACCGTGTTTTTCAGGAACGTGATCTCCTTGACCTGGTGTGCAGAGGGGATGGTGTGTGGTCAGCGGGCTCCGTTTTTCTCCTCCTCCTCTCTCCACTCCCCCGAACTCCCTCCCCTCTCTCTCCTCTCCACTGGGACACCCTTCTCCCGCCGCCGGCCCTCGCGCAGCCCCTACCTCCCAGCCCCCAGCCCCCAGCCCCCAGCCCCCAGCCCCCAGCCCCCAGCTCCCAGCCCCGCCTCCTCCAGGCCCCTCGCCCCGGGCTCCACGACCCTCCACCCCGCCCGCACCTGCTGCCTCAGCAGCTCCCGCACGTCCCGCAGCGCCGCGTTGGTCTCCTGCAGTTCGCGCAGCATCTGCGGGCCCAGGTTTGCACCTGCACCGATAGGGGGCGCTGATGGGGTGTCGAGCCTGGGGACTCCCCCACGCAGCTCCTCACGCTGCCGCCGCCACAGACAGGAACCCTATTCCTTGAGAGCTTCCCCCGCTCCCCCGCAGCTGCCTGCTTTCTTCACCCCGCACGCCCCCCGCCAACCGCCCCCAGCCACCGGGAGCCGCGACCCCAGACCTCCCGAGGACCCTCCTGTCAATGTAGGGGTTGGGAGCACGGTGGGGTGGGGGTGGGGGTGGGGGCGCGGCTTACCCAGCGGAATCTGGCTCTGGCCCTGACCCGACGCACCGAGGGCGGCCAGGGAGAGCAGGAGAACGCAGGCGGCTGCGGGAACCATGGCAGCGAAGGGGAGCTGGGCTTCGGCTTCTCTCTGCCGCCCACCCGGCCGGCGGGGCCTATTTATCCCAGCGGCGAGGCCGGCCCCAGGGACGGCCCACCACCGCCCTGCCCAGCGTCCAGCCGCAAGGTAAACAGCCAGTTCTGGCCTTGGCGTTCAAGGCCCCGCCCGGCATGGACCTAGTGGGGAAACTGAGTCATAGGGGGCCGGTGCAGGGGTCAGTGGGGTGGAGAGGCAGGTGGGACCACCCTCCAGCCCTCCCATTCACTTGCTTATTCAGTGCCTGCTGTATGCCAAGCCCGGGGCAGCCCCCTCAACTCACACTTGGGGAAACAGTCAAGGGTGGCTAAAGGTTAAGACCCACCTCCACCTCCACCTCCACCTCCACCTCCCTCCCTGCTTTGGGTCAGGCTGGCTCACCCTTCACTCCCTCCCTCCTCACTTGCTTCAAAACGGGGCAAGTGAGGTCTCTGTGCCTCTGTTTCCCCCTACACAATGGTGGAAATAAGCGTCACTGTTAATGACCATTATTATTACAGGAAAATGAGGGGCCAAGTGAAAGCAGGGACCCTCGTTCTGCCTAACCCCGTCTTCCGAGGCATGCTCCTGGGCCTGACCCCAGAGAGCTGCAGTTAACGCCCCTCACCGTGTCTGGTGTCTGGTTTCCCCTCTCTGGGGTTCTCTGCCTGGTGGGTGCTCGGTGGGGGCAGCCTGGGGGCCCAGCAGCGGGAGGCCACTCAGTTTCCTAGTCTGTGCAATTGGCTGTGGGTGTGTCCTTTTCGCCCCGGGGGAGGGGTGTACAAACTGAAGGGCTCCAGCTGGAAGTCTGAGGGGGGCCCAGACTTCTGTTTGTCAAGACCTCACCATACCTTCCAGAGCTCTGCTCCAGTTGCTGTGGGAACAGCCTGTAATAAAAATAAAAATTACTGCTAATCAGGAAAATCATCCTTCTCAGCCCAGCCACACTCATGAGCTGCAAAACACCTCAGTTTTCTGGAGTTAACCCTCTCCGTCCCTACCCTTTGCGACTACCCTCCAGAGGCGTACAGCCTCTATTCTAAGGGTGGGGAAACTGAAGCCCAAAAGGTGGAAGTGACTAGCTTAATACCACGGCAAGGGGAGGGTGACGCCAGGGTAGGGGCATAGCCAGATCTGTTCTCCTGAGAGGCTGTGGAGAAATCAATGAGGGCTTCCTGGAGGAGATGGCAAGGAAACCTAAAGGAAAGAGTGGACTCAGATCAGCAGAGGGAAAAGGTGAAGACCATTCTGGCAGAGGGGAGCACATGGAGCTTGCAGGTGGGGGAATTTCCGGCACATTCATTTATCCCACGAGTTTGCACTGAGCACCTACTGTGTGTCATGTCCTGTGCTAGATGCTGGGGATACTGGGTGAACAAGCCAGCCCCGGCCTCTCCCTCATGGGTAGCCCAGGCTGGTGGGAGGCAGCTACGTAATCATCCAAAGGGGCCAGGACTATGATGCAGGAGCTCCACAGGGAGCCTGACCCAGCCTGAGGTGGGAGGCGTCTGGGCTGGCTCCCCAAAGGAGAAGGGAACACCAAACAAGGACCCGGAAAATGAGGGGGACACTGCCAGGCAAGGAAGTGATAGGAAAGCATTCCAGATAGAGGAACATCATACACAAAGCCGCTGAGGCAGAAATGAGCGTGATGGACAGGCTGATCGCAGGGTGGAGAGATCTTGGGGCTCAAGAGAAAGCAGTGCCAGTAGTGTGGGGCTCAGGCTGTGTTCCGAAGGCAATGGGGACTCACAGAGGGTGAGTGAGGAGGGGTAGGCCTGGAGGGGAACAGCTGGCCCCAGCCTGGGCAATTCCAGTGAAACACCCGCCTTGCCTCTGCCTGCCATGAGCTCACCTCCTGTTTTTCTTGGCATCTGGCTCACCTGGGGGCCACTCTGGGCTGGTGCTGGAATTCTTGGGAAAACCACGGCTCCAGCAGGGCCGGCAGGCATGCGTGTGCCTCATGCAGCTGGGACAAGGGCACATGGAACCCAGGCTCCTGCCACAGGCTTGGCACGAGGCTGAGGCTTGAACACACGTGGCCTTGTTGGGGCCATGGGAAGAAATGGGGAAGGGCACTTCAGGCAGAGGGAACAACTCAGGCAGAGTCTCTGAAGATGTCCCTGTCTGCATATCAGACAACAGAGGACCAGAGATGGGCATTCTGGTTTCATACTCTTGCCTCCTGGGCCCCACCAGCCCTAAAATACACTTTCTAGTAGTGTCCCCTTCCTCTTCATTTCCCAGCCTTTGTGCCTGCTGTTCCCTGCCACTCGAAATACCTTTCTCTGTCCTTTGAGTCCTGGCTCTGATGCCCCCTCCTCCAGGAAGTCCTCCTTGCTCTTCTTGGACAGTGCTCAGAGGCTGGTGCTTGTGGGACAGCCCTCTGGGACCTGTGGCAGAGTATTCCTGGCGGAGAACATTGAGGTGGCCTGACCCTGGGGACTGTGTTTAGTTCTGGGGACTCCTTAGGAGGCTGGGGGCTGATATAGAGAGGGGAGGCTGGGGGATTTAGTGATCTGACCTGTCTGTGCCTGTTTCCTTACCTATAAAATGAGGGTGATCCTTGTTGAGAGGATTGAATGAGCAAATCCATGTGCAACATCTGGCTCTAGTGTCACCTCCTTATACAATAAGGGAATTAATTACACACGATGTCACTTACACCTTAGAGAGCTTTTATTCACATTTTCCTGGGAGAGGAGATGAGACCTCAAGGTCACACAGCCAGGATTAGCACTGGGGAAGGCGGGACCTCTAAGGCCTTCACACCCCCCTCCTTGCCCTTGGCCACAGAATCCAGATGAGAAATGCTGGCCCAGGTCCCTCTGCCTGGTAGCTCCTGGCCTGAGCGTTTGGCTGGTACCCCAGCCAGCTCCCTTTCCCACCACACTAGCGGATCTGGGAGCCTGGCCAGGCTGGGGCTGAGGGGCTGGGGCCTTGTGATGGGGCTCCTGGGGCCCCTCCTGGCAGAAGCCTTTTGGGCCAGGAGACATGTGGGCGCCCCCAGCTTGCCCAGCTGCCTCCTTTGGTGAATCCAGAGGGAAAATATGTCGGGAAGGCAGCCGCCCTGTCCTGGGCGGGCCTGGCCACAGGCCCAGGGTCTGGGGAATTCATCAGGGCCAAGAGGGAGGCCACAGTTGAGGAGCCTGACCCAGCCTGCCTCTGATGGCCCCACTGGACCCATCTCTTCCGAAGGACCAAGTGGCAGGGGGCAGGCGGACAGGGGGCCGTGTGGGCACTGGAGCCTGATAGACCCATCCTGACTTGCTCTGTGACCTTCAGCAAGCTCTGCCTTCTCCCACCTCCATTTGCCCCAGCCCTGTCCCCATTCCGTCCCGGGCTTCCTGAAAGATGATGATAAAGGAGAAGATAACAATAAATATAATGCCTACAGTTTTATTTTGTAAGTACCAAACACTCAAAACCTTGCCAACCACTTTCATGGGTTTTCTCTTTCTGTCCTCCTCATCCCACCCTCTGCAGCCCCAGGAGGCAAGGAACTGGTCATCGGTCATCAGTCCGCGTGGGAGGCAGCAGAGCACAGCGATGAAGGTCTTGGTATTTGGGCCCTGAGTTTCATATTCCAGCTCTGCTGTGTGACCTGAGGCAAGTTGCTTAACTTCTCTGTGTCTCAGTTTCTTCCTTATGCTCTCCTCTCTCTCTCTCTCTCTCTCTCTCTCTCTCTCTCTCTCTCTCTCTCTCTCTCTCTCTCTCTCTCTCGTAAAGACCACCTTCAAAAGTTTATTATATTGCCCTGACCTGTTTGGCTCAGCGGAGAGAGCGTCGGCCTGTGGACTGAAGGGTCCTGGGTTCGATCCCGGTCAAGGGCATGTACGTTGGTTGCGGGCACATCCCCAGTAGGGGGTGTGCAGGAGGCAGCTGATCGATGTTTCTAACTCTCTATCCTTTCCCTTCCGCTCTGTAAAAAATTCAATAAAATATATATTTTTTAAAAAGTTTATTATATTGTAATTTTTTTCTTCTCAAGGTTAGCAAGCAAAGTTGCTACAGGAGAGAAAAAACTTTAGAAACAGGAAACCCACTGAAATTTAATGATGCAACCTTCAATGGATACTGATTTCTAAGAACAATTTTGCACAGCCATAGCTTCACTGTTTTCCAAGGATAACTGTGGCAGGGCAAGGACCACCCTGCTCTATGTCTGTGCTACCGGGAGAGAGACTGCCTGCAGGGCTAACTGTAGAACTGTTGTTCTCTCCCTCGTTCCCGCTCTCTCTCTGTCTAATGAACTGAAAGATGGAAATGTCTAAAGATTTTTACACAGTAGCAGTTAAAACCAAGGTGAAAATGGAGACCGTAAGAGCTCCACCTCTTACGGTAAATTAGTCCTTAGAAAGTGATGAGCCCTCAGTTGGTAACATCCCCACTCTCCAGATGAGCAAACTGAGGCTTAGCAAGGCAGGTTTGTCCCATGTCCTCTCAATTTTGGCCCTGGATGCTCAGAGAGGGAAGTCACACAGCCCCTCCCCTCCTCATGAAGGCACCTAGCCTCGTCACAGGAAGAGAGTCCCCCTCCCCCCAGGTTTCTGGGGCTCTGTCTGGAGATGGTGGGTTTGTGGACAGAGCCTACCTCCTCCAGTCTCTCTCCGGCTTCCATCCCAGCTCATTAACAGGAGGCCCTTGTTCAGCCCAGTGATGGATGAATGGAGCTGAGGGTGGGGTGTGTTTACCCATCAGTTGCCTGGCGGGCAGGGGCCTGGCTGGGGCATGGGCCGGTAGGGGAGGGAGCTACCAGGTAGGGAGGAGCCTCAGCCCCAAAGTGGGAAGACTGGCACACAGTAGGTAACAAATAAGTGATTATCGTTCAGTGGGATGAAATTAATAACTTCATTCACTGGACAGACGTTGACCCCTTCCCACAGTGAGCAGGGTGGAGGCGGTCTTGGCCTTTCAGTTCCGTGGTGGGTGGCTTCGAAGGCTGACACGTGCGCTCAGGCTCCATGGACACTCACGTGTAACCCAGCAGTGCCACACGGTACGCTGACGTCGGGCTGCACAGAAGTAGGGCCAGCTGGGTTGGAAGAAGGAGCCCAGGGGTTAGGGAGGCCCCTCTGCAGCGGGGACGTTGGTACCAGGACCTGTACAGGTGAGTGGTTCCAGTTAACCAGGAGCACCCCAGGCAAGGGGCACAGCAGGGGCCAAGGCCATGGTAAGATGTGCCTGATGTGTTCAATGAGAAGGTAGGTACAGCTGGAGCAGAGGGGCTCTGGAGGGGTAAGAGGGTGGGGCCACAGGGAGGATGTGGGATGAGAGCCCTGTGCAGGGACAGAGAGCTGTGAGCTGAGAGCCATGGTTGGGTTCCACAGGCATCTCTAGGCCCATCTCTTTCTGCTTTCTGGCCCCTTTGCCTAGGCTGTGGCTGCTCCCTGGTGCATCATCCCCTTTAACATGGCTAATTTCTTCTCATTTTAGCTGTGTTAGTGTCCTCTTCTCGCCTCCAAAGTGCCCTCAGCATCCTCTACACAGCTTGAGCGTATTGTGTGGCACTGCTGGGTCACATGGGGTATGTGGGTATGTTAAATGAGCCCCACCATCTTGTTCCCCACCATGCCTCCAGCATCATGCACACATGATGGAATAAAGGAATGATGGATTGGATGTATAGGTGGGTGAAAATGGTTGGATGATAGGTGAATAGATGAGTGGATGAGTGGATAGATGAGTGAATGGACAGGTGAGTAGGTGGATGTGTGGATGGATGAATGGATGGGTGTATGAACATGGATGGATGGATGGATGGATGGATGGATGGATGGATGATGAGAGGATGAATGAATAGATGGATGAATGAATGAAGGATGGATGGATGGATAATGGTTAGATAGATGGGATGGCTGGATGGGTGGATGGATGGACAGACAGATGGGTAAGCAGATGATTGGAAAAGTGAGTGGATAGGTAGGTCAGTGGGTAGATTAGATGGATAACTGGACTCTCCCCAGGATCCTCTCTGGCTATGTGGCAACTCCATTCAGAGGTCACTGTGAGGAGTAAGGAAATGAAGGAAGGCAAAGCACACAGTAGGCACGCATCTGTTGAATCTTCCTGACTGTTTCCCACTGGGTTGGATAATTACTAGAGCCAAGGAGTTCCAGAGAATCCAAGAGCCATAAGACCACAGAACAAGGAGACAAGGAACTAAGAAATGACAGAGCCATGACATCGTGGGTTTATGGAGCCGTGGGACCACAGAGTGCCAAAGCCACAGAACTGTGGGACTCTAGGGCCATGGGACCACAGCATACTAAGGTCACAGAACTGTGGATCCTGGGATCACGGGACCCCACAGTGCTAAAGTCACAGAACTGTGGGATCCTAGAGCCATGAGGGACCATGGTTTTAAGAGAGCATGGACCCAGAGTGTTGTGGCCACCAGCCAGCAGAGGCACAGAGCTATAGGAGGGAAGCCACGGGACCCAGGAGGGCCGAGACACAGCACTGAGGCCTCCCACGTCTGAGGTGCCACAGGATGGAGGCTCAGAATTGACCCCAGCGGAACCATTCTCTCAGGCGCACCCTCACCTGCCCACTGTCCACGGAGGCTCCCAGGGGCCACGGAGCTATGAAGTGCCTTCTCCCCCATCTCTGGGGAAGCCACAGGAGAGAAGGACCACACCATCGCCGACTCCTGCAGCCGGCCAGCCACCACTCCGTGAATCCCTGTGCCCAGTGAGGCTGTCCAGGTGCCGAGAAACAATACCAACCTCCAGCCAGGCGTGCTGGGACACGGAGTGCTCAGCAGCAAGTGGAAAAAGAATAAAAAAGTGACTTCTACATCCATGTCCTTTTAAAGGCTACCAGCAACATGGCATGGCGGGGAGGCTGGGCCCTGGCACATCCCCGCTGGGCAGTGGTGGATGCTGAGTTGCCTCCTTTCCCCAGCTTAGCTGCCACCTCTGCTCATGCCAGGAGTCACAGCTCAGCTCAGATTCCACCAGACACATCATGTATTAATGAGCTCTCCCGGGACAGCAACTTCTCCCAGCAGACCGTATCCCCGATGCCCAAAACAATCAGTCTGTTTTGGAGAGGGGAACACGCCCAGGATCACAGAGAGCCAGAGCCAGAACTCAAGCCCCCTGTCTGGCCCTGGCTGGTTTGGCTCAGTGGATAGGGCAGTGATGGAGAACCTATGACACGCGTGTCCGAGGTGACACGCAAACTCATTTTTTTGGTTGATTTTTCTTTGTTAAATGGCATTTAAATACATAAAATAAATATTAAAAAGTCTTGCCCTAACTGGTTTGGCTCAATGGACAGAGCACTGGCCGGTGGACTCAAGGGTCCCAGGTTTGATTCCAGTCAAGGCCATGTACCTTGGTTACGGGCACATACCCAGTGGGGAGTGTGCAGGAGGCAGCTGATCGATGTTTCTCTCTCATCGATGTTTCTAACTCTCTATTCCTTTCCCTTCATCTCTGTAAGAAATCAATAAAATATATTAAAAAATATATAAGTCTTTGTTTTACTATGGTTGCAAATATCAAAAAATTTCTATATGTGACACGGCACCAGAGTTAAGTTAGGGTTTTTCAAAATGCTGACATGCCGAGCTCAAAGGGTTCGCCATCACTGGGCTAGGGTCCCAGGTTCGATTCTGGTCAAGGGTTGCAGGCTCGGTCCAACGTGCAGAAGGCAGCCAATCAATGATTCCCTCTCATCATTGATGTTTCTCTCTCTCTCTTCCTCTCCCTTCCTCTCTGAAATCAATAAAAATATAATAAAAACAAACAAACAAACCCCCTGTCTGTTGGATGCTGAGCACGAACTCATCAGAACCCAGCGAGACTGCCTGTTGGAGCCCGGACTGCCTCCTCCTGGAGCCCTCGCCGTTTGCTTCCTGATGTGAGGCAGCCAAGGCAGGAGACTCAGCCCCGTCTCCCCTCCACTGAGCTCAGAACAGGAGCCAGGGCTGCTGTGGGGACAAAAGGGGATCACAGAGCGGGCGCCCTGGGGCTCGGTATTGCTGGCTGGAAGGACCTTGCCCTTTCCCCACCTTCCACATGGGAAAGCAGAGGGCCGGGGAGGGGGTGCCCGTGCTTCCGCGCTTCCGAGGCCTTGGCACAAATGCAGCCGATCCCGGAAATGAGGTTACAGGGAGAGAAAGCCCATCCCTCACTGCCTTACCCCAGCGGCAGGGCTGCCTGGACGCAGGGCTGCATTCAGAAGCCCAAATACGCCTTCAGGATGTCTCCCCATCGGCTTTCTTCCTTTAAAACAGAAGTGACAAAATACACATGACACAAAATTTATCATTTCAACAATTTTAAAGTGTACAATTCAGAGGTTTTTAGTCATGCAGCCATCACCTCTATTTCGTTCCAGAATATATATGTTTTTTGTCTTTCCTTCCAGAATATTCTCATCTTCCAAATGGAACCCCCACTCCCCATTAATAATCACTCCACGTTCGCCCCCTGCCCCCAGCCCCATCCACGCATCTACTTTCTGTTTCTATGGATTTGCTTCTTCGGGACATTTCCTATAAACCGAATCCTACAACATGCATCCTTTTGTGTTTGGGCTCCCTCACCGAGTATTTCTTCAAGATTCATCCACATTGCAGTATGTCTCACAGCTTTGCTCCTCTTCAGGCCTGAACAGTGATCCATAGTATATGTAGGCCACATCTTGTTTATCCATTCTCCAGCTGAGGGTCGCTTGCGTTATGTGTACCTTTGAGCTACTGTGATAACGAATGCCATGAACATGTGTGTGCAAGTTCTTGTTTGAACACCTGTTTTCAGTTCTCTTGGGCATATGCCCGCGCGTGACATTGCTGGATCATATGATAACTCTGTGTTTAACTTTCTGAGTAATGCCACACTTTTCTACAGCAACTGCACCAGGGGACACTCCGACTAGCAGTGCACAAGGGTTCTAGTTTCTCTACATCTTGGCCAACACTTGCTTTTTAAGTCTTTTATTACGGCCATCCTAATGGATGTGAAGTGGAATCTGGTGATGGTTCCTGATTTGCATCTCCTGGTCATCTCTCTTCCTGTCCCTCAGGGTGTAAAACTGGGCCAGGCTCGCATTTCTCCAGCCCCGTGGTCCTGAGGAAACAGATCACCTTTCCCCTGATAGGCCCGGAAGATATCTCAGGGCTGACTCTCACTGACACAGCTCAGAGTACCATGACCCTCCCAGACCCAATCACTGTCGGGGGAGATGGGAGACCCCAGATGGAGGAGGGGGTCAGCCCCACCTGGACAGCACTAGATATTAAACGCAGTGAAGCCTCTCCTGACTCAGGGCTTTCTGGATCGCAGGCTGTTGAGTCTGACCTGCTTTAATGGGGTGACTCTGGTAGCGTCCCCAGCCTCTATCTTCTGCCTCCAGCTCCGCGCGCTACATCTGAGGCCCCTCTTGCTGCCTTCTGCCCTGGGGAAGGGTGGCAGTCCCAGCTCCAGCCCAGGCCTCCTAGAGGCTTCCACTGAAGGCAGCTCCAAGCCCAGCTGAGGCCCTTCCCTACTTTGCTGGCCTCTTGATCTCCCCTGGGTATCAGGCAACCTTGACCATCCCAAGGAAACAGGTTTGGCCCAGAACAGCAGTTGCCACCAGTCTGTTATTTCCAAATGCTGGTGTACGGCAGAGGAGGAGCCGATGGAAGGGGACTCCTCACCCCATCACCGGGTTCAAAGCTGCTCCCAGCGCTGCTTCAGGCCCCGAAGGGCCGAAGTAGGAAATATAGAATGGCAGGAATCATCAAGACCAGAGCAGTGATCAGGCCCCGAGCTGGGGGGGGGGGGGGGGGGGGGGCATGAGGGAGGAGGCAGGGAGCAAACAGAAGCCCAGAGAGGGCAAAACGTTTGCTCAGGGCCCCACAGTAAAGGAGAAGCAGATCTGATTCCAATCTCCACCTTTTTTTTCCTTTTAAAAATGTGTTTCATTGTGGTAAAGACATATAATACAAAATTTACTATCTTACTTTTTAAGTGCGCAGTTCAGTGCCATTAAGTGCATTCGCATCGTGTGCAACCATCACCGTCACTTATCTCTAGAACGCTTCATCCCGAACAACTGAAACTCTATGCCCATTAAACAACCCCCTTTCCCCCACCCCCAGCCCCTGGCCCCCCGTCTCCGTCTTCTCAATCTATACTTGAACTACTTCCTCTTCGCAACTGGGATAGATAATCAGGCCCAAAAGTTATTTAACCCGCCCGATTTTAAACAGCTGACTTGCTCACTCCCTAGCCTGGAGTATCTGGGACCACTGGGGTCTGGGGTCTTGTCGCTGGTGCTCTATTGGGGTGTGTGATGTCAGACCAACGTCACATTTCCCAGATGGAAACTGAGTTACCCCTCATGGCCGGGGAGATGTTGAAATCCAACTCCTGCCCCCTGCCCCGTTCCTGAACAGGCCCCAGGGTGGGTCTCCGGCTTGTGGGTTGGCGGGTGTCCCAGGGCCTACTTTCCACCCACCACTGGGGTTGATGCTGGGAGGGGCAAGGCCGCAGTGCTGGTGCTTATTTTTTTAACCTTTGCAGCCAGAGACTCAAAGCTGAAACCATCCTGCCCGCCCCCAAACCCCCCACCCACCAGGTCTGGCCAGCAAGGCTACCCAGAGGCCTGACCCTCTGGACACGGGGCCTCCTCAAACCACACGGTCATAGGACTGCATCCAACTGCACATCTGGACTTTTTTTTTTTTTTTTTAAAGAGAGAGAGAGAGAGAGAGAGAGAGAGAGAGAGAGAGAGAGAGAGAGAAGAAGGGAGGGGGAGAAACAGCAATGTGAGAGAGACACACTGATTGGCTGCCTCCTTCACACATCCCGACCAGGGCCGGGAATCGAGCCTGCAACTAAAATATGTGCCCTTGACCGGAATCTAACCCGGGACCCTTCAGTCCCAGGGCCAAAGCCTTACTCACTGAGCCTAACGGGCTAGGGCCACATCTGGACTTTTTGACTTGGTTCTGGTTTCCAGCTAGAGCACAAGGGCCTGGGATGGGGAGAATGTGGGCCCCACTTGCTTGCACAAAGGTTTGGGTGAAGGGCTTGGCCCGTGCCCCTTGCCTGCCTCTCCCAAGTGGGTCCTGTCCAGGTCTGGCCATCAAAGGCCGCTCCTTATCCCCAAGTCCCACGGAACCATCTGGAGCGGGAATATTCTGATCCAGACACACGGATCTAACGGTGCTGGTCTCCAACATCCCTCTGTAAGGCTTCCTGCCTTAGGCAACCACGCAGGGCCGGGCCTGAGAGCTGGGCAGAGTCTGAGGCTCCTCCCACATCCAGTTCCTCAGTGGCTCTTGTCCCCTCAGCCTCCAAAACATACAAGTACAAACACCTCCCTGCCCTGGTCTTAACCCTGCTGACTCCTGCCTGGAGCCTGCCCCAGCCTATGACCCACGGGAGCCAAAGGGGATACCTCAAAATTATAAACCAGACTGTTTTACTCTCCAGCTCACACACCCTCCTTGGCTCCCCATTATTTTCAGAATCAAACCCATCTCCTCCTCATTGCCTGCAAAGCCCCACGTGATCTCACCTCACCTGTTCACCAGCCTGTCTCTCCCTCCTTTGCTCACTCTCCTCCAGCCACACTACTCGCTATCCTCCAATAGCCATGCCCTTTCCCTACCCCAGGGCCTTTGCATGAACCATCCCTTCGGTCTGGAATGTGCATCCTCCATATTTATATGGTACTTTCCTGGGTCTCAGCTTAAAGATCACCAAACTCAGGAGACCTTCCCCGAATCCTAAGCAAAATTATTTTTTATCTTCTTCCCAACACTCTTCAAGCTTTGAAATTATATTCTTTGTTTGTGTTTTCATACAAATACAAATTGTATTTTACCCCCAGTGTGTACCATCATGCCCAGCACACACTAAGTGGGGTTGTATCTTCTTGGATTGAGGGGACCTACCAGCCCTAGTGCCAACATTTGAGAAACATCTACCCTCTGAGTTCCCCTGAGTGCCCCCAGCAATACCCCAGGATTTATAACTAAGAGCTTTGCCCTTAAGGTATGCCAGGGTGGTGGGAGCTGTGATGGGAGGCTCACAGGTAGCCACAGTGGGCAGGAAGAGGAACTTCCAAGTTCCAACTAAAGTAGGGATAAGAATCAGCCTGGGTGGGGTGGGCTGGAAGGAGTTAATGGGTGGGGGGAGACATATGTAATACTTTCAACAATAAGGAATTATTTTTTTAAATCTTCAAAAAAGCAAGCCTTTAACTTACCAGGAAAAAAAAAAAAAAGACTCAGCCAGGTCAGAGGCCACAAGGGGTGCTCAGGGTGGGGAAGCAGCACGAGCAAAGGCCTGGAGGTGACAGAGAACAAGGCAGCATTCCAGGGCCTGGGTGTGGTGGGAGACAGGGAGATGGAGATGGGAATGTGACACCATGATAGGTATGTGAGCAGAGGGCACAGCAGACTTGTACCCATCCCCCTGTGCCAGGCAGCAGGAGGCTCCCTCCCCAGACCTCAGCCGCCTGTGGTTCAACATGCTCTTGCTGGCTGGGAACATCGCGAATCAGCTTTACACAAATTCTTGTGGAGAAGGTGGTGAGGCCGGCTGCCATCCCTGCCGCCACAGGGCTCAGGGAGACCCGGCATCAGCAGGGGCCTCCCCGGCCCAGATAATGTGCTGGTGGCCCCCTGGCCCGACGAGGGCCTCTCCGCCTCCCCCAGAATGTCCAGGTACCCCCAAGACCCTAGGCCTGGCCACCCCCTGCTGGCCCCCGGTGGATGCCAAAGAACTCTCCTTATTCCCCTGGAATTTTCCTAACAGGCCCTGCCAACGTCTCCAGGAACATATGAAGGGAAATGTTTCCAGAACGAGTAGGGCTGTTTTACGGCATTTGGGGCCAGGAGTCTGGCTGCAGAGTGGAAAGGCCTCGTCACACCTCTGTTCCTGCTGCGGAGCCGCTGGAATCCAGCCTGCCCTCCTCCGAGGCCTGGGTTCTGCAGGGATTTTCTAGCCACCAAAGTCCCCTCTCCCCCATCCTCCGACCTGGGAGAAATCCCCCGCAAATCCCCCGCAACAGCCCGAAGGCGATGCATGGTTCATCGTTTATTAACTCAACAAGCACCTGTTGCACTGTCACCAGGTGCCGATCGGTCTCACTGTCGGGTGCTGGGGCCATAGCGGGGATAAATGGGGCCAGCCCTGCCCTCAGGTGGGTATTACCCCCATGTCACTGGCTGAAAACGGAGGCCAGAGAGGGTGGCCGCTTGGCCGAGATGGTGCAGGGACAAGCAGAGCAGTTCCAAAGTGGTGTTTTGTTTTTTTCTTTTTCTTTTTTTTTTTAATTGCTTAAAGTATTACAAAGGGTATTACATATGTGTCCTTTTTTTCCCCCCGCCCTTGACAGTCCCCTAGCCTCCCCTACCCCCCAGTGTCTTATGTCCATTGGTTATGCTTATTGGTGTTTTGTTTTTTTCTAACAGAGTTGACATTCACCATTTTATTTGTATTTATTATTTATTTTTTATTATAATTTTTAAAATATATTTTATTGATTTTTTTTACAGAGAGGAAGGGAGAAGGATAGAGAGTTCAAAACATCGATGAGAGAGAAACATCGATCAGCAGCCCCCTGCACACCTCCCACTGGGGATGTGCCCGCAACCCAGGTACATGCCCTTGACCGGAATCGAACCTGGGACCCTTCAGTCCGCAGGCCGACGCTCTATCCACTGAGCCAAATAGGTTAGGGCGACATTCACCGTTTTAAAGTGAACAATTCAGTGGCATTTAGCACACTCACCATGTTGTGCAACCAGCACTTCTGTCCGGTTCCAGAACATTTCCATCCCTCCACAAGGAGACCCTGCTCCCGTCGGCAGGCACTCCCTGGCCCTCCTCCCGCACTGGTCTGCTTTCTGTCCCTGTGTGGATTTGCCTGTTCTGGACATTTCATACAAAGAGGGTCATACATGTGACCTCTTGTGTCTATGAGAACATAATGTTCTCAAGGTTACTTTCTTTACTTTTAATTTAAAAATTTTACTTTATTTGCTGAAATATTTTTTTAAATATAGTTTATTGATTTTTTTACAGAGAAGAAGGGAGAGGGATAGAGAGTTAGAAACATCGATGAGAGAGAAACATCCATCAGCTGCCTCCTGCACACCCCCTACTGGGGATGGGCCCGCAACCAAGGTACATGCCTTTGACCGGAATCGAACCTGGGACCTTTCAGCCCGCAGGCCAACGCTCTATCCACTGAGGCAAACCGGTTAGGGCTGAAATATTTTAAGCAACCCAGAACCTCAAGTCTTTTCCCTATTTCTTTTCTCCAAAAACATGAGGATTTTCATGTGTAACCCTGATGTGTTACCCATAATCCAATTTCCTCAGCTGTTTCAAAAGTTGACTTTTTATAGTCTGTGTGTTAGAATCCGGTTCCAAACAAAGTCTCCATTTGATTGGCATGTCCCTTATGTTTCTCTTTATCCTCTCCCTTTAAAAAAATTGTGATAAAATTTACCATTGTAACCATTTCTAACTGTCCTGTTCAGTGTCATTTACTACTAAGTACATTCACACTGTTGTGCAGCCATCATCACCATCCAACAATAGCACTTTATCATCTTGCAAAACTGCAACTCTGTCCCCATTCGACACAAACTCCTATCCCCCTTCCCCAGCCCCTGACAACCATAATTTTCCTTTCTGTCTCTATGAATTTGATGACTCTAGTCCAGCCGTGGGCAAACTACGGCCCGTGGGCCGGATCCGGCCCGTTTGAAATGAATAAAACTAAAAAAAAAAAAAAAGACCGTGCCCTTTTACGTAATGATGTTTACTTTGAATTTATATTAGTTCACACAAACACTCCATCCATGCTTTTGTTCCGGCCCTCCGGTCCAGTTTAAGAACCCATTGTGGCCCTCGAGTCAAAAAGTTTGCCCACCCCTGCTCTAGTCACTCATATAAGTGGAACCTAAGTATTTGTCCTTTTGTATCTGGCTCACTTCACTTAGCATAATGGTTTCAAGGTTCATCCATGTTGTAGCATGTGTCAGAATGTCCTTCCTAACATTTTTATGGCTGAATAATATGCCATCGTATGGCTATGCTACGTTTTGTTAACCATCCATCCATTTGTCGATGGACGCTTACCGCATTGCTTCTATGTTTTAGCTATTGGGGGCACTTTCTCGGAACAAGGGCTTTAATATCTGGGCAAGGACCCCAGGGAATGATAGTGCAACTCATTAGCAGCCTGGAGAAAGCACTAGCCCTGGCTGAGCAGAGCAGAAATGCCTGGGTGAGCTGTCCTGGCAGAAACAGAGGGCAGTGGACATGCTGGGGTGGATGTGGAAACCCCCCATAGGATAGTGTCCCACAGGAGGGCCCAGAGGACACACCATTGCCCGAGGTATTCAGACAGAGGTGCCGGCACCAGGAGGAAGCTTGGTAGTGGCCTCTTCTGCAGGCCTCACGGAGCTGGGCTCATCAATGTTCGTGATGCCCTAAGTACTTGGGGCTGGGTGGGCACTTCACCTGAGCCCTCAATTATCCTAAGACAGAGTGATGGTGAGTTTCACGTGTTGCCGTGGTAACATCCACAACCAGGTAATCCTAAGTAATCAGATGGGGCCTCACCAATCAGCTGAAAGAATAAAACTGAGGTTTCTCTGAGAAAGAAGAAACTCCAGCTTGTCGAAGCTAAACAATGCTGGACATTAGTTAAAACGGTCAGGGTAGATTTTAATCAGTAACATACTACGACAAAACGAAAAAGGGTACAGTGTGAAGTGAACTCAACTTTGAGCATTTTTAAAACTTTAAATATATTTCTTATTGATTTCAGAGAGGGAGAGAGAGATAGAAATATCAATGATGATGAGAGAGAATCATTGATTGGCTGCCTCCTGCACGCCCCACACTGGGGATTGAACCTGCAACTCAGATGGGTGTGTGCCCTGAATCGAACCGTGACTGCCTAGTTCATAGGTCGACGCTCAACCATTGAGCATTTTTAAAAAATATATGTTTTATTGATTTTTTACAGAGAGGAAGGGAGAGGGATAGAGAGTTAGAAACATCGATGAGAGAGAAACATCCATCAGCTGCCTCCTGCACACCCCTTACTGGGGATGTGCCCACAACCAAGGTACATGCCCTTGACCGGAATCGAACCTGGGACCCTTCAGTCCGCAGGCCGACGCTCTATCCACTGAGCCAAATAGGTTAGGGCGACATTCACCGTTTTAAAGTGAACAATTCAGTGGCATTTAGCACACTCACCATGTTGTGCAACCAGCACTTCTGTCCGGTTCCAGAACATTTCCATCCCTCCACAAGGAGACCCTGCTCCCGTCGGCAGGCACTCCCTGGCCCTCCTCCCGCACTGGTCTGCTTTCTGTCCCTGTGTGGATTTGCCTGTTCTGGACATTTCATACAAAGAGGGTCATACATGTGACCTCTTGTGTCTATGAGAACATAATGTTCTCAAGGTTACTTTCTTTACTTTTAATTTAAAAATTTTACTTTATTTGCTGAAATATTTTTTTAAATATAGTTTATTGATTTTTTTACAGAGAAGAAGGGAGAGGGATAGAGAGTTAGAAACATCGATGAGAGAGAAACATCCATCAGCTGCCTCCTGCACACCCCCTACTGGGGATGGGCCCGCAACCAAGGTACATGCCTTTGACCGGAATCGAACCTGGGACCTTTCAGCCCGCAGGCCAACGCTCTATCCACTGAGGCAAACCGGTTAGGGCTGAAATATTTTAAGCAACCCAGAACCTCAAGTCTTTTCCCTATTTCTTTTCTCCAAAAACATGAGGATTTTCATGTGTAACCCTGATGTGTTACCCATAATCCAATTTCCTCAGCTGTTTCAAAAGTTGACTTTTTATAGTCTGTGTGTTAGAATCCGGTTCCAAACAAAGTCTCCATTTGATTGGCATGTCCCTTATGTTTCTCTTTATCCTCTCCCTTTAAAAAAATTGTGATAAAATTTACCATTGTAACCATTTCTAACTGTCCTGTTCAGTGTCATTTACTACTAAGTACATTCACACTGTTGTGCAGCCATCATCACCATCCAACAATAGCACTTTATCATCTTGCAAAACTGCAACTCTGTCCCCATTCGACACAAACTCCTATCCCCCTTCCCCAGCCCCTGACAACCATAATTTTCCTTTCTGTCTCTATGAATTTGATGACTCTAGTCCAGCCGTGGGCAAACTACGGCCCGTGGGCCGGATCCGGCCCGTTTGAAATGAATAAAACTAAAAAAAAAAAAAAAGACCGTGCCCTTTTACGTAATGATGTTTACTTTGAATTTATATTAGTTCACACAAACACTCCATCCATGCTTTTGTTCCGGCCCTCCGGTCCAGTTTAAGAACCCATTGTGGCCCTCGAGTCAAAAAGTTTGCCCACCCCTGCTCTAGTCACTCATATAAGTGGAACCTAAGTATTTGTCCTTTTGTATCTGGCTCACTTCACTTAGCATAATGGTTTCAAGGTTCATCCATGTTGTAGCATGTGTCAGAATGTCCTTCCTAACATTTTTATGGCTGAATAATATGCCATCGTATGGCTATGCTACGTTTTGTTAACCATCCATCCATTTGTCGATGGACGCTTACCGCATTGCTTCTATGTTTTAGCTATTGGGGGCACTTTCTCGGAACAAGGGCTTTAATATCTGGGCAAGGACCCCAGGGAATGATAGTGCAACTCATTAGCAGCCTGGAGAAAGCACTAGCCCTGGCTGAGCAGAGCAGAAATGCCTGGGTGAGCTGTCCTGGCAGAAACAGAGGGCAGTGGACATGCTGGGGTGGATGTGGAAACCCCCCATAGGATAGTGTCCCACAGGAGGGCCCAGAGGACACACCATTGCCCGAGGTATTCAGACAGAGGTGCCGGCACCAGGAGGAAGCTTGGTAGTGGCCTCTTCTGCAGGCCTCACGGAGCTGGGCTCATCAATGTTCGTGATGCCCTAAGTACTTGGGGCTGGGTGGGCACTTCACCTGAGCCCTCAATTATCCTAAGACAGAGTGATGGTGAGTTTCACGTGTTGCCGTGGTAACATCCACAACCAGGTAATCCTAAGTAATCAGATGGGGCCTCACCAATCAGCTGAAAGAATAAAACTGAGGTTTCTCTGAGAAAGAAGAAACTCCAGCTTGTCGAAGCTAAACAATGCTGGACATTAGTTAAAACGGTCAGGGTAGATTTTAATCAGTAACATACTACGACAAAACGAAAAAGGGTACAGTGTGAAGTGAACTCAACTTTGAGCATTTTTAAAACTTTAAATATATTTCTTATTGATTTCAGAGAGGGAGAGAGAGATAGAAATATCAATGATGATGAGAGAGAATCATTGATTGGCTGCCTCCTGCACGCCCCACACTGGGGATTGAACCTGCAACTCAGATGGGTGTGTGCCCTGAATCGAACCGTGACTGCCTAGTTCATAGGTCGACGCTCAACCATTGAGCATTTTTAAAAAATATATGTTTTATTGATTTTTTACAGAGAGGAAGGGAGAGGGATAGAGAGTTAGAAACATCGATGAGAGAGAAACATCCATCAGCTGCCTCCTGCACACCCCTTACTGGGGATGTGCCCACAACCAAGGTACATGCCCTTGACCGGAATCGAACCTGGGACCCTTCAGTCCGCAGGCCGACGCTCTATCCACTGAGCCAAATAGGTTAGGGCGACATTCACCGTTTTAAAGTGAACAATTCAGTGGCATTTAGCACACTCACCATGTTGTGCAACCAGCACTTCTGTCCGGTTCCAGAACATTTCCATCCCTCCACAAGGAGACCCTGCTCCCGTCGGCAGGCACTCCCTGGCCCTCCTCCCGCACTGGTCTGCTTTCTGTCCCTGTGTGGATTTGCCTGTTCTGGACATTTCATACAAAGAGGGTCATACATGTGACCTCTTGTGTCTATGAGAACATAATGTTCTCAAGGTTACTTTCTTTACTTTTAATTTAAAAATTTTACTTTATTTGCTGAAATATTTTTTTAAATATAGTTTATTGATTTTTTTACAGAGAAGAAGGGAGAGGGATAGAGAGTTAGAAACATCGATGAGAGAGAAACATCCATCAGCTGCCTCCTGCACACCCCCTACTGGGGATGGGCCCGCAACCAAGGTACATGCCTTTGACCGGAATCGAACCTGGGACCTTTCAGCCCGCAGGCCAACGCTCTATCCACTGAGGCAAACCGGTTAGGGCTGAAATATTTTAAGCAACCCAGAACCTCAAGTCTTTTCCCTATTTCTTTTCTCCAAAAACATGAGGATTTTCATGTGTAACCCTGATGTGTTACCCATAATCCAATTTCCTCAGCTGTTTCAAAAGTTGACTTTTTATAGTCTGTGTGTTAGAATCCGGTTCCAAACAAAGTCTCCATTTGATTGGCATGTCCCTTATGTTTCTCTTTATCCTCTCCCTTTAAAAAAATTGTGATAAAATTTACCATTGTAACCATTTCTAACTGTCCTGTTCAGTGTCATTTACTACTAAGTACATTCACACTGTTGTGCAGCCATCATCACCATCCAACAATAGCACTTTATCATCTTGCAAAACTGCAACTCTGTCCCCATTCGACACAAACTCCTATCCCCCTTCCCCAGCCCCTGACAACCATAATTTTCCTTTCTGTCTCTATGAATTTGATGACTCTAGTCCAGCCGTGGGCAAACTACGGCCCGTGGGCCGGATCCGGCCCGTTTGAAATGAATAAAACTAAAAAAAAAAAAAAAGACCGTGCCCTTTTACGTAATGATGTTTACTTTGAATTTATATTAGTTCACACAAACACTCCATCCATGCTTTTGTTCCGGCCCTCCGGTCCAGTTTAAGAACCCATTGTGGCCCTCGAGTCAAAAAGTTTGCCCACCCCTGCTCTAGTCACTCATATAAGTGGAACCTAAGTATTTGTCCTTTTGTATCTGGCTCACTTCACTTAGCATAATGGTTTCAAGGTTCATCCATGTTGTAGCATGTGTCAGAATGTCCTTCCTAACATTTTTATGGCTGAATAATATGCCATCGTATGGCTATGCTACGTTTTGTTAACCATCCATCCATTTGTCGATGGACGCTTACCGCATTGCTTCTATGTTTTAGCTATTGGGGGCACTTTCTCGGAACAAGGGCTTTAATATCTGGGCAAGGACCCCAGGGAATGATAGTGCAACTCATTAGCAGCCTGGAGAAAGCACTAGCCCTGGCTGAGCAGAGCAGAAATGCCTGGGTGAGCTGTCCTGGCAGAAACAGAGGGCAGTGGACATGCTGGGGTGGATGTGGAAACCCCCCATAGGATAGTGTCCCACAGGAGGGCCCAGAGGACACACCATTGCCCGAGGTATTCAGACAGAGGTGCCGGCACCAGGAGGAAGCTTGGTAGTGGCCTCTTCTGCAGGCCTCACGGAGCTGGGCTCATCAATGTTCGTGATGCCCTAAGTACTTGGGGCTGGGTGGGCACTTCACCTGAGCCCTCAATTATCCTAAGACAGAGTGATGGTGAGTTTCACGTGTTGCCGTGGTAACATCCACAACCAGGTAATCCTAAGTAATCAGATGGGGCCTCACCAATCAGCTGAAAGAATAAAACTGAGGTTTCTCTGAGAAAGAAGAAACTCCAGCTTGTCGAAGCTAAACAATGCTGGACATTAGTTAAAACGGTCAGGGTAGATTTTAATCAGTAACATACTACGACAAAACGAAAAAGGGTACAGTGTGAAGTGAACTCAACTTTGAGCATTTTTAAAACTTTAAATATATTTCTTATTGATTTCAGAGAGGGAGAGAGAGATAGAAATATCAATGATGATGAGAGAGAATCATTGATTGGCTGCCTCCTGCACGCCCCACACTGGGGATTGAACCTGCAACTCAGATGGGTGTGTGCCCTGAATCGAACCGTGACTGCCTAGTTCATAGGTCGACGCTCAACCATTGAGCATTTTTAAAAAATATATGTTTTATTGATTTTTTACAGAGAGGAAGGGAGAGGGATAGAGAGTTAGAAACATCGATGAGAGAGAAACATCCATCAGCTGCCTCCTGCACACCCCTTACTGGGGATGTGCCCACAACCCAGGTACATGCCCTTGACCGGAATCGAACCTGGGACCCTTCAGTCCGCAGGCCGACGCTCTATCCACTGAGCCAAATAGGTTAGGGCGACATTCACCGTTTTAAAGTGAACAATTCAGTGGCATTTAGCACACTCACCATGTTGTGCAACCAGCACTTCTGTCCGGTTCCAGAACATTTCCATCCCTCCACAAGGAGACCCTGCTCCCGTCGGCAGGCACTCCCTGGCCCTCCTCCCGCACTGGTCTGCTTTCTGTCCCTGTGTGGATTTGCCTGTTCTGGACATTTCATACAAAGAGGGTCATACATGTGACCTCTTGTGTCTATGAGAACATAATGTTCTCAAGGTTACTTTCTTTACTTTTAATTTAAAAATTTTACTTTATTTGCTGAAATATTTTTTTAAATATAGTTTATTGATTTTTTTACAGAGAAGAAGGGAGAGGGATAGAGAGTTAGAAACATCGATGAGAGAGAAACATCCATCAGCTGCCTCCTGCACACCCCCTACTGGGGATGGGCCCGCAACCAAGGTACATGCCTTTGACCGGAATCGAACCTGGGACCTTTCAGCCCGCAGGCCAACGCTCTATCCACTGAGGCAAACCGGTTAGGGCTGAAATATTTTAAGCAACCCAGAACCTCAAGTCTTTTCCCTATTTCTTTTCTCCAAAAACATGAGGATTTTCATGTGTAACCCTGATGTGTTACCCATAATCCAATTTCCTCAGCTGTTTCAAAAGTTGACTTTTTATAGTCTGTGTGTTAGAATCCGGTTCCAAACAAAGTCTCCATTTGATTGGCATGTCCCTTATGTTTCTCTTTATCCTCTCCCTTTAAAAAAATTGTGATAAAATTTACCATTGTAACCATTTCTAACTGTCCTGTTCAGTGTCATTTACTACTAAGTACATTCACACTGTTGTGCAGCCATCATCACCATCCAACAATAGCACTTTATCATCTTGCAAAACTGCAACTCTGTCCCCATTCGACACAAACTCCTATCCCCCTTCCCCAGCCCCTGACAACCATAATTTTCCTTTCTGTCTCTATGAATTTGATGACTCTAGTCCAGCCGTGGGCAAACTACGGCCCGTGGGCCGGATCCGGCCCGTTTGAAATGAATAAAACTAAAAAAAAAAAAAAGACCGTGCCCTTTTACGTAATGATGTTTACTTTGAATTTATATTAGTTCACACAAACACTCCATCCATGCTTTTGTTCCGGCCCTCCGGTCCAGTTTAAGAACCCATTGTGGCCCTCGAGTCAAAAAGTTTGCCCACCCCTGCTCTAGTCACTCATATAAGTGGAACCTAAGTATTTGTCCTTTTGTATCTGGCTCACTTCACTTAGCATAATGGTTTCAAGGTTCATCCATGTTGTAGCATGTGTCAGAATGTCCTTCCTAACATTTTTATGGCTGAATAATATGCCATCGTATGGCTATGCTACGTTTTGTTAACCATCCATCCATTTGTCGATGGACGCTTACCGCATTGCTTCTATGTTTTAGCTATTGGGGGCAACTCATTAGCAGCCTGGAGAAAGCACTAGCCCTGGCTGAGCAGAGCAGAAATGCCTGGGTGAGCTGTCCTGGCAGAAACAGAGGGCAGTGGACATGCTGGGGTGGATGTGGAAACCCCCCATAGGATAGTGTCCCACAGGAGGGCCCAGAGGACACACCATTGCCCGAGGTATTCAGACAGAGGTGCCGGCACCAGGAGGAAGCTTGGTAGTGGCCTCTTCTGCAGGCCTCACGGAGCTGGGCTCATCAATGTTCGTGATGCCCTAAGTACTTGGGGCTGGGTGGGCACTTCACCTGAGCCCTCAATTATCCTAAGACAGAGTGATGGTGAGTTTCACGTGTTGCCGTGGTAACATCCACAACCAGGTAATCCTAAGTAATCAGATGGGGCCTCACCAATCAGCTGAAAGAATAAAACTGAGGTTTCTCTGAGAAAGAAGAAACTCCAGCTTGTCGAAGCTAAACAATGCTGGACATTAGTTAAAACGGTCAGGGTAGATTTTAATCAGTAACATACTACGACAAAACGAAAAAGGGTACAGTGTGAAGTGAACTCAACTTTGAGCATTTTTAAAACTTTAAATATATTTCTTATTGATTTCAGAGAGGGAGAGAGAGATAGAAATATCAATGATGATGAGAGAGAATCATTGATTGGCTGCCTCCTGCACGCCCCACACTGGGGATTGAACCTGCAACTCAGATGGGTGTGTGCCCTGAATCGAACCGTGACTGCCTAGTTCATAGGTCGACGCTCAACCATTGAGCATTTTTAAAAAATATATGTTTTATTGATTTTTTACAGAGAGGAAGGGAGAGGGATAGAGAGTTAGAAACATCGATGAGAGAGAAACATCGATCAGCTGCCTCCTGCACACCCCCTACTGGGGATGTGCCCACAACCAAGGTACATGCCCTTGACCGGAATCAAACCTGGGATCCTTCAGTCCGCAGGCTGACGCTCTATCCACTGAGCCAAACCGGTTAGGGCTAATTGAGCATTTTGAAGTAGAGGAGGGAACAGGGAGGAAGTTGAGTGGGGGCTCTGTAGAGTCAAGAGGTGAAAAATTACAGAAAGTAGAAAGAGGGGCTGGTCCACATGAAACCCATCTGGATTTGCTAACTGGCACTTGGCGAAGTTCAGCTCCTCCCCTCCCACAGAGGCTGGGAGATGGGACCCACCTTCAGGCATGGCTGCAACCAACAGTCGGTTCTTTTGGCAGCCCTGAGTTTTCTCAGGCAGGCCCTTTAAGAGCGGCTGGGGTCATCCCAGAGATGTGGCCTGGAGCTGTTAGATACCTTGTTAGTGGGGTTTTTTTTCCAAGTCTTTAGGCCAAGGTGAGATGGATGGGCAGCCACCGAGGGTGCCGCTTAATTAACACTCACACTCCAAACAAAGCAAGAGCAGAGGAGCAGGACACTGAGGGCGGGTGCCTCCGTGAAGAGTCATGAGTCCTCTGCCAATGAGCAGACCTGAGCTGGACTGAAGAGCTGGCCAGGTGCCGGGAGGGAGGACTCTGTGGTGAGTTTGTACTGTGACAACCCCCCACCCAGTCCCCCACCACAGTGACCTGTGGGCTTCTGCTCCAGTGACTGTTCATTGCAGAAGGGGGTGCCCAGATATTTCAAGGACTCACAGACATGGGGTGGGCTGACATCAATACCCGCAGACCAAGGAGTCGCTACCACGGCCTGCAGACTGAGGGTACAGTGGTGGGGTGCCAGATAGTGAACTGAGTCCTGGAGGAAGTCCAACTCACAATGGACCAGCTCATCCATCCTCAAGTATGTGAACAGAGCTGATGAGAACAAATATGCTTAGAAGTCAGGGAAAGTTCCTCCCGCCATTAAGTGACTGGCCTGGGGAATGTAAGAGTGGGAAAGGCCATAGGAATCCGTCCGAAGCTGTCCCCATCTCAGCCCAAGGAGTAAAATGGACACAATATCCCACCCGTGGAGATTAGGCCACCATCAAAGGCCTAGACTGGGCCCTAGAGCAGTGGTTCTCAACCTTCTGGCCCTTTAAATACAGTTCCTCATGTTGTGACCCAACCATAACATTATTTTCGTTGCTACTTCATAACTGTAATGTTGCTACTGTTATGAATTGTAATGTAAATATCTGATATACAGGATGGTCTTAGGAGACCCCTGTGAAAGGGTCATTCGACCGTGAAAGGGGTCGCGACCCACAGGTTGAGAACTGCTACCCTAGAGGATGCAGAAGGCGTCCCTGACTTCTCTGTTTAATTCTCTGGTCAACCATACAGGCACCAGATAGGTCCTGGAGAATGATCATGTACTGCCACAGGCCTGACAGAATGGATGCCCTATCCAGCTACTGGGTGGAGGAGGAGGCCTGGCCAGAGTGTATTACTGAGACTTCAGGTATATTACATATTGCCATTGGTTTGGGCCCTGCATCATTTTCTTTTTTTTTTCCTTTTTTTAAAAAATATATTTTATTGATCTTTTTACAGAGAGGAAGGGAGAGGGTTAGAGAGTTAGAAACATTGATGAGAAAGAAACATCAATCAGCTGCCTCTTGCACACCCCCTACTGGGGATGTGCCCGCAACCAAGGTACATGCCCTTGACCCGAATCGAACCTGGGACCTTTCAGTCCGCAGACCGACGCTCTATCCACTGAGCCAAACCGGTTAGGGCGATTTTCTTTTATTTATTTACTAGAGGCCCGGTGCACAAAAATTTGTGCACTTGGGGGAAGGGGGGGTCCCTCAGACCGGCCTGTGCCCTCTCGCAGTCTGGGACCGCTCGGGAGATAACGACCTGCTGGCTTAGGCCTGCTCTGGGTGGCAGAGGGCAGGCCCAATCCCTAGGAGCAGCCCCTGGTCGGGCTCAGAGCAGGGCCGATTGGGGAGTTGGGGCGCCTTCCCCTGTCATGCACAGAGCAGGGCAGATTGGGAGGTTGCGATGCCACCATCAGTCACGCTCAGGGTAGGGCCGATTGGGGGGTTGGGGCACCGCCCCCTGTCACACTCAAGGCAGGGTTGATGGGGAGGTTGCGGCACCACCCCCTGTCATGCACAGAGCAGGGCCCATCAGGGGGGTTGGGGCTCCATACCTGTCATGCACAGAGCAGGGTCAATCAGGGGGTTGAGGAGCTCCCCCCTGTCACTCACAGAGTAGGGCCGATATGGGAGTTGGGGCACCGCCCCCTGTCACACTCAAGGCAGGGTCGATGGGGAGGTTGCGGCACCACCCCCTGTCACGCACAGAGCAGGGCCCATCAGGGGGGTTGGGGCTCCATACCTGTCATGCACAGAGCAGGGTCAATCAGGGGGTTGAGGAGCTCCCCCCTGTCACTCACAGAGTAGGGCCGATATGGGAGTTGGGGCACCGCCCCCTGTCACACTCAAGGCAGGGTCGATGGGGAGGTTGCGGCACCACCCCCTGTCACGCACAGAGCAGGGCCCATCAGGGGGGTTGGGGCTCCATACCTGTCATGCACAGAGCAGGGTCAATCAGGGGGTTGGGGAGCTCCCCCCTGTCATGCACAGAGCAGGGCCGATCAGGGGGTTGGGGAGCTCCCCCCTGTCACTCACAGAGTAGGGCCGATATGGGAGTTGGGGCACCGCCCCCTGTCACACTCAGGGCAGGGCGGATGGGGAGGTTATGACTTTACCCCATCACACACAGAGCAGGGCCCGTGGGGGGCGGGGGGGTTGTGGCGCCGCACCCTGTCACACACAGAGCCGCAGGGCGATCAGGGGGTTTGGGCGCTGCCCCCTGTCACGCTGATCCCGGTGCCAGGAGGCCTCGTGGCTCTGCTGATCCCGGTGCTGGGAGGCATATTACCCTTTTACTATATAGAATAGAGGCCTGGTGCATGGGTGGGGCTGGCTGGTTTGCCCTGAAAGGTGTCCTGGATCACCTGGCCAGTCTGGGTGAGGGGCTGAGGGCTGTTTTCAGGCAAGAACTGAAGCTCCCAACCGCTCCTTTTTTTCTTTTTCTTTTTTTTTTTTTTATTCTGGGCCAGCTTTAGCTCTGAGGCCTCAGCTGCTGAAAACAGGTTTCTGGCCTTTGTTTACTGTCTGTATTTGATACAATGTTGCGGTCCGGCTGGCTGAAGCCCCGCTGAGTAAAGCAGGTTTCTGGGGGTTTTTTAGCTTCTATATTCGCAACATAGTTGCTTAGAGTTGCTGCTGAGAGGCCGGCAAGTCAGGCGGGGAACATTGGAGTTCTCCGTCACTGAAGCAAGCAAGCCTCCCTGTTCGCATCAGCTGCCTGGCTGCCGGCCACCATCTTGGCTGCCAGTTAATTTGCATATCTCGGCCCTACTCTGTGAGTGACAGGGGGATTAGCCAATGGGAAGGGTAGCGATCGTACGCCAATTACCATGTTTCTCTTTTATTAGTGTAGATTAGTGGCCTGGTGCACGAAATTTGTGCATGGAGTGGGGGGTGTCCCTCAGTCGGCCTGCACCCTCTCCAATCTGGTACCCCTTGGGGGATGTCCGACTGCCGGTTTAGGCCCAATCGGCAGTCGGACATCCCTCTCGCAATCCGGGACCACTGGCTCCTAACTGCTCACCTACCCGATTGCCCATAACCACTCTGCCTGACGGCTTTCTCACCCCCAACTGCCCCCCGCCAGCCTGATCACCCCCAACTGCCCTCCCCTCCTGCCTGATCGCCCCTAACCGCCTCTGCCTTGGCCCCACCACTATGGCTTTGTCCGGAAGGACGTCCAGAAGGTCTCCCGGAAGGTCTCCTGGTCTAGTTAGCATATGACCCTTTTAATAGTATAGATTTATTTTATTGATTTCAGAGAGGAAGGGAGAGAGAGAGATAGAAACATCAATGATGAGAGAAAATCATTGATTGGCTGCCTCCTGCACGCCCCCTACTGGGGGGAATTGAGCCCACAACCTGGGCTTGTGCCCTTGGCCGGAATGGAACCTGGAACTCTTTAGTTCACAGGCCGATGCTCTATCCACTGAGCCAAACAGGCTAGTGCCCTTTTCTATTTTGGCTAGAAAGAAAAGTTTACGTTCCCACGAGATGGATAAGAAAATGCATTTACTGTTTTGCCAGAGGGCTAGGATCGCCAGGCAAAATACAGATGCCCATTCTGTTTGGGAGGGTGATGGGAAAGTTTTGGAACTAGATAGTGGTGGTGGTAGCACAACGCTGTGACTATACTAGATGCCAATGAACTTGTACACTTAAAAATGGTCAGCCTTGGCCCGGCCAGAGTGGCTCAGTGGTTGAGAGTTGACCTATAAACCAGAGGTCACAGCTCGATTCCTGGTTGGGGCACATACCCAGGTTGCAGGCTCGAGCCCCAGTGTGGGGTGCAATGGGAGGCAGCCGATCAATGATTCTTTCTCACATCAATGTTTCTCTCTCTCTCAAAATCAACAGACATATCCTTGGATAAGGAAAAAAACCTCACACGATTCAAATGGTAAATTTTGTTGTGTGTATTTTACCACAATGAAAAACAAACAAATCGCCTGGCCTGCATGGCTCAGTGGTTGAGCTTAGACCTATGAACCTGTGTGCTGAGCCAGCTCAGCCAAGGGTTTGAAAGCCTGAGTGAGGGCGGTGAAGGATGAAGAAAAGACAGACAAAGAGAATAAGCTGGGTCTAGGTCAGCCGTGGGCAAACTACGGCCCGCGGGCCGGATCCGGCCCGTTTGAAATGAATAAAACTAAAAAAAAAAAGACCGTACCCTTTTATGTAATGATGTTTACTTTGAATTTATATTAGTTCACACAAACACTCCATCCATGCCTTTGTTCTGGCCCTCCCGTCCAGTTTAAGAACCCATTGTGGCCCTCGAGTCAAAAAGTTTGCCCACCCCTGGTAGGTGGATCTTCCTGTGCCTGGCTGAGGCCACAGAGAGAGATCCAGAGGCAGGCTGAGCAAGTTAGCCAGAGGTAAACAAGGTAGTGGTCACGATAGTTACAACGTTCTTGTGAGTTTCACTTGTTTTCGAAGCACTTGCTGCACCTCCCCCAGTCCATTAGCTCCCCAGAGAAGATCTAGGGAGCATCATAAGGTCAAGCCTAATTATGCTAAGAGGGCTGTGCCCTCTAAGCTGGGACTTGTTTGTGGCTTTGCCGACAGGTCAGTCCGAGGCTTAACCCTATAGCTGCGCCCTACAAACCTGGAGGTCACATGCCCAGGTTGAGAGCTTGAACCCCAGTGCGGGGGGTGTGTGGGAGGCAGCTGATCAATAATTCTCTCTCATCGTTGATGTTTCTGTCTCTCTCCCCCTCTCCCTTCCTCTCTGAAATCAGTAAAAATATCTCTCTGTATAAAAGCATAAGCGACCTTTATGATAGTTAGGACCAGAACGACCCGTCAACCAGTTGCTATGACGTGCACTGACCACCAGGGAGCAGATGCTCAACGCAGGCGCTACCCCCTGGTGGTCAGTGTGCTCCCACAGCGGGAGTGCCGCTCAGCCAGAAGCTGGGCTCATGGCTGGTGAGCATAGCTGCAGCAGTAGGCACAGCGGGGGCCAGGACAAGGGGCAGCGCAGTGCCCTACCCCAGTCAGTCTCCTCCCTGGCCGCCTGCTGCTTCAGCACTGCTACATCCCCCAAGGGGTCCCGGATTGAGAGAGGGCGCAGGCCAGGCTGAGGGACCCCACCCATGCACGAATCCGTGCACAGGGCCTCTAGTATTTTAATAAAATAAAATAAAACAAAACAAAATAAAATAAAATAATTAAATTAAAAATAAAATAAAATAATAAATAAATAAATAAATAAATAAAATAATTAAATTAAAAATAAAATAAAATAAAATAATTAAATAAATAAACAAACAAACAAATAAATAAATAAATAAAAATAAAATAAATAGAATAAAATAAAATAAGAGGCTCTTAAAATGAAAAAAGGCATCCATGGGCTTCCTCCTGTATGCCCCCTACCAGGGCAACCCAGGCATGTGGCCTGAATGAGAGTCAAACCTGACGCCCTTTCGGTGCACAGGACAATGCCCAACCAACTGAGCAATACAGGCAGCAATAAATAATTTTTTAGGGTAAGTATATCCCAAATATTATAGGAGATATGCTTATCCTAAAATTTTATTTGTTGCTACACTTGATTAGTCATCAGGAAAATGCAAATCAGATGGCTACTATAAAAAACAAACAAACAAACAGCCCAGCCCTAGCTGGCTTGCTCAGTGGATAGAGCATCAGCCTGCGGACTAAAAGGTCCCAGGTTCGATTCCGGTCAAGGGCACATGCCTGGGTTGTGGGCTTGATCCCCAGTAAGGGGTTTGCAGGAGGCAGCCATTTAATGATTCTCTCTCATCACTGATGTTTCTATCTCTCTCTCTCCCGCTTCCTTCCTCTCTGAAATCAATTTAAAAAAAACAACAACAAAAAATCCCCAGCCCAGTCAGGGTGGCTCGATGGTTGAGTGGCCCAGAAGGTCAGGGTTCAGTTCCCTGTCAGGGCACATGCCACAGTTGTGGGCTCAGCCACAGTAGGGGGCTTGCAGGAGGCAGTCGATCAATGATTCTCTCACATTATTGATGTTTCTCTCTCTTCCTCTCTCTTCCTCTTTCTCTGAAATCAATAAAAGTATATTCAAACAACAACAGAGCACAACAAATGCGGATGAGGAGTGGAGCTTTCCGAACCCTTGGGCACTGTTAGTGGGAATGTAAAACGGTGCGGCCACGTGGAAAACAGTATGGAGGTTCCTCAAAATACTGAAAATAGGCCCCTGGCCGGGTGCTCAGTGGTTAGAGTGTTGGCCCCCCTACCGAAGGGTATGTTCCCCCGTCAAGGGCATGTGCCTTGGTTGCGGGTTCGCTCCCTGCTCCCAGTCGGGCCACATGCAGGAGGCAACCAGTCAATGTGTCTCTCTCACATACGTATTTCTCTTTCTCTCGCTCTCCCACTCCCTTCTTCCCTTCTACTGTCTCTGAAAAGCAATGTAAAAAATATCCTCAGGTGAGTATTAACAACAACAACAACAACAACAAATATATATATTTTTTCTCTATATATATATAGAAAATAGAACCTACCCACGTTCTGTTTATCTATTCATCTGTTGATGGGCATGTGGGCTGTTTCTCTTTTGGCAATTGTGAATAATGCTGCTGTGAACATGTGTGTACAGTATCTCTTTGAATCCCTGCTTCCAATTCTTTGGGCTATATACTCAGAAGTGGAATTTCTGGGTCACGTGGTTACTCTATATATAACTTTTTGAGGAACTGCCAGACTTTTCCCCACGGTGGCTGCACCACTTTACATTCTGACTGGCAATGGACTAGGGTTTTGATTTCTCCACATTCTTGACAACACTTGCTATTTTCCATTTTGGATTACGGTCATCCTACTGGGTGTGATGTGGTCCATTTTCCATTTCATTCTGTATCACCTTCTAACACACCACACAAGTTACTGAGTTCTTTTTAAAAAATATATATTTTTATTGATTTCAGAGAGGAAGGGAGAGGGAGAGAGCGATGGAAACATCAATGATGAGAGAGAATCATGGATCGGCTGCCTCCTGCACAGCCCCACTGGGGGTCAAGCCCGCAACACAGGCACGTGCCCGGACCTGGAGTCGAACCGTGACCTCCTGGTTCATAGGTCGACACTCAACCACTGAGCCACGCCGGCCGGAGTTACTGAGTTCTGATGACTTTGCTTATTGTCCATCTTCCCACTAGAAAAGGCCACACAGCTATCTGTAACCTGGGGACAGGGGCCTGGGGTGGGGCCCCCTGGGAGGTGTTAGTTAGTTTCCCAGCCCAACACCTTCTAAAATAGCCATGGTGAAACTCCACCCAAAATATATGCCAGCATGCAGCCTAGTGAGGAAATGAAGGGGGTCCCCAGGGGCTGTCTTCCTCCAGGAGACCCTGGCTGGCCCTGACACCCTCAATAGCAGCTTTGAGTCTCTGTGGGAGCCGAAGCTTTGATGCCGGGCCATAACCCACATCTCCAGACACCTCAGCACATCCTCCCAAAAAGCAACCTGTGGTTGAATTAGAATCAAGGTGGCCGCCCCACTGTACCCCCACCCAAGGCCTGCTGTGAACCCATCGTCACCTTCAAAGAGACCGTTCAGAGAGCAGAGGAGGCAATAAAATATACACACACGCCTATTTTTCTTTTCCCACTAGCATCCCCAGGGCCTTGGCCACACATCTATGTCCCACAAGGGGCTCCTTTGAAGCCAGAATGGAGCTGCAGAAGGGGAACCCACAGAAACCCACAAGCTCCCACTGTTCCTGGGGGGGGGGGGCTCAGACAGGGTCCAGTGCACGGTCCCACAGGGCTGGCCACCTCTCAGCGAAGGCTGAGTCTCCGGGGCCACATCTGTGGGAGACTGGAGCCTGACTGAGGGTTTCAAAGAGGCTGATGGCTAGAGGCAGGAAAGCAGCTGCAGGATCCTAAATGTCCTTTTCCTAAAGTCCTGGAATTTCCCTGGGGTAGCCATGGGCTGCTTACCCTCTCAAGGGATCTTTCTTGCTATGAGAGAAGAATTGCATTTTCCTCCACTTGGAGGCTGGCATGGAACTCGAGGAGGGGAGGGGCCAGCCAGTGGCGCACAGCTGTGAATTCAGGACTGGTGGGTGAATTCAAGCTGGCTTAAGTCACCAAGTGGGATGGGCCTAGGATTGGTGGAGATCTACCTGGGCTGAGAGAAAGACACACCTGAGGTGGAGGCCTAAGGGACTCTGTCTGGTCTGAAATGTTTGTTATTTTTTTCAATGATGAATTGTTAAAATGTAGGAAAGTAAAGAAGACTGAGCATTTGCAAAGAGCTGACATTGGATGGCTGGTGGCCAGGTGCTGTCCCCAGCTCTTCACCTAACATACTATGAGGGGTTGGTAGCATTAGATTCCCGTTTCACAGGTCGGGCACAGAGAGGCCAAGACATTTGAGAGAGGTCACACAGTGGGCTGATGTGAATCCAGACCTGCTCTAGTTAACCCAAACTCAGCAACGGTCCATCCTACATGCTTACAACAGAGCCATGTGTTATATTTTTCCTTGTATTTGAATTTCATTGTTTAAGCTTTCATTTCGGTAAAATATAACATGAAATTTGCCATTTTGCCTGTGAAGTTTAGTGGCATTAAGTACATTCACCAAACGTGCAATCACCACCATTACGTACTCCCCAAATTTCTCATCGCCCCAAACAGACACCCAGTATCCGTTAAGCATCTCCCCCTGCCCCAGCCCCTGGACACTTCTGATCCACTTTCTGTTACTATGGGTTTGCCTGTTCCAGATATTTTATATAAATGGAATCATTCATTCTGTGGTTTTTAGTGTCTGGCTTCTTCCACTCAGCATGATATTTTCGCAGTTCGTCAATGTTGTCGTGTGTCCTCAGCGCTTCACTCCTTTTCATGGCTGAATAATATTCCATTGTATGGATGGACCATTTTTGTTCGTCCATTTCATTAGTTGATGGACATTTGGTTTGGATCCATCTTCTGGCTACTGTGACTAGTGCTGCTATGCACGTGTGCATACAAGGATCTGTGAGTCGCAGCTTTTAATTTCTTTGTTACACAGGGTGGGGCAAAAGTGGCTTTACAATGGCCAGGATGCAAAACAGTTTATTCTTCTATTATTATTTATTCGTTATTTATTATTTTCCATACGAATATCTGTAAAACCACTTTTGCCCCACCCTGTTTTTTTCCTACACACACATTTTCTATATAATACTGTCATGGACATCACTTTTTAAAAACAATGTTATTAACGTATGACTGGCGTACCAAAAACTGCACACACTTAGCATGTACAATTCAATGTGTTTGGCATATGTCTACACCTTGAAACCGTCACCTTTATCAAGATAATGAACACAGCCATCGCCCCAAATGTTCCCTCCTGCCTTTGTCATCCCGTCCCTCCCCCCCCCCAGGCTACCTTCTGACCTGTTTCCTGTCCGTTTACATTCATTCATTTGTACTTTCTAGAACAGCTTATAAACAAAATTATCCAGTGTGTAGCCTTTTGGGCCTGGCCTCTTTTACTCAGCATAATGCCTTAGAGGTACCTCTGTCTTGTTTCGAATGCCGGTAGTTCATACTTTTCACTGATGAGAAGGATTTTGTTGTATGTTCATCCATTTTCCTGAAGATGGATATTCTAGTTGTTTCTAGTTTGGGACAATTGCAAATAAAGCTGCTGTGAGCACTTATATACAAGGCCTGCTTTCATTTCTCTTAGGTAAATACCAAAAGGGGAATGGCTGGTTCCCGTGATGGGCCCACATTTAACTTTTGAAGAAACTGTCAAAATGCCTTTCCCAGTGGCTGCACTGGTTTGTATATCCAGCAGCCTAGACGAAAGTTGTGGTTCCTCCCCATCCTTGCCAGCACATAATAGTGTCAGTCTTTGTCACGATAGCCATTTCTGGGAGGGGTTGTGGGAGAAATGTGCTAGAGGTGACTGGGAATAGAAGATTTTTACAAAATGTGATCCTTTTATTCATCCCTTCAACTTATAAATATGGGTAATAGGACTTTTTCTTTTTCTCTCCAAGCAGTGACAAGGAATCATGAGTTGTCCCGTAAAACATGTGCTGAGCACCTACTGTGTGTTCCCTATTGTGCCAGTTCTTGAACATAAACAGCAAACAAGACTGACACAGTTCCTGCCCTCAGAGAACTAGCTTCTACTTCGGTTTTTTTTAGAAGCAGAGCCTGAGATGGGATTCAGGGTCATGTGAGTTTGGGGGAAATGTGTGAGGGAGTAAGGGACACAGGACAAGTTAGGGAAGGAGGAGGCAAGGAAGTGGGTTCAATTGGAGTGGAACCTCCGTCTGATCTGGGTGAGGGCAGAGCTCTGGAGTTTGACAACCACTAGAGCGGTCCCATTTTGGTGCAAGGGGTCTGGCCTCTTGTGTCCCATACCCTTCAGTCCTTGGTGTGGGCTTCCCGTGTGTGTGTGTGTGTGTGTGTGTGTGTGTGTGTGTGTGTGTGTGTTTTGGCAGGTGTGGGACAGAACCATCCTGATGAGGCAGTTTGGTCGAGGTCAATTTACAAGGGGTGGCTAAGAGCTGTTAGCAGCCAATATTTGCAGCAGCTGGCATAGGGATGCACCAGCCAGTAAAAATTCTCGTCAAAGCACCCACAGCATCTTTTACAAAAATGGTGTCCAGCCCGGCTGGCGTGGCTCAGTGGTTGGGCATCAACCAATGAACCAGGACGTCAGGGTTTGATTCCCGGTCAGGGCACATGCCCAGGTTGCAGGTTCGATCTCCAGCAGGAGGTGTGCAGGAGGCAGCTGATCAATGATTCTCTCTTATCATTGATGTTTCTATCTTTCTCCCTCTCCCTTCCTCTCTGAAATCAATAAAAATATTTTTTTAAAAATGGTGTCCATTAGACAAATTATCACACTGACAATAATTTAATCACAGTTATGATCAACGCAGGCTACGATGAGGGCGCCATCAGAGGGAGGGAGAGGAAGGTTTTGGGGTGACAGGAAAAGGAGGGCTAAGTAATGGATCCAGAATCCTGGCTATCATGTCACTGGGGCCTGAGGATCAGCTGATCCAGACCACGTTATCTGTTTGGGCTCCCTCCTGAGGCACCTGAAATGATTAGTGGGATGGGCTTTGGATTTATTTGGAACTATCTATTGACTTGTTGGGATTCCCCCCCTTAAACTGTGTCTTCCTGGAGAGCGAGGACCTAATTATTCATTTTCCATATCCCCACATTTCAGTGCATAGGAGGCCAGAAAAGATGTGAAGAAAAAGTAACCTTGTATCATGTCATGACAGGAATACTGGAAAATGAGGAACCATGAAGGAACAGGAACCAGGAGTCCTGTGAGCTGACTGTCCATATCTAGAGGGCCCCAGAATCTTGGGACAGAAAGGGAAGTAGGGGGGTTCTCCAAGACACTTTCCAAAAAGGAAGCTGAGCCTTTTTGGAAAATTAAGGAGATTGAGGTTCATAAATCAGTGGCTGAACTTGGACAGCCTTTTACTGAGCACCTTTGATATGTGGTTATTATTCTCTGCATGAGGAAGACCTTGTGATGAACAAAGCCAACCCCTGTCCACGTGGAACTTCATAAATATTAAGGGAGTAACTAGTGGCTCATTTATTCTTTTTTGATGTTAATCCTCACCCAAGGATATATTTTTTCCCACTGATTTTCAGAGAGAGAGAGGAAAGGGGGGGGGGAGAGAAAGAGAGAGAGAGAGAGAGAGAGAGAGAGAGAGAGAGAGAGAGAAACATATATTGAGAGAGACATTCATCCATTGCTTGCCTCCTGCACACTCCCTGCTCCCTGGCTGGCGCTCGAACGTGCAACCCAGACACGTGCCCTTGACCGGCCAGGCAAGCTCATTTATTCTTTATCCCATCTTAATGGTTATTATTTCCCTTTCCCAGGAAACTCAAGGCTCAGAGGTGAAGTCACTTGTACAAAATCACACAGCCGGTAGGTGGCCAGGTCAGGATTTCACCCCAGAGCAAGTGCTCCCAACCACTTTGCTATATACTGCCCCGTAGTATTATTGTCCGAAGCATCCGACACCATTCCGTGCTCCAGGCTCCGTGCTAAGGAAGGTCCTGATTCATTTATTCAACAAATGCACACTGAATACCTATTTTTGTGCAGGCACCTCCAGTTTACAGGGGACGTCTCTGAGAGAGAGGACTACACCGTCCCGCCAAGCCTCGACAACTGGGTGTTCCACCTACGTAGGGCATTCGGTTAGTGCTCAATTAACCCAAGGGACGAAGACCATGCGTCCCAAAAGCCCGCCGCCCCGGCATCACCGAGCAGAGGTTGGGGCGGGACCACGTGTTCCCGCAGCCAACGCGCAGGCAGTTGGAAGCCCCGCCCTTGCGCGTGCGCGCTGCGCGTCTTGTCGACTTGCTTTGGCGAGCGTCCCGGCGCGGTTGGAGGCGTCGGCAATGAGCGCGCGCGCCTGCGTCGACGTCGGGATCGCGCACGCGCACCTGCGCTGGCGTCAGGTTCGCGCACGCGCACAACGCCGGCGGCAGTGGTAGCCGTTCCTGTGGGGGTCTGCGAGCGGCCGGCGGCTACGATAGGAGCGGCGACGTCGAGGGGCTCACAGGTGGTGGCGGCGGCGGCTCGCGGCCCGACTCGCGCCGCGGTGGGCGTTTCTGTTCGGTCCAGGGGCGCGGGCGAGGCGGCGGCTGCGGCCCGAGGCCTGCGGCCTAGGCCTTAGCGCGGCGGCGGGCTCGAGTGCAGCGCGGAGCCGGCCTGCGGGCCCTGCGCGTTGGCACCATGAGCGTGGAGGCGTACGGGCCCAGCTCGCAGACGCTCACTTTCCTGGACACCGAGGAGGCTGAGCTTCTCGGCGCCGACACACAAGGCTCCGAGTTCGAGTTCACAGACTTCACCCTCCCCAGCCAGACGCAGACGCCTCCCGGAGGCCCCGGCGGCCCCGGAGGTGGCGGCCCGGGAGTCCCGGTCGGCGCGGGTGCTGGCGCTGCGGCCGGACAGCTTGACGTTCAGGTGAGCGGCACATGGCGGCGCCGGAAACCGGGCCAGGCCTTAGCTCCTGGGGACCTGCTCCGGTTCCCCGACCCAGGCCGGCCCCCAAGTAACCTGTACCGGATCCCTCACTCCCGCCGGGTCCGAAGTAATCTGTTTCAGGACCCCCTACTCTGACCAGGTCCAGCGTAACCTATCCCGGTTGCCGCACTCCTTACTAGGCGCAGGACAGACCTGCTCCGGGTCTGTTTGCGTCTGGGTGAGCTGCCTTGAGCACCTCCGAGACCCGGTGCGGATCTAGCTCAGGCCAGGTCTTAGGTGACTTGCCACAAGTCCTCTTCTGAGCCTGTCCGAGGTGACCTGCCCTAGGTCCGTCTCCGGCCAAGATGGGGTGACCTGCCCCTCCATCTGGGTCCCGGACGATCTGCCCCCTTCGGTGGAACCTGAGCCCTGCCCCACCCCCACCTGTGGTCGCAGCCATCTGGGCACCCCGCATTCACACACCGAGCCTCCAGATCAAATTTCCCCAAGCCCAGGGACTCTGTTGAGGGGAGCGTGGAGGCTCCTAGAGCAGAAAGGGAGTTTTTGCTTCCAGTGGAGAAACCCATACTCGCTGGCTATTGATGCTATTCTAAAGGCAGGTTGCATTTTGTTTTTCCTGCTTGAATTGCCTGTTGCTGAAACCGTCGTGTTACATAACTCCATAGCCCTGCCTTGGAAAAGTTAGGTTTGAGTTTGTTCCTCCAGTGGGCAGTGATAGTGGGTTTTACGTAAATGGATCTGCTACATCGGACATTTGTTTTTAATGATACGAACATTTAGCGAAAGCTGCTTGGGTATTTTAAATTTGGGTTTGGGTTATGAGAAATAACAGGCAGGCGTACACTTCCTGGACCTGTGCGGGACCTGGCTAGGGTCTTGGGCTGCGGTCCCAGGGAATGTCACCATCATCCTCTAGATCTCAGATTCCATTCAGCAGGTTTTCCTATGCCTGGCACTTCCCTCAGATTTATTTTCCTGAATTTTCAGCCAGGCAAGAGATACAAGGCTCACCTTGTCACAGGTGTCCCATGGCCTGAGGACCCAGTGCCAAGGCTGGGGGAGCCACCCCTTCCTCAGCCAGAATGAACTCAAAACCTGTCCTGGGTGATGGGGGCTTGCTTTCTGGTTGGGAGTCTAGTTGGTTGAGTCACTCCCGTGGGTAGGCCACCCACTTGGGCTTTCTTTTAGTCCCTTCTAGAAGCAGAAAACATTTGACTCATTCTAACCCCAGATTCCTTAAAAATAGAAGTCTGATGGGTGGGGCATCAGGGAGAACAGGTGTGCAGGTATGTATGTTTTTTTCAGTTTTGTTTATATGTGGTGGAGAGAGGAAGGAGAGAGGGGAGAGTTGGTCTGGAAAGAAGAATGAGCTGCTGGAGGTGGGTGATCATACCTGTAGTCTGGACTCTAGATTTCTCTGTTTCCACAGCTGTAAAATGTAGCATAGCAGTTTTAGTTTTGTTACTTTTAAACATATATGAAATCTGGATTCCTGTATGAATGGACCAGAAAGTGCTGTCTGTAACTTGTGCTCACCTTGTCGTGTCTGGAAGCCCTAGGATAAAGATTTCTTGGTTGAGCAGTGTGCCACCATTTGTGGGGTGACCTGCCCTAGGTCCGTCAGGGTTGTAAAAGGTAATGGTTTTATTACAAATCCTTTTTAACTGTAGCCAATACAAAATAGCCAACCTGGAGCAGTTCTGGTTCTAGTTTTGTTTTTGGTGTTTTCGATTAATTGAGGGCATGTCCTTCTCTTTCAGTTGAAATAATCGATTTATTTTCCTCCACCTAAACACTGAGCTGTACAAAATAAAAGCTTTAAAACTTCACTGGAGGTAAACATAGCAGTTGAGCTCACTTGAGTTGTGATGATATCAAAAGAGACTGCTCTTCCTTACTGGTAGTTAACCCTGATACCCATCCTCCTGTAGCCTAACTTTTGATTTGTATTTGGGGGAGGGGAGTAATATCCTTTATCACAAGAGGAGGCCCTGAGTTTGGGGTCAGAAAAGTTTGAATAGAATAGCAAAGTGAAAAAAAGTTTGTATCTCCTTTGCTAGTTAGTGGCATTGGCTACCTACAGCATTTGGAAAGATTTTTCTTGTTTGTCCTCAGGAGTTAACTGTATGATGGGGCCTTTTGATCTGAATGCCTTTTGATCTTATTGGATGAGTGGTTGTAAAGCATCAAGTGTTGTGTAGCCAGTTTTGTATGGACAGATCACATTTTGTTTATCCACATGTCTGTTGGTGGACATTGGGGTTGTCCCCACTTTTACTTGTTATGTATAGTGCTGCTGTGAACCTTGGTGTACAAGGTTCTTTGTGGATGTATGTCTTCAGTGAAATTGCTGGGTAACTCCTTCAGGAGCTGCCAGACTGTTTTCCAATGTGCAGCCACTTTCGATAGTCCTGACTGCCAGTTTTGCACAGTTGGTTTTACCTGAAAGTTTGTTTAGAGGCAGAATGAGAGAATGTCCCAGCCAGGGTGAGAGAATGGCAGGCAGGGGTGACACCTGCTGAGTTCTTGAGTTGGTTCAAGTAACACTCATTTTCTTGTTTGTGAAATGAAACTGATATTTATCAAGTCCCTCCAGATACTGGGATGAAAAGTGGTGAGGACACAGCCTTGCCAAGTGTCATTAAGACAGTTTTCTTTTGCACAGCTGACCCTTTCGTGGGTTTTTCCCCCACCCCCAAAGGACGGGGAAAGGTAGTTTCAGAAGTTCTTTGCCTAATAGCTGGTGTTACAACCCTTCTGGTCTGTCTAGTTGAATTATTTCTTCTTAACTGTTGCTACAATTGTTTTTCCTCCAAACATTGGAATTTTGGTGAAAATCTAAGAGTTGGGAGTACTACCTAATCAAAATAAAGAATGAACTGTTGATATATGCAACAGTGTGGATGCATCTTAGAATAATTACACTGAGTGAAAAAAGCACTTTGACAAAAATGATGAACCCATTGTAAGTTGAAAATACCATAATTTGGAAATGCATTTAATATAGCTAACCTACTAAATGCTATAGCTTAGCCTAGCCTACCGTAAATTTGCTCAGAACACTTACATTAGCCTACAATTGGGCAAAATCATCTTGCTGCAGCTGCCCAGCATCACAGAGTATATCGTACCACATATCACTAGTCCAGGAAAAGATAAAAATTTAAAGTATGGTTGTACTGAATGTGCATTGCTTTCTCACCATCATAAAGTAAAAAAAATCATAATTCTGGGGACTGTCTGTCTGTACTCTATATGATTCTGGTGATAAAAAGTTCTATAAAGTGCTAGTGGACTTTGAGTAATAGAAAGCAGGTCTCTGGTTGAGAGAGGGGAAGAAAAGGAGGGATGGCAAAGGGCACTAGGGGATTTGGGGTGGTGAATACGGGTGTGTACAGCCATTGACATCTGTCAACTTATAAAATTAAACACTTTAAACATGTCGTTTATTGTATGTCAGTTGTATCTCACTGTAAGATAAAAACCACATGGAGATACCACTGCCCACTTATTGGAGTGGCTCTGTTTTTTTGTTTTTAAAAAGTTGGAAATACCACTTGGAACTCTCATACCTTACCGGTCACCCACAGCTCTGTGGCCCAGCAGGGAAACAAGGCAGTTGCCCAAATGGGGACCTGCTCGGAGTGTTAGAGCAGCTTCGTTCATGAGAGCTCCAGACTGGAAACAACCCAGTGGCTGTAAACAGGTGACCAGGTACACAAAGACTCTTCCTCAGTTGTAGTCCTGAGTACACAAACGTGGGCTTCTTTTTCCTTTTCAAGTGGGAAGATACTTTAATAAATAGTTGTAACCTGTTCTTCAAAACCATACTTCCTGCTGCCTTCAGAATTCATGGAAGGCTGTCCCCACATATCCTTGACCATCAGGGAAACATATTTTCTTCTGCTTACTAGCCTGTAGCTTACGATGAGGAGGAGTGACACAGTTCAGGGGTTCCTAAAAGCAGTGACTTTTTCCATCTGGTTCTGTGAATATGCAGTTCAGCATGCCTTGAGAATATCAGAGATAAGACACTGGTGACCTTGCCGGAGTCCAGCTAATGTTCATCTATCACTTTCTCCTTGTTGTATTTCCCAGGTTTGTTTCCAAATAGTGAGAACTCAACTAGCAATTAGAATAAAAGAAGGTTTTGTGTCAGTTAATGGTGAATAAGTGAAATGACTTCTTACTCAATTTACCCATTTCTTCACCCAGATTCAGGAAGATTATGGGGGAAATTAACGCCAGTGCAATACCAATATTAACTAAAAACTGAAGTTCTCTCTCAGTCCAGCTTCCACATACCAGAAAAAGACATCTTTCTAGTAGCTACAATGAGGTATGATCACATACTATAGAGCCCTCTCATTTTTAAATGTGCAAGTCAGTGTTTTTCTAGTAAATTTCCGGGGCTATCTGACCATCACCATAGTCACTTGCTGCCTTTGATTTGTCCTTCATGCCACCTTTTCTTTCCTTCATTGTTAAATTTATTTATTTTTTGTTTATTAATTCTCACCTGGGGATATTTTTCCATTGATTTTTAGAGAGAGTGGAAGATGGGGGGGGGGGCGGAGAGAAACATCTATGTAAGAGAGACACATCAATTGCTTGTGGCCCCCCCCCCCCCCCCCATCCCCAACCAGGGCCAGGGATCGAACCTGCAACTCAGGTACGTGCCCTTGACCAAAAATGAACCCACTGAGCCACACAGGACAAGGCCCCTCCGTTTTTGCTCTTGTTCATCTTTTTTTTTAAAAATATATTTTATTGATTTTTTTACAGAGAGGAAGGGAGAGAGATAGAGAGTTAGAAACATCAATGAGAGAGAAACATCAACCAGCTGCCTCCTGCACATCTCCTACTGGGGATATGCCCGCAACCCAGGTACATGCCCCTGACCGGAATCGAACCTGGGACCTTTCAGTCCGCAGGCCGACGCTCTATCCACTGAGCCAAACCGGTTTCGGCTCTTGTTCATCTTTATAGTCTTTGGTCAACAGCTATAACAGGGAAATTGGGTGACCCCCTACTCAGCCATTTCTGATCATATGTTAAGGAGATGTGCTTTCCCATGTGCTGGACCCTGCACAGGGCTTGTTCAGAGGCAGGAAGTGAGGCCTGGGAATCCTCACAGGTCTGTTCACATTTACTTCTGTCCCCTCTGTGCAGGCCATCAGGCCAACCTCTTCAGCCTGGTCCTTGACTCCTGCCCTCAGCAATTCTGCTTGCTGTGCCCTCATCAGGCACAGCAATCAGTGAGTCCTTTGCCAACTGCAGCTACTTTGTTAGAAATGACAGGTGCTGCCCAGATTGTAGTTGATTTTAGGCATGGTGAGGGCCCAGAAGAGGGAGTGGTCTGCCCTGCCAGAGTGTGGCCTAGGCCAGAAGGAGAGTTCAGTCAGGGCGCCGTGGTTGGATGTGTGCTGTGTGCACTCAAGTGAATGTGTGAATTACCACGGTACCAGGCTGCCGCCCGCAGTGGTCAGTCCTCCTCCTGGGCATATGCTTGTTCTGCACTGGACGCCTCGTTGCCTCCGAGTCCTCACAAGGAGTTATGCCTAGAGCAGACACGAGTTGCTATCTGTGGTTTTCATCAGGGTCTAGGATCCCAGGGCTGAGGCAGGCTCCCCTTGGATTGGAGGTGTGAGTGAGGATAGTGCTAGTCAGCATACCCTTGGGAGGCCGCACCTGAGAGGGGCAAGAGGCCTTCCTGGACCGAGAGGCTCCAGAAGAGTGACGAGCATGGAAGCTGGAGGGGGCAGATTCTGGGCAGCTGTGGTGGTGCAGAACTGTCCAGCCCGCAGAGTAGAACCATGATGCCCAGCTGTGTCTAGTGGGACCCAGAGCAGAGTGTGGCCTTGGGAAGTGCAGAGGGGACAGTGAGTCTAGCTGAATCTCCAGGTCTCAGGGGGTCCTTGAACTCTTCTTGCCAGAAGAGCTTTCCTCAAGAGCAGAATGCTGCTGCTTCTGATAAATGTGGGAGGCCGAGTGGACCTGTGGCTTACAAAGGGTCCTGTGCCTTTTTATATGTGTTGGTCCAGTAGCAGCTTGCAAGCTGGGCAACTGAGCCAGGCTTCTCAGGATCCCTGTGGACTGTTGCCAGGAGGCTTCTAGACATACAGCAGATGCAGGCTGCCTGCTGAGCTCTGAGCCCTTTGTCACTACTGAAGATGACACTTGGCTATCTACTTCAGCTCTTTGCAGAGCTCAGCTGCCAGGGATGACAGTGAGCCTGGAGAGGTGGCTCTCCTCACCTTGGGTGGGAGGCATTTGATAGAGCTTCCGGGGATTTCAGGTCGCCACCTGTATTGTGTAAAACTGTTTATTACGGATTCTCTAATGTGTAAGTAGTGAAAGTAAACCCTGTCCATTCATTACCTTGAGTTGACAGTTGTGTAGGTTTTCCTCTCCCCCTTTTTATGTTTTTCTTCACTGAAATGTTTTAAAGTGTCACTTCAGCTTCCTTCTGAGATTGCTCCATGAGAATTAGCAATGCCCAACCATTGCCGTACAGTATTTAGTCTGCATTTTTAGAAACAAAAAAGGTACCTCTCCTTCATAGGTTTACTGCTGTTCTCAGGTGAATGGTATCAACAGTATTTCAGGACCTTCTGATACATGGGGCTTCCTTTCTCCACAATCAGATTCTTCACTGGTTAGAAAGTGTAACCTTTGTTTGATCCAAACCCCTTCTAGGTCCAGTGTTAATATGATTGTCATCTTTACCTGTCCTGCTCTCCAGGGCAGCCCTTCTTTGCTTTTCATGCCGCTAAGCTGGTGTCCAGTTGGGTCATTGTCCTTGAGGTGTCCTGCCTTCTTGATACACCTTGGCTTCTTCTCCCTATATGTGTGGGGTGGGTTCCTACTCAGTCCTCAGGCTCCTTTGCTGGGCAGACAAGAGGCAGCCCAAGGTGACTGGGGGCATGTCCAGTACCCTCGGAGCATGGAAATGAATTACAGAGGTGGACTCAGCATGCTGATCAGAACAAGGGTCCACTCAGGTGGGGAAATGGGGAGTACCTTTTATCTAGAACTCAACTCTCTGTTGGGTGGGACCATGTCTTCATTGTAAATCCAAAATGGTCAGCTCCAATTTCATGTGGTTAAAACTAATGGATTAGAGGATGCTAAGAGACATCACCAATAATGTGTGATCATTCACTGGATCTTGAATTTAAACAACCATAAAGGACATTATTAGGACACTGGGGAAATGTGCCTGTGAGTATTAGATAGCAGTATTATATCAGTGTTGCTCCTGAGTGTGATGTCTGTACAGGTATGCCTTGGAGATACTTGTAGGTGCAGTTCCAGACCACTGCAGTGAAGTCAGTCATGCCACTGTCTTGGTTTCCCAATGTGTATAAAAGTTATGTTTATACTACAGTATAGCCTATTAAGTGTACAATAAGCATTATGTCTAAAAAAGTAATGCACGTACCTTACTTTAAAGATACTTTATTACTATATAAGACTGACCATCATTGGAGTCTTCAGTAAGTTGTAATCTTTTTGCTGTTGGGAGATTTTGCCTTCAATTTATTAAAAGAACAAAAACAAAAAATAATATCTGCAAAGTGCAATAAAACATGGTATGCCTCTATTATGATTATGGGGAGAAAGCTATTGTCCTGGGCCCCACAATTCTGAAGTGGATCAGGAAAATAAAAGTATGTGTGCAGAGTGAGAAAGAAAGAGCAGTTGTGGTGAAATGGATTCAGGTGCCAGGTATATGGGCACTTCATTTTGAAACTTTTTCAAAAGTTGGGGGAGGCTGAATCTTCTGTTATCCTTTCCCTGAGGCAGGACTCAGAGGTTTCTGCCTCGGGCCACTCCCTCTTTTATATTTAAACCTTGGGAAAAAAAGAACAAATTATGAATCACTTTACAGCTTTTGTGTTTTGGATGAGACGTATTTATTTAACCAACACTAGTATGAGGGCTTCCTGGGATGTGGACTCAGTTCTGGGTGCTAGGGTCATAGCAGGGAGCAGGACAGGCATAGTGGCCTCACTGGGTTCCCCCAGATGGGATCAGGGGAGGCCTCCCTGGGACCTGCCCTATAGACTGAGACCTGAAGGACCAGGATCCAGATGTGCAGAGACCAAGGGACAGTGAGTGGCAAGGGCCCCTGGTACCTGCTGTCTGAGAGACAGGGACAGAAAGGTCTATTTCTTATTGAGTGGTATGATGCTTACGAAGTTTGGAGTAAAAACTGTGGTATAGTTTTTCCAGCACATTGAGCGGTAGTTTTTGAATGTACTTGCTTTTCCTCTGTGGTAATGAAGGTACCTCTCTTCGTACTGCTCTGATGCTCACCGTCTGAGTTCCGTAGTGGGGTGTATGGAACTGTCTCTGGCAGAAAACCCTTGTGGCTGTTGATCAGCTCAGCAGCTCACAGATAGACTTTATATAGTGAGTGTGTAGAACACAGGTGGAGAGGGAACTGTTTACCCAGTGATGTGGTGCCTAAGGTAGGCTTAGGGTACCCTTGGGTGCAGGGAGGCCCTGCCCCTTTTGAGCCCAGCAGGATCCAGAGGTCCTGACTGGAAGTGAGGGCTTGGTGACCTTGGAGGACCTCAGTCCTGTGCCAGCTAAAGACGAGGACACCCTGCACTCCTCCCATTGTATCACCTGACATGGGATGTGGGCCTTCTCTGTCCCAGCTACTCTCTACTGCTTTAACTTAATTACGGTTTCTAAGGCCAAAACTTTTTTAAAACCTCAATGCTTTTATTTTATTACTAGTGGCCTGGTGCATAAAATTCGTGCACATTAAAAGGGGATTAATTAGAGGAAATACTTGAATATTGCTATTTGCCCTTTCTCTATAATAGAAGTGTCAGAGATGAAAGAAAATTAGTAAAATGTATATGAAAATTTTCCTCCTGTCAGAGTCTGGGGTGCACCACGGGACCCAGAGTCAAGTCCCCACCCACCCATGTGTGCCTCAGAATCGTGCGAGACCCAGACCCGGCGGGTCCCACCCTTGTCAAGCCCCGCCGAAAGGGGGGGGTGCAGCCTCAGGACCCCTGGCCTGTCTCCGGGGGGGGCGCAGCCTGAGGTCCCCTGGCCCAGCACCAGGGCAGGGGCGCACCTTGCGGTCCCCCGTCAAGTCCCGCTGGGTGGGGCCGCGGCCTCAGGTCCCCTGGTCTGGCGCCAGGGTGGGGGGCACAGCCTCAGGTCCCCTGGCCTGGTGCCAGGGCGGGGAGCATGGCCTGAGGTCCCCCGTCAAGCACTGACAGGGTGGGAGGCACGGCCTCAGGTCCCCTGTCCCGGTGCCGGGGCAGGGGCATGGCCTGAGGTCCCCTGTCAAGCCCTGCTGAGCGGGGGGCGCAGCCTGAGGTCCCCTGTCAAGCCCTGCTGGGTTGGGGTCATGGCCTGAGGTCCCCCATCAACCCCACAGGAGGGCAGGGGGGGGGGCGCTCAGCCTCAGGTCCCTGCTGATTGCTCCTTAAGGCTTGTTATGGGAACTCGGCCTCAGCTGTGGGTGCAGCCATCTTTGTGGTGGAGTGATGGTCAATTTGCATATTCCCTCTTTATTATATAGGATTTTTAAATGAAGCTGTGAGGATTTTATTTTATTATTTTTTTAAATACATTTTTATTGATTTCAGAGAGGAAGATAGAACCATCAGAGATGAGAGAGAGAGAGAGAAACATCAATGATTGATTGGCTGCCTCCTGCACGCCCCCTACTGGGGACTGAGCCCGCAACCCATGCCCACAACTGGGACATGTGCCCTAACCAGAATTGAACCCTGACCTCTTGGTTCATAGGTCTGTGCTCAACCACTGAGCCACACTGGCTGGGCTGACTTTTTTATTTTTTATTTTTTTAAATATATTTTATTGATTTTTTACAGAGAAGAAAGGAGAAGGATAGAGAGTCAGAAACATCGATGAGAGAGAAATATCAATATGCTGCCTCCTGCACACACCCCACTGGGGATGTGACTGCAACCCAGGTACATGCCCTTGACCGGAATCGAACCTGGGACCCTTCAGTCCATAGGCCGACGCTCTATCCACTGAGCCAAACCGGTTTCGGCAAGACTTTTTTATTTTTAAGAGAGTGGAAAGGAGGGAAGATAGAGAGGAGGGAGCAGAGAGAAACATCAGTGTGAGAGAGCCACATCAATGGGTTGCCTCACACTCTTGCCCCAACCGGAAGCAGGGATCAAACCTGCAATCCAGGTATGTGCCCTTGACCAGGAATCAAACCCAAGATCCTCAGGTGTGCAGCCTGATGCTCCAACCATCAAGCCATGATGGCCAGGGCGAGGTCAAATGTATTTTTGAAGTTAATGTTATATTAAAACTTTACAGGTAGTAGAGGGAGAAACTAACAACCCAGCTATAGAGGTCAGTTTGTGGTGTTGCCAGCTCACAGCTGGCAGGAGAGGGGCTAGTGGGAGCTAGGAGTGTTTGCACACGAATGTGTGTACTCAGGCATGTGAGTGAGGAGTGCCATACCACACTCCCCAGCCAGGCAGCTTCCGGGCCCTGGGGCCTTGGGGAATCTGTACTTCTTGGTTTTAGTGGGGGGTGAGGATAGTACCCCTGACTTGGATCCATAGTCTGTTGTTTCCCTGGAGTTCCAAGAGTGGACTTAGATTTCCGCCCCTTATTAAGCCTGAAGGGATCAGTGTGGTTTAGAGAGGGTTGCCACGTGGCTGGTCATGCTTGGCTGGTCAGACTCCCTTATAAGCCTCACATGCTCCTGAGGTGCCTTATCCCTCTCCCTAGTGAGGAGAGGTGAAATGTGAGGCAGGATTGGGTAAGATGAGGGCCACCCAGGTGGTGTGCACTTTCCTCTTTTATTTCACATACTACTAGTGATTTTGATGTTTCAGGAAAACATTCAGATACCACCAAGAATGTTTCTTTATATATATTGATTGATCAATTTCAGAGAGGAATGGAGAGGGAAGAGAGAAACATCAGTGATGAGAGTCATTGATTAGCTGCCTCTTACATGCCCCACACTGGAGATTGAGCCCGCAGCCAGGACATGTGCCCCAACTGGGGATGGAATCATGACCTCCTGGTTCACGGTGTGATGCTCAACCACTGAGCCACACCACCTGGACTATTTCTTTTTTTTTTTTTTTTTAATATATTTTATTGATTTCTCACAGAGAGGAAGGGAGAGGGATAGAGAGCCAGAAACATCGATGAGAGAGAAACATCGATCAGCTGCCCCCTGCACACCCCCCACTGGGTATGTGCCTGCAACCAAGGCACATGCCCTTGACCGGAATCGAACCCGGGACCCCCGAGTCCGCAGGCCGACGCTCCATCGATTGAGCCAAACCTGTCAGGGCTGGACTATTTCTTTATATGTTAAAGCTTATACTACCTGATAAGAGGTCTTAGGAGTTCTTCTAGATTAGGAGTCAGTAAACAATTTCTTGACAGGCTGTATAGTAAATATACTAGACTTTGTGGGACAAGAAACAAAATTGAGGCTATTCTTAGATATTTAGTCCAGTCATTTAAAAATATAAATACCATTCGGAGCCTAAGAGGGTGGCCTGCAGGCTAATCCTGGTCTAGACCACCTTCTCAGCCCCTTCTTTCAGCATGATATATATGCCCCCCACACTGCCATGAATTGAAATCCAAGTGCCATGAGCTGGCCACACACTTTCAGAAAACCAACACGAACGTGTCTAGGTACATTTACATCAAGAGACATTGTGAGCCAGCAGTGCCAGTCCTGTTGGCAGCCTCATACCAGTGTTGCCACTGTATGTGTCAGGAGAAGCATTACCAGATGAAGAGGTGACTCTTTAAAGTGATATCCAATAAAAATTTTACAATCAAATTAAAATTGGGCAAAGGACTTTAATAGACATGTCTCCAAAGAGAATATACAAGTGGCCAACAGCACATGAAAAGATATAGGCATCAGAGAAATGAAAATCAAAACCACAATGAGATACCACCTCATATCCATTAGAATGACTCTTGTTTGTTCATTTGTTTTTATTTTTATTTTTAATTTTTTTGTTAATTTTCACCTGAGGATATTTTTCCAATGATTTTTAGGGAGAGTGGAAAAGAGAGGGCAAGACAGAGAGAAACATCGATGTGAAGCACATCGATTGGTTGCCTCCTGTACAAGCCCTGACCAGGCCCTGGGCCAGGGAGGAACCTGCAATGAAGGTATGTGCTCTTGACCCGGAATCGAACCTGGGACCTTTTGATTCACAGGCTGAGGCTCTATACACTGACCCAAACCGGCTAGGGCTGTTTTGTTTTGTTTTGTTTTGAATATATTTTATTGATTTTTACAGAGAGGAAGGGAGAGGGATAGAGAGTTAGAAACATCGATGAGATAGAAACATCGATTTAGCTGCCTCCTGCACACTCCCCACTGGGGATGTGCCCGCAACCAAGGTACATGCCCTTGACCGGAATCGAACCTGGGACCCTTCAGTCCGCAAGCCAACGTTCCATCCACTGAGCCAAACCGGTCAGGGCTGTTTTTTTTGTTTTGTTTTGTTTTTTTTACTGTATTTTTTGTTTTTTTTTAATAGAATTTTTTTTAAAAATGTATTTTATTGATTTTTTACAGAGAGGAAGAGAAAGGGATAGGGAGTTAGAAACATCAATGAGAGAGAAACATCAATCAGCTGCCTCTTGCACATTCTCCACTGGGGATGTGCCCGCAACCAAGGTACATGCCCTTGACTGGAATCGAACCTGTGACCCTTGAGTCCGCAGGCCAACGCTCTATCCACTGAGCCAAACCGGTTAGGGCTGGTTTTTTTTTTTTTAAACAAAAACAGAAATATTATAACAAATGTTGATGAGGATGTGGACAAATTGGAGCCCTTGTGCACTGTGGTGGGAATGTAAAGGTGTAGCCACTGGGTAAAATAGTCTAGTGACTCCTCAAAAAGTTAAACATAAAATGACTTTGTGACCCAGTAGCTCCACTTCTGGGTGTATAACCAAAAGAAATGAAAGCAGGGTCTCTAAGAGATATTTGTACACCCGTGTTCACAGCAGCCAAAAGGTGGAAACAACCAAGTGTCCACTGACACATGGCTAGATAAATGAAATGGGGTGAACCTATGTAGTGGAATATTCGCTTTAAAAAGAAAGGAAAATCTAACAACATACTACATCATGGCGCTCCACATACTACACAAGGAAGACATTATCCTGAGTTAAATAAGCCAGACACAAAAGGACAAATACCATATGATTCATTTATATGATGTTCCTAGAGGGGTTAAATTCAGATAGACAAAATAAAATGGTGGGTGCCAGGGGGAGGCCAATGGGAAATCAGTGTTTAATGCGAACACAGTTTGGGAAGATGGAAAGTTTTGGAGATGGATGGTGAGAATGGTCACACACAAATGTGAATATATTTAAATGCCCCTGAACTGTATACTTAAAAGTAGTTAAGATGGTATATTTTATGTTAAGTGTATCATATATGTATTTTTTAAAGAAGGTAAGCGATTTACAAAGGTATTTGCGATGTTACAGCTTTGTGTGTTTTTTTGCATAAAATCTAAAAGTTGATTTTGATTTTTCCTCTTTAAAAAAAATGTTTTTCAAACAAAGCATACAGTCCTATATAGTAAAAGCCTAATGTGCAAATTGTCCCCTCGGGCGGTCGTTCGACTGGGAGACCAGGAGTTCGACCACTCACTATGATGTACGCTGACCACCAGGGAGCAGCACGGACCATAGCGGGCGTTGGCGATGCTGCGCTGGCAGCTGGTGGCAGTGGAAGTGCTGCCGGCCCCCATGGGCCCTGATGAGAGTGGGACTGTGGTGGGATGGTGGAGCAGATGAGCAGGCGGCGTTCGGCCATCGCCCTGCAGATGGTGACCAGCGGCAGGGGGCAGGGCTGCTGCCCGGCTCCCAGGCACTGAGGGAGCCAGACTGGGGAAGCGGGGGGGGGGGGGGGGGGGCAGTTGCCTCGTAGGTGGGATGGTGGAGCAGGTGAGGGGGCGGTGCCAGGCCAAGGCAGGGTGCCAGGTGGGGCTGTGAGGCTGGAGGCACAAGCTGGGGCTGCGCGTCTGGGGGAACCAACTGGGGTCTGATCCCCACATGCCACCCCGAGGGACCCCACCTGTGCACAAATTTGTGCAGCGGGCCTCTTGTCTTCTTATCATTAATCTGGTTGCTGCCGTCCTGAAAACATATTAATGTGGTGGCTGACACTGAAATAGGGTTCTGATCTGGGCTGAGACCCTTACAGACATAGGTGTTCTTATGATAAGATGCTGACTTCCTGACACCCCAAATGTAATGCCCTTCTCATGAGAATAGCTGTCCTTAGGCTTGTACAAGTGACTCAGACAGAGTGTAGCACTGCTGGCTCAGGCTGTGTTGGCTCTGGTTTTTGGTCTCTCGGCTCTGGGTAGCAGGGATTCTGCAAGGGAATGGGGCTGGTGTTTGCCCTGGGGCTCCTATGATCCCTCTCTAGGCTTCCTCAACACACAAAGCTCCTGTTGCCTGACCTAGTCTTGTGTGGGCTGTGGCCCCTGGGAGGAGATGACTGGACTGTTGACTGCCACCTGAGGCTCCTGTAGGGATGATGCTAGGATTCATGTTCCCCTGGGGGAGCTGAGTCTGTGCACCCATGAATGGACTTGTGAGCTCATCAGTAGTGCCTGTGAAATTCATGGCTTAGTTACTTAAAGTTACTTAGTTAAAAAAAAACTGTGTTTTTGCTGTTATAACATAAAAGATAATATATTTAGTAAGATTATTGACTGAATTCGGAAAGTTATTCTAACATTCAATTTTTAATTTGTAATGAAGAAAGGGCTGCCTTCCAGAGAGGGTACTGGGATGGAGGAAGCCTGTTTACTAAAGCGATAACTGCTTTCCAGGGCTCACAACCTCCTTGGGAGGACCCTTCACTGTATGGGATCCCAGGTCCTCTGGCCTGACATTGTGCAGCTGTCCCCAGAGGGGGCCATAATTGGCTTGTAGAAGTCCTCTTGCTTCTGTGGCCCTCAGTGATGGAAACGAAGCATTTCCCTCTGCATCCTGGTTGTCACTGTGGCTCCATGGGGGTTGGGTCTGTCTGTCCTGTTTCAGTCTGAATAGTTTTTTTTGTTACCCTCACCCAAGGATATTTTTCCGTTTATTTTTTTTAAGTATGATATTCCTTTTTAAAAAATATTTCTTATTGATTTCAGAGAGGAAGGAAGAGGGAAATAGAGATAGAAACATCAATGATGAGAGAGAATCATTGATTGGCTGCCTTCTGCACGTTCCCTACTGGGGATCAAGCCCGCAATCCAGGCATGCGCCCTTGATCAGAATCGAACCTGGGACCCTTCAACCCCTCTATCCACTGAGCCAAACCAGCTAGGGCTCCATTGATTTTTAGAGAGAGGGAAAGATAGAAATATTGATATGAGAGAATACATCAATCGCCTCCTGCGTGAGCCCTGACCAGGGCCCGGGCCAGGGAGGAGCCTGCAGCCAAGGTACATGTCTGACCGGAATTGGACCCAGGGCCCTTCAGTCCACAGGCCAACACTCTACCCTCTGAGCTAAACTAGCTAGGGTAGGTCTGAGCAGGTTTGATAGGGAAGGGGAGAGCGTGAAATGTCAAAGCAGAAGATACTGAACTGTCTCAAAGTGGAGAGCAGGCCAGCGCTTCATAGGAGGGTTGCCATGGCTTCTTATTTGGGGAGAAGCCACATGCCCAATGCCTGAAGGCTGTAGGCTTGCATGGTGATGATGCTGTTCTGTGGTAGGTTGGAGGACCTGAGGGCATCCTGCAGAATGGGGCTGTGGATGACAGTGTGGCCAAGACCAGCCAGTTGCTGGCGGAGTTGAACTTCGAAGAAGATGAAGAAGATACCTATTACACAAAGGACCTACCAGTACACGCCTGCAGGTGAGCATCAACAGCAGAGGCATCCCAGAGACCGCTGTTGGTCACATGTCCTTGGGAATAAAGAGGTTGCTAGGCCAGTGTACATGTTTCCAGACAGGAGGGTGGGCTCAGCACCCTCTGTCACCCCTGATTATTACAGCAGGTAGGGAGAGGTTCCCCTCTTGGCCTTCCTCAGGTCCGGGGGGTGTTCCTGGTACCTGCCTCACTCACTGATCAGGAAGAACTCTTCTCATTGGGTGAGCATTTGGATTTATAGGGTAAATAGAGCCACTAAGATTTCTCTTACAGAGAGATTACTGTTGGATTTTTTAAAATGTCTGCTTCCTGAAAAGTTGGAAGTGGACAGTCAGTGTGTAGACCTGTATATTGACCAAATTTGGAATTCTCATCAAGAGCAGGACCCATACCTAACGTTTAGACTTATTCTTGCTTTTTTGTTACATGCACAAGAGGAAATTGAGACCAAAAGAGGTAAAATGATCTTGCTTAGGGCACTCAGCCAGTTGGGGCAGCTTTGAGCCTGGACTTCTATTCAGCCCTGCCTGCCCTTTGGGCACACTGCCTCCAGTGTCTACCCACCAAGGGACAGAGCGCTGTATCCTCCCGCCCCCACTTCCCCCAGTTTACCTTATTTTAGCTCTTTGTTCACTCTCATTACAAATGTTTGTTTTTGATGTTTGTTAGTCCTCATTGGAGGATATTTTTTCCCATTGATTTTTTTAAAGAGTAGGAGTGGGGAGGGGGAGGGAAACGTCAACGTCAACGTGAGAGGAAGACATCACTTAGTTGCCTCCCACCCTGACCAGGGTCTGGGATTGAACCTACAACCCAGATACATGCCCTTGACTGGGAATCAAACCTGTGATCCTTTGGTGCATGGGCCGATGCTCTAACCACTGAGAAACACCAGCCAGGGCTCATTTACAAATGTTTTTCCATATATATGAGTGAGGTATTAGTGTTCCTGTTATATACACAGTTTCCAGTCCTGGTGAAGCTGCAAGTGGTTACAGTCTATATAACTCCTTGGTCCTCCCGGCTGTCCATGTGTGGAGGGTTTGGTGGGAAGGTTCTTGGTTGAAGCACATTCTGGTTTGAGACCGAGTTTTGGCTTCATACACATACAGACTCTGTGGAGAGCCAGTGGTTTTGTTTTGGGTATGTTGACTTTTAGAAAAACAAGGTGGGGGGTATTGTAGTGGTGGACTCTCCTGATGTGCTCTTTTGGAGCTGAGCTCTGTCACCCAGGAGCCTCTGCTGCTGGGTCCGAGTTGAGTGTTCCTGGGAGCATGGTGCCCTCTGCTGGAGTGTGAACGAAGCATGGTCACAGCTCACTTTCCAAGTGCCCAGAGCTACCTACGGACACCCCTTTCATAAGTTACATTCCTGAAACTGAAGGCCATAGGAATGACCAGGTTGCCTTTGGGGTGTTGGGCTCATTTGACACCCCACACAGCACTTGCTCCCCACTTGGAAGGGGCTTTGCTGCAGTCTGCGTTATCTCTCAGTGTCTCGATAGTACCCCAGCTCCTTTCTGCATTCACAGGACCAGGAAACCTCAACAGTTAACTGATTGGATTTTGTTAGTAGGAACGTTGGGCTTGAGTATGTTTTTAATGAAAAACTTTAAAATGTTGTAAGAGGAAAAAATTTTACATTCTGCCAAATTAAAACCAGAGAGCGATCTTCCAGTTTTAACTGTTCATTTTTACTTTTTAGTTACTGTGGAATACATGATCCTGCTTGCGTGGTTTACTGTAATACCAGCAAGAAGTGGTTCTGTAACGGACGTGGAAATACTTCTGGCAGGTAGGTATCAGACTGCCATGTGTCTTTAATCAGACTGTGCTCAGATTTGTGTGTAAATTATGGAAATGCTAAAGCGAAGCACAATATAAAATCATGCTAACAAACCTGGGTTTTTTTCCTTCTCTGTGACGGGTTTAACTTGAAACAGATGGTGCTGTGTGAATGCCTTAATGTATTTACCCTTGATTTATTCTCTCATTCTTTTTATTATGCCAGTATGGTTGGCTTAATTCTCATTCCTAGTTTTTATTTATATTTTTCTGCAAGATGAGCTCCTCGCATTCCTGTTCATCTTCATTAAGGGGTGCCCGGGGAGGATGTTCCCAAGACAGTAACGGGCATCCATGAGAGCCACTTCCTGAGAAGGCTCCCTCAGGCCTGAACTCATCGAGTAGTTTAGAGGCTAACACGGGCCAGATCCTGAATCATCAGATTAAATCAAGTTCATCTGACCAGCGGTGGCTCTGGGCTCCCTCCTGATCACCAGCACTTGTGACTGAGCCCTTGCTTGTGTTTGGTATTGGGGTGAGAGCAGTGTGGTGGTGGTGCTTAGGTTGTAGGGAGAGTCGGTCTATCTAGCTCAAGTGTTGGACTCCTTGGCCCCTACCTCGGGTTCATTACATGGCCACAAGAAGCAGAGCAGGGTCTCAGTGGGCCAGGGCTCCAGGGCTCCAGCAAGGAAACAGCATTTTCTGAGGTTCATGTTTTGGAGAAGTAGAGACAAAAATCTACAGGCAGGTTTATGTGCACAGAGCCCCATCCACCCTTCCTGTGCCTTCAGGAGCCGTGGGCGAGGCCTTACCATCATGCTGCCTAAGGACACGGGGTGATTGGATCTTGGGTCATCTCACAGTTAGTATGCAAATTGTGGGGTTCTGAGCAAGGCAAGAAAGGGGGCTAATGTTTTTAAAACACTTAGAAGGAAAAGCATCTCCAGGGTGACCACAAGAGATTCTAGTCCTATTTTCAGAATGTTCTGGACAACTTCTGTTACCATGTTTGCATTAGTTCCTCTCCTGCAGGGAAAGCAATTAAATAAAACTTGTCTTAGTTGGCAGTCCTAGCTTCTGGTCAGCTGTTAAGATCAGGGAAGTGAGGGAAGGGCCTCCATGAGAAAACAGGCTCAGTCAACCAGCATCACATGCTCTTTACAAGGCTTGAGTGAAAGCTAATGGGGTGCCTGTTACCACTGTAGCGGGGGTGAAGTGGATACAGATGGTATAAGAGGAAACCACTGGTTCTGGTAACATGCCCAGTGGTGGTGGCTCCAGAGAGGAGTGGGGGACTTGGGGGGTGCTGAGAATGGTGATGGTTGGTTAGATGACCTGATAATAGACTTCGTGGGGCCAGAGAGGGTTCCAGCCTAACCTTGTGACAGGAAGAGTTTACTGATGTGAAGAGAGGGCTGTCCGAGTAGTGTTCCACAGATCTACAGAGAGCCTGAGGAAGGGCCTGTACCATCCGTGAGCCCCAGTGAGGCTGGCTTGGCACAGTCCATGAATTAGGTGAGCTGTAGCCTGGAAATGAGAGCAATGAGAACTGGCCACACCGAGACAGCAGGATTCCAGAGGATTTCATTGCTGGCCCTTGTGCTTCCTGAGAGTAGCCCTGAGCCCCCCTATTTGATATTTTTTATTGTCCTCAGGTTTTAATACGCTTGCTTATCGAGTTTCCTGGCCTGCAGCATATTAGGAGTCGGTTGTTCCTGGCAGCCAGCACAGAGGTCACTTCCTCGGGGCTTCTATAGGCAGCCCTGTGCCAGAGAAGTGACTTTGAAAGAAGCATCAGAGAAGCTACAAGGAGCAAGAGGAGTTGGGAAAGGGGCAGCGGCTGTAGATTCAGTGAGGCCCAATAGTTGGATTTAAGAAAGCAGGAACTGGAAGGGGGTGGGAGGTGAGAGGCAGAAACTGTGAAATGTGTTAGGAAAGTTCTCCTTAAAAGTGGTTCAAGGCGGATTTGTGCTCAATGGGGAGCCAGTTCAGGGGCGGCTGGTCTCCTGGGACACCAGATGGATGAGGTGTGACCAACCCTGCTAATGGACCGTGAATGGTACCGGAACTTTTAACAGGGATTCAAGAATTGGAAGTGGTGAAAAGCCAAACTTTTGAGTGTTAACTATTTATCATTTCCTGATTTAAGCCACATTGTAAATCACCTTGTGAGGGCAAAATGCAAAGAGGTGACTCTGCACAAGGATGGGCCCCTTGGTGAGACAGTCCTGGAGTGTTACAACTGTGGCTGCCGCAACGTCTTCCTGCTTGGCTTCATCCCTGCCAAGGCTGACTCAGTGGTGGTGCTGTTGTGCAGGTGAGGGCTCCCTGATTTCCCCGGGGGCCAGCTCTGACTCAGTGGAACTTTAAAATGGTTTCTGTTGACTGGCTAGATGTTCGGATGTTCGTGGGTTGGGGCTTGTTGGAGAGCTAGGACTGTCAAGTAACTCTGCGGGTGTGTTCTGGTTAAATCATAAAAATGATTCTGTAAAACCAAAGTCTGTTTTGAGTTTTAAGAGTTCAGAGCTCAAGTGTGTGGGGAGATGCAATTTATTACTAATAATTTAAAGGTAATGTGATCACATAATGAAAGATAGGGACTGCCACCTTGGGGTGAAAGGTAAGTCTTGGGGTGAAGGTCATCTTCATCTGGGCTCTTCTCTCCTTGGGGCTTCTGTAGGCAGCCCTGTGCCAGTCAGAGCAGCCTCAAGGACATCAACTGGGACAGCTCGCAGTGGCAGCCCCTGATCCAAGATCGCTGCTTCCTCTCCTGGCTGGTCAAGATCCCTTCAGAGCAGGAGCAGCTTCGGGCCCGGCAGATTACAGCCCAGCAAATCAACAAGTTGGAGGAGCTTTGGAAGGTGAGGCCTATTGAGAATGCAGTCTTCCTCAGCACTAGTTTCCTGTAGACTTGGGGCAGGGCAAGGGGTGCTGTCTTCGTAAACAGGACATTCTGGAAGGATTCTGGAGCTTCTACCAGGAGGAGTCCTGACAGGAACTGGCCCTGGGCAGCTATGGGTGGACATGTCCAGAGGAGCCTGGGCCTTAGTAGATAGGACTGTGAGTGCATTTTATTTTTTGTTTGTTTGTTTCCATCTTTGTTTGTTTTTAAAATCTTTTTGTTGAGAGTATTACAGGTGTCCCCCATTTTCCCCCCCATTGCTCCCCTCCACCTAGTTCCATCCCTCCCCAGGCCTTCACCACCCTACTGTCTGTGTTCATAGGTAAGATCTTTGGTTAATCTCTTCCCGCCCCCTTCCCTCTGAGATTTGTCAGTCTGTTCCATGCTTTCATAACTCTGATTCTATTTTATTCACCAGTTTATTTTGTTCATTAGATTTCTTGTTTATTTTGATTTTTAAATTCAGTTATTGGTAGATATGTATTTGTTGCCATTTTATTGTTCATATATTTTTTTTATCTCTTCCTCTTCTTGAAGAATACCCTTCAACATTTCATGTAATACTGGTTTGGTGGTGATGAACTCCTTTAGCTTTTTTCTTGTTTGTGAAGCTCTTTATCTGATCTTTAATTCTAAATGAGAGCTTTGCTGGATAGAGTAATCTTGGTTGTAGATCCTTACTATTCATCACTTTGAATATTTCTTGCCACTCCCTTTTGGCCTGCAAAGTCTGTTGAGAAATCAGCTGACAGTCATATGGGTAATCCCTTATAGGTAACTAACTGTTTTTCTCTTTCTGCTTTTAAGATTATCTCTTTGTCTTTAACCCTTGGCATTTTAATTATGATGTCTTAGTATGGGCCTCTTTGGGTTCCTCTTGTTTGGGACTCTGTACTTCCTGGACTTGTAAGTCTATTTCTTTCACCAGGTAAGGGAAGTTTTCTGTCATTTTTCAATATCTTGCTCTCTCTCCTCTCCTTCTGGCACCCCCATAATGTGAATGTTGGTATGCTTGAAGTTGTCCCAAAGGCTCCTTACACTATCTTCATATTTTTTTTTCTTTTGCTCTTCTGTTTGAGTGTTTGTTTGTTGTTTTTTAAATATATTTTTATTGATTTCAGAGAGGAAGGGAGAGGGAGAGAGAGGTAGAAACATCAGTGATGAGAGAGAATCATTGATAGGCTGCCTCCTGCTTGCCCCCTACTGGGGATCGAGCCAGCAACCTGAGCATGTGCCCTTGACCAGAATCAAACCGGGACCTTTCAGTCTGCTGGCTGATGCTCTATCCACTGAGCCAAACTGGCTAGGGCAGCTTGGGTGTTTTTTACTTCCTCATATTCCAAATTGTTGATTTGATTCTTGGAATCTTCTACTCTATTGTTGAATCCCTGTAAAGTATTCTTTATTTCAGTTAGTGTATGCTTAATTTCTGACTGGTCCTTTTTCATGTCTTTGACATTCACACTAAGATCCTTGAAAGTCTCATGAAGATCCTGAGTAACCTTATAATCATGGTTTTGAACTCTGTATCCAGTAGTTTGCTTCTATTTCTTTGATTTGTGACATATTTCTTTGTCACCACATTTTGACTGCTTCCCTGTGTTTGTTTCTGTGTATTAGGTAGAGCTGCTATGTCTCCTGGAATTGGTAGAATAAAAATAGCCTTATGTAGTAGATGTCCTGTAGGGCCCAGTGGCTCAGCCTCCCCTGTCACCTGAGCTGGGCACTCTAGGTGTGCCCCTGTGTGGGCTGTGTGCACAGTCTTGTAATTGAGCCTTGATTGCTATTGGTATCACTAGGAGGAGTTGACCTCCAGGCCAATTGGCTGTGAGGACCAGCTGCGACTACAGTGGGAAAGCTACTGTGCAGGAAACACCCCTATGGTGCAGATCTTGCTTCAGTGGGGCTTTGGTGCTCACTGAGTCTGCCTCTTGTGGATGTGTAGAGTTATAATCTGTAATGGTCTAAAGCTGTCCACTGGGTGCACTGGCTCCAGGGCCTCCAGGGAAGTGCAGTCAGCCACTACCTGGGGCCACCTGGCAGGAGCTACAGAGGGATCTGCAGGGGGGCTGTTTGTACTGGGCTTAGAGGTGCCCAGGGATGGCCCAGCTGTGAAGCAACGTAGACTGATGCTAATGCTCGGTCTTGGGCCTTTTGTTGATAGGTTTGGGACACACTGCCACCAGCTGCAGCTTGTTTGGGAGATTTTAGCAAAGTCTGAAGCCTGAACCAGGACAGGCCATTCATATGGAAAAGTTGCTGCAAACAGCTTGGGTGGGGCTGCAAATTTGATGGGTCTGGGTTTCAAGGAATCCCCAGAGTGGAGCAAACAGTATGCTCCAGGTGGATGGAAACTCAAATATGGCTGCCAGCCAGCTCTGCGATGTAGGAGGCCCCAGCACAGGAACAATGACCCTTGTGATACCCCTGTCTGGGAGAAAGCCACCTCTGAGTTCTGCCCTGATGCCAGACAATCCTGTTCCTCCCCATGTATGTCTGGGTCCCCCAAAGCCACCTGGTACTGGGAATCGGAGCAAGTTCGTGCTCTGGCCCTTTAAATGGAACACCTGGGTCTCCAGCAGCCTCTTGTCATTCAGCCACAATCCCTGCTGATGTTTACAGCCCATAGTTACAGGGACTTCTCTTCCCTGCTCTAGAACTCTGGGCTGGGGATCTGGTGTGGGTTTGGGACCCCTTGTTCCTCACAGGTGGCCTCCGCAGAGATGATCTCCCTCCCAATTAAAAAAAAAGGCACACATGAGTGTTAGAACAGCCTGTTCCCGGCCTCCGCCCCTCCTACCAGCCTCAGTGTGCTTTCTTCTTTACTCCTCTAGTTGTCGAACTTCTGTTCAGCCAACTTTCAGGCAGTTCTGAATGATGGTTGTTCTGTATTTTAGTTGTAATTTTGATGTGGTTGTGGGAGGCAGCAAATATAGGTGTTTACCTATGCTGCCATCTTGGTTCCCTCCCCTGTGAGTGTGTTTTAAAACTTTGCTGGGACTTAGATGTATCTGAGCCCGGGAAGTACCAAACTGTGGTGAGTGTGCAGTGGGAAAGGGGTCAGAGACCCTCAACCCAGTAGTTGAAGGAGAGAGGGGCCTTCCTTTGGTTTTGTGGTGGGGCACCTGCTCTGCCTGCGTAGCCACTTCTCTAGGGAAGCCCTTTTCTGATTTTCTGTTTAGATTTTGCTATAAAGTTTTAATAACAAGTATAGAAATTTTAATTAGGCACCCGTATAACCAGAAATCTTAAATGTAAATTTATCTTTACTTTGAGTGCAAGTTAAAATATTTTTCAGGCCCTGGCCAGTGTGGCTCAGTTGGTTGAGCATCGTCTTATGCACCAAGAGGTCACTGATTCGATTCCTAGTTAGGGCACATGCCTGGTTTTGGACTCAATCCCCAGTAGGGGACGTGCAGGTGGCAGCTGATTGATGTTTCTCTCTCACTGTTGTCTCTCCCTCTCGCTTCCTCTCTCTCTAAAATCAATTAAACATATTTTTAAAAGATTGCTTTTTAGACCTCGTCTAGCAAGGTGTCTTTTCACTTCCATTTTCAAATTACCACAATTTTTCACTGTTCCTATTTATATTTCAGCAGCCCAGATACTGTCCTGTCCCTGTCAGGGAAGAATGTGTAGCCCTATTGGTGCAATGTAGGGTCAGGAGGAAATGGGGAGGGAAGGCTCCTCCTCTGCTCACACAGCCAGAGGAGCTGGAGGTCTTTCTGGCAGCCTGGGAGAAGTGCTGTCCCTCCCAGTTCAGGGCCAGATGGTTGTGGAGGACGCAGCCATTTGATGGTGTAGGTATGTCAGCTGTGTTCCTCGAGCATCATCACCAAGACTTACCCCTATTGGTGTAACCTTGTTAGGAATAGCAGCTGAGGTGTGACCATGGCCTGCACAGGCATCCAGCTCCCTATGCCATGTGAACTTCCTGATAGGAGGGCTCTCCCACAGGGTTGACACCACTGACTGCTGGCACCCTTCTCAGCATCAGCCCAGCATTGGCTTGTCCTGAGAAGTGATGGGTGTTTCCCCATCTCTCTGGTGACTGGTGAGCTTCCATGTAGTTAATCTCATACATGGGTGAAATTGGGGACAAACTCGGTACGGGTCTTGTCTTCTAGGAGAACCCTTCTGCCACCTTGGAGGACCTGGAGAAGCCCGGAGTGGATGAGGAGCCGCAGCATGTCCTCCTGCGGTATGAGGATGCCTACCAGTACCAGAACATATTTGGGCCTCTGGTCAAGCTGGAGGCTGACTATGACAAGAAACTGAAAGAGTCACAGGTGATGTGGTGTGTGCAGGAGGGTGTGGTTGTTTTAACACATCTCTCCTGAGACTGTTAGGATGGTTTTACTTGCAGGCTGCCAACACTATCATGGGCCTCGGCCCAGTGCCTAAAGAGATGGAGCCATGGATCGAGGGCAGATGCTCTGTCACTCAGAGCTAGACACTAGCCTGATTTTAAATCCAACAAAAGTCCCTCACAGTCGGGTTCGCAGTCTTTGCCCATTGCCACGAGCGTCAGATCCAAGGAGCCGCGGTCTGCAGAGGGCACTCTGTGCTAGTCCCACGAAGAGCATGTCTAGGAAGTAAGAGCCGCGGGGCTCCTGGGCCGTGTCCTCAGCTGCTGGCTTCCTTCTCTTCTTCCGAGGACCTTGAGAGCAGACGTCGAACGGGGGATCCTGGTTGTCTTCTGCAGGTTCTTAGGTCCTAATGACTTCTCTCCCAGGGCTGCCCTTGTTGGTGTTTCAGGCTGTTGGATGCTGCTTGATGCACCCCAGCATCATGGCTCATGGAGTTGCCGTAGGGCACATGCCTGTGGATACCCAGACACAGGAGTCCAGGCCATGTCTGTGTCACAGGCTAACAGGGCTCTTATTTTTCATGTGCTCAGACTCAAGATAACATCACGGTCAGGTGGGACCTGGGCCTTAACAAGAAGAGAATCGCCTACTTCACTTTACCCAAGACTGACTCTGGTAATGAGGATTTAGTCATAATTTGGTTAAGAGGTGATTTTAAGTTTTAAAATATTTGTGACCATAAATAGCATAATTCCTAGTTTGCCCTTGTAAAGTATCCCTTAATTTGAACTCTTCCATGGTAGCCTAGGCACATGTTGAAAACGCTTTTTGCTCTCTTTTTCCTGGAAGACATGCGGCTCATGCAAGGGGATGAGATATGCCTGCGGTACAAAGGGGACCTGGCGCCCCTGTGGAAAGGGATCGGCCACGTCATCAAGGTCCCTGATAGTATCCTTTGTGTGAAGAAGAGCTAGCACGGCGGATCTGTGTGTTGGTCACTGTGGAGACCAGTCCTGGGGCCTTGGGTGGAGAGTATGGCCATGGCTGGAGAGACCCCTTAGAATCAAGTTTGTTTCAAGCCACTGAGCCCTTCATTTGGACTCTGAGGGCACACATTTTTATATAACTAGTAGAAGCAATGCTTTACCTGGAGCCAGGATGCTTTGAGATGTTCACCTCATCTCTGAAGCTCACAGCAGAACCTGGATTCTAGATGTGGCCAATCCATCCTGGCATCCTGGATGACACCCCAAGGTTCACGGGGTAGTTTGGGTGGGGGGTAGTTGCAGGGGACCGGGACACTGGACAGAATCTGTCAGAACATGGGGCTCACTGGCTGTGTTGTTAACTTTTGGCACAATGGGAGAGAAATGTCTCCTCAGTAACCAAATAAGAGCTCCTCAGAAAAGTAAACCCAGCTTATGACAAGGATGAACCTTAACTCAGCTTTGCAGATTATGGCGATGAGATTGCCATTGAGCTGCGGAGCAGTGTGGGTGCACCTGTGGAGGTGACACACAACTTCCAGGTGGATTTCGTGTGGAAATCCACCTCATTTGACAGGTGCGTCTGCCTCCAGCTCTAAATGATTCTCCTTTCCTGGGGGTGGGCTTACCACCAGCCTACATGAGCACGTAGCCAACCTGTCACTTTGCCACAGGATGCAGAGTGCACTGAAAACTTTTGCTGTCGATGAAACCTCTGTATCAGGCTATATCTACCATAAACTGCTTGGCCACGAGGTGGAGGACGTCATCATCAAGTGCCAGCTGCCCAAGCGCTTCACTGCACAGGGGCTGCCCGACCTCAACCACTCTCAGGTTCTTATCATCCTGGGGATGGCTGGGGCCTGGCCTGAAGAACTGCTGGGGGCGGGGGTGGGCCGAGGGCATCTGTACCCCCTAATGGCCACTTGTATCTGAAGGTTTATGCTGTGAAGACTGTGCTGCAAAGACCGCTGAGCCTGATCCAGGGACCACCAGGAACAGGGAAGACAGTGACCTCCGCCACCATTGTCTACCACCTGGCACGGCAGGGCAATGGGTAGGGATCAGCAGGCCTGACTGCAGGAATGTCTTGGGAGGGTTACCTGCTCACTGTGTTTTACATTGTTTGTATTAGATCAGGCCTCTTGTTGCTTTTAACAAGACAGCCAGCAGTCTGTTGCTCTTCTTCTTTTTAAAAGATTTTTTAGAGAGATGGCCAGTTCATGGGTGGGTGTTCAACCACTGAGCGACACCAGTTGTTTGGCTCTCTCTGAAATTAAAAAACAACAACAACATGAAAAATATATATTTAAAAAGAAAGACAGCCCTAACCGGTTTGGCTAGTGGATAGAGCGTCGGCCTGCGGACTGAAAGGTCCCAGGTTCGATTCCGGTCAAGGGCATGTACCTTGGTTGCAGGCACATCCCCAGTAGGGGGTGTGCAGGAGGCAGCTGATTGATGTTTTTCTCTCATCGACATTTCTAACTCTCTATCCCTCTCCCTTCCTCTCTGTAAAAATAAATCAATAAAAGTATGTTTAAAAAAATAAAAAGAGACATATATACATGTGTGTGTATGTATATATATGCTGATTTAGAGAGAGGAAGGAAGAAAGAGATAGAAACATCATTGATGAGAGAGAATCATTGATCAGCTGTCTCCTACATGTCCCCCAATGGGGACTGAGCCTCGAACCTGGGCATGTGTCCTGATCAGGAATCGAACCAGCAACCTTTTAGTACACAGAACAACACCCAACCAACTGAGCCACATTGGCCAGGGCAAGCCTGCTGCTCTTAAAGGCAGCTCTGGCCAGTTCACCCAGGTGGCACTGTGCAGTATGTGCCTCAGCTTGGAAAGCCTTCACCATGAGATGGGGGGGTGAGGATGCATGTCTGTTGTTAATAATACTTTGCATGAGTAGAGTGAAAACTGGTTGGGGACAGGGAGTCCTGGACTGGCTGGGCTTTTAGCTCCTGCATTGTACCATTCCTGGCTTTAGTCTTTTTTTTTTTTTTTTTTAAATCTCAGGAGTGGAGAGGGAGAGAGAGATAGAAACATCAATGATGAGAGAGAATCATTGATCGGCTGCCTCCTGCATGCCCCCTACTGGGGATCAAGCCCGCAACCGGGCATGTGCCCTGCCGGGAGCCGGTCCATCCTTGCTGTTTCAAGGGACCTGGCATATATGGCATACGGTTCTTAATGTGTTTGCTCACCTTCTTGGCGCTGTGTTTTAACCAAGGTCACCTCTCCAAGAAAGGTTGAATCCCCAGGTAGGGATTTTCCCCTGAAGTTAGGGAGGGAATAAAACTCCTTAACTAAGTGCCAGGCGGGTAGTTAATCAATTTAACTACAAACAATCATGCTTAAGCTACATAATCTTTACTCCCTGGAATGGAGATAAGAAACGCCCTAACCTTTGTAATAGAGATTGACAGGATTAAAATGAACTGGTATAAATACAGATGTAACAAGACAGCAAGACACAGAACTTATAACACAGAACTTCAGACACAGAACTCATGAGACAGAATTCAGAAGACAGCAAGACACAGAACTTAGGAGACAGGGCCAGGAAGACAGGACCAAGAGAGACAGAGCCTAGGCACAGAACCTACACAGAACGTTCTCTAGAGACAGAAGAACTTCACTGGCGAGAGCATGCCGGAGGATCCTGGATAGGGACTGGCCTCGGAGCCTGGAGGCGGAGCCTGGCGAGAGAGCATGGCAAAAGATCCTGGACTGAACCTGACTGTGGAGATTGGCAGGAGAGCCTGACTGGGACCTGGTGACTGAACCTGACTGGAGTACCTGGACTGAACCTGACTGGAGAACCTGAGCAGAACCTCTCTGGAGATCCAGACCAGAACTTGGCTGGAGATCTGGGCTAGAGATCCTGGCTAGGCTGCTGATCAACTGAACGCTGTCTCCGTGTCCTTCCTTCTTCGCCGACTCCATCTACACTTTTGGGAACCCCTGGACCTGCTGGGGTTGGACCCCGGCAGTGCCCTTGATCAGAATTGAAGCTGGGACCCTTCAGTCAGCAGGCTGACGCTCTACCCACTGAGCCAAACCAGCTAGGGCTCCTGGCTTTTAGTCTTAGGTTTGTCTGCACTGCCTGTGATTCAAAACAACAGACTTAGGTTGTTTTGCATTTCATTAATCTCCTCTGGGCAAGCACTGAGATACTCATTTGCTTTATGTTTAAGGCCTGTGCTCGTCTGTGCTCCAAGTAACATAGCTGTGGATCAGCTGACTGAGAAGATCCACCAGACTGGGCTGAAAGTTGTGCGGCTCTGCGCTAAGAGCCGCGAGGCCATTGACTCCCCAGTGTCATTCCTGGCCCTGCACAACCAGATCAGGAACATGGATAGGTGAGTGTCAGGTACCTGGCTGCAGGTGTGTGTGGGGTTCTCTGTGTGGCCCTGGTGCAAGTCCTCCATGCCCACTGCTGTGCCTGTGCTTCCAGCATGCCAGAGCTGCAGAAGCTGCAGCAGCTAAAGGACGAGACTGGGGAGCTGTCATCTGCCGATGAGAAGCGGTACCGAGCCCTGAAGCGCACAGCTGAAAGGGAGCTGCTCATGGTGAGGGCCTGGGCCTCAGGGCATATGATGGCACCTTTAGTTAGGTTGTGCCTACTTTTGGAAGAAAGCATAGGTACCCTGAGACCACACAGACATGATTTTTTAGTAGTTTCTACTGCCTGTCAGCCTCCCTGCTGCTGGGAACTTGGGATCTTGGTCTGTACCCTCGGGGTGGGCCTGTTATTTCATGACAAATCAACCAAAAGTGGATCCCAGCCCAGCACCTACCTGTTCCCCGGCTCAGCACTGCTCCCTAGAGGCTGTCTCAAGCACGGAACCGTCTGTGCTGAGAGGTTTTCTCTGGTAAGGCCCCACCACTTAGGACAGTGATGGCGAACCTTTTGAGCTCGGCGTGTCAGCATTTTGAAAAACCCTAACTTAACTCTGGTGCCGTGTCACATATAGAAATTTTTTGATATTTGCAACCATAGTAAAACAAAGACTTATTTTTGATAGTTATTTTATATATTTAAATGCCATTTAACAAAGAAAAATCAACCAAAAAAATGAGTTCGCGTGTCACTTCTGACACGTGTGTCATAGGTTCGCCATCACTGACGTAGGATCTCAAAAGTTTATGTGAGTGCCGTCAGGGAGAGACAGCTTGTTTTCGTGGTTGTCAGGAGGGCAGAGACCAGAGTGGTATCCTGTTCTGTCCTGCCCACCTGCCCTTTGGCGCCTGGTAAACTGTACTGTTGCAGTTGCCCCTGATGCTCACACACTCTCTTCCCCAGAACGCGGACGTCATCTGCTGCACATGTGTGGGTGCAGGAGACCCCAGGCTGGCCAAGATGCAGTTCCGCTCCATTCTTATCGACGAGAGCACCCAGGCCACAGAGCCGGAGTGCATGGTCCCTGTGGTCCTTGGAGCCAAGCAGGTGAGCCAACCCCTTTCATGGTGTTCTTGTTTGAAAACTGGTGTGCATTCTCTCCTGTTCAGTTCTGTATAATTCTTAATGCTGGAGGCTGTGTGTGTGTTTTAATGTCCTATGAGGCTGGGTTCTTTTGTTTTTTGTTTTTAAAGATCCTGTGACACCCTGGCAGAGCGTAGGGATGCATGGTGAGCCCTTTAAGGGGTCTTTGAGAGCATCTCTGTGTGTGTCCTGAATGAATGTCTGAGTGTGTTTCATGTCTGTGGTGGGCAGTTTCCCATGCCCAGTCAGTATCTTACCACTGGAATTTGCATGACTGGGTGGTTATGTGGACCCTGGGCCCCTTAGTCTTCTGAGAATGGATGTCCCAGCTGCTTCATGCTTGAACCTCTCACCTGTGTGGGCCTCTCATCACAGCTGATCCTTGTGGGTGACCACTGCCAGCTGGGCCCCGTGGTGATGTGCAAGAAGGCAGCCAAGGCCGGGCTGTCTCAGTCACTGTTCGAGCGCCTGGTGGTGCTCGGCATTCGTCCAATCCGCCTGCAAGTCCAGTATCGGATGCACCCTGCACTCAGTGCCTTCCCATCCAACATCTTCTATGAGGGCTCTCTGCAGAACGGTGTCACTGCAGGTAATACTCGGCAGGGGGTCAGTGGGAACATGCGATCGCTTCCTTCCTGAGTGGCTTTATTAGCAACCATTTGTGTGTGAGGGGTGCCTCCAAGAGGTACCGTGGTCAGCAGTACAGCATGTCCACTCTGCAGTGTGGATGGCCAGTTCTCAGAGCCCATGCCCTGGGGTCCACAAGATGGGAAGGCAAGACTCCTTTCAGAGTGAAGTTGGCATATGCCCTTTGCTGTGCTGACAGTTGCACTAATGGTTCAAAAGCAGCACTGGGAACCAGCAGGGATTTCAGCAGGAGTCTGGATGGTTCCACCAGACTACTGTATGTCATCACTGCCACACGCTTATGGCAGCTAACACCCTAAGTGCATATTCTTGTGACACTGGTGGATATGCAAGGTACTTGATGAATGAAGTACTCACTGGTCACTCAGCTGGGGGGGTATTTATTTTCCTGAAAACAAAGCAAGCTTATGACTTATGTTTTAAGAAAAACACTAACAGCTCGGCTGGCGTGGCTCAATGGTTGAGCATTGAACTATGAACCAAGAGGTCAGGGTTCGATTTCCCAGTCAGGGCACATGCCCAGGTTGTGGGCTCAGTCCCCAGTAGGGGCCGTGCAGGAGGCAGACAATCAGTGGTTCTCTCTCATCATTGATGTTTCTATGTCTCTCTCCCTCTCCCTTCCTCTTGAAATCAATAAGAGAAATACATTTAAAAAAAGAAAAACACTAACAGTATTTACCACCAGTGATAAACATCTGAGGATTCAACAAAAATTAGTATTTTAGAACCCTCATGCCCCCTAGCATGAGCTGACTAAGTCTTCCCAGTGCTGAGTGGTTTTTCTGATGAGATTGAGGTGGTGGCAGTGTCTGAGGGGAGTCAGTAGGTACCTCTCATCCTAACAGCTAGTGAGGGTGTTGCAGTCAGTTGGGTCAAAGGCTGTCCTGTGCACAGGGCAGAGAAGAGAGGCTTTCGTCAGAGGCCTACCCGGCACCGTCTGTCCAGCTTTGGTGGAGAATTGGGAGATTCCTACAGTTGTGGGGAAAGCTATAAAATATGTCACCAGTCCTAGCTGATTTGGCTTAGTGGATAGAGTGTCGGCCTGCGGACTGAAGGGTCACAGGTTTGATTCCGGTCAAGGGCGCATGCCTGGGTTGCGGGCTTGATCCCCAGTGGAGGGGAAGGGGGCATGCAAGAGACAGCCAATCAGTGATTCTCTCTCATCATTTCTATCTCCCTCTTCCTTCCTCTCTGAAATCAATAAAATTTTTAGAATTAAATAAAATCAGGATGGATATCTTGGCTGTGGAGGTTTCCCTGAGGAGTGAGGGGCCCAACCCCACTCCAGGCCCCCTAGCCAAGGGTTCCAGTACCAGGAAGAGAAGTCCCCACAATTCCTAGCTCTAAAATCAGCAGGAATTGTGGCTGAGTGGCATGGAGGCTGCTGGCCCCAGGCAGTTTCTCTTAAAGGGCTCTTCCTCAGGAATCACTCCCTCTGAGCTCCCGCACTGGGGCAGCAGCTTGAAAGGAACTTGGGACATTGAAGGAGAAACTAACCTGCCTAGAATTAAAACAAGGGCTGGAGGGGCAGTGTTCTCCGGACAGAAGTGCTGGCAGAGGCTTATTTCTTTGCCGAGGCCCACCCTCCCCCCCACGCCCTGAGCCAGCAGGCAGGGCACCCTAGTTAAATCTCCATCCACCTGGCTCACACTTTTCACCCCACTCTGGTGATTCCCTGAAACCCCACACCTCCCTACTTGCAGTCTCATCTAAGCTATTTCCAGTGGCTTTTTCATACAACTGGCCTCTCTTGCCTCAGGCTTTGGACTTCCTTAAAATTCCTCAAGCAAGCAGCAGCTGGCTTGAGTGTGCCCCATATCTCTCAGTAAGTGGCCCCAGGCTGAGCACTAGCAGCAACTTTCCTTGATTCAGAGGTTGGCCTCTCCTGGACACCTTCAAGTCCAACACAAGTAGCAGCCATATGCAGATTGCTTTGGCCCCGAGCAGGGCATAGGCAGACTTTGTACCTCCCGGGAGGCCCCAGAGCCTGTGCACCTGGTGGTCAGCTTCAGACCATGCCAGTTTACAACCCTACCACACTCAAAGGGGTGAACTCGGTGAGTACCAAAGCCCCACTAAAGCAAGTCCTGCTCCATGGGCTGGCTCCTGTATAGCAGCTCTTCAGCTCTAGTCGCAGCCAATCCTCACAACCAGTTTGCCTGGGGGTCAGTCCCTCCCAGTGATGCCGACATCAATCAAGGCATAGCTACAGTAGGACAGTGCACACAGCTCACATAGGGGCACAACTGAGTGTCCAGCTCAGGTGAGTGGAGAGGCTGAGTCACTGGGCCCTACAGGACACCTGCTACTCAAGGCCACTCTGCCAAGTCCGGGAGACATAGCAGATCTACCTAATATATAGAAACAAACACTGGGAAGCAGCCAAAATACAGAGAATTGTCTCAAATGAAAGAACAGAAGGAGATTCTTCAGAAAAAGAACTAAATGAAATGGAAGCAAGAAAACTACCTGATACAGAGTTCAAAATAATGGTTATGCTCAAAAAACTTACTGAGAATTTCAAGAAACTTAGAGCTTGAAGGATCTTCATGAGAACATCGACAACGTAAAAAAGGACAGGTCAGAAATGACAGATACACTAAATGAAATGAAGAATAATTTACAGTGGAGTAGAGGGTGCCAAGAATAAAATCAATGATTTGGAATATAAAGAAGCAAAAAACACCCAATCAGAACAGCAGAAACGAAAAGAATCCAAAAAATATGAAGATAGTATAAGGAGCCTCTGGGACAACTTCAAGCATACCAACATTCACATTATGGGGGTGCCAGAAGGAGAGGGGAGAGAGCAAGATTTTGAAAAAATGACAGAAAACTTCCCTTTACCGGATGAAAGAAATAGACGTACAACTCCAGGAAGCACAGAGTCCCAAACAAGATGAACCCAAAGAGGCCACACCAAAATACATCATAATTAAAATGCCAAAGGTTAAAGACAAAGAGAGGATCTTATAAGCAGCAAGAGAAAAGCAGTTAGTTACCCTAAGGGAGCGCCCATATGACTGTCAGCTGATTTCTCAACAGAAACTTTGCAGGCCAGAAGGGAGTGACAAGAAATATTTAAAGTGATGAAAGCAAGGACTTATAACCAAGATTATTCTACCCAGCAAAACTGTCATTTAGAATTGAAGGTGAGATAAAGAGCTTCACAGACAAGAAAAAGATAAAGGTGTTCATCACTACCAAACTGATATTACATAGAATGTTAAAGGGTCTTCTTTAATAAGAAGAGGGGGAGGGGGGATAAAAAATAGGAACAGTAAAATGGCAATAAATTCATATCTGTCAGCAATTGAATCTAAAGATCAAGATGAACAAATAGGCAGAATAGAGGCAAACTCAGGTACAGAGAACATTTTGACGGTTGCAGGATTAGAGGGGTGTAGATGGTATGAGTGAAAAAGGTGAAAGGATTTAGAAGTACAGATTAGTCAAAGCCCATGGATACAGACAGTAGACAGGTGAAGGCCTGGGACAGGGTGGGCGATGGGTGGAGGGAGGCAAAAGGGAAAACAGGGACATCTGTAATACTCAACAATAAAATAAACTTTGGGGGGAAAAAAATTGGCAGCAGACCCTGGGATAACGGGCCACTGTACTCACCAGCTGGCCTCTGTCCTCACTTGAATGATAGAGACAGACTTGACTTCATTTCTAGCTTGACATGTACACTGGCATGTCGGCGTTAGGCTGTTGTCATGCAGAAATACCGGTTTCCTCACACTGATCTGCTGGATAGATGTGCTCCTCTGACAGGAGAGGTTGCTCAACAGTGTCATTCACAAAAGCCGATTGTAGAGGCTTTTGAGTCCTGCGAGGGCAGTAGGAAAGCTCTAGAAGGAAATAGGAGAACATCTTCATGGGCATGAGCATAGGTTTCGTAAAGTGGCTGTAGAAAGCACCAAACAGTAAGACCTGTTCAGGGAATGAGCAGCTCTTTGAGTGTCATGTTCACGGCTTCACTCAGTCCTTGCCTCTTGGGCAGGGGATCCTTTTGGATGGCTTCTGGCTGTATTTTTCTTCTCTGACGGGAAGTGTTGCCTCTTTTCCCTCCCCAATGACAGCGGATCGAGTGAAGAAGGGGTTTGACTTCCAGTGGCCCCAACCTGATAAGCCGATGTTCTTCTATGTGACCCAGGGCCAGGAGGAGATCGCCAGCTCGGGTACCTCCTACCTGAACAGGTATGCAGAGGTTTGCCTGCCACAACAGCTGGCTCAGTGGCAGCTTGGCCAACTCTTAATTAATGTAGGTGATGCTGGTCTGAAACTGCCCTCCTCACTCTGCTCTGTTTAGGTTTCTCAGGCCACAGCATATTCTCATTTCGCTTTTCAGTGTTGTTTTTGTGTTGAGCAGATTCTTTGTGTGTGTGTGTGTGTGTGTGTGTGTGTGTGTGTGTGTGTGTGTGTATGGTGAGCTTTTTCTGTCCTCTATGACTCCCTTGGTCCAGGACAGGATGGCCCCAATGTGGGCGTGGGCATAGCTGCCCCGGCACCTCCCATAGCCTCTGGTCTCAGGAGCCCACAGGTGCAGCCCAGGGAACTGAATGCCTGGTTTCCTTAGGACGGAGGCTGCAAATGTTGAGAAGATCACCACGAAGCTGCTGAAGGCAGGTGCCAAGCCGGACCAGATTGGCATCATCACACCCTATGAGGGCCAGCGCTCCTACCTGGTGCAGTACATGCAGTTCAGCGGCTCCCTGCACACCAAGCTGTACCAGGTGCGAGCTCCATCTCCCTCTGCCCCACTGACCTTGATCACCTGGCCAGGGAGGTTTGCATTTGAATGTTAACCTTTCTGCTGAGTCCTGCAAATCAAGGCTGTCTTAAGAGTCAGAAATGTGAGAGACAAGGTTCATAAAGTTGTTTTTCTCAGGATACTTTTCAGAGCATAACTTGAAAAGGCTGCAGGGTTGACCTGTTAGGGCTGTGGTGTGTGCTACTTTGTCGTGGATGTTTCTTATCCATGAGAAGGCTGTCCACTTTTAGGTCAATACCTGGGTAAAATGTCCAGGTGTATCTCATGAGGGTGCAGGACAACATAATTATTTTTCCATGTGGACATGAACCATACTATAAAGTATGGTTCTGACAGTGACATGTGATCTTCGTTCTGTTAACTTGGGAACAGTCTTGGGTGTTACAATGAGCAAGTACGCTTTTATTATTGGAAAACAGATTACCAAAAATAAAAAGACAAAGCGGGAAGGCCAGGAGAGCAGGGCCGGGGACCAGGGATTCAGTGGTGCATTTGGACATGCTTCATGTTGCCTGTGGGTCTTTGAGGGCAGCCAGCTGACTGACCATGACCTTGTGTCCCTGCAGGAGGTGGAGATTGCCAGTGTGGATGCATTCCAGGGGCGTGAGAAGGACTTCATCATCCTTTCCTGTGTGCGAGCCAACGAACACCAAGGCATCGGGTTTTTAAATGACCCTAGGCGGCTTAACGTGGCCCTGACCCGAGCAAGGTACAGTGGTTGAATCTTGTCTGGGCTTGTAGGTGACAATTGCCACCTTCCTGTCTCAGGGTCCTTCAGAGGGACTTTTCCTCGGGGTCTGATTTTGGGAGGCTTCTCACTTCCTGGTCCTCTTGTTAACAGTCCTCGCACCCAGCCAACCTCGGGCTGGCAGTACAGGGCCTGGGATGGGGCCTTCGCCAGTTCCTGAGGTCCAGAGGCTACAGCAACAACTTAGAAAGCAGGGCTCACCTGCAAGTACTTTGCTTGTGTGTCCGGTGGTTTTCTGTGGTCTCAGGCTCATGGACAATGTCCATTCTGGCCCTTATGACTTGAGATTCAGACCCAGTGCCTGGCGTGTGTCCCTGTCGAGTTATTGAACTATGAGTCTAACGTTTTGGCCTTGACTCCTTTTTGGTTCTGGGATGTAACTGCTCTGAAATAGTGGTAACAGCAGAAGAGACTTGGAGAACAAGGTGGCTCCCGTGCTGCCCCTGTGCCAGCCAAGGTCAGGCTCATGTTCCCACATCAGTTCTTTCCCCACCCAGGACACTTGGTTTTCATGGTTACCCCCTTTCTGTTGTACACTATTGTTAGGTGGCCCGCATGGGGACGTGTCCCTAACACAGCTGGGTGAAGGTAAGTGTCCACAGAAGCTAGGCCCAGGCTCAGGCATCAAGTTGCATGCCTAGTCAGGATCCCTGAGGCATCTCAGGAGGCCGACTTGAGGCTACAACAAGGAAACTAGTCTCTGAGCTAACCTGCTATCCGGGGTTTTTGTCATCTGAGCCCCTAGAAATCCACTTCCAAATAAACTGAGTGCAGTGTTAACAGCTTGTAGGCTGGGCTCCAGTGCCAGTCATCATGGGCAGGCCAGGCATCTAGGCAGGGAGGCTGAGGGTGGCCCCCAGTGACTTTGGACTCAGGTTTTGAATTTGTTTGGCCTCAGACTGTTGTATGTGGTGTTTGTTTGCTATGAGGCCATAAGCACCATGTTCTTTGCGCCCACACCTTGCAGATATGGAGTCATCATTGTGGGCAACCCTAAGGCCCTGTCCAAGCAGCCCCTGTGGAACCACCTGCTGAATTACTACAAGGAGCAGAAGGTGCTGGTGGAGGGGCCTCTGAATAACCTGCGGGAGAGCCTCATGCAGTTCAGCAAGCCCCGGAAGCTGGTCAACACCATCAACCCTGTGAGCTGTGGCCGATAGTCAGGAGGGATGGGACCCCTTTTCCTCCAATCCCCCATTTTGGCACCTGGCAGTGAGCGATGGCTGGTGTAGCCTGTGGAAAGCGTGTGCATGTCAGTGTTTGAAGACGAGCAATGCATGCTGGCTCCCCACACCAGTGTCCTGAGGTTTATACGGGCTGCGAAGTGCTGGGGGTATCTAGGAGTGAGACAAAGGCAGTTAGGAAACCTTGTGAACCCAGGGTGCCTTGGGGGGTTAGGGGTACAGGGCTGCTTGAATGGAAGCCAGAGATGGAATGTGGAGCATCAAAGGCTGTGTTATTGAAAGAGGAGTGGTATTTCTCACCTACCCAAATGCTCTGCAGGGAGCCCGCTTCATGACCACAGCCATGTATGATGCCCGGGAGGCCATCATCCCAGGATCGGTCTATGATCGGAGCAGCCAGGGTAAGTCCTCTCTGTGGGGGCCTGGGCCAGCACTGAGGATGTTGACCCTTCCCACGCCTGCACTGCATCTGTCCACAGAAACCTTCCTGACAACGAGTTCCTTCTCAGCTTCCCTCTCTGAGATCAAAGTGTTGGTCTCTGGCAGTTTCTGAAAAGAATATATTTTTAAATAACACAGTCCTGCCGGGTTGCCCCCATGCTTCCCCCCTCCCCCCGCCCTGTGCTCCCCTTTTCAATGGGAACTCATACATGCAGTCCCTCCAAGTGGCCTGCAACCTCATTTCAGGTTTTGTCTCTTTCTTGAAGTCCCCTCTTGCTCTGTCAGAGCTCTGAGTTGGGAGCATGTTCTCGTCTCCTAGTGGAGTCTCTATGTCCAAAGGCTGAGTCTGACCCCTGCTGGCTGGAACACCTCTCTTCTTCCTGAGCCAGTGTAAACGGTTCTCTCTCATCCCCCAGGATCTTGCCTGCTGGGACCCTTCCCCACCCCAATCAGCACAGAGGGCGACACAGTGCCCTGCCACTCACTTCAGTGCCACCTGCCCATGTTTTTTACTGTGGGCTTTGTTCCCTCCTATGCCCAGTATTCATCCTGAGGGCAGGTGTACCCCAGCTCCTCTTACATGTTCTCGGCAGCCCCCTTTCTCTGACCCTGTATTTGCCTGGCCTCTGGGTTCAGATTGGGGATCGTGTTATCTAACAACAACAATCCTCTCATCACATCCAGCAAGTTGCTGTGTAGCTGAGGGTGTCCAAGGTGCTTCTTCCCTCAGTCCCCAGGGGCTGACCCAGAAGACCATGTTTTTAAGTCCATGGGGGCCTTTGTTTGGTCTGTGGAGCTTAGGCATTCTCTTGCTTTTTAGTGTGTGTGGTATGAACATATGTTTTGGCACAGAAAGGACCACTTTTATTTGAAATATTGAGTGGTAGTTCTCAGTTGGTCAGGTCCCTATAGTTGTGTCAGAATCCCCTAGGGAAAAAGGTGGTTTCCCAGGCACCACCCCCAGCAGGTTGAGAAGGGGATTGATGGTGAGAATCTGCAGCAGGCAGTTCTTGCCATAGGGACACCCTAAAAACTGCAGGCAGAGCAGTGACAGGATGGGATAGGCGTCCCACTGCAGGCAGAGTAGCTGACTGGAAGTAGGCAGCAGACTCACCTGTACACAGTGGATAACTTGCCATTCACCCTGTCTTACAGGCCGGCCCTCGAACATGTACTTCCAGACCCACGACCAGCTCGGTATGATCAGTGCTGGCCCCAGCCACGTGGCCGCCATGAACATTCCCATCCCCTTCAACCTGGTCATGCCACCCATGCCACCACCAGGGTATTTTGGACAGGCTAACGGGCCAGCTGCAGGTGAGCGAGCACCAGGCCTCGGAGCAGAATCACTTGTCATCTAGGCTTAGACCTCCTTTAAGGAGCCCCGCCGCTGTATTTCAGGCCGAGGCACCCCGAAAGGCAAGACGGGCCGTGGTGGACGCCAGAAGAACCGCTTTGGCCTTCCTGGGCCCAGCCAGACGAACCTGCCCAGCAGCCAGGCCAGCCAGGATGTGGCATCACAGCCCTTCTCCCAGGGGGCCCTGACACAGGGCTACATCTCCATGAGCCAACCCTCCCAGATGAGCCAGCCTGGTCTCTCCCAGCCTGAGTTGTCCCAGGTGAGCTGGCTACACAGAACTTGAAATGTACATCCACTTGCAGAGAAGTTAGACCAACCCAGGGTGCCCCCCCCCCACACACACACACACACAGACACCCCTTGACACACTCCCCAAAGGACTCAGGAGGATGGCCTCCTGCATGGCTGCCCTCAGCAGTGGTGCTGTGGGTTTAGAACATTGTCCATGATGCTGCCCCTTCAAACAGTCCTAGCTCACCCGCCTCAGTGGTGAGGTAGCCAGTGTGGGTCTCCTGCTGCTCAGGTTCAGGACTGCTTTTTCAGACTCTTCTCTAGGCTTGCGAGGGGCTGAACACACAGCAGATTCTCAGAGTTGCAAGGACATGTGCCAGTTCTCTGGCTGCTCATCTCCCCACTGTGTCTTTCAGGACAGTTACCTTGGTGATGAATTTAAGTCCCAGATTGATGTGGCACTATCGCAAGATTCTACGTACCAGGGGGAGCGGGCGTACCAGCATGGTGGAGTGACGGGACTGTCTCAGTACTAGAAGGCAAGCCAGCTCCGGAGGAGGGCTTCACCGGGACCTGGACTTGTCAGAAAACTCGGGAAATGTGGGAGTCTCAAGTCCAGGAGGGGCCAACTCATCATTGTGACCTGTCACTTCAGGTCCCTGCACCTCTCCCTGTGTTATGTCCTCTCCTGCGAGTCCTAGAACTCCTGAGAAAGGCCGATGTGGAGGCCCATAGCCCCCTGGGCAGGCAGGGAGGTGGACACATCCCTTTCCCTGACTGGCAGCTTGTGAGGGTGATGGGTCCTGGCACAAGGTGCATAGGGAACTTCTGCAGAAGGTGCCTGTGAGTCATGCCTTGCGGTTCCCATCTGTCGGTGTGCCAAGGAAAGCTGTGTGCTGGTACTGCTGGGAGAAGGGGTGCCACTGTTATAGCACAGGCTGTAGCCTTAGCATTTGACTGCCTTCTATCTCTGGTTGGAAAGTCAGTGGTCTAAGGGCTGTCCAGCACGTGAGGTCCCATTTTACAGGTGAGAACATCGGTGCTAAATGGAAGTAGGGAGAGCAGCTTGCCTTCCAGGCAGGGCTGGGCTCCTACTTTCTCTGATAGCCTGTGCCCTCTCCCTCCCTCTCTCCACAGGTGGCAGCGGAAGAGCTAAGCTTTGTTGCTTAGTCCATCAGCATCTTATTCTGGGTAATAAAAAATAAAAATAAATGGATACCTGTTTTCCACTGCTAAAACTGAAGCACCACTGAGCAACAGGAGAGGGAGAGGAGCACCCGAGGGAGAGCAGCCCGAGATAGTGAGCGCCCACTGCTGGCACCGCGGCGAGGAGACAGAGGGAGAGCGGAGGTGGGGCCGGCCAGCCCGAGAGCCCTGCAGCCAGCTCGCCAAGGAGGCCCAGCTCGCCGCGTCTACACCTGGGTCTGCGACCAGGAGGAGGGAGGAAGACCCTCATCTCAGAGTAGCCCTTTCCTCTGTTCTTTCTTTCTTTTTCTCTTTTATTGAAAGGGGACTACGTTTTATCAGGAACAGCTCACACTTCTGTGCTGAACAGGCTCCTTGCAGCCATGCCTAGAGAGCCCGCTGAGGCGCGTGTTCTGGCCACACTGAGACCTTGCAGTCACGCTGCCTGTGTTCTAAGAGGGTTTTCATTTAAAGAAAATGTGGTGTTTGGGGTTTTCTGTTTGTTTCTTAAAGATTCTTTCAAAGGAGTACTGAAAAATACTTTCCTGAGTTTGTCTCTCAAATCTTAGTGGTGGACCTGGGAGATGCAAGAAGCTTCCAGAAACGAAGTTTAAACGAGACACACAACGAGGTTAGGATGAACACCTGTGACGCGATCATGGAGAGGAAGATGTTTGTTTTCAGCTTAGTTTCCAGCAGCTTCTCCCTGTGCGTCAGGGCAGTGAGAGAACATCACCTGGGCCCACGGGCTCCGCTGGACTCAGAAGCAAAGCGCTTCTCACATGCAGTGGACTCGGTCCCCTGAAGGGCCCAGCAAAACCAGCCATGAGGCTGGAGGGTGGGGAGGTGGTCGTTCCTCAGCCAGCGGCTGCTTCCCCAGGGAGGCGCCCAAGGTCCCTGTGGCCATCAGACAAGCCGAGAGCCTTGCCCCCCCTTTCTCTCCACCCCACTCCCAAATTTTGAGCCCTTCTACCTGTGAGCATAGCTTCAATGAGTTGGGGTGGTTTTCATTTTATTTGGGAAAAGGAGTTTCAGAAATAAGTTGGTTCTGTGCTGAAGGTGCTTGGGGGAGTGGATCACTTCAGCTGTACAGACGCATCCACCTGGATCTGCATTGGGAAGTTCTTGTGGTCGTGAAAGGTACCCTGTGGGGGCAGGTGTTGGTCACCGTGGTGACCACCAAGTTGAGGACTGTTTCCTGCCTACCCAGGTCCTAGTGACCGTGACCCCAGCATCCCTTCCCCATGTGTCTGACACTGGCCCTTAACCCAAAACCTCCAGATGCCATCTGGTACACGGAGAGACAGGGACACACAGGCACCTTTCTTCTGGCAAGGCCTCTTAGCCCGTTGCTGTAGGGCTTTTGGTAGGCCACCTAGAGGCATTGCGCTTGGATAGGCTTCTGCTGTGACCCTGTATGCACCGCCCCTGCCCCCCCCCCCCCCCCCCGCCCTGTTCCTTTTTGGAGTGCTCTACCTCGCTCTGTGCTGTTGGCTTTTATTCACCTTCTAGCAGCAATTACTCTGAGTTTTCCAAATCAAGGAGCATCTGTACCAAGGCAATGTCACTTCTGATTTTTGGTCAATTTGTTTTAAGCTCTTTTGTCACCAATAAAATGTTAAAAACAACTCTTGCATGTGTCACAGAGCTGGATAAGCTACAGGGGGTGGGAGAGCACTTAGGTCTGGGGTCCTGCAGCCTGAAGGGCAAAGCTAAGAAGGGCTGAGTCAGCAGACTGGAAAGTGTGTGTGGGGGGGGGGGTGGTGGCGACTCCCAGGGTCCCCTTAGAATATGTAGAGCCGCCTGTATACAGCCTTCTAAGGGCCGGTGGCTCCAGACTGCCCAACCCCCGCCAACCTGATGGATGTGTCAGTACTCCCCCAGCCCCAGGTGACAAGACCCAAAGACGGCAGCTCAAACCACCCAGTGTTTATTGTGTCCCCGCTCCTGCACGGCTGTCAGCGGCAGCCGCACTCGTCCACCACCATGTCCTCGTAGTGCCGCAGGACCACGTTGTCGCTGTTGTCGAAGAAGAGCACGGAGATAGGTGACAGGCGCGCGGGAACACAGCAGGGCAGGCCGGCAGGACCGGGGGCTGCCGAGTGCATGAGCGCGCGCAGCACGGCGTGGTTGAGCGCGGGCGGCCCCCCGGGCCCGGGCAGCGTGGCGGGCAGCGAGCACTGGCCCTGGCAGTAGTTGGCCAGGAAACCGCGCGGCGCAATGACCCAGCGATGCCAGCCCACCTCGCGGAAGCTGACGTAGAGCCGCCGGGCGCGACAGGAGCCCCCGTGGCCGCCGCCCACCGAGGGCTCGGCCTCGCGCCGCGGCCGGGCGAAGGGGTGGCACAGGCGCGGGTCAAGGGTCACCAACAACAGTGAGGCCTCAGCCAAGCGCCCGCAGGTGCCCGTGTGCCGGGGGCGCAGCGCCAGCGCCAGGCGGAGGCTGCGTGGTACTGAGGCGTTGTGGGCCCAGGTGGCGTCCAGCAGCTCAGCGCGCACCGGCGTCCCGAGGGAGACCACTGCCTGGCGGAGCAGCACCGGGCCTGCGCCCACCTCCTCGGCCGCCTGCGCCACGCTCAGCTCCCAGCCGTCTGCTGTCTCCGCCGCAGCCGCTTCCTCCGCTGCGAAGCGCAGCTCCAGACGGGCTCGGCTCGGGAGCTCGGCGGGTTCCACAGCCGACAGGTCGAAGATGAGGGTCCATTTGGGACACTGCCCTGCCGCCGAGGGCTCCGTGGTCCGGGCTCGTGCGCCTAGGGAGGCCGGGAGAGGGCTCAGCTCTCGTCGTGTCACCGCCTACGCGCGAGGGGTCTCGGTTGGGAACTTGGGGGGAAGGTTAGTGCCTGAGGCCGAGGGCGCACCATCTGTTACTTGGCGTCAAATGGTGTGAAGGGGGAGGGGGGGGGAGATGGAGTGTGGGCGGGGCATCGCTTGCAAGGAAGAGACCTGCCCGATGCTGGGTGGCCTGCCCGTCGGGAACCAGGCAGGGGGCAGCGATGAGCAAACGCCTGGGTAAGCGATGCTGGGGCGGGGTGTCATCGGCAGGAAGGCTTCAAATGCGGTGAAGCAGCGGGAGTGAGGGAGAGTGGGGGCAGGGCTCCAGCTGCAAGCAAAGGCCTTGCCGGGTGCAAGGCAGCCTGGCCTTGTGGCCACTCACCCGGGTCCCCGCAGGTGTCCACGGGAGAAGGGATGGAGTACAGGGACTCAGGTTGCTCGTGGGCTGGACTGGGTGGGTGGAGACCCTCGAAGTCACTGGAAGCTCGTGGGGGGCTGGGGTGCCCAGGGAGGTATCGGCCTCCCAGACCCGCACCCCCGGAGCAGGCACCACTCACCGCGGTCCGGGATGTGGCGCACGATGTTTCCGGCGACCCCCAGCTCCTCCACGTGACACGGTCGTAGGGTGGCCCCCGGGGGCGTCCGTCGTGGGCTGAGCCTGGCCCCCTGGGGGTCCCGGCGACGAAACAGGCGCCACATGATGGGGGGTACGGACCGGGGCTTTGGTGCGCCCTGGGGCGCGTCGCGCAGCCCGAGAGCCTGGAGCAGAGAGGCGGCGGGACCCGGGGCCGCAGGGGCGCGGGCCAGGAAAGGCGAGGGCAGCAGCAGGGCGAAGAGGAGGAGAAGAACGCGGTGGCCAGGACGGCGGAGCAACGGTGGCATCTTTCTCCCTGGCGGCGGCCGGAGGAGTGCTCGGGGTCCAGGGCTGGGCTGGGTCAGGGTCCCGGGGGGCGTGGCCGGGCTCCTGAATCCTGGCAGGGACCGATCCTAGGGCGGGGTCTCCGGGCTGCGGGGCAGGGGTCCCGGGAGTGGCCAAGGCCCGGGAGGGGCGGAGCTGGAAGGGGCCAGGGTCTTGGGGAGCCGGGGAGCCGTCCCGGGGGGCAAGGCGGGGCAGGGTGAGGTCCGGGGGAGCGGAACGGGCGTCGAAGGGTTCAGAAGCGCTTGTCCTTCACCAAACCGTTCCTCAGCGGCTTTCTGGGGGCCAAAACCCGCCCGGTTAGCCTAGGGACCCCACGCTCCCACGTACTCCCTGACCCGCCTGCCTTGCCGTCCACATTCCCTTTCCCCGCCTAGTTCCCAGTCTGGCTCCTCCCCGCAATTAAACTCCATCCCCTTTCCCTCCCACCCTGGGCCCTGGCCGGCCACTGGAGTGCAAATGCCACCTACCCACCTCTGCCTGACATGCTCCCACCTCCTCAACCGGGATCAACCCTGCACTTGATCCTCCTCCCTCCAAAAATGCAGACCTGCCAGAGGCCTCTGCCACCCTCCAAGGCAGGCTGGCCCGCTCCAGGGGCGCCGGCTGGCTCATAGGCCCATTGGACAGGCGTCCCTGCCCTGTCATTCTCCGTCCACCATCTGTCTACACTGCTGAGCCCTTATTTTCATTCCATGTGTTTTTTGTTTTGTTTTTTTTATTTCAGAGAGGAAGGGGGGGGGGGGGGAAACATCAATGATGAGAGAAAATCATTGATCAGCTGCCTCCTGCACGCCCCCTACTGGGGATTGAGCCCACAACCCCGGGCATGTGCCCTGACGGAATTGAATATGACCTCCTGCTTCATGGGTCAACATTCAACCACTGAGCCACAGCAGCCGGGCGTCTTAAATTTTTTGAACCAGTAATATGTTCTCATGATCTAGACATCCTGGGATATAATCTTATAGACACCAGCAGACACTCCTTCACATAAGAACGAAGACTTTGCCCTAACCGGTTTGGCTCAGTGGATAGAGCGTCGGCCTGCGGGCTGAAGGGTCCCGGGTTCGATTCCGGTCAAGGGCATGTACCTTGGTTGCGGGCACTTCCCCAGTAAGGGGGTGTGCAGGAGGCAGCTGATCGATGTTTCTCTCATCAATGTTTCTAACTCTCTATCCCTTTCCCTTCCTCTCTGTAAAACATCAATAAAATATATTATATAAAAAAGAAAGAACGAAGACTTTTCTGGAGATGATAGTTTAGGTCACTTTAATTCATCCCTCCCTTGGGCTGGAGCCACTGGCTGACCCTTCCTGGAGCACTGACCCTATCCTCATTGCTTTTCCTGGGGGTCACTGCTCTTTCTCTCGATGAGCCAGCAGGAGCTCTTTATCTGTGAGGTTACAGATAAGCCCTACACGGATCTCCATGTGTCTGTTGTTTTCTGGTTTTGCCTGTCCGTCCTTTAGACAAGCAGAAGGAGGTCCCTGGCTTCTGGACTCTTCTAATACATAGTTCAATTGCCAGATGACAGTGTCCCATTTGTGGCTCTGGTCGGAGTTCACAGTTTCCACTTCTGCGTCAACATCTTTGAACCACTGGAGTTTGCCCCGGGAACTGACGCGAGAGAACCTCCAGATGGTTACCAAGGGTCCCACCGTGTTCCAACCGTCCTCCCTTCCCTCCTGGGGACCTCAGGGGAGATGATTTGGCTGTGTTCCCCCACAGTTTTAATTCCTGTACTTTTATAGTACTTTAAAAATATATACTTTTATTGATTTCAGAGAGGAAGAGACAGGGAGAGAAACATCAGTGATGACAGAGAATCATTGATTGGCTGCCTCCTGCACGCCCCCTACTGGAGATCGACCCCACAACCCAGGCATGTGCCCTTGACTAGGATCGAATCTGGGATCCTTCAGTCTGCAGGCCGACGCTCTATCCACTGAGCCAAACTGGGTAGGGCTATTGTACGTTTAATGCCTTGAGGGATCTACCTTTGCCTATGCCTTTTTATCAGAGCTTTCCTGGTGATTCTGGACTGTTTTATGAACAAGTGCCCCTCCTTCATCAAAAACAATGTTAGTATTTTTTTGGAGGGGGAGGGGTCGTTGGCCTCTGGAGATATCAGAGTTAGACTTTCCAGTTTGAGTGCACCGCTGTGGGGAAAGAGTCGGGCGAGGGAGGAAGGTGGGAGGTGAGGGCAGCCAGTGACTGAGATGGAGTCTGGATGTTTCCTGGAGAATAAGGAGGAAAAGGGGAGTGAGGGGGCTTCCTGGAGTTTCCCAAGGTTTTCACCCTGCGTTGCCATCACCTGTGATGGACAAATGCTTGGGAGAGGCAGTGGCCTGGGGGTTGATTTGGGATAGTTTAGAAGAATGACATTTCGCTTAGAAGCACTTCGAGCCAGCAGAGAGCCTTGGAGGTTGGGGTGGATTAAGTGAAGGGGCCCTAGGGGAGGGGGCGGCTGGTGGGGAGGCCAGAGACCAGGCCGGAAGCACCAAGAGGTGGAGTGGAGAACATCAAGAATGGGGAGCAGAGGAGCGTTGATAACCTGCTTCCTGGCACACGGCATCAGTTTGGCTCAAATAGACTCATACATTTTTTTTCCCCCAAAAGTGCAGAGCAGAGCAAAGATGCCACCACCCACATCACGCTTTCCTTCCTCCCGTGGCGGTAAAACTGAAGCCGGGTCCTGGGATCGAGCGTCAGCGTCAGCACGAGCCCTGAATCCCTTTCCCTCCTCTCACCGGGGCTGTGTGCTGGCCAAAGAGACGCAAGAAGAGATGGATTTACCGAAACCTTCCCTCCAAGCCCACCAAAGGGGCCAGGCGATGCAGGAGAAAACCTGATTCTCCTTCACATGCCGGAGCCCAGGCCTGTGACTGAGTCTAGCAAGTTTGCTCTTCTGAAGAAAGGAACGTCAACGCCCACACAGCTCCCGCTCTCGCAGGGATGGAGGCAGACTTCTACCTTCGAGTGTGACGGTCAGTGGCCCTGGGGACCACGGCTGTGTGTGCTAACACACAAGGGCTCCTTTCTTGGCCTGAGAGTCCGGTGATCAGCTCTCGATCTGGGTGACAGATTCCCCAGGTGCCACATCAACAGATTACGCCATGGGGAACCGCATCCGCCTGGGCCTGACTGCCGGAATTATGGTTCTTATGGTGGCTCTCCCGGTGGAGCCAGGAGCCGTCTCCCTGGGGATCCCGCGGTGAAGACGCAATTGTTGTAGGAGAAGAAGTCCCACAGCTGCCTGGGGAAACACTGGTGCTCGATCCAGCCGGACCTGCTGAGTCCAACAGCCCTGCGAAGCCGGCATGCTCAGCCAGCCCCGGACAGATGATGGCTCTCTCCCTGTGTCCTTCACCAGGGCCGGCAGGCAGGACTGAGCAGAAAGACTTGCCTAACACATTTTGGATGACTTGAAAAAATACTTAGAACTTCAGCGTCAGATTGAGTCGCAAGTACAGTCTCATGTGTAGGAACTGTTCTTCCATTGAAAAGTGGGGCCTCGCCAGTGTGGCTCAGTGGTTAGGCACCAACCTCTGAACCAGGAGGTCAGGGTTCAATTCCTGGTCAGTGCACATGCCCGGGTTGTGGGCTCGATCCCCAGTGAGGGTCCCCAGGAGGCAGCTGATCAATGATGCTCTCTCATTATTGATGTTTCTCTCTCTCCCTCTTTCTTCCTCTCTGAAATCAATAAAAACATACTTAAAAAAGAAAAGTGGGGAAAGCCTGGCCGGTGTGGGTCAGTGTTTGAGTGTTGACCTATGAACCAGGAGGTCACAGTTCAATTCCTGGTCAGGGCACATGCCTGGGTTGTGGGCTTGATCTCCAGTAGGGGGTGTATAGGAGGCAGCCAATCAATGATTCTCTCACCATTGATATTTCTCTCTCTCTCCCTCTCCCTACCTCTCTGAAATCAATAAAAATATTTTTTAAAGAAAAGTGTATATATAGTATTCATTATTACTTCCCCTCCACTCTATTTTCTGCTCTCAACCAACAATTGATCACATATTGGAATTTCTGCATTTATCACACGTTTTTTTAAATTTCATTTCATACATTCTGAACATTTTAGCTAATTTTGGAGAAGTCCACTCTATAGCATATTAACAATTTGCTCTTGACTTGTCCCCAGTATTTCTGGTGCAGGTTTAAAATGTCATTCATCATATTTTTGTTTTCAAGATCTGTTGGTGTTTCTTGTTCAATAAATGCTAATTCTTAATTTTTAAAAAATGCAGAGTAGACTGACGGATGCTTCAGGGGTTCCTGGGTTCAGTGTAAGGCTTCTTTTGGGGGTAATGAAAATGTTCTAAAACTGAGTGTGGTAATGACTGAACAACTCTGTGAATGGACTAAAACATTTAATTATACAGGGTGAATGGGCAAATTGTATGGTATGTAAATTCTGTCTCAATAAAGCTTTTTTTTTAAAAAAAAAAAGGGGGGGGGGAGGTGACCCTGGATTTAGCACCAAGAAAGCCTTGTTTGATCCAAACAAGAGTGGTCTAGGGGAGTAGTGGGTGGCGGACCCCAGGGTGGGGTGGGTTTGAGAATGGAGGGGTTCTGCTGCAAGGGAGGCAAGAAGTGGGCGGCTGGTGCGGAGGGCTGGAGAAAGGTCTCTCTCCTTGATCAGAATGTCCTGAACAGGCAAGAGGCTGGGCGTCCCTGGCCCTGGACGGTGGCCTTGGAGGGAGATGGACCATCCACTGAAGCAGCCAGCCAGTGCAAGGGTGGACGTCTCGTCCCTCACTCCTGTTTTCTTGGGGACACAGAGGCCAGATTGTCAGCGAGGGGGATGATGGTGATGGCAGTTGACGGTTGAGGAGAAGGGAGAATTAAGGAAGAGTAGGCATGCTGGCACTGTGTGGGCATCACCAAGGGCCTTCTGGCCCATTGTGCAGCAGTGTGAGCCAGACACGAGTCACAGCTCATTGGACACGGCGGGGCAGTGGTCACAGACCCGGGATGGGGCGAGGGCCCTTGGTGGATGGCAGTCCCAGCAGCCCCTGAGGATGCCCTTCAGACCCAGGTGCCACATGATGACCAGGGCATGGGGGTGGGGTGGGGGGCAGCTCAGGGGGGCTGGATCAGTCCAGGAGGATGGTCTACCAGGTGACCAATGGCCCAGCTGTGGGGTGAATCGGGAGAGAGAACAGAGGGAGGGAGTAGGAGTGAAGAGGGGCTGGGAGAGGAAGGGATTGGTGCTACTTAATCGCCATATGGTTTGTTTCCCCTGAATTACTTCAAAGTGATTCTCAGTTGTCAGTGTCTCACTGTTTTCAAACCTAACTGAATTTTTGTTTATTGGGTCTGTAGGATCCTGGTTTCTGAACAATTGAGGTTACCCCTGTGGCTTGCTGTGGTCGATTCTGAGAAACGTGCCTGTGTTAAGAAAGGACATCTGTTCACCTGCTTCTGAGTTGCTGGGTGAGGAGCACAAAGCATGCCTGTACCTCTCGGGGTCCCATCACCCCGAGGCTCAGGACTGCGTCATGTGGGCCATTTCAGATCAAGAATTACACCCCAGCCCTAGCCGGCTTGTCTCAGTGGATAGAGCGTCAACCTGCGGACTGAAGGGTCCCGGGTTCGATCCTGGCCAAGGGCACGTGCCTGGGTTGCGGGCTCGATCCCCAGTAGGGGGGTGTGCAGGAGGCAGCTGATCAATGATTCTCTCTCATCATTGATGTTTCTATCTCTCTCTCTCCTTCTCCCTTCCTCTCTGAAATCAATAAAGAAATACATTAAAAAAAAAAAAGGTTTAAAAAAAAAAAAGAATTACACCCCAATTTCTCATGCTTTTTCACTTGCAACTTTTATGTACCTTGGAGTTGAAGTCTTTTAACATTATGTGTGTGTGTGTGTGTGTGTGTGTATACTGTTATATATGTGTATATATACTATTATATATAAACTAGGGGCCCGGTGCACGAAATTCGTGCACTGGGGGTGTGTGTGTGTGTGTGTGTGTGTGGGGAGTGTCCCTCAGCCCAGCCTGCCCTCTCTCACATACTGGGAGCCCTCAGGCGTTGACCCCCATCACTCTCCAATCGCAGGATCGGCCCCTTGCCCAGGCCTGACGTGTCTGGCCTAGGCGTCTGGCCCGGGCAGCGGGGACCTGCAGTGGCGGCGGGGGGGTGCTGCAATCACGCGGGCTCTGCCCCTGCCCCTGCAGGATGCCTCTGGCTGAGGAGTCCGTCCCGGGCAGCGGGGACCCGCAGCTGCAGCGGCCCCGCGATCGTGGGCTTCGCTTTAGGCCCAGGCAAGGGACCCCTAGCTCCTGGGACTGCCAGCTTCGACTGTGCCCAGCTCCCATCGCTGGCTCCACCCCTACTTCCTGCTATCACTGGCCAGGGCAGAAAAGGCACCTGATTCTCCCATCATGGCTGGGGGGCAGGGCAAAGGTGGCCCCAGGGCCGCCTTTGCCCTGCCCCCCAGCTCTTAGCTCCCCCCTGGGTTTCTGATCACTGTCAGTGGCAGGGGGCTTCTTCCTGCTTTCCCTTTCGCCTCCCTGCATTGTGCCTACATATGCAAATTAACCGCCATCTTGTTGGCACTTAACTGCCAATCTTAGTTGGCAGTTAATTTGCATATAGCCCTGATTAGCCAATGAAAAGGGTAGCTCGTACGCCAATTACCATTTTTCTCTTTTATTAGTGTTGATATATATTTTATATATATAATATTTTAATATATTTTTATTGATTTCAGAGAGGAAAGGAGAAGGCGAGAGAGACAGAAACATCAATGATGAGAATCATTGATTGGCTGCCTCCTGCATGCCCCTAATTGGGGATCGAGCCCGCAACCCAAACATGTGCCCCTGACCAGAATCAAAACCAGGACCCTTCAGTCCACAGGCTGATGCTCTATCCACTAAGCCAGTGATGGTGAACCTTTTGAGCTCGGCGTGTCAGCATTTTGAAAAAACCCTAACTTAACTCTGGTGCCGTGTCACATATAGAAATTTTTTTAATATTTGCAACCATAGTAAAACAAAGATGTATATTTTTGATATTTATTTTATATATTTAAATGCTATTTAACAAAGAAAAATCAACCAAAAAAAATGAGTTCACGTGTCACCTCTGACATGCGTGTCATAGGTTCGCCATCACTGCACTAAGCCAAACCGGTTAGGGCAACAGTATATATATATCTTAAGGCCAATCTCTTAACTGTCATGATTATTCATGTGTTTATTTGGATGCCTAGTATTTGAGATTCTACCCTCTTATGTTGCATTATTTATGCAGCCATTTCTAACCTTTCTCTTTTGCATTTCTTGTGTACCTGTTTTTTGTTAACTCTGATAGTGTTAAAGTACCTAATACAGCTGAAAGGTAATCCCCGCCTTCTTGCAAAATACAAAACCCCCAATTCTGTTCTGGTATTTAACATCTTAGTTCTAATTATTTTATATCTCTCAAATTAGGGAACTAAAATGTTTATCCAGATATGTATCAGTTTCTCTGATGATCTGCTTCTTGAGAGAGTTTCCTGGAATATAACTTTCTTAGTGTTTGCTTCTCTTAAGTAACTTCTTTTGTGTGTGTGTTTTTTGTTGGTGCTTTTAATCCTCACCTGAGGATATTTTTTCCATTGTTTTTTTTCCAGAGGGTGAAAGGGAGGGAGGGAGAGAAAGAGAGAGAGAGAGAGAGGGAGAGAGAGAGAGAGAGAGAGAGAGAGAGAGAGAGAGAGAGAGAGATTGACCACCTCCCACATGTTCCCCAACCAGGAATCAGGTGGGTGCCCTGATAGGGAATCAAACCCACAACTCCAGTGTGTGGGCAGAAGCTCTAACCACTGAGAACACCATCCAGGGCTTGAGTAACTATTTTTAAAACTGTGTATGACATCCCCCGTTGCTGGCTATTCCGTTTTCGCACTCGCGGCGACGCTTTCCTCCGTATCTAGCGTCCCTTGCTGCTAGTCTGTTTCATGGGTCGTCTCTTCTCTGTGGCTGTTTCCATTTGCACTATGATGTGTTTGGGGCATGGATGCCTTCTTTTCGTCCTGCTTATGATGGATGCCTTGCCACTTTCTGGAAAATTCTCAGCATTATGTCTCTCCTATTGTCTCTCCCCACCTGTCTCCTATTAGAATTCGGCTAGACCAGGTCATTCTTAAAATCCTAGCTGCCATAGTTGCCATCTGTTTTTGCTGCTTCTGGGTAATTTCTTCACAGCTTTTACTTGACTGCCTCTCTCTCCAGCTTTCTAATCGTGTGAGCCTTCACAGCTTTCGTAGGTTGAGTGGTGGTCCCTGAAAAGAGAGGTCCACACCCTAATCTCTGGAACCTGTGACAGTGGCTTTATTTGGAGAAAGAGCCTTTGCAGATGTAATGAAATGAAGTTTAACACAGAAAATCAAGAGAGAAGAGAAGGCCACGTGAAGGAAGACGCGGAGATCGGAGCGAAGCAGCCACAGCCACGGAGCACCTGGAGCCGCAGGAGCTGGGAGAGCAGGAAGGACCCTCGCCTGGAGCGTCAGCGGGCGAGTGCCTGCTGATAACTCGACTTCTGAGGCCCCAGAAATGTGAGAGGACACGTCCCCGTTGCTTTAAGGCGCCCTGTCCGTGGTACTTGGTGACAGCAGCCCCCGGAAAGTAATATAACATCCGATGCTGTTCTTTATGTCACTCATGCCTTTTATTTTTTAAATAAACTTTTTATTTTAGAATAATTTTAGATTTGCAGAAACGTCGCAGAGATAGTCCAGAGAACTCAGTGCCATCCCCACAGAACACGTGTCTCCACTCAGCAGCCGGTGCCGGACCCTGCTCCGAGCTAACGGCGGGCTTTCCCCGGTTCCCGTTTCTCCACGGCGGTCCTGCTGGTCCAGGACCCCCAGTGCATTCAGCCCTCTGACCTGGGACTGGTCCGCAGTCTCCTTGTTCTCCATGACCTGATGGTTTTGAGGCATCCTGACCACTCACCCCATCTTTACACCCGACTGCGCTGACTCCAGGCATCCGGGGGCGGCGAGGTCTGCTGGTGCTGCCCACGGACTGACCGTGCAATGTGTCCCCCGCGCACCCTGTCACATCTGTGCGGCGTTCACACTCTGCTGTCCTGGTGGGAATGCTAGCAGGTGCCAGGCCCTCAGCCCACGTTCTGGCCGGGCATCCTCCGGGAGACAGCAGGGAGCAGCACCAGGCGCGGCTCGCACGGCCTGGGCTTTGCATTTCCAAGGAGTCTCCACCGGAAGCTGACTGCTCTGCAGCAGGAGGAGCGTGCAGATTCTTAGATTTGGCCAAGCAGGAGCCTCTCCCCCCGCCCTCGGAGTCTCTCAGCCGCTGCTGCTTCCGGACGCCTCTGAGGGTCGGTCAGGCTCCGTGCTGAGGCCTCAGCAGAATTCCTGACTCATGATCCCTGGACGTCGAGAGTCAAACGCCCCCCAAAGGAACGCCTACCCGACCCCACTGGCACACAGAGCCCTGCCTGGTAAACGGCATTTTGGTAAACGGCAGCTCGAGCCCGAAGTCTTGGGTCACCTTGGATCCTTTTAATTCAGTTTCACCTACATCCAAGCAAGTCCGGTCAGTTCCACAGCGGAGTCGGGATCTAACCACCGGGGACCCGACTTGCTGCCAAGCCCTCGCATGTCCATGGTCTCCATCCACCTGTCCGATCCCGCCCGCCCCGGGGCCGGCTTTTGGCCGAGGCGCCCCCCGCCTGCAGCCCGTGTCGCTGGCACAAAGTGCTTCTCTGTTTGAGCCGGCCTTGCGAGCCCCCCCTTGGCCCCGTGCTCCGATCGGGCAATGCCCGTCCTCTGCTTCTCGTCTCCCGTCTTTCACGGAGATTTTAAAATCTGCTCCTCTCACCCTCCTGGCCGCCCACGTGACCACCTCCTTGGGCCATGAGCCCTCTGCTTCCCCACAACCACCATTCCCTCCAGAGGCTAAACTGGAGGTCTGCCTGGTCAGCACCCTGACCTCCCACCTGCTCATACACCCCTCGTGTTGCCTCTGGGGCACTGCGCACCCTGGACCCTGCCTGTCACACAAACCTGCCTCTGTTCACGCCCGGGGCCCTGCAGGCCAGGGGCTCAATCCCAGGGCTGACAACCCCGGGGGGCCTGCCTCCAGGACGCTTGGCCAGCCTTTTCCTCTCCTTCCCTAGGACTCCCACCTGGGCCGTCTCCGGCTCGGGGGGTCGGGGGGTCAGGGGGTCAGGGGGTCAGGGAGCAGGGACAGAGCATGGGCTGCCTAAGCTGCCCGCGGCACCCCTCCTCCCGGCCTCCCCTGCCTGGCCCATGGCTGCTCCTTACCACCCACAGGCCCTCGGCTTGGCCCTCACTGCCCCACCAGTGACACCCTGATTCTTGCCCCTCACCACTCGGCTCCACCCTGACCTCCCTTTCGCCTCCTCCATATCTATCCTTGCGGCATCTGTCTCCATCACTACCCCATGCACGCCTTCACTGCAGTCTCTGTTTTGGACGCAGACTCCAGGGGCAGCGTCTGCTTCAGCCTGGTCGCTGCTGTGTCGCCAGTGTCTGCCCACAGTGCGCGCTCAGACTGACAGATGTGACTAACGGAACGAACCGGGCGGCAGCCCCTCCGAACTCACTCAGCTTTGCTGGGCTTGGGGCTCGGGGCCTCGGATGCATCGTATTCCCGGACGTCCTTCAGCTCCCGAACCTGGCCCGTCAGCACCTTGGCAGCAAAAGCCACGATGTACTGTGGAGGGGAAGACGCGGGTAAGAAAAGGGCCTCCCCGGCCACGCTGCCCTCTGAGGGCCACGGTCCTGCCACAGGTCCTCCGCCCGGCTGTTCCCGCGGCCTAACATGCCCCCCCCCCCCCGCCCGGTGTGCCTGAGCAGGGCCTTCACCTGGACCACGGCCCGGAGGGGGACAGGACTGCCAGCCGGGGGGCGGGGGGGAGCTGGAGGAGGCCGACTCACCAGGAACCAGTAAAGGTTCATGACAGTGAGGAGCAGCAGGAGCGCGTTGAAGAAGAAGTAGAAGGGAATGTCAGGCACCGAGCGCAGGCTGCAGTGGCAGGTGGCATACAGGACCTTGAGTGGGAACCAGTAGAGGCGGAACCAGAACCTGGGGCGGGAATAACGCAGGGGCCCTCAAACTCCGGCCCGCGGGCCACATGCTAATACCAATACTGTATTTGTTCCCGTTTTGTTTTTTACTTCAAAATAAGATATGTGCAGTGTGCACAGGCATTTGTTCATAGTTTTTTTTTAAACTATAGTCCGGCCCTCCAACGGTCTGAGGGACCGTGAACTGGCCCCCTGTTTAAAAAGTTTGAGGACCCCTGGAATAACGGGTCAGGGAAGCTGTGGGCAAGGGAGGGAGGGTGGGTGGTGGCCCCATCCAGTCTCTGCCCAATGCCCTCGGGCCTCACCCATCTGTCCCTGCTCCTCCTCACCCATCCTTGTCTGGCTGCCCCACCCTTATCTCCATTCCTGCTCTGTTCTTGCCTGCCAACCACACTCCATCCATCTCCCGATCCCTGCCAGGCCCCGGCCCTCCCTCCCGCCCCTCCCGGCCCTCCCGCCCCTCCCTCCTGGCCCTCCCGCCAGCCCCTCCCGCCCCTCCCGGCCCTCCCGCCAGCTCACCAGCTGAGGCTGAAGCTGAGGCAGCCCAGGTCCGCAGCCAGGGCGTGCAGAGGGTGGTGGGAGCCGCCGCGGGACTTGAAATAAACATTGAGCTTGGTGAACTCCAGCTGCACGTCGCTGATGTCGTGCAGGAAGAGCACCAGGATGCCCACGCTGTGGTACCTGAGAAGGGAAGCGGGCGGAGGGGGAGGGCAGGTCACGCAGGGTCCAAATCCCTGCACCGAGGGCCCCAAGACAGGCCCCTGGGGCACACCTCCCCTGCCTTTCGGAGCCACCCCTCTGGTCACATGCCCGGCCCGACCCCCCGAAGGGCCAGGTCAGCGGCGGCACAGACGGCACTCGCCAGGGGACAGCCCCCCGGGGCCCTCACTCCCTGTGCCAGGTGGCCAGGGGCCTGCCTGAAAGTCCTTTCTCTGATCCGTCCTCATTTCTGTGACCTCTGACCCACCATGACTGCTGACTCCCAGAGGCCAGGGCCGTTCTGTGTCCCGATCCCCATACACTCGCGACGTTCCCAGGCCTCTGGGATTTACCCGAACTTCGCTGGGGGCTGCAGGTGCCTCGGAAACGCAGTGCCCCCCGAGGGTCTAAAGAAGCCTGAGAGCCATCCCCGTCACCCCCCTCCCCCCCCAGTGTTCCCCTTCCGCTGCCTGAGCCCAGGTCCTGAACTCGGCCTGGATGGGGCCACGGGTCTCCCTCCCAGGTCTGTCCCCACGTGGCCTTCCTGTTGTAAGACCTCTGCACGTGCTGTTCCCAGCACCTAACATGTACCTCCCGGCGCTGGCAGAGGCTTCCGCCACCCCCTGGTCTTTCTCACCTGTCACCCCTTCCACCCGCCCCACCGACACCTCATCATCCCAGCAGGCCTTCTCCTCTGACTTGATTTTTCTCCATAGTTAATACCTTCAAACAAATTATTCTTTTCTTTCTTTCGTTTTCCTTTTCTGGGCGGTGGGGGCTGTTATCTGATTCTATCCTCCAAAGCAGTGCTATCTACGGGTTTTCTAGAACAACAGGAAGGTTCTATACCTGCATTACCCACATGGGAGCAACCAGCCAGATGTGGCCCTGAGCAGCTGAAATGCGGGTGGGGTGCCTGAGGGACAGATGTGTGATTTTTTGTTGTTGTTAATCCTCGCCCGAGGATATTTTCCCATTGATCTTTTTTTTTTTTTTTAGAGAGAGTGGAAGAGAGAGGGCAAGGCAGAGAGAAACACTTCGATTGGTTGCCTCCTGCATGTGCCCTGACCAGGGCCCGGGCCAGGGAGGAGCCTGCAACCAAGGTACATGCCCTTGACCGAATCGAACCCGGGACTCTTTAGGCCACAGGCCAGTGCTCTATCCACTGAGCAAACCGGCCAGGGCAGAATGTGTGATTTTATTTAAGCTTAATTAACGTTGAAATAGCCCCTTGTAACCAGCGGCTACTACATTGGAGGGTGCAGCCAGAGCAGTGAGGCTAACAGGAACCGCACAAGAGTGTAGGCCTCGCCCTGGCTGGTTTGGCTCACTGGATAGAGCATTGGCCTGAGGACTGAAGGGTCCCAGGTTCGATTCTGGTCAAGGGCATGTACCTTGGTTTCGGGCACATCCCCAGTAGGGGGTGTGTGGGAGGCAGCTGATCAATGCTTCTCTCTCATCAATGTTTCTAACTTTCTATCCCTCTCCCTTCCTCTCTGTAAAAAAGCAATAAAATATATTTTAGCCAAAACCGATTTGGCTCAGTGGATAGAGCGTCGGCCTGCGGACTGAAAGGTCCCGGGTTCGATTCCGGTCAAGGGCATGTACCTGGGTTGTGGGCACTTCCCCAGTGGGGGATGTGCAGGAGGTAGCTGATTGATGTTTCTAACTCTCTATCTCTCTCTCTTCCTCTCTGTAAAAAAAAACAAACAACAAAACAAAACAAAAAAAACACAATAAAATATATTTTAAAAAATAAATAAATAAAATATATTTTTAAAAAATTTAAACAAAAAAGAGTGTAGACCTCATTTAGACAGGAGTGTAGACCTCATTTAGATTTTCTATCACCCATGTTAAAAAAAAAAGAGAGAGAGAGAAATTAAAATAATATATTCTAATGAACTCCGTATACCCCAAATATTGTTATTTCAACATGTGATGGATGTAACACAGGCCTTGGCGAGGTATTTTTATTCCTTTGCTTGTGAAATTGGGGTGGATTTGAGAACAATCAGCAGGTCGTAGTTTGGAGAGGATCAGAGGCCACGTGTGGGCTCTCAGGCTACAGGGTTATCTGCTCGTGGCTGTGCTCCCAGCAGCACCTGCCACATGGCGGGCGTTCAGGAAACACCTGCTACGTGACCTGGTCAAGGTGCCATCCGGGTGGGGCTGGGAGGGGGGAGGGGGGACGGGGCTCCCTGCACCTTGTTCACCCCGTCCCTATGAATCTCTCTGGAACCCTCCCCCAGGAACACCCCGGTGCCTCCTCCCCCCAGGCACCAGCTCTGCCCTGTGCCAGCCTCCCGCCCTTGCTCATGCAGTGCCCTCCGCCCTCCTCAACTCACCGGAAGGCATAGGAGGAGACAATGAGGACCAGGGTGACCACGTGGTGGACGAGCATGACCACTGAGTCCTTGCGCCAGGCGTCCATGTACAGCGTGGCGTAGATGGAATGGCCGTAGAAGCTTCCCTGCAGCAGATAGGCGGCCGCGATGTCCCGAGGCACGGCCATGCCCGGTGTCCAGTCTGGGGAGAGCCGGACCGAGTCATCAGGGCCCTGCAGGGCCTCCACACAAGGGACCCCCACATGCTCTGGAGCCAGACGTGAGTCCCCCCGTGCCGGGGCAGGCCACGTGTCCGCAGATGTACCGGCCACTGGTTTTCCATCCCCAATTCTCCACCTGTTCTCTTTTATTTAATAAGCATTATTTTCTAGAGCAGTTTCAGTTTTAAGGAAAAAGGTGCTCCTACCCCTGAAATCAGTCCCTTGCAGGATTTCCCACTCTGCCCTGGGTGCCCTTCCCGTCTTCTCTTAATTACCAGGCCCTCTCCAGCCAGAGGGCACGTTCCTGTTCCAGCCGCCCCCCGCCCCCAGCAATTTCCCAACCGGATGGAGGCTGCTGCCCACCTCAAGGTGCTGGCACAGCAGCTGAAGCAGAAGCAGTTTGCCCACCTTCACTCAGGTCTCACCCCTTCTCAGCAACGCTGACACCCCCCTTTCTTCTCCGCCCATTACCAGGGCCAAGGGCTCTGCTCACTGGGCACTCCTCCTCTGCCCCACCCCTAACTCAGGGAGCCCCTGGAGCCCTAAGTTTCCTAGGCTCCACCATGCCCCTGCCTCACGATGACCCTTCATCTGTGCTCTGGCCACTCCTGCAAAGGAGATCCACATAGATCCCCATCCGGGGCCCCGCTCCGGCCCAGGTCTTAGCTCACTTCCCCGGCCCCCCACTGCCCCTACCCAGCACTGCCCCAGCTCCTCCTGGCCTCCCAGTGTGTTCCCAACTGTCTTCTCTCCCGGGGCTCAAAGCCTGTGAACACACAGACCCTGCTACCCAGCAATTGCACTCCTAGGTGTGTGCTCAAGGGAACTGCAAATGGACTGGACAGGCCCTTGTACATGCATGTCCACGGCAGCACTAGTCACAGATGCCAAAAAAGTGAAAACAACCCATCAATAAATAAAGGACAGGCAAAATGTGGTCCTTTCACACATGGCCTATTACTCAGCCACAAAAAAGACAGACACACTGACACACTGTGTGGATGAACCCAGAAAACACGATGCCGAACCCTAGTTGGTTTGGCTCAGTGGATAGAGTGTCAGCCTGAGGACTGAGGGGTGCCGGGTTCGATTCCAGTCGGGGGCACATGCCCAGGTTGTGGGCTCGATCCCTGGTGGGGGACGTGCAGGAGGCAGCTGATCAATGATTCTCTCTCATCACTGATGTTTCTATCTCTCTCTCCCTCTCCCTTTCTCTCTGAAATCAATAAAAATATATATATATATACACACAAAACAACACGGTGCTGAGTGAAAGGAGCCAGAAACAAACGGTCCACGTAAACTTTAACCTTCGTAACCATCTTAAGTTCTGCATAAGGCACATTCACATTGTTGAGCAGCCATCCCCACCATCCCTCCCAGAACCCGTTCCTGTTGTAAAACTGAAACTGTCCTTGCTGAACACCGCCCCCCCTCCCCCCAGGCCCTGTCTCTATGAATCTGACTCCTCTGGGGCCTCCTGTAAGTGGACACAGTACTTGTCCTTTTGTGTCTAGCCAGAATGGTTACCTTTATGTTTCGAGCATTTTACCTAATAAAAGAAAGCAAAACTCCCCATGAATCAGAGCTAATCTCCCCCCACTTTAACACGTCCAGGGGCCTCTCGAAGTTTGACAGCAAATCGGGAATGCTGCAGCTGGAGGCTCCCCGCCACCCCAACACACAAACTGCCAGGTGCCTCTGTCCCTCTTTACAAGGAAAGCATGCAGAGCCTTGATGCAGGGTTCACTGTGGAAAGAGGACACCAGATCTTCCACCTATTACACCGGTCAGACTCACCGTGGGTGAGCATGCCCCCTCCAGCCTCGGGCCCCAGATCTGAGGCGGGGGGGGGGGGCATTTAATTCACCATCCAGACGTCAGCTGCCCCTCCCCACCTGTTGGAGGGCCGGGCTCTGACCTGCTCACAACCTCCAGCCTCCTCTCCATAAGTCCCACCTGCTGCTCTGGGGACTGGATATCACCCCCTCTCCCACCTCCAATATCAGGGCCTTGGGCTCCCCAAACCCAGCTCCTGGTCGCCCCTAGACCCAACCCTACTGACCGCCCACTTCACTGGGGAGCCCAGACCCTCCTCTTTTACACCCATCTCTGGTTTGGCAGCAAATCCTACCAGCTCTGCCTTCAAAACATCAATGATGACAGAGAGTCTTCAATAGGCTGCCTCCTGCACGCCCCCTACTGGGGATCGAGCCCACCATCTGGGCATGTGCCCTGACCAGGAATTGAACTATGACCTCCTGGTTCATAGGCCGACACTCAACCACTGAGTCACACTGTCCAGGCTAAAACATTTCTCAAATCAACAACTTCCCTCCTCTGCTTAGTCCTGTCCTGGCTGAGCCCCCACCTCTGCTCACAGCCCCCTGGTAAGTACCCTTTCTGCCCACCTGCCCTCCTCACGCCCCGCCCTGGCCAGGTGAGCTTCTCTCCGCTCCGGATGCACCAGGAATGTTTCTTCCAGGTCTTCACTCAAAAGCCACCTTTGGTGGGGCTACCCCCATTGCTGTAGAGCATGCCCACCCCTCAGAGACACCCCACTCCCCAAAGTGTTCACATCAGCACCTATTGCTGGTAACAGATTTTATATTTCACCGTCTGGTGGGGGGCTTTCTCTGACCTGCTCACAACCTGGTACACAGTTGGTACTCAAAAAATGAGCCTTCAAAGAAGCAGGTAACTTGCAAGCATGGTATCGTAGCATCATTTATAAGAAGCCAGAGGCAACTCCATGCCTGAAATTTTAAGAGAGTTCAATTTATGGTCCATTTGCATAAAGGAAAAATTGAATGACAGCTAAAAATTCTCCTCTAGAAAATTACCACGTGGGAAATGCACATAGGAAAATGGCCATGTGGGCAGCACAATCCCATGAGGAGAGCTGGGTGCCCAGTAAACCCCGTGCTTGTTACCAGGACCCTGCTATGCAGGGGCCCCATGCCAGGCCCTCCTACGGTGCCACCAGGAGCCCTCTCAGGCTGTTTATGTCACATGGCAGGAAGCACATCCATGATACACGGCCGGGTGGTCAGCATAGGAACAGAGGACCCCTTCCCCCCATCACAGGCCATATTTTCTATACTGACCTGCTTGTTGGTGATAGAGGACACTGCGGTCACCCTCCTGTCCATCCCACCCAGAGCCAGGCCTTGACTACCCCACCTAACCCAATCCATGGGTGCAGCCACTTCTCAGCATCTGTATCTCTTTGCCAAGCTGATCTGAACCACACTGGTCCCTCCCTTCCCCCCTGGGCCTTGCTACCATCCTCACCCAAGACTTTGCTATTTCAGCCCTGGCCAGTTGATGAGAGCATCACCCTGATACGCCAAGGTTGTAGGTTTGACCCCTAGTCAGGGCACATACAAGAATCAACCAATGAATGCATAAATAAGTGGAACAACGAATCGATGTCTCTCTTTCCCTTCCTCCCTCCCCCTCTCTCTCTCTAAAGAAAAAAAATAAAAGATTGCTGTCTCCACATGGCAGCCAGAGGAAGCGTTTTATAATCCATAAACTATCCCATTTAGAAAACACTCCAACTCTTGCCACCCTGCTCTCTTGCTCACGCACCAAGCCTGTGCACGCCCCAGGGTCTTGCCTGTGCTGTTCCTGACACCTGGAGTGCCCCCCTGGACCCAGGAAAGGGGCCACCCCCTCTAGGATGCCTCCCTGAGCTGTAATACGTCCCCGGGGCCCCCTGACCACCCTTGTCTGGAGCAGACATCCAGAACGGGGTGGCTGATGAGTGCCAGCTCCCCATGTGCCCTTCTCCTCAGTGTTTAGAGCAGAGCGATCCCTCGCCCCACTAGGGACCCACCATAGAAGACAGAGGGTGGGTCGTGGAAGAAGGGGTAGTCAGTGCCGAAGAGCAGGTAGGCACTGTAGCTCCAGGTGCCCAGGTAGAAGAGGAACTTCCAGGCGCTCTCAGGCATCTTGGCGGCATCTCTAGGCTGGAGGCGGCACCGCTTGGCCAGGGGCTGTGGGTGAGAAGATGGGTGGCCGTCAGAGCTAGGAGCCATTCCTTCAGGGTGGGGAGACCAAGGCCCAGGGATTCCCCGAGCTGGGCAGTGTTGGGGAGGGGCCGTTTGGTACCCACAGCCGCCTGGAGTAACCAGAGCCCACGTGTGCCTGCCAAGAACTAAACTTAGTGCCCAGCTGTCTGGCTGAGGTGTGAGAGGGGAGTGATGGGAAATGTGAGGGTAGGCTATGAGGGCCCAGAGGCGGGCATGTGAGCGTAAAGCGAGGGAGGTCGGCGGGTCTGCACAGGGGAGTCAAGCGGCTTGGGGGTACGGGGAGCTGGGGTGTGACACACAGCAGGGGATTAAGGAAAAGGCATGGAGGGGTGTAGCTGTGAGCCTGTGGAGAGAACATGGAGGGGAATATGGGAACACCTGAGTCGGGGGCGGGGGGGGCATGGAGGGCTGGAACCGCAGGAGATCCTCTGGGGCAGAAATGTGAGGGAAAGGGTGCCTCAGAGGAGGAATCCGGGGGGACCAGAGAGGAACCAGGGCCTGGGGAAGATGGAATGGGTATTTGGGGGAGGACATGAGGAAATTCTTTTGTCCAAGAGATAATGAGGCAAGGAAAGGGCAGCACAGTGAGACGGGTGACCTGAGGGGACATCAGGGAAGACATGAGCAAGGTGGGGGCGTGCAATGATGAGGTCCTGAGGAATGTTACTCTGGGGTCCAGGGTGGGGCGGGGCCTCAAGCTCCTCAGGGGCGGAGCTCTAGAGCTGTGGGGCCAAGTCCCGCCCCCCTCCCAGAGGCTGAGGGGGCTGGAGCAGCTCCAGTTGTCATAGAGACAGCCAGAGCCAGCTCTGGTAACCCTTGGCAACCAGGCTGCTGCCAAAAAGATGAGCTTTGGCGGCGCCGCAGCCCCTCCGCCTATTCCTGGGAAGGGCGAGCCTCGAATTGGGGCGAAAGGCTGAGGGAGGGCGGACCGGGAAGGAAGCCCGACCTCCAGGGGTTCCGAAAGTCAGGGGGCACCTGACCTTGCTGTCCCCGCCCAGCTCCCTCAGGAACATGGGAGGGGAGCCCATTCCACCGTGATGGTCCCAGAGCGACCACATCCCCCCAGGAGCACCGGCCTTCATCCCCCTGGACTCCCCACTTCCAGCTGGAAATTGGGAAGGTGGGGAGCAATGAAGCCCAACCGGGACCAGGGCTAACTATGGGGGGACACTGTCATACTGCCTCCGCCTCCCTGAGCAGGGTGACAGCCAGGGTCTCTCCCACGTGGGTGATGTGGGGAGGGGGAGGGGACAAGAGCAGCCAGACAACAGCCTCTTCCCCGCCAGCAGAGAAAGACCCCTTTGTTGGTGCTGGGCGCTCTGTCCCTGCACCCCTGCTACGTCCAGCCAGACTGGGGCGCGGTGACGCCAGCTGGCCCAGGAGGGCGTCGCAGCTGAGCTCGGGGGCCAGGCACCTTCCCAGCAGCTCCCAAAGCAGACCCCTCCCCAAGATGGGAGGGAGGCCAGGCGCCAATGTCACCTCATGGCCACTCTCCAGCCGGGCGGTGGCTCTCCAGGCTGAAAACGGGGTATTCCCATCGCGCCTCTCGGAGGCCGCCCCAGGCCCCTCCACCTCCCCGAGGCTGCGACCACCCGCGTGGCAGATGAACCCAGGTCTTGGCCTCCCTGGAGGCGGGCGCTGACTCCAGACAGACGCAAGGCAGCGACTGGGACACTCTGACCCTACCCTGTAGCCACAGACAAGGGGGCTCTGCCGGCTGCACTGACCCTGGACCCGCTCCAGCTTGGGCTCCAAGCCCCCCGCCCTCCCTCGCATGGCCCGGAGTTCCAAACGCAGACCGACCCTGTGCCACGAGGCCTCCATGGCTATACACTGAGGCCTCCTGTCCCGCACTGACCCGAGTGGGTCGTGCTCCGGTTCCCCCCCATCACGAACACCCCACCCGTGTCAGGGACCCAACATCGCGGGTTTCCCGGTCCGGCCACACCCCCGCATCCATCCCCACCCCCATCTCGCACTGACAGAAAAGGGCGCGGGGCGGCCCAGGACTCCGCACCCAGAGCTCCTACAGCCCGAGGCCCCCACGTTCTGGGACCCAGCTCGCAGAGACAGAAAGGGGTGCACAGCGGCCCGGGGTCCCCCAGCCCATGTCCGGGTCCCCAGCCGCACTGACCCGAAAGAGGCGCGTGGTGGCCGCTGAGCGCAGCACGGTCCAGCCGAGCGCGCCGAGCGCCAGCAGCAGCAGCTCGGGGGGCGCCAGGTGCGCGTGCTCGGTCAGGCCCCGGAGCGCCAGCCCCCAGCCGCAGTCCACGCAGCCCCGCGCCGCCGCCACCGCGCTGCCCCAGCTGCGCTGCACGAGCTGCGCGTAGCTCGGCATGGGCTCGGGCCCCGCCGGGCCCGCCGTGGTTGCCGCCGCCGCCATGCCGCTCGCTGGCCGGCCGTCTCCACCGCCTGCGCCTGTCCGCCAGCCCGCCCGCCGGAGCTGCGCGCCCCGCGTCACGCGCCGCAGCCGGGCGGGGGGCGCCGGCCGGAGCCCGGGGACAGAGGGGCGGGGCAGACGCAAGCTCCGCCTCCGCGGGGGACGCTGGGCCGGGCGCGGCGTCCACGATCCGGGGGCACGCAGGTGCTGGGTGCCCAGAGGCAGCGGCAGGGACCACCAGCGGAGAAGTCCCGGTGTTGTCGCGTTGCGTCCCATTTTGCAGCAGAGGAAACCCATTTTCGGCCCCATTTTCCAGCGGAGGAAACCCAGGCGCAGAGACTCCAGGGCTCTTCCCCCCGCCCCACCCTCCCCTATGCTGTGCCCTCGGCAAGGGGCAAGGAGGCACAGCAAGCAGGCACTTTTCCTCCCAGCCCTCCACCCTCAGACCGCACCATTCCCTGAAGCCAAGCACAGGCACCCGGTGCATCCAGCGCCTCACCACAGCCAGTAGGTTTACGGCAAAGGAAGGCCCCTGTTGTCCTTCCCGAGGACACTGACCATCCAGGGTGAAGAAACACCCGATGAAGATTCTGCCCGCCAACCCAGGGTTCCTGGACGAGGGACCTGAGTGTGGGCTCAGGCTTGCTCCTCCGCACCTACCCAGGATTCAGGGGTTTCAGGTGAGGTAGCTTGCAGGCATCGGGGTCCCCTGGAGGAGTGGCCAGGGGCCTGAGAGGTTAGGCCATGTCTGAAGGCCACCTGCTGGGCTTCCATGACCCTGAAGACCTGGCAGGACTCCCCTGCAGCAGGTTAACACAGGCTGTGGGGAGGCCAAGGGAGTGGGTGCCCACTTGGGGGGCGGGTACTCAGAGGCTGGATCAAGACCAGGCTGTATTGGGACCAGCCCAGGTAACCTTCCACTCTCCACTGATGGGCCCTTTGCCGGAAGCCCCCAACAGCCATCACTGAGGGGACTGACAGCACCCATCCCAGTCCCCAGGACTCCCACCCACCTGTGCCCTCCTTTACCCCCACCCCGATGTTAACCCCTAGCCTTTGAGGTGCAGAGTGCAGGCATCAGTGTGGGCTCTGCAGGAGCTAGGCTAGGTCCCATGCAGCCACCAGCCTGATCTGACCTTCAGGTATACAGGTGAAAACAGGTAGGTGTCAAAGGGCCCTCATTTCTTCACCATATTCCCCCGACCAGTCCTGCAGCACATTCTGTGGCCCCACCTTCAGATGTTCTTGAATCTAGCTACTTCTCTACACCTGCAGTCTCATGTGGTCCTGGGCCATCTCCTGCCTCCTGTCTGACACCCTGGCTTTCTCCTTACCCCGCACAGAGGTCAGCAGGAACCTTCTCTGCTCACAGTCCTCATGGTTTCCATTACTCAGAGTGAAAGCCCAATGAGTCGTGACTCACCACCTGCCCTCTTGCCCTCCTCTCCACCTTGCTCCCTCTATTACAGCCACACTGGGCTCCTCCCTGGTCCTCTAATACCTCAGGCACACTTCTGCCTCAGGGCCTTTGCACTGGCTGTTCCCTCTGCCCAGAATGTTGTTCCCCTAGGTTATGGCAGGGTACCTCCTCCTCTAACTTCAGGGTTCACCTACAAGTGTCACTTGCTCAGTGTACTTCCCTGACACCCCCCCCCCCACGTCTTCTCCTTAGCACTTGTCACCATCTGTCCTGCTGTACCTCCTACTATTTTTGAATGTGCACGTGGACAGGGGAGAGGGGGGGAGGGGAGTTCCACCCATCCCATTGGGTGACTAATTCCACAGCCAACCTGGCAGGCAGAGGCTCAGAGGTCCTGGGCTGGCTGGATATGCCCCCATAGGTCCAGCTCAGCTTGTGGAGCAGCCCTGGGTCTTCCCAACCACCCAGCACTATCTGGTGTCCATCAGTAATGGGAGAGGGCCCTGCCCAGCAGCCCTGCCCAGCCTCTAGTTTCATTCTGGCAGGGCCCAGATAGAAGGCTACCAACAGGTGGGTGCAGGGCAGGAATGGAAAGTAGCTCTTGGTGCTGGCAGTTGGAAACCAGGGCTCCCAGGCACCAGGGGCCTGGTAAGGGCTCCTGAAGTCCCATGGCTGGTGCTGCTTCCCTGCCCCATCTGAGAGGGCAGGCCTCCCCTCTCCCCACTGATGCCCCTGCCTGGGGAGGCCTTCTCTGCACCTCTCCCCGGCTAAGCTCCACACAGTCAGGGAAAGGCTAGGGGCCAGCTCTACTGAAGGGGGTCCCTTGCTCTGTGTCCTGTCCTGGCAACCAGGGATTGAGTTTGGGTAGCCACCTACGGCAGATGAGGCCAGACACTGGGAACTCAAGTATCTTATCTTCTTCCTGGGAAGGAACCAGAGATTGGTCCAGGGACAAAGGCCAAGAAACCCTGTCCAGCTCCTGGAGCCCAGTATGGCCTCAGGGCCTTTGTATGGACTATTCCTGCTACCTAAGATGCTTGTCCCCCAGAACCTGGCCTGGCAGCAACTTCTTCTTCTTCTTCTTCTTCTTTTTTTGAAGACTTTAAACTTTTATTAAAAGACTTTTCTGAATCACTTCTTTTGTAGTTTACACTTTTGCTGGTTTTTATAAAATAGGGAAAGACTATAATATTTCCAAACTGATACCTTTAGCAATACATCAATGTCATAGCATTTTAAAATGTAAAAGCCAAAACATGAGCCCTAATATTACAGAATAATCAAAGCAAGCTTCATTTAAGATATTCTGTCAGTGCTCGGCCAGTGTGGCTCAGTGGTTGAGCGGCATCCCATGCACCAGGAGGTCACAGGGTTCGATTCCAGTCAGGGCACATGCCTGGGTTGTGGGCTCAATCCCCAGCAGGGAGGAATGCAGAAGGCAGCCAATAGGTGTTGATGTTTTTCTCTCATGGATGTTTCTATTTCTCTCTCTCTAAAAATCTATCTTAAAAATATAGTTTAAAATATGATATTCTGGCCTGGCTGGTGTGGGTCAGTGGTTGAGCATCAATCCATGAACCAAGAGGTTCCTGGTTAGATTCCCCATCAGGGCACATGCCCTGGTTGCAGGTCCGATCCCCAGGAGGGAGTTTGCAGAAGGCAGCTGATGGATGTTTCTTTCTCATCGATGTTTCCATCTCTCTGTGCCTCTCCCTTCCTCTCTCTCTAGGCAGCAACTTCTTATTGTTTGGGTGGACAGAGGCCTCCTAACCCACCTACCCACCCCTCCCTGTTGTCCTGCTTCCTCTTACCTCCAAGGGCAAACACTATGCCTTTCTCTCGCCACCCTTGTGCTCCGGCACCCAGGGCCCTAATCACAGCAGGTCTCAAACTTGACTGACTCCAAGGAGCAGGGGTCTGGGGAGGCGGATGTTTACGTCTATAAGGACCCCATACACTCCTTCCTTGCTTAGCCAAGCTGAGGCTTGAGCACTTCCAGCCCCCTCACCACCTACCGACCACCTGGAGGTCCTGGGTTTGAACCCTACTGCTCCTCTTGATGGCTGTGGCCTCTCTGTGCCTGTTTCCCTGGGTGCCAACTGGGCTCGGGGGACACAGCTGTGCCTTCAGCTCAGCAGTATGGGGCAGCTGTTCTGAGGAGCAAAGGAGTCCCTACAGCTGCTGTCCATAGACCCTGGTCTCCAGGACCCCGTGCCAGGCCCCTCCTGTCCCAGCCTTGGTTCCCAAACGCCCCTCGCAAAACAGCTAGCGCAAACGTGGTTCAGGTGGGGAGCCCGGAGTGGAGACGTTTATTGACAGAAGGGGGTTGGGCTTCCAGCCTCTGCTCTGACCAGCCCAAGTGAGGGAGGACGGATGAAGGCGGGTGCCCAGCGGGGAGGGCAGCACGGCTGGGCCTCGCCTTCCCACTGAGGAAACTGCATCTGGGGCCGGCCTCAGGCGCTGGGAGTATATTGCAGTACTAGCCGGTCAAAGTCATTTTCCTTCAACACGAAATGGGGGCGAAAGAGAAAGGAAACACATGTGAGTCAAAACCTGAGTTCCAAGCCCTCCCTGTGGGCCCGGGGGGTCTGGGGCTCACCTTGGCCTGGTACTCCTTGATAAAGGGGTGGAACCTGTGTGCATCCTTTAGCTGGGACAGGTAGCGGTTTGTCACCTGTGGGGAAGGTGAGACTGAGGTTAACTGAACACAGGGACCCCCTGTGGCTCTGACCTGCAGGGCAGGGGTTGGGGGGGGAGTAAGGGCTACTCAGCACACTCCCTGCCAGGAGCCCGGATCTCCCCACATGTCCTCCATTGCCCCACCCTGGAACAGTGTCCAGGCTTGGCACATGAATGGGGGTGTACCACAGTGTTCACGGGAGTGGACTACACAGGGACCTGAAGCCCTGACAGAGGGTGGGGGGCCAGGAAGAGTGGAGGTAGGTCAGGGGGAATGGAGTTGGGAAAGAAGATGAGTCTGAGGAACCCAGAGGCCTGGGGACTGAAACATAGGCCCCAGCAGAACCTTTGCTGGCAGCCTTGCCCCACCCGCTAGGCCAGGCCTGACTGTATGGGGCTGGGGCATTTGTCTGTCTGTCTCCCTGAGACTAGGAATCTGGGTCTGTTTCTACGGTGCCTGGAAGGGTCAGCCTAGCTGTCCTGCACCACCCTAGCTGAGGCTGCCCAAGATCTCTTCTGTAAGGGCCAGGAAGTGACTACCACGGACCCCTGGCTGGGCCCTGGCCAGCTGGGCCGGTCACCAATCACCTACTAGTCAATGAGCAGTGCTCCAGCAGCCTCCTCCCGCCCTACCCTCAGGCAAGGTGGGGATCACTCCCTTGAGCCCCTTCTCCACCCTGTTGCCTACTCCCCACCCTGAGGTAGCACAGGTCAGGGTCCCAGCCTTGCTGCCCTCTCTGAGCCTCAGCCCACTTGTTCATAGGACCCATGGGACCAGATGACTTGTGGCCCTGGCCAGGCTGGGGGTCCTGGGAGAACAGCTGCAACTCCAACCTCCCAGGCCCCAATGGCAAGTGTACCTGCCCATGGAGTAGTTTTTTGCCCAAACCCCAGGCCAACCCTGAAATCCAGACCTTGAGGCCCCGAACTTCCTCTGGAGCTGAGGCCACACCAAAACCCCCACCTGCCCCAGGCTGGCTTCGTGAGGGCCAGACAACCCTCCTGCACCTGACTGGGGGAGGGCACCTACCTCAGGGGGCTTGCCTAGGTGCTGAGACAGGACGATGAGGTTAACCAGCGTCTCCGGGTGGCCGCTATCCTAAAAACACGGGGACACAGGGCAAGCAGGGTCAGCACCTCTAGGCCCCGAACTCGACCTGCTCACCCCCATCTCGGGCAGGATGATGGCCCTCCCCCACCGTCCTGGGGTGGGGCTGTGACCTGCACAAGGCCACACCTTCAGAGGTGGGACAGGCTCAAGGCCCCAAGACCCTGAGTGCTCCCCGCTCTGGCCAGTCTGCCAGCTGGTGACCTCAGGGTCCTCCCACCTGCTCTCCCTCTTGAACCTGGTGCCTCATCAGATCAAACCAGGACAGTGCCCCCTTGCCGGGAACCATTTACTACAAAAATCTCAAACCTCAGAGTAACAAAGCCCGGCCAGAGGCAGCCTCAGTGCTGCCACAGCCAGCTGTCCCTCCTGCTGGAGGATGGGGTCTGAGACAGCAGGCAGACCCCGCCCGCCCCGCCTGCTCCCTGGAGGTCTTGGCAGGAAGTGGCTGGGAAATTACCAGAAGCTCCAGGAGGGTGACATCACCCCACTGGCTCATGCTGGGCTCTGAGGCACAGGGAACTCTGGGAACTGGTTAGCCAATGCCTCCACCAGGAACCTCAGCCAGAGCGCCTGGTGGCTATAAGGCAAGGATGTGGGGGAGAGCCCTGCTGGGGCACTTGGGGCAGAGACGCACCACCCAGGACGCATGGCCGCTGCAGGCCCGCTCCACCCATGCTGCCCTTCTTTGCAGAGACCCAGCTTCTCGGGGGGTGTGTGGGAGGCAACCAATCGACGGGGGAAGGTCTCTCAGTTGTTTCTCTCTCTCTCTCTCTCTCTCTCTCTCTCTCTCTCTCGGGTGTGTGTGGGAGGCAACCAATCGACGGGGGAAGGTCTCTCAGTTGTTTCTCTCTCTGTCTCTCCCCCTCCCTTCCACTCTAAAAAAAAAAAAAAAGAGTCAATGGAAAAATATCCTCAGATGAGCATTAACAACAACAAAAATAAAAAAATAAAAAAGATGTTTCCTAAAAATGGAAGAAGCTTTGATATCTTTTCTGGTTATAAAATATAGTGCAAGATCTCAGGTGTCAGGGGCGAGAAGAGACCTGTGGCCACCCCAGAGGAGTATTCTTGGTTCCTCTTTTTGAAAAGGTCCAGGCACCACCTCCTGTCTGCAGCCCACTCTCCCCTCCCTCACAGTGAATGTGGGGTGTCTCTTCCAAATACAGACCGAGATGAGGCATCACACTGAGGCCCCCAGACCAGGCAGCCAAGGTAACAGCAAGGAAGGGTTGGGGCATGGCTGTCCCCTCAGCTCAGGCCAACTCAGACCCCAGCCGACAAGGTCCTCCCATTTCCAAGAGAAGCTGGAATCAGGATTTTTGTTTGCGATCATGAGTTTTAGCTGATTCAGCAATGAAATCCCCACGTGACCCATGTCACCTGCCTCCTCTCCAGGAGCCGGGGGTATGGGCTGGGCCCGCCCTACCTTGTCCAGTGCCTCCTGCAGCACACCCTCCGCAGCCTCCCAGCGGCCCTGGGCCATGTGGCAGGCCGCCTGCCCATTGAGCAGCAGCAGAGTGGACAAGCACTTGTCGGCCATCTCCTGGAAGATGTAGTAGGCGTCCTGCAGCTTCTCACCTCCCTGTGGGGACAGTTCTGACATCACTGCTTTGTCAGGCTGCTGCCTGGCCCTACACCAGCCCACTCCCTCAGAGCAGAGCAATTCTAACATTCTGCAATGGGTGTTCTGGCATGGCCAGCCCATGGCAGTCCTTCCTTGGACACTGACCCTGTGCAGAGACCCACACAGCCTGGGCTCTGCCAAAGGGGCCAAAACAGCAAGAAGCCACCTCACACTTGGCTCCCCCAGCCCTCAGTTTACAGACTTGAAGCTGAAGCTTCCAAAGGGAGAGAGAGCCCATGGGCATCCAGGCCGAGGTCAAGTGGACACCACTGGGTCACATGGTTTGTCAAGGGTGGCCTCTTCTCTGTAACCAGCAGCGCTGCCCCTGCCCACCAGGGTCTGAGTTCTGTCCTCTTGCTAAAGGTGCAGGGCCACATTTGCAAGGGAACCTGAGACCAAGGGGTGCTTTTAAAAACAGGCAAGGCTACCAAAGAGTGCTGTCGGAGGGCTCATCCGACTAAACTGAACACATGCTAGAAACCTGCCTGGGTGTGGCCTCACCCCCCGAGGGCAGTGTAGACACAGATGAGGAGCACATTTTAAAAGGCTCACACAAAAGAGCAACTCAGGGAACAGCAGCCAAGTGCCAGAAACCAGAGAAAGGGCTGTTGCCAGGAGACGGAGGATGGGGTGCCCAGGCATGTGAGGAGGGGGCTGGGCACGAGGGAAGGTGCCAGGGGGACACTGGCAACCACCCAGTGCTAGGAGCCCAGAGAGCAAGCTGAGCAGCTTCCAGGCACAGGATCAGACCTTGGAGGAGGGGGCACATCCCCGGAGAGGCGTGTGGGCAGATGTGCCCCAAGTCTGGATTGAGCCCCCAATTTGTTCACTCTGACTCTGGCCGAGCCACTTGTCTGCGAGAAGCCCGGAATGGGGTTGAGATTGAGGCTCAGTAAAGTGGGAAACATACCAGGGGTGGCCTGGGCAGCGGGGGTTCCTCTGGGAAATGGGACCCTGGCCCCAAATAAGCATCAGTCCAGTGTACCCATGGAACCCCATATCTGTACTCCCCCCATGGGAGCAGCAGCTCTGGATTCAGGGGCCACCTCCGGACACTCCGATGCTTCTACACCTGCCCCACGCCCCCTACATGGCCAGGGGCTCACCACGGCTAGGTTGACCCAGGCAGTGGCCAGCTGGGTGAGGGTGGCATCCTCATCTTGGTCCTGCATCTTCTTTAGCTCCTTCCTGGGGATGGAGGAGAGAGGTGGGAGGCAGCAAAGTGCTATGGCTGGTGCCCCCCACACACCCCTGTTCCTTGCTCACGGGGCGCACACACATGCTGGCTCATGGTCTCTGGTCCAGCCACCCCCCCACCTTCGGCTCAGACATGCCAGCTCCCCTACACTTAAAAAACCCACCCAGCACCTGCATCACAGAGGAAAACTGAGGCATGGACATCGCCCCCCTGCAATCCTGCAGGGAAAGGCAGGTAAGGATGGTGTGCCATGCAATGGACTGGAATGAAATAACTGGAGAAACAATCATGCCTCCATGTTCTGGTCTCGAGGTGGGTTCTGGGACCGTCCCCATTCTGAGTGTCCCTTTGAGGGCAGAGGACCATGGGGTCCTGACGTGGGCTTGTCATTGTTCAGACAACCTGATGCACAGGCCCCAGCCCAGCAGCCCCAGGTGGGGACAGGTACAGGGGCTTACCGGGCGAGGTCCACGCGGTCCAGCTTCAGCAGGATCTGCACCGTCATGGCCATGCTGTGCGACAGGGCAGATGGTCAGTGGACACCCTCCCCACCTACTCTCATCAGGGCTCATTCCATGTGGGTGCCATCTCCCAGTACATTCCTGAGTGCTCAGGCCACCAGCCCTGCCTTGCAGAGGGGGACACTGAGGCTGGCCACCAGTCCAGCAGAGCTGGATTAGACCTGGGCATCCCTCACTGGGCCAAGCCCCGCTCCACCCCCCAGGGCCCTGGCTCCCACATCTCACACTGACCACGCTTGGGCTGGGAGCTTCTGTGGGGTCCCAAGGGTACAGACTCCAGGCCCACGGGCACTCTGTCCGGGATGGACACCATACCCATGCCGCACACCTCCGCTCCCAAATTCAGTCCCAATTCCCGAACCCGTTCCTCCCTTTTGGCCCTAGACAGTTGTGACTGTCCACTACTTATGTGGCTGCTCATTCTCAAGTTTATCCACCAGAACGTGACCTAGCAGCCCTCATAAGAGCCTGAGAAACACTTACAGGGTCCACACCTGTTTCTAAGCTGGTGCAAACCCCTTTCTGGAGTGAGCTGGGACGTTAACAGGTATGTGACAAATGTGGTGACCAACTAACTTTGGGAAGGCAGGCACCAGAGAGCTCATGGGAGAGGGCAGCTGCAACCTCGGGCCAGAGCTCTGGACGCCGCACCCTGGATACAGTGTAGGCCCAGAATGCCCTCCTGGAGTGGGGGCGGAGCTGACCACACAGTGCGCTGGGCTCCAGAGCCCCAGCCCTAAACAAGGGTCTGTCTCAGGGGAGGGCTGGGGGGCCCGGGGAGTTTGTGGAAAGGCCAGGGCCAGAACACAAAGGGAATGTGGATGCAGAAACCACGGGCAAAGGCAAAGGTGCTTTCTGCTCTGCTGTCAGAACAGGGTTTTCAGCAGTGGCCCAGCCATGCAGAAGGGACCAAGAATGGGAACTGCAGCCTGAATGGGAGGCCTGGACCCTGCAGATCTCTCCAAGCAGCCTCCACCTCACCATCCCCATGACAACAGACAAAGAGGCCCTGAGCAGTCCGGAGCCGGGGGCCACTCACCACTCCAGGCTGTCCCCCTGGTGCAGGGCACGCAGGGCAGCGTCCGGGTTCTGGTCATGGAAGTAGATGGAGGCAGCCATCAGCAGGAAGGTGGTGTTGGTCACATCCACACTCCTGCTCATCTCTCGGTCCAGCTCAGCGACAATTGTGTCCCTGTTAAGACAAGGCGCTTAGGGCCAGGGCGGCAGGAAGCAGCCTGGCTGCTGCAAGAGCAGACATACCCAGGGTGCACAGCAGCGAAGGGACAGAGCAGGACCAGCTCTCTCTGCCTAGCACCCTGCATGCCAGCCTCACCACCTTCCCACGAGGCACTTCTCACCCTCACACTGACAGGAAACCCAGGCTGGGTGCGCCAGGCCTCGGGGGGAGATGTGGTGCAGGAGGGGCCGTGCCCACCAGGCAGCATGAATGATGGTCCAGGCCTAGAGTGCCCTGGCCCTCAGAGCTACCAGGCCGCTGTGCCCCGGACACGGAGGGACAGGTTGACGCGTCAGGGGGGCCTGTGCAGGGACATGTGGCCGCACAAGTGAATTTCACACCAGTGATGTTGCTGCCTTCCTGAGGAGTCCTGTGTCCCGGCCCAGCTCGCAAACCACTTCTGGCAGGTGGGCACCGTGCTGGGCCAGGGGCTGGCAGCCCACCTGGAACCAGGACTGGACCAAGGATCAGCTGAATACCCCACAGCCCAGGGGGGCCTGAGGCATGTTCTGCTTAACTGGAAAATGGAGCTAAGACCCTGTGTTTTAAAGGGGGTCGTGGGCTGCTACAGTCGACAAGAGAAAGGAAGTGTGGGTCCACCCTGCATCACCACTGCTATTTAGGGTCCAGTCTCTTCAAATGCATGTGCCATACAGGTGCTGGGGGCCACTGGTCAAGTGCGTGTGTTTGAGGGCCTCTGGAAGGTAGGGACATGCCCGTCGCTGTCCACACCCACCACGGAGGTGAAGGACAAAGGCCTTCCCATGAGCCTGTTTCCGGTTCTGCGTGGTGGGATCACGTACAAAGGTCACGGGATTAGTGTGAGGAGCCCCGGAAGCCATCTCTGGAAGCTTCCTGCCTGGCTCCTGGCACACGGGGTGTGGACATGCTGCCTGCTGTTGTGGCTGTGACGTTGTTCCTCACATTCTATACTTAGCCTCATGGGCTCTGGGCTGCCTGCATGGGCAGCAGTGTGTGCTGAAGGGATGGCTGCACAGGTGCCACTGTTTCCCGGAGCACTCGCCCCATGCCCTGTGTTCTTGTGGGTTCTTTTCTGGAATGCTTGCAGCAGCCATCACTCCTGGAAGGCCCCCAGGGTTACCTCCCCTTCCGTATGAGCACGGGGCTCATCGCCCTGGCTAGTGAAGTACAGAGTGTGAGAAACGACCTCAGGAGGCTGCTCGTCTCTGTATCCTGAGGCTGTCGGCACAAAGCACCATGAACTGGGGAACCAAAACAGGAATTTACTCTCTCAAAGGTCTGGAGACCAGAAGTCTGAGAACACGGTGTGGGCAGGGCTGGCTCCTTCTGGAGGCTCTAACAGAGCCAGTTTCAGGTCTCTCCCGGTGCTGGCGGCTGCAGCAGTTGTTGGTGTGTCCACTTCACCGCAATCTCTGCGCCTGTCTTCTCCTCTGTCTCTTATGAGAACATCCGTCACTGGACTTAGGGCCCATCCTATATCCAGGACGATCTCAAGATCCTAACTACTTACATCCACAAAGACCCCATTTCCAGTGAAGTCACATTCAGTTTCTGGGTGCCAGGACAACCCATCACTGCCCAGGTAGGGGAAACCGAAGCACAGGAAGGTGAGGGGGCAGGGAGGAAGGACTGCCCCCCGCCCGCCAATGCTCACCTCTGGCTGTCGCTGGCCAGGTACTCCGCAAACATGCGCACAGCCTGGAGCTCAGGGGCGGAGGAAGGCTTGATCTCATCCAGGACCACGCCATACTTCCTCTACGGTGAGACAAGCACGGGGTCAGCTCCACCCGCCCTCCCCGGAACACAGAGCTTCTCAGGGTTCCAGCATCACCCTAATGAAGCTCCATGCCTAGAACTTACACCCACCACTCCCAGGGACTCCTCATCCTGCCAGGTGCCCAACCCCCACGTAGCACTGTCCCTTACTCTCCCATCCCCGGGGTGTCGGAGTCATAGCCCATGCTCACCTGTGCAAGGTACGCTCTGTACAGGAAGACATCCCTTTCCACATCTCTCTCCGGACTCGACGGCTGTGGAAACAGAGGCAGGTCAGGACCCACAGGGCCATGTGCCTGACAGGCCTCAGAGGCCATGAGCCGACAAGGTGAAGTCCAGGCTCTGGCTTTCCACTTCCTGTGTCCTGGGCAGCAGGAGAGCAGCCTCCCCCGAGAGCACACAGCATGGCGCGCCCTGATCTTGTCCCATCCTGACATCACCCCGGAAGGAGGCTCAATTGTCAGCCACTCATCCAGGTACGGAACTGGGCACCAAAAGTGCCACAACGGCTCTAGCCACAAGCCAAGGGGACAGGTGATGCTGGAGAACAATGGGACCCGGGTGGAGATGTGTGACGAGGACTTTACTTTCTGTGACAGATAATTCCACGTAGCTTGCTCCGGTCCTGCTCTTGTTTCAAACACTAATTTAAACATGACACACAGAAGAGACAAAGGTTTGCCTCACGCAAAAGACCTTCCTGGGAGAGCCCAGCTCTGCTGCCCCAGCACAGTGACAGCCGTGTCTAGCCTGGGCCAGGGAGACCTCGGGGACCTCCCTGCACTTGGTGACGAGGTCCACGCACTGCACCGCCTCGGCCTAACCACTACCGAGAGCCCAGGAGCCGCAGTGAGGCGACCTCATACAGCATTCACTGTGGGACTGCGGAAGGCCCGGGAGGTGGAGGCAGGCGAGGGACCCTCGCTTAGGAGAACAGCTTTTGGACCCCAGGATGCCGGCCAACTTCCTGGAGGCCCTGTGATGCCTAGGACAGGTGGACACAGAGCAGCACAGTCCAGAGGGTGTGGGGGCACTGGCATAGGCTACCCTAGGGGCTGGGAGAGAAAATGAGGTGGGAAGAGCGCCCAGCCACCCGGGGTGGCCTCTCCAGCAAGCGCAGAGAGACGGCCTATATGGCTGCCACAGCACAGGGTCTGGGTGCACCAGGACTGCCCTCCCCCGGGTGACAACCAGATCCCGTCACCATGCCTTCTTCTCCCCAGCCTGAGGGGTGAGGTTGGTGAGCGACAGTGTCCTCCACTCAGGCCAAGGGAGGCCACAAACAAGAGGCCGGGCTCCTAGTCCCAGCCTGACTCCGGCCAACTTCACTGCAGGGTCCCGGGGCTTTCTCTGACCTTGGAGACCAGGCTGGGATCTGCTAAATAAGTGACTTTCAAATGACCCTCAGAGGTGGGTACTGGTGTGGACAGTCCATATGGGGGCCCCACACCACTTTCAGTAGAAAAACAGACACGTTCCGGCTGGTGTTGCTCAACGGTTAGAGCAAGGTCCATGCATCAAAGGGTCTTGGATTCCATTCCCGGACAAGGGCACGCACCTAGGTTTTGAGATGCCACCTCCCCCCACCCCCCGCCCATCAGGGCATGTGCGACAGGCAACCAGTTGGTGTGTCTCTCCCCTTCTCCCTCTCCCTTCCACTCTCTCTGAAACGCAATGGGGAAAAATATATCCTCTTGTGAGGATAACAAAAACAAAACAAAATTAAATTAAAAAAACAACAGACATGCTGGCTCTTGGTGTCTTTGAAGAAAGGACACAATGGGGGAACCTGAGGGGAACACTTGAGTCTGAGAGGAAACTCTTAACCTGCCCATCTGTAAAATGGGCACCACCAGCCAACCCTGCACGACCGCCAAGGTCTTACCAAAAGCCACACGTGGACACTGGGAGCTTCTCAATCAGTCGGAAAGAGAAGAGCTTCTGAGAGGCGTAAGAACAAGGACAGCCGGCTGGTGTGGCTCAGTGGTTGAGCATAGGCCCATGAACCAAGAGGTCACCAGTTCGATTCCAGGTCAGGGCACACGCCCCAGTTTCAGGCTAGATCCCTATTAGGGGGCGTGCCAGAGGCAGCTGACTGATGATGTTTCTCTCTCACCGATGTCTCTCTCTCTCTATCCCTCTCCCTTATCTCTCTAAAAACCAACAAAAACGACAGATGTACAGACCAGGGGCACCAGGTGAGCTGAGCGCTCTGTGGGACTGTGGGTCCCCAGCTCTGACAGCTCATGCGAATTCCCTGGGAACTCAGAAACCAGCAAAGCCAGAAGGCCCAAGCCTGTCAATGCTGTCTGACACCAGGTGGTCTACCTGCCCCCAATAGTGGACAGGTGCAGTGACGCCTGATAGCAAGAGGCACTATCTGTGCTGAAACCGGTTTGGCTCAGTGGATAGAGCGTCGGCCTGCGGACTGAAAGGTCCCAGGTTCGATTCCGGTCAAGGGCATGTACCTGGGTTGTGGGCACATCCCCAGTGGGGGATGTGCAGGAGGCGGCTGATCGATGTTTCTCTCTCATTGATGTTTCTGACTCTCTATCTCTCTCCCTTCCTCTCTGTAAAAAATCAATAAAATATATATATATATAAAAAAAAGATAAATGATTAAAAAAAAAAAAAGAGGTACTATCTGGGGAGGCGAGTGATGGAGTGGGGGTGAGGGGGAGGTTTGCATCCCTTCCCCTATTGGCCATGAGAGTCACCTGACCACACTAGATGTCAGCTCCTGAGGCTTTCTTCTGTTTTGTCCCCAATACCTTGGTGTGCCTGCCATCTTGTGGACGCTTAAAAAAATGTCCAACAAACAGGGACGTAGTGCTAGGACATACCTGTGTTCCACCTGGAGCCACCTCAGGTCCTGCCCATCTGAGGTTGCTGGGACACTGTACCAAACTACCACAATCTGGGGGCTTGAAACAACAGATACGTATTCTCTCAGTTCTGGAGGCCAGAAGTCCAAGATCAAGGTGTCAGCAGGGCCACACTCCCGCCAAAGGCTCTAGGGGAGAATTATTCCTTGCCTCGTCCAGCTTCTGGTGGTGCCAGGCATTCCTTGGTTTACGGCTGTATCACCCCAACCTCTGCCTCCACCTTCTCTGTCTGCCTCAAACCCTTCTGCCTTCCTCTTAGAAGGCGCCATTACACGATTTAGGGCCTTCCCAAATCCCAGCTGATCTCATCTGGAGATCCTTCATTGAATCACATCCGAAAAAACCCTTTTTCCAAATAAGTCATATTAATAGGTTCTGGGTTGGCCATATCTTTCTGGGGTAGCGTTCAATGCAACACAGGCTGCCTAAGAGGCTTAGGTGCTCCAATGGACCAGAATTCATTGACATCAGATGGCTCAGCAGGGACCGTGCTTCCATTCCCTGGATGCCTCAGAGAGCTGTCTTGGCAATGTCTGTGGCTCAGAAGCTGGGTTGTGTGTGCCCCCAGCCAGAGTGATCACTGGTACGATTTCCTTTGTTTCCAGTCACTCTCTACGTATAGCAGATCACACTGGTTCCTTCAGCGGTGATGTCAAGCTTGCATATTATGATGTGAGAAGACTCAAATAACACACTGCTATGATGTAAGCAGCACAGACACATGGCAGAAGCCAAAAGGTGAACGTGAGTGCAATGCTGAATTTCACAGTGGCCCTACTGAGAGGTGTCAGGAGGGGAAACTGAAGCTCAGCCCCAGCTGCAGAGACAACATGGATGAACTGGAATCTGAGCCCAGGTCCATCTCAATCTTCTCACAGCCTAGACCACCCTAGCAAGGAGGCACATACAGTTCTGACGGTGGGCAAATGAGGCTGCCCAGAGGGACTTCGCAGATATGATTAAAACGGAAAGAGTATGCTGGTTACCCGGGAGGGCCCGTCTAATCACAGAAGCCCTAAAAGCAGAGACTGGGCAGAAGGAATGCAGCAGGAGGGGAAATTCAGAGACCTTCCCCACGGTGGTTCCAAGATGGGAACTGGGGACGGGGTGGAGCAGACGCAGGCAGGTCGAAGACTGGAGAAAAGCCTCTAGGACAGCGGTTCTCAGCCTGTGGGTCGCGACCCCTTTGGCGGTCGAACGACCCTTTCACAGGGGTCGCCTAAGACCATCGGAAAATACATATATAATTACATATTGCTTTTGTGATTAATCACTATGCTTTAGTTATGTTCAATTTGTAACAATGAAAATACATCCTCCATATCAGATATTTACATGACGATTCGTAACAGTAGCAAAATTACAATTATGAAGTAGCAACGAAAATAATTTTATGGTTGGGTCACAACATGAGGAACTGTATTTAAAGGGCCAGAAGGTTGAGAACCGCTGCTCTAGGAGCTAAGAGTGACCCCTGGTGGAGAGCCCACAACCTGACTGCGTTTCAGAGCAGATTCTTCCCTAGCACCTCCAGAAAAGACAAAGCCTGGACACCTTGAATGTAGCACGGTGAGCGCCACACTGGACTTCTGACCCAAAGAACGGCGAGAGAATAATAAATTAGTGTTGTTTTATGCTCTCTGTTGTACGTTGTCGGGGAAGCCACAGAAAATTAACACAATGGTGCAAATGTTATCTCAACAAACCCTGACAGCTTCCCGAAGCCCCCATTGCACAGATGCTCAGAGACACCAGGTTCACGGCCGAAGAAGAGAGGCATGGAAAGCAAGCCTTCTCTACTTCAGAGTCCAAATTCCTCCCAGTCATCCGGCTGCCTCTGTGATGATGGCTGCCACTCCCTTCTTTGGTGCTCTGATGGCACCAAATCAGTCTGGAATAAAATTCAAAACCCTGCTGCCTCCCACCCTGCCCACACCATTCTCCATCCTGCCTCTGGACACCTCCCCCCTACCTCTGCCACACGGGCCGCGTCGGCCTCGACGACCCCGACGGAGCTCACACCTGCCACAGCACCTTTGCAGTAACTTACGGGGTCAGAAGCTTCTCAAAGTTCAGTCTCAGGTTCAAAGGACAATGGGAAAGGCAGGCCTGACTGGCCCACTCCCACACTCCGCAGCCACCCTTCCCCAGTTCGGACGGAGTTCTTTTTATCTCCCCTTGCCCACACGTAGGGCTCGTGTTGTGCTGTTCACTGGCTTCTTTGTTTCCTCTCTTTGGAACACGAGGCTGTGGACACAGGCAGAGACCCTGCCATATGGTTCTCCCAAAGGGACAGAAGGTCCATGTCCCTGTGTTAAAGGCCCTGCCATGAAGATTCATTTTCTAGCTCAAACTGCCAACCAAGCTCATTCCCTCCTTCTCCATCACACCACCTCCTGACTTGTTTACTCATTTACTTTCTTGTTTACTGTTTCCCAAAAGAGAGCTGACAGTTTTGTCTATTTTGTCACTCTTTTGAGCTCAACACGAACACTTTGCCTGACCCCCGAGATGCTCACTGAGGAATGAATGAATGAATGAGCGAGTCTGGGGAGAAACAGCCGGGCTCGTGGGGCAGGGTGACGCTGGGGAAGTCATTCCTCTCTGAGAGCGGGTATTCTCACCTGTAAAGTGAGGTAAACAGCCCCTACTTCACGGGGATTGAGGGTACGGCGGCCAGTGTGGGCGCCCAACAAACGAGAACTACTGCCATTATTATTATAGAGCATAAACCCCCAACTCAAACGCCCTCCAGGACGCAGAGCGGGCGCTCTGAGAGTAAAAACTGCTATTGCTTCGGGTCCTGTCATGGGAGGATTACTCCTCACCGCCTCTGAAGAGGTGCGTGGGGGTAAACGCCGCCAGAAGAGTTTTTAAAAACAGAACACGACCCGCGGCAGCAGGAAGCGCCGCCACCTCAGTCCCCGGCCCCGAAGCGGCCGCACCTTCACACGCTGCGCCTCGTTGATGCACTGCTGGTAGCTGCCGATGTAGAAGGCGTTCTTCACGTCGAACAGTTCGTCCACTTCTCCAGAGCCGCCGGAAGCCGAACCCGGAGCCGGGGGCGCCATGTCGCTCTGGTGTCACCCACTCCTCTTCCGGAGGGACACGTCTACAGGAAGAAGGGAGTCACCGCGGGGCACGCCGGGAAATGTAGTTTACTCGGTCCGGCCTGAAGATGAGCCAATGAGAGATTCCTAAACCAAAGTAAAGGGACGGGTGACGCAAGTGCGTCTTTCAGGGCATTTCGGGAATTGTAGTTTGAGTTAATCCTGCGAACCAATGGGATTCGGGAAAACATGGTAAGGATATGGTCGAGACTGGGAATGGCAGAGAGAATTTAAGTCGGTGGAATCACGCAGGAGTCGGAACCAATCAATGGGACATTTTATACGTCATTGGCACGCGCCGGAAGCGCGGCTCACAGGCGCTCAGCGGCAGGCAGCGAGGATGGCCGGGTTCGCTGAGCTCGGTCTGTCCTCGTGGCTCGTGGAACAGTGTCGGCAGCTGGGTTTGAAGCAGCCCACACCCGTGCAGCTCGGCTGCATCCCCGCCATCCTGGAAGGTGAGTGTGGCCGGGCCTCTTCCCCACGAGGCATCTCCGCTCCTGTGCCTCCTCCGTTCCCTTTATCATGCTGGTCCCGAGAAGCGAGGGGCAGCCTCGGGCGTCTCGGGGAGCCTGGTTCCGGAGGCAGACACGGCAGTGTTGTTAACGTTTAGGCTGCACGACTCACTGTGTGTCCGCGCACAAGTGATGTAACCCTGAAACGTCTATAGTCTCAGAACTCAGGGAGGTTTTGGTGAACGACTAACCGATAGTACTGGGAAAATTGAATAGAACTTGCACTACTGTCTTTATTTTATAAATGGAAACTGAGGCTGTCAAGTTTACTGGTAGATCCAGGACTCTGATTCCGTGACTGCACTTCTCCCCACTCTTCTGGCCCAAACCAGTTTTGCCATTGCAGTGATGCCCACAGGAAGTCTAGGCCGTGGCAAGATGACGGGTTAAATAAACAAAGGGGAAAGAATCAATAGGGAGCATAAGATGCAGATTGGAGGAGGGCATTCCAAGTTCCCCGGTCTCAGATGATGGTGGCGGTGGTGGGAAGGGTTGTCAAAATGAGGTACTAGTTAGTAGCATCTTGAGTCATGGATATGGGTTCCAGTCCAGCCTGCTACTCATCAGCTGTGTTTCTGGGCAAATCTGAGTCTCCCTTCTGTTAAATGGGAATGATTATGGTCTCTCCTTCCTAGAACTTGTCGGTATGCCTGGAATGGAAAGGGCATGGGCCGGTATCGGTAACTGCTCAATGGAACACCTGTCCACACCTAAACTGTTGATGTTGCTTTGCCCTCTGCCCAGGTCGGGACTGCCTGGGCTGTGCTAAGACAGGCAGTGGCAAGACGGCAGCATTTGTCTTGCCCATCTTGCAGAAGCTCTCTGAGGATCCCTATGGCATCTTCTGCCTTGTCCTGACGCCCACCAGGTGAGCCCCCCATAGGCCTCCTGGGTGAGTTAACCAGTTGTGTTCTCTTGGACAAGCAGCTTTCCTTCTCTTTGCCGTGCTCACCCTGTGTGCAAAGTGGGGACAGAAACCATGTCCCCGTCTTCAGAGCGCTGCAGAATTAAACAGGATAGTGTGTGGAAAATGCTTGACTCAGGGCAAGCACTGGACAGACGGGAACTGTCAGTAGCCTTGTAGCTTAAGAATAGGCACCTCTCTGTTCTTGGTCATAAAGATGTGGAGGTTGACATGGTAAGTTTTGTAATGACAGGAGCGGTGGGCACTGCATGCTATGAGAGTGTGGCCTGGGAATGGGAGGTGTCAAGGAAGGCTTCAGTCAGGGCGCCTTAAAAGATGAGAAGGGTCTCTCAAAGGGACAAGTTTGGGGAAAAGTAATCTAGGCAGAGTGAACTGCGAGCACATTCATGCAGAGGTGTGAGGGGCAGGGCATATTAGAGCCAGCTTGAGAAGGGCCTTGAATGCCAGGTTATAATTGGATCTGAGGGAGAGGGCGAGACAAGAGGCCAGGAATTGGGAACATGGGCTGAGGAAAGGCCTGGTTGGAGCCAGGGCCAAGGGGCAGAGAGGAGGGCACTTGGACACTGGCTACCCCCAGGGCAGGAGGGTTTCAGGCTTTGGTGACTGGTGTCAAGGCCATTGCTGAGAACATGGGAGGAGGAGAGGCCAGTAGGGGAGGAGCCCTGGGCTGTTCTGGGGTCCAGTCTGGTAAGGGGGAAGGGTCCACACAGGCCTCCGACGCTAATTGTCAGAGTTTTTGTCCAAAGAAGACTGGAAGCCATGGAGGGTGTGTGAACAGAGGAGAGCAGGTCGGGAAGCCCTGGGGGTGGAGATGGGAATGGGAGACAGGTACAAAACCTCTGTGTTACCCAGCCCGGCTCCTTCACCCCCACAGGGAGCTGGCCTACCAGATCGCAGAGCAGTTCCGGGTCCTGGGGAAGCCTCTGGGCCTGAAAGACTGCATCATCGTTGGCGGCATGGGTACGGGGGCCCCAGGGAGGCTTTGGGTATGGGACCCCTGCAGTCTTGGACCACCCGCCCAGCCCCACCTCTTGCCCTCCACCTGCAGACATGGTGGCCCAGGCCCTGGAGCTCTCCCGGAAACCACATGTGGTCATCGCCACGCCAGGGCGCCTGGCGGACCACCTCCGCAGCTCCAACACGTTCAGCATCAAGAAAATCCGCTTCTTGGTGAGTTGGCCTGGGCACTGATTCATCCATTTGGAAAACGGGTCCCACAGGCCATCCAGCAGAATGTTAGGAACGTGACAAGGATAGCTCAGACCCACAGGAGGTAGTCTGTACCTGTGGGGGTGGTTGGGAGCAGGGCCTGTCTAAAGAAGTGACATTGGAGCTGAGACAGGTGATGGAGCAGGACCTCCAAGACCTCACGGGAGCGTGCTCCCAGGCTCATGGTCAGAGCTGGGAAGGAGGAACATGGGGGAGGCAGGCCAGCCTTGGACAGCACACTCACCCCAAACCCACTGCCACTACCCGCTGCTGCTGGCGTTGCAGGTGATGGACGAGGCAGACCGGCTGTTGGAGCAGGGCTGCACGGACTTTACCGTAGACCTGGAAGCCATCCTGGCAGCGGTGCCGGCCCGCAGGCAGACGCTGCTCTTCAGTGCCACCCTGACTGACACACTAAAGGAGCTGCAGGGCCTGGCCACCAACCAGCCCTTCTTCTGGGAGGCTCAAGCCCCGTGAGTCCACAGCCACATTCCCGGGGTGTCGGGGGCAGGCAGAGGTGGTGGTGGGGTTACACCCAATACACCCAATGGAGATAATTGCCCATAGGTGGGCAGGGCATTGGCCGAATTCAACAGAAGGGGAAACTGAGGCCTACCCCTTCCCAGGGTGCGCACGGTAGAACAGCTAGACCAGCGCTACCTGCTGGTGCCTGAGAAGGTCAAGGACGCCTACTTGGTCCACCTGATCCAGAAGTTCCATGATGAGCATGAAGACTGGTCCATCATCATCTTCACCAACACATGCAAGTGAGCTTGGTGGGCCCGCTTCCCACAGACTTCCATGAGGGCCCAAGAGGTGGCCCAAGGTCCCAGGTGGGAGGCGCACAGCCAGTCTCCGCACTCCAGGGCCTCGCTCAGACCAGAGGTTTTGGGAGATTTGCTCAAAGCGGCTCAGAACTAGCCACTCACCAGGATCACATCTTCTGAAGGTGGAGCCAGGAATGGGGGTTCCTCAGATCTGCCCTTAACATGAGAGCCAGGCTGTCCCCATTCTTGGAGCCGCCTATTCACTATGGTCTAAGGTCCCTGAGGCCCAGTGCAGCAGCACCCACACCGGGGCTGTGCTCCCCATAGTCCCAGGGGACTTTCGACTCTTCTGAAGCATGTGCAGGGATTGTCAAGAGGCTGTAGACGGTTCTGACTGAGCCAGTAGGCGGGCAGTCCATACCACATCGATGGGACCTGAAGAACTTACTGGCTACCTGAAAAGTCTGGGTGTGGGGCTGACTCTTGCTGGCTTAGGCTGGGAGGAGTCAGCAGAGAGGTTGTCAGTGGGCAAGACACCCTGCAGCTCAGCTTGTCCCTGCCTGTCTGTGCAGGGGCACCTGCCTGGGGTCCCGGGCAGGGTGGGGGGCGGGGGGGCAAAGAGCACTTTCCCAGGACCCCAGCTCTGTCGGGGCTGAAAGTGCATTCTTCCCGCCAGGACCTGCCAGGTCCTGTGCATGATGCTACGCAAGTTCAACTTCCCCACTGTGGCTCTGCATTCTATGATGAAACAGGTGAGGAGACCCCCGCCTGCTCCCCTTGCCTGTGACTCCTCCCAGCCTCCGGGCCTTTGCGTAGGCTCTTCCCTCTGCCTGGTACACTCTTCTGCCACCCCCCTTCGCCCGTTCTGGCTTTTTTAGTCATCTCCCTCCCTGGACTGTGAGCCCTGTGAGGGCAGGACCATCCTGGCCCCAGCCCTGTCCTAGGCCTCATACAGTAAGTGCTCATTGACTAAGATGGTGTCTGACCCCCATCCCCATTCCCCCAATTCTTCCCTGATCCGGCTCAGAAAGAACGCTTTGCTGCCCTGGCCAAGTTTAAGTCCAGCATCTATCGGATCCTGATCGCAACAGATGTGGCCTCCCGGTGAGCAGAATACTCCGTCCTAGGTGCTGGCCCGGTGACACCCCACAGAGGGGCCAGAGGGGGAGGCTGGCCTCGGGCCAGGATTGGGCAGCCCGTTTCACTGCTAAGTGACTTGGGTGAGTCCCAGCACCGGTTTTACCACGTGGACAGTGGTGCTGATCGGCCTCTGCCTCTAGGGGCCTGGACATTCCCACGGTACAGGTGGTCATTAACCACAATACCCCCGGGCTCCCAAAGATCTACATCCACCGAGTTGGCCGGACAGCCCGTGCAGGTGAGTAGACGGGGGGATGGCCTTTGGGGAGCCACCCCTCCAGCTTGCCCACACCATGAGGAGCCAAAGTCATGAGCTAGTGGGGCAGGTGCGGGGGGGGGGGGGGGGGGATACAGCCCCAGGTGAAAGCTGCTGGGGAACTGTCCTTTTAAAAGCAAAGGTGGGGATACTTTGGCTTTTTCATGGAACCTACATCTGTCTCTGGGGACATAGCATATACTGCCCCAATCCTCATCAATCCCTGTTGCCTCACTTCAGTCCTCTTAGACTGTCGGGCTGCCAATTGGCACCTTGCAGTGAGTGGGTGCATGAGCCCTGGTGGATGTGGTGTTGCCTATGGGATTTGGTGTCCAAGTTTAACCCCTCACTGTGACCTTAGCCAGTGGCCAAGGAGACATCCATCTCTCTGATCCCCAGCTCTAACAGGGAGGGGTGCTGCATTTGTGAGATTTTGTCATGCCTGGAGTGGAGAGATACTTTCTGGGGCTGTGCTGGTCCTGCCCCTTCTCTCCTGCCCTGTGGCCTCAGGCAGATCACACCAGCTTTCTGGACCTTACTGCTTTGTCAAGTGGTGGGTATCGAGAACATGATGTCTGTTTGAGGCTGCTCCAAGGATCATGGGCCTGGTCAGCTGTCAGCGCTGGTCCAGCACTAGCCATTGTCACAGAAATGGAACGGAGAAACTGGCATGCAGAAATCTGGGCTGAGGCCTGTCACAGCTTACTGCTGCCATAACAGCCAGGGCTCCCTGGCAGCCATGCCAAAAGGGGAATCAGCCACATCACCTGCTCCAATTAGGGCCAAGCTGGCAAGAGAGCCACCTCTCCCTGGTGTCCTGCAGCTCAGCTCCCCTGGGGCAGATCACCTTGATACCCCAGGCTTCCTTCACCTGCCCCCACCTACCCACCAAGTTCTGACCCCTCATCCTGGCCCCTGGCACATAGCAGGTAACTGGTATGTCCTTACAGGGCGGCAGGGACAGGCCATTACACTGGTGACACAGTATGACATCCACCTGGTTCATGCCATCGAGGAGCAAATCAGTGAGTAAGGGGGCAGGAGTGGGATACCCACCTACCTTCTCACACGAGCAAACTTAAACCACTGTCCTTCCTATACATCCCCCAAAGAAGTTTCTTTTGCCCAATTATTGAAAGAGAAGCTCCCCATAATGGCCATCTGGTGGGCAAGGACTGGTTTCTGAGACCTTGTGTGGGTGGTCCCTGTGAATAGGTCCAAGGCTTGAGTCTGTTTAAAACCCCCGTCAGGTAGTTTAATGTGTAGCCGAGACCAAGAACCACGAGGGCATGTCTAATCACCAGTGACTCCTCAAATTCAGAAACGACTTGACTTAAGAGAACACTGCCCAAAAAAGTACTTTCCCCCCCAATCCAGTTCTTAGCGTTGGTAACCACACACACACACACACACACACACATGCAGTCTGTATCCTACTTAGGTCTGAAATCCCAGATCTTGCCCACCTGACTTTTATCTGTTAAGACCCCCAGACACCTTGCATGCCCCCCCCCCCCCCCACACACACACTGGGAACTCACTATTGGCTGAAATTCCTCTTCCTGTCATGTCTGCCCCCTCCCCCCACCCTTGTCCCCACAGAGAAGAAGCTGGAGGAGTTCCTGGTGGAGGAGGCTGAGGTGCTGCAGATTCTCACACAGGTCAACGTGGTGCGGAGGGAATGTGAGATTGTGAGTGTCCAGGAGCTGATCTTTGGGACCCAGGGTGCTCCCTTCGAGATGGGAACTACCCCCCATGATGGCCTCTCCCTCTCCCCCCCAACCCCAGAAACTTGAGGCAGCCAACTTTGATGAAAAGAAGGAAATTAACAAGCGGAAGCAGCTGATCCTGGAGGGAAAGGTGAGGGCTGAGCCAGCAGGTGGGAGGCAAGGTTCCTGAGGTAGGGAGTAACCAGCTCAGCCATCTCCCTGTCCTCCCCGAGCCAGGACCCTGACCTGGAGGCCAAGCGCAAGGCTGAGCTGGCCAAGATCAAGCAGAAGAACCGGCGCTTCAAGGAGCAGGTGGAGCACGCGTTGCAGCGGCAGAAGGCCGGTGGGACTGGCCGCAGGGGCCGTCTGCCCAAAGCCCGACCGGAGGCCCGCTCAGGCCCAGGACCTGGCCTAAGGCCCCCTCGGCCCCTACCTGCCCAGCCTAAGACTTCATCAAACTGAGGGTTGGAGAGTTGGAGGGCAGTTTTCCCCTCCCAAGCTGCCCAGTCCCCCTCATTGTGCAGTACATGGCTCCTCTTCTGTGGCCCCAACTGGCTCCTTCTCGAAGCCTTGGCCCAAAGTCAAGCTATCAAGGGAAGAACACTGGCCATGTGGTTGGGCCCATCTCCATAAGCAGTGACTCCAGCCCAGGGTCACTGAAGGGGGTGCTGTGGGCCCAGAAGTGAAGGTGTGTCATTTGCGGGAGATAATAAACGGGTCTTTTGACTTGCCCAGCCTGACTCCGGGCACAGGAGTAGGAGAGGAGGGTATGGCTTCCTGTGCCTTTTAAGTCCCCTGGGACCTTATGTCACTCCACGCCCCCCACCTCCACCCCCAATTCTTCATTCCTGTTGGGCAAGGCCCAAAACTGAACTGCAGTGCTGGCTGTTCCAGGTGGGTGACCTTGGGTTGGTGAGTCCCTCAGGGTCAGTTTCCTCATCTGTAAGTGGACATAGCAACTGCACCTCTTCAAATGCGGCCATGAGGTTGGTGAGATCATCCTCTTCTCTGGAGAACATGGCTGTGGTCTTTAATGCCTGCCCACCTCATCGAATCTAGGGTTTGCAGCCAGAGTGAAGGGAGGCTGAACCAAGGCCACCTAAGTCCAAACTGGTCTAGACAACATGGGCTGAGCCCCAGGGGATGGGGGCAGCAGGACCAGGCAGCTGTGTGGCCTAGCCCCGCCCCATCTACCCCCTCCCCGCCCCCACTTGGGCTCTGAGCCTCATCCTGCTCGCCTCAAGTGACTTTCCAGTCCTACATGAGCAGAGGACAGCTAGGATGTATTGGAGAGGAGACAGGAGAAGGTCCAATGACAACATTTAGTGTCCACCCACCACACACACACAGTCATGCTTAGAAATGTAATCTGGGCACCAGCAGTGTGCCCTGGTGGAGAGCCTAGAAATCTTACACAATGAAAAGCCCCCAGTAGCCCCTAAGCTGTAAGCAGCCAAGCCCTCTATTGGCTGTCAGCCCTGGTCCCTGCCAGGGCAAGTGGCCTGCTGGGCCGCCTGCGGCCAGCCCATGCCCCAAATGGGAAGCATTTGTGTAGAACCTGCTCCCATAGGCTCCAGCTCCTACGAGGACTGGTGGCCAGGCCGGGCTCAGGGAGCACCCTCGGCTAGGCGGGCCAGGCCCTCCCGCAGCTCGCTCAGCTCGAACAGTCTGACGTCCAGCAGCTGTGCGGCCCGGCCCACCTCAGCCCTTGCCCGTTCCCGCTCAGCCCGAGCCTCCTCCAGGCTGCGCTCTGTCACCCGCAGCTGGTGCTCCAACTCCACGTTGCGGGTTTCCAGGTCCTGCAGGGAGAGGGTGGGCAGGGTTACCAGCCCTGACGGGGGCATGTTTCTGAGTGCCATCTCCACAGTTCCCACTGTGGGCCAAGTCCCCCTCCGTCTCTTGATCTCCCTGCCACCTGTGCTGAAGACACTCCCTGCTCCCCCAGCCAACTTGAACACCATAGAACTGATCATGGCCTCTTCTGAAAGCTGCCTGTGACCCATCAGGCTGGGGATGAAATCTACACATCCCCTTTCTCCTTTCTCATTACAACTCAGCCTCGCTGGCTTTGTGGTTCCTTAGACACACTGATACCCTCCCCATCTCGGCCTTTGAGGACATGCCCCATGACTGCTTCTTGGATAAAGTTTTTAGCAAAAGCCAGGCCAGCCAGACCTGTGTTCAAATGCAGGCTGGGGAGGTGTGAGGACTTGATGCAGTCAAGAAAGCTCAGCAGGGATTAAAAAATTGCCAGTTGAGTAAATGGATCTAAAACGTTGTACCAAGAACAACCGTTTACAAGCCACCTCAGACCTTCCATGCATCTGCTCTTCCCAGTCCTTCACCTGAGGTAGCTGTCTTCCTGACCCCACGTACAGATGGAGAAACGGGCCAAAGGGGACCAGCCAGGAAGGGAAGAGACCAAATCTGCGTCACACCCGAAGCTGGCTGCCCAAGCGCAGTCACCCTATCTCCTGGCAACCACACACACCTGCACCTTCTGTTGCGTCTCCTCCCGATCCACTGCATCAGGGGCCTCGCGGGGCACACCGGCCTGGCTCTTGAGTGTCTGGATCTCCTAGTGGAGAAGAAAACAAGGGGTGTTCTGGGGGTCCTGGCTCTCCCATGGGAGGTCAGGGAAGGTGAGGCCTGGGGACACACATACTCACATGCTCTGTGCTCACCTGGTCCTTGGTCTGCACTAAGGACTCCAGCTGTTCCAGCGTCTGGCCTGGTCCCTCTTTCTCACTGAGTGGGGTCGGCTCTGTGGCTGCCTGGGCCTCCAGTTCAGCCACCTGGGTGGACAGAATGATCAGCACCTCTCTGGGGAATCTGCCTTCTGCTCAGTCCCGCCCCCTCTGCTCGGAGTTACCACCCCACCCCTGGCAGGGAAGCCTTTAGGGTCTGACACCCCTTTGAGGTGGGCGCTAAATCAGACCCATTTTACAGAGCGTGAAACTGAGGCTCCGGGAAGTAACCTATAGATCACACAGCCAGTGGGTGAACCCAGGACAGACAGGACATGCTCAGGCAGGGGCTCCACAGTTGCCGGAGGCCCAGGGTCTCTGAGGGAAGGGTGCCCTCACCCGCTGCCGCAGCCGCTCGGCCTCTGCGCGCTGTGCCTCGAGCTGCTGCCTCCACTGGGCGGCGGCCGCGTTGGCCTCTCTCAGGGCGCTCGCCAACTTGTTGTTGCTGTCCTGCAGCGCGAAGAACTCGGCCTCCCACTGCACCTCGCCCACGGAGCTGCGGGGACGCAGCGGTCGGCATCGGGTCGAGCCAGCCCGGCAGCACTAGGCTAGGGGCGGGGCAGCACGAGAGGGGGCGTGGCCGCGCTAGGCTGGGGCGGGGCTATGGTGGGCGGGCGGTTTGGGGGCGGGGCCACGCTGGACAGTGCTGGGAACTGTACAATGGGCCGAGGCGGGGCGGGCGTGGGGGCGGAGCCAAGGCGCGGAAGTCCGGGCAGGCGGGTCCTGCCGGAGGGTGAATGGGACTGGGCGGTACGATCCCTGCCGTAGGCGGGGTCAGTACAGGCGCCGGGTGTTTGTTCAGAGACAATGGGAATGCGGCGGGAGCCCGCGTCAGCCCACGGGGACCCAGCCAGGCGGGGTGGGGTTGGGAGGCTCGGTGGGATAGAACTATCCGGAGGAGGCGTGAGCGGGGCGGGGGCAGGGTCATCCCTCGGAAGGCGTGGCCAAAGCGGAGCGCGTGCAAGGGCGCGGTCGGCTCCCGAACTCCGGAAGGGGCAGGATTGTTGGGGTCACCCGCCTCCGGGTCCCAGGCTTGGGGTCCATGGTCAGATCCGCCGCCCGTCGCGCTGGGCGGCTTCTGAGAAGCGGCTCGCGCAGCCCCACCTCCTGCCGCGTCCCGGTGCCCCGCCCCACCCCCCTCACCCCTCGGACAGCATCTTCTTGAGCCGCTCTCGCTCGGCGGGGCCAGGGGCTTCCGCGCTCTGGCTGCGGAACAGCTTCTCGTCGCTGGGGGGACCATTGGTGCTGATAAGGGGGCTCGGGGGCACCTAAGGGTGTGGACAGAAGCGGGGTCACGGGAGGGGGGGTGTCAGTCAAGGACCGGTTAGAAGATCATGGTTAGGCTCAGGACTGATGTTACTGAGGTCATGGCTGAGAGCAGGCGCCCTTCCCCTCTCACCCATCCTCCATGGTTCCCCGTGGCCGCCCTGGACCAGAGTTCTGGACTCTGGCCCCCAACCTTGCCTGCCTGAGCTCTAACCAATTCCCCAGCAGCAAACCTGACGCAGGTCAGTCTAACCCCAGAGATACTCGAAATCTGCCCCTGGGGACATGGGGAGCAACCTGAAACCTTAGGAACAGGACCCCTCTGGGGCCAGATTTCAACATCCATTTCAGGAAGCCCTCTCCACCAAGCTGAATTTGTTATGAATTCACCTCAGGAGCCTTGAGGGCAGGGGCCAGCCTGCCTTTTCATCTCTGTAACCCCAGTCCAGCCTTGGGCCTGGCACACAGTAGGTGGTTAATAAATTACACAGTCAATTCATGGGGGGAACTGCCTGAGAACAGTTCTTTACTCCACCCCCTCAGCCATCTCAACTTCCAGGAGGCCACATTCCCCCTCACATGCTCCACGGCACCCACACTCCTCTCCTCCGTGGCCCCGACACAATTTGTGAGCATCTGGTTCTGGGCACCAGCACATCACAACGCAGGAACCCTAACCCCACCCCCTCCCCTCATATCGCTGGGCAGGCATGGGACAGGGAGTACTGACCTGATGAGTGGAGAGGCCCAGGGCTGGACTGGTGAGCTCCCCGCCATCCTGAGATTTCTCCCTCGCCAGCCTCGCTGCTTCCTTCACTTCCTGGAACTTCTCAGCAAACTGAGGAGGGGGGACAGAAACAGTCAGTCAACAAACCCCTGGCCCCTCCCCTGGCGCCCCAGCCAGGACCATCCCTGTCACTTACGAAGGGAACTCTGCAGCCCCTCATCTCATGAACCGGGAAAGGGGAAGAGGGCTTGGAAGATGATGTCCCGAAGGGCAGAGTGAGCTTGGGAGCAGGGGGTGGGGTGTGCATGGGGGAGGCTTACACAGAGCCACCCTGAGAAAGGGATCGCCTTTCCCTCTCCATCGAGCTTATTTCAGCAAGGAGAGCCTCAGGTGGGTGCTGATCTGTCTTTAATGCGTGGAACACATGCAAATATCCTTGTATGACAAAGAGAAAGCAGGTCTGGGACCTCAGCCCTAGCCAGCAAGAAAGTGATTGTCCTGTTCTCATTTTTGTTATATTTTTGTTTGTTTTTAAGATATGTTTTATTGATTTCAGAGCCTGCAACCCAGGCATGTGCTCTTGACCAGAACTGAAGGCCGACGCTTTATCCCCTAAGCCAAACCGGCGAGGGCAGTTTGAAAATACTTTTTTTGTTTGTTTGTTTTTATTTTTTAATTTTTTTTTTTTTATTTCTTAAAGTATTGAGTATTACTGAAAATACTTTTTAAAGGAAATATTTAGCACTGGCTGGTTTGGCTCAGTAGATAGAGCGTCAGCCTGGGGATTGAAGGGTCCCAGGTTCGATTCTGGTCGGGGGGCACATGCCCAGGTTGCTGGCTCAATCCTCAGTGTGGGGCGTGCAGAAGGCAGCCCATCAACAATTCTCTGTCATCATTGATGTTTCTATCTTTGTCCCTCTCCCTTCCTCTCTGAAATCAATAAAAATATATTTTAAAAAATAAAATAAAAGAAATATTTAGTTATACAGCCACTTGATTTGTGCAAAGGGGCTGGCGCAATTCACTGGAGGCAAATGGTCTTTTCAAAAATGGCCCAAGATCGCTGGGCCAGTGTGGGTCAGTGGTTGAGCATTGACCTATGGATTCCAGGTCAGGGCATATGCCCGGGTTGTGGACTCAATCCTCAGTAGGGGGTGTGCAAGAGGCAGCGGTGTTTCTGTTTCTCCCTCTCTCTTCCTCTCTGTAAAAATAAATAAAATATATATTTTTTAAAATGACCCAAGATCAACTGGATACTACTGTGGGAATAAATACTCCTACCATTCACTACCCACAGAAGTAAATTCAAGACCTAAATATGAAAGGAAAACAAAAGCTAATAGAAGAAAATCGTCATGCCCTCAGCGGGACTCAGAGAGCACAAACCAACCATCCAGGGAAACAATGGATAAAACAATACTGACGTCTAAAGACAGCAGAGGGTGGAGGGCAGGGATGATACAGTGCTAGTGTGTGTGGGGAAGCACCCGGCCCATTCCTGGAACCCAGAGAGGGGCAAGGTGTGTTGAAATTGGAGGTGTCCTGCAGAGCTGGGATGTGAATCAGGGAACAGGGAAGGGCTTCTGGCTTTTCCACTTCTGCAGCTGGAAAGGTGGAGGCCCAGCACCTGACCAGGGGCCCCAGTGCACCCAAGAGAGGACACAGACCCAGCCCTGTCCCTTCCACCATGTACCCTTGAGGCCCACCTGGGTCAGATGCTGTTCAGAAGCAAAGCCAAGGCCGTAGACAGTGTTGGCACGACTGTCTGCCCATTGTCCGAACTTCTGGGAGGTTTTGGTAAAGGTCATGTTGGGGGTGACAGTACTATTGATAATGGCCTGGGGAAAGGAGAGGAAAGTTCAAGGTCAATGGAACTGTTAAATAATGAACATGAGAGCAACTAGGGTATCACTTTATATGAGTGTCTCCAAGGTCCTTATCAGAGCCATGTCACAAGGAAGAGACTGGGGCCCAGAAAGGGTCAGGGCTCCTCTAGACCTGTCCCTGGGCACACAGCAAGGCAACAACCAGATCCAGGCCCACCACCCCAACCAGGCCCTGCCAGGACCTTGGCACCCCCAATGCTGATGATTCGGTAGACGTTTCTGGTGGCATCATAGAAGTAGGAGACAGTGAGTGCGTGCTTGCCCGCAGGGATCCAGTTCCGCTTGGTAGCTGGGTCGATCTGGAACACATGTGCCCTGGTGCTGAAGATGGGCTGCTCCCTGCATGGGGAGAGGGTGCTCAGTGGGGACTAGGCACCCCCCAGAGGGCTCAGGGCCAAGCCAGTGGGGGCAGGGGCTCACCTGGCTGTGGACATTGGTCAGGCTGGGCTAGGTGGGCTCCAAGGGGCAGCCAGAGAGGTGGCAGGAGCTGCTGGTTCGGCCTCTGGGGTAGAAAGGACTTGTGAGTGTCCCCCAGGACAGGCTGAGGGAGGCCAAGCAGGTCCAACCTCAGGACTCACCACCAGGTGCACCATTCATGGAATTTCAACCAAAAAGGTGAGAGAATCAGTGGATCACTCAGATCAAGGAGACCCTGCCTCTCTCCACCTGGAGAAGCTCCAACAACACCCTGGGCAAGAGGTGGCTCTCTGAGAGGTGGCCCCTGACATCTCAGCATAAACCTAGCCTCATCTGGGTTGTTAAAACCTTGGTGAAGCCCCCTCAGTCTCAGGGTGGGTTGAGGAGGCCGAAGCCAGATCCCCTTCAGTACTTTCCACACATTCACCTATGGCTCCTCAAGCCAGAGCCTCCAGCAAAGACTGGCATCACCAGGTGCTACTGGGAGACCAATCCCCACTGGCCTCCCAGAGCACAGACTCCTGTCAAAGTCCAATCAGGGAGCCCCCATCCTTGTCAAAAAGACAAGATGCAGCCAAACAGGACCGCCCTGGTACCCACTACCAGATCTCCCATCACCACTCACTCCCAATACCAAGGGGGCTGAGTGGAACCAAGGTTGAATATGGGCTCCCCACATGCCTCTCTCTAGCCACCACCCCACAGAAGCCAGGAATAGCTGGGGGGGGGGGGGGGCAGGGACATGGGGGGATTTTTTTGACCCTCCCCCGGCCCTCAAACTTGCATCCAGAGTATCTGCAGGGGACTCAGGAGGGACCTGGGGGAGGGGAGGCAAGTTGGGGGAAGGGACGCCCGGGCTTAGTGGTCTCCGTGGTCCGAGGGGGACTGCACCCCCACCCGAGTCCTGGGCAGCTGCTGTCCTGGTCACGGGGTCTGAAACCCGAGCCCCCGGTGGGGGAGGGGCGATAGCTCTGGCCGAGGTTGGGGGCAGTCCTGGGTCAGGCTGGGGCTCCGGGGTCCCAAGAACTCCGGCCCTTCCGGACGGGGCGCTCCTGCCGTGACTTGCGCGTTTGGGAAAAGTTACTCACCAACTAGTCATGCCCCTCACGCCCGCGGGCCGCGAGGCGCCCGGAGGGTGCCCGACCCCGCCCGGTGCCCGGGATCCTTAATCGCTTGTGCGGGCGAACCCCACCCAGGTGCCCGGGTCCGGGATCCTGACAGTCAGGATCGAGTCCCCACACGCGTCAGGAGTGGGGCGCCCAGTGCGCGCCGCAACTTCGGGATATGCGGTCCCCAACCTTGGGACTGCAAGATCCCCGTGACGACCCGGATCCGGGTCCAGAACTTCGGGACCATATTATCTGCCTCCTCCAACCCCAGGCCCATAACTTCGGGGATCCTCCGCGCCGCCCCGATTCTTGAACTTTGGGGGCCCTCTGCCCCCTTCCATGCCCAGGTCCAGAATCTCGGGGTCCCTTCGCGCCCTCCCCAGGTCTGGAACTTCGGAGACACCTTCGCAGCCTCCTGCGAGGCGGGGCGAGGAACTTTGGGAAGCTCTCACTGTCCCCTTCCCGACCCGAGCTACGGAACTTGGGGCCCTGAGCCCCCGCAAGACCGAATGCTTCGGAGCTTCCCCGACCGCCCTCAGCCTCCGTATCCAGAACTTCGGGGCTCCCCGCGCCCTCCCCCGGCCCGGGAACTTCGGGGCCCCCCGCGCCAGCACGCCGTCTCGGTTGGCCAGGCTCACCCTGCCGGCTGGGCTCCCCGTGAGTGTCCCGGCGGAGTCGGGTGCGGCCCGCGGCGCCGACTCCCCGCGCCCTCCGCGCCGCCCGCGCCTTTGTCTGCGCTGCCGCTGCCGCCTGCGCCGCCTCCGGTCCCATTGCAACGGGTCCCGACGCAGCCGCCGCCCGCCCCGCCGCCCCGCCTCCCCGCCTCCCTGCCTCCCCGCCCCTCCACATCCCCGAGGTCTCCCGCAGCTCCCCCTGCCGGCCCTCCGCGGCGGGGCGGGCGGGGCTGGGGGAGGAGGTCGGAGAGCCCGGTGCAACGGGGAAAGGGCCGGGAGGGCGGGGAGTAAGGGTGGGTAAGGGGGCTGGGGTGAGGGAGGGACGTTGACCCAGACCCAGAGCAGAGAGACTGGGGGAGAGGCAGAGACCAGGAGACGGGCACACAGAGAACTGTAACTATGCAGCAAAACAACTGTGACGATGCCAGCGACGGCTGGAGGATGTGTGTTAGGGTCCCGGAATCCAGGGTGGAGGGAATGAATGTCGGTGTCCAGTTCCCACCACATGGGCGAGTCAGCTGGAGGTCCGCATGACTGGATTGCTCCTCTGGTCGGAGGCAGTGCACCCCTGCACATACATGTCAGGAGCACATGATCTTATACATGGTGATCCCCCCCCCCCCCAAGTCACAGGATGCCATTGCATGCCTGAAGCTCTGAGCCTCGCCACAGCTAAGCTTTCTGACCACTCAGAGGTTTTGCTTTTCGTCTTCTCTGTCACATCTCCTTTCCCTCTTCTTTTATTTCTGTTCCCCTGACAAGAATCACACATCTGAGCTAGAAGCTACCTTCAAATTGCCGTTAGGTGAATTCTGGAGACTCATTCTCAGGCCAAGATCTGAGTTTACTCCCTCCAGGACTTTGCCCACGCTGTTCCCTCCACCAGGCACACCCTTCCTTCAGACTCATATCTGCCTTGTCCTTCCAGGCTTGGCTCCACGGTCGCTGTCCTTCTAGAAGCTTCTCAGACCAACCTGGGCTTAGAAAGGATCTCACCCTATCCTGCCCCAGGCCCCCCTCCCTTTCTGTGATATCCCTGATGTGTGTTACCTGTTCATTTGTTCAACTGTGGCCAGATCTGGGCACTCCTGGCAGGCGGGCACATCCTGGACCCCCAGCCTCACTGGGGAAATGGAAGCACAGACTCAGTTTCTAACTTCACAAAGGCATCTGCACCAGCAAAAGATTTGGCTTTGCTCTCAGGCCCGAAGCCACAAAATGCATGAACAAAGAGAATGCCGTCTGTTCTGTGCAGAGTGACTTTTCCTTATTACCAAAAATATAATTAAAAAAAAAAGTAACTGGAAAGGTGCCAGCAGGGCCAAGGCTTCTGGAAGTGACCCAGGGTGTGCTGAATGCCGGGCTGCTATGGCTCAGTGGCTAGGGCCACTTGGCCTTTCTGTGGGGAGGGGCCCAGGCCAAATTTCCTCCTTGTGTGGGCAGAGGCAGCAGCAGGAGAGAAAGTGGGGAGGTGAATCCTTTCCTGGGTTCCCCTCTGGCTCTAGGAGGGGCTGGGACAGTGCTGGCCTTGAGCAGCCCTAACCTGATATTGTCTTAGTCAAGTCCAAACTGAGGGAGTGGCTTTGTCAATTCGACTTCAGTTTTTCTCACCTGGAGAATGGGCTGATGCTCACGGGGCTGAGGTGGGGGAGGAGGCAGGGAGGATCCAGGTGACACCAGTAGCTCCTCACTGTCCCCTGGATGTAGACACAGACTGAGGCCCCTTCTCCTTGCAGGGCAGAGAGGCTGACTAGAAGCCACAGCTTTCCCTTCGGGTTGAACAAGGACATGAGGGAACGAGCAGCTTGTCATTGGAGGGACCAAAAAGGAACTAAAAGGGCTTGTTTGGCTCTAGGGAAGCACTTTGCCGAGTGAACTTACGACCTCTGTCTGGTTAAATCTGACCCAACCTTTGAGCTAAGGCTAAATGCTCTCTGCTCCCTGGAGGGTTCCTGTCCTATCCGATCAGGGGAAGTCTGTCATTCTTCCCCAAAGCCACGTGCCCAACCACATGGCGTGGGTCACCATGGCCACCTAGATCTGTTATGGCACGATTTGGCTACTGCCCCCCTCTTACACAGCTTTGCTCCAGCACCTAGAGCAAGCCTGGTGTGCAGCAGGAACGCGGTAAATGCTTCCAGAAGAAATGGATCCCTAGGCTCCAGTTTTGGTCCTTGGTTGTCTCCAGAGTCACATGAGCCAGAAAGTGATCCCCAGCCCTGCTGCCTCTTACCAGTGTGGGCCACAGGCTAACCCAGCCGTGGGCAAACTACGGCCCGCGGGCCGGATCCGGCCCGTTCGGCTGTTCTATCCGGCCTGCGGAGCCGAAAGAGCAGAGGGTTCTCTTGCTCTCCCCTCCACTCCTTCACCAGCAGCAGTGTTAACATGTATTAGTTCACACAAACACTCCATCCATGCTTTTGTTCGGCCCTCCGGTCCAGTTTAAGAACCCATTGTGGCCCTCGAGTCAAAAAGTTTGCCCACCCCTGGCTAACCTGACAAGCTCAGGGAAGGCCTGCATGGCAGCCTGGCAAACTCAAAGACCTAAAGTAACCACAAAGGACGGTCTGAAATTAAACCTTAGCTAAAAGCAGTTACGGTGGGTAGTCACCTCCTAGACCGGTATCTTCACTGACAAGGTCAACCTTTACCTTAACTGAGCCTGTCTGTCTTTTTGCATCTATGATGACATATCCTTGAAATGTCTGATTAACTGGTAACTTCCCTTTTTCTGGACCCCTTGGGGACAGATACCACACATTCCTTCATTGCTATCATGTTAATTGTTCCTGTACCCACCTAAGTATGTGTTTATCATTTTACTTTTTATCCAATCCCAGGGGTTTCCCCGCTGTGCTTTCTCCCGCCTCTCTACTCTCTCACCAATGGATTTCATGTAACCCACCTATGTCCCTCCTTTGATTGCAGTGTATAAAAATAGAGGAAACCCCACCATTCTCCGGAGCATTATCTCAATTAGTTGAGGCCCTGCTTCCCAGCAATTGTCGACAGTTTGGCTCAAATAAACTCACAAAAATTCTTTACAGGTTTGAATGTTTTCTATGTTAACACCAGCAGTGTGACCTTAAAGAAGCCAGTCTCTCTCTGTGTGCCTTAGTCTCTCCATCTATTAAATGGGCGTGTAAGAATGCTGCTCACTTCTGAGGCTTCCAGTAAGAATCCAACGAGTCCTTGAGTGAAGAGGGCATGGGCCCAGGAGCTTAGTAATGTTCACTGTTATAAACACATTTATTCTTGAGTGTTTGGGCATGTGGTTTCGATCCAGAGCAAAGTTCTTAGAATATTCTTTTTTAGGGTTGAAGGGTCCCAACCCAGCGTGAGCTCAGGTCCAACCTGGCGTGATATCCTCTAAATCTTTAGCTCTGAACTCCTATGTGCCTCTCCAGCCATCCTCCTCCTTCTCATTCCCCTACAGCCATGCCAGTAGAGCCAGCATCACACCTTAGCCTGGGGAAAACTATTCATCCCTCAAAGCCCCATCTTCAATGTTCTCTTCTCTGAGAAGCCCTCCCTCCTCTTTCTCTAGACCTCCCCAACACCCTCCCTCCTTCTGATCCAATCCTGACTCCAAGGGGCTGGGGATGTTTGTGTCTAACACTGACTTCCAAGCTTGAAGGCACTTCAAGGGTTGGATTGAGGCTTCCCTTGGGTTTTGCATCTCCCAGCATTGGGTGGATATATGGGGATCATGGCAGAGGAGAGTTTGATGACCCAGTCTTGGTGAAAGTGGCCCTACCCGGTGTTGCTCAGTGGTTAGACCATCTGCCCACACACTGAAGGGTCATGGGTTTGATTCTTAGTCAAGGGCACGTACCTGGGTTGCAGGTTCGATCCCTGGCACTGGTTAGGGCACGTGTGGGAGGCAACAAATCGATGTGTCTCTCTCACAAAGATGTTTCACACACTCTCTCTCTCCCTCCCTTCCTCCCTTCCGCTCTCTCTAAAAATCAATGGAAAAAATACCCTTGGGTGAGAATTAACAACAACAAAAAATGTGTGTGTGTGTGTGTGTGTGTGTGTGTGTGTGTGTGTGTGTGAAAGTCGCCTGCCTTAAATTTAGATTCAACTCAATTTCTACCCAAGGCCAAGGTTAATTCACTAAACAAACAGCACCCAGGAAGTAAGAGCCAGGCACCTTTAGGCCCAGGAACAAAGGGGCTGGGGGCTGGGGTCATGCGCTGGGTTATGGACTCGAGTTCCCAGGACCAGGAGAGCCCCCTCCTAACATGGATCTGTGGTCTGGATCCCACAGACCTAATTACCCTCATTGCCTCGTGCACTAATTACCTCCATCGTGCCAGGTGGCTGGGCGGGGCTGCTCCACTTTTGGGAGGTAGGTCGCCCGATTATTTTTGGCTTTGCCGTCCTTGAGGGCTCCAGCATCTGCCCAAATGAAGGGCAGAAATTGGGGCGGAGAAATTGCAGCAGGAGGGACACTGGGAGATGTGGGGGTTGGGTTGGCCCAGGAGCTCCCTGAGCAGGGACTTTGGACCTGAGGCCTGAGGGTCTTCGGCACATAGCTGAGGTGGCAAGACCTGGAGGGGCTGAGAATCAGCTCTGAGGTGGGCTGTTCTGGAGGTCTGGCACCATTGGTGGGAGATGGCTGGGGGTGGGGACTGGTCCGATGGGCCTGGGTGGGAACTGCTGTGTGTGTCTGGGCATATGACTTCCTCTCTTTGCACTTTTCTTGACAGATTAAACAGGGATAATAACTCACAAAGAGTGCTCTAGGCAGAGGGCACAGTGTGTGCAAAGGCCCTGAGATAGGGATGGACTGGGTGCATTGGAGGGAGGCCAGGTGGCCAAAGCAGAGTGAGTGGGAGGAGAGTAGGGGGTTCTGTGGGCTGAGGGGCCAGATAGGGCCTCATGGGCCATGGTGAGGTGTGGGTTTTGTTCCAGGTACTGGGGAGCCTTGGGAGAGTTTGGAGCCAGAGATGGAGGGATGTGATCAGATTTATACTGCAGGCTCCAGGCTGAAATTTAGCTCTTAGGAGAGAACCGGGGTGTGTACATGTGCAGACCCTCCTTTTCTGTGAGCCTCAGTTTCCACATCTTGGACAGAGTTCTGAGGCTCAGACAGCCCCAGCACACACTGGACCTTTAGCCAGGGAAGCTCCCCTCTCCACAAATTCCTGAAATCTGGCTGAGCAGCCTGCATGGCCTCGCCTTTGCCTGCCCTCTCCTCCTACTCTCCTTCTGTGGCCTTGAAGGAACAGCTGTGGGAACAGAGAGCAGGAGGCCTCGGGGAAGACAGTGAGGAGGGGCTCTGGGGAGAAGGGGGGCCGTGTTCCTGTTTGGTGACGGCCCACATGGGGCCGCCCAGTGCCGAATGTTCTTGCAGGAATTGGGTGACTCAGATGTGGCAGCCTCCTCTCTTGATTTGCCAGGGAGGCCTTTCCTGGTCTCCAGACACAGGTTGGAGTAAGGATTTGCCTCTCTGGGCCACCCCCTAAAACAGCCCTCCCTCTGTCCCCCAGAACCTCTTTAACTGGCTGCATTGCTCACCTTCCTGCTCTCCTGGAGGCTTCAGAGGAAGAATCCAGCTTCTCATCACCATTGGCTATGCTGCTGGACCCCACATCTGAGCCTCTGAACTCAGTTCCAACACCTCCTCCTCCAGGAAGCCTTCCCAGACTCCCTCCACTCCCCTAACCCTGACCCCATAGGGGTCCATGTCTGGCTCTGCTTCTACCTCAAACTGGGGCTCCTTGGAGTCCAGGTGTAGGTCAAGACCTCTCAGGGCCCCACTGCCACCCAGTATGAGAGGGCACAAAGGGGGCGCTGGGGTGCAGGACACCTGCTGTGGCAGCCCAAGGCAGGACCCCATGGACCTGACCTCTAACATCATTTTTATAAAAGAGAAAACTGAGACTTAGGAGGCTTAGGCTGATTCCCCAAATCAAAAGTTGGACAGGTGAAAGCCTGGCCCTTTCCCTGCAGCCTTTGGAACCTTATTTACCTACAGGAGAGGAATTTGGTGCAATCTGGGCTCGGACTCCAAGAGTCCAACAGCCCATCTCCATAGATGCACTGGGGGCCTCCCTGAGCCTGTTTCCTCCTCTGTAAGACTGGGGTTCCTCACCTGTTCACTTGTGTTTACTGAGCACTGATTGTGTCTGGGCACTGGCGGGGTGTGTGTGTGTGTAGGGGGGGGAGCCTACCCTGAGGGAGAGCACAGCTACCTGGTAGACAAGATGGATGACAAATAAAGGATCAAGTAGGATGCCTTCTGATAGCTTTTTGCGAAGGAGAGAAAACCAGACAAAGCAACACAAAGACAGGTGTTGGTGAAGGCTGCTCAGGGGAGGTAGTGGTTCGGGGGGCAGCGTGTGCGTAGGGCCTGAGGTGGGAATGTGCTCAGCCCCCTGGAGCAGCATCGAGGAGGCAGGTGTGGCTGGAACAGGGTGGCTGGGAGGAGAGTGGGGAGCCCGACGGGCAGGGCACTCCATCGGCTGGGTCACAAGGAAGAATGTAGACTTCACACTCACAGCCCTGGGGAGCCATGAAAGGCTTAGAGCAGGAAAGGGACATGACCTGATTTTCCATGTTGTAGATAAAATTCACCAGAGTACCACACGACAAATGGCCCGAGGAAGGTGATCTTACGGCTTTCATCCTTGGTTATCCCAGTGCAGAGGGTACCCCGGTTTGTACTCGATAAACAAATGGCATTGTTATCAGCACGATCATTCTATCTTTGGAGTTGGCCACAGGCTCTGTGCGCGAACCCCTCCCAGGACCTCAGGGAGGAAGCCTGTCCAAATAACCTCCTTTCTGCCCTGTCTGGCCTTCCTTCCTCTCCCTCCCTCCCTCTCTCTCTCTCTCTCTTCCTCTTAAGGCCCTCTTACAACTGAAATTCCAGGCCTCCAACTGGACGGAAACATCTGCTTCCTGTAGAGGAATCTGTTGCCCCCAGGCTGGAGGAAGAGAACCACTGAGGGAAAGAGAAAGGATCACACATTAGGCACCAACTGCATACATAGGGGAGACACTATATGCAGGCTGCCCATTTCCCAGGCAGGGAATCATGGCTGAGCTCAGGATAAGAGCTGCTGACAGATCCAGCAGGGGCAGCCTGAATGATTTGCAGGATCCCGCGCAAAAGAAAAATTCAGGGGCCCTTGTTGAGAAATTACTCAGAACTTTAAGACAGTGACATCAGAGTGTTAAACTCGGAAGCTGGCCCTGGTGGGAGCTGTCGCAGCCACCTTCTACAGCTGCAGAAACTGCGTCTGAGAGAGGGAGGGAGATGTGCCAAGAACTGAGGGACCCATGGGGATCCTCCCGCCTCCTGAGACAGTGGCAAGAGTGTTGAGTGGCTAGTGGCCTGGTGAGTAGACCTCAGAAGCTGGGATGTACCTATCTTATTCTTGGTGAGAAGCCAGGAGCTGCTGTGGCCTCAGTGGTCTAGGGGTTGGGGGAGGGCGGCGACATACATGCATACATTTTCTTTTCTTTTCTTTGTTAATACATTTTTATTGGTTTCAGAGGAAGGGAGAGGGAGAGAGAGAGAGATAAAAACATCAATGAAGAGAGAATCATTGATTGGCTGACTCCAGCACGCCACCCCACTGGGGATCGAGCAGGCAGCCCGGCATGTGCCCTGACCGAGAATCGAACTGTGAACTGCTGGTTCATACGTTGATGCTGGGCCATGCGTACATTTTCTAACACGTTTAGCTTTATGCATTTTCTCTTCTGGTTGCCAAAGTGATATGTACTCAGTGTAAAATCTGTTCCAGAGGAAGCACAGACAAGCATAATGTAAATAATGTGAACAGGTCCCTTGTCATAGTGTTTAATTCCCTGAATGCATTTTTGTTCCAAACTTACAATGTGCCTGGTGTTCACTGATCAGTTAAAACACACTGGCACAGCCTGGCCGGGTGGCTCAGTGGTTGAGTGTTGACCTATGAACCCGGTCACGGTTCGATTCCAGGTCAGGGCACATGCCTAGGTTGCGGGTTCAATCCCCAGTGGAGTTGCGTGCAGGAATCTCTCTCATCATTGATGTTACTATCTCCCTCTCCCTCTCCCTCTTCCTTCCTCTCTGAAATCAATAAAAATATATATTTTTAAAAACACACAGAAAACAAACTAAGTTCAGATGCCATCCCTGTCCTTGTGGGCGAGGGCTGGCACACTCCAGGTGCTTGGTAGACATCTGTTGAGTGAATGAAAATTTAAGAACAAAGTGAATGCCCAGAAATCACTGTTATAACAGGATGATCTATTTCATTCTAGATTTTTACTTTTTTTCGCCTCTTCTCAGCCACAATGCAATCATACTGTAACATGACTTCTCATTGGAGGCCCACTTTCCATACCGATTAATATCAGTCTGCCCTCTTGTGTTGAAAGATGTTATCAGGGATTTTCCATGATTTGTTAAACTGATCCCCTATGGTTGGGCATAGAGGGTGCTTCTTCAAGGGATGCTTTTGGGGGCTGGCCTTAAAAGTGGAATCACAGCCGTGCCAGCATGGCTCAGTGGTCGAGTGTCAACCCATGAGCCAAGAGGTTGCTGGTTCAATTCCCAGTCAGGACACATGGGGGTGTGCATGAGGCAACCAAATGGTGATGTTTTCTCTCATTGATGTTTCTATCTCTCTATCCCTCTCCCTTCCTCTCGCTAAAATAAATAAATAAACAAACAAATAAATAAATAAGGGAATCACACATTTTCAAGGCCTTCGATGGACACCTAGGGCCATACTGCCTTCCATACCATGCCATATCTCTGAACATCTGTCCATTTCTCTGAACATGTGACATTTTTTTTGAACATGTGACATTTTTTAAAATATATATTTTATTGATTTTTTTACAGAGAGGAATAGAGAGTTAGAAACATCCATGAGAGAGAAACATCGATCAGCTGCCTCCTGCACACCCCCTACTGGGGATGTGCCCACAACCAAAGTACATGCCCTTGACCTGAATCGAACCTGGGACTCTTCAGTCCACAGGCCATCGTTCTAGCCACTGAGCCAAACTGGTCAGGGCTGAACATCTGACATTTGCAAATAAATGTTACAGTCACTGGCATCGCAAGAGATGGAATAAAATCAGAGGCTCCTAAAGGCAGGTTGGGGAGTGACTTCTTAAGGGTTAAATGTTCTGGAACTAGAAACAGGCGGTGATTGCACAACATTGTAAATGTACTAAGTGCCATTGAATTATACACTTTAAAATCATATTTTGTGTTATGCAAATTTTACTTCAACTAAAAAAATCTGAGGTTACAACCGGGGGGATCTCTGGCTTCCAGAAAGCCCCCAAAACTCTGCTCAGTGTCACCTCCTCCAGGGAGCCTCCACTCATTACCATGTCAACCCACCATGCCCCTTCCAGCACTTTGCATCTGTCCTCTTATTTGTCTTCAAACCTCTCATCATTCCCTGGCATAGTTCCATTCATTCATTCATTCATTCATTCATCCATTCGACAGAGGAGTTCACAATTATCATCAGGCCCATTTTCCAGGGAAGGAAGCTAGAGCTCAGAGCATTGGGGTTGCCCCATGGCACCAAGCTAGGTGAGTGTGGGGCTGGGCTGCACCCCCATCTCCATCCCGCCCTGGTTCCTTCTAGAGATGCCCAGTGGCCATTGCTGGGGTCTGCTCTGAATTGAGGAAGGTGTAAACAGTTCCCTCACTGTTACTGTTATACTGTTACTGTGTAAACAGCAGCTGGACGTCAGAAGAAGTTCTTGTGACTTCTGGTCCCTTAATTGCTTCAGTCCATTCACTTGTTCATCCCTTCACTCACTCATTTTACAAAGATATTTTTTAAAAAATATATTTTATTGATTTTCCACAGAGAGGAAGGGAGAGAGATAGAGAGTTAGAAACATCGATGAGAGAGAAACATCGATCAGCTGCCTCCTGCACATCTCCCACTGGGGATGTGCCCGCAACCCAGGTACATGCCCTTGACCGGAATCGAACCCGGGACCTTTCAGTCCGCAGGCCGACGCTCTATCCACTGAGCCAAACCGGTTTCGGCTACAAAGATATTTTGAGGTCTAACTATGTTCTGCTGGGTGCGGGAGTTACAATAAGCATAAAAGGTAAATATATAAACAAGGAGAGGTCACATGGTCATAGGTACTGAGAAGGAAATCAGGCAGGAAGCAGAGATGGCCTGGAGATCATGCAAATGAGGGTGAGGGTGGGGGAGTGAAGTGGGGGCTGCCCTATCGTCTCCTGGTTGTACAGGGAGGCGCCCTCTGAGGATGTGATATTTGAGCTGAAATTGGAAAGAGGAGGAGTCATGCACAATGAGATCAGGAGGAAGGGTGTCCCAGGTGGAGGGCACAGCATGTGCAAAGGTCCTGGGGTGGAAAGGGGCTGGACATATTTGAGGAACATCAAGGAGGATTCTGAAGCTCGAACAGGGTGAATGTGAGGGAGGGGTAGGGGAGGAGGCCAGGGAGATGAGCAAGGGCTGGGCCTCCTTAGGGATCACAGGAGTAGGTTCTATTCTAGGATGATGTGAATCATAGGAGAGTTTGAGCTGGGAAGTAACTTGGTGTGGTTGATAAGTTCTGGAATCCTTCCTGTGTCTGTTGTTGGGAGAAGGCACTCGGAGGTGATATGTCAGGGAAACCAAAGATGAGTTGGGCAGCCTCTGGGAGCCGCTGATGGCCTGCCTGAGTGGGGGAAGTGATCATGAGAAGTTGGTCAAGGGTTTGAGGGGAATGTTCTGGAGGCTGAAGGAGAAGAAGAGTCTAGGACAGGGGTGAGCAAACTTTTTGACTCAAGGGCCACAATGGGTTCTTAAACTGGACCGGTGGGCCGGAACAAAAGCATGGGTGGAGTGTTTGTGTGAACTAATATAAATTCAAAGTAAACATCATTACATAAAAGGGTATGGTCTTTTTCTTTTTTAGTTTTATTCATTTCAAATGGGCCGGATCCGGCCCGCGGGCCGTAGTTTGCTCACGGCTGGTCTAGAAGGCTCCTAGATGTTTGGCAGAGTTCCTCTGTGATTCAGGGAGACTTGGAGGGTACAGGGCAGGACTGAGGGCGGCCCTGGTGACTCATGTTCACATCTCCCATGACCTTGAACTTCTTTAGCAAAGATGTGCACAGGAACACACACAAACAGCCAGATGTCCATCTTCCCCCCAGAAGAAGGCAGGAAAAGGGAAAAATTAAAAAAGGCGGGGCTGGGTGGGCAGAAGGCTGAGTGAGACGTTTCAGCATTCTGTGGGAAGGAAGCAAGTTCGAGCTGGCCTGCACCTCCCCGCCCTGCTTCCTCTGACAAACGCTCTTAAAAGTCACTGCATCGTGCTGACAGGGCAACGCTTGCTGGACTCAGGCCCACACGGGATGTGGAGACAGTTCTTAGTTGAGTCAGCTGTTTCTGGATTGGAATCTCTGGTTTCCTGTATGAGCCTGGACACAGGAACGCTTTTCAAGAAATTGTTCGGGAGCTACCAGATTCCATGCGGAACAAAACACATGGTCCCTACCTCACACCACCCACAAAAATTCAGTGTTGGGTAAAGACTTTCTTACTCTGAGCCTCTTCTGGGAGATGGTCCTCACCTCCCAGGGCTGTTATGAGATGGGGTCCCAGTAAGCCTGTAGTGCAGCTGGCACTCAAACGGCTACTGCCATTATTATTATTCTTTCTTTAAAATTCTATGAGGCACTCACATGAAAAATCTAAATAAAGTCTGTCCATTGTATTGCTGTCAATTTTCTGGTTGTAATAATGTACTATATTCATGCAGGTGTTCCCACGGGTGGAAGTGGAGTAAAGGGTACCCCAGATCTCTTCACTCATTTTTTCAGCAGTTTTATTTATTATTATTATTTATATTTTTTGAAATTTATTTCAGAGAGGGAGAGGGAGAGATAGAAACATCAATGATGAGAGAGAATAATTAATTGGCTGCCTCCTGCACGTCCCCCACTGGGGATCAAGCCTGCAACCCGGGCATGTGCCCTTGATGGAATCAAACCCAGGACCAATCCACAGGTCGACGCTCTATCCACTGAGCCAAACCAGCTAGGGCTAACGTCCATCCTTTTAAAGTTCAATTGAATGGGTTTTTAGTATATTCACAAAGTTGTACAACCATCACCACTATCTAATTCCGGAATATATTCATCTCCATCCCCCACCCCCGAAAAGAAACTTCCCACTAATTAGCAATCACTTCTCATTCTCCTCTCCCCCTACCTTGTATCAGTCACTAATGTACTTTCTGTCTCTGTTGATTTGCCTATTTGAGGCATTTCATGTAAATGGAACCATATAATATGTGCTATTTTATTTTATGTCTGGCTTCTTTCGTTCAACATCATGTTGTTAAGATTCATCCATGTGGTCGAAACCAGTTTGGCTCAGTGGATAGAGCGTCGGCCTGGGACTGAGGGGTCCCGGGTTCAATTCCGGTCAAGGGCATGTACCTGGGTTGCGGGCATATCCCCAGTAGGAGATGTGCAGGAGGCAGCTGATCGATGTTTCTCTCTCATCGATGTTTCTAACTCTCTATCTCTCTCCCTTCCTCTCTGTAAAAAATCAATAAAATATATTTAAAAAAAAAAAGATTCATCCATGTGCAGCCTGTATCACTTTTCTTTTTAATTGATTTTAGAGAGAAAGGAAGGGAGAGGGAGAGGGAGAAAGAGAGGAAGAGGGACAGGGAGTGGACAGGGAGAGGGACAGGGATAGGGACAGGGAGAGGGAGAGGGACAGGGACAAGGAAAGGGAGAAAGAAACATCAATCAGTTGCCTCCCATACACATGCACAACCTGACAGGGAATCTTTTGGTGCACGGGACAATGCTCAACCAACTGAGCCGTACCAGCCAGGGCAGCCTGTATCATTTTTCATTCATTTTTATTTTTATTTTTTTAAAATATATTTTATTGATATTTTACAGAGAGGAAGGGAGAGAGATAGAGAGTTAGAAACATCGATGAGAGAGAAACATCGATCAGCTGCCTCCTGCACATCTCCTACTGGGGATGTGCCCGCAACCCAGGTACATGCCCTTGACCGGAATCGAACCTGGGACCTTTCAGTCCGCAGGCCGACGCTCTATCCACTGAGCCAAACCGGTTTCGGCCATTTTTATTTTTTATCCTCGCCCGAGGACATGTTCATTGACTTTAGAGAGAAATGGGAGTTTTCCAAATTGAAGTTGGGAACTGAGAGTGAACTCAACTTTATAAAATCTAATAAACAATAAAATAAACATAATTTAAAAATGAAAATGAATGCATACTCATTTGTCTGCATGATCTGAAGGAGTGTTTACTTTTGGGCCCTTCGAAGCCCACCGTGATCCACACCGGGCTCACCCAGGCTGACTCTCGGCTTCAGGACATTGTTCACGTCCACCACGACAGGGTTGTAACCGCATGTCAGTCCCTCTGGTCTTCAGGAGGACGGAGAAATCGGGGAATTCGGGCCCCCTGCACTCCTAGCTGGTGCCCGTGCGGATAACAGAAGGTCAAGGCCAGACCTGACTGAGGACCTTCCCCAGGACCTGCTTTCTCCCATTCAGGCTGGGCTCGTTCTGGCCTCTTCTCCCCGTGTGGCCGGCACATGGCGCTGGCCGGTTGCCACAGAGAGTGAGGAGGACAACGCTCTCATCTGAAAATAAATCATGACCCTGAATGGGTAAACAAGAAACTAGGGCGGAAGAGGGGGTGTTGGGGGGGGGGGTGCGGGCGCTGAGGGGAAAGAGAATTGTGTCTTTCCTGGGAAGATGAATGCAGCTTCTGAGGCTGGTCTCCCCGTGCTGGGCCCACAGCCACATGGTCTATCTCTGCTGTGCCCCCAGCTGTTCCTAAGCGCCTGGTACCCGCTGTACCTTTGCTGCGGAGTCCTGACTCCTGGGCCTGACACCTCTCCCAACGTGGACCCCATTGTCACTCAGAAAAGTCTCTTCTTTGCACTTTTAATGTGGATCTTGCTTTTTGTAGAACCAGCGTGACCTCTAACTGTTTGCTGAGTGCAAGATGCTCTCTACCGGTGGCCCATCTTACAGAGGGAAGCGGAGAGGGCAGGAGTGGAACTCAGTGGCAGGTCCAGAGGTGCTTCCCAGGCCTGATGGATGGTGATGTGAAGCCGGAGGCCTTTGAAGGGGTGAATGTCTTGCTCAAAAGCAAGATGTGTATAGCTCAGGGGTGAAGACTTGATTTTGGGTCTGTTCCTGCTCCTTCTGGGAACAGCATCTTGGCGTGTACAGGGCTGACCCTTTCCCCTCTCAGGGAGGGTCACCCAGTGAATGAATGAGTGAACCAACAGATAGATGGGTGGAGGCTACTGAGAAACGGTCAGGGAGACACTGCAGGGACTCATGGCAGCCTGTGAGCCGGGCTCTGGGAGGAAATAGTCTCCATTCAAATCTGGTGCTTTTTTTTCTTCTTTCTTTTTTCTCCTAAGACCACAGCTGCCTCTGAAACAAAGACCGACAATTGCCGCCAGCATGTGCTTCATTTTTACTTCCCTTGAATATTCTTCAGTGGGTTTTCTTTTTAAACGGCACTGGCGAGCTGTCTCGGTGTAATGAGGCACGTGGCTGGGGAGGAGCAGGAAGAGCACCCCTTTTCCCAGGCAGACATTTTGGAGTAGACCTGCCTTCTCTTTGCTCAAATACAGCTGAAAGTCCCTGTAGCTGGGCATCTGTCTACATTTTACAACAGTCCTACAAAAACCACACCCTCCTTTGCTTTTATCCTCCAGGATCAAACTCCTTTCTCCAAAGCTCCGTCATACTTCACATCCGAAGTCCCCTCAGATTTTCCCGTCCTCCCCCTGTTTGCTTTGTCCCCGGGGTTCACCAGCACAGCAAGGCTCCTGACACCTCTGTGGACATCAGGACTCACACCCTGGGTTGGCCCCGTGGTTTGTCTCATGGAGCAGAGGGGCACCAGTGTTCAAAGGCACCGGCCCAGCTAGGGTGACAAAAAGGCTGGAGCCTGGTGCAAGCCCTGTAGAAAGTAGCTTGGTGATCTTCAAAAGGTAAAACACAGAGCTACCATATGATTCAGTAATTCCACTCTTAGGTATAGACCCAGGAGGATTTATAACAGGGGAGAAAACCAAAACTTGTGCACCGTAATTAGAGCAACTCCATCTACACCCAAAAACAACCCAAATGCCCATCAACGGATGAATGAATGAACAAAATGTGGTCCATCCACACAGTGGAATATTACTCAGCCATAACAAGGACTGGAGCACTGAAACATGCTACAACACGATGGACCTCGAAACATCATGCCAAGTAAAGGAAGCCAGACACAAAAGACCACATGTTGTCTGACCCCATTTATATGAAATGCCCAGAACAGGCAAATCCATAGAGACATAAAGGGGAGTAGTGTTTGTCAGGGGCTGGGGCGGGAGGATGGGAAGTGACTGCTTATGGGAGTGAAGTCTCTTTTTTGGGTGATGGAATATTCTGGAAGTAGGTAGAGGAACTGGTTGTACAACATTGTGAATGTGTTACATGCCACTGAATCGTTCACTTTAAAAAATGGGGAATTCGCCCTGGATAGTGTGCTCAGTGGTTGGAGCATCTGCCCTCGCACCGAAGGGTCTCAGGTTCGATTCCTGGTCAAGGGCATGTATCTGGCTTGCAGTTTTGCTCCCTGCCCTGTCAGGGCGTGTGTGGGAGGCAATAGTCGATGTGTGTGTGTGTGTGTGTGTGTGTGTGTGTGTGTGTGTGTGTGTGTGTCTCCCTTCCTCCTTCCACTCTCTGAAAAGCAATGGAAAAAGGATCATCAGGTGAGGATACAAAAAGAAAAAAAAGAAAGGTGAATCTTGTTATGTGCGTTTCACATCAGAGAGAAACTAAAAGGCTGGATGGTCCTCATGGACGCCAGCAAGCACAGGTGTTAGCAATTCTGACACTTCCCCGGGCTCTTGTCGGTGAGGGGATGCTCCTGGGTATTTACTGTTTCCCTGCATGGCTTTCCCCTGAGTCCCTTTCACATACACTCTTCTCAGCTGACACTGGACAGGAAGAACATCCTCATGCTACAATAAGGAAACTGAGGCTCTAAGAGGTGAAATGAATTTGCAAGGTCATCCATGGTGGCCTTCCATTGTGTCACGGTGATTAGGCAAGGACTTGAGAACTTTATTTTTAGGAAGACAATTGGGCTGATAGGAAACCTCAGTGACAGCTTCCCAGTGACACAGAATGGTGGAAATGGAACATCTGACACCTGTGAGCTTCATGGAATGCTGGCACTGATTCTCAAAATCCTGGCAGTAGATACTACTATTCTCCCATTTCACAAGTGAGGAAACTGAGGCTTACAGAGGTGGGTCACTTGCTCTAGGTCACACAGCACAGTGAGCACATGTAAAGGCTGAGGACTCAAACCCTCAAATTCTGTTTTGCTCTGAGCTTTCTCTGGGTAAAAGCAAGTCATCAAAACATAAATGCTGAAATCTCCAAGTGGAACCTCACTCCTGGACCAGGAATTCCAGGAACTGTGAGACTGTGCTCCCAAGACAACCTGGGCAATCTCTGGAGAAAAATCAAGCAAAGGGTCAACTTGTGAGGTCCCCCTCCTGGGGTCAGAGGGAAGTGGTTGGTGCCAGATTCATCATGGAGCCGCAATTCTTTTTTATTTTTTATTGATTGATTGATTTATTTGGCCTTTGAAATTGTCTTTATTTCTGATCATTCCTTTACAATCATCTACCTCAGGATTAACTCCCACACATGCAGCTGGAGCCCAAATACCCCTCCCCCCTCCCCATGCAAATCAGATTCATATTTCTGATTCTAGGACACTTGCCCCCTGAGGTCCCAGGAACGCCCCAACCTTGGCCCCTGCAATCCTGTTCCCGGGCTTGGTCCCTCCCTTTCCCCATTCAAGCTGAGCATGAACCGGAAACGCGGGTGCCCCCTGCATAACGCACCCTGGTCTGAGGTTTCAGCGTCCAAAGGCCGAGAAAGAAGCCTTTGCTGGGTGCACCCACTGAGCAGGGTCACATCACGGGCTCCATGTCATGAAAATGCCACGTCATAAAACTCACTGCAGTGCTTGGTGGCAAGCAGGATGCTCCTGGGCTGTCCTAACTCCCTCAGGGTCCCTGTCAGCTCAGCCTGGATCAGGGCAAGTCTCTGCTGGTTGACAGTCCCTTGGATCCTGTAACACTCCAGGGGGACGGGGTACAGCTCGCGCTCTAAACTGCGCAGCCCGGCTGTGTGGCGCAGCAGCTTCTCCACGGAGGCCACGGAGAAGTTGTTCTCAGACATGGTGAATTCCCTGAGCTGGCGACAGCGGCTCAGGACAGGCAGGATGGCCTCCACGTGGGAGTCCACCATCCCACAGTGATCCAGGCCCAGGTCCTCGAGGGTGGGTACCACTGCCTCCAGCAGAGCTAAGAGGGGCTCAAGACTGAAATCCGCAAGCCTGAGGCCAAACAGATGCAGGGACTTCAGCTGCCTGAGGTTCGGGCCCTGGAACAGGTGTGTCAGGTCCGAATGTGTCAGCCGCTGGCAATTTATTATGGAGAGTTTGTCCAACGGGGTCTGCAGGCACCTGAGCATCTGGTCCAGATGGCCTCTGAGGAAGGAGGGAGAAGCCATGTTGAGGTCCCGAAGGTGCCGCAGTCTGAGCATCTGAGAGAGGAATTGGGAAAAGGATTGCTGCTCCTCCTGCTGTTTCCTATCCCAATCCTCTTCCTCCTCCCACTCCTGCTCCCCTTCCTCTTCCCCTTCCTCCCCATTCTCCTCCTCTGTCAACACGTGAATGTGGGAGAGAGAGAGTCTCTGCAGGTTACTCATCTCTCCCAGGTAAAGAGCAAACGTCCCCAGGGTGGGCAGGTCCCAGGTGCAGTTCACTTCCACCTCCTGGATGCAGTCCAGCTGCACCCCATCCAGGACCCTCCTGACCCTCTGGAAGGGCACCTCAGGAATCCTCAGCGTCTTGCAGCACAGGTGTAGCAACCCTTCCCTCTGCTGGGCCCATTGGAGGATGTACTTGAGAAACTCATCCCCGTCCCTTTCGTTGAATTTAAGGTCTAGGAACACCTCCAAGGGAGCCAAGGGGTGCTGCATGTCGGGGCTGGAGCTGTGCACAGCCACTGGTCCTGTCTGTGAGCACTTCTGGGTGCTGTCTTCACACCACATTCTCCAGAAGTTGGCTCCCGTGTTCCTTAAATCCAGCACCCGCAGTTTCCGCCTCCTGGGCCGAACCTCCTGGGCAAGCAGAACGTCCAGCCCATCCAACACGGCTTTGAAGACCTCGTCCAGGGACAGATGTGACAGGCAGCCCAGAGGGAGGACAGTGAAGGGCCAGGGTGCACCACCGCCTCAGGGGCTCCGGGATTCTCCTACAGGAGGCCTGAATGAAGAACTGCGGGAAGAGCTCTGCGGGCAGGTACTCCGGAGCTGCGATGGCTGAGGCCGGGTCCCTCAGCAGGCTCCTTCCTGCCAGCCGCAGGAGTGTGAGTGGGGCCCGGATGCTCATCTTCAAGGCTCAGAAAGGAGTCCTGCAGAAATGTCTGCTGTGACTGGGCTGGCTGGGGCTCAGATCTCAGACCTGGTGGAGAAAGAACCAGGGCACTGACTGCAGAGCTGGAGGACTCTGAATCTCTCCTCTGGTGCCTGAGGTTTTTATACACCTTCTCAAATGATAACATCCAATCAGAAACCTCCCTTAATCTTATTGTCTTCATCCCTTAATCTTATTGGGATTATTTCCTCTCTCCAGATTAATGGATTGAGAGAAAGTTAGGGAGGGACAAGGTTGAGGCCTGGCTCACTGATTCCTTTCATAGACATTGACTGAGGTTGACTGATGGCCCCCGATTGCTTTGCTCAGTGTGAGACAGCGGAGGTGTAATGGTTTCCTGATGTTAAGTAGGAAAAAGCACAACCTGAGAGCGTGGTTGCTGAGGGTCTTTGGCCACAGTAGACTAATCCAAATGTATCCACAGTTAAAACAGCCAACGCCCACAGCTGACAACTTTGGTGTCATCCCCAAAGAAAACAAATGAAATGTGTCTGTGCATCAAGTAAGGTTTTATGTCAGGAGACATAGCAGATCATGATCTCCACAGGGATCAAGGGGTGGGCAATTGAGCATGTGGGTGGCCCTTCAGACCCTAAGGTTTCTCTGAGGGAGGTCAGGTAAAAATCACCATGAGAAGCAGGGTCAGGGCTGGGCAGGGTGGGGGTGGGCCATCCTAGTGGAACCCTATTTATGACCCAGGGCCAAGTAAAAATGGGTGTTTTTTCTTGGAAAGAAGAGAGATGGAAAGACTCTCCTCTGGGTGAATTTGGGATTTAAAAGGAGACAAGCTGGAGTAGAGACTGTGCCAACCTAGAGGGCAAAGGGAGGGATTCCATCTTCTATCTCTCCCGGGAGGAAAGGGTAGGTCTCCTCTGGGAAAGATGGGATTAGCTCAGCACCTGGGTGGAGATTAAATCTAAGAATGTGATTAGAGGAAAGAGGCCAGACCTGGGAGTTAGACATTTTCAAGCCTGAAAGGCACTGAAGGCAGATGCATGGGCTCTTTAGTGCCGGAAGCCTGTCCAACCTTGCTGCTTGACACAGTGGCTGCAGGGAAGAAACATCTGCACAGCATATGTTTCAAGGGACCTGGAGTATATGGCATATTGTTCTTAATATGTTTGCTCACCTTCTTGGCGCTATGTGTTTTAACCAAGGTCACCTCTCCGAGAAAGGTTGTTTCCCCAGGTAGGGATTTTTCCCTGAAGTGAGGGAGGGAATAAAACCCCTTAACTAAATGCCAGGCTGGTAGTTAATCACTTTAACTACAAACAATTGCCCTTAAGCTACATAATCTTTACTCCCTGGAATGGAGATAAGAAACGCCCTAACCTTTGGAATAGAAATTGATAGGATAAAAATCAACTGGTATAAATACAGATGTAACAAGACAATAAAGACAGAACCTGGCTGGAGAACCTAGCGAGAGAACATGGCAAGAGAACCTAGACAGAACTTGGCTGGAGAACCTGGCTAGAGAACCTGCAGACAGAACCTGGCTGGAGAACCTGGCTACAGAACCTAGCAATAGAACATGGCAAGAGAACCTGGCTGGAGAACCTGGACACAGAACCTGGCAGGAGATGCTGGAGACAGAACCTGGCTGGAGATCCTGGATAGAACCAGGCAAGAGAACCCAACCATGATGATCGACTGAACGCTGTCTCCATGTCATTCCCTCGTCACCGACTCCGTCCATACCTTTGGGAACCCCTGGACCTTCTGGGGTTGGACCCCAACACTTTAGGATCTCGGAGCCCGGGAGAGAAATTGCTGCAATTCTTTTAAAAAAATATTTTATTGATTTTTACAGAGAGAAGTAGAGAGCTAGAAACATTGATGAGAGAGAAACATGCCCCCAACCGGAATCGAACCTGGGACCCTTGAGTCCACAGACCGATGCTCCATCCACCGAGCCAAACTGGCCAGGGCAGAGCCGCAATTCTTTTTTATTTTATTTTTTTTACTTTTTATTTTATTTTATTTTTTTTAAATTTAATTTTGTTTTATTTCTTAAAGTATTACAAAGAGTATTACACATGTCTCCTTCCCCTCTCCCCCTTGACATTCCCCTGGCCTCCCCTACCCCCCAGTGTCTTGTGTCCATTGGTTATTCTTATATGCATGCATACAAGTCCTTCGGTTGATCTCTTACCCCCACCCCCAACCCTCTCCAGGCTTCCCATTGTAGTTTGACAGTCTGTTCAATGCTGCTCTGCCTTTGTATCTATATTTGTTCATCAGTTTATAATGGTCTTTATTATCCATAAATGAGTGAGATCATATGGTATTTTTCTCGGCTTCCAAGGGGCCGTTGCAACCTCGCAGGGGCCGTCCCAGCCTCACAGGGGCCATCTCAACCTCACCGGGGCCTTTTCAACCTCACCGGGGTCGTTTCAACCTCACCGGGGTCATTTCAACCTCACTGGGGCCGTTTCAACCTCACTGGGGCCATCCCAGCCTCACCAGGGCCGTTTCAACCTCACCGGGGCCGTTTCAACCTGAGCCGCAATTTTTGAGAGTCAGTTCCCAGGGCTATGAGCATGGGGTTGGTGGGAAATAGGAACGACGTGTGTGCATGCGTGTCTACATGTGTGCCTGTGTCTTTGAGCCTGCAGGTGCATGTTTGCACATCTGTGTGTGCATGTCTGTGTGCATGTGTCTTCGAGCCTACATGTGCACACATGTATCTTTGAGTATGTGCATGTGTATGTGCATGGATGTATGTGTACACGTGTAGGTGTCTCTGTGTGCGTATCCTTGAGCATACATGTGCACATACATATCTTTGTGTCTGCATGTGTGTCTATACAAGTTTGTGTATTCATATCTGTATGTCTTTGAGCCTGTGCATGCGTGTTTGTGTATGTGCATGCATAACTGTAGGTACACAAGCATGGGCTGCATGCGTGCATGTGCTTCAAAACCAGATGAGACCAATGGGAGATCCTCGAGAGTACAGGTGTGGAGTCAGACTGGCTTGGGCCTCAGTTTCTCCACTGGGAAATGGGCTGGCTTCTGCTGGATTCAAGGATTAATGTACAGAGAGGCCACTGACTATCAGAAGATGTCAGTTTATAGTCTGTGCTATGGGCTCTGAAGTTGACACCTCTCATCTCTGTTGATTCTGAAAGCAAACCCAAAGCTGAGTTTATCATCCACAATATTTTGTCATTCTAAAATCATAGAAGCAAAGATGTCAAACCACACAGAAATGTGTGAGGTAAAGAGTGAAAATTCCACCATGGCCGTGGTTGTGGTAGAGTGCTTCTCAGAGTCTATGGCTCCCATGATGTCCCACGCAGGCACAGTTGGGAAAAACAGGAGCTTTGACAGGGTCAATCCCCTACCTCCTGCTCCCAAGTTGGACTGCACAGGCATGCTATGGAGGGAGAGCCCTTTGGCCCCAGAAATGACATATCTAGGGCTTTATTTACAGTGTTGTAGGGTATAGGGACCAATCCTTTAGAACATTTGTTAGATAATGCAGCCCTGGCTTCATCAGGAAGTTGGTTCTAATTAGCATATTATGCTTTTATTATTATAGATTACATATGTAATTTAAAATTTTTTTATTGTTGACGGTATTACAGATGTCTCATTGATCCTTTTTAAAAATATATATTTTTATTGATTTCAGAGAGGAAGGGAGGAGAGATAGAAACATCAATGATGAGAGAATCATTTATTGGCTGCCTCCGCATGCCCCACACTGGGGATTGATCCCGCAACCCAGGTATGTGCCTTTGATCGGAATTGAACCTGGGGCCCTTCAGTCCACAGGGACTGAATGCTCTTCCCACTGAGCCAATCTGGCTAGGGCTCATTGATTCTTGTTAAGTGCCCTGACATGGGATTAAACCTCCAACCTTGACGTATCAGGACGCTCTAACCAACTGAGCTCCCTGGCCAGGGCAACAAAGGCTTTAAAAACTGAAGATTGGAGGCCACCAAGACCAAGATGGCCGGGAGACTTGCTGCCTTCCTCAAGAACGCCTGGGCCAAGGAGCCGGCGCTGGTTGAGTTCTTCACCACTGGAGGCCTTGGTATTATTCTGCCCCTTCAACCCTTACACCAAGCACGAGGCCATGATCAGCCAGGTTACACCCTACAACTACCCAGTGCTAGTTGGAGATGATGGAAACATGCCCGACATCCCCAGGACCCCTAGGGTCCAAGTTGGAGTGACTGTGAGCACCTCCACTAACAGGCCCTCTCCCCTATGGCCCCCAATAAAAATGTGAAAACGGAAAAAAAAACACCCCCAAACAAAACTAAGTATTAGAACCTCTCCAGCAGCACGTTCCGCTTCTCACGGTGCCCTGGGGCGCTCAGGAGGCCTCCTGGAGGGGAAGCTGGGAGGAGAGGAGTGGCATTTTAGGTCCCAGTTAGCCCTAAATTCCAAGGTAGCAGAGGAAATGTTACCTTCTGAACCGAAAGGAATCCTTCCCAGATGGCAGAGGGGAAGCTGAGGCCTGAGGTGGAATGACCAGCCTGAGGTCAAAGCCGGGCCATGTCCCAGGCTGGAGACCCCCATACCATATGTCCAGTCTGCTGGTGAAAAGGAGCTGGCGGGGCTACTGGAGAGCAATTCTGATTGCTGCTCATCCCCCACCGCCAGTCTTCCCAGAGTGGGTGGGGGTTGTAGGTTCTGGGTGACTTTCTCAGGGCCTGGCGCTGAGGCCGTATCACACACTCACCTCCCAGGCTCTGGTGAAGATGAAGGCAAATGTCTGGGAGGTTCCGGGCTGACAGCAGCTCCCATCATTGTCAAACGGGCCCGCACCACTCCTGAGTGCCCTCCAAGACATAGTGGGGAGAAGGAAGACTCAGGGGTCCCACACCAGCTTCCTAAGGCGCCTTGTCTCATCTGTCCCCCTTTAATTTGCCGACAGATCCCCTCCCCAACCCTTCCCCACTTCCCTGGTGCCCTGGGTACGTCCGAAGCCTGACTCCTGCCTGTGCCATGCTCAGGTGGAAGCCCCTGCAGGCCATATGTTCATCCACCTGCTGTGATCTTTGCTCTCCCCCCACAACCTGAAGGGCCAGGGGTAGCTGGTAGAGGAATCAGACACAGGCTGACAGCACATAGGAACAGCACGGAGCTTTGAAGACACCCACAGGTTGGCTTCTTGGTCAGGGGGAGGTCTAGCTGCACCTTGGTCTATCTCTGGCAGCTGGAACCCCAACCCTGGGAGTCAGCAAGGCCTTGCGGGGATGGGGGAGGTAGGCGGGTGCGGGGTGGGCAGTCATGGGCTTCTAAGATAGGGCTCCCAAGTCACGACACCCTCTCAAAGGTAGGTTTCTATTCCTAGCACTCCCCCCTCCCCAAGAGAGCCTGCCTGCTCCCCGGTGTACTGGGTCCTGATCACTACCTACCCTCATCTCAGCACCTTCTGGGCTTTCCCAGTTACTGACCAGACTCCCACCCTGGCAGGCAGAGGACATGCCCTGAGGCAGGGTGTTTATGATCTGGTTCCATGCAGGCACCACATCTATCATGTACCCCAATGGCCTGATTTTATAAATACATCAATGGAGACCATGGAAGATCGGGTTCCTCTACATTTATTGCAACTGCTAAGTGATTAACATTCACAACTTCTTAGATTAAAAACACAAACAAAACTTCCATTTTGTAACATCACAAACATCTTCTAGGTTTTACCAAGGACCAAAAGCACTAAAATTCTCTATTTGATTTCCAGTGATGGAAACAAGCCCGAGACAGTAAGCACCCGAAGTGGCGCGTTAGCCTTTCCGGATGCCTGTTGTCCTCACGGGAGAGACCCTGGAACTAGAATGACAGAAAAGACGCTGTGACTTTGACAAGGCCACACACCCGCACACACACTCACAAGTTCCCTGCAGAGCATCCTTTGCCGAGAGAGCAAGATTGCACAGAGGGCCAGCACGCACCGGTCCCCGGCCAGCAGCTGGCAGAGGACACTCCACCATACTCCATCCTGGCACCTGCAACGCCTCAATGTTGACTCCACAGGAGAAACGGCACTTAAGTGCTCAGAAGACTTTGCAGGCTCAAGAAGTAGGTGTTTCCTTTAATACTTGTCAAAGCTTCACAGTGTGAGCTCAAAGTGGGATGTCCCCAGGAGGAGGAGTGGCAGGAGGTTGTGGGGACAAGGCTCACATCCTGAGAATTCCTAAAGCATTTCACTTGTGAATAAAAGTGGAGAAAGCCAAGAATGAACACACTAGGACAGAGCGAATATGACATTCAGAGCTACGCTCAAAGAGGGAGAGAAATGTGCTGGGGGATGCACGTCTCACTCAGGCCAATGGGTACTGTGTGACCAACAGGTACCATGGGTGACCAAGGCCCTGTTCTCAGAGTTCATCTTGTGGCCCAACCCACAGCCAACATGGAAGGCTGATGAAAGGACAGGAAAGAGAGGAGTAGAAGATGAACTTCCACAGGTGTGCTTTTCCCAAAACACCACCCTTGCAGGCTGGTTCACCTCTGCTGAAGGGCCGCCGGCACTGCCATGGCCATAAAGATGTGCTGGATGCCAAAGCAATAGACGTGGTCAGAAGCAGGCAGAGATCTGGGGGCTATACCTGACATGTAGAGAGAGCGCACCAGGCAGGCGAGATGCCATGGTGAGCGGCAGGACGGACATAGGTAAGACAGAACCAGAGAAGCAGGACTATAACTGGGAGGTCTGTGCTCTGAGAATGCAAGGATTTCTTGGCAGCCAACACAAGGTAACGCACTGCTGTGTTCCTCAAGCATGTACTATCAGAACCAAGTTATCTAGATTTTAGCACATATGTAAAACTTCAACACTGCTGTTTTAGGAAGAAGGGTTGAGATGACCACAGCCTGAGAATTTAACATGTAGTTGCAAAGCACAAGGAGAAGCTGGAAGGGGTGGCAATCATACACCTCGAAAGAGCAAACAGCTGTGGAGTCCACCCCGAGAGGACCCTCCCTGTTCTGTAAAAGGGCCCTAACAAAACAATTATTTCCGCTGCCACACGTGCAAAAAATGAAGAGTCTGGAAGAGTTTATCCCCACCGCTTTGGAGGCAACTTCATATGTGGTTTAAAAAGAAAACACAAACTGTAGCTTTCTTTGTGGATTCTAAAGAGAATTAAAAATTTGGGGAAAGTTTCATCAGTGAGGTGCCTACTCCTCACTGAATCCAGCTGTATTATACCGTTGCTAAATTTTGTTAAGTCTCTTGGGATGCATTTAAGAGATGAGACTCCATAAATAACACATTCATGGAATCAAGTATCTCCACTTGTTCAGAGCTTCAGTGCTCCACCGACAGGCTGTGGTGCCAGAGTACAGATTAGATCCCGTTTAAATTCTGGAAACAATAAGAAGACACAATTGGTAATCATTTCAGCATCAATTTGCTAACAGAACACTTCTGGAGAGCAACGTGCCAGGGCAGCACCACCTTCTGTGGGAACCAGGAAAGACTCGGAGAGGACTTGCTGCCCAAAGCAGTTGGAAGAAGAGGAAAGGCAAAAGCAGATTGGAAGTGGTGCATTCTTTTTTCTTTAAGAAAAAGAAAAGCCAGCAGAATCTCTGCACCAGAAACTGCAGAGACATTTGTTTTTCATGTACACACCGAACTGACTTGGGCTCTGGCTCCAGGTGGATCCGGGGCAGAGATGGCGTTTTTAGAATAATTGTTGCTTCAAGGCTTATCTTTCTCACCAATGGTTTTCATCTATTTAAGGAGAGAACAATTTTGTTCAAAACTGAGTTGGATATTATGGGTGGGGAGGGAAACTAAAAAGAGAGGAGAAAGATGAGGATATTCATAGGGCCAAGGCCCTTCAGAAGGAAAAGGATCTGAAGACCCTCAGAGAGGGAAACGGCCCTCTGCGGCCGGCTTCCAGGTCACCCTCACACTGTGGCAGCCTGGGAGTCCTGAACTGAGGCCCCGCAAGCAGGCCACGTGCAGCTGTGCTTGGCCAGTGAGGCACTCACTCCTTCAGCCAAACCTGGAAGGTGAGAGGGGGGACAACATCCGCATCCCGAGACTTGATTTTTTTTTTTTTGTATTTTTTTGTATTTTGAGGTCTGGTTTTGGAGTGTGGGGAACACCAACTTTTGTGGAGGAACCGTCGCTGCATATCAAAATGCCAGCTTAGGCAGGACGCCCAACGTTCCAGCTCATGCACATACCTATTTGTTGGCCCGTTTGTGTCTGTACATCTGCATCATCCTCTGACGGAAGACGTCAAACGTGTCTTCCTTGTGCTCCTGCCCTTCGGCGCCCAACCCCTCCCCTTCGGAGGCCGTACCCCTAAGGAGCAAAACGGAGAGTTAGCCACACCTGCACCCAGACCTGGCCACCAAGAGACTGGAAATGGCTTGAGCAATCAGAATGGACAGAAGTATGTGGCCGCAAAGGAGAGGGAAAGTGTAGATGGGATCCCCACAGGAACAGGGCACTCACCTGGCAGGTGCTCAGGAGCCTGGATTACAGCAGAAAGCCCATCCCCCCACGGGTGCTAATCTTAGTTATCAATGAAATAAATGCCTGCTGGACTTAACCAATTAGCAGGTTGCCCCGTGGCAGGGCTGCATATGGATTTCCAGAAAAGGAAATGTGCTCCTTGGTGTAACTACCTAGAATCACCACTCAGCTTTTATGACAATGTGGCCAAAATGCCAGGGGCCAAGAAGCCATTTAAAAAGTCTGCACAAGCACGGCAAGGAGCAGGGTGACCAATTGCCTATGGAAATGTCTGCTTCTCATCTCATCTGAAGACTCCCTTCACTAAAAACAAAAAATAAAACAACCTCCCCACCCACACACACACCAAAAAACTGCCAACTTTAAACCATTTTCACCATGAGGGGAACCAAAAATTCGGCTGCAGGTGCAAGGACTTAGGACCAGAATTCCAAAGGAAGCCTCTTCTTCTAGGCACAGGCACAACACCTCACCTCCCTCCCCAGCCCCAAGTGCCTGATGCATACATGCCAACGGGCTCCCTGATGCCCTTCCCACAGGAGCCCAGGCCGTGGCCTTCCTTCCAGCCCATCTTCTGCAGCATCTGGAACCCCAGGTTCTTGTCGGTCAGCTTTTGCTGGGTGAAGTCAAAGTCCTTGGGTTTCTAAGGAAAGAGTAGAGTGCAACATGTGGGTGCAGCAAATGCCCAGAGCGAGAGTCTCCAGCATGGTCCAGCACTGACACCCTGACTCCCCAAACACTCACCATCAAGCCATGGTCACCTTCCCAGTTCTCAACCTAGAAGGGACAGAACAACCTAGACAGTCACTAAGAGTTCAGTGACAGGAAGGGAAGTACACTCTGAGGTATGAAGCAGAGCGTGTGTGTGTGTGTGTGTGTGTGTGTGTGTGTGTGTGTGTAAGCGTGTGCATGAGATACTGACTGAATCTGGGGGAGCCGGGAGGTGAGGGGGTCTTGACAGGATGATGGACCGAAGTCCATCTGCAGGGCATTAAAGGAGGGATGCAAAGGAGGGAGGAGCTTGATGTTGGCTGGGGCAGGAAGAAGGGCCAAACAGCAGTGCAGGAGGGATAGTGCAGGCTGAAGGCCAGGGGAACGATGGCCAGGAGCTGCTAGCCCGGGGGCGCCAGCTACCATCAGGAAATGACCTAAGAACAGAGGAGATGGAACCTGCCACTGACATGACAAGGGGTGCCAGTCATGCTCTCCCAGGCCTAGAAAAGAACAGCTGGGGTGAATGGATGGTCAGGGCACATACCTGAGTTGCAGGTTCAATCCCTGGTTGGGGCACGTACGGAAGGCAACTGATCAATGTTTCTCTCTCACATTGATGTCTCTCTCTCTCTCTCTCTCTCTCTCTCTCTCTCTCTCTCTCTCTCTCTCCCTTCTTCTAGTTAAAGCATGTCGGGTGAGGATTAATAAAAATAAAATACAAAAAAACACTTACAGCCCACTAAATTTGAACCTCTTGAGGACCGAGACATTACTTGTTCATCTCCCCATTCCATTGCACATATCAAGCCTCAACTACCTGTTAAATGGACTACCCTTCTGTGCTTTGGTCAAAGCTAAATAGATTGTTTTAAAAAGCTGCTGAAGAGAAAAGGCATTTGTTGTGCTTTGTACATTTACACCCAGTCTGAAGCATAAGTACAGCTTAATCACAAGCCTCAGTGCCCTTTGAGACTATGACAAATTCACACAAGGACTCAGAGTCACACTCACCTTCTTTTTGGACACAGGACGACCCCGAGGCCTGTCATAGGCGATACGAACTGGTTCGTGAACTGGAAGACAAAAGAAATATATACTAGAGGCCCGATGCATGAAATTCATGCAAAGGGCTCGGCCCATGCAGCCCCTCACAGCCTGGGTTTTATCTGGAAGGTCATCCAGATGGTTGTCCGGAAGGCTGTCTGGACGGTCATTCTGCTGTTCAGTCTAATTAGCATATTAGCTCTTTATTATATATACTAGAGGCCTGGTGCACAAAAATTTGTGCACTCGGGGGGGAGGGGGGGTCCCTCAGACCGGCCTGTGCCCTCTCGCAGTCTGGGACCCCTCAGGAGATAATGACCTGCTGGCTTAGGCCTGCTCCCGGGTGGCAGAGGGCAGGCCCAATCCCTAGGTGCAGCCCCTGGTCGGGCTCAGAGCAGGGCCGATTGGGGAGTTGGGGTGCTGCCCCCTGTCATGCACAGAGCAGGGGGATTGGGAGGTTGTGATGCCACCCTCAGTCACGCTCAGGGTAGGGCCGATTGGGGGGTTGGGGCACCGCTCCCTGTCACACTCAAAGCAGGGTCGATGGGGAGGTTGCGGTGCCACCCGTCACGCACAGAGCAGGGTCAATCAGGGGGTTGGGGCGCTGCCCCTTGTCACACGCAGAGCAGGGCCCATCAGGGGGGTTGGGGCTCTGTACCCTGTCACGCACAAAGCAGGGCCCATCAGGGGGTTGGGAGCTCCCCCCGTCACGCACAGAGCAGGGCCGATCAGGGGGTTGAGGAGCTCCCCCCTGTCACTCACAGAGTAGGGCCGATAGGGGAGTTGGGGCACTGTCCCCTGTCACACACAGAGCAGGGCGGATCAGGGGGTTGGGGCACCGCCCTCTAATAACCACAGAGCAGGGCCGATCAGGGGGTTGGTGCGCCACCACTCTCACACTCAGGGCAGGGCCGATGGGGAGGTTATGGCTCTACCCCGTCACACACAGAGCAGGGCCGATCAAGGGGTTGGGGCGCTGCCCCCTGTCACACACAGAGCAGGGCCGATCAGGGGGTTGGGGAGCTCCCCCTATCAGGCACAGAGCAGGGCTGATCAGGGGGTTGGGGCGCCTTCCACTGTCACGAACAGAGCAGGGCGGATAGGGAGGTTGTGGCCCCGCCCCCTGTCACACACAGAGCCACAGGGCGATCAGGGGGTTTGGGCGCTGCCCCGTCACACTGATCCCGGTGCTGGGAGGCATATTACCCTTTTACTATATAGGATAGAGCCTGGTGCACGGGTTGGGGCCGGCTGGTTTGCCCTGAAGGGTGTCCTGGATCAGGGTGGGGGTCCCCACTGGGGTGCCTGGCCAGTCTGGGTGAGGGGCTGAGGGCTGTTTTCAGGCTGGCGAGTGACTGAAGCTCCCAACCGCTCCTTTTTTTCTTTTTTTATTCTGGGCCAGCTTTAGCTTTGAGGCTTGGCTCCAGCTCTGAGGCCTGTGCTGCTGAAAGCAGGTTTCTGGCCTTTGTTTACCTTCTGTATTTGAAACAATGTTGTGATCCTGCTGGCTGAAGCCCGAAGGACTAAAGCAGGTTTCTGGAGTTTTGTTTAGCTTCTATTTTTGTAACATAGTTGCTTAGAGTTGCAGCTCAGAGGCCTGCAGTGGCAGGCAGGGAACATTGGAGTCCTCCGTCACTGAAGCAAGCAAGCCTCATATTCACTTTAAGCTGCCTGGCTGCCGGCCGCGATCTTGGCTGGCAGTTAATTTGCATATTGCCCTGATTAGCCAATGGGAAGGATAGCAGTCGTATGCTAATTCCCATGTTTCTCTTTTATTAGATAGGATATATGTCTAAGCAACTGGCCATAGCTATGATGTGCACTGACCACCAGGGGGCAGATGCTCAACGCAGGAGCTGCTGAGCTGCGGTCACTTGGCAGTGGCGGTTCTTGGGTGACACCCGGAACCGGAGAGAAGGGAGCCTGATTTTGGGGTGCTTCACCTCAGAACTGCCCTCTTGCAACCCAGGACCCCTCCAAGGATGTTGGAGAGCCAGTTTTGGCCCAATCCCCACAGGCCAGGCCAAGGGACCCTGCCAGTGCATGATCGGGGCCGGGGAGAGGCTGCGGAAGGGCTCTAGAGGCTCTAGGGCGTGTGTGGTCCATCTCGCCCCGTCCCGAATGGCTGGACCCCAGCAGCAAGCTAACCTACCAGTCGGAGTGTCTGTCCCCTGGTGGTCAGTGCATGTCATAGCAACTTGTTGAACGGTTGGACACTTAGCATATTAGGCTTTTATTATATAGGATATGTGCTTTCCCCATATTTCTGAGAAAAAATTAGGGTTCTACAATTTTGGCTAATAGCCCTTCTGCTGACAGAAGGTGGCTACGACATGCACAAGGCCAGTTGCTTGGCTTGGCTCCTTTCAGGAACTGTGTAACTATGAAGCACAGAGGTTGAACACAGGGGCTCAACTGAGGGCTCCTTGCTGTGGAGAACGTCCTTAAAAATAAGATGCCCATGTTTATGATGAAGGACCAAACACGTGGCTCATGTTCCATGACTACAGGACTACACGTTGCTTCACAAATGAACTATGTGCAATGCTATGTATGCCTTCCAGTATCATTGTGATTATCCTATTGAAAAGAATTAAAATCCACACAGAACTTTCCTGCAAAAACAATTGTGCTTCTTATACAAAGCTCCAAATCATATTATTATTGTTATTATTATTTGGTGATGAAGGGGAGATCAGCAGGCCTTGTTTTGTCTCATCAAACACTCAATTCAAGAACTGAGAGATTCCGAAATAGAAAGGACTCCACTTTCCCCCCAGGAAGGAAATACTTAAGCATTTGGATATGCTACCACCACCTCAGTAAGAGTTCAGCAGAACAGCTAGCAATCCATTGCAATGCCAAAATTAACAAACACAAACCACGGGACTGTTCTGCTAGTGGGAAGCTATATTAACACTGCTGGGGGTAAATGTCTCAATAACATAGAACAACACAGGTGACAAATGACGGGGCACTGTTTACCACCACCGCCACCTTACACGCAAGCATCGCAGCATCAGTCCCACACTTGAAGCACAACCCGGGCTTGGCTGTGTGGACAGTTGGATGGGTAGGGCCATGAGGAGCAGCCTGGGCCATGACCAGCACATCAAAAGGCCACAAATAATAGAATTCCACTTACTGAGCCTAGACAAGGCAAGGCCAGAAAACAGTCAGTGGTTGCTGGGGGCTGGGTAGGAGAGGGGACTGTAGACACTTTCTGGGGACAGGCTCCAGCTCAACTATACTGGTGGGTTCGTGCCTATACACATTTACCAAAACTCCTCAAACTGTCCACTTAAAAGAGATGCATTTTATTGCTGGCAAATTGTACCTCAAGAAACTTAACACAGGAGAGCAGGAGATGACCTCCACAGAGCACATGGCTCCTGCTAATGGATGCATGAGACCAGCCCCGTCCCATGTCCTCCCACCTCACGGGGTTACAAAGCAAGTGTCACTACCCCAGGCCTTCCTTGGCTCAGAAGGCTGGGTATCCCTCCTTCCCCCAAGGCCATGGGCAAGAAACAGCTGAGATGACCCAGGCCAGTTCTCCCACAGCCAGGGCTAACCTGCTGGAATCCGAGCAATAAGGGAGGCCCTGGGCAACATGTGGGATGCTAGAAGCCAAAGCCTACTCGGCAGAGTCTCTTTAGAGCGCTTCATTAGACCAACTGGAAAAGTGAGTTTCACACACACACTGGCAGTGGTATACAAAACTACTAGGACTGTTTTAGGGAAAAACACACAAAACCGAAGAACCCTATGTTGAGGAGGATTTGGGAGGTAATGTCCAGGTACGCAGGTGGAATCAGAGGTGGAAAGGTAAGAGGGGTCAGCTGGTTAACAGGCAGGCAATGTCTCTACCTGTTCCACAACCAAGTACCACTAAGTCCTCTTCAAGTGCTAAGCAGAAGACTAATCAGGGCTCTGCGCCGATGCTGGCACTCACCTTTGGGCTCTTGGATGAGACACAGCCTCTTGGGAGCCGGAATCATGCCAACCTTCAATGACTTGCTGCTGACCCTCTTCCGGGGAAAGCAGGCCTGTGACAGGGCAGACGTGCCAGCAGGGCCATCCTCGGCTGCCTCGCTTGGAAGGCCATCAGTGGGGGGACTGCCCTCAGAACCCTCAGAAGTGGCAGCCTCTCCTGGAGCCCTGGAGGGCCCTCCAGGAGCGAGGGCCTCCTCCTCCTCTTCCTCGTCTTCCTCCTCCTCCTCTTCCTCTTCCTCCTCCTCCTCCTCCTCTTCCTCCTCCTCCTCCTCAGGCATCACCTCTAGGCTCTCCAGCTCAACCTCCTGGTGAGGAGGCTCATTCGTAAGCTCTCCTTCCCCTTCCACAGACCCTAGGGCGCTCTCGCTGGCATGGAGGTTCAGCGAAGGTGATGTAAAACAAATCGATGGGCACAGTTCAAATACCTTCTTTCGATAGAATTTGAAAGCTGAGCTATTTCGGTCTTGTAGAAACCTGGGGAAAAGATGATACACATTGGTTAACCAGACAGTTCTCTGAACATTCTTATTTGCTAAAACTGTCTGAATGGACCTGATGAAGCTGGGGGTGGGACCAGGGAGTGAATACCTGACCTCTTTCTACTAGCTGTGGAAGATGGTGCAGCTTTGCAGTGAGGTAGAAAGTTTGAGGAGCCAGAATGCGAGGCCTAATTGCTTTTCAGGGGAGGGAGGTGGAGGAACAAGGCATGCAGCGATGACCAGGGAATGTGCTGGAGAGAGCTCTGACACAGCCTGGCTACCCAACCTGGCCTCACTCATCCCGTGCTAGTGACGCCACTAGCCCTCCGGACCTTTGAGTGCTCTCTGTGACTCTAGGGTCCCTCTCACGTTTCCGGGTACAAGAGGGAGGAAGCGTGTCACCCACAGAACTGCCTGTCTTGTCTTAAGCAGAGAATCTGTTTAAACATGGTGGCGATAAAGCCTCTCTGAGCCTTCGAGTTCGAGGACCACCTAGACCTGTAGTCACAGCTGGGGGAGGGGGTTGGCTGGTGTGAAAAACCAAAACATGCATGAAGATACAAAACACACTTGGACCAAAGAAAAGACAGCCCTTGCTCTTGGACAGGACAACTAGACCTCATGAAGATGTCAATTCTTCCCTAGTTAACATATTAATGTTGAAAAGTATCTCAATAAAAGCATCATTTGTTTCTGGATCTGGACAAGATGATTTTAAAGTCCACACAGAAAAATAAATATGCAAAGACTTCTGGAAGAACTCTGAACTAGATCCACCAGATATTACAAGGTGTGTGGTGCCTCCACAGTTAAAACAGCATGGTACTGTGATTAAGAGGTACAGATTGGTAGCTGCAAATTAGCCACAGGAACGTAAAGTACAGCATAGCACATCTCATCAATAATATTGTAATAAATATGAATGGTGCTAGGTGGGTGCCAGAATTATTGGGGGATCACTTTGTGAAATTACATAAATGTCTAACCACTATGCTGTATACCTGAAACTAATAAAATAATATTGAATGTCAACTGTAATTAAAACAAAAAAAGCGGTACTGGTCCATGAATAGATCGACAAACAGACCAAAAGAAGAGCTAGAAACACAGCATCTGATGAAGGGGCCCCTCAAACCTCTCCAAAAAAGAGTTTTTTCAACAAGTGGTGTTGGGACAACTGGGAAGCTTTTAAGAAAAACATTTAAATTGGATCCATGCTGCAACCCCTGCTCCCAAATAACCCCACACAGATCGAGATATAAATGTAGGAACCAAGCCGTACAAGTTAGGTCAGAAAGTACATGCATGCCTATAACCTGAGTGTGGGGAGGTTCTTTCTATGACTCAGAACTAGGGGTAATAAAAGGAAAAAAAATTGAGGAATCTGAATACACTTCTGAAGAACTACCCATAGGCAGAGTGAAAGATAAACATCAAAACAAGAAGGAAATATATACAATTACATCACAGATAAGAGCTCTTAAAAAACCAAGAAAGAAGAAGCCCAAAAAATCCAACAGAGGAAAGGGCAAAGATTAAGAAATTCTACCCTCCAAAAGACATTGCTGGAGCCTGCTGGTGTGGCTCAGTGGTTGACCATCAACCTATGAACCAGGAGGTCATGGTTTGATTCCCGGTCAGGGCATATGCCTGGGTTGCGGGCTAAATTCCCAGTGGGAGGTGTGCAAGAGGCAGATGATCAATGATTCTCTCATCATTGATGTTTCTCTCTTTCTCTCTCTCTGAAATCAATAATAATAATTAATATATATATATATATATATATATATATATATATATATATATGACATTGCTGGAATGAGAAGTCAAGTCAGACTGGGAGAAAATGTCTGCAAATCACATTTCTAATAAAGAACTTGTATGAAGAATATACAAAAAAAAAAAAAAAGTAGTTCTAGCCAGTTTGGCTCAGTGGATAGAGCGTTGGCTGTAGACTGAAGGGTCCCAGGTTCGATTCTGGTCAAGGGCACATGCCCAGGTTGTGGCTTGATCCCTAGTGGGAGGGCGTGCAGGAGGTAGCTGATCAATGATTCTCTCTCATCACTGATGTTTCTATCTCTTCCTCTCTTTTTCTCTCTGAAATCAATAAAAAATATATTTCTTAAAAAGTATACACAGTGGCCCTGACCGGTTTGGCTCAGTGGATAGAGCGTCGGCCTGCGGACTGAAGGGTCCCAGGTTCGATTCCGGTCAAGGGCATGTACCTTGGTTGCGGGCACATCCCCAATAGGGTGAGTGCAGGAGGCAGCTGATCGATGTTTCTCTCATCTATGTTTCTCTCTATTCCTCTCCCTTCCTCTCTGTAAAGTATCAATAATAATAATAAAAAAAAGTATACACAGTGAGCCAAGCTGGTGTGGCTCAGTGGTTGAGCGTCAACCTATGAATCAGAAGGCTTGGGTTGTGGGCTTGATCCCCAGTAGGGGGCATGCAGGAGGCAGCTGATCAATGATTCTCTCTCATCATTGATGTTTCCATCTCTCTCCTTCCCTCTCTGAAATCAATTTTAAAAAAACACAATAAACTCTCAAAATTCATTACTAAGAAAATAAACAACCCAGTAAAAAAAAAAAGGGCCAAAGATCTGAAGAGACACTTAAAGAGATATGGAAAGTACATGAGCACTGGACGATGCTCAGCATCATCTGTCCTCAGAAATGAGAATCACAGTGGGATACTCCCGCCCCCTCCCGTAACTGGGACATTAAAAAGACGGACACTAGCAAGTGCTAGTGAGGACAGGGAGGAACTGAACTCTCACCCAAGCTGTTGAAAAGGCAAAATGATGGAGTCACTTGGAAAGGAAGTTTGGAAGTTTTCTCAAAAGTTAAATGTGGACCCACCATGGGAGCCAGCCTTTCCCCTCCTCGGTATTTATCTGAGAAATAAAAGCAGGTGTCCACAGAGGTCCTTATACATGAATGCTCACAGCAGCTTTATCTGTAATAATCCCAAAATGAAAACACCTCAAATACTGTCAAACAGGTGGATAGGTGAGTAACATACAGCGGTCCCACTTCTCTCAGCTTACCTATTATAATTTCTACTAGAGGCCCAGTGCACGAAATTCATGCATGGGTAGGGTCCCTCGGCCTGGCCGGCTATTCTGGCTACCAGCCGGGGCCTTCCTTCGTTCTGCACTGCCCCCTGGTGGTCAGCACACGTCATAGTGATTGATCAAACTCCCAGTCTCCTGGTCAAACTCCTGAGGGGACACTTTGCTATCAGCCTTTTATATATATAAATTTTACAACACTGCAAATGCTTACTTACTTTAAAAGTTAAAAAAAAAACAAAAACTGCCCTGGCTGATGGTTCAGTTTGTTGGAATGTCATCCTGTACACTAAAAGGTTGTGGGTTTGATTCCAGGTCATGGCACATACCTAGGTTGTGGGTTCGAATACTGGTCAGGATGCATACAGGAGGCAATTAATCAATGTTTTTCTCTCTCACTCTCTTTAAAAAAAATAAATAAAAAGCATATTCTCCAGTAAGAATTAAAAAAAAAATAATTTAGCCTGGCTGGTGTGGCTAAGTGGTTAAATGTCGATCTATGAATAAGGAGGTCACAGTTTGATTCCTGGTCAGGGCACATGCCCAGGTTGTAGGCTTGATCCCCAGTGGGAGGCATGCAAGAGGCAGCCAATCAATGATTCTCTCTCATCATTGATGTTTCTATCTCTCTCCCTCTTCCATCCTCTCTTAAGTCAATAGAATATATTTTTAAAAATTTAAATTAAAAAAAGGAAAAAAAAAGGCTCTAAAACTGAATATCCACAGAAACAAGTGAATCTGACTGTCAAATTGATGACACAGTCACACATACAAAATGAATCAACTCGAGCAAACTACTGAGCACATCAGAGATATAAATCTTCCAAGGGAAAAAACCCCACAAAGGCATTTTGGCCTTGCCCAGTGTAGTAAGTTTCAAACTATTTTATGAGTATTGGGGGACAGAACGCATTACCCCACCAGATGTTGCTGTAGGATCCAGGACTCTGTGTGGGTAAGGAGAGGACAGCATGTTCTGAGAAACATTGCTCAAAAAGACTGCGTAGAGGGTGAGGAATAACCCCAAGACCAGTTGGTACCAAGTGCCCAGGATGATGCAGTTTTCTTGCAAACTTTAATTTTAATGGGGTGGGGGGGGTTGGGGGGGGGGAGGGGGCGGGGAAAGGACTGATGAAAGCCCTGGCTGCTGTGACTCAGTGGTTAGAGTGTTGGCCTGTGCACTGAAGGGTCATGGGTTCGAATCCTGGTCAAGGGCACATACCTGGGTTGCAGGTTCAATCCCTGGCCCTGGTTGGGGTGTATATGGAAGGCAACCAATCGATGTCTCTCTCTAATTGATGTTCCTCTCTCTCTCCCCACCTCCTTCCTTCCCACTCTCTCTAAAAAACAATGAAAAAAATATCCTCACACGAGAATTAACAAAACAAAACAAAACAAGGGCTGATGAAACCCTCCCAGCTTCCCTGTACTGAGCTGTCCCCCTCACTGGCCGTGCCAGGGCAAGATCCTACATGCCACAGGCAGCCCCACTCTGAAGCCTGCAGGTGACAGTTCCTGAGGTCATCATGGCTGTAAAAGGCAGATCCAGGCAGAGCATTTGCAAAGCCATCAGTGCTCCAGGCAACTGGTCTGGGTCTCCCAAGAAGCAGAAGGTACCCTCAGTGCAGTGCCCAGTCAAGGTCCAAAACAAGCTAGAAGACCATGCTCGGTCACCTCTGGGTCCAAGAAATGCACTAGTTAATGTGAAGTTTTAAAATGCATTCTTTATTAGACTAAGGCACAACTCTGCAGCACATTGGAGCAGGGCAGAGCCCCGGCAGACTGTAGGATACAATGTACACAGCAGGAAACCTACCTGCTCTCTATATACTCCCCACTAGCTCTGAGGGGAGCCCAAAGGGTTATGGTTCAGTAATAGGAGCCCTGAAGGAGAGAATCTGTATCCCAGAGGCAGAGCTACTCCCTGACTGTGTGTGCTGAGTCTGAGAAAAGGGGAGGATAATGGTGCACCTCCAAGCCCGAGGGTGCCAGGCTGTCGCTGCATGGAAGTGCTTGTTGCCCACACTTAGACCAGGGACCACTATCATTCCATGAGCAGCAAATTCTCATCAGCCCACAGCAGCCAGTATGACCAGGGGGCAGTGCCCTCCTCCTCCTCAGGCCCTTGCGTGAGGATGTACCCTCCCTCATTCCACCATTGTTCTGACCCTGCTCAGGTCCTGGGGACACTGCCCCTCTGCCTAGGGAGCTCTCTCTCTTGCCCTGGAAAACTCCTATTTGGCCTTCGAATCCAGCTTAAATGTCCCTCTGGGGAGCTTTTCCCCATCCCGCAATATCCCAGAACAGATGCTCCTCCCTCCCAGCCCTGAGCTCAGCAGAAGTCATAATTTATCCCGCGTGACCCCTGAGGCGTTTGTCAGGCTACCTTTTGGGCTCTCAGGAGATCTGTGGGGTGAATACACTCAAACCAGAAGGGTGTGGTGGGTACATACCATAGGTCAGGGTTGTCGGTGCTGTTTTCTATGCTGAATTGTTCAATCTCTGGTCCCACCTGAGCAACAAATTTGGCCAGTTTCTCTGCAGTCTCCATAGTCTTCAAGTCAACTACAAAACAAAGTAACTGTCACGCGTAAGAGCTGCCACTTCCCGTGTAGACATCATGGGGCTGTGGAGACTAATTACCAAGACCGTCCCTCATGTCCCCTCCTGCATGTTTGCCTTTTTCCCTGGGACTCTGCAGCTCTGTCCAGCAGAGGGGGACTCTCCTCTCCCTTGAACTGGGACTAGTTCCAAGACTCCTGCTAGCCAACAGGTATGACAGAAGTCCTGGGGCTTGGGTGCCTCGAGCACCTCCACTGCCTCTCCCAGAGGCCTGACACCAACCTCAGGTGAACCAACCCCAGCAGGCTGCTGGGGGATGACAGGCACATCCCAGTCACCCAGATCACCTCACCAGCCTCGGACAACCAGCCGCTGCCTACAAACACATGTGAGGGCCCGATTAGGCTTATGGTAGCTCCTGTGTGAAGCCACAGTTTGGAGCTGCTTGTTCTGTAGCAGCACTTGGGTAGAACCCCCCGCCCCCCCCCCCCGCCACGTTCCCATCTAGTGCTGAGTGAGAAGTATTGGTCAGGGGCAGGCCTGTTGCAGAAGCAGAAGGTAACAGCTAGAAGACACAGAAGGGGTACGTTGGTAACTTCAGAAGAAACTGCAGGTCAGCTAATGCTGAGGAGGGAACAGAGTCCCAGGGAGAAGAGGCAGAATAAGAACAGCGCAGCCCTATGGAACGTAAATGGGGCAAGAACAAAGAGAAATGGATCAAGGAGTTCAAAGCCCCAGGCACAGGCACACAGCATAACCTGATGGTCAGCAGTAGGGAAGCAGTCACTGGGCAGTAACCCTCAAGACAAGAAGAGTGCAACAGAGCTCTCAGGCTGCCCTCTTGAGGAAGCAAAAGGAGAGAAAGCACCATCTCATACACCCACCCTCACCAGGTCACCATTGCTACTGTCCACTGCCCACTGCCCAGACCACTGAGGCCATCCCAACTCTGCAGAGATCCCTAGAGACTGGCTATTTAGAACTGGGGCTCAGAGGGAGACACGAGTGAGCACCCACCGTCAGGAGACAAGCAGGGAGAGGAGCTCTGAGGGGCTTCGGATACGTCCACTCCTGCTGGCTTGGGGGATGGGCCTGCAGCTTCTGAGCTCGGGTCCTGAGGAGAGGGCCCAGCTGAGTCTGGTAGGCAGTCCTTGGCAGCATCATTTCCATCTGGCTGGGGCGGCTTTCCCTGCAAGGAGCCTGGAGCTTGCCGGATGTGGTGTTTCAGCCTGGTGCCCGAGGAGAGGAGGGTCTGGGTCCCGGTGGTTGCTCTCCTCACCTTCCAACCCTGGAGTCCTGGAGCCCGGAGCAGCCCCCGCCGTCGCCCTGGGAGGAGCCTCTTCTTGAGGCTCTGGACTGCCCGGGCATACAGCATGGCCCGGACTGCACACTCTGTAGCCATTGGCTTCTGACCCACTCCTGGCGAGGTCTGGCTTATCCGCTGTGCTTCTGCCAGTTTCAGCTTGTAATAGTTATACTCCAGACTACTGTCATCAGACAAAAACCTATATAATGAAACAGGCACAGCAGGACATTGCTAAAACACCAGCATGCTCACATCATTGCTGCAAATACACTCTGCAACTCTTTTCTACATGATGATGGCTTCTCTACTGTCGAAGGTTCCAGTCAGCTCCACCAAGGATCCAGAGCTGGTCCCAGGTCACCCATTTTGCCCAGTGACTGCAGGGCAACCAGGAGCTTTGAGCGGTGGTAGAATCCTCCTCCACTTCTGTCATCAGCAGCCATGAAGGACCTCATAGCTCCTGGAGGCTTTAGCTACACAAACCAGTTACCCTGGAGCCATGGAAGCATTTTGCTGCCAGCACACGACAGGCATTGCTCCTGGACTCCATTTTCGGAAGGTGACACTCTTGAAATGGTGGGCGCTCAGTGACCTTTTAACTATATCATTTACTCTAATAAGAAAGTACTGTATTTATGATGAACATTTTAATTTTAAAAAGTTCTATTCATGTGAAGAGGCACTAAGGCAAAAGGAAGACAGTTTAACAAATAGTAGCAATAAATCACCAATAGCTGCTGTGACATATCCCTCATCTTACACACATTCTTTGCACGTATATCGAAGCTCATCCTTAAGCCAGCACAGCAGGGATGCAGACTTCCAAGACTGAGTGAGAGAGGGCCACAGGGCAGGTCTGCAGCAGGCTGGTGCTTGAACCCTGGTGAACCTGATTCACCCTAATGTTCTTCCCAGTGGTCAACACCACTGCTCAAAATAAACACCTTACCCTTCGCTCTGGACACCTTCAGAGCGACATAAATGTTGCTGTGTGCTCTACGGCAGGGATTCGGAGGGCTGACATTTAAAGACCTACCAGTAAGCAGGGTCCTCCTTGAGAAGAGCTCTCTCTTTAGGAGACAGGCTGCCTCCAACGACACGTGTGACCAGCTGGTTGATGATGTCCACCACCTTGTGATCTGCTCGCTGGGGGACAGCTAGGACACACAAAAGGGCTTTTCTGAGAAACACTGGACCACATGGTGACTGGGAACTCCAGGACAGGGTCAGGGCTTAGGATGGAGCCTAAGCAGGCATTAGCAACTGAAATTCTCACTCATGAGAGACCAGCTTTGAAAAGAGGAAAGCAGAGTGTTATTCTAGAAACCAATATATACAATATCCTCCCAAAAGCTGTAACAGCGTAACCACCAGGGCAGAAACAGTTACAGGCTTACAATAACACTACAGAGTAACGTATGTATATGTTCTACAGAAGGAAATGGTATGCAGCACTCCATACCACTTCTTGTGTATCATTTAACTTGAATGTTCACAATATTAAGGGAAAATATAAAGAGATAACATGTATTTCGGTATAAAGTATATAAAACATTTGTTTAAATTATGATTCCCAATAGTAAGGAGGGAAGAAAAGACACATAAATATGGAGACATAGAAAAAGAAAATATCCCAGGAAGTTAACAGATGTTATCTATGGGTGGTAGATTTATCAGGATTTCATTTTCTTTGTGCTTTATCTACAAAATATAAACATACATGTGTTCTGTACCCAGAAAACATACATATATAAATTTACAAAGAAAAATTTCCCAATTAAAAAAGTCAATGGCCCTAAAGTAGGTGTTCACCGAAATATTTGCTGATGTATGAAAACATCTTTAAAGTGTGAATTTCTTCCAATATGACTATAATTTACGATGTCACCAGTAACACAGGAGAACATGTGTCCTCAAATAATAAGATTGTGTAGTTTTCTGATATTTGCTAGTTTTAACAGGACAGAACGGACTACTTGTTCACTCATTCAGTACAAGCCACCCCTGAACTGGAGGTTTTCGTTTGTTTTGTGGAGTGACTGCATTGTCCTGTTCTTGCTTATGTCTGAGTTATAACTTTGAGTTTATTTTAAACATCAGTGGGAGCTCCTAAACAGAATAAATCAATCTTGCAACTGCTATGTTTTTGTAAGAATTTCCTTTTTGAAATTGTTTTCCTTTCTTTTTGTTATTGGCTCTCATTTTATAGAACTGCTAATTGTACATGATTTTACAGAAAATTAAGAGTTCTAAATCAGCAGCTTTCAGAAACAAATGCCAATAAGTTGGTCACTGCAACCATCTCTAGAGAAAATGACCATAGCAAGGGCCAGAAAGTGGGTCCCAGCAATCCTTCTCCTGAGACTATATCCTTTTAAAGGAGGATTTAAAAATAAAAATTAAAAATAGAAATAATGAACAAATTAACCAAAGATGTCATCCCAGTGTTTCTAACATACTGTAATGAAAACAGCGGTGGGGCAGTGCTGGTGCGTCCACCAGCTGTCCAGATAGCCAAGGCTTACAGATGCCAATTACAAGGGGACCGAGCTCTGCTAAGCCTCAGAAGCCTGTAGTAAAAGGCAACACGAGTCCAACATCAAGGGAAAGGTGAGATAATTTATGTTAACATCATGATGCAGTGAGAGCTGTAAGAACACAGGAGGGGCTTTTGACAATCTTGTCAAAGTGTAGGTGGTAGTACAGTGGGGCCTTGACTTACGAGTGTCTTGACTAACAAGTTTTTCGAGATACGAGCCATCTCTCGGCCGATTTTTTGCTTTGAGTTGCAAGCTAAAATTCGGGTTACGAGCCAGCTTCAGATACCCCACAGTTAGTTGGCACAGCGAACGTCACAGTGAACGCCACATCAGCCCAGCATCACGTGTCTCACTCGTTAACTTTATGATTTGACATACGAGTAATTTGAGTTACGAGCTTTGTCACAGAACGAATTAAACTCATAAGTCAAGGCCCCACTGTATTTTCAATACAGCAGGACTATACCAGCAGACCCACCTGCCTACCAGCACCACGAGGGAACAGTGGTGAGCAACTTTAAGTCACGGGTGGCTTTTTCCTCCAGTATTATTGTTACACTGACTTTCTGTTCCATCACTTGGGGGCTGTACTGAGGAAGGGGGCCTGTTTCGGCCCTGAGCCTGCTTCTGGGAGTAGGTGGAGCCAAGCACCTGCGGTGGGACCTACCAGTGCCAGTGCCTAGGTGCTCCACAAGTCTATAGAGGAATGAAGAGATTCAGGAACAAATGGGTTGGGGCAATGGAAGTGGAAAACCAAGTCAGGAGGAAAGAGGACATGACCACTACCTACGTGCATGAGCCCTCGGAGGTTTAGGCTTAGAGCAGTCATCCTGAGAGCTAAGGAGTAGGGACAAGGAACACCAAACAGCGAGTCATGTCTATTACCTCCTTATTGGCCTGCACCCCCCCCCCCCCCCCCCCCCCCGCTCCGTAAACCAGCTGTTATCTGCAGGTCATCAGGTGTACCTAAGCGATCTGTCAACCTTTAGCCAGTCTAGAAAAGTGAGTGGGTGACTCTGTCACCCAGATCAACCAGGTTGTCCATCCCTCAATGCAGCTCAAATACAGCCTCCTTTTGGCTTCCCTAACTCCCCAGGCTGGGACCTCTCCTACATCCCCTTTAATCCCAGCACTGGAGGGGCTGATTTTGGTGATTTCAGGAGTCTGGGGTCTTCTCAGAGACAGTTCCTAGCATTTCCTTCTCCTTCTAGGAATATCTGAGGGTGTGTGTGTGTGTGGCGGGGGGGGGGGGGGGGTGCTGTTTGAACTGAGCTTTTTAACCTTGGCTGCAGGATAGTAGAAACCTCCAGAACACGCAGGCAAAATTGTTAAAAATATATGTTGGTGGTGCTTTTTGTTAAACTTCACCCGAGGATATATTTTTAAAAATATTTTTATTGATTTCAGAAAGGGAGGGAGAGGGAGAAATAGAAACATCAATGATGAAAGAAAATCATTGATCAGCTGCCTCCTGCAAGCTCTCCCCTGGGATAGAGCCCGAAACCCAGGCACGTGCCCTGACTGGGAATTGAACCGTGACCTCCTGCTTCATAGGTCGACACTCAACCACTGAGCCACGCTGGCTGGTCGGAGGATATTTTTTCCATTGCTTTTCTTTTCTTTTTCTTTTTGTTAATCCTCACCAGAGGATAATTTTCCATTGATTTTTTTTTTTAAAGGGAGAGTGGAAGAGAGAGGGAAAGACAGAAAGAAACATCAATGTGAGAGAAACACATCAATTAGTTGCCTCCTGCAAGAGCCTGACCAGGGCACGGGCTGGGGAGGAGCCTACAACCCAAGTACGTGCCCTTGACCGGAACTGAACCCGGGACCCTCTGGTCAGCAGGCCGATGCTCTATTCACTGAGCCAAACTGGCTAGGGCTTCATTGCTTTTCAGAGAGTGTGAAAAGGAGGAAATGTGTCTTGGGGGGAGAGAAACATTGATGTGAGAGATACATTGACTGGTTGCCTTCTGCACTTGCCGACTGGGAGTGGGGAGCAAACCCAAAAAAACCCAGATACCTGTCCTTGACCAGGAATCGAACCTGTGACCCTTTGTTGCACGGGCTGACACTATAACCACTGAGCACACTGGCAAGGGCTGTATGTGCATTTTTCATGATAAGGGCTGTGGCCTTTCATCAGATTCCCAAAGGAAAGACACTTGTGTAAGTTGAAGCTTCCTCATACATGCTCATGGAACGAATGCAGACAGACATGTATACTAGCCAATGCAAGTTTTCTGCTAAAATTCTGATTTGTTTTCAGTTGGCTAAAGAACTTCTTGTAAAATCTCAAAGAGTATAAGAGATATTACCAAAAAAAAACCAAAAAACAAAACACCCCACCATGAGCCGTGCCTGGTGTGGCTCAGTGGTTGAAGCACTGGCCCGAGCACCAAAGGGTCACAGGTTTGATTTCCAGTCAAGGGCACATGCCTGGCAAGTTCATCCCCAGCGGTGTGTGCAGAAGGCAATCAATTGATGTGTCTCTCCCTCTCTCCCCCTCTTCCACTCTCTAAAAATCAATGGAAAAAATATCCTTGGGTGAGGATTACAAAAAAAAACCCAAAACCCCACAACAAAACCCATATAAACAAAAACAAAACCAACAACACCAGCCATGAAAAAGAAACAAATCACAACAAATAGAAACATTTGCTGCTTTCCTTACCATCACTTAAACCACTCAGAGCTCTGGCCTGAATTTCAGGTTTGGTAGGAGGAACCATTTTCTCATCTTGAGTTGGCGCAGGTTCGGCTTTCTTGACCTGGAGTGGACACCCACTGCTGACCAGCCAGGCCTTCAGATGGTCTATGTACTCTCTCCCAAACAGAGTGGAGTCTTCAAAGTTGGGAAATGCGGCAGGAGAGGGAGCTATATCTTGGAGGCCGACAGCTTCTAAGATTTTCTCTTGCCGGAAAGAAGAGGCCAAGGAGAACGTCTGTCCCAAAAGGGCTAAAGACTTCCGGCAGAGAGAATTGGTGGTCTCTAGGGCAACGGCCAAGTCCAGGGGGTTACTAAGGGTCTTCATTTTGACACTCAGCTCGTAGGCATTGCAGGCCATGAGCAGGGGCGTGACACTCTTTAGAAGCCGGTCTTGAAGCCTCATTATGTACTTGTCAAAGGGCTTTATGATTTCGAAAAAGCAATTTTTGGTCTTCACAGCACCTTTGTCTAAAAGCATGTTTAAAAACTCATTATCAACTCTGGGTGTTTTCAAAGCAGAGTGCTTTAAAAATTTGATAGTAAAAAAGCAAAAATCTCTGTGCTCTGGTTTTAAGGAGCATTTAAATGAGGCAAGCATTTTAGCACAGGTTTCAGTTTCAAGTTCAAAGAGAGTCTGGAAAAGCTGGGAAAATTTAACATCATCTTTTATGGTGTGAAATCCTGCCCATTTGATTATTTCTATCCCAAATCTTGAAAAAACATCAGACTTATCTATGAGGTCAAAACTCATCTTTCTTCTTGGGAGACGAATGTCCTTTAGATTGAGCCCCAGAGGGATCTTCTGAGGGGGGAATTGGATTTCTTCTGTCCCTGGGTTTGCACCTAGGGTCACATCAGAACTTGGGGTGGTTTTCTGGATTTGGTTAGTGCCCTGAGTTTTGGGAGTAATACGGTTTATAGTGGGTACTTTTTTTGTGCTCACGTTCCTTAGTGTGACAAGTTTCCCAACCCCCCCTTTAGATGCAAGCAGACCCTGAGACTCCCCCTTTCCTAGAAGGGCACCCTCCTGATCAACGATGTTCAGACCTCGGCCTCTGCCCTGGACTTGGCCACTGGCCCTGAGCACAGAGTCTGCCTCCCCTGGACGGTCCACGTCATAATCCCGACTCTCTTTCTCCAAACACTCTTTCTCAATCAGCCTGGAGGACCCAAAGTCCCCCAGTAGTGCAGAAGGACCAAAATTATACTCCTGTGACCAAGACGATTCTTGAGAAACTGGGTGGCCAAGGTCTTGTTCCCAAGAGCCACGGAGTGTAAATTTCCAGTCTGGAGAACGGAAATGTCCCAATTTCCGGTGGCCAAAGACCTGATCTCGGGAATCAGGGTGGGGAAATTCCAGATCCCGGCCACATTCTTTGCGAAAGTAGTTGTCTTCATTTACAGAAGGGTTGTTTGACCTGAAGGAAGGTCCTGGAAATACATCACCTCTCAGGCCTTCTCTCCCAGCATCTCGAGAGTGAGCCACAGATCCGCCCAGAGTGTATCTGCTGTCACTGTGAATGTCATCATACATATCTGCTCTGACTCTTGGCAGTGTCCTTATAAGATCTGAAATAATCCAAAAGGAAACACAAAGGTACTTTAGACCAGAAGGTACAAATGGACAGTCCATAGACTACCAACCAGTGCTTTATCTGCCTGAGTGCATTTTAAAAATTCCTATTTGTTGCCATTATTTAAAATGTGTGTGGTTTTCCTTAAACCTGGAATTACTACTTTTTATTCAAAAAGAGACCTACAAGCACTGAGCCTTCATCTATCCTGATGATACTGCATCAAGGCTGGGGAGCAGTGCCCCTTAATCACTCAGATCTCCTGCCCTTGCTCAGCAGGCATCTGATTTACAAGCCCTTTTTTATACTCAGGAAGGGTGTCTGGCCCTCAAATAACCTGGATTTTTTTAAAATATATTTTTATTGATTTTGGAGAAGAAGGAAGAGGGAGAGAGAAATAGAAACATCAACGATGAGAGAGAATCATTGATTGGATGCCTCCTGCACACCCGCTATTGGGGATGGAGCCTGCAACCCATGTTGACCAGAATCAAACCTGGGGCCCTTCAGTCCACAGGCTGAGACTCTATCCACTGAGCCAAACCAGCTAGGCAATCTGGATTTTTTTTTTTCTTTTTTTTTTTACTGTAACTGGGACACTTGTGTATTTCTACCTCTATCATGAAGCACACAGTTTTTTTTAGAGGTTGCCACCCTCCTTGCCTTCTAGTAGGAACTCTCAGCCCATACTGCCACCGAGGCAAAAGCCACGCCTGACACTACCCACTACAGCAGACTGGGCCACAAGCTGAGCATATGACCCAAAGCTGGCTGATATACTCCCTCTGAAAGGTCCACCTGGCCAATGAATCCTCTGAAAAAAACAGAGACTAAAGCAGGTAAGAGAAAAGGCAGAAGCTAAACAAGCCATCAAGAGAGGCCACAATGGGAACTGAATAATATGTGATTTTGTTCTCCCCTCTGTGTTGAAATGAGGAAAATAGGAAGCTATATTTGCATTTGCTTATTCATGTACAAAGAAACTCTCTAAGAAGGTAGCAACATAAGCAAACTATGAGCCTGAGGGAGACTTTGTACAGAGTGCCTTTCTAACTTTTTTTTTAAAATATGTTTATTGATTTCAGAGAGAAAGGGAGAGGGAGAGAAAGAAACATCAATGATGAGAGAGAATCATTGATTGGCTACCTCCTGCACGCCCTACACCAGGAATCGAGACTGCAACCTGGGCATGTGCCCTGACCAGGAATTGAACCGTGACCTCCTGGTTCATAGGTCAACGCTCAACCACTGAGCCACGATGGCCAGGCTCTTTCTAACTTTTAAATCAGAATCTATTACCTGATAGTCAAAAGTCAAATGAAAAGGGAGAGAGAGATGCCATGAGGTAGTAATGGGGTGAAACCAAAGGAAGCCACATCTTTATAGAAATCCAAGTTTATTTGGTCAGCAGTACTTACCGAGCACCTACTGTGTGTGGACACTGCTTTAGGCACTGAAGTTAACAATATACCGGGGAGGCCTGGCATGAGGGACCACACTGTGGGGGAGCCTTCTAGGCAGAGGGAGTGTAGAGACAAATCCCTGATGTATGACCAGCAGGGAATGAATATACCAGAGGGAACGAAGAGCAAAGTGGTAAGAAGGAAGCTCCCAAACTCTGTTGCATGTTGGAGTCCCTTTGGGATCCCCAGGCATCCTGATTTAATTAACTAACTAGCTTGGAGGTGTGACCTGAATGAGGGTTTTTAAAAAGTCACCAGATGATTCTAACATGCAGCAAATTTAGGGAAATAAAGATGGCAGGAAGGTACTAGATCAAGCCTGGCCCTCAAAGGGATGCTGGAATCGTCTGAGTAAGATGGAAAGCCACAGACAGGCTCAGAGCAAAGGAATGATCTCACGGGCTATTGTGAAGGCAACAGACCAAAAGGGAAGAAAGTGAATGTCGATGTTCCAGCAAGGAGTCCACTGGGATGATCTAGGTACTAATGACTACTGATGATGTGGTGAGGGAGGTAGCATTAGAGGTAGAGTGGTGGCTGGTTTCTGTACAACACGATTTTCTGATGCCTTGTAAACCAAGGCATTGAAAAAGTGCAGAGAAGAACAGGGACAGAGAAAGTCCAACTGATGAACCATGCAGCTCTGTGACAAAGAGATGGTTCCAGAACCATCTAGCAACCTGCTTGGTTACTAGTTCACCCCTCCCCAAACTTTCTTTTTTTAATTTATTTTTAAAATATATTTTTATTGATTTCAGAATGGAAGGGAGAGGGAGAAGCGGGGAGAGAGAGAGAGAGAGAGAGAGAGAGAGAGAGAGAGAGAGAGAGAAATATCCATGATGAGAGAGAATCAAGGGTTGGCTGCCTCCTGCACACCCCCTACTGGGGATCAAGCCTACAACCCGGGCATGTGCCCTTGACCGGGAACCGAACCCAGGAACCTTCAGTCCACAGGCTGATGCTCTACCTACTGAGCTAAACCAGCTAGGGCTCCCCAAACTTTCTTGAGGTAACAATGTATGTATTGGTGTTTGAGTCTCTAGATAAAGATACCAAGATTTATGTCTCTGTATATAGTGTGTCCCCCAAAGATATGACAAAATCAGCTGATAGCTCAATTTCAAAAATGAAATGTATTTTAATACACACTGCCTTTATAATTATACAAAGTGTGTGTATATATTTTGGGGGGCACCCTATATACATATACATGTATATATAAGTGCATATAGGTATATGTCTCTGTGTGTATATATATAAACACATAAGTATTCTGGATTACATATTGCTAAAAAAAATTGAAGGATGCATAGATTACTGCAAATATAGTTAAGAAAGGAGCTAAAAAGACTTTTACATGTTACTCTTAACCATTTCTCTCAAGTCTTCCAATCTTTTATAACAGCTATGTTTCTGTGCACTACTCATATAATTTTTGAAAACTCCATCAATTGGTTTCTCCAGGTCCAAAGCATGTAACAACAGTTATCCCTACTGCAAGCACTTAAGACTCACTCAACCAATGCTAACCCTCCTCCATGCCAAGGCTGGCTCAGGGGCTGGTGCAGCAGCAAACAGCACAGGCCCAGCGATGAGGCCTGGAGGAGGCCAGCCCATAACAGAGGAGTGAGCACACAGTGTATTTGGGGCCGGGAACGGCAACCAAATCAACCTCAAGTCCTGCTGGGGCTTCCTGAGGAAGGCATGCTGGAGGGAATCAACCAGGCAGAGCTGGGATGAGGCGGGATTCAAAGCACAGAGAGGTGGCACAGTATCACTGAAACACAAAGCCCAAGGCAAAGGGTAAGGGTTGGGAACCTTGTGCGTGGCAGTGAGGGACCTCCATGGCATCCTGTCATCGTGTGGGCACCGTTTTTGATTCTGCTGGCATGGTGTTTCAAAATTTTCCAAAGGGAAACATTTTCAGGCAGGGCCTATGCTCAGCAGCTCCACAACCCCTTACACCACCCTCCAGTCTTGCACACATCACTGTTACCTCCCTGCTCCTGCACTTATCTGAGGATGTAACCCCAAAGTGGGAAGCCCCGAGAGTCCAAGCAGGGCCTTGGCCCAGCGAGGGTGGCATGAATAGATCTGTAGCCAGGACAGATTTGAGAGGAATGAAGCCAGAAGCTGAAAGACCGTTCAGTAGGAGATTACTGAAGTAATCCAAGCCAGAACTGGTAAGAGCTCAAACCTGAGCAGTGGTGGTGGGGACGGAGCCAGAAGATTGATTCAACAACCTTTCTTTAGGTGAGGTTGGCTTTCTAGGGAGAAGCTCCTGGTAATGATAATACCTTCTTCTACATAGTGATTTAACATGCAGATCCAGAGAAAACTTCATTTCCCCTTAACAAATAGGAATATAGGGACTGAAATCCTCCTGCTCTGACCCTAAATGCCTCATTACCCGCCCCCCTCGGTTCCCAATCAAGCACTTTAATTTACCTTGAGCTTTAAATTGGAGAGCTTCACCTACAGCTTCACCACTGGGGTCCATGTGATATCTGTTAGCTTTTTCTTGTAGCACGGCATCAAAAGTCTCCGGTGCAATTCGCCTTGTAGCCATGTTTCTCTGACCTGTAGTAGAGAAAAAAAGACACTAAGAATGACAACAAATGCTCAGAGAGCCGGCTCTCTATTTCACCTGATCTTCAAAGTAAGGAGGCAGTAACCCATAATCCAGGCAAGGTACTTGAGAGAAAGGTCCGATTATTTCTAGGGGCCTCTGCTCTCAGGAAGCTCACAGGTGTGTGTTGACTAAAAAGGAGCAAGACAAGCACGGTGATCTTGGACAAGTGGTTTTGTTTCTCTAAGACCATTTCCTCAGAATCCTTGGAAAGCTCTATGAAAAGAAGTCCTCATCTCCTGGGGTTGCTGGAGGACTTGGAGAAGCAACACGCATAACTGAGGGTCACAGTGTAGGGGAGTGGGAGCATAACCCTCTCACACGGCAGTTAGGAAAGATGTGGCTGTTCCCCTTTTCCAAACAGAGCCAACGACCCTCCAGGAACCCCTGACTAGGAACAATGAGCTGGTGACAGTTGTAGGGAAGGAACTCCCATGACCTCATTTACTTGCAACAACCCAATGAAGTGGGTCCCACTGTTATGAATGAATCAACCAGAAGAGGAAAGGGGAGCCTTGAGCTAAGTGACTCACCCAAGGTCAACCATCCAGGGCTGCAACCTGGCAGACAACACCAGCAGTGGGGACAAAGCCTGAAGACTAAATAGAAAAAGGCCAAGAAGCAACACGGAGGAATCCCCGGGTGGCCCGTCCTTCACCACCAAGACATCTCTTCCAACTTGACACCTCCAACCCAAGACCCAAGCCTGCGCCTGCCTTGCAAGTCTTTCCTTGTAACCATCGCCTCCTTTTCCACCCTTCAGTCCTTTTTCCTAGGGCGCCCCTTGTTCTCCTACTGGCGAAGGGAAGGGTCTTCGGGCCAGGCGGCCCCGGGACCAAATCAAGCGACCGAACCTTTTTCTATACCTCCGATTTGACCATCTATGGAATGGGCAGCCAATGATGGGGGTTGCTGCAGGGACTGAACCCGTTAAAAACGGCAAAGGGCCGTAGACAGCGCCCTGCCTCCGTGATCGCCTCACGCGAAAGGCCGCTTCGGGCTCGGGTGGAATGAATGAGCGAGGAAACGAATGAACCCCTTCGGGTGCGGTCCGCCTGCTCCCGGCCTCCGAGGTCGAAGAAAAGGGGGCCTCGGGCCCCAGAGGCCGCAGACCGCCCCACCAGGCCGACCCGTCCGGGACGCGGCCGTCGTGCAGCCCGAGGGCCGAGCCCGCGGCGCAATCGCGGGGACACGGGGCCCGCTTGGGGCCGAGCCCGAGCCCCGAGCCCCCGGGACCCACCCACCGACAACGCGCGGGGCCGGGCCTCACCCCGAGCCCACCGAGTGCGGAGTCGCCCCCGCCGATGCCTGAGACTCAGCCACCACCTTCGCCGCCGCCCCCGCCGCCGCCGCCGCCGCCGCGCGAGGCGGGGACATGCAAATGAGCCAACGGTCCCTGCAGCGCTGCGCCGCGCAGGCGCAGGTCCACCCCGCGCCCTGGTGCGCAAGCGCAGGTGGCCACTGCCGCGCCCTCCCGTACCGGCGCGCTACCTGCTTCTTCAGGGCGCAGGCTCCGAAGGCGAAAAACTTCCTTGTAGGGGACGCCGATGACGGAGAGCGGCCTGGGAAAAGCGGCAGAGACACCGCCGCCGCACACCTGTTCGCCTGTTTGGCTTTACTTGCGCTCGCAGTCACCTGGGTCCATCTGGGTGCGGGTCGCTTAGCTGGGAAGGCCGAGGCGAGGCGGCGCCAGTGAGCCTGCGCGCTGACGGCGGCCAGAAGGGGCCAGAGGCGGTGCCGCCGGTGACAGACGCGAGCCCCACCTTTCCCACGTGGCCGCGGAGACAGGGTGAGAGACTGCAGCCGCCGGGACCCCTCGCGCGCGGGGCGGGGAGTGGGCGCCGCAGGGTCGGGCTGGTGACGGTGGACAGTCCTTGAGGACTTGGTTTTGGGGAATGACTCTTACAGAAGCCGCCGAGGGACAAAACTGCCCCCTCCCCTGGCCTCCGCGGGTTCTGGCCGCTGTACGGAGTGCCGGCTGCGTACCCGGCTCCGTCCTAGACAGTGAGAAAAAGGTGAAGAATAAAACGGATTGGGCCGAGCTTTCATGGAGATTAAGTTTCATTGGGGAGGAGGCTAGACCGTACAAGCAAATAAATAAATGAACCGTGTTGCTCTTGATAGAGATAATATTCAAATAATAAAAGAGATGCGAAAGGAGACGGGGGCTGCTAACCAGAGTGATTATGAAGGATGTCCCTTGGATAGCTGGGAAGAATGAGAAAGAGGCAGGAAGGCACAGGTGAGGAGGTCTAGGTAGGAAAAGAGCTGGTAAAGACACTGCGTTTTGTTTTCAGGGGGTTGGGACACCACTTTAGGATTTTGATCAGGTAAGAAGGTGGTCTCTTTGTGGAGATGCTGAGGGTGTGGCTGGGAGGAAGCAGGCCAGGCCACCCATTGGCAAGGATAGTGCCTGAATAAAGGTGGGTGTAAAGGGTGGAGGAAGATGAGGCATCATTCAAAGTCTCTGATGTTTCCATGTACCATGCTCTTGAGCAGAGCTCTGGCTGTCAGATGGGATCTTGCTGTTTCTCTTCCTTCCCCCACAACACCTTGGACCCTCTCTTGGCCCTGGCTTTTCCAGGTGACTCTCAGATGACCATCCTCAGGCACCATCTTTCTCATTCGTTCTAGATTGAGACATTTGTTCCCCACCCAGCCTGGTGCGGGACCTAGGAGATCCGGAAGGATCTCAGAGATGGTCCCAGAGCCAGACACTGATCTCCCAGCTCAGGGCTGGGCAGAGGGAGGTTCGTGGGGTGAGGTGGGGTGGGGGATGTACAGCAAGGTCAGAGGGCACAGGCTCTATCTGAGTAGCTTGGAAAGGCTCCCAGGGGGAGGTGGCCTGGAAGAGCTGGTGGAGATGCCGGAGGGGCAAGTTCCTAAAGGGTACCCGAGCCAAGAGGGTTCTTAGCTTCGCACAAGAAATAATTCAGGATACGAGCCAGACAAGAGGTTAGAGTAGAAGCAATTTTATTGAGCAGAGAGGACAAGCAAGAAGAGCTACTCCACAGGCAGGGTGGTGGATTCTCCTTAAAAGAGAAGGAAGAGAGACCCACAACTGTCTCCAGAGGTTGAGCTTACTAGTATATGTTTGTAGCTTCTATGGAAAATTACTGGTTTGGGGAAATAAAGAGTGGAAAAATGGGATTAACTTTAACCCTTACAAGGTATATTCTGTGGTTTGTTTTTCTTTTATGGTTGGCTAAATGATAAGGTATGGGTGAGTAGGTATTAATCAGTCTTTGCAGGAATATTTTTGTTCCAGAGGCTCCTTGTGGTCTACTTGCACCTCTGGTCAGCCAAGTTCTGTCAAACAACATGTAGGAGGCCCCTGACTTAACTTTGACTTTCGGTAACTTTTTTTTTTTAAAATATATTTTATTGATTTTTTACAGAGAGGAAGGGAGAGAGATAGAGAGTTAGAAACGTCGATGAGAGAGAAACATCGATCAGCTGCCTCCTGCACATCTCCCACTGGGGATGTGCCCGCAACCCAGGTACATGCCCTTGACCGGAATCGAACCTGGGACCCTTCAGTCCGCAGGCCGACGCTCTATCCACTGAGCCAACCGGTTTTGGCGACTTTCGGTAACTTATGTAATTCCCATGTACCTCTCCTATATTAGAAGTTCCTTAGACTAGAGGACCAGGTGAAGGAAAGATGTTAATGGGGCAGGATAGAGAGCATGATGGCCAAGCCTTTTATTGCCTGTATGACCTCTGGTGGGTTCTTCCCTCTCTAAGATTCAGATTCCTTGTCTGTAAAGTATGCATTCTTCCTCCACCCACCCACCCCTTTTAAAATTGATTTTAGAGAGAAAGAAAGGAGAGAGAGAAACATCAATTTGTTGTCCCACTTATTTATGCATTAATTGATTGATTCTTATATGCGCCCTGATTGGGGATCGAACCCCTAATCTCGGAACGATGCTTTAACCAGCTGACCTACCTGGCCAGGGCAGTGTGTATTCCCTTTCTCAACTGTGCCTTTGTGACAGGGTGGCTACTCACCGCAGGGTCTGAAGCATGGCCAGTGTGATGGAAGCAATGTCAAATGGCAGAGCCAGGAGTGGCAGGCACCATTGTGGAAGTTTCTGGTTCCTTGGAGCTGGCCATGGAACACCCCACCATCACCAGCCTGGAATTCCCATTGAGAAACTATCTCAAAAACAGAAAATCCTTATTGTTTTCCTTCATTTTTGACTTTAGCAACCCCTGAACAGACTACTTGTTCTGGGGCAGAAGGAGTGGGGACTGTCTGCAAGGGAGGGAAACAGGGTGGGCTGTTTGATGCCCTTCCACTCCCTACTTCCACAAATAAATTGGCTACATTACCTCTTAGGCAACAAAGGAAAGGGACTAATAAGTAACATTTATTAAGCTCTTACTCTGTGCCAGATCCTGTTCTAAGTGCTTTTCAAGAACTGATTGAATTTTCACTATCGCCCTATGAGGTAGATTCTGCATTTATCCCTCTATCACCCATGAGGGAATTGAAGAATGAGGTTAAGTGGAGGGCTTGGGATTTGAGTGCTACCCCCCGCCGGCTCCAGAGCCTGTCCTCCTCCCTGCTGGCGTGTCTGCGCAAACATAGATGGAATATTCACATCTTGTGCCACCTCCACAAAAAGGAGCATGGGCTAGGGTGGCCTGTTTCCACAGAGCCCAATTTGCCCTTGGATTTTTGCCACAATCCAGTACCATTGTCCTACTACCCCTATATCTTTGTCCTCCTAACACACTTTCTGCGTTGTGTGATTCTAGATTGGACCTGTGATCAGAAACAAATTGTTTTAAAAGACCGTATTAAGGCAATCGAGGAATTTGATCAGGGACTGTTAGATCTAGAGCTGTGCTGTTTAATAAGGCAGCCCCGCATCACCTAAGGCTATTTATTACAAATAAGTAAAGGTACACGTTCAATTTCTCAGTTGCACTAGCTACATTTCACCTGTTCAATCCCACATGGACTGCACAGATATATAACACTCTGTCATTGCACAGAGTTCCACTGGATGCATGGTCAGATTCAGGTCAGGTTTTGGCAGGATGACTTCACAGGTGCATTTTGTCTGGGCAGGAGGTAGGTGGTGTTAGGTTTTTCTTTTGATATGAAATCATACAGTGGACACATATACTGTGCACCTGATGTCAGGTTCCTCATCAGTTTTACACCTCAGTTTTGCAGCCTTCAGGGATCATTGTCTAGATCTGTTCTGTTCGGTCAACTAGCTGAGATTCAGTTATAAGGCAGAACTTTCCTTCATCCTCTATAACTTGGTACCCACTTGTATGAGGGAAGCAGGATAAATGCTGAATTCTTGCCAGTTTACAGGAGAATGGGTTGGGTTTGTTTTAGTACTATTATGAATGCACAGATTTTGATTTTGATATCCGTTGGGCTTTTAACATTTTATTATTGTTATTTTTTAATCCTCACCTGAGGAGTGAGGGTATTTTTTCCATTGATTTTTTTAGAGTGAAAGGGAGGGGGTGAGGAGAGAGAGAAAGAGAGAAAGAAAGAGAGAAACATTTATGTGAGAGAGAGGTACGCCCCCTTGACAGGGAATTGAATCTGAGACCCTCTGGTGAGTAGGCTGATGCTCTAACCATTGAGTACACTGGCCAGGACTTTTTTTTTTAATGCTCACTTGTCTCATCTTTAGCTAGTGGGCGCCACTTAGGGTTTGCTCTCATGTCCTTTGCCATGACTTCTTTATTTTATTTTTTTAAAATATGGAATGCTTGACAAATTTGCGTGTCATCCTTGTGCAGGAGCCATGCTAATCTTCTCTGTATCATTCCAATTTTAGTGTATGTGCTGCTGAAGTGAGCACAGACATGACTTCTTTAGAAGCTTCCTTACATTCTGCTCTCAAAAGATGCTCCTGCTACCCCTGGCTTATTTCCTGTCCAGAACTGGAATCAGCCATTTCTCCAGGAGTCTTGGTTATGATAGTTTGAGACCACAGTTGTGTTTGGAGTGCTTATTGCTGCTGTGGTGTCATTTCCTCTAGGCATTTCCTGTTGATATAACTATATAAATGGAGAGGGGTTGTTTACTTAAAAGAATATATATCATAAGTTTGTATTGATACTTCCAGTTCAAATGTAAAAATTCTGAGTTTTTACTTCTTTGATTTTCTTATTTTAGAATCTTTTTTCTTTTTTGCTGGCACCTAATGACATAACCCTTATTACTTATTTGCTACACCTACAATAGTTTCATAATAACATTAATAATGTAGATTTTCTTTTGTATTTTATATTATCCTTAGCATATCCTATCTAATAAAAGAGAAACATGGTAATTAGCCGTACATCCGCTACCCTTCCCATTGGCTAATCAGGGAGATATGCAAATTAACTGCCAGCCAAGATGGCGGCCGGCAGCCAGGCGGCTTGAAGCTAACATGAGGCTTGCTTGCTTCAGTGACCGAGGAAACCAACGTTCCCCGCCTGCCTTGCTGGCCTCTGAGCTTGCAGTTTGAAACATTGTTACAAATATAGAAGCTAAACAAAACTCCAGAAACCTGCTTTCAGCCCGCCGGGATCTCAGAGCTGAAGTTGATAGTGTTTCGATTATAGAACCCAAACAAACCAGATACCTGCTTTCAGCAGCACAGGCCTCAGAGCTGGAGCCAGAGCTAAAGCTGGCCCAGAATTAAAAAAAAGAAAAAAAGGAGCAGTTGGGAGCTTCAGTCACCCCCAGCCTGAAAACAGCCCTCAGCCCCTCACCCAGGTAGGCCAGGCACCCCAGTGGGGACCCCCACCCTGATCCAGGACACCCTTCAGGGCAAACCAGCCGGCACCCACCCGTGCACCAGGCCTCTATCCTATATAGTAAAAGGGTAATATGCCTCCCAGCACCGGGATCAGCGGAGCCGCGAGGCCTCCCGGCACCAGGATCAGCGTGACAGGGGACAGCGCCCAAACCCCCTGATCGCCCTGCGGCTCTGTGTGTGACAGGGGGCGGGGCCACAACCTCCCTATCCGCCCTGCTCTGTTCGTGACAGGGGAAGGCGCCCCAACCCCCTGATCAGCCCTGCTCTGTGCCTGATAGGGGGGAGCTCCCCAACCTCCTGATCGCCCTGCAGCTCTGTGTGTGACAGGATGCGGCGCCCCAACCCCCTGATCAGCCCTGCTCTGTGCCTGATAGGGAGGAGCTCCCCAACCCACTGATCGCCCTGCGGCTCTGTGTGTGACAGGGTACGGCACCCCCCCCCCCCCAGCCCACGGGCCCTGCTCTGTGTGTGATGGGGTAGAGCCATAACCTCTCCATCGGCCCTCCCCTGAGTGTGACAGTGGCGGCGCCCCAACCCCCTGATCAGCCCTGCTCCGTGGGTGATAGAGGGCGGCACCCCAACCCCCCGCCCCCACGGGCCCTGCTCTGTGTGTGATGGGGTAGAGCCATAACCTCCCCATCGGCCCTCCCCTGAGTGTGACAGTGGCGGCGCCCCAACCCCCTGATCAGCCCTGCTCCGTGGGTGATAGAGGGCGGCACCCCAACCCCCCACCCCCCACGGGCCCTGCTCTGTGTGTGATGGGGTAGAGCCATAACCTCCCCATCGGCCCTGCCCGGAGTGTGACAGTGGTGGTGCCCCAACCCCCTGATTGGCCCTGCTCTGTGGGTGATAGAGGGCGGCGCCCCAACCCCCTGATCCGCCCTGCTCTGTGTGTGACAGGGGGAGGTGCCCCAACTCCCCTATCAGCCCTACTCTGTGAGTGACAGGGGGGAGCTCCTCAACCCCCTGATCGGCCCTGCTCTGTACATGACAGGGGGAAGCTCCCCAACCCCCTGATGGGCCCTGCTCTGTGCGTGACAGGGGGCAGCGCCCTAACCCCCTGATGGGCCCTGCTCTGTGTGTGACAGGGGGTGGCGCCTCAACCTTCCCATCGACTCTGCCTTGAGTGTGACAGGGGGCGGTGCCCCACCCCCCCAATCGGCCCTGCTCTGAGCCCAACCAGGGGCTGCACCTAGGGATTGGGCCTGCCCTCTGCCACCCGGGAGCAGGCCTAAGCCAGCAGGTCGTTATCTCCCGAGGTGTCCCAGACTGCGAGAGGGCACAGGCCGGGCTGAGGAACCCCCCCCCCCCCCCCCAGTGCACAAAGTTTTGTGCACCAGGCCTCTAGTATACTAATAAAGAATGTACGGTCATATCACTGTGTTTTAAAATCAGATGAAGTGGTCTGATCAGTACACATACACTCTTAGATTTGTGGGCTTCATTTTATTCTTGCTTTTTTAGGATTGCTTTTATTTTTATTTTTATTGGTTTATTTCTTTTTCTAACCACATAAAACATTTACATGGGTTCCAAATTCAAACCTGTAAGACAAGGTAAATTCAGAGAGAACAATCCAGCTTCTAGTCCTGTCCTCAGCACCCTTTTCTCTGCCTCTCTTTTCAAGTAAGTATTTCTGTTAGTTTTTTATTTAGTCTTCCTCTTTGTTTATTTACATTATTAATTTTTATTTAAAAATCTTATTATAATAACAGTATATTATTATAAAAATACTAGAGGCCCAGTGCACGAAATTGGTGCACTGGTAGGGTCCCTAGCGGCTGCTGGCTGTCAGCTGGGTACTCCCTTCCTTCCCCGCCCCACCCCCACCCCCCCAACCCACGCCGGGGCCTCCCTCCCTTCCCCCAGCCGCCTGCCACCTCCAGGGCCTCTCTCCCTTCCCCTGGCTGGCCCTGCCCCCTGGTCAAACCCCCAGTCGAGGGGACAATTTGCATACTACGCTTTTATTATACAGGATTGCCTTATATGATTATATAAGACATAACTATAATAAAGTAATATATAGTTATACCAGCATATTTTCTAATATATAACATTATAATCTTATATACAATTATATTATTATATATAATTACATATGACAATACTATTTTACTATTTTATATAATACTAGAGGCTCAGTGCATGAAATTCATGCAGGGGCGGGGGCGGTCCCTCAGGCAGGCCTGTGCCCTCTTGCAGTCTGGGATCCCTCTTGCAGTCTGGGACCCCTCGCTCCTTACTGCCCTCCTGCTCGCTGCTCCTTAGCGTTGCCCTCCTACCACCGCCACTGCTCTTCCCAGCCATGAGCCCGGCTTCTGGCTGAGTGGCCCTCCCCCTGTAGGAGCACACTGACCACCAGGGGGCAGCTCCTTCATTGAGCGTCTGCCCCCTGGTGGTCAGTGCGTGTCATAGTGACCTGTCGTTCCACCATTCAGTCAATTTGCATATTAGGCTTTTATTATATAGGATAATCCTTTGATATAATATTAGTAAGCTACTGTTTTACACTTATTGTTACTATTTTTTATTATAAGGACATGCATTAACATTCCCCCTTTCTTAAAAAATTTTTTTTAATCCACCGAAGTACATGTTTTTATTGATTTTAGAAAGAGCAGAAGGGAGAAGGAGAGAGAGAAACATCGATGGGTTGCCTCCTGTATGTTCCCCAGCATGAAGGCGCTGACCAAGATGGAACCTGCAACCTGGGTACATGCCCTGACGTGGAATCTAACTTGTAACCCTATGGTGCTCAGGACAACACTCCAAATAGCTGAGCCACACTGGTCAGGGCAACATTCCCCCTTTCTTATAAAGTACTAGAAGACTGGTCCACAAAATTCATGCACTGGAGTGGGGTCCCTCAGCCTGGCCTGCGCCCTCTTGCAGTCCAACAGCCCTCAGGGGATGTCTGCCTGCCGGCTTAGGGCGGGCCTAAGTCAGCAGTAGGACATCCCTCTCATAGTCTGGGACCCCTTGCTCCTAACTGCTTGGCTCCTGCTCCTTAGCGCTGCCGTGGATGCAGGAGAGGCTCTTGCCACTGCCGCTGCATTCGCCAGCCGTGAGCCTGGCTTCTGGCTGAGCTGTGCTCCCCCTGTGGGAGTGCACTGACCACCAGGGGGAAGCTCTTGCATTGAACGTCTGCCCCCTGGTGGTCAATGCACATCATAACGACCGGTCATTCTGGTTGTTCCGCTGTAACAGTACTTAGGCTTTTATTATATAGATAGATAGTAATACCTCCCCTATTCTGCACTTTTAGAAGTTCTAGGGGTGTTGAGATATCACCCTATGCTGTGATCCAGGTCGTAAAAATTTTTCCAGATGTACGTATGGCTGCAGCCCCAGTAGATACTCCTTAAATGCTGGCCAGGTTCCCAACTGCCCTCAAAGAAGCTTTCTTCTCACCTTAACTTCTCAGCTCAGGAGCATCTGTTGGGTGCCTACAGCCCATGAGGAAGGGATGAAGATGGCCACCAAGCGCATCACCCAGGAGACCTTTGATGCAGCTGTTCGTGAGAACATCGAGGAGTTTGAGATGGGGCCAGAGGAAGCAGTGACAGAGGCTGTGGAGCAGTTTGAATCACAAGGTAGGGTGGTATGGCTCAGTCACAACACTGATCCAGCTCTTTGCCTGACAGTCCCCTCTGGTCCACTGCTCTTAACGTGTGAGAGTGCTGTCCTGCTGTGGCCCCACCTCACCTGACATGGCAGCCCTGGGCTGTGTACCCTCTCCATTTTCTGACCTGGGCAGGCTGCCTACCTGCTCTCACCTCCCGGCACCTACCCTCTACTTGCCTGGGCCTTTCCCAGACATCTGCAGGGCTGGGTACTTCCAGGTGGGTCTCATTTAAATTGTCACTTGAGTGAAGAGACTTTTCCTGACCAGGTCCCAAGAAACGGCCACCTGCCTCCCCACATCCTGGCTTGAGCTCAAGAAGGCATAAGCGGGTGTCAGTCACCTACCTGTAGAAACAGGTGTCATGCTCAGACCAGGCCACAGAGGGGAGTGGTTTCAAAAAGAGTTGTTTGGCCCAGACTTAGCAGCCATGTCCATATGGAGGTGCGAGGCGAAGGGGGTGGGTCTTTACTCCTCAGCCCTGTCCAGCCAATGGGAGTAGAACAGTAGTGAGGCTGCATGCCATCACTGCAGCGAGAGGCACATTCTGCCTGGTGGGCTAAGAGGGGAGGGGATCCCACAGCCTTCTCCCTTGGGACTCCTATTATTCCTCACCCTGGCTATATCCCTGCCCTCACTGGAAGGATACTTATGGGTAGTCCTCCAGCCATTATCCAGTGACTATATCCCACTCTGTGCCCAGGACACCAGCCTCTGACCTCTGAGGCTGAATACCTGGTCTCCCTTGCCCTCTGGCATCTCACTGGGTTTGGCCAATGGGAAGTCCAACTTTTAATCTGAAGTGATAGAGCCGGCGTTCATTTTCCAGCTCACTGACTCACCCTTTGTCAAATGACCCTCGCTTCCCACTGTGGCCTGTCCTGGGGTGGGAGAGCTCCCTACAGTGGCTTATAGGTTCTCCAACCTCCCAGCCACACCACTACAAACAACCCGTTTTGTTTAATACTTTTTAAAATTGATTTCAGAGAGGATGGGAGAGGGAGAGAGAGATAGAAACATCAATGATAAGAAAGAATCATTGATGGGCTGCCTCGCACACTGGGAATTGAGTGCCCAGGCATGCGCCCTGACTGGGAATCGAACCTTCTGGTTCATAGGTCGATGCTCTACCACTGAGCAACACCTGGCTGGGCCAAACAACTCCCAGAAGTCCTCCTGAGTCAGGGTGATCAACAGAAGGGACATGAGGTGTGATCCTGGCAGGCCCATCGGGATGATGGCTGTCACTTGTTTCCTCACTTCTGCAGGGGTCGAACTGAGCAACATTATAAAGATGGCACCCAAAGTCTCTGCAGATGGACTTCAGGAGCCTATACACGACATCCTGCAGGTAGGAGGGAGTGGCCCATGTGGGCAGGGCTGACCTTACATGCCTGTTCCCATACACGTCACCTTGTAATAGTCTGTCAGAAGCACTTTTTCCCTGGTTTCCACTCAGCACATATAGGCTCTGAAGGTCAGGGAATGCCCAGCGTTTGCAGGTGGGCCTGAGTTTGCATCTAGGGCTCCCTGAGTCCATGTCTGAGGGTCTCTTGGGGGTGGAGGGCACCATGGAGGAGCCCCTTTTTAGCTTTCCAACCACCAAGTTTGCTCAGAGAGAGTGGGATCATAGTAAGGCTGTCATCTATGACTTTACCAGAACATTACAGCCTTTCCCCTTAGCACTTAAACTGGCCTGTAGAGTAGGCGGTATTCTTCCTGAATTACTGATTGGGAAATGGAGACTCAGAGCCTGCCCCGGCTCTCCAGCAACCCAAACAAGAAAGGTATAGCTTACAGTGGTTAAGTCTTTTCCTTAAGGTCATCCATCAAACAGTAGTAAGCTGTTGTAAAACAACAGAAGGTTCTAATGTTTATTGAGAACAGGGTGTGGACTCAGTTCTGTGCAAGGTGCTTTCTTTGTGCTATCTCAGTTATTCTCCCAAAGACACCTGTAAGGTTGGGATTATTATTTCCATTTTTCAGATGGTGAAATTGAGATCCAAAGAGAGTAAAATGACTCTCCTGGCAGCAAGGGAGTGTAGTGATAAAAGAAGTTGGAGGAGCAGCCCTGGGTGTGATCCCAGCTCTGACTAGGGCAAGGTGCTTATTATTTCTCCCTTCCTCAGAGTCCTCACCATCTCCTGCCTTATAGAGGTTATGTGAAAATCATCTTGTTTTCTTTTGACTTTGCTAGTAAGGATGAGTGTATTTTAAAATGAGCTTGTCTTCTGGCAGTTTTTCTATTTGGTGGTTTATCGTTTTTTCTTATTGATTTGTAGATGCCCTTTCTATATGAAGGATCTCAGTAACAGTGATCTCTAGCAGTCATCGAGTACTCTTGAAGTGCTCAGCATTGTGCTAAATGGTTAAAACTCAATCTGTGATTAGCCCATTTTGTTGATCAGGAATATGAGGCTTCCCAAGAATAAGTGACTCACCTATGGTCACAGCCATTGAGGAGCCGAGCTGGGACCCAGACCCAGGTCCTTCTCCTGGGGAAGCCAAGCTCAGAGAATGGCTTGGAGGTCTACTACTAGCAGTGTAGGAAACTAGTTTGTTTGTAGCCTTTGCTCTTTTATTATTCTTAATTTCAGTTTTAAAGTTTTAGTCTTCATTACAGAAGAAGAATGTGAATATGCTCTTGGCATAAAAAAGTCAAGCAACTCTAGCTGGTTTGGCTCAGTGGATAGAGCGTCGGCTTGTAGACTGAAGGGTCCCAGGTTCGATTCTGGTCAAGGGCACATGCCTGGGTTGCGGGCTCGATCCCCAGTGTGGGGCATACAGGAGGCAGCCGATCAATGATTCTCTCATCACTGATGTTTCTATCTCTCCCTCCCTCTCTGAAATCAATAAACAAATATAAAAAATTCAAGCAATACTCAAGCATTTATAGTAAAATCTGAAAGTCCCTGTCCTATACATCCTACCAGCTTCCTTCTCACCCTTTCCTGTGAGTGGTGCCACACACATTGGGGTTCGAATCTCCTAGCCTTGTTCTCACCTTACAACTTAACCAAACCCTTCTCACATACCATGGCACCATTGAGCTCTGCTTGTGTGTTGTGGTTCTGATGCATGAAAAATGCTTGACTTTATGCTCTGTGAAATAAGCCAGACACAAAAGGACAAATACTGCAAAATTCCATTACACGAAGTTCCACAAGTAGTCAAATTCATAGAGACAGAAAGTAGAATGGTGGGTGCCAATGGCTATGGCTAGCGGAGGTGAGTATGGGGAGTTAGTGTTTAAGGGAGACAGTTTCAGTTTGGGAAGATAATTTCTGGACATGGATGGTGGTGATGTCTGCCCAATGATGTGAATGTACTTAATGCCACTCAACTGTGTAATAAGAAATGGTTAAGATGGTAGATTTTATGTATATTTTACTACAAAAAACAAAAACTGAGGTTGTGGCATTTAGCAGGAACCCTACAAGAAACTTGAAAAGCATATGACACAATTGCCATTGAGAACACATAATACTAGTATTGCAGTTATTCTATATTTAGTCAGAGAAGAGAGGAAAAGAAAATGCCTGTTAGCCCTGTGGCGGGGAGGGCTCGCAAAGAAACAGTGGCCTCTGCCAGCACTTCTGTCTGGGGGTAGCTGCCCCTGCAGCTCTTGCCCTGATTCCAGACAAGTTAGTTCCTCCCTGTATGTCCCTGGTTTCTTTCAAGCTGCTACCCTGTGTGGGGTCCCTTTAAGAGGAACTGCCTAGGTCTACAGCAACCTCCATGTAACTCAGCTACAATCCCTGCTGGTTTAAAATTTTTATTTATTTATTTATTATTGATTTCAGAGAGGAAGGGAGAGGGAAGGAGAGATAGAAACATCAATGAGAGAGAATCATTGATCGGATGCCTCCTGTACATCCCTGACTGGGGATGGAGCCTGTAACCCGGACATATGCCCTGATCGGAATCAAACCATGACCTCCTGGTTCATAGGCAGACACTCAACCACTGAGCCACACCAGACAGGCCCTGCTGGTTTTGACAGCCCCAAAATATGGGGATTTCTCTTCATAGCACTGGAACCCTGGGCTGGGGGGCCTGGTGTGAGGTTGAGACCCCTTGCTCCTATCCAATAGGGAAAGCTCCACAGCCGAGATAATCCCTTCCAATTTTAAACCACTACACGTGGGTGTGGGGCCAGCTGGTTCTGCACCTGTGCCCCACATGTCCACCCCACATCTCTGCCCCTCCTACCAATCTTGATGTGACTTCTTCTTTTTTTTAAATTTTATTTTATTGTTTAAAGTATTACAAATAGTAGTACATATGTCTCCTTTTTCCCCCCATTGACCTCCCCCCGGCCTCCCTTAGCCCCCAGCACATGCCCTCACCTCCCCCCCCCTCCAGTGTCTTGAGTCCATTGGTTATGCTTACATGCATTTATACAAGTCCTTCAGTTGATCTCTTACCCCTGCCACCAACCCTCACCTGCCTTCCTGCTGTAGTTTGACAGTCTGTTCTATGCTTTTGTATCTGTTTTTTTAAAAAAATATATTTTATTGATTTTTTACAGAGAGGAAGGGAGAGGGATAGAGTTAGAAACATAGATGAAAGAGAAACATTGATCAGCTGCCTCCTGCACACCCCCACTGGGGATGTGCCCTCAACCCAGGCACATGCCCTTGACTGGAATCAAACCCGGGACCCCTCAGTCCGCAGGCCAACGCTCTATCCACTGAGCCAAACCGGTTTGGCTGTATCTATTTTTGTTCATCAGTTTATAATGTTCTTTATATTCCGCAAATGAGTGAGATCATGTGGTATTTATCTTTTTGGCTTCTTCTTTAATTCCCTAGTTGTAGGACTTCTATTCAGCCAGATTTCAGACAGTTCTGAATATACTAGTTGTTGTTCTGTGGTTGTAATTTTGACGTGGTGTGGGAGGAGGCAAGTACCACATTTACCTACACTGCCATCTTGACTAGAACCTAAAAATACTGTTTTTAAATGTTTTTTTTATTGATTTTAGAGAGAATGGAAGGGAGAAGGAGAGAGAGAGAAAGAGAGAGAGCGAGAAATATCTATAAGCTGTCTCCTGCAGGCCACCTACTGGGGATCAAGCTCTTAATCCAGTCCTGTGCCCTGACTGGGAATCTAACCAGTGACTTTTTGCTGCTTGAGACGACTCTCAACCAACATAGCTAGCCGAGGCTCTTTAAAAAATATTTTTATTGATTTTTGGTGGAGAGAGAGTAAGGGAGTGGGAAAAAGAGAAAAAAAAATCCATGTGAGAGCATAGCATTGATGAGCTGGGTCCTGCATGCCGATACCAGGGATCGAGCCTACAACCCAGGCATGTGCCCTGACCCAGAGTCATACTGGCAACCCTATGGTGCAGATGACGACACCCAACCAACTGAGCCACATTGGCCAGGGCTGTACCACAGCCTTTTTTTTTTAATATCCTATCTAATAAAGAGGTAATATGCAAATTGACCATCGCTCCAACACACAAGATGGCTGCCCCCATGTGGACACAAGATGGCTGGCAGGGGAGGGTAGTGGGGGATGACTGGGCCTGCAGGGGAGAGCAGTTGTGGGCAATCAGGCCAGCACAGGAGGGCAGTTAGGGGTGACCGGGCCTGCATGGGAGGGCAGTTGGGAGGGCCCAGGCCTGTAGGGAAGGGAGGGCAGTTGGGGGTGACCAGGCCTGCAGGGGAGGGAAGTTAGGGGCGACTGGGTCAGCAGGAGAGGACACTTAGGGGTGATCAGGCCTGCAGGGGAGGGCAGTTAGGGGCAATCAGGCCGGCAGGGGAGCAGTTAGGCATCGATCAAGCTGGCAGGGGAGGGGTTAGCGGGTGATCAGGCTGCCAGGCAGAAGTGGTTAGGGGCAATCAGGCAGGCAGGCAAATGAGCGGTTGGGAGCCAGCAGTCCTGGACTGTCAGAGTGATGTCTGACTTCCCGTTTAGGCCTGATCCCAGTCGGACATTCCTCGAGGGGTCCCAGATTGGAGAGGGTGCAGGCTGAGCTGAGTGACAACCCCCTCCCCGTGCATGAATTTCGTGCACCAGGCCTCTAGTGCAGTGATGGCGAACCTTTTGAGCTTGGCGTGTCAGCATTTTGAAAAACCCTAACTTAACTCTGGTGCTGTGTCACATATAGAAATTTTTTTGGTATTTGCAACCATAGTAAAACAAAGATGTATATTTTTGATATTTATTTTATACTAAAGGCCCGGTGCACAAAAATTTGTGCACTCGGCTAGGGCGGGGGGGTCCCTCAGCCTGGCCTATGCCCTCTTGCAGTGTGGGACCCCTCGGAGGATGTCCACCCCAATGGGGACCCTCACTCCATGGAGGTTTGGCCAGCCTGGGTGAGGGGCTGAAGGCCGTTTTCAGGCTGGCCAAGCACCCTGGTGACGTAAGCTCCCAGCCTCTCCTTTTTTTCTTTTTTTCTTTTTTATTCTGGGATTTATTTACCTTCTATAATTGAAACTTTGTTGCCTTTAGTGGAGGCCTGCTGAAAGCTTGGCTTCCTCCATCGCCAGGGGCAACCCAGTCCTGCTCGCTCCAGCTCCGTGGCCATGGCTGGCCGAGAGCAGGTATCTGGGGTTTGTTTACGTTCTATAATTGAAACTTTGTTGCTTTCAGTGGAGCTCAGAGCTGGGGCTCGGCAGGCGGGGAAGCTTGGCTTCCTCCATCACTGGAGCAAGCAAGCCTCCAGCTTGCTCCAGCTCCGTGGCTGCCAGCTGCCATCTCAGTTGGGTTAATTTGCATATAGTCACCCTGATTGGCTGGTGGGCATGGCTTAAGGTGTAGTGAAAGTACGGTCAATTTGCATGTCTGTCTTGTATTAGTATAGGATATTTAAATGCCATTTAACAAAGAAAAATCAACCAAAAAAATGAGTTCGCGTGTCACCTCTTACACGCATGTCAGAGGTTCACCATCACTGCCCGTGTGTGTGTGTGTGTGTGTGTGTGTGTGTGTGTGTGTGTTTTTCTTGATTTCAGAGAAGAAGGGAGAGGGAGAAAGAGAGACATCAATGATGAGAGAGAACCATTGATTGGCTGCCTCCTGCATGCCCCCTACTGGGGACTGAGGCCACAACCTGGGCATGTGCCCTGACTGGGAATCAAACTGTGACCTCTTGGTTGATAGGTCAACCCTCAACCACTGAGGCACACCGACCATGTTGTACCACAGCTTTTTTATTCATTCATCTACTGATGGGCACTCGGGCTACTTCCAAATCTTGGCTGTTGTAAATAATGTTGCATTGAACATGAGGGTCCATAAATTCTTTCCAATTATTGTTTCAGGTTTCTTCAGGTAAATTCCCAAAAGTGTTATTGCTAGGTCATAAGGCAGTTCTATTTTTATTTTTTTGAGGTAACTCCATACTGCTTTTCACAGTGCTCCACCAATCTGCATTCCCACCAGCAGTGCAGAAGGGTTCCCTTTTCTCCACATCCTCACCAACACTTGTTTGTTGATTTATTGATGACAGTCATTTTGACAGGCGTGTATGGGTTTGTCTTAAGGCTCCTGTTCAGGCAGGCACTGAGGTCATAGAGTTGAATTGCAGCTAGATTGTCTGTCCTGTTCAGATTGTTTTCTTTCATTATTATTTCCCCCCAGGTGCTTAGAGTTAAATTTGAGTGAATCAGCTGTGTGTACAGTATGGTTTTATTTGGCAGATGCTCAGTAAATATTTGTGGAGTAAATGAGAGAGAGCAGGCCTAGCGAAGATGGCTTTCACCTTTTTTGGAGAGCTGGCCATTGGAGGGTGTATCAGTTAGTTATGGCTGCATAAGAAGCAACCCCAAACAACAGCCATTTCATGGTTTCTTATGATTCTACTGGGTTGACTGAGTTTAGTTGGACAGTTTGTTTTGCTTGGGACCTCACATGCAGTGGCAGCCAGGGCTGGGATGTTTAAAACATCTGCACTTGTATGTGTGGCTCCTTGGCAAGGACACTGAGAGGCCTGAACCTTGACTTCTATGTGGCCTATGAAACTCAAGGCTCCTAAATGCACAGGCATAGAAGCTGACTTGGCTGGAACTGGCCCCACAGAACTTCCAGTGTAGGTCCAGACCTCAGGGGTACAGCACTGTCACTATGGCCCTCCTTGGGCTGAATTGACACTGAGGTTTCTCCCATGTTTTCTAGATCCTGGAAGACCTTCAGGAGTCCGTGGCCTGCTATTACCCCCAGGAGGTGTCAGCACAACTTACCCGCTTTTGTGAGCAATGCAAGCAGCACAAGGCCTGCCGCTTTCTGGCAGCTCAGAAGGGTGCCTACCCCATTCTACTTGCTGCCTGGAAGCTGGCTGCAGCGGGTGACCAGGGACTTCTGCTCCAGGCCCTCAATGCCCTATCAGCACTGATCAATGGCCAGCCCGACCTCTTGGACACCCAGGGCCTAAAGCTGCTAGTGACCACTCTGGACCAGAATGCCGATGCAGCTGATCTGATTTGCTCTGGGATCCGCTGCATACGCCATGCCTGCCTGAAACATGAGCAGAATCGGCAGAGTCTGGTGAAGGCTGGTGTGCTGCCCCTATTAACTGGTGCCATCGTCAGGCACAGCCGCTCTGCTGATGTGGTCAGGGAGGCCTCTTGGGCCCTCCGCATCATGACTTTTGATGATGACATTCGTGTGCCCTTCGGCAATGCCCACGACCACGCAAAGCTGATCGTGCAGGAGAACGGAGGCTTGAAGGTGCTCATCGAGGCTGCCAAAGGTAGGAACAGGTGTGGTAAGAGTTAGAGTCAGGGCCTAGAGCTACTTCAGGCATAGGCATGGCTGGCTCTAGGCTCCACTTGCCTCCCTTGGCTTCATCCTACCTGCATGGTAGCCCTTATGGAGCAGTATCCTGACTCCTAGTTGTTCCAGGAGAGCCAGCAATCATTGGCCAGGACCAAGTCCTGTGGACATATCTAAAGCCATTTGGGGAGGGGACTCAGCTCTGTCCAACGAGATTGAGAGTGGGGAATATCTCCCCAAAGGGAAAACAAGGGTGTTTCCCAAAGATGGGGGAAGTATTGCAGGCATTCACTATGGCTGGTCCCAGGTAGCAGTTCACACTTTGGTTCACACTTGGCCACAAATTCTTGTGCACATATGTGTTCCTGACTCCAGGGTAACCATGAGCCCGTCATGGGAGCTTGTAACACTGACATTCAGACCTCAAAGCACCAGCTCCCATCCACTGCATCCACCAAAAAAGGCCTGACAGGTCTGGTGTACTGAAGGTGCTAGAAGAATGAGTTCCCTTTCCCCACTGGCTCTTGCCTTGTCTGCCAGAGAGATGGGCCTGCCTCAGTCTCCCCTCCAAACCCTTGGAGAGGGTGGAAACAGATCTTGATCATCTTGGAAGTCAGGCTGCTTTTCTGAGGGATCATTTGCATTTTCTTGTTTATTTACAGGAGCTCATTTTTGTCAGGGTTCTACCAGAGAGACACAACCAGTAGGATATGTGGGTATAAAGAGTTATTGCAAGGAGTTGGCTAATGTGGGGCTTTCGAGTCAAATCCGTGGGGCAGGAACTGACACCACACTCCACAGGGGTGCTTTTTCCTCCTCGGAAGACCTCAGTTTCTCTGGTAAGGTCTTCAGCTGATTAGACCATCCAGGGTCCACTCCTTCACTTAAAGGCAGATGGATAGCACTATGTCTAGAGAACACCTTGATGGCACATCAGATTAGCGCCCATGGAGTCCCTGGGGCACACGAACTGACTATCACATTAACTCTGCATAGATTATGGCTCTCCACCCCTTCCCCAGGAGAGGCAGTGCAGCCTCCTCCCTGTGCCTCTGAGCTTGGTCTTCACAACTGTTCAGTTCTGCCCTGTCAACTCTGTATGTCTCTCTGTGGTTTCTGGGTTTCCTGTTATACTTAGAAAGGTCATTTCTACCCCAAAATCATAAAAATAGTCTCGGATGTTTTATTATGGCATTATTATGATTTTCTTTTTTTAGGTATTACCATCAGTTGGTCTGGTATTTAGCTGGGGCATGGTGAAGAGGTGGGGGGGAGCAGGGCATCCAGTGTCTTCCTCAATTGCCAGCAGGGGGCACTGCAGGTCCATACTGCCCATGGTGTTCACTGGGGCTCTCCTGGTTTAGGAAGCCACCTTGCCAGGCAGAGGGTGGAGCAGGATTCGAACCAGGACTGCTGGCTCGGAGCTGTGGCTGGTCCTCTGCTCCTTCCTCATCCCCACAGTTCCTCTGCCTCCCTCTCCGCAGCGTTCCCTGACAACCCCAGCGTCCTGAGTGAGCTCTGCAGCACTCTGTCCCACCTGACTGTTCGCAACGAGTTCTGTCAAGAGGTCGTAGACCTGGGGGGCCTTGGCATCCTGGTGGCCCTGTTGGCCAACTGCAACAACCATCAGGTGGGCATCCAGAGCTGTCTTAAAGTGCAACGTCCCCTCACCCTGATTTCAACCTGACATTTTTCTCCATGCCTGGGGAAGTCTCCAGCCTCTCAGGGAACTTGTCCCTTTGGGCTCCTGCCAGCCATACAAGCCTGTGTGAGGACACGCCTGGCCCGTGTGCTGATTCCAAAACCAAAATGTGTTTCTACTCCTCATTGACCCATAGGAGGGAACTAAAGTTTTGGGGCAGACAAACCCATCCCACTCTTTCTTACTGTTCTCTAGTATCTTTATATTTTCTTCCAGGAGTAGGAGGGACAGGAGTGGGTGTCACCAGGGCTAACCCAGACCTCAGCTCAGCTGTGTGATGCTTGAATGAGGCCTACCCCTCACTTCCTGGGCTTTTCTCTCTGTATAACAACAGGTCAAGCACCCCTGACCCTCATTAATTCATGTAACAGTGACTTAACCCCCTCACCACATGTCCAGCCTAAGCCTAGGGATCCTGACCTGGCCAGTGACAGCAGCCGGTCAAGTCAATCACTGCCCACCCTGGGCCTGCAGCCAAGGCCAAGGAGACCTGGTATTCTGATTGCTGACCTGAGCCAATGCTTCCTCTGTGGGGGGTGGGGGAAAAGTCATTGGAACAACAAGGTCTACTTCCCCTGCCTTCTCTATACAATGAATAGCAACCCAGCTGTCACATGCCGCCTCTGTGCCCCAGGGCAGCACTAGCTGTTGTTCAGACTGCTGAACAGCCCCAAACCTACCCTCGACCCCCTCCCACAATACAGCAACTTAGCAGTTAGCACCTGGTGCAGATGGGAGGGGGGCTGGCTGCACCAGGGTGTGACCCCCTTGTGCTCTCCATATAGGACCTTGTGAAGCAAGTGCTGAGTGCCCTGAGGGCCATTGCAGGCAATGATGATGTGAAGGATGCCATTGTCCGTGCAGGTGGGACAGAGTCCATTGTGGCTGCCATGACCCGGCACCTGGCCAACCCCCAGGTACCTCCAAGGGGCTCATGAGGTGGGCAGTGGATCTGGAATCCCAGCTCAGTCACTATATCTGTGTGATGCTCATTCCATTTCCTCAACTAGAGATGAGGGAGGGGTAGGGGCAGGGAGAATGGGGGTGGGCAAGGGGTGGGATCAGGCAAGGTTAGGGTGGAGGGGGGCCTGGTGAGTGAGAGCCAGGGTAAACAGAGCGGGAAGTGGGACAGAAGAGCTTGGTTGATGTTTTTGTCACCTTGATAGTGTTCCTGCTATTGCTGGTCCGGTACACACCTAAACTGATAGTGATCTGTTCAAGTGGGGTCTTGGGACACTCACCTGGGGGTCTGTTGGCCTGGTCTCAGCCATTCCTGTGACCCATCCTGCAGGTATGCGAGCAGAGCTGTGCAGCCCTGTGTGTCCTGGCCCTGCGCAAGCCCGAGAACAGCCGGATTATTGTAGAGGGCGGTGGTGCTTTGGCTGCACTGGAGGCGATGAAGGCACACCCGAAGGAGGCTGGTGTGCAGGTGGGTAAGGACGTAGGAGAGGCAGAAGCCCGCATGCAGAAGGGGGGCCAGACAGGCCCTCCTAGTCTCTGTCCCTGTCCCCATTCCCATCATGGCCCAAGCCTTATAGGTTCCTATTCCTTCCGAGCTCCTAGAGTTCTGCAGCTACATGCCAGCCTCCAGAGTATACTGTCCCTGCTCCTTTATTCTGTGTTTGATATTTTCTTTTAGGCTCTTTGTAGGAATCTGGGGAGGAGGAAGGAATGGGGGAGAGCAGATGGGGCTCTGCTTGGATTTGGGATGGTTCTCCCCGCCTCACTGGGGAGTCTTCAGGGCTGAACTATACACGGAGCTATGCGTACACTGTGGCCTGAAACCCACGCTTCTTCTTGCAGTCCCTGGTTCTCCCACCTCTCACATGCACCCCAGCACTGGGGCCTCATGATCCTTAGATGCCCCAGGCTGTGGTTCCTATAGGGCCTTGCTCTCCTGGCCCTTCCAGGACATCATGCCTTTGGCTGGCCCATTACCTTGTCCTTTTCTGACCACCCTGGCCAGAAGTCCCCACACTTCACCTACTCATCCACTGGTGGTGGAAGCCTTATTGGGGTGCTTCTAGGTACCCACACATGGCAGATAATGCAGGATATACTGAAGGAGTACCAATGTAATTGACAGATGGGCTCTGTGCACACCCCCTCTTTCCTTTCTCTTGCTGCCCTCTTCCTTTGGGGCCCCTGCCAGACTCTCTGTGAGACTAAAGATCCATACCTGAGCGATCAGCCCCACCTGCTGAACCTTTGGGCACCCTGGGAAATAGATTAGCTTTGCCTTGGGCTGTGGAGAAGATGAAGTGAAGGGATGCATCTGGCCTGATGAGTCATAGCATAGCACCCATCGAATAATGGCTGTGGTCATCATTGTGTAATGAGGATAACCCCAAGATCGGAGTGGATCCTACCTTGGGACTTTAAGCATCAGCCTACAGCCTTCATCTTCTCTCCTTTCTAGAAACAGGCCTGCATGCTGATCCGAAACCTAGTGGCCCGCAGCCAGGCCTTCTCACAGCTCATCCTGGACCTGGGGGCTGAAGCACTCATTGTGCAGGCCCGTGTTGCTCACCAAGATTGTGAGGACGTGGCCAAGGCAGCCCTGCGGGACCTGGGGTGCCATGTAGAGCTCCGAGAGCTGTGGACCGGCCAGAAGGGCAACCTGGCACCTTGACCCAGCCTCCTAGATTGCGACTCTGGGTGAGTCGTGTGACTCAGGAAATGGGGAGATCCATGTCCAGCCACTCTGCCTCCCAGATTCCTCCCCCAACTCAGTGAGACCTGTTTTCTGATGGGTACCAGGTACAAGCTTGGGGGTAGAAAGGGAGCACTGGTAAGGCATCTACACTGGGTCTTGTGCTCCCATCACCAGCCAACAGTGTTAGTATTACCCATCTTGGCCCCTCCCCCAAGCCCTTTCCTACCAGAAGGACCTTCTCAGCATTGCTTGGGTGAAGGGCTATCTGAAATTTGGCAGACACACTGGCCAGTCTCAGAGTGGGGCAGGGATCTCGCTTCTGCCTATTCAAGTCCATTCTTGCTTTGCTCCTGTTTTTCTCACCTGTAAATGGGTCGAAGATACCTTGCCTTTCCTGGCCAGAGGGCAGGGACTGAGGCTGGTCTATCTCTGGGGCCCCAGGCCAGCCATTTCTGTGTGGTAATAAAAAGACCTTGCTTGCCCTGGACTGTGTGGCTCAGTTGGATGAGTGTTGTTTCATAAACCAAAAGGTTGCTGGTTCAATTTCCTGCCCAGTAGGGGTATGTAATAGGCAGCCAATTGATGTGTCTTTCATTGGTAATGTTTCACTCTCTCTCCCTCTCCTTTCCTCTCTCAATAATAATAATAGTAAATACATACACACACACACACACACACACACACACACATACACACACACACACACACTAGAGGGCCGGTGCACAAAAATTTGTGCACTTGGCGGGGAGGGGGGTGTCCCTCAGCCCCACTTGTGCCCTCTCACAGTCTGGGACCCCTCGGGAGATAACGACCTGCTGGCTTAGGCCCGCTCCTGGGTGGCAGAGGGCAGGCCCAATCCCTAGGTGCCTGCCCCGCAGCCCCTGGTCGGGCTCAGAGCAGGGCCGATTGGGGAGTTGGGGCGCCGCCCCCTGTCATGCACAGAGCAGGGCAGATTGGAAGGTTGCGATGCCACCCCCAGTCACGCTCAGGGTAGGGCCGATTGGGGGGTTGGGGCGCCGCCCCCTGTCACACTCAAGGCAGGGTTGATGGGGAGATTGCGGCGCTACCCCCTGTCACACACAGAGCAGGGCAGATCAGGGGGTTGTGGCGCCACCCCTGTCACATACAGAGCCGGCTGATCAGGGGGTTGGGGCACTGCCCCCTGTCACGCACAGAGCAGGGCCCATCAGGGGAGTTGGGGCTCTGTACCCTGTCACACACAGAGCAGGGCCAATCAGTGGGTTGGGGAGCTCCCCCCTGTCATGCACAGAGCAGGGCGGATCAGGGGGTTGGGGCGCCTCCCCCTGTCACCCACAGAGCAGGGCCAATCAGGGGGTTGGGGCGCTGCACCCTGTCACGCACAGAGCAGGGCCCATCAGGGGAGTTGGGGCTCCGTACCCTGTCACACACAGAGCAGGGCCAATCAGTGGGTTGGGGAGCTCCCCCCTGTCATGCACAGAGCAGGGCCGATCAGGGGGTTGGGGCGCCTTCCCCTGTCACGAACAGAGCAGGGCAGATAGGGAGGTTGTGGCCCTGCCCCCTGTCACACACAGAGCCGCAGGGCAATCAGGGGGTTTGGGTGCTGCCCCCGTCACGCTGCTCCAGGGGCCAGGAGGCCTCGCAGCTCATTGATCCCAGTGCTGGGAGGCCTCGCGGCTCCACTTGACACCGGGGCAGTGAGACCTCGCTGCTCTGCTAATCCCGGTGCTAGGAGGCCTCGCTGCTCCGCTGATCCCGGTGCTGGGAGGCTCCGCTGATCCCAGGCCGGGCGGTCTCACGGCTCCACTGATCCCGGTGCCAGGAGGCCTCGCGGCTCCGCTGATCCCAGTGCCGGGAGGCCTCGCAGCTCCACTGATCCAGGGGCCTGAGGCCTCACGGCTCTCCTGATCCCAGGGCATGAGGCCTCGTGGCTCCACTGATCCCAGGTTAGGGAGGCCTCGCAGCTCCGCTGATCCCAGTGCTGGGAGGCATATTACCCTTTTACTATATAGGATAGAGGCCTGGTCATGGGTGGGGACCGGCTGGTTTGCCCTGAAGGGTGTCCCAGATCAGGGTGGGGGTCCTGCTTGGGTGCCTGGCCAGCCTGGATGAGGGGATGATGGCTGTTTGCAGCTGGTCACACCCCCTTCAGGGTGGGGGTCCCCACTGGGGTGCCTGGCCAGTCTGGGTGAGGGGATGAGGGCTGTTTTCAGGCTGGCGGGTGACTGAAGCTCCCAACCCCTCCTTTTTTTCTTTTTTCTTTTTATTCTGGGATTTATTTACCTTCTATGGCTGTCACTGGAACTGAGAGCCGGCTTTAGCTCTGAGGCTCAGCCCCAGCTCTGAGACCTCGGCTGCTGAAAGCAGATATCTGGGTTTGTTTGGCTTCTATAATTGAAACACTGTTGCAGCTCCAGCTCTGAGACCCCACTGGCTGAAAGCAGATTTCTGGGGTTTGTTTAGCTTTTAGAATTGCAATACTGTTTCTTTGAGTGAAGCTCAGAGGCCGGCAGTGGCAGGCGGGGAACCTTGGCCTCCTCCATCGCTGGGGCAAGCAAGCTTCCTGTTCGCTTCAGCTGCCTGGCTGCTGGCCGCCATCTTGGTTGGCAGTTAATTTGCTTATTGCCCTGATTAGCCAATGGGAAGCATGTTGGAGGTATGGTTAATTACCATGTTTGTCTATTATTGGATAGGAGATATATATATATTTTTTTGTTGTTGTTGTTTTTTGTTTTTAAAAAGAGACCATTGGTTGACAAATGGAGGACTCTCTTCCAAGGTCCTTATGCAGGAGTAGGAGGCTTTGCAGCCAATGGTCTCAGATAATGGGAGGAGTGGACATTTGGGCAGGCCATGGGGTTGCTGAGGAAAGTGAAGAGGTTTTGAGAACAGCTTGGGATATAGGATCTGATGTTGCTTTTAGACAGGCAGATTGCTGGGGCCACAGTTGGCATGAGCCTGGGGTTTGCAGGCACCTAGGCTGCTGCTTCTGAGTGTGCATCTCCCTGGGGAGCTGAGTTGCTTAGCATCCAACCCCCACTCAACTATGTGGCCTGCAGTAAGTGACATAACCTCTCTGAGCTTTGATTTGATCCTCCATAAAACAGGGAGTGTGTGTGTGGGGGGGGGGGGGGCGGGTGATAGCTCACCCTCAGTGTTGGAGCAGAGCTGAGACATGGGAGGTGCCTGATTGTCTTAGCTTCACCTTGGTCACCCAGGAGGACACTCTTGCACTGCCCCTCCTGACCACATTGAGGTCCTTGCTTGCTAGGTGGCTTGGGCAGCCTGCCTTCTCTTTCTGAATCTCAGTTTCCCCATCTGTAGGATGGACATCACTGTTGGTACCCCAATGCCCACTACATCTTCCAAGTGTTCTTGGGTCTCCAGTGCCTGGCAGACCCCAGCTTTCTCTGTAGTCACTCTCAGGGGGCACCTTGTGGTCATCTGGCAGCTTATGCATTGCAAATGGCCTGGTCAGGGTCAGAGCAGCCTCAAGACCCCTGGTGGGCTCCAGGCACATACCTGGCCCCTCCAGCCTGCACCTCAGAGCCCCTCTCCTCTCTCGGAGTACACTCCTCTACTGGTCATTCACTTCCCCTAGCCTGAGGAGGGACTCATTTTTAAAAAAAATATATTTTATTGATTTTTTACAGAGAAGAAGGGAGAGGGATAGAAGTTAGAAACATCGATGAGAGAGATCGATCAGCTGCCTCCTGCACGCCCCCCACTGGGGATGTGCTCGCAACCAAGGTACATGCCCTTGACCGGAATCGAACCTGGAACCCCTCAGTCCGCAGGCCGATGCTCTATCCACTGAGCCAAACCAGTTAGGGCAAGGAGGGACTCATTTTCACTCTTGACATCAGTTCAAGCCCTTTTCCCAGAAGGCTCCTGGTTTCCATGGAAATTGGCTAATACAAATAGCTGTGAGGTCAGCACCCTGGCCCCACCTCCCTGCGGTGTCCAAGACTCCCCCGCCCCCAGCTGGGCGGGCCCTGCCTGCTCTATTGGGCTGACATGACCCTCTACCCCAGTGACCCTGCCCTGACCTCCCCTCACCAGGGACTTGGCAAGGGTGTAGGAGAAGGATCCCTGCCTGTTCTAGGTTGCCCTGACTTTGATTTCTGGGTCAGCCAAATGTGTGACCTTGGGACAGTCCTTCTGTTACCAGCAAGACAAGACTTCAATTCTTATCTACTTGAAGGAAAGATTTCAAGCAAGAGACACAGTGCAGCAAAGCAAGCAAGAGTTTGTTGGCTGTAGCAAAAACACACTGAGGACAGTGAAACAAGGAAGGACATAGTAGAAGCAACAGGAGAGCCTAGGCTGGGCTGCTTTGGCTCACTGGGAAGTCAGAGAAAAGGGGGCCTTGGAAACAAGTTCAGGGAGTTTGCCCAGGATGAGCTGCTGCTGCCCACTGCTACCCTGGCTGCAAGCTTGTGGGGTCCCTTAGAGTTTAGGGGAAACATGCCTGAGGAAGGAGCGGGGGAAGGGAATGGCGCAGGCACGCTCCCCTTGGGGAGAGCAGGAGTTGGGTCCTTTGCATTGGTGGTACTTATTTCTTGCAGGTGGGAATCTTAGGGGAGGTCTCAGGGGAGGCATTCACCAGCTTTCCAGGTGTGCTCTTTCAGGGTCTTGGTCACCACTGATTGGTTGGCGCCTGGGCAGGGCATCAATAGTCAGCGCAGCTGGTCCTGAGGCAGCCATGGTGTCACTTGTCTGATTTTTCTGCCATTGCGGGCCGGGAGCTGAAATACAGCTGAGGCCTAGCTGTTATCGTTAGGGAGGAAAAGGCCAGGGGGTCTAAACTGCATGACCAGCAATATGCTAGGGAAGGAAAGGTTACTGTGGGGGTGAGGTTATCCTTTTCCCAGTTTTGCCCCTTGCTAGGCACCCAGGGCTTTTGGTCTTGGTGACGTTCTATACCTGGTCCATTGTCCTTGCTCTGTTCATGTCTGTCTTAATGCCTATAACACTGTGACCTTGGGGAGTCCTCAGGCCCTGTAAGCCTTATGTTACTTCATCTGTCACATGGGCAGGAGTGGGGTAGGGGTGAGTGGGGAGGCTGGATGCTGCCAGCCAGTTTCTGAGGAAGCCTGAGTGCTGCCCTGTGATTCCTGCCCCAGATCAGCTCTCACTCTGCCCATGGCTCCCCATCAACCTCCCCATAAAACCAAACTGCACTCCAGGCCCTGCCCACCCCCACCCTCATCTTCCTCATGCTCTCCTTTAATCATGATTCCAGCCACACCAGCCTCCTCACCTCAGGGCCTTTGCCCTCCTTTTGGAGTACCCTTCCCTTTGTCCTCTCCCCTTCCCAGTCCCATCACCCCTTGTGCTATGCCACTGACCTCTGATGCCATCCGAGGTCCACTTGTTTGTATGTTTTCCTGTGTGTCTGCCCCCCACTCTCTGTGGGTAGATTCCTGTCTTCCCCACTCTGCTGCAGCTTCCTGTAAACATTTCTGAACATTTACCTGAGTAAATTAATAAGTACACAGGGTGGTTGGAGAGAAGGCCTCCCGCACAGCCCAGGGCCCACTCCTGGGCTCTTTGCCAGCTTTTCTATAGCTGCAGGCCTCTTTGGGGATGGGTGGCTCCCGTTTATCAGTTCTTCCCACCTTAGCCAGAGGAAATGGGTGTCTTCAGGGGGTGCACTTAGGGACTGTTTAGATGTCCTCAGCCTGGTTATCCCATGTCCAGCTGAAGATCCCACATTTCCCAGACGTTGGCCATGCTTAGGTTCTAGTCCCTGCACTGCCACCTCAGGTTAGCCTTGGCCGAATCAACTGAAAATGGACTAAGTGTTTGTCACTGCACTGGGCCATAGCTCCCTGCAAGGCCTGGTTGGGGGTGTGCCAAGTACAGTACCCCCCCGCCCCCAATCAAGGAGTACTCCCTGACCTTGTTGATGACATCAAAACGTGGGCTGAGGGGAACATGACTGCAAGGGAGGTGCCAGCATGTCTGGGCTGTGCCTCTGTTGCTGGTGCTCTTGAATGAGTAGCCAGGACTCTCAGCCTCTGGAGACTGAGATTACCTTGAGACCAGTCAGGCATGGCTGTAGTCACTGTTGTGTTCCTCCAGCCAGGGAAGGGCCTAGGGCCGTGGTCGGCAAACTGCGGCTCAATAGCCACATGCAGCTCTTTGGCCCCTTGAGTGTGGCTCTTCCTAAGCCTTAGGAGTATCCTAATTAAGTTAATAACAATGTACCTACCTATATAGTTTAAGTTTAAAAAATTTGGCTCTAGCCCTGATTGGTTTGGCTCAGTGGACAGAGCGTCGGCCTGGGGACTGAAGGGTCCCGGGTTCGTTTCCAGTCAAGGGCATGTACCTTGGTTGCGGGCACATCCCCAGTAGGGGGTGTGTAGGAGGCAGCTAATTGATGTTTCTCTCTCATCAATGTTTCTGACTCTCTATTCCTCTCCCTTCCTCTCTGTAAAAAAATCAGTAAAATATATATTTTTTTTTAATTGATTCTCAAAAGAAATTTCAGTCGTTGTACTGTTGATATTTGGCTCTGTTGACTAATGAATTTGCTGACCACTGACCTAGGATCCTTGGTTGCAAACATCTCTGAGAGGCATAGCCTGTGAACCCCATTTTTCCAGATGTGAAGTAGACTCACTGGCATTTGGGGGGCTGAAGCAGGATGAGAACCCAGCTTGGCCTGCCTCTGCCGCTCCTCTGTTGCCAACCTGACCTTGGGCAAATGGCTCTCTGGTCTCGGTTGATTAAGCCTTGTGCCTAAGCCTAGTTCATTGCTGGTGTGTGAGATGATTCCCAGGATCCCAGAGAAGTAGAGGGAACTAGGGGACAAAGAGGCAGTGGCCTGCCCAGTGCCAGCCAGGCCAGCTCAGAAGAGCTAGGATCCTGAGCACACTGGCCAGGCACAACCAAGGTGCCCATGGTGGGGTATCTATCAGTTGCTGATGCCAAGGGGCTTTGCCTGAAATTGTTGGAAGGGTAGAGGAAGGTTGGCTGGTGCCAGCTTGCTGACAAGCAAACAGAAGCCAGAGCACAGCCAGTGTTTCTGGCACTAGAAGGAGCAGCTGGGTGCTAGGATGCTGCCTGACCCTTGCCTCAGTTGGCACTGTCCCTGGGGGTACCATGGGACTTTCCAGGAGCTTGCTGCTTCCCTCACAGAGCTTGGCAGGTGGGTACTGTGAGTGAGGACTCCTTCAGCATTAATATCTCCCTCTTCAGGTGGCAGACTACACTCACAGTTGGTCTATATCCACATTCCATAAAGTGCTATTTATAAAAAAGGAAACCGGGTCCCTGAGAACAACTTGTCCATCACAGATGTTCAGTGAGTTCTCACCGCAGACCAATACATTTGTGAGTTTGACTTCCATTCAATTCATTACTGCTGCCATCAGCCTTGGGAGGTAGTTGGAGAAACTGAGGCAGGGAGTTGGAGTCACTTGCTGAAGATCCTGTGGCCAGCAAGTCAAAAAGAGCAGGATCAGACCCAGCCCTGCACCCTTCCAGCAAGGAGCATTTGTTACATGAGGCTAGGTTTTCTTGTCTGAAAAGTGGGCACTGTCACCCCCATTCCCCAGATTCCAAGAATCCGGAAGTCATGTGACATGGTGTTTGGGAAGGCCTGGCAGGGACCTGATACTTCAGTAGGTGTTCGGCAGACTCTGGTTCCTCCTTTCCTCTGGAGGGCAGAATGGAGACCATGGTCTTGAAGTTTCAGGGAAGCTAACCACAGCTAGGAGGTATGGAAGGGGAGGGGAGGCAGGATATCATGGGAATATCATAAGTCAGATGGTGGTCTTGGGCTAGTGACTTCCTATAGTATGAGCCCCAGTCATTTCCTCCAAGAGATGTCATGGATTAAGCACTTACCAGCGGCTAGTACAGCCCTGAAATGTGAGCCCTTATTAAGGGCTCAGCCTTGCTCCCTCCCAGGACTCCTGGTTCTGAACTGGATTTCCACCAACCCCCAACCTGAACCTGGCGTAATAAGAGCCAGTATCTGGGAACATTTGTAACCCTCTCTCTCCTGGAGATTAAGGGAATCGAAGAACAGGTGGGCTTGGGGGAAGTGCCAGTGACAGGAGAACACTGGATGACAGATGGCTCCCTAAACTGCTGGTGTCTGACTGCAAAGAATTCCATGAACCACACCTCTCAGAGAAGCTGAGGCTCACAGGCCTGTTGTGACCTCCTGTGGGTCAAAGGCATTCACCAGAGGATCAAGGCAAGGGCCAAGATATATATTCTCCAGGTGTAAGAATCATTGTCCAATGAGGAAAAAGGCTCAAGGTGCCCAAGGCTGTGCGGTGGGTGGGTCAATGGTTGAACAGGAATTGGAACCTGAGTCTCTCAGGCCTCCAGGGCTATTCTTTGACACTTGCCTTATCTTCTTCCAAAAAGCAGACTTCTGGATTCACACCCAGATCCAGCCACTGAAGTGCGTTGCGGTGTTGGGCAAGGAGCTTGACCTCTGTATGCTCTGGTTTCTGTAAAAGGGAGCCAATGGTAGCTTTAAAATCATGGGATTGTGGTTAAGATTACAAAAGGCTTATAGCAGGGAAGAGGCCGGACTGGGATGCCATTGGATCGAGGGACAGAAAGCTTGAACTCGGAAAAGTCCAACACTTCCAGAAAATCACAAATCGAACGAATAGAATTCCACTTCTTTCCACGTCTTCACACCAACCGGGAGCCGCAGAGTGCCAGCCTTAGTGAACTCCAGCGAGTTCACCTCTCCCTGTCGTTTGCAGCGGAATAATAGGAAGTGATTATCCACGAGTCCTTCGGCCGAGATGGCCCAAGTTCACTCTCCACAGTCTCAGGGGACTTCATGTGGGGCGTAGGAGGGCACCTCTAGCCGCCATGCTCCGGGCCTGACCGCACCTTGCACACTTGAGCTCCGCCCGTGGCACACCGCCCACGGCCCCTGCGGCTGGCCACCCCCCTTCGGCTTCGCAGCCAATCCTCGTCGCCCTCCAGGCTACTCCCTCTGTTTCACTGGAGCCAGTTGCTCCAGCCACCTCGGAGTCCCGCTCTTGTTCCCCACCGATTGGTCGACAGGGCTGCTTGTCTTCTGCCAGTGCTCCAATTCTCGCCAGCCTCCAGGCCCTCACCTCCCAGCACCTCCGCTGGGCGGGACCACCCTTGACACTCCGAGTCTCTCACAACAGTCCCGCCTCTACCCCAGCAGCGATTGGCTTTAGGGGTTGCCCGTCTGCTTTATGCCCACCAATCATTACCATCTCCAGCTCTGATTGGTTATCGTACAGCCAATCGGGGCGCGTCATGGACCCCTCCCGCGGCGCGCGCCGGAGGGGTACGCGAGGCGGAGTTGTGGTGGCTGGAGGCGGCAGCGGCGGCGGTGACAGGGACGCGTCCCAGCCGGTGAGCGGGCGCGGGGGGCGCGCGGCGGCGCAGGCGTCGGAGTTCAGGGCGAGGCACGGCCCAGTCATGGGTCCTGGGGCGGGGGTGGAAGAGGTGGGGAATGACCGCGTCACGGGAGCAAGGAGAGGACCAACCCCCCCCTACCCCCCGCCGTCACCCAGCGTCTGGTGTCCTCTGGGGGTCCCCATAGCCGGATCTGAGACCCTCGCCGTCAGCCCACGCACACCTGACACCGCGCCAGTCCCATTGAGCCCCCCCTCCCCCCATACACCTGAGACTGTCCGCCTCGCTGACATCCTCCGGGGCCGCGTCCCCAGGCGCCCAGCACAGTTAGGTCTACACGCAACTGAGTCTGTGCTCCCGCTTACGGACCCCCTCACATACCTGACCGCGCCCCCACTCATGGACACCCCAGATCTCCTGAGACTGTATCTTTTGATAATGCCGGAGCTGTCTCCTCCTACCCCCCACCCTACCCCGCCTCCACAACAGGCCTGCACTCCCACACCAACACCTGAGCCTGTGACCCCAAACTCAGGGCCTCCACTAACATCTGGGCCCGTTGGTATCTCTTCACTGACTTTGCTGACACCCAGGTCTGTGCCACTCTCTCTGCCCTTCCCTTCAGCAACTTGGGTCAGGGCCTTCAGCCCTCCCCCCCCCCCCCCCACACACACACTCACACACCTGCCCTGTACCCCTAAGCAACGCTCCAGTCGCTTCACACCCCGAGTCAGTGCACCTGCGGGTACTTTCTTCTACATGCCCCTGTGTTTGCCTCCTGTAATCCTCAAAACACTCCCCCCGCCCCCCACCTCCAACATTCTAAACCCTGAAATCTGAGGATCACTGCACCCCCCTCCCAAGAAAAGCTCACCCACAGGCTGTCTTTTCATTTATGGTAGTCTATAAAGTGATTTATGGACTTAGAATAATCCCATCCCAGACAAACCCAGAATTATTTCCATTTTAATTTAATTGAACAAACCTAAAGTGACTTGGATTGGGGAGGCAGAGCCCACCCCTTCCTGAGCATTGCTGATCCTTCTCTGTGGACTTCACCATTTTGCCCATCTGTTGTGTTTATTTCTGAAGGGTTGGCAGGGGAGGGGACCCCCACCCTCTCTGCAGCTGTTCTTCAGGCATCATGTCTTTGACTGGGTCCAGAAAGACTGAGCTGGAAGAGTAGCCCCTGGTCGCTGCTGGAAAAAGAGCCTGCCAGTCCTGGGGTGGGGATGGGGGTGCTGGGGGAGTGTGGCTTCAATACTGGGGTGCTGCCTCTAGCAAGGTCACTTGGAAGGAAGTTGCAGGCCTCTGGCCCCCACTTTTGCAGACTGAAGCCCCTCCTTGACCCAAGGGAGCTCCTTAGACCCTTAAAGCCGATGCATGCAGAGTAAGCAAACACTCTTCAGAGTGAGAGAGCTAATGTTACAGTTAGAGCTAAACTGCTAAACTGGAACCTGGGGTAGTGCTGGGGTAATGATTTTTCTGGAACTTTTCAATTCTGGGAGTATGATTTGCCTGTGTGCAGCAGAGGAGACCGTGGCTCTGTTGTTAAAAAAAAAAAAAAGCAATAAGGTGCCCTTTCCTGTAAGGCTTGCATAGAACCTCTTACACGACCACTCCATCCCCGCTTTGACTGGGTCCCACCCTTTCTCTCCCTGCAAAGATGTTGCTGGAATGTTCCAGAGGGCCATGTCACTTTCAGCTTTTCCTATGGAAACCGAAGCTATTGGAGTTTTCTGTTCAAATTCAAAAGGAGTCATTTAAAAATGTGTGTATGTGTATATGTAGATGTTATAAACAGATATACATATATAAATATATGTACATATACATTTAATTACAATTTTTTTTATTGATTTCAGAGACAGGGGAAGGGGGGGAGAGATAGAGAAAGAGATAAAGATCAATGTGAGAGAGGCACATCAATTGGTTGCCTCCCAAACATGCCCTAATCTGGGATTAAGCTTGTACCAGGTGTGTACCCTGACCAGGAACTGAACCCGGACCTTCTGGTGCACGGGACAATGCTCCAACCAACTGAGCCACACCGGCCAGGGTCATATACACACATTTATATATATGTATACTGTACACACATTTTATATATATATATACACACACACACATACACACACAAAATATATGTGTGTGTGTATATATATGTGTGTGTGTGTGTGTGTATATATATGTATATATGTATGTGTATATATATTCTAGAGGCCCAGTGCACAAATTCGTGCACGGGTGGGGGCCGGTAGGGCAGGGGTCGGCTGGGGTAGGGGCCGCGACGGTTGGTGGGCTGGCCCCGCCCCCTGGTCGAGCTCAGGGGACAATTTGCATATTATCATTTTATTATATAGGATATACATATATATATATATATATATATATATGCCAACTAACAAGGTAATTCATATACATAGTAAAAAAATCATCAAACAGTTGTAAAGGGCATACAGTAAATAGACAGGTATTCCCATACCTGGACCCCATCCCCTTTCAGAGGCACCGTGGTTAATTTCTTCTGTTTCCTTCAGAGATAGTCTGTGTTGGGCGGGGGCAAGGGAAGGAGGGGAGAGTATATCCTCTGCCCCTTTCAAACCACTGGTAAATTTGCATCATATTTTATCAAATGGGTATGTTGATTATATATCCAGTATTTTTTACCAAGTTGTCACTCATATTTTCTTTTACAAACCGAGCTTCACTGAACAAATAGACTCATGTGTGAGCGAATATGTAGTGAACATGTGTGGTGCAGGCACTTTGAAACCTCTGACTTCATGGCGCTTACATTCAATGCAACCACTTCCTAGGAGTGGCCAGGCCAAAGGGCATGTCCATTAAAATGGTTAATGTTCCTGCAGAGATATCCAGTCTCTCGGCTCTAAAGTTGGAATGCCTGTTTTCTCCTCCAGTAGCCAGGGTGTTTTTTTTTATCAAGTATTCTGTCTCCAATCTGATAGGTAAAAAACAGCCCAAGATCCTTTGGAATGTTGCTTCTTTACTTCCTGTACATCTCGTAGGGATTATGGCCCATGTGGTGGTAATTAAACTATAGATTTCTGTTTCACTTTCACAGTTAAGAGTAGAATTCAATCCAAAACATATTTGAGTTCCTACTCTGCAAAGCTCTGAAGGAAATCTTGTGTTTGATGGGGCATCGCATGGAATCCCAGGAGGGCACATCCTGAGATGTAGACACAAAGTACCTTGACAAGCATGAGGTACCTTGACAAGAACAGTTAGCTAGAATAACTGTTTAGCTGTTGCTAAATTTTTTTTCCACTTGGATCCAGCAAAAAAGAATGAAGATATCAGATGAAATTGAGAGAAGTCAAATTCTAAATCTATTTGGGAAGCTGTCTCAAGATTCAGTTGTTGGCAGTTTCCCATTATTGGCGCCTGGTGGAGGGTGTCATCAGACTGAGGTCAGGCCTTTTACCACACGCTACCTGATTTTTTGTTCTTTTCTATTTTGGCAATTGGACATTAGAGGAATACTGTGACGATCAAAGATATTAGCTTCTTTGAGTTTTATTTGGGCTTGTTTGGGTTTTATTATTGCTTAATAAAAAGTATACAGTGTACACATGGAAAGAACCAAGGTAGAAAGAATAATGAAACTAACACTCAGCTCAAGAATTCGAGTGACTCCCTGTGTCCCGCAGCCCCTCCCTGGTCACTGTGTCACTGTGCTATTTTTAAAATACACTTGTCAACGTTTTTTTTTCTTCACTGAGTACCTTTTGCTGCAGCTGAGTGCTGGGATTTCAGGGTCTCAACAAAGTTCCCCTGAAGCCAAGTTTTATGCTGAAGCTCCGCCAGGAGAGTGCCCCTGAGGCCCAGAGAGGAGAGCAATGACCTCAGGGCCAGAGACAGGTCACTAGCCAAGGGACGAGCCAGTATTGGGAGGTTTGGTCTCAGAGACTCTGCCATGTTAGTTTCCTGGGGTAACTGTAACAAATTACCATGAACTAGGTAGCTTAGAGCAACATAAATTTATTCCATCATAGTTGTAGAGGCCAGAAGGCCAAAATCAAGGTGTTGGCAAGGGCTATAGACTGGATTTGTGTCTTCCTTTAAAATTCATATGTTGAGCCTGGCTGGTATGGCTCAGTGGTTGAGCGTCGACCTATGAACAAGGAGGTCATGATTCAATTCCCAGTCAGGGAACATGCCTGGGTTGTTGGCTCGATCCCCAGTGTGGGGCAAGCAGGAGGCGACCAATCTGTGATTCTCTCTCATCATTGATGTTCCTATATCCCTCTCCCTCTCCCTTCCTCTCTAAAATCAATCTATATCCTATCTAATAAAAGAGAAACATGGTAATTGGCATACGACCGCTACCCTTCCCATTGGCTAATCAGCGAGATATGCAAATTAACTGCCAGCCAAGATGGCGGCCGGCAGCCAGGCAGCTTAAAGTGAACATGAGGCTTGCTTGCTTCAGTGACGGAGGACTCCAATGTTCCCTGCCTGCCCCACCTGCAGCTGCAGGCCTCTGAGCTGCAACTCTAAGCAACTATGTAACAAATATAGAAGCTAAACAAAACCCCAGAAACCTGCTTTAGTCCGCCGGGCTTCAGCCAGCAGGATCGCAACATTGTCAGCAAAGGCCAGAAACCTACTTTCAGCAGCGGAGGCGTAAGAGCTGGAGCCAAGCCTCAAAGCTAAAGCTGGCCCAGAATAAAAAAGAAAAAGAAAAAAAGGAGCAGTTGGGAGCTTCAGTCACCCCCAGCCTGAAAACAGCCCTCATCCCCTCACCCAGACTGGCCAGGCACCCCAGTGGGGACCCCCACCCTGAAGGATGTGTGACCAGCTGCAAACAGCCATCATCCCCTCACCCAGGCTGGCCAGGCACCCCAGTGGGGATCCCCACCCTGATCCAGGACACCCTTCAGGGCAAACCAGCCGGCCCCCACCCGTGCACCAGGCCTCTACCCTATATAGTAAAAGGGTAATATGCCTCCCAGCACAGGGATCAGCGGAGCCGTGAGGCCTCCTGACACCGGGATCAGCATGACAGGGGAAGCGCCCAAACCCCCTGATCGCCCTGCAGCTCTGTTTGTGACAGGGGGCGGGGCCACAACCTCCCTATCCGCCCTGCTCTGTTCGAGACAGGGGAAGGTGTCCCAGCCCCCTGATCAGCCCTGCTCTGTTCCTGATAGGGGGGAGCTCCCCAACCCCCTGATCTCCCTGCGGCTCTGTGTGTGACAGGGTGCGGCGCCCCAACCCCCTAATCGGCCCTGCTCTGTATGTGACGGGGTAGAGCCATAACCTCCCCATCGGCCCTGCCCTGAGTGTGAGAGTGGCGGCGCCCCAACCCCCTGATTAGCCCTGCTCTGTGGGTGATAGAGGGCGGCGCCCCAACCCCCTGATGGGCCCTGCTCTGTGCGTGACAGGGTGGCGCCGCAACCTCCCCATCGACCCTGCCTTGAGTGTGACAGGGGATGGTGCCCCAACCCCCCAATCGGCCCTACCCTGAGCGTGACTGAGGGTGGCATCACAACCTCCTGATCACCCTGCTCTGTGCATGACAGGGGGCAGCGCCCCAACTCCCCAATCCGCCCTGCTCTGAGCCCGACCAGGAGCTGCACCTAGGGATTGGGCCTGCCCTCTGCCACCCGGGAGCAGGCCTAAGCCAGCAGGTCGTTATCTCCCGAGGGGTCCCAGACTGCGAGAGGGCACAGGCCGGGCTGAGGGACCCCCCCTCCCCCCCGAGTGCACAAATTTTTGTGCACCGGGCCTCTAGTATATATATATATATATATATATATATATATATATATATATATATATATATATATATATATATATATATATATATATATATATATATATATATATATATAAGCCTAAGTGACCAAACGACCATCAGGGGGCAGATGCTCAACGCAGGAGCTGCCCCCTGGTGGTCAGTGCACTCCCACAGTCAGCCTCCCACGGCTGGCCTACCTCCTGCAGTCCCTCTCCCCACCCTGCTGGCTGGCTGGCCTTGATTGGCCCCAAACACCGGCCAGGCTGAGGGACCCTACCCGTGCACAAATTTGTGCACTGAGCCTCTAGTAAAAATATTCTTTAAAAAATTCATATGTTTAGCCCTAACTAGCTTGGCTCAGTGGATAGAGCGTTGGCCTGCGGACTGAAAGGTCCCAGGTTCGATTCCAGTCAAGGGCATGTACCTTAGTTGCAAGCACATCCCCAGTAGGGGGTGTGCAGGAGGCAGCTGATCGATGTTTCTCTCTCATCGATATTTCTAACTCTCTATCCCTCTCCCTTCCTCTCTGTAAAAAATTAATAAAATATTTTTTTTAAAAAAATTCATATGTTGAAACCTAATCTCAGTATGATGGTATCAGGAGGTAATTATGTGATGAGGATTATTGGCCTTATAAAAGAGACCCCAGAGAGTACCCTAGACCCTTATACCATGGAAGGACCCAGTGAGAAGACAGCCACTGTCTATCAGAGCCTTGATTTTGGACTTCTAGCCTCCATGACTATGAGAATACATTTCTGTTGTTTATAAGCCGCCTGGTCTGTGCTATTCTGTTACATAAGCCCAAACAGATTAAGACAGCAGGGCTGGTTCCTGCTGAGGGCCCTGAGAGAGAATCCATCCTGGCTTCTGGCTGCTGCTCACAACCCTTGGGTTTTTAGCTTGCAGCCCTGTCACCTTGATCTCTTGCCTCCATATCCACAGGCCTTCTTCCTTGTGTTTGTGTATTGTGCTAAGGACACCAGTCATTGGATTTAGGGCCCACCCTAAGTCCCGGATGCTCTCATCTAAAAATCCTTAATTATATCTGCAAAGACCCTATTTCCAAATAAGGTCACCTTCTGAAATTCTGGGTGGATAGGAACTTTGTTGGTCCCAATTTAACCCCTGCAGCTGTTGAAGCCAGCATTTTCATCAGGGCGTTATCTGAGGAAGGGCTTGTCCAGCTGCCTCTGCTGTTTCCAGCAAGGTGAGGCCAGCAGGGTCATAGTACATTCCCCAGCCCCTCTAGATGGCCCCTGTGGGCAGCCCCTGTGTGCTCCCTTGATCACCCAACTCCCTTCCCTCAGGTGGGGGCATCTGCCCAGAGCTAATAAGGACCCGGAGAAGTGAAAGTATACATCTCAGTTTTGCTTCTTGTCACCCCTTGGCAAGTACTTACTGGATTGATAGCTTGGTCCTAGGTCCTCCCAGTTTTACAGAAAGGAGACCAAGGCTTGAGGAGGCTTTTGCCCAGAGACACACATGGGGAAGCCCAGACAGGAGCTGGTCCGTCTGAACCCAAACAAGCAGCTGTAGCACTGTGCTTTCAGTTGCTGTTAAACACATGCTGCCATCGGTATGGCCTCCAGGAGTGGAACAAACTCAAAGCCCCATTCTACAACCTAAATATTTGTGTGCCAGGACTCGGGACAGGTGCAGAGGAAGCAGATACACTGGGCTCAGAAGGGAAGGGTACGTGGTTAGGGCACTGTAATCGATTGATCCTGATCAGAGGCTGTGGTACTAATTCAGGGGTCCAGGAAGGTTCCCCAAGATCTGAAGCCATTAAGGAGTTCATTCGATGGCAAGGTGTTGTGAGCAGAGGGAATGAACCAACCTGGACATGGGACACCCAGGAGAAAGATAAGGGGCTGGGAAGCCCAAGAGGGTCCTGAGAGGGACCTGGTCTGTGGTGCTGATGAGAGAGGCAGGAAAAGCCAGCAGAGGAGCTGCTCAGGTTGAAGCCACTGTGGACTGGAGTGGTCAGCAGACCTAGGGCTCAGAACCTCTGATGGCCTGTGCCTTCCCAGCTGTGACTTGGGTACCTGGACTGGAGACCCTCCTTGAGAAGGGTTTCAAGGCTTCCATGATGAAATGTGACCTGCAGATGTCAGAGCTGTTGCTCCCTCTCCAGGCCCTGTGCCTTCGCCACAGGGTGAATTGGGTTAATTACAGCCACGCTGACCCAAGACCTACTACGTCTTCGGTTTTGTCAGCCCAATGTGTCTCCCCTCATCCTGTCAAAAGGGCTGATTCCTGGGCCTCACTCTGGTGGCTCTGACTTCAGTCTGGGATGGGGTCTAGGAGCCTGTACAAGAGAGATTCTGGGACGGGCACTCCTGGAAACACCTGGTGGAATAGTTCGGTGCTCAGAGAATGTGGGAGACCCTTCCCCTCCCCTGTTGTTGGCAGATCTCTGCAGCCATGAGAGGGGAGGGGACAGGGTGGTACTCCTGGCTTGCAGCACTATGGGGAGATGCTACCCACTGCTGGTCAGACTTTAGCCTGTGGCTGGCCTATTCTCGATCTGGCAAGCGGGTGCATAAGAGCCAGGCCTTGAAGAATGAGCAGGTTTGGGGGCTTCTCACGGCCCCTTTTTCTGGAGTACATTGGCCAGAGCAAATGATGGCCAGCCCTGAATGTCAGTCAGAGATGGCACCACTGTTGTGCTGAGTAGTGGTGGAGTGCTTGGTGGGGAACAGGCGCTTCCTTTTGATGGACAGCGGGGCATTGCTGTCCAAGTTTGTTCAACAGTTTGGAGAGATGAACCTGGAGGAGGGAGAGTTAGGGGGCTGGATTCCAGAGGTCGGTGCTCTGCTGGATGGCGAGAGCTAGGAGATTGGGTGGTGTTATGTGGGCTCCCACCCAGCCCCATCTGACTCCTTATTAGGCAAAACAGTACTTACTAATACCTGTGACCCACCCTAGCAGCACCAGCCTGGGAAGATAGTGACAGATTGGGAAACTGAGGTCCAGAGACGTTTAATCCAAAGTCACACACCGAAACCTGTCTTCTCACAACACCAACATGGCATGGCAAGAAGCCTGGATGGGCTCCTGCTTGGGGAATGAGGCAGATTCCTGGGGCAGGATGATGAATATAGGTGTGTGTCTCTGCCTCCTTGCTAGGCATGAACACTGAGCATGACCCAGGCCCCGGCCTTCCTGGGACCCCCAGCCTGGCAGGGGAAGCAAATGAAAAGTGGCAGGGAACTATGTAGTGTTCAGTGAAGGACAGAACCGCTAACTTCAGGGAGGTGTGGCCAGAATGTTTAGGATGGGCTTTGAAGGATGCAGAGGAATTTGTCAGGTATAAAGGGAGTGTAGCCAGACCGGTTTGGCTCAGTGGATAGAGCGTCGGCCTGTGGACTGAAGGGTCCCAGGTTCGATTCCGGTCAAGGGCATGTACCTTGGCTGCAGGCACATCCCCAGTGGGGGTGTGCAGGAGGCAGCTGGTCAATGTTTCTCTCTCATCGATGTTTCTAGCTCTCTGTCCCTCTCCTTTCCTCTCTGTGGCAAATCATTAATATATGTATATATATATTTTAAATATATTTTATTGATTTTTTACAGAGAGGAAGGGAGAGAGATAGAGAGTTAGAAACATCGATGAGAGAGAAACATCGATCAGCTGCCTCCTGCACATCTCCTACTGGGGATATGCCCGCAACCCAGGTACGTGCCCTTGACCGGAATCGAACCTGGGACCTTTCAGTCCGCAGGCCGACACTCTATCCACTGAGCCAAACCGGTTTCGGCTAAAATATATATTTTTTTTAAAAATTAAAAAAATAAAAATAAAGGGACTGTAGCCAAAGCAGAACTTGGTATGTCCAGGGAATTAATTCATTCACCCAGCAAATAATTAAGTAGGTGAAAGTGCTATGCTAGGCTCTGTGTGGCAAGAATAAAAGGCTTTTGGGATTTGGCCATTACACAAGTGCACCCTTTTAGTACCACTGAGTGCCTCAGTTGTTTTAGGTTATTCCCAGTTGGCAACAAGTGTGGCAGTACTCACTGAATGCAAGGACCAAGGACAGAGATTAATCTTAGAATGATCTGGATCTTTTTGTATGTGGATGCTTGTATGTCTGACCTGTAGAGACTTAGCACAGGGTTGCAGTGACCAGAGTTTGTGTGAAAGAAGTGTATGCAGCCAGGAGAAACACACAGCAGCTGACTGGGTTGGGTTTAACAAGGAGCAGTGGTTATGTAAGATGCTTCAGCTCTCTTAGGTGAAAGTTAATGCCCATTAACTGGAAAAAGGAAAGGCCGTATCAACAGGCAGATAGGATGTTAATTGGTTTCTGTTTACCAAGACATTAGGGTATCTGTTCCACAGCTGCTTGTAAACTCCATCAACCGAGAAATTGCTGTTTGTGCAAACATGTCCCAAGAGGTGTAGCACACTGCTGTGCAGTGCTCCCGCCACACACTGGGCATGAACGGTGGCCCTGGGCAAGAAACTTCCAAGGGAGTCTGGCATGAATGTGTGTGCACATGTGTGCTTGTGTGTATCTTCGTGTACATACAGTCAAACCTCATTTCTCGAATGTCTCCCATCTCAATTCAGTTCTCAGAAAAAAATATCTCGGTTGTTGGCCAAAACTTCAATTTTCGACCTGACAACCCTTTCATGCTGATACCTCAGCAGGACAGAAAGTGTCTCTCAGGCAACAAAGGAGAGAATGGTTTTGATGATTAGCACAGTTTTAAAACATAGAGTGCTAATGTTGCTAAGGGTGTGAAAGTGCTCACAAAACAACAATCACAGGCAATTGAATAGGTATAAAAACTGTTGTTTATTGGATAAAGGAAAAGCAGTTAGCCCATGATAGATAGCATTTTGGTATATGAAAGTTCGTTTAGGGCTAGTAGGGGTGGTTTGATAGATTTAAGAAAAGAAGTGTTTATTTATAGATTAAACGATGCATTAGACATGTACTGTATATAAGAAAGGTTAAAACGGAATCAATTGAGGGTCTGGAACAGATTAATTTACATTCTTTCTAATGGGGAAAATGATTCGGTTTTCGAACGAATCGCTTCTCAAACAGTCTTCTGGAACAAATTAAGTTGAGGAACGAGGTTCTACTGTATTAGGACAGTCATGCCCAAGGAGCAGCTATAGCGTGGGTCTCACAGACTGGGCTCCCTAAGATCCTGTGACCCCGGGTTCACAGTTTCTAGACAATGCTGTTGAGTCAGTTATATCGCTGAAGTGGCCCTCTACTCCACCCCACTTCACTTTGGATTTTTGTTTGAAAGATGGAAAGATTCCCGAACAGAAATACTATGTGAAAATATAAATGTTCACTGGGGTTGGTCTGCAAGTGCCACCCACCTGTGGCAAGTGGGAGGGGGGCAGGGGGAGTTGGCCCCATTGCACCTCGCCCGTTTTTATTTCAAATATATTTTTATTGATTTCAGAGATGAAGGGAGAGGGAGAAGGAGAGATAGGAACATCAATGATAAGAGAGAATCATTGATTGGCTGCCCCCTGCACGCCCCATACTAGGGATCGAGCCCACAACCTAGGCATGTGCCCTGGCTGGGAATTGAACCATGACCTCCTGCTTCATGGGTCAGTGCTGAACCACTGAGCCACGCCAGCTGGGCTGGCCCCTGGTTCTTATCCACTTCTGGGAAAGACACGCCGGAATCCTAGTTCATGGTACTTGGTACTTGTCAAAGGTGCTTCTGGAGAGTGAGATGGAGCTGAGCCCACTGGGGCCACAGGATGCTGTGTCTGTGGTTGGAAATGCTGCCTAGGGCTGGAGGAGGGTAAGGGAAATATATACGGGTCAGGCTTCTGCAGGAAATGGAAACCCATCCTGAACTGGCTGAATCAGAAAGGGCGCTTCGTGGGCTCCAGGGCGGAAGAGTCCAGGTTCTTCCCACATGTTTGGTCCTTGGACATCCCCAGTCTGCAGACATTGCCTTCCCACTCCAGGCCTTGGCTCTGTGTCACTGCCCTCAGGCTGACCTACTTCGCCTCCCTGGGGAAAGAGGCCTTCCCTGGCCCAAGGCCCCCCTCAAAAATCTCTTTGGATCCAGCACCCTGAGCCCGGGAGTATGAGCTCATGATCTGGCCGGGGTCCCCCAGGTTACCATGGAGTCAAGGGGAGGGTAAGGCCCCCTACTTCAAGGTGACAGAGGGTAGAGGGGTGGCTGCCCAGGGTGCTGTTTCTAGGAGGGGGGCTGGACATCCTCTACGAGGGTGGCCCACCTTCCAGCTTAAAAGCCCTCCAAACTTTTCGTCGTTGCCAAAACCATCGGCAGGCGTTCTCCACAGGTGAGGAAGGCGAGTGATAGCGACTAGGGCACATTCCCCCTGGCACCATTAGAGTCCCTTGGGAGTTAGGAACACAGTGCTCAGGGTCAGTGGGCCTGGGAGGGGTTGGGCAGGTGTGGGTGGTTTTTTCTTACTGTTTAAAATTATCTTTTAAAAAATGTATGTTTTTATTTATTTTAGAGAGAGAGAAAGGAAGGAGAGAAAGAGAGAGAGAGAGAGGGAGAGAGAAATATCAATTGGCTGCCTCCTGTATACAACCTATCCAGGACCAAACCAGAAACTTGGGCATGTGCCCTGACCAGGAATGGAACCTTTCGGTGTAAGGGAGAATACTCAACCAACTGAGCCACACTGGCCAGGGCTAAAATTTCTTTATTACAGTATAATTTACATACAATAATCTGAATAACTCCTGAGTGTACAACTCAAGGAATTGTAACACGTGTTTACACATGTAACCAGACCAAGATAGAGAGCGTTTCAAGCCTGCAACTGGCTCCTCCTCGCCCCTCCCTATCATAACCATCAAAAGTAACCCCATTCTGATCTTTATTGTCACTGATGAGTTTTGTCTGTGTATGAATTTTTAAAATTGTGATTAAATATATACAACATAAAATGTACCATCTTAACCATTTTAAAGTGCACAGTTCAGTGGCATTAAGTACATTCACAGTGTTATACAACCATCACCATCATCACCATCCATCTCCATGACTTTTCATCTTGCAAAACTGAAACTGTTACCATTAAATACTAACTCCCATCCTCCTCCCCTAGCTTCTGGCACCCACCCTTCTACTTTCTTTTCCTTTTTCCCCAAACTATAAGAAAGTTTACTTAGAAAGTGACAGAGGCTCTAGCTGGTTTGGCTCAGTGGATAGAGTGTTGGCCTGCAGACTGAAGGGTCCTGGGTTCGATTCCAGTCAGGGCACATTCCTGGGTTGCAGGCTCAATTTCCCCCCCAGTGTGGGGCGTGCAGGAGGCAGCCAATCAACAATTCTCATCATTGATGTTTCTATCTCTCTCTCCCTCTCACTTCCTCTCTGAAATCAATAAAAAATATATATATATTTAAAAAATAAAAATAGAAAGTGACAGAGGTAGAAGAAATGGGCTCAGGAAACAAGTTACAGAGGCAAAAGAAGTGCCCTTAGAGCTTCAACTTTCTACGAATCTGATGACTACTGTAGGAATCATACCGTATTTGTCCTTTTATGACTGACTTATTTCACTCAGCATAACATCCTCAAGGTTCATCTGTGTTGTAACATGGGTCAGAGCTTTATTCCTTGTGTTAGTGCCTGTGTATTTCACTTACTAGTAGATGGGGTCCCTTAGATGGGGTCCCTTAGATGGGGTCCCTTAGATGGGGTCCCTTAGATGGGGTCCCTTAGATGGGGTCAGTAGTCTTTTGTGTCTGGCTTCTTGCACTCAGGGTGATGTTTCAAGGTTCATCTGCATTGCAGCATGAATCAGTGCTTCATTCCTTATATTATGGCTGGGTAATATTCCACTGTATGGATGGACCACATTTTGTTTATCTGTTTATCCATTGATGGGCATTTAGGCTGTTTCCACCTTTTGTGATTGTGACTGGCTGCTGTGAACCTGGTGTACAGAGATTTGTTAGAAGACTTGTCTTCAATTTTGGCATGTGCCCGGGAGCAGAATTGCTGGGTCATATGACAACTCCACATTCAACTAGGAGCCTGCAGGCTGATTTGCACAGTGGCCACCCTCTCTACATTCCCTGTGTGTGAGGACTCAGGGTTCTCTGGGCAGGTATAGGCAGACCTTGGCAGGATGAGTCAAGAGAACGTGGTTCTGTGTTTGGCTCCCTCACTTCAGGTGGTGCCACAAGGTCCACAGGAGCTGGTGAGGGGCAGAGCCAGCCTTGACCCTTGACTGCCTCCCCAGTTGTACAAGGAGACATTTCTTTGACCAGTGAATACGAGGAGGGCAGGGTGTGGCCTCCACCTCTAGAGCCATGAGGAACCATCAGGATTATCATTGTGACCTTCTTATCAGGGAATGATGAAGCAGGGGTGAGTGGGTGAGGGTAGCGACCCCTGGACAGGACCCACATGGGTGATTTTTAGAGTATTTTTTAAGTAAACTTAGGTGCTTTGTATGTTTTGCTCTCATACCCTCCCTGGTGGTGCAGTGGGACCAGGTGGTTCTAGAAGTGCTGACAACCTCTTCTCATTTGGGAAGTTCGGAGGGGACGGGGAGCAAAGGCCACTCATCGCTTACAGGGTCATGAGTTAGAATCCTGTTGAGGGTGAGGCCCTCACACAGGGGCCTACTGCTCCCACATTGGTGCCATCCGAGCCTGCCCTCCTGGAAAACAGCCCCACCACCCGCAGGTCTCAGGCCGAGCTTGGGCGGACTGCGGGGCCCCTCCATGAGACCTCACTCTCTGGCCCTCCCTGCCTTGCTGCACCTCTCCCCTCCCACAGCCCCAAAAGACTGACCCTTCCTTCCTCAACCCACAGTCTCTCCCCCTCTCACTGGTCAGCTAGCTCCAGCCACGGGCCTTTACACTTCTTGTCTCACTGCCAAACTCCCTGCCCACTCCCTGTTTATTGGGGCCTTAGCTCCAACACCCCCCCTCAGGGAGGCTGCCCCAGCCACCCAGTCTTTTTGTTCACTCCCTGGATTGTCTTGCTTGCTGTATGAAGACAGGCAAGGTACCTAGTCACCTCTGTGCTCCTAGGGCCATCAGTGCCTGGCATGGAGATTGTGAATGACTATCCTCCCTAGGCAGCTGTTGGGCTGCAGTACCGGCTGCTCTGGCATTTCATTGTCTTACATTGACCTGGAATTGGCCTCCCTGTGACTCCCTTGAGCTGTCCACAGGGCCCTCACCCCCAAAAGCTGCACCTCTTCCTTGTGACAGCCTGTGTCAGTGTCCTGTGGCTACTGTAAAACAGACTGCCTCACATGCAGAGACTGAGATACTAGAGGCCTGGTGCACGAAATTTATGCACAGGAGGGGGGGGTGGTCCCTCAGCCTGGCCTACACCCTCTCGCAATCTGGGACCACTGGCTCCTAACCACTCGCCTGCCTGCCTGATCACCCCTAACCACTCTGCCTGCCTGATCTGACCGCCCCTAACCACTCTGCCTGCCTGATCTGATCGCCCCTAACCACTCACCTGCCTGCCTGATTGCCCCTAACCACTCGCCTGCCTACCTGATTGCCCCTAACTGCTCGCCTGCCTGCCTGATAACCCCTAACTCAGCGGTTCTCAACCTGTTGGTCGCGACCCCTTTGGCGGTCGATCCACCCTTTCACAGGGGTCGCCTAAGACCATCCTGCATATTAGATATTTACATTACGATTCATAACAGTAGCAACATTACAGTTATGAAGTAGCAACGAAAATAATGTTATGGTTGGGTCACAACAGGAGGAACTGTATTTAAAGGGCCAGAAGGTTGAGAACCACTGCTCGCCTGCCTGCCTAATCACTTGCCTGCCTGATCACCCCTAACCACTCTGCATGCCTGCCTGATTGCCCCTAACTGCTCGCCTGCCTGCCTGATCACCCCTAACCACCTCTGTCTGCCTGCCTGATCACCCCTAACCACTCTGCATGCCTGCCTGATTGCCCCTAACTGCTCGCCTGCCTGCCTGATAACCCCTAACCACCTCTGTCTGCCTGCCTGATCACCCCTAACCACCTCTGTCTGCCTGCCTGATCACCCCTAATCACTCTGCATGCCTGCCTGATTGCCCCTAACTGCTCGCCTGCCTGCCTGATAACCCCTAACCACCTCTGTCTGCCTGCCTGATCACCCCTAACCACTCTGCATGCCTGCCTGATTGCCCCTAACTGCTCGCCTGCCTGCCTGATCACCCCTAACCACCTCTGTCTGCCTGCCTGATCGCCCCTAACCACTCTGCATGCCTGCCTGATTGCCCCTAACTGCTCGCCTGCCTGCCTGATCACCCCTAACCACCTCTGTCTGCCTGCCTGATCGCCCCTAACCACTCTGCATGCCTGCCTGATTGCCCCTAACTGCTCGCCTGCCTGCCTGATCACCCCTAACCACCTCTGTCTGCCTGCCTGATCGCCCCTAACCACTCTGCATGCCTGCCTGATTGCCCCTAACTGCTCGCCTGCCTGCCTGATTGCCCCTAACCACCTCTGTCTGCCTGCCTGATCACCCCTAACCACTCTGCATGCCTGCCTGATTGCCCCTAACTGCTCGCCTGCCTGCCTGATAACCCCTAACCACCTCTGTCTGCCTGCCTGATCACCCCTAACCACCTCTGTCTGCCTGCCTGATCACCCCTAACCACTCTGCATGCCTGCCTGATTGCCCCTAACTGCTCGCCTGCCTGCCTGATAACCCCTAACCACCTCTGTCTGCCTGCCTGATCACCCCTAACCACCTCTGTCTGCCTGCCTGATCACCCCTAACCACTCTGCATGCCTGCCTGATTGCCCCTAACTGCTCGCCTGCCTGCCTGATAACCCCTAACCACCTCTGTCTGCCTGCCTGATCACCCCTAACCACTCTGCATGCCTGCCTGATTGCCCCTAACTGCTCGCCTGCCTGCCTGATCACCCCTAACCACCTCTGTCTGCCTGCCTGATCGCCCCTAACCACTCTGCATGCCTGCCTGATTGCCCCTAACTGCTCGCCTGCCTGCCTGATCACCCCTAACCACCTCTGTCTGCCTGCCTGATCACCCCTAACCACTCTGCATGCCTGCCTGATTGCCCCTAACTGCTCGCCTGCCTGCCTGATCACCCCTAACCACCTCTGTCTGCCTGCCTGATCGCCCCTAACCACTCTGCATGCCTGCCTGATTGCCCCTAACTGCTCGCCTGCCTGCCTGATCACCCCTAACCACCTCTGTCTGCCTGCCTGATCACCCCTAACCACTCTGCATGCCTGCCTGATTGCCCCTAACTGCTCGCCTGCCTGCCTGATCACCCCTAACCACCTCTGTCTGCCTGCCTGATCACCCCTAACCACCTCTGTCTGCCTGCCTGATCACCCCTAACCACTCTGCATGCCTGCCTGATTGCCCCTAACTGCTCGCCTGCCTGCCTGATAACCCCTAACCACCTCTGTCTGCCTGCCTGATCACCCCTAACCACTCTGCATGCCTGCCTGATTGCCCCTAACTGCTCGCCTGCCTGCCTGATCACCCCTAACCACCTCTGTCTGCCTGCCTGATCGCCCCTAACCACTCTGCATGCCTGCCTGATTGCCCCTAACTGCTCGCCTGCCTGCCTGATCACCCCTAACCACTCTGCATGCCTGCCTGATCACCCCTAACCACTCTGTCTGCCTGCCTGATCGCCCCTAACCACTCTGCATGCCTGCCTGATTGCCCCTAACTGCTCGCCTGCCTGCCTGATCACCCCTAACCACTCTGTCTGCCTGCCTGATCGCCCCTAACCACTCTGCATGCCTGCCTGATTGCCCCTAACTGCTCGCCTGCCTGCCTGATCACCCCTAACCACTCTGTCTGCCTGCCTGATCGCCCCTAACCACTCTGTCTGCCTCCCTGATCGCCCCTAACCACCTCTGCCTCGGCCCCGCCGCTGCAGCTTCGTCCAGAATGACATCTGGAAGGTCGTTTGACTATCTGGTCTAATTAGCATATTATGCTCTTATTATTATAGATAATATTCCCTTGTATATGTGTACCACATTTTAAACAGTTCATTTATCTGTCCAAGGACACCTAAGTTGCTTCCATGTCTTGACTGTTGCGCTGCAATGAACACGGAGGTACAGATATCTTTTTGTTAGTGGTTTTGTTTCCTTCAGATAAATACCCAGAAATGGAATTGCTGGATCATGTGGTATTTTTATTCTCAAGTTTTTGAGGAGCCTCCATACTGTTTTCTCCATAGTGGCTACATCAATGTACAATCCCACCCAACACTGCACAAGGGTTCCCTTTTCTCCACATCCTCATCAACGCTTATTCCTTGTCTTTTTTATAATACCATCTAACAAGTGTGAAGTGATACCTCGCTGTAGTGTTGATATATCCTCACCTGAGGGTATGTTTTTATTGATTTTAGAGAGACAGGGAGGGAGAGAGAGAGAAACATCAATCAGTTGCCTCCCATATGAGCCCCGACTGGGATCGAACCCACAACCTAGGTATGTGCCCTGACCAGGAATGGAACCTGCAACCTTTTGGTGTATGGGACGACGATCCAACTAATTGAGCCACCTGGACAGGGCTGATTTTTTTTTCTATTGATTTGCCTAATAATTAATGATGTTGAGCACTTTCTCATTATCTACTGGCCATTTGTATGTCTTCTTTGAGGAATGTGTATTCAGATCCTCCACCCATTTTAAAATCAGATTGTGTTTTTGGTATTGAGTTGTATGAGTTAAGGTTGTTTTTTAGGAGCAGACATTTACAACTGGCTTAATGTAATGTTCCATTTCCCCCTGCCCAGATACTCTTTATAAAAATACATCTTTGAGCTTGTGGATGACTTGTTTTGAAAAAGCCAACTGTGGGTTTTGAAGCAAAACTACAGGTCTTGTGTTCCCTTCAAAATGATGCCCACAAGGTACCGTCTGGGTTTCGCCTCTTCCCGAAAGTCCTGGCCAGGTGTGCAATTTCTTGTCATGGAGCATCTAACCCTTGTCCCCAGGGTCTGGCCATGACTTGTTCCTTTCCCTCATGCTCTTCAGCCTCAGAGAACACAGGGCACTCGTGACCCCAGAGAGCATCTTTCTGCTGCGACAAGTGACGCAAGAGGGCAGCTTCTGGGCTCAGTACCTCCGAGATCCCCGGGACCTCTCCCAGTTCTGAAAGCTGCACCCTCATTCTAGGAGTTATTTTATGGTGTTTTTTTAAAAACATAAATTTATCTAAAGGACATTTTGTATTACTACCTTAAAAATAAGTTTGGCCCTGAAATTCGATGTGGCTAAGTTGGTTGGGAGTCTTCCTGTACACCTGGGGGTTGCCAGTTCGATTCCTGGTCAGGGCATATGCCAGGATTGGTAGGGGGTGTGCAGGAGGCAGCTGATCGATCAAAGTTGTATTCTCACATGGATGTTTCTCTCTTTTTCCCTCCCTCTTTCTCTCTCTCAAAATCAATTTTTTAAAAAACTTTTTAAAAAGTTTGGATTTAACTCTGACCTTAGAGCTTAAAATGTGTGTATTTGTGTGCATACAAAATATATAATGTTAAAAAACAAAATTCAACTTCAAATTTTAAAGATCTTATTGACTTTATTCACATTCATGAATCAAGCAGCATCCCATCTAAAGAAGCCCTGAGGAGCTGTACAATGTTATAGGCAGAAGGAGTGGGACAAGAAGGTTAATAGCAAAGAGCAGACTGTGGAAAGATCACCTTCCCTAAGGGGATAGCAAGTGTGTATCAAGCAGATAACCTCACTAGTGCTGACCAGGTGATTCCAGATTGACTGGTTTAATATCCCACTCCTGGGAGAGGTTGAAACTGTAAGTTAGATATTAAGTCTTAGTTTGGTGATTTGGGGCTTAGCACGGGTGACTACATTTTGGGCCTGTTGTCGTCTCTCTTTTTTTAAACAATAAAGTGGTAAAGGTTGCCTTTTTAATCACAGCCTATACACAGTAGTTTGAGTTTGCTGGTTGAGTCCCATTATTACGACATAAATTTAGTTGGTTGTGATCAGCTTTATTGAAATTAAATAGAAGAGGAGCAGGGAAATGGCAGAGCAAATAATACTTTTAAAAAGATATCTTTTACTTTCTGAAACTTTGTTTTCTTTAGGGCATGCATGCATGAGTGTATGTGAGTATAAGTGAATGTATGATGTAAAATGTATTTCCTAGTTTAAAACATTTCTTAAAAGAAATAACAGTTGCCCAACCAGTGGTGCTCAGTGGTTGAATGTCGACCTATGAGCCAGGAGGTCACAGTTCGATTCCCAGTCAGGGCGCGTGCCCGGGTTACATGCTCTATCTCCAGTAGGGGTTGTGCAGGAGACAGCCGATCAATGATTCTCTCATCATTGATGTTTCTCTCTCTCTCTTCCTCTCCTTTCCTCTCTCTGAAATCAATAAAATAAGAAAATAATTTTAAAAGAAATAGCTGTTCAGCTAGTAAACATATGAAAAAATATTTTTAGAAAGAAAGAAATTCAGTATTACTAGAGACGAGGGAAGAAACAAAGGAACATTAAGAAACTTCCTTTCGCTCTTGCAACTCGGCCGCCAACATGCCATCCAGTCTGAGGAAGACCCGCAAACTTCGGGGCCACGTGAGCCACGGCCACGGCCGCATCAGCAAGCACAGGAAGCACCCGGGGGGCCGCAGGAATGCTGGCGGCCTGCATCATCACAGGATCAACTTCGACAAATATCACCCAGGTTACTTTGGGAAAGTTGGTATGAGGCATTACCACTTGAAGAGGAACCAGAGCTTCTGCCCAACTGTCAACCTTGATAAACTGTGGACCCTGGTCAGTGAGCAGACACGGGTGAATGCTGCCAAAAGCAAGACTGGAGTTGCTCCCATCATTGATGTGGTGCGATCGGGCTACTACAAAGTTCTGGGGAAGGGAAAGCTCCCAAAGCAGCCTGTCACTGTGAAGGCCAAGTTCTTCAGCAGAAGAGCCGAGGAGAAGATTAAGGGTGTTGGTGGGGCCTGTATCCTGGTAGCCTGAAGCTACATGGGGGGGGAGTTCATTAAAATGTCCAAGTACTTTTGTCTTCTGGTCTGAGTGTAGGTCCTTTGGCATCGCTACTTCCCTACCTGTACTTCCAAAACCTCCCTAACAGGTTCTAGGAGTTAGGGTATCAAGGCCTGGGGTCTTCTGCAAACTTCCCTGAGGAAGAAAGAAGCCTTTGGACCGATCCTGACTTGAACTTTTCATTTATAAAGTGAGAACGATACCTGTTGCTAACGTGTGTGTATAAGTATTAAATAGTTGAAAGGTCAAAAAAAAAAAAAAAAAAAAAAGAAACTTCCTTTCCCAGTTGCCTACCTTGGTGCAGAACCCTGGGCTCTTGCCCCGGAGAGGGGGAGGGTAGCAGGTCCTGTAGGGACTGAAGGAAGTCGGCATGGGAGCAGGTGGCTCTGGCATGTGGATTGCTTGTGCCAGCTGAGGACACTCACCGTGCTCCAGGCCTCATCCTGGGCCACGTGGGCTGTTGGTCACTGTTTAACTGATGATGAGCTCTGGATGATGCTCAAGGAACCCATGTTCTTGAGCATAGATGTAGAGGCCCGACCTGGGGGCTGGGCACATACAGAGAAGACCGGCCAGGGTATCCCCACACCAGCAGTAAAAGCGACCTGGTAACTATTCTGAACATGGATCCTGTGCAGGGCAGTGGGAGATAGGGCCTCCCTGGGGTAGGTGCGCATGAATTCAGAATTATGTGGCATCTTAGGGGGAGGGGGCCAGTGGAGAGCATGGAGGGGGTGGTCCCTGAATGCAGTAGGAGGGGCTTTGACCACAGAAGAGAGCTGTGTATGGGGGGTGGGGGGTATCCACACATGGCTAGTGTCCTCCCTCTGTTACTGAGTGAGTAGGCGTACAAGTTAACAATTATAAAAAGTCACGGGGCACCCATGCCAGGTGGGGCTCAGTGATTGAGCATCAGCCTATGAACCAGGAGCTCATGGTTTGATTCCCAGTCAGGGCACATGCCCAGGTTGTAGGCTTGATCCCCTGTATGGGGCATGCAGGAGGCAGCCAATCAGTGATTCTCTGTCATCACTGATGCTTCTATCTCTCTCCCTCTCCCTTGCTCTCTGAAACCAATAAAAATATATTAGAAAGAGAGCAACAAGAAAACCCCAGAGTGAGCAGAAGGAAGGAGATAATAAAGATTAGAGCAGAAATAAATGACATAGAGACCAAAAAAACAATACAGAAAATCAATGAAACCAAGAGCTGGTTCTTTGAAAGGATAAACAAGATTGACAAACCTCTAGCCAGACTCACCAAGAAGCAGAGAGAGAGGACCCAAATAAACAAAATCAGAAACGATAGAGGCGAAATAACAACAGACCCCACAGAAATACAAATGATTGTTAAAAAATACTATGGACAGCTCTACTCCAACAAACTAGACAACCTGGAGGAAATGGACAAATTCCTAGAAAAATACAACATTCCAAAACTCAATCAGGAAGAATCTAAAAATCTCAACAGGCCAATAACTATGGAAGAAATTGAAGCAGTCATCAAAAAGTTTCCATCAAACAAAAGCCCCGGACCAGACGGCTTCACAGGGGAGTTTTACCAAACATTCAAGGAAGAACTAAAACCTATCCTCCTCAGACTACTACAAAAAATTCAAGAGGAAGGAACACTTCCAAGCTCATTCTATGAAGCCAGCATCACCCTAATACCAAAACCAGGTAAAGACAACACAATGAAAGAGAATTACAGGCCAATATCCCTCATGAACATAGATGCCAAAATCCTCAACAAAATCTTAGCAAATCGGATCCAGCGGTACATCAGAAAGATCATACACCATGACCAAGTAGGATTTATCCCAGGGATGCAAGGATGGTACAATATCCGCAAATCAATAAACGTGATACATCACATAAACAAATTGAAAGAAAAAAACCACATGGTCATATCAATTGATGCAGAAAAAGCATTTGACAAAATTCAACACCCATTTTTGATAAAAACTCTCAGCAAGGTGGGAGTAGAAGGATCATACCTCAACATAATAAAAGCCATATATGACAGGCCCACAGCCAACATCATACTCAATGGACAAAAACTAACACCATTTCCCCTAAGAACAGGAACAAGACAGGGATGCCCCCTCTCACCACTCCTGTTCAACATAGTACTGGAAGTGTTAGCCATTGCAATTCGGCAAGAAGAAGAAATAAAAGGCATCCAAATTGGAAAAGAGGAAGTAAAACTGTCCTTATTTGCAGACGACATGATATTATACATACAAAACCCTAGAGATTCCATCAAAAAGCTACTAGACTTAATACATGAATTTGGCAATGTAGCAGGATACAAAATTAACCCCAAGAAATCTGAGGCATTTCTATACACCAATAGTGAACTTTCAGAAAGAGAGATTATAAAAACAATCCCGTTTACCATTGCACCAAAAAAAGTAAGCTACGTAGGAATAAACTTAACTAAAGAGGTAAAAGACCTCTACTCAGAAAACTACAGGACGTTGAAAAAAGATATAGAGGAAGACATAAACAGATGGAAGAACATACCGTGTTCATGGATTGGTAGAATCAACATCATTAAAATGTCCATACTACCCAAAGCAATCTATAAATTCAACGCACTTCCCATTAAAATACCAACGACATACTTCAGAGATCTAGAACGAACTTTCCAAAAATTCATCTGGAATAAAAAAAGACCCCGAATAGCTGCAGCAATCCTGAAAAAGAACAAAGTAGGTGGGATCTCAATACCAGATATCAAGTTGTATTACAAAGCCACTGTTCTCAAAACTGCCTGGTACTGGCACAAGAATAGGCATACAGATCAATGGAATAGAATAGAGAGCCCAGAAATCAGCCCGAACCAATATGCTCAATTAATATTTGACAAAGGAGGCAAGAACATACAATGGAGCCAAGATAGTCTCTTCAATAAATGGTGTTGGGAAAATTGGACAGATATATGCAAGAAAATGATAGACCACCAACTTACACCATACACAAAAATAAACTCAAAATGGATAAAGGACTTAAATGTACGACAGGAAACCATAAAAATTCTAGAAGAATCCAAAGGCAACAAAATCTCAGACATATGCCGAAGCAATTTCTTCACTGATACAGCTCCTAGGGCACTTGAAACTAAAGAAAAAATGAACAAATGGGACTACATCAAAATAAAAAAAGCTTCTGCACAGCAAAAGAAACCACCAACAAAACAACGAGAAAACCCACTGTGTGGGAAAACATATTTGCCAATGACATATCTGATAAGGGCCTAATCTCCAAAATTTATAGGGAACTCATACAACTTAACAAAAGGAAGATAAACAATCCAATCAAAAAATGGGCAAAGGACCTAAATAGACACCTTTCAAAAGAGGACATTCAGAAAACCAAGAGACATATGAAAACATGCTCAAAGTCACTAATTATCCGAGAGATGCAAATCAAAACAGCAATGAGGTACCATCTCACACCGGTCAGACTGGCTATCATCAACAAATCAACAAACGACAAGTGCTGGAGAGGATGTGGAGAAAAAGGAACACTTGTGCACTGCTGGTGGGAATGCAGACTGGTGCAGCCACTATAGAAGACAGTATGGAGTTTCCTTAAAAAACTGAAAATGGAACTCCCATTTGACCCTGTGATCCCACTTCTAGGAATATATCCCAAGAAACCAGAAACACCAATCAGAAAGGATATATGCACCCCTATGTTCATAGCAGCACAATTCACCACAGCTAAGATCTGGAAACAGCCTAAGTGCCCATCAGTAGATGAATGGATTAGAAAACTGTGGTACATCTACACGATGGAATACTATGCTGCTCTAAAAAGGAAGGAACTCTTACCATTTGCAACATCATGGATGGAACTGGAAAGCATTATGCTAAGTGAAATAAGCCAGTCAATAAAGGAAAAATACCATATGATCTCACTCATTCATGGACAATAGAGACCATTATAAACTTTTGAACAATAATAGATACAGAGGCAGAGCTGCCTCAAACAGATTGTCAAACTGCAGCGGGAAGGCCGGGGAGGGTTGGGGGGCAGGAGGTAGGGGGGTAAGAGAGCAACTAAAGGACTTGTATGCATGCATATAAGCATAACCAATGGACATAAGACACTGGGGGATAGGGGAGGCTAGGGGACTGTCTAGGGCGGGGGGATAAAATGGATACATATGTAATACCCTTTGTAATACTTTAAGCAATAAAAAAATAAAAAAATTAAAAAATAAAAATAAATAAATAAATAAAAATTTCCCCAGAATTAAAAGACCCCCAAGGACATAGCTGCAGACCCCTGGGATGGGACAGGGGATTGGGAAACTCTGACTTAAGATATTATCATGCAGCAGATGTACATGGTAATATCTTTCCACACACATGAGTAAAACAGTTTTCTCCTCTTTAAAAAAAAAATAATAATAATAAATTAATTAATTAATTAATAAAAATAAAAAGTCACGGGGACCCTTTTTACAAAGATAGTGCCGAAAGTGAAAAAGGAAGCCCCTGCCCCTCCCAAAGCCAAAGCCAAAGCTTTGAAGCAAAGAAAGCAGTGCAGAAAGGTGTCCACAGCCACACAAATGATCAGCACGTCACCCACCTTCTGATAGCTCAGGACACTGCGGTCCAAAGGCAGCCCAAACATCCTCAGCAGAGCGCACCCGGGAGAAACAAGCTCTACCCTGTGCCATCAGCATTTCCCCCCGACGGCTGAGTCAGCCACGGAGAAGACAGAAGACAGCAATGCACTTGTGTTCATTCTGCGAAGCTCTGATACTGATGTGTGAAGGTCAACACCCTGATCAGGCCTGATGGAGAGAAAAGGCTCCTGACTATGATGATGCTATGGGTGTTGCCAACAAAATTAGGATCATCTACACTGAGTCCAGCTGGCTAATGCTAAATATAAAGATTTTACACTGTAAAAATAAATAAATAAAAATAAAAAGTCATGGGAATGACAACTACAGTATAGGGACTATAGACCAGTCATGGCGAACCTTTTGAGCTCGGCTTGTCAGCATTTTGAAAAACCCTAACTTAACTCCGGTGCCGTGTCACATATAGAAATTTCTTGATGTTTGCAACCATAGTAAAACGAGGATTTATATTTTTGATATTTATTTTATATATTTAAATGCCATTTAACAAAGAAAAATCAACCAAAAAAATGAGTTCGTGTGTCACCTCTGACACACGTGTCAGAGGTTCGCCATCACTGCTATAGACAATACTATTGTAATCATGTATGGTGTCAGATGGATACTAGACTTCTCAGGGGGATCACTGCGTAAGTTCTATAAATGTCTAATCACTATGTTGTATATGTGAAACTAATATAATATGGTAATGTCATTGGGGGAAAAGTCTGATCCCCTCCTACCTCGCCCCTGCTGCGTTCAAACGTCTCCATAACTGTTGACAACACACTATGAACAACTGGTCTGCTTCTGGTCTTCACATCTGGGCAGTGCCCCACCTGGATCCAGGTTGGCTCACCCATCAGTAAAAAGCTAGGTGGCACTCTCCCATGGGGACACAGGGCACATATTCCCTCTGCCCCCTTCTTCCCCTTCACTGGGACCAGCTGCTGGCGGTGGCCTTACTGGCCCACACGTCTTCATGCTCACATATTGGGGGCACAGCACACATTCCAGGGCAGAGGTGCCACCCTCAGCCCCTCTCCTTACACACCCCACCTTGTTGCACAGTTGCATTATTACCCCATGCATGCAAAGAGCCCCTCACTGAGGGTGACACCTGCCTCCCCATCATGAGCACAGGCAGGCACCTGTCATATTTTTAAGTTGTTTCATTCTGGTGACCTGGCTGTTTCTTGGCCTTATTTTGTCTTGGATTTATTTGTTTGTGTGTTTGTTTGTTTAACTGATTTGAAAGAGCAAAGAGGTCTTTATTTCTTAGAGAAATTAGCCTTTGGCCTGAGGGAAAAATCTTGAGACAACCCCCACCCACTTCCACAATCCCCCAGGGCAAGAACATTCTCTTCACCCTGCAATCCAGGGGAGCTGCCAGGGGGCCCCAGGAGCCCTGATGGAAGTAGCTATCAGGCTGAGACTACCTGTTCTGCTGGGGTGGCGGGGAATACTGCTAAGGCCTGGCTTATGTTTGTGAACAGTTTCAGACTTACAGAAAAGTTGCAAAGGTAACACAGCCCCTAAACTCCGCACACCCAGTTTTTTCAATTTTAACATCTGGCATTAGTATGGTATATTTGTCACAACTAATGAACAAATTGTTAACCTAAAAATAAAGGCCAAAGTGAGAGGCAACAAGCATTTATTTGAGATCAAAAGGAGCAACTATTGGGGAAGCACTGATTCAGGCAGAAATCCAAAGTGTTCCAATTAGAAGACAAGGCAATGGGTATCTCTATATGTAAAACCTTAACATGCAAATAGACTGAACAGCGGAACAACTGAACAACCGGTCACTATGATGTGCGCTGACCACCAGGGCATGCACACGGAACATGGCAGGCGTCGGCTGTGGTGGGATGGTGGAGCAGGTGAGCGGGGGTGCCAGACCAAGGAGGGGAACCGGTCGCTGTCATCAGGGCGAGCCTCTGGTAGTTACTGAAAATTCTTTGCTCCCTTGTGCTGTGGTCCTGCCAGGCACTTGCACCTGCTGCTGATGCCCAGCACCAGCCCCAATCACTCAGTGCCATCAGCGGGTGTGAGTGGTGGCTGCTGGCCCCAATCACCCCTGAGGGCTTCTCCACCCCCCCCCTACTCCTGAGGGGCGATTGATCGATCGGGGCCAGCAGCTGCCTCTCACACCTGCTGCCGACGACAGCCCCTCTCGCGCCCACTGCCGTCGCCGGGCCTGCTTGCACCCGAAGCTGGAGCCACTGCTCACCTGATTGCTCAGTGCTGTCAGCGGGTGCGAGCAGCGGCTGCTGGCCCAAATCGCCCCTGAGGGCTTCTCCACCTCTCCTGCTCCTGAGAGGCAATTGGGGCAGCAGCTGCCGCTTGCACCCGCTAATGGCACTGGCCCCACTCGCACCCACTGCTGGCGCCGGCCCCAATTGCTCCGTGCCATCAGTGGGTGTGAGTGGGGCCTGCACCGTCAGTGCGTGGGAGCGGCAGCGGGAGCGGGGCTGCCAGCAGACGGGACCGGGGCCTGCAGCAGGAGGGGCCAGGTGGAGGTGCAGAGGATGGGCCGAGACCCACCCCTATGCCCACTGCAGCCTCCCGGCCCACAGTTCCCTCCAAGGTGCACAAATTTGTGCACTGAGTCCCTAGTCTATATAATAAAAGCCTAAGTGACTGTTATGGTGCAACAACCAGAACAACTGGTCGCTATGACGCGCACTGACCACCAGGGGGCAGACACTCAACGCAGGAGCTGCCCCCGGTGGTCAGTGCACTCCCACAGGGGGAGTGCCGCTCAGCCAGCAGCCAGGCTCATGACTGGCAAGTGCAGCGGTGGTGGCGGGAGCCTCTCCCGCCTCTGTGGCAGCACTAAGGAGCAGCAAGCAGGCAGGCAGTAAGGAGTGAGGGGTCCCGGATTGTGAGGGGGATGTCCGACTGCTGGCTTAGGCCCGCTCTGGGAGCCGGACATCCCCTGAGGGGTCCTGGACTGGGAGAGGGCGCAGGCTGGGCTGAGGGACACCCCCCCCCAGTGCACAAATTTTGTGCACCGGGCCTCTAGTTTATGATAAAAGGAAGAGGAACAATTACATCAATAGAAAAAAGGCATTTCTATTGGTGCAGATAAGCTAACATAGTGACTGACACATTCTCAACAATGTTTTTTTAATCCTCACCTGAGGATATTTTTTGCCATTGAATTTTAGAATGAGTGAAAGGGAGAAAGGAGTTGGGGGACTTACTAGTAAAAAGAGAGAAACATCAACACAAGAGCAACACATCGATTGGTTGCCTCCCACATGTGTCCCTGACAGGGTCTAGGGACCAAACCTGCAACTGAGGTATGTGCCCTTGACTGGGCATCAAACCTGCAACCCTTCATTCTGCAGGCTGGTGCTCTAACCACTGAACTTAAAGATGGCCAGGGCCTAAACAATGTTTTTAATTTTTAGTCCCCTTGGTTTTCTTGTTATCCTTGCAAACAGTTGCCTAGGACACAATGTTCTTGAGGCCCAGTCCAAGGGTTATTTTGCTGTTTTACATTCTAAAGGTTTGAGGGATAAGATACACAAGGCAATTCCTCTGGGATGGCAACTCTGGCTCCAATTTAAAGTGGCTCTATTTGGGAGTGGTTTTTTTTTTGTTGTTGTTATTCCAAAATACTGATACAGTATTATTAACTAAAGTCCATAATTTATTCAGATTTCCTCCCTCCCCCCTCCCCCAATGTCCTTTTTCTGTCCCAGGATCTCATATAGCATTTAGTCATCACTAGTGTGTTGTAGGCTCCTCTGGGCTGAGACAGTGTCTCAGGCTTTCTGGGTTTGACGACCTTGACAGTTTTGAGAACTGGTATAATCACACCCCCTCGGTTTGGGTTTCTCCTCGGCACCTCAGGTACTCTCGTCTCATCCCTGTTTCCTGCTCTGCCCTGGAAGCTGCCGTTCTTCCAGAGCCAGGCCTGTTTTGAGTAGGAAACAGCGGCAGAGGACCAATGGAGTGGAATCCCACTTTGCTTTCTAGAACCTTCCACACTGGCACTGATGTGGCATCCACGGCCTGCTCAGGGCACATCTGTACCCTTTGCAGCATGTTACAGGAAGGTGTATTGATTTATTAGATAATTTTTTTATTGTTTTTCCATCATTGCTCCCATAGAGGTGTCAACATAACATCCAAACCTGCAGAGAATGTTTTTGAGTTTATTTGAGCCAAACTGATGACATATACTGGAGAGCAAGCTCTCAAATGCTCCTTCTTTATTGGATAATTCTAAAGCATGGGAACCAAGACCTCAAAGGGCACCGGTGCACAGTGGCATCTCGGTGACACCTGCCTTTCCTTTCCTTCCTTGCGGTCCCCTCATGCAGTATGCTGAGCTTTGCCTGCACTTCCGCCCAGAGTATAAATGTGGGTTTCCTGTGAGAAATCCTCAAGTACTAGGGCCCTTTGCTATAAACTCGGCCAAGAAGAGGATGCAGCCACACAATCTTTAAATTAAATTAAAAGATTAATTTTCTTTTTAAAAATATTTTTATTGATTTCAGAGAGAAAGGGGGAGGGAGAAAGAGAAACATCAATGATGACAGAGAACCATTGATTGGCTGCCTCCTGCATGCCCCCCACTGGAGATCCAGCCCGCAACCCGGGCATGTGCCCTTGACCAGAATCGAACCTGGGACCCTTCAGTCTTCAGGCCGATGCTCTATCCACTGAGCCAAACTGGCTAGGGTATTAATTTTCTAAAATTGTTTCTTTGGTCAGAGGCTCAGGTCCAAGCTGTCTTGAGCCCAGTGGGCATTTGACTCTGGGCAGACAGGGCCCCCCCACCTCTCTGCCTTACAGCCTACCATGCCCCTGCCCCCTGCTATGTGACCTCAGTGGGGCGGCTTACCTTTTCTGAGCCCAGTTGGTACAGGCTAAAAAGGCAGATGACTCAGAGGCCTGTTTGTGACAATCAAATAAAAGACTTTTGTAAATGATCAAGCCGTCAGCGGAGGGGATGTGGCATTCTTTCCCGGCAGGGAGGCAGACGCCAGGTTAGGACATCACACTCAGACAATTATTGCTTCAAGTGAACGGGGCACGCGGCAGGTGGCGGAGGCCCTTTCTCATTGGGTTTCATGCCCCCTCTTGTTCCTCAGGACCGGTCTCCACTGTCCCCAGCAGCCTGGAATGGGTAATGGTGTGAAGGAAGGCGTGGTGCGATTGCGTGAGGATGCCGACACCGTCCTGCCCTCATCCGTCCCTTCAAAGGCAAGTACCTGGCCTCAGTGTTCTCATGGGTCCCTCTCCTGTGGGTGTGCACCCATCACAGATCATCCCCTACACACACACTGGTGTGGGGCTGCATCAGTGTGAGACCGTGGGTGGGGGAGATGCTGGCTGCCCCATTTGTGATGTGAATCCAGCCCCCAACCACTGGCAAGAGCCAAAACCTTACCCAAACCTTTGGCTGGAATGTCAGAAGTCCTGGAGCCCCTTTTCTCTCTCAGATTTGCAAACACAAAAGAATCAGCAGACTCGGGCTCTTTTGTGAGGAAGGGCCCTCACGGCCTCTCCTAGCTCTCAGGGCGCGGCACAGGTGCCTCCGGGCAGGTCTCAAAGGCTGAGGTTGTCGTCCTCCCAACCCTCCAGACCTTTCCAATTCCAGGTGGCCCTGCGGAGCGCCAGGCAGGTGGGAGGACTGGTTTGTGGGCCAGTGTCGGGCCACCATCACCATCCCATATAGAGCATCGCGGGTACGCCTGCAGCAGGCATGCGTGTCCCTCCCAGTTTAGTGAACTTCCCAGCAGAGCACGAGGAAGACTCAGCCCCTGTACTTGCTGGTTGGATCCCAGCAAAAGGCCTGTCTGTTCCCATCACATGTCTGGGTCCCCAGTGCCCATCTTCTTCTGTGCCGGCCACACATGTGACATCAGCCTTGGTCCACTTGGCCAGCCCGGTGTGGGAACTCACCCTGTGGTTAAGAAGCCCAGAGTCTTCTCGCAGTGCTCACGGCTGTTTGGATCTGTGATGACCCACGTTCTCGGCCGGACTGCAGGATCCCTCCATACAATGGACAAGGACACATGGACTTGATGCCTTTGCTGAGCTCTTCAAAAAATAAGCTGCTGCGGTCAGTAAGAGCCACTGGCAGCATCTGCTGAGCCAGGAAGTGGACTTACAGAGCATCGGGAGCCCCCTTGAGAGCAGGGCTTAAGGACATGTGTTCCAGACGCACAGAACTGGCCTTGGGATTGTAAGAACCGCGGATTGCACAGGAAGTGACCCGCAGAAGGAGGCACAGAGGACACACCGGCTTCGCCTTCAGTGCCGACAGGCACATAAGCTGTTGTGGGGTGTTCCCTTGGCTCACCGCGGGGTGAGCAATTGCTCATTGGTTCACAGAGAGGAAACTGAGGCAGGGAGCTGCTGCTAGGAGTACCATTGAACCTTCTAGCATCTGACATCCATACCTCTCATAGCCAGCAGGACCAGACAACCAGAACCTTGCTGTGATCCAGAAAAGGCAGGGGTCCCAGTGACAGGCCTGTGTGAATCAGGAGCAGATGGAACCCTCTGGTGAAGTTCTGCCTCAGAAACGCAGGAGGAAAACCACTTCTCTAGGCAGGTGGAGGGGGTGCCAGGGCGTTAAGGGAAAGGAGCTGGAGCCATACAGGGCTGGGGGCCAGGTTGCAGGGCACACAGCCCCTGGGAGCACCTGGGACCCACAGAAGAGGATCTGGGAGTGGGACCTGGACCAGGAGACGACACTCAGCGTGTCAGAGATGAGGAAGGAGAGACCAGAGAGGCCAGAAGTGTGGACAGACCCAGGGCCAGGCCCTTCACCCCTGGGACACCGCTGAGCTGAGCTGAGCAGACTTGGTGAGGGGTTGCCCTGAGCTCCACCATATCCACTCAGACCTAGGCTGCCAGTCCCCCCCCACCCCCATGCCCTCACAGTCTCCCCTGTTGCACCCGCTCTGGTCTCAGCCTCTGCCACTCCATCGTGATTACTGCAGGAGCCACCTCTTCTCTGGTCATAGTGAAAATGGCCTGTCCACCTCTGTGCTTCTCCATGTCTCTTTGGGCAAAAGCCAGCCTCTTTGTGGGCCCTCACCTGGATTGGCGACTGTGCACCATTGTCTGAAGATTTAGTTCATGTCTTGCCCTCTCCGTAGACCTTGGGGGGTGGCCCTGAGGGGGCTGGTGGGGCTCATATATACCCCCACTCTGCACGGCATGTCCCCGGGCCCCTCAGGGCACCTTGTCTTTGTGGGACTCCATGGGTTCCTGGGGTCGTTGAACGGCCTGATCCTTGCCATCCTTGCTCACTGCTGATGGAGGAAAGATGAGGGCACCTCCAGTCCAGAACATTGCAGAGTGCTCACCGCAGTTGCTTGTGAGAATCGTGTGGAAGAATATAGACTCCAACCTAGTGAGACGGCTCAGGACCCGGATGGACATGGAAGGGAAGGAAGAGGGGAGAGAGGCTGTACAAGGAGGACTTGGAGAGCCTCCAGAAGATGGGCAAAGTGCTGGCCCTGAGGCTGCCATGGGAGCTCGAAATGCAGGCCAGCCACCATCCCCATCTCCTTGCTTTGGCTGAAGGGCCACAGACACCAGGCCCTGAAGTCCTGACAGAAAGATGTAGAAAGGGGACACTGACACAGGCAGGGTCCTCTTGCCCAGCACCCCCTGCCTGTCCCCCCCCACCACAAGGGTCCTCATGCCTTTGCCCTGAAACACTGCAGTGTAAGAGCCCAGCGCACATGGGTGGGCAGAACCAAGGCTTGCAAGGTGGGTCAGGGGTGACTTATGTTCGGAGTCAGTCCCATTGTGGCCCGGACAGAGTATCGCCTCTCATGGATGGTGCCCGGCACCTGGGAGGTTTTTCACCGTATCCCGTGACGGCTCCGAGGCCCTGGGCCCACCACTGCTTGTCCAGGGCCATGAGGGCCAGGACACGCACACTGCTGTGCGTCTCTCCGCCCTGGACCAGGGCCATGAGGGCCAGGACACGCACGTTGCTGTGCGTCTCTCCGCCCTGGACCAGGGCAGGGGAGTGATGGAGGGTGAGGAAAGGTGGTCTTGGTGCCACCCCCAGGGGAGCAGACGTCTCCCTCCCTCTGACAACAGACGTGTGTTCATGTGTTTCTTGCAGAGCGATCACAGGCAAGTTCTCAGCTCCCTCTTTTCTGGGGCCCTGGCTGGCGCTCTTGCCAAAACAGCAGTAGCTCCCTTGGACCGAACCAAAATCATTTTCCAAGGTAAAAGCTGTCTGTCTGTCTGTCCCTCTGTGATAGAGATGCTGCCAGGCAGGCACCCTCTTCACAGCCCCCCAGACTGCACTGTGAGGTGGTGTCCTGGGGCGGCCAACACACAGTATCACAAACCAGGCAGCTTAGAACCGGAATTTATTCCCTCCCATTTCCAAGGCCAGGAGTCTGAACCTAAGATGCTGGCAGGGTTGGTTCCTTCTGGAGGCTCCGGGAGAGGAGCCTCCCTGCCTTTTCCAGCTCTGGGGGCTCCAAGCATCCTTGGCTTGTGGCTGCATCACTCCAATCTCTGCCTTCTCTTCTTGCCTGTGTCCTCCTCTTATGAGGACACCCATCATTAGGTTAGGGCTGACCCCACTCCACTACAACCTCGGTTTAATTTAATGACATCTGCAGAGGCCCATTTCTGTAAGGTCTGTCACAGGTACTGAGGGTGAGGACATGCCATGTCTTTTGGGGGAACACAGTTCAAGAAACCATCTCTGTCCCCTGAAGATGAGGCCTTTCCATCCTGTACAGTGGCCAGTGCCTGCTCGGCACCAGGCAGGAGCACGGTCACAGCCTGAGACCCCGTCCTTCGGCTGTTTTGAAAGAGAAGCCCTCCCCGATTCCTAGCCTCTCTGTGCCTCAGTTTCCTTATCTAGACAACAAGGATGATGACATCAACCCCCTCCCCAGAGGTTGTGTAAAGAGCAGGCATGAGGCGGAGCTCCCCTGTGTTCCTTCCTCTGTGCCAGCTGCTGTCATCCCCTTGGGTGGGGAGGCTGTCACCCCTCCAGAGGCACGTCCTCCCACAGACTCCTGGGCAGTTCATCCCCCCCTGGGACAGGTTGGCGTGCAGAGTGGCCGGGTACAGGGGATGAGGAGGTTCCTGGGAGGAGAGTGATCCTGCTCAGGACTCTACCCCCTCAGCCCTTTTGGGGTAGGGAACATTCTCAGGGGCTGCTGTCATTTCCCAGCTTAGACCAGTTTCCTGCAGTAGGGGGTCATGCAGACTTGGGGGGTCCTCTCCTTCGCATCTAACGGTCTGTTTTGTGTTGTTCTTTCCCCCCCAGTATCTTCAAAAAGATTTTCTGCAAAGGTGAGCCACTAGGGCACCAACTCCAGGCTCTGGGACTGTCCCCAGCTGCCCTGCTGGGCTGGCAGGAGGCTATGGAGGCCTGGGGGGGGGGGTGGGGAGATGCTTTACCCCTTTGGTTCCCCCCGAGGCTGGTTCCCAGGAGCCGGGGTGACCAAGGCCTCCCGTGCCGGGGGTGGGACCCTTGTCCTGGCACCCTGAGCGCTGCCTGGGTGAAGCCACTGGGAACTGACAGGAGAGTGCCTATGCTAGGGCCGGTGGTGAGGCGACTTGATGTTTTAAACCCATGTTTTCACATTTATTTTTAAACACAGAGCAGGTGTTACTTAATAAAGAAAAAAATATTTTTAAAAGCTAGACTACCAGACAAACATCAACAAACACCCTGTGTGGGCTCTGGGCCTGCTTTGCACACCCGGTGTCCCCTCTCATTTACAGCTCCCAGGGCCGAGGGCTGTGTGGGCAGAGGGGAGTGGGTAAGGTGGGGCCCCCAGGCACAGGGCTGGACAGAGTAAAGCCAGGTGTTCACGGAGCAGGGAGAGGGAAGGGCGGGCGCAGGTGTTGACCTTGCCGCCCTCTAGGAGGCCTTCCGGCTGCTCTACTTCACCTACCTCAACGAGGGCTTCTTCAGCCTTTGGCGCGGGAACTCGGCCACCATGGTGCGTGTGGTGCCCTACGCTGCCATCCAGTTCAGCGCGCACGAGGAGTACAAGCGAGTCTTGGGCCGCTACTACGGCTTCCGTGGAGAGTGAGGCCCCCTCCCCTCCTAACCCTCTCCACCCTCCTGTCCCCTGCTCTTCTGTCCTCTTTCACATGGTCACTACGTTAGAACCCGGGTCCCAGGAGGGCGCAAGGGAAGGGCCCTACCATTCATGGACTGAATCGTCCATCAGGAGAGTCCACCAGCTCAGCTAACCCCCCTCCCCCCGTCCTTGGTTGCTCCACACTGGGAGCTGTGGGCCTTGGGCTTGGCCCCCCTCCTTGCTCCTTGGGGTCTCACCATCTCTCCTCCCCCTTTCCCCCTTTCAGAGCCCTGCCCCCTTGGCCTCGCCTCCTCGCAGGGGCACTCGCTGGAACCACAGCTGCTTCGCTTACCTACCCCCTGGACCTGGTCCGAGCCCGCATGGCCGTGACCCCAAAGGAAATGTGAGTCCTACCACGGGGATCCTCTCCAGGACCAGGAGCTCTGTGTCCAAGGGGCTCCCGAGTTGAATCCGTTCGTCATATCCTGGGTTTGGGTCCAGGCCTCTGTGTCCAGCCCACAGAGGAAGCTATAGGGTCAACACCTACCACGTGGACCCTGCCTGGTACCCCAGGGCAGGCCATTCTGCAGCTTCCAGAAGGTTCTCTAAGCCTGGGGGTCAGTTCTGCTTCCATGAAACTTGAGTCTTCGTTTTTAATTGGTCACAGACACATTAAAAACACGGGAACACTAGACAAGGGCTGAGCCCACAGCCCACCCTACGGTCCTCTGTCCTGGCAGGTACAGCAACATCTTTCACGTTTTCATCCGCATCTCCCGGGAAGAGGGGCTGAAGACCCTCTACCACGGCTTCACGCCCACCGTGCTGGGCGTCATCCCCTACGCTGGGCTGAGCTTCTTCACATATGAGACCCTCAAGAGCCTGCACAGAGGTGAGGAGGGGGTGGGGCGGCACCCATGGGTCACAGACCTGGAGGCCAGGCACTAGGACCCCCAGGGTGAGGCAGGCTGGGGGCTCAGGGTCCGAATCAAGAGAAGACACATGGTGTCAGGAACCCAGGAACCGTGTGAGGAACACAGACTGACGTGTTTAATGCCCAGTTTTTAGAGGCCTTGGGAAGTTCAGTGTGTTGTCCAGGGTGTCAGTGGCCACTGCAACACAGGCACCTGCACGAAGCCTGTGAGTGGCCCAGATGGAGGAGCGCCTTCTGTGTTTAACTCTGAGAAACTTGAAAAGTATAGGGAACATTGCAACAACCGCCCCCCCAAGTGCCGGCGGCTTCCTCTCCGTGGCTGGGAATACTTGTGCACTTAATATGTGGCAGGAACAATCCCGCATCTGGTTTCCTGGTTATAAAAGGTAAAGAGTTGAGTCACGTTCCACACCTCTGGGTGGTGCAGCTCTTGCTCAGCTGGTATTGAGTCATCTAAGTAAGGCGAGGGGCGTTGAGGCTGTTGGCAGATTTTCTGTGATCAGTGGGCATCCAGGAGTGCCTCCTTGGGGGGCGGGGGGTGCAAGACCCCGTTTTCAGTTTTATGCAGCACTTGCCCGGGGCCCTGGCCCCACATTCACCCCAGGTGGTGGTGTCAGTTTACTTAATGTTTCCTAATGAGGTGAGTGAACAGTGGTGTCTCCCATTTTTAATTCCTAGTTATAAACCTACAGTGCGTGTTCGGAGAACCCCTGCTGATGGGCTGCACATCCTGGGTCCCTTTGGGCCCAGGAGGCAGTGCTGCGTGTTCACAGTTCTGCTTGCTCTCAGGCCGCTGCGCAGAGGGGCTGGGGAGGGGCTGAGGAGGGGCTGGGAAGGCCTGGGAGGGGTAAGGAGGGGCTGGAGGGGGGAAGAGTCAGGGAAACATTGATGTCTTTACTGAAGGGAAGACAAGAGTGGTTTTCTAGGAGCTCATTCTGGGTCTTTGGAATCATGTGCTTTTCTGTCTTAAAAACAACAACAACACAAAAAACTTTTATTTCTCAATAAAAGACAGACCAGGAGGTGAGGGTGGGAAGGCACCGGGGACCCCCGTCAGGTCCTGAAACACAGGGACGACACTGTTCGGGTGTTCGTGGGTGCTGGGTGCCCCTGTGGGTGCAGTGTGCGCTCCGCTGCCGGCGGCGCCCTCACAGCCCCTCCTGGCCCTCCCCGCAGAGTACAGCGGCCATCGGCAGCCCCACCCCTTCGAGCGCATGATCTTCGGGGCCTGCGCTGGCCTCATCGGGCAGTCCGCCTCGTACCCGCTGGACGTGGTGCGGAGGCGCATGCAGACGGCTGGCATCACGGGCCACCCACGCACCTCCATCGCCGTCACACTGAGCACCATCGTGCGGGAGGAGGGCGTGGTGCGTGGCCTCTACAAGGGCCTGAGCATGAACTGGCTCAAGGGCCCCATCGCCGTGGGCATCAGCTTCACCACCTTCGACCTCATGCAGATTCTGCTGCGGCGCCTGCAGAGCTAGGGGCCCGCACTTGGCCGCTCTCAGGACAGGGAGCCGAGCTCCAGCACGCGGAGGACCGCTGACCCCTAACATTTTGGAGCCTGGGGAGTGAGGGGGCGCTTGGCTCTCCCCAGAGCCACGTGGGAATGCCTTGTGGAACGAGCCGGCAGGCCAAGGGGCCTGGGCCCAGTGCCCATGGGTCCGCGAGGAACGCCAGAGGCCCTTGGAGTGCAGTGTTGGGGCCACGAGCCCGCAGCCTCTCCTCTTCCCTCCTCCCTGGAGCTGGCCCCGCTCCCGGAAGTGCCCCTCCCCCAAACACCTGACACAGGAGTGACCAGCGCCACCTCCTGGTGCTCTGCCCCTGGACACGCTCCCGGTTCTAGTGACTCTGCCCCTACTAGGCTCAGAGCCAGGCTCCGCCTGCCCCTTACTGGCCCCGGCTGTGCTCAGTGCTCAGGTGCAGTAGCCGGGAGTGTGGGAGAGGCCTGGCCTCGCCTGTTCACGTGGGACCAGTCTCCTGCTCAGCTGCGGCTACAAATGCAGCCTCTTGACCACCCTGCTCCACCCCCTCCTGCCTTTACTTACCAGGTGACATGACCCCTCAGTCCCCAGAGCCTTCTGCTGGTGAACAGCCTTCTCCAATGACCCTGATCCTGACTTCACGCCAGGGTGGGGCCTGGAGCCAGTCTTACCCTCTGTGGCCCACCCGACAGCTGCACTCATGGAGGCGGAGCCCCGGCCCTGACCTTCTACCCACAGGCGCAGAGGCTTCTGGGGGGACCTATAGCATCTGGCACCTCCCTGAGTCCCCACCTGAGTGGGCGCTTGGCCTGGACATGGGGCAATTTAAGGCCTACGGGGCTGTCTGGTTCCCATGAACAGATGCGTGGAGGTGGGTGGTAGCCTCGATCTTCCCCAGATGGGAGCCGGTGACGGCGTGTGGCCGGGGGTGGGCAGTTCAGAGGCGTTTAGTTACCACAGGGCACCCCAGGGAGCCGGTCTCAAGAGAGAAGCTCCCGCCCCTCTGGGTATCACGAGGACTCAGAAACACCCCTTTCCTAATGACATTTGAAGGTTTTGGACTTTTTGGTTTTAAAATTTGGCCTTGGGTCTAGTCACACCCTCACCGGCCCGATCTGGTTCCAGCCCCATCATGTGAAATGATCTGATTTCCAGTCATGCCTTTCATTTCTTACCTTCACTCTGTCCTAGGTCTGTCCTTGCCGTGGACCGTGGTGTGCCCTTCCTTGCATGTGTCCACTGGCCAGCCCCAGTATCATTCCCAGACTCTTGTCCCCAGGGACCCACGCAGCCTGTGATCGCCGTCCGGTTGGGTGTTTCACCTCCTCTCCCGGCCTCGCCCAGCACTCAGGAGAGGCAGGGGCATCCCTCACAGGGAGACAGGACGGGGGCTCAAGGGCCCCAGGCCAGAGAGAGCATCAGGGACTGGGGGTCCACCCCAGGTGGGTGAGACCAGGTGGCTGGTTGGGCAGCACCCTACTTTGATCTGCAGGCTGGGCAGGAGCAGGAGGGTCCTCCAGGTCCTACTGGCCCGTGTGCCTCCCCAAGGTCGCTCCCAGCCCCGAGGGCCTCGGCAGCCCCATACCCACTCCCCCAACCCCACTCACAGCTGGGCTGGCACCCTCCGCGGTCACACCCCTCCCCACTGGCTGCCTGTCCTGGTCTGGAGTTATTTTGATGCCATGAAGAGACTTTGTTAATATATAATGTTTATATATTTTAAAGATTTGTGCCAAGAGAGTATATTTAATAAAAATTAAATTGACTTTTCCTCCTGCCCATGTCTCTTTTCTTAGGCTCTGACCCCCATGCACCATGAACCAAAAATAGGGTTATTTTGATAAATTTTTAAATAAAGTCATGAATAAAACTTTTTAAAAATGTAATTTTTTTATTGTCAACTCATACTATGGTTTTCTAGAAAACGCAAACTGCATGAAAGGGTTTACCAAGTAGGGTCTCCCAGCTCCTCTGCAGGGGCATCCCATTCCCGTCTGTGTAATAGGGGTGTCCTTCCAGACATCAGTCAGGATGGGCCGTGTCCTGCGCAGCAGGTGGGCTCCAGAGAAACCCTGAGGTTTCTGTCTCTTGCACCCTGTCTGTCATGTGTGTGCTGGGGGCTCCCGGCCACAGCTGGATGAAGCCTTGGGTTCAATGTTGCCATCTTCAACTGCAGGAGGTGAGGGCACCAGAGGTCCGTCTCAGTGGCCATGGCATTCAGGGCATACCCACCAGAGGCAGGAAGTGGGAGCCTTGTGTGTAGGTGGTGAGTAACATGGTATTTACTTATTTACTACTTAGCCCACCTATTTATTCATTCCTGGGCCAGCTTTTTGCGGTGAGAAATAATGCAGTGACTGCCACCTTGGTTCCTGCACCCACAGGTGAGAATCTCAGGATGTGTCCCCAAGGGACCAGCCAGCTGTGGGGTCACCTCTTCCAGGTAAAAGTGCTCTCCATTGCCGTTGTGTGAACTTCGGTACCCACAGGCATTGTGCAAGGTTCAGCCCGAACCCAGCTGGCGGCCTCTGACTCTCCATTTGGGGGTGCCGTGTGGTACCTACTTGTGTTTTAGTCACATCTTCCTGTGATCCTTGCAAGGCCAAGCATCTCTTCGTGATTGTTGGTTGTTTATTTCCCTCCTCTCAATCATTCTATACACTGTAGACCAAGACACTGGCCTGGTAGAAAGGTGAGATGTTCTCAAGTGATCTGAGCAGGAATCTTGTGTGTTTTTATGCCCTAGCAAGGCAGCAATGGGTGTGACACAGACACACTGGAGAGAAGTGGCTGCAGCTTCTTCACGCAACTCCCTCAAGCCCCGGTGTGCAATGGGCCTCAAACACCTCTAGTGAGGGGTGAGTCAAGGTTCCCAGACTTGGGTGAACTCTGGTGCATTCTGCTTGGGGTGGCAACATGATGGGTGATGCTATTCTGGCTGTTGATGTGACATACATCTAAAAAATATGCTGTGGGGCCCAGGAGTCAGGTGGGAATCCTAGGCAGCTGAGGGAGGGAAGGACCCCACCTGAGGAAGTGGGAAAAGCCCCCCAAGGCCTGGGAATTCCCTGCAGGGTGGGTGTCAGGCAGCAGCCCCAAGACTGGCCCTGGGAAGCCGTGTAGGGTGTTCAAGCAGATGAGGGAAGATGGGGGGGAGCTCAGGCAGGGAGCCAGGCTCTCTGAGCAAGGGGATGGATGCAGGACCTGTAAGCTGAGGCTCCAGAGAACTCTGGTGAGGGGTGGAACCAAGAGCACCCCAGGGCCCAGCTCGGGCACCTGCCTTCAACCTGGGAGACCAGACCCAACCTCAAGTCCCTGATTCGTATCTTCCTAATAATTGTCACATTCAGGTAACTTCTGATAATTCCTAGTGTTCCCTTAAGATCTTGTCTTTGCCTTGGTTGTGATTCTTCTGCCTACTCAGCTTGTTGTGTGTGTGTGTGTGTGTGTGTGTGTGTGTGTGTGTGTGTTAATGGCATTGTGGGGGGACCAGATATTGGCTATTTTATCTTCAAGGCTGTCATGGACTGATGTCTCCTTGGCTCCCCAAATCGCTATGTTGAAACAGTGGTATTAGGAGGCAGGACTTGGGGAGGTGCTTAGGGTCAGATGAAGTCATGAAGGTGGGGCCACCATGATGGAATTGGTGCCCTTCTGAGTCACCAAAGAGCTGGCTCTCCTCTCCATCCTCCACTGTATGAGAAGTGGCATCTGCAACCTAGAAGTGGGTCCTCTCCTGGCCATGCCAGTGCCCTGATCTTGGACTTCCAGCCTCCAGAACAGTGAGAAATCAATTTCCTTTGCTCGTCAGCCACTCCAGCTATGGCATCTTCTTACTTAATAAAGAGGGGATATGCAAATTGACCATCACACCATAATGGTCACAATGGCTGCACCCACAGCAGAGGCAGGGATTCCATAACACAAGATGGCTGCGCGCCCCCCCCCCCCGCCCCGCCTGGTGGGGCTTGACAGGGGACCTCAGGCCACATCCCCCTGCCCAAGCGCCAGGCTGGGGGAGCTCAGGCCGTGCCCCCCTGCTCGGTAGGGCTTGACGGGGGACCTTAGGCCACACCCCCAACCCCAGCGCCAGGCCAGGGGACCTGAGGCTGCACTCCCCACCCTGGCACTGGGCCAGGGGACCTGAGGCTGCACCCCCCACCATGCGGGGCTTGATGGGGGAACTCAGGCCACGCCTCCTGCCCACAGGGCTTGACGGGGGACCTGAGGCTGTGCCCCCCGCCCTGGCCCAGGCTGGGGGATCTGAGGCTGTGCACCCCACCCTGGTGCCGGGCCAGGCAACCTGAGGCTGCAACCCCAACCCGGCAGGGCTTGATAGTGATGGGGCCGGCCGGGTCTGGATCTAGCTCAATGGGGGTGGGGCCGGCCAGGTCTGGGTCTTGCACGATTTCGAGGCGCACGTGGGTGGGCGGGGACTTTACTCTGGTTCCCATGGTGCGCCCCAAACTCTGACAGGAGAAAGATATTCATATACATTTTACTAATTTTCTTTCATCTCTGACACTTCTATTATAGAGAAAGGGCAAATAGCAATATTAAAATATTTCCTCTCATTAATTCCCTTTTAATGTGCACGAATTTCAAGCACCGGGTCACTAGTTTTGCTATAACAGCCAGAATGGACAAAGCCACTGGCAAAGTGGTCCTTCTCCAAGTCATAGACCATATCCCTTTTCCCAGCTCTGTCTTAGCAGTCTGCTTGGTAGGAAGTCTGGGTTTTCCTCTCAGGAGCTAGGTGCCCTTCAAAGCCCTCATGCTCCCTAATTGAGGCAGCCCCTCAATTAGGGAATGGAGTCTGCCACAAAACCCCTTTCTGGCTTCTGGGCAGAGCTGTGTGCAAGGGAACAAGCAGCTGTCGCTGAGCAAAGTGGTGTCAGGGATGTGGGGTGTTGGGGTCAGGGTGGTTTTGAAGATGTTGCAGACAGGTTTCTGAATAGGCTGGGTATGAGAAAGAGAACGGTAACAGAAAAATGGAGCTCATGTGCCTGAGGGGCAGTAGGGGAAGGTCAAGGGCACTGGACATGCTGGCTGAGCTGCCCAAGACACTGAGGACCATAGGAATAAAAGTGGGACTTGCTGGCAAACATCTAGAGCCCACAGGATGGAGAGGAGGGGAGAGGGGAGACAGGAGCCTGCAGGGGGTGAGGAGCGCCATAGGGGAGGGGACAGCGAGGGCAGGCGAAGGTGGAGGACTTGACAGTGAGGCTGTTTCAGAGTCCGTGCTGCTCCTCAGGGCCCGTTTCAGTTCGCAGCATCTTTTCTTTGCAGTAGTTTTTTCCTTGGCGGATTCTCTTGGTTTGCTTTGGGGGGGGGGGGGGCGGGGGGCTTCTTTTTCTTTTTCTTCAGGTGGTTTGGAAATTATATAGTCAGTTTCTTGTGACGTAGGGTTTCTCAGCACTACTGATGTCTGGAGCCAGGTTTTCTTTGTTGGGGACCATCCTGGGCACTGTGGGGTGCTGAGCAACATCCCTGGCCTCCGCCCGCCAGACGCCATTAGCCTCTTCCCTCCCTCCAGTTGTGATATTCACAAATGTCTCCTGCCTTGACTAGTGTCACTTTGGGAGAATGACCCCCTCCTTGAGCAGCACCGATATGTGGAAATTGCCACTGATGAGTCAACAAAAACTAAAATACTTGTCCTCCTCCTGAGAACACAGGGTCTTTACCACCATCCTCCAGCTTCCCTAGCTCTCTCACCTTATTTCCTCTCATTCTCACCTTGTGTGTGTGTGTGAAATGTGCACAGACTGTAAATATCTTGGGTTTGACGCATGCCAGCAAAGGCTGTAACTGTCACTGGTTCTTCCTGCCTTGGCTGCCCCAGAAGTGCTGCACCCATTGTGCCCGCTGTTTGTGCCCGTCACTGCCTTGCTTTTGTTTATGGTGTTTCCACTTCCTACGTGTCCCTAACCACATGGTGTTGAGCTCCAAAGCAGAGAGCAGGCACAGCCATGGTTGGGCAAGCAAGGGGCCAGGCATCCTGAGGCACCGCTGCAGGAAGAAGTGTGCCCAGTGGGCTCGGGGGCCACCAGGTGTCAAATGATGACTCCTGAGGTGCCAGGGGACAGTGCGGGTCCTGCAGAGCTGGGAGATGATGCTCCGTTAACTGGAGGCATTCCAAGACACCAAGGGCTGGGCATCAGGCACCTGGAACCTTGCCTTGTTCCATGGAATGTTCTTCCTGTTTGCTTGGCTCTCTTCTGCCAGAACTATTTTGAAGATTCTTCTTCTAAACCAGTCTTCTAATTTCCTCTGTCAGTTCTTGTTTTGTATATCTTTTATTTTTTTGTTCCTTCTGTAAGATTTCCACTTTATCTTCCATTTGCTTTTAATCTCCAAGAGCTCAAAAGAGAACAACAGTTCGTCAGATGTTCCTTTTTAGTAGCATTGTTCTTGTTTCATGAGTCTCTTTTCTCAGAACATTCTAGACTGTTGTTTCTTTTATTTGTTTTGTTGGGTTTTTTTAGAGAGGAATGAAGAGGGAGAGACAGAGAAACATTCATGTGAGAGAGAAACAATCGACTGGCTGCCTCTTGCATGCCCCCTACTGGGGATCCAGCCCGCAACCCGGGCATGTGCCAGGAGCGGGAATCGAACCAGTGATCTTTTGGTGCATAGGACGAAACTCAACCAACTAAACCACACCAGCCAGGGCATGGACTGTTTTTGTTTTGTAAGTTCCCTTCTCCCTGTAGAATCAATTCCCCAAAGTCGTCTTTTTTTCTGTTCGGGTCTGTTTTCCACACTGGACATTCCTCAGATCCCTGGACAGTCCTGGTTGTCTACTCACAATGAAGAATGAGGGCTGAGACAAGCAGGTTGGAAGGCCACAGGAGTGTGGGGACACATGGACTCAGACCTAAGCTGGAGGCTGATGGGAACTCTGTGGTGCTAGTGTCATTAGGACTTTCCTCTTGGACCAGCTGGATTCCCCAGGGACCTTCAGTCTCATGCCTGGTAAGTTCTAGAATCTGCAGGCAGGATAGGGGTAGTGGCTCTCTCCATTTAGCATTCATTACGTATAGTCACCTAGTCCCATTTGCCACCACATTCCTACCAAGCCTGGCTTCCCTCCTAGCAGTGGTGTCATGGGAAGAAAGCAAGCACCTGAGAACTTTCCGAACAGCTCCCTGGCCACCCGCCTGCCTCACCCCCGCCCTCAGCCTGGCCTGTTGAGACCTGCTGTGGCCAGTGCCTCTGGAAGTTTCTACGGGTAAATCAAGCTGTTTCCTGGGCTTAGGGTTTGGCAGTCAATTGTGGCTCCTTCCTTAGTTCCACCTTCTGGAACATACTGCAGCCTTGTACTTTAACTGGAGATTTGAGAAGGATCAAAATTGGATGATGCATTTAGTTTGCCTCAAGCCAGGTTTTAACCCTTGTTTTTTTTTCTAAAATTTTTAAAAATATTTTTTTATTGATTTCAGAGAGGAAGGGAGAGGGAGAGAGAGAAACATCAATGATGAGAGAGAATCATCAATAGGTTGCCTCCTGCATGCCCCACAATGGGGATCAAGCCTGCAACCGGGGCATGTGCCCTGTCCGGGAATTGAACTGTGACCTCCTGGTTCCTAAGTCAATGCCCAACCACTGAGCAACACCGGCCGGGCGAACCCTTGTTTTTAATAGACTTTTCATGTTTATCCACATAACAGAAGCATAAGATGCTGCCTGATTCATGAGTCATTCAATAAAGCCTATTAAGACCATTAAAATTTACTCAGTTGAATTTTGGCTTTTCAGCTGCGTGTATGTTGTTCTACATACATGCATACATAGCGGGTTCCCACTGTCGCCACAGTGACAGAAAAATTCCGGAGTCCAAGAGCCCCTCATCCTCTTTGCCCTGGGCCTGTGGCCTCAGCAACGTACCCGTTTGCCTGTGTGTGACCTTTATAGGAAAGCAGTCCCCATGTACCTGTGGCAGAGGGCAGTAACCACTGTGGCCCAGCCCAGAACCAGGGGCCACCCACCCCACCCACTCTCTCTCCCTCCAGATCCCTTCTTTCCCCCTTTTTAAAAAGCCACCCTGTCATTGCTCTGCTGTCAGACCCGACGTGCACATGCAGTGTAGGAACAGTGGCCGTGGGACTCAGCCGCCGGCTCAGGAGATAGTTTCAAGGCAGAAGCTCAGGGTCCAAAGGGGGCCCATGCAGGCACTGCAGTGAAGGGTTGGGCACAGGCCTCCCTGGCCCTCTTGCACCCGGGGATGCTGAGGCACACACAGAGAGGGCGGCCATGGGGTCCCAGGAGTCTCTTCAGGTGGCTAGGAGCCTGCCAGGTGCTGATGGAAGTAGAGGCCAAAGAGGCTGGAAAGCAGCTGGCAGGCCGCAGTCCACCAGATGAGGAAAGCCAGGGTGCCACGGAGAAAGAGGGGTGTGAGCAGGCCACCCAGGGCCCCAGTGATCCGGGCCGCCGCCTGCTGGGCCTCATCCTCCTTGGGGCCCACTGGGCCATCTCGGGCCGCTGCCAGGACTGGGGCTAGTGGGGGGGCCTGGCCCAGGCCCCAAGAGTAGCCACCTGTGAGAAGAGAGTAGAGAGAGGGACGGCTGTAGGAAGGAGGGGTGAAATAGGGGGATATAGGGACTGGAGGATGAGGAGCGGAGGAAGCGGGGCTGAGGCCAGGACACCTCAGGGACCCCCAGGCCACCCTCACCCCACAAGGCAGTTTCCTCTCACCCAGCGTCTTGAGCAGAAGCGTGCAATTGAGGGTGAGGATGAGAGGCGTCAGGTACTGCAGGCTCACCACCGTCAGATAACAGTAGACCCGTACCACCTGGTGAGCAGGGAGCAGTGACAGGTGGCCTTCTGAGCTCCAGCTGACCCCCTGCTTGGAAGGCATGAAGGCCTGCCCTGCAGCCCGGGTTCCCTCCCAGACAAGCACCCGTACCCGCCGCTGGATCTCGCAGGCCTCAATGCGGCCAGCCTCCCGCCTCAGCTGCTCCACGCGGGCCTTGGCCAGGCATAGGTAGGCTTGCAGGTGGGGCCGGGTCACTGCCAGCCGCAGCAGGCACAGTGCCACCAGCACCCAGAGGCGCAGTGAGTCAAAGGCTGAGTCCGACAGTCTGCACAGAAGAGGGTAAGGAGGCTAGTGAGGCCCCCTTCTGCCCCAGGATCTTCCCCCAGGACTCACAGCTGTCATGGCTCCTCCCTGAGCCTCAGACTGGAGTACACAGAGGGGTCCCCCAGCTCCCCCTCCTGACCCCACCCATACACACAGGAAGAAGGGTGTGTCCCCAAAGGGCGCCTGGTGCAGGAAGTTCCGTGCAATAGGCTTGGTCCAGAGCCACAGGATGAACAGGGGGGACAGGAAGCTGGTGTGCAGGAGAAACCTGGAGGCAAGGATGCAGCAGGGTGAGGCCTAGGCACCTACCATCCCCATCCATCCCCTAGGCTCCCTAACCTCTCACCCACCCGTTCCCCACTTCACTGCAGCACGGGCCGGTCTTCTGACATGGTCAGTGCATCTCGGTGGGTCTGGGCCAGCCGCAGGCCTGGGAAGGTGAGGAAGGCACCCAGCATGGAGCCTAGGATCGAAAGCCCCACACGGATGGCCAGCTTGACTAGAGGAACCCTGGGAAGAAGAGACAGGTCAGGGAACCCCACAGCCTGACAGCCGCCCCTGCCCCCCTCCCTTCCCAGGACTCACATCCAGTCCCAGCCCTGCATCTTCAGAAGTGGCTCCAGGTTCTGGATCAGACTGGCCAGGCCTGGGGAGGACAGAGAGAAAGGTGGGAACTCAGAGCCTGCGCTGCCCCCTCCTAGATGTCCTTTGCTCCTCAGGTAGGAGCACACCAGTGGCATCCAGGCCCCATGCCAGGCAGGAGGGTCCCTTAATGCTCTTTTCAAAGAACAGGAGAGTGGCCCTGGCCAGATGGCTCAGTTGGTTGGAGCATCGTCCGGTACACCAGAAGGTTGTGGGTTCAATTCCCAGTCAGGGCACATATCTAGGTTGTGGGTTTGATCCCCAATTGGGGTGCGTATAGGAGGCAACCAGCTGATGTTTCTTTCTCACATCAATGTTTCTCTCTCTAAAACATAAAGAACAGGAGACTATCAGGCAGACCCTGGATTGTGCTGGGGACACGGGAAAAACAAGGGAGCATGAGTGGGCGCTCACAGGATTACACCAGGTACTGAGGGACGTGAAGGGCTCCCACGGGAGAGAACCGGAGTCCTGGAAAGACCCCTCAGTAGTTCAGACCCCAGACTTTCCACAGAGTAAAAGCAAGTAAATATCGATTCACAACCAAAATCACCAAACACACAAGGAAGCAATCACCATAAAGGAGATTCGGCAGGAAAAAAACAGACAGTTTAGACTTCAGAAACGGGTATTACCAGCTTTGTATGCGATGACCGAGGAAAATAAAAGCTGGATGACAGAACAGGTGACCCAAGATCACCTCAGCTGATCAGGTACATTCACACAGAAATCAGCCTTTTCCAAAGGAAAAACATAATTACTGAAATGACAGGATATTAAACATTAAATTAGAAACAGCCAAGGAGGAATTCTTGAATTGGATCTGAAGACATCACTCAGATTCCCACTCAGAAAGACAAGAAGGTGGGGAATATGAAGGGAGATGGAGACAAGGAGGACAGAATAGGAAGTCCAGCATAAGTCAAGTCAGGGCCCCAAAAGGAGAGACAGAGAGAGAGAATGAAGGAGAACAGGAGATACTGCGAAAGAATGGCTGAGAAGTGTGCAGAACGGATGCCACACACAAAAGCCATCAAACCAGATAAATACAAAGACATCCATACCTAGACATACTGGTGAGATTGCAGAATACCAAAAACAAAGAGGCTGCAGAGCAGCCCAGGAGTTAAAACAGATCACCTATAATGGAAGGACAGTGAGGCTGGCAGCCACTATCAAAAGTAACAACAGAAAAGGAACAATATAAAGTATAAAAGTAAGATGGCAGAAACAAGGCCAAATATGTCCGATCACAATAAAAGACAGATTAAACTTCAAAGTTAAACAACATAGATTGATACACTTGATTGAAAATACCCAGCTATGTTTTTTAGAGACATACCTCAACATGAGGTCACTGGAAGGTTGAGAGAAAAGAGATGTTAAAAAGACATAACAAATACTACAAAAGAACACTATATAAAGGCTATATTAAAATCAGACAAACTAGACTGAGGTAGAAGTGTTACTAGAATCAGATACATCATGATAAAATGGCTGATTCAGCCATTTGTAAAACTGTACAATAAATTCTTTAGGGACAGAGACGTGTGTGATGAAACTGTTTTGTTGTTGTTTTCAATGTTTTTATTGATTTTAGAGAGAGGAAGGGAGAGGGAGAAAGAGATGAGAGTGAAACATCGACTGGCTACCTCCTACACGTCCCCTACTGGGGATCAAGCCCACCACCCAGGAATGTGTCCTAATTGGGAATTGGTGCAGGGACGAAGCCTAACCAAGTGTGCTACACCGGCCGCCGGGGAGAAAAAGAAATGATAACCACGAAGTTTGAGGCCTTGGCCGGGAAGCTCCATTAGAGTGCCACACCTCTAGCCAAGGCTGCGGGTCTGATCCCCACTCAGGACGCATACAAGAGTCAACCAATGAAAGCATAGTAAGTGGAACAACAAGTCGATGTTTCTCTTTGTCTTTCTCTTACCCTTTCTCTTCCTCTCTCTCTCTCTCTCTCTCTCTCTCTCTCTCTCTCTCTCTCTCTCTCTAAAAGCCAATTTGAAAAACAAACAAACACAAAACTTGCCCTGCCCAGTGTGGCTCTGTGGTTACAGCATCTGCGAGTTTGATTCCCAATCAAGGACAAGTACCTGGGTTGCAGGTTCGATCCCCAGCCCTGGCAGGGGCCCATGCAGGAGGCAACCAATCTGTGTGTCTCTCACTTGGATTCTCTCTCTCTCTCTCCCATCCTTTCCCTCCCTTCCTCTCTCTCTAAAAATCAACGAAAAACATATCCTCAGGTGAGGATTAACAACGAAAAAAACCTTAAAACAAACAAACACAGTTTGACAGACCGGTCGGTCGGGGCTGAGAACAGGGGGAAGGCAGTGGGACCAGGAAGGAGCACCAGGGACACACAGAAGTGCTGGGATCCAGTTCTTACTTGAGAGGTGGTTCATGGGTGTTTACACGATTATTATCCTTTGTAACTTACAGATGTGTGTTATTTTATGTATCAAACATGATGTAATTTAAAAAATAGAAAAGTGAGGAGAATTGGTGATAATAAAGCTCAAGGAATCAACAGGGCCCTGTAAGCCACAGTAAGGAAATTGGTCTTTATTCAAAGACCACGAGAGTCTGGTGTCAGGCAGAGAGGTTGCATGATCCAAATTATGTTTTTAAAAGATCAATCAAATAATAGAAAAAGCCAAAACAAAAATGAGAAACTAAGAAAAAATAGAGAACTCCTACAAATCAATAAAAGGGTCAACAACCCAGTAGAAAATTGGGCAAAAGAGCAGAGCTTTTCTGGAAGGGAAATAGAAACAGCTTCTTCAGCATATGAAAAGGTGCTCGCTCTGGTCGGTTTTGCTCAGTGGATAGAGCATCGGCCCTTGGACTGAAGGGTCCCAGGTTCGATTCCAGTAAAGGGCATGAATGGGAGGCAACCAATCAATGTGTCTCTCACACATCGATGTTTCTCTCTGTCTCTTCCCCTCCCTTCCACTCTCTCTAAAAATCAGTGGGAAACTATCCTTGGGTGAGGATTAACAAAAACAAAAGATGCTCAGCCTCACTTATATTTTCGCCCATTAGCTCACCCAAGGTGAAGAGGTCAGAGGAAACCCATTGGAGAGGGTGTGGGGAAATAGGCATGTTCATACATGGTTTCCTGAAGGACAATTTACAACATTATCCAAATTACAAATGCACTGTGGTGCACGGGGCTACAGGCACAAAGCTATTCCCATGCCACATTGTTATATAACAACATGGTTTTGTGCAACAACCATTTAATAGCAGAAGACTTAAATGTCCATAAATAGAGAGACAACCAAGATGGCGGCATAGGTAAACACCTGAACTTACTGCCGCGCACAACCACTTTAAAACTACAACTAACAGACAAAACGAAAATCATCCAGGGAAGGCTGGCTGAGTGGAAATTCTACAACTAGAAGGAAAGAGAAAAGCACATTGAGTCCGGTAGGAGGTGCAGAGGTGTGGAAGCGGAGGTACAGGGGCTGGCAGCTGGGTACGCTGTTATCTTTTTCAATCGGGAGGGAGATACAAGCTCCCGACTGCTTTGAACTCCAGTTCCGGGTGAGAATTTGGGGACCCAGACTCATACAGAGAGAAACTGGACTGTCGGGCATCGGGCCGGAACGTGAAGGCAGCTTTCTCACAGAGGTGCTTGCAAAGGTCATTGTTCCTGCACAGGCCGCGGGACACAGACCCCTGACCGCTCAGAGGCAGAGCAGACTGGCAGCCATTGTGGTTTGCTCTCCCTGAGACCCCGCCCCACCGAATTTACAACCCCACCCAAGCTGTGTGCAAAGGCTTTTGCATATGAATGGCCTGGCCTTTCTCCACCTAAAAACCTGGGTAGACTCAGTGAGCACCAAAGCCCCACTGAAGCCACTCCTGCCCCATAAGGGTGTCTCCAGCACAGAAGTTCTCCCATTGTAGACATAGCTGGTCCTCACAGCCAATTGGCCTGGAGGTCAATTCCTCCCAGTGACACCAACAGCAATCAAGGCTTAACTACAACAAGACTGTGCACCCAGCCCACAAAGGTGTGCACCAAGAGTGTCCACCTCAGGTAATTGGGGAGGCTGAGTCACTGGCCCTATAGGACACCTAGCACAGAAAGCCACTCTACCAACACAGGGAAGCATAAAAAATGCGGAGACAAAGAAACAGGTCACAAATGACAGAAATGGAGGAAAGCAAACTACTGGATATAGAGTTCAAAACCACGGTTATAAGGTTACTCAAGAATTTTCTAGAAACCTCTGAGAAATTTAATGAGACCCTCAAGGATATGGAAAAGGACCAACTAGAAATTAAGCATACACTGACTGAAATAAAGAATAATATACAGAGATCCAACAGCAGACTAGAGAATCCCAAGAATCAAGTCAAAGATTTGAAATACGAAGAAGCAAAAAACACCCAACCCAAAAAGCAAAAGGAAAAAAGAATCCAAAAATACGAAGATAGTGTAAGGAGCCTCTGGGACAGCTTCAAGCGTACCAACATCAGAATTATAGGGGTGCCAAAAGAAGAGAGAGAGCAAGATATTGAAAACCTATTTGAAGAAATAATGACAGAAAACTTCCCCCACCTGGTGAAAGAAATAGACTTACAGGTCCAGGAAGCGCAGAGAATCCCAAACAAAAGGAATCCAAAGAGGACCACACCAAGACACATCATAATTAAAATGCCAAGAGCAAAAGACAAAGAGAGAATATTAAAAGCAGCAAGAGAAAAACAGTTAGTTACCTACAAGGGAGTACCCATATGTGTTAGCTGATTTCTCAACAGAAACTATGCAGGCCAGAAGGAAGTGGCAAGAAATATTCAAAGTGATGAATAGCAAGAACCTACATCGAAGATTACCCCAGCAGTTCTCAACCTGTGGGTCGCGACCCCTTTGGGGGTCGAACGACCCTTTCACAGGGGTTGCCTAACACTGTCGGAAAACACATATATAATTACATATTGTTTTTGTGATTAATCACTATGCTTTAATGATGTTCAATTTGTAACAATGAAAATACATCCTGCATATCAGATATTTACATTACGATTCATAACAGTAGCAAAATTACAGTTATGAAGTAGCAACGAAAATAATTTTATGGTTGGGGGTCACCACAACATGAGGAACTGTATTAAAGGGTCGCGGCATTAGGAAGGTTGAGAACCACTGCTCTACCCAGCAAAGCTATTATTTAGAATTGAAGGTCAGATAAAGAGCTTCACAGATAAGAACAAGCTAAAGTTCATCACCACCAAACCAGTATTATATGAAATGCTGAAGGGTATTTTTTAAGAAGAGGAAGAAGAAAAAAGTAAAGATAAAAATTATGAACAACAAAGTGACAACAAATACATATCTATCAACAAGTGAATCTAAAAATCAAGTGAATAAAAAAATCTGACGAACAGAATAAACTGGTGAATAGAATAGAATCAGGGCATAGAAAGGGAGTGGACTGACAATTCTCAGGGGGAAGGGAGTGTGGGGGTGCGGGAAGAGACTAGACAAAAATCGTACACCTATGGACGAGGACAGTGGGCGGGGGGGGGGGTAAGGCAGGGGGTGGGGTGGGAACCGGGTGGAGGGGAGCTATGGGGGGAAAAAGAGGAACAACTATACAATAAAGATTTCTTTTTTTAAAAAAAAATGCCATTAAAGGTAATGCCATAGGTAAATATAAAAGACAGTGTAAAAAAAGAAAGAAAGAATAAATGTCCATAAATGGGGTCCTAGTTAAATAATAGGACATCCATAAAATGAAATACCATGTAGCTGTCACAAGACACAGTACCATATGTAGCATCAAGGGACAACCTCCAACATTTATTATATTTAAGGGAAAAAGACAAGGTATAAGAGATATCTACGCTCCTGCTTTATGGGAATAAGGAAAAGTGGTGCCCAGGTTTCCTCTGGGGACCAGAACCAGTGTGGAAGTGTAATTTTCACTCTTGTATTTATTTTATAAATTTTGTAGCATTACCCATTTCCTCCCACAAATTAAACAAAAATAGGTAAATATTAAATTACTGTGGCTGCTGGGTAGAGGACAGACTAGCGGGCAACAGAAATGCCTGTGTGAAGAGCTACAGCCACAGGCGCCTGCCAGACAGTGAGGTAAGATGTCCTCTTATCCCCAAGCCCAAAGGGGCACCAAGGGTGGCAGAAATCCATAGACACCGTCTGGCCCCAGGAGTCCCCTCCAACTACAATGTGCAGGTGGATCAAGCCGCTAAACCCCACACTCGGCAGCTCACAGGAGGGAGTGGCCGGTGTCTACCCCACGCCCTGATGCACGTACCTGGCTCCAGGCCTAGCTCCAGGGTCTCCTCTGGCACCACCTGCACCAGCATGGCCAGAAGCAGGAAGAGGAAGGCAAAGGTAAGGCAGACGGAGCGCTCGCCCCCCTCCTCGGCGCTGAAGTACAGCCGAGTCACCGTCAGGAACATCTTCCTGGCGGCAGAGCTAAGGAGGCTTTCACCTGTGATGCCCCTGCCCACCCCACCACCTCCAGCCAGTGACACCCCAAATCCAGCGCACAAACACCAGGTTTGGGTTTGGGGTCCTGGGGAACAGGGGACTGACTGAGGAGAGTGAGCTGATAAACAAGCCCAGGACAGGTGAGAAGGCTGCGCACGCCTGTGTCAGCAGCGTGGGGTCTGCGCATGGCAGGTGCGCCTGGGCTGGGCCTCCGGCGTGGCTGTCACAATGTGCAGCCAGTCAGAAATGGCCACCACGTCGGTCTCTTCAGGGGGTCCCGCCTCCCTTACCCATCTCGCCTCCTGGCTACATCACAGCACGTTCCCCTGCGGAGCTGGCAGACACAAGGGCCGTGTCTCCAATCTGCCTGGCAGAGGCCCAGGGCTTTCAGAAGAGTGTGGGCCTCAAGATGGGCTCTCCTTCTCCCCAAGCCCACGGCACAAGGACATTCTCTCCTACGTGGGTCCCTAAAGTCACAGGTTCACTCTGTTCCCTGTGCAGCTTAACAAAACAACTGCAGAGGGGCCATCTCCCTCCCGGCCCCTGCCTCTGGGCAGCCTGGTGACTTGCTTTGACTGAAAGGGTGGACAGGGATGGGGTGTGCAGGCTTGGGCGAGGCCTCAGGAGGCCTACAGCACCCCATCTTCCTTGCTGCCTTTCTGCGCCTGCAGTGTGGGAGCCTGGCCCAGCCTGCTAGAAGGGGGACTCCTGGGAGCAGAGATGAGGCCCCCCAGCTGGGCCTGGCCCAGGAGAGCAAATAGGGACTGCTTTTCCCCAGGAGTTGGGGTGAGGTTTGTGTCACAGCCGTCCATAGCCAACTACCAGTATAGGGGAGACAGGAAGCCTCAGTCAGGCTCCCACATGCCTCCCGCCTGCCCCCCCAGAGCTGGAAGGATACATGGAGAAGGCAACGGTAAGCAGACACCAAAACACAGCGATGTTGGCCTCCCTCGCCGGGCCCAGAACATAGTAGTAGGCCTCTGTGAAGAGGTACACGCCCCCCGAGTACACGGCAAAGTCCACGAACCACTGGTACTCCAGGAAGAAGCGCAGGACTGCGGGACACCCTATTCAGCCAGCTGCCTCCCCCGGCCTTCCCCCAGCCCTGCCCACCCAGGGTCTCCCCTTACCCACCCACCCTGCCAGGGTGAGGACAAAGTGAGGGTGCTGGGGGCCCACTGGACTGTTACCGAGGGCATCCACGGCTGTGAGGGGGCAGGTCTCCAGCTGGAAAGGGGCATCTCGGGGGACACACAAAGTCTTCTCTTCACTATAGCCATTGGCCCACCTGGTGGGGAGGGGAGTCAGAGCAGCATCCTCCATTTCTCCCTTCCCAGCCCAGCCCGCCTCTCCCTGCCGCAGCCTGAGGGCCTCAGAGCGCCACCCTCAGAGTGCCACTCTCGAGCACAGGAGCTGGCGGGAGGTGCCTTCTCCCCAGTTGGGGTGCCCTCTACACACCAGGTTGCAGGCACCCACAGGACTGGCCCACAGCAAACTGCCAAGCATTCAATGCCGACTGAAGGCAGCCCAGGTATGACAGTAACAAATCACTCATCCTGGGGTGTCCAGGTTCTCCTCTGGGTGCCTCGTTCTCCTCTGTGCCCAGAGCGGTGCCCGAGAGCCGGCAGGGCAGGCCCTGTGCCCCTGCAGCCTCCCCTGAAGCTGGAGGCTCACTCACCGCTCCCTCCTGCCTCTGGGCCTCTGCTTCCCTGCCAGGGCCCGCAGCTCCTCCTCCGACGGGTGCTTGTACCGGAAGAGGCTGAGGGCAACGACAGGCAGGCGGTCAGGAAAGCTCTGGCCTGGGGTAGGGCTCTGATGTCAAGGCAGTGAACCCCAAAACTCGGGACTAGAGTCAGAGGGAGGGCTGGGCCCTAGAACCCTGGTGACAGGAGGAGCAGCGCCCATGGGAGGCCAAGGGAAGGCCCGGGAGGGGGGCGGGGCAGTGCAGCAGGGGTGCAGACACCCCTGGATCTGCAGGCTAACTCTCCTAGCGAAGGTGTGCACACTGTCCTACGGAGAGAGTGCGGTTTCCACAAATCTCAGGAAGGGGCCCAGACCCAAACAGGGACCACAAACATTTCAGGAAACCTCTACAGTGAGCGAGGAGTGGGAGGGAGGTGACGGGGGAGCAGCTGCTCTTCCAAGTGTGGACATGGTCCCGTGTGTGTGTGTGTACACCTGTCAGAACTGATCCAACTGTGCCCCTCCAAAATATGCAGTTTACTGTACATCAACCACATCTCAATAAAGTTGTTTAAAAAAAAAAACTACCTGCAGGGCCTGAGGCGGGCTGGGGCTCACCTGCCATTGCAGAGCAGCCAGCGAGCAAAGGAGCAGTGTGGCGCCAGCCTGTGCATGAGGGTGGCCGTGAGCAGGGTCACCACCAGCTGCACCCCGAGGATCGCCTGGGGGAAGGGACAGGACAGGCAGTGCCAGCCAGAGAGTAACTCGATTACTCCCGGAACCGGCTATTTATAGCGATGCAGGGCCAGGTGGGGGAGGGCCTCCCTGGCTCCAGATGTACCTTGGGGAGGGGGACTGGGGTGAGCTCAGACCCAACCCTGGGAGACCCTACTGACCAGGAGCCGCACACCTGGCTGTGGGGAGAGCGGGATGGAGAACAGATGCTGGGGAAGAGACAGGTCAGGCAGGTGTGCTGCCAGGCTGTGCCAGGGGTATCAGGTATTCCTCTCCCAGCCTGGTGTCCCTCCCCTGGAAATGAAGTGCTTCCTATTTTGTTTCTTGTTCTCTCGGGACAGCCTTCTGGACCTACAATGACCCTGGTACGTCCAGTGACAAGTGGCCCCTCTCCAGCCACAGTCCCTGCCTTGGCACCACTGCCTCGGACCAACTTCCAGCTTCGGTGTTCACCGGCGGCCCTGTCCTCATTTACCCTGGATGGCTCAGTCACCTCTCTCCTCTCCACCTCCCTTTTCAGCAACCTCCTCCACTGGCCACTGCCCGCTTCAGGATAACGACTTAGCCATGAATGGGATAACTTTTTTCTCCATTAGGAATTTTCTCACCAAATTCTACATAACAACCGTTTACACAATAATTCATCACACATTTTCACACACTTGTTTGTAAACATTTTAGGAGAAATGTTTTTGGTAATCAGTCTGAAGCTGAAGCTGCCTGAATATAGTAATTTTGTAACTTTGTAAAATGTGCTCAGGGGAGTTGCCTACTAATACTATGGCATATAATGAACAACTAAAATGAAATAAAGATTAATATTAATAATTAAAATTATCTTACCAGACAAAAAATAAGCTAACTTTATTTTTTAATATTTAAAAAAATGTTTCGATTGATTTTAGAGAGAGGAAGGGAGAGGGGAGAGAGAGAGAGAAACACCCATCGGCTGCCTCCTACACATCCCCTGCCTGGGATGAAGCCCACAGCCCGGGCATGTGCCCTGAGCAGGAATCGAACTGGTGACCTCTTAATACATGGAACAATGCTCAACCAACTGAGCCACACTGGCCAGGGCAAAAACTAAGCTGGCTTCAAAAGGAAAAGCTCAGTGGGATAGAAATCAGGCCTAGCACTGTAATTCGGAACGACTGCTGAGAAACCCATCATTACAATAACCAACTCGTAGAATACGTTCTCTATGCCTGTCACTTGTAAACTGAGCCCAGGAGTATTTTTTCAGCAATGAGCGTGGAGTGCCATCTTTCTGATCTCTTAATCTCACTAATCTCCTAGTCTCATTGTTCCCCCTCCTCCTACCAAATGCAAATTGGCCAGTAGGCACTAATGACCACGGCATTGTCAAGGTCTGTGGGCACCCCCAAGCCCAGAGGGCCAGGCTTTCCCACCCATCCTTCCTCCCAGCACCCCTCTCCTCTCCTCTGGGGACCCCCAGTGCCTCCCACCAATGCTCTTCAAACTCCTGGGCGCCTTTGCCTGCTTTTCTCCTCCCTCTGCTGGCCTCTCTCCTATGTCCCCATCCTCTGCCAGGGTTTAACCACTGACCTGGCCCAGCACGACCCCAACAAAGCAGTCCCCCCAGCCTGGACCTCTCGGCCAAGCTCGCAGACCTGTGCTTCCCCAGGCTGTTTCGGGAGCCCAGCACCCCCCCTCACGCCGAGGACACAGCACTGAGCTCCTCCAGGGGATCCCAGACCCTTCCCAGTCTCACAGTCCACATGCAGCTCTGCTCCTGTCAGGCCCAGCTCAGGACCACCACGCCCCACTGCCTGGCTCTCTCCCCAGTCCTCCCTGTGTCCAGCCACTGGGGTCTCAGAGGCCCTCCAGACCAGGGCCATCCATCACTGACTCCATCACCCCCCTACACACACACACCCTCCCAGGGAGGGGGACCCATGGTTCAAACTGTGGTCCCAGCACCTACGACAGGAAGGAAGAACCAGAGGGAGGGTAAGAGAAGGAAGACTGTGTCCTCCACCTAAGGGTCTGTCCAGGGGTGTTTCTCATGCCCGCCCCCAGCAGCATCCGGCCTCAGGGGTCCCGCTCTGCAGATCTCCGGAGATCTTCTGGAGCAGTGGTTCCCAACATGGGCACACCCACAGGAGGGCAAATTTGATTTCTAAGGGGGGCAATTGAGAATGAGTCATTAACAGTGAATTTTTTGCATGTCTATGGTTCTAGGTGCCTCACAGACAGTATATAAATATATATTGTGACAAATTTATACATTTCAGTTCTCTATTATATGTTTTGAAACTGCTATTTTTTCAGATCACTTCATATTATGATTATTTTTTAAACAATTTCTTAGTGATTTCTTCCTCAGTACTTCAACTGTCCTTTCGGCTTTTATTTTATTTTATTTTTTTTCCTCTTTCATGGATGCCATGTTCTTGGGAAGCTTGTTTAGACCAAGTTAATGGCCTTTCAGGCTTCCTCCACGTGAATAGGAGTTCACTTTTGAATAATAAGAATTACATGTCACAGGGGGGCATCGGGACTTAGGGATGCCCAGGTGGGGGATGGCCAAAAAGAGGGTGGGAGCCACTGTCCAGAGCCTCCCATCCACCCACTCCCTCCGCTGCTCGGAGCCTTTCCCGGATCTTTCCTCCATCCCGGTCCTGAGCGCCCTTCCCTCCCCTATGGCCCACGGCATCCCGCTTCCGAGCACTCCCTCCACCAGCTCGCACTCAGGCTCATCTCCGCGCCCCGCCCCCTCGGGACAGTCCTCCTCCGGGCCCCCGCCAGGGTCAGGTCGCCTATGGGCCCCTCCAGACTGCCCCTCCTTCTGCCCAATCCGAACCCATGGGGGCTGGGGGCGCGGGGGGCAGGGGGCGCGGGGCGGACTAAAGTTGAGAACAAACTCAAATTTTGGAGCCGGAGCCGCGAGAGCCTGTGGGTCCCGCTGTGCGGTCTCCAACCTGGGACCCGCCCGCCGGGAGGCCACCTAGATCCCCTCGGCGCGGCCCCTCCGTTCAGGGCTCCCCGGCGCTTCTGCGCATGCCTGTGCCCGCGGGCACCCACCAGCGCGGCCCCACGCTCCTCCGGGGGCCCAACCCGGAGTAGGCCCCAGCGGGACCCCAGGCCTTCCTCGCGGGGCCCTGAACGTGCTCGGCCCCCAGTCCCCTTGGCGGCATCCCAGACCCCTAGAGGGCACCACCCCCAGAAGACTCGGGGCTTCCCGTCCCCATGGGTCCCGCAGCGAGATGCTGACCCCGGAGAGGACACAAGGCGCTCTGCGCGACCCGGAGTCTCTACAGCCCCCAACCCCGACGAAAGGACCTCCGTCCCTTCCGTGCCTCCCGGGACTCCCACGGCGGGACCCTGCGCCCCCGAGGGACCCCACACGCCTCAGGACTCCCGCTTACCATGTCGCGGGCGGGAGTGCGCTAAGAGGACCCCCAGCCCCTGCTCAGGCACTTATGAGAACTCGACCAATCAAAGTCAGACTGTGGTCTGACAAGCAGCCCATGCGACCAATCACCGGGCTTTCACGCGGAGCACAAACCGAGAGACCGGGGTCGCTGGCTTTGCATGCCGGAAGTTGTAGTTCAAAGACGTCCGATGAGCTCGCCACAGTTGAATCAGGACTGTATCAGGGACACACCTGTGCGACCGCCTGCTCTTAGACTCGGTCTCCTCACCTGCACCTGCCTCGCAGATCTGCGGCCAATACACCTGTTCACGCAATCACTCACTGTCTCCGGCGGGACAGTTCTGAGCATGAAACTCCTGACCCAGAACATTAAATGGCCTGGCTGGCGGGGCTCAGCGGTTGAGTGTCGACCTATGAACCAGGAGGTCACGGTTCGATCTCGGTTGGCTGTGAGCTTGACATGCCCGGGTTGGAGGCTTGGTCCCTAGTGTGGGCGCGTGCGTGCGGGATGCAGCCGATCTGATCTTTTCTCATCAATGACGTTTCTATCTCTCTCTTCCTCTCCCTCCCTCTCTGCTATCAATAAAAATGTTGTTTTTTTTTAAAAAATAACATCAGTCCTGACCGGTTTGGCTCAGTGGATAGAGCGTCGGCCTGCGGACTGAGGGGTCCCGGGTTTGATTCCGGTCAAGGGCATGTACCTTGGTTGCGGGCACATCCCCAGTGGGGATGTGCAGGAGGCAGCTGAATTGATGTTTCTCTCTCATCGATGTTTCTAACTCTCCATTCTGCCCCCTTCCTCTCTGTAAAAAAATCAATAAAATATATTTAAAAAATAATAATAACATTAAATGGCTCCCACTGACTAGACACCCAAGGGCTCATACTAAATTCAGACCCCTCTGCCTAACTTCAGTCTGCCACCAGTACTGTTGTGCGCACTATAATACAGCTTGCCACCAGCCACTCTATCTCATACCTACAGCATTTGTAAATGCTGTCCTCCATCTCGGAATGCCTCCTTTCTGTGGCATCATTCATCTCTATCAGCCAGGACTTTGCGCGCGCACACACACACACACACACACACACACACACACACACACACTAACTCAAATGGGCTCCAGCAAAAAAGGGAAATTTTTAGTTCCTGTAACAAAAAATTCAAAAAGTAGGATCAGCTTCAGCCATGGCTGGATCAAGAACCAAATGTCAGCCTCAAATCTGATGTTTTATTCCCCGCCCCCTTCCCCCCCCCCCAATACAAGTGAAAGTTTATTTAGAAAGTCACAGAGGTAGAAAAGTGCCACGCTTGGCTGCATGGGCTCAGGAAACAAGTCACAGAGGCAAAAGTAGAACGCTTGGAGCTTAGGAGAGAGAGGGCAAAGGTATTCACTTTGCAAGAAGAAGGGAAAAGGTGTCGGCAGCCAGAGAGAGAAAAAGAGAGAGAGAGAGAATATGCAGGAATCTTATGTTTTCTGTTTTCAGGCTTGGAAGTAAGAGCTTCTAGCATAGGAGAACCAAGATGGCGGCATAGGTTAACGCCGGAGTTTGCTGCTTTGAACAACTACTTCAAAAGTGAAACTAAAAGACGGAACGGACATCACGCAGAACCACAGGAACGCTGGCTGAGTGGAAGTCCTACAACTAGGAGGAAAGAGAAACGCATACGGACACTCAGAGGAGGCGCAGTGCTGAAGTCAAATTCTGAGGTGTGGAGTGCGCGGAGCGGGCTGGCGGCGGAGGGCGCGGTTGTTGTTTTCAATCGGGAGGGAGTCGCAGACTCTGAGCTCCAGATCCGGGCAAGTCTTTAGGGACCCAGACTCAAACGGGAGAAGCGGGACTGTCTGGCTTCGGTCAGAGCGAGTGCAGCTTTCTCTCCGAGCTTTGCAGCGGGTGCTGGGACTCAGAGAGGCAGAGCCCCTGGGGACAGGACTGAGAGCCGCCATAACTGCTCTCTACAGCCCACCCTGTTGATCCTGTGCGACCCGCCCCGCCCAAGCCCTGCACAGAGGCATTTGCCGGATAGCCTCAGGCAAAGGCTAGATTAGCACCTCCCTAGAGGACAGAAGTTCTCTCACTGCTGACACAGATGATTCTCATAGCCACTTGGCCTGGAGGTCAAACCCTCCCTGGAATTAGCTACAACAATCAAGATTTAACTATAAGACTGCGAACAAAGACCACTAGGGGGTGCACCAAGGAAGCATAACAAAATGCGGAGACAAAGAAACAGGACAAAATTGTCAATGGAAGATATAGAGTTCAGAACCACACTTTTAAGGTCTCTCAAGAACTGTTTAGAAGCTGCCGATAAACTTAATGAGATCTACACGAAAACTAATAAGACCCTCGATCTTATATTGGGGAACCAACTAGAAATTAAGCAAACACGGACTGAAATAACGAATATTATACAGACGCCCGACAGCAGACCAGAGGAGCGCAAGAATCAAGTCAATGATTTGAAATGCGAGGAAGCAAAAAACATCCAACCGGAAAAGCAAAATGAAAAAAGAATCCAAAAATGCGAGGATAGTGTAAGGAGCCTCTGGGACAGCTTCAAGCGTACCAACATCAGAATTATAGGGGTGCCAGAAGATGAGAGAGAGCAAGATATTGAAAACCTATTTGAAGAAATAATGACAGAAAACTTCCCCCACCTGGTGAAAGAAATGGACTTACAGGTCCAAGAAGCACGGAGAACCCCAAACAAAAGGAATCCAAAGAGGACCACACCAAGACACATCATAATTACAATGCCAAGAGCAAAAGATAAAAACAGCAAGAGAAAGAAACCCAGTTACCTACAAGGGAATACCCATACGACTGTCAGCTGATTTCTCAACAGAAACTTTGCAGGCCAGAAGGGAGTGGCAAGAAATATTCAAAGTGATGAATACCAAGAACCTACAACCAAGATTACTTTATCCAGCAAAGCTATCATTCAGAATTGAAGGTCAGATAAAGAGCTTCACAGATAAGGAAAAGCTAAAGGAGTTCATCACCACCAAACCAGGATTATATGAAATGCTGAAAGGTATCCTTTAAGAAGAGGAAGAGGAAGAAAAAGGTAAAGATACAAATTATGAACAACAAATATGCATCTATCAACAAGTGAATCTAAGAATCAAGTGAATAAATAATCTGATGAACAGAATGAACTGTTGATTATAATAGAATCAGGGACATAGAAAGGGAATGGACTGACTATTCTTGGGGGGGAAAGGGGTGTGGGAGATGTGGGAAGAGACTGGACAAAAATCGTGCACCTATGGATGAGGACAGTGGGTGGGGAGTGAGGGCGGAGGGTGGGGCGGGAACTGGGAGGAGGGGAGTTATGGGGGGGAAAAAAAGAGGAACAAATGTAATAATCTGAACAATAAAGATTTAATTAAAATTTATAAAAAATAAAAAAAAATAATAAAAAAAAAGAGCTTCTAGCATAGTTACCTAAGTTTTGCCATCTGTTTCTATGGATGTGTCTGTGTGAGTGTGTACATGCAGGTGGGTATGACAATGTCTTTATGGGGGTGGATACCTGTTAGTAGGGCCGATATGGTTGATTGTCTCATCTCTGTGGGTGATTTTGTCTTTATGGATGTCTGTTTGCAGGGGATTCTCTGATTGTGACTTTGGTCCCCTGGACTCAGTGTCCCTTTGAAAGAGGACGGATGACAGTGGCAGTGAGGGTCACTGGGATTCCCCAGGACCTACATGGGGATCATGACATGCCCCTCAGGGTCAGGGCATACAGGTGGGATCCAGGGAAGATGAAATTTTGGAAAGGTGTCAGAGAAGAGGGAACGAGAAAGAAAAGGTGGGGCGTGGGGGGCGTTTGCTGAGGCCCACTGTAACCATGCTGGGAGTGCCTCGTGTGCTGCCTCCAGCAGGCCAGGGAGGTGGGACAACTGGCTCCATTTAATTGATGAAAATACTGAGGCCCTGAGAGGCCCAGATCTCCGCTTCTACCTGACCTCTCTCTTGGGCACCGGGCTCCTGAGTTCGGGTGTCACAGTGCTCCCACGTGATGAATCACAGGCAACTCACACACATCCTGGCCCCAGGAGCTCCCCATCTTCCCTCCATCACCTCCCCATCCTCCTGGAGCTTATCCACAAACCCTGGAGTTGGCCTTGACTTTGCTCTCACCTCACACCTAATCTGTCAGCTCCTCCTGATGGCTCCACCCTCCAAATGTAACCACAGTTCCACCCGGCCTCACTCCCCTCACTGTCTCCACCCATCCAGCCTCCTTCATCTCTTGCCTGAAGTCCCCTCCTCCCAGGTTTCTGGCTTCCATTTCCCATCCCCTCCCCCAGCCTATTTTCTCCTGAGGAGCTTGAGGGCATCTGTTAACACTTGAGCCAGACCATGTCCCTCCTTTGCTTACAACCATCTATGGCTCCCAACTCATGCAGAGCAAAAACAGTCTTCTCTCCTACATGGGAAGGTCTCCATTCTTCAAAGTTTGCTCAACATCTCCGTTCTCCACTGGACACTCCTTGGTCTCTGTCCTCTCCATTGGGTAGTCTATGTCCCCTGATCCTCACTGGATGCTCCCTATGCTGTTCACACTAATGTCCCACCTTCTCTGACCACACTGAGGCCCACACTCTCATTCCAAACTGACCGTTTCACCACAGCGCACTAAAACATGCACCTCTGAGATACCCCACTTCCATCACAGTGTTTGTGCCCAGGACACAATTCCCGTGGTGCTTCCAACCAGTGATGGCGCTCCTGCGGGAACTTGGGGCCCTTTGACTGTAAGATTGGCCCTGGCTGATGTCGTCAGGGTGTCCTTAGCAAGGCTAGCGGTAGGACACTTCCATACAACCTTCCCTGCTTCCTTCCCAACAGAACCACACAGGCATATCTGGGGCCTGGACCCAGAGGTGTTTCTAGAACCCAGTGGCCTGCCCACTGTCCCTTCATGGGTTAGGACACCACAGGCTGTATATGTATAATCACACACACACACACACACACACACACACACACACCACATGACATAGCCTGGGTCCCCAGGCTGGGAGCCTAAAAACATGGGTGGAGCCCTGGAAGCCAAGATGGATTTTATTTATTCATTCCTGCTAGTGTATCTATTCTAAAATGTTGAGTGGGGAGCACAGAATCCAAAGCACATTAGTGGGCGCCACCTAATGGCAGATGGCAAAAGTGCAGCCTCCCAGTGATGGGGGACACAGAACCACCTACGCAGGCCCTAGGGTTCCCCCAGCCTTTGAAAGCAGCCACGTTTTTATGAACCCCACACTGAGAGCTTAGATTGTGGGCACAGACTTCAGAGACTGTCCTGGATTCTTGTCCATTGCAAGGGTGAGATCCAGAGGCTGAGAAGAGACCCTCTCTGGCTGTGCCTCAGTTTCCCCCAGGGGTCCTGAAGCTGGTTGTGTGGGGAGCTGTGACTGCAAAGTTCATACACCCTTATCCTTATGCAGATGGCCAGGGTTCATATGACCTGAAGGAGGGGATCCCCAGAAGGGTAACCCAGGTGGAGAATTGGCACCCTCAAGGTGACCACCATGCCCGTGCTGCCTGGGGTGGCGGAGGTTGTATGCACAGCCCAGATCCCTGAGTTCATTGTCTAGGGCTGGAGTGGGGGCAGAGGTTCACTCTTCCTCTGAGGGTGGGCAGGGGCACAAGGGAGCAGGTGGAGAGGATTTAGGACCCGAGTCTGAGTTGGTAAGAGACTCCCCAGTCTGCCTTGGGCATCCTACAGAGGTCCTGAGTTCACCCCACACCCCCTGCTGTCTCTGCAAGCCTCCCAGCACTGGTGTGGGGTCCCCTACTGCCCACATCCAGGTTAGAGGCTGTGAATTGCCCATGACCCCCTCTTCCTTTTCTCCACATCAGAGCCACCCAGGGTTTCTGGTGGCTTTGCCCCCAAATACACTTCCCTCCCAGCCCTCAGCCTCCTGCTACCCTTGCCCCGCCCCCCCACCAGTGCACCCCCCTGCCACAGAAGCCCTGAGGAGGGGAGCTTCGATAATGCCATGTCCCTCTCCTGGAAACTGGGTCCCCAAAGCCCCTACTTTACTAGAGATGATGCGTCAAGGACTGCGAAGATGCATGGAGGACAAACCCTAACTGGGTCTGGCATGTGGGTAGCATGGTGCTCTGTGCAGGGCCACCTAGCCTGCCCCCACCTCATGTAAACGTCTGTCAGATTCTGCCCTCTCCCCACCCCTGGAGGAGTCAGCCCTAGGTCTTGGTGACTACAGAAGAGGAGGTGCTGAATTCCAGGGACGGGACTGACTTTGAAGCCTGCGATGTGCATGCTTCCCCTCTTTGTCCACCGTCTGTGACTGTGCGCTCGTGGCGGGTACAAGGCATTGGATTTTACGGAAAAGGCTCCTCTGTCGGGTGCTGGGCTGAAGAGAGGGGACAAGAGGCTTCAACAGCCAGCCGGAACCAATCAGCTTTGGATCTTTGTGGCATGGGAGAGGGGGAACAAACCTTTTAAGTGCTGAGACCAATACTCCGTGTTCTCCACATCCCTGTTCAAATTGGTGATCTGCACGCAACAAACGCTCTGCTTAACTGACAGTCGGAGCCATTTCTCGCTTGGGCAGTGCAGACATGGAGTTGGGCCTTGGAAGGTAGGAAGCAGTCTTTTACAAAAAGGTGATTGGAGGGTTGAGGGAGGTGGTTCAGAAAGAAGGACCAGCATGGACCTGGGGTTGAACATGCAAGTGTTTCTAGATGCCTCAGGGCAGGGGATAGCGTGGGGGACACAGGCAGAATGGGTGGGGGCACCTGAGGAGCTATGAAGGTCAAGGGTCTGATCTGAGGGTCGTAAAGATCCATCTGAGGCCCTGGTGGGGTAGCTCAGTTGGTTAGAGCATCCTCCTGATATGCCAAGGTTGTGGGTTCATCCCCAGTCAGGGCATGTGCAAGAATCAGCCAATGAATGCATAAGCCAGTGGAACGACAAATCAGTGTTTCCCTCTCTCCCTTCCTCTCTCTAAAAATAATAATAATAAGATCGCACTGTGTGGCGGTCAAGCGGAAAGAAGTTAACTAGAAGAGGACGCTCTGCCGGGAGAAGGCGTGAGCCTGCACACAGGCCGCGCCAGAACAAAGTCTTGCACGCAAGACTTATTGTTCCGAGGCAGAACTTTCCTTGCGGTGATAAATAGTCCATGAGAGCATGGAAAGCCAGGGAGGGTGCACTGCTGCAGGTGGAAATAGTCTTTGTATAACATAGGAAATTAATAGTGTCATGTATAACTTAGCTTTGATGATTTCATAAAGCATGTTTGTTAATCATTGTTACTTGCTGCACTCCATTGTTATTTGCTATGCTCACCCCCAATAAAAGCCAGAAGGGATCAGAGGGTCTTTGCTACACGCCTGAGCGAGCGGTAGCCCTCTGTTCTACTTCGTCCTACACGCTAAGTTTGCCTCAGTGTCTCCGTTCACAAAGAACATCAACACCACTGAGACCACCTGTAGGGTGGTTGGAGGTGGGATGAGCACTAGAGCTCCCTTGGGCTACTGGACCCTCAGGTTTGCCTACACATGGGACAGGCCAGAGTGAGGGAGGGGAGGCTGTGCACACCTTGGAGTACGTGGATAACTACCTGGCTCCCTCTGGTGTAACAAAATTGCTGAGTCAAGAGATAAGCCCATTTAAAAGAGGAATGGCATAGTACCCCAGCATTCAAGATTCCTTCTTTTATTCTTTACTAGAGGCCCAGTGCACAAAAATTTGTGCACTCGGCGGGGGGGGGGGGGGGGTGCGGGGGGGAGTCCCTCAGCCTGGCCTGTGCCCTCTTGCAGTCTGAGACCCCTCGGGGGATGACAACCTGCTGGCTTAGGCCCACTCCCCGGGGAATTGGGCCTAAGCTGGCAATCAGACATCCCTCTGGCAGCCCGTAGCCCTCGGGAGATGTCCACTTGCCAGCGGGGAGCAGGCCTAAGCTGCAGTCGGACATCCTTAGTGCTGCTGAGGAGGTGGAAGAGGCTCCCACCACCACCACTGTACTGGCAGCCATCAGCCTGGTTTCTGGCTGAGCAGAGCTCCCCCTGTGGGAGCGCACTGACCACCAGGGGGCAGCGCCTGCATTGAGCGTCTGCCCCCTGGTGGTCAGTGTGTGTCATAGTGACCAGTCATTCCCAGTTGTTCTGCTGTTAGGGTCAATTTGCATATTACCCTTTTATTATATAGGATAGAGGCCTGTTGCACGGGTGGGGGCCAGCTGGTTTGCCCTGAAGGGTGTCCCAGATCAGGGTAGGGGTCCCGCTGGGGTGCCTGTCCAGCCTGGGTGAGGAGCTGATGGGTGTTTGCAGGCTGGTCACACCCCCTTCATGGTGGGGGTCCCCACTGGGGTGCCTGGCCAGCCTGGGTGAGGGGCTGATGGGTGTTTGCAGGCTGGTCACACCCCCTTCAGGGCGGGGGTCCCCACTGGGGTGTCTGGCCAGCCTGGGTGAGGGGCTGATGGCTGTTGGCAGCTGCTCAGACCTCCTTCATGGTGGGGGTCCCCACTGGAGTGCCTGGCCAGCCTGGGTGAGGGGCTGATGGCTGTTTGCAGGCTGGTCAAGTCCCCCCCAGTGAGGACCCTCACCCCATGGAGGTTTGGCCAGCCTGGGTGAGGGGCTGAAGGCCGTTTTCAGGCTGGCCAAGCCCCCCGGTGACGGAAGCTCCCAGCCTCTCCTTTTTTTCTTTTTTCTTTTTTATTCTGGGATTTATTTACCTTCTATAATTGAAACTTTGTTGCCTTCAGTGGAGCTCAGAACCCCGCGGCAGGCGGGAAGCTTGGCTTCCTGCTTGCTCCAGCTCCGTGGCCACAGCCGGCTGAACGCAGGTATCTGGGGTTTATTTATCTTCTATAATTGAAACTTTGTTGCTTTCAGTGGAGCTCAGAGCCAACTGGGAAGCTTGGCTTCCTCCATCACTGGAGCAACCAAGCCTCCTGCTCGCTCCAGCTCTGTGGCTGCCGGCCGCCATCTTGGTTGGGTTAATTTGCATATAGTCGCTCTGATTGGCTGGTGGGCATGGCCTAAGGCATAGCGAAGGTACAGTCAATTTGCATATTTGTCTTTTATTAGTGTAGATTTTTGTTAATCCTCACTGGAGAATATTTTTTCCATTGATTTTTAGAAAAAGTGGAAAGGAGAGGGGTGGGGAGAGAGAGAGAAACATAGATTGGTTGCCTCCCACATGCAGCCGGGAGTGGAACCTGCAACCCAGGTATATGCCCTTGACCTGGAATCAAACCCAAGACCCTTCCATCTGAGGGTCACCAGCCAGGGCCCCAACTGCTTCTTGCTGCAAGCAATTGTGATATTTCCCTCTGGGCCTACCACCTGACACTCCCAAAATCGAAGGGCAAATAGGCAGGCCCTTCCCAGTGGGACGGAACCACTCTAGGGGCAGGGGGTGGGAGCACTTTAGGGGCAGGGGGTGGGAGCACTTTAGGGCAGGGGGTGGGAGCACTTTAGGGGCAGGGGGTGGGAGCACTTTAGGGGCAGGGGGTGGGAGCACTTTAGGGCAGGGGGTGGGAGCACTTTAGGGGCAGGGGGTGGGAGCACTCTAGGGGCAGTTGGGTGGGAGCACTCTAGGGGCAGTTGGGTGGGAGCACTGTAGGGGCAGTTGGGTGGGAGCACTCTAGGGGCAGGGGATGGGAGCACTCTAGGGCAGGGGGTGGGAGCACTCTAGGGGCAGGGGGTGGGAGCACTCTAGGGGCAGGCGGTGGGAGCACTCTAGGGCAGTGGGTGGGAGCACTCTAGGGGCAGTTGGGTGGGAGCACTGTAGGGGCAGGGGATGGGAGCACTCTAGGGCAGGGGGTGGGAGCACTCTAGGGGCAGGGGGTGGGAGCACTCTAGGGGCAGTGGGTGGGAGCACTCTAGGGGCAGGGGATGGGAGCACTCTAGGGCGGGGGTGGGAGCACTCTAGGGCAGTGGGTGGGAGCACTCTAGGGGCAGGGGATGGGAGCACTCTAGGGCAGGGGGTGGGAGCACTCTAGGGGCAGGGGATGGGAGCACTCTAGGGCAGGGGGTGGGAGCACTCTAGGGCAGTGGGTGGGAGCACTCTAGGAGCAGTTGGTGGGAGCACTCTAGGGGTAGGCAGTGGGAGCACTCTAGGGCAGTGGGTGGGAGCACTTTAGGGGCAGGGGGTGGGAGCACTGTAGGGGCAGTGGGTGGGAGCACTCTAGGAGCAGTTGGTGGGAGCACTCTAGGGGCAGGGGATGGGAGCACTCTAGGGCAGGGGGTGGGAGCACTCTAGGGCAGTGGGTGGGAGCACTCTAGGAGCAGTTGGTGGGAGCACTCTAGGGGTAGGCAGTGGGAGCACTCTAGGGCAGTGGGTGGGAGCACTTTAGGGGCAGGGGGTGGGAGCACTGTAGGGGCAGTGGGTGGGAGCACTCTAGGAGCAGTTGGTGGGAGCACTCTAGGGGCAGGGGATGGGAGCACTCTAGGGCAGGGGGTGGGAGCACTCTAGGGCAGGGGGTGGGAGCACTCTAGGGGCAGGGGGTGGGAGCACTCTAGGGGCAGTGGGTGGGAGCACTCTAGGGGCAGGGGATGGGAGCACTCTAGGGCAGGGGGTGGGAGCACTCTAGGGCAGTGGGTGGGAGCACTCTAGGAGCAGTTGGTGGGAGCACTCTAGGGGTAGGCGGTGGGAGCACTCTAGGGCAGTGGGTGGGAGCACTGTAGGGGCAGTTGGGTGGGAGCACTTTAGGGGCAGGGGGTGGGAGCACTCTAGGGGTAGGCGGTGGGAGCACTCTAGGGCAGTGAGTGGGAGCACTCTAGGGGCAGTGGGTGGGAGCACTCTAGGGGTAGGCGGTGGGAGCACTCTAGGGGTAGGCGGTGGGAGCACTCTAGGGCAGTGGGTGGGAGCACTGTAGGGGCAGTTGGGTGGGAGCACTTTAGGGGCAGGGGGTGGGAGCACTCTAGGGGTAGGCGGTGGGAGTACTCTAGGGCAGTGGGTGGGAGCACTCTAGGGGCAGTGGGTGGGAGCACTCTAGGGGCAGTTGGGTGGGAGCACTCTAGGGGCAGTGGGTGGGAGCACTCTAGGGGTAGGCGGTGGGAGCACTCTAGGGCACTGGGTGGGAGCACTCTAGGGGCAGTTGGGTGGGAGCATTCTAGGGGCAAGCTCCAAAAGACCTCCCAAGGCCTCAGTGGCCCAGCTGCTCACCACTGTCACCAGTTCATTTGTGCCCCCTGCAGGGCCCCTGTCCTGCCACCAGGAACTTTCTCCCCATACCCCACCCGAACCCCAACCCTAACCCTCATCTCAGGATGGAATTCTGGCAGGAGTACCCCAAACCCAGACAAGCCAAGACTGAGGCCCCAGGGGAGGAGATGGGAGGACTGGGCAGGGATGGGGATGGCCTGAGCAGGGCAGATCACTTCCTCCATGGAGCCCACGTGCTTTATTGGTGGGTACACACTCAGGAAGGGGCGACAGAGCCGGGACCATGGATCCAGCCCAGCCTTCCTCCTCCAGGGCAACCGTGGAGGGCGTCACATCCATTGGGTCTTCTCTGAGGACACCCGGAGGGAGGTTGGGAGTCCACGTGCCCTCGCCAGGCTGGTGGGGGTCAAGGCCAGTGCCTGCCCGGGTCCACTACCGGGGCCAGCCATCTGCAGGGGGAAGCCGGCGCAGCGGGGGCCCGGGCCGCAGGGGCTCTGCCAGAGGCCGGGCCAGGAGCAAGGGGTAGGGGAAGGTCTTGGAAAAGTCGCCGGGGCCACCGGGTGCTGGCGAGAGGCGTTCGGACTTGATGCTGACGTGGGGGCTCAGTGGGGAGGCACCGCGGGCTGGAGGACCCTCCTCGCCCAGGCTGCGGCCCCCACTGCAGGGGGGCGGGGGGGGGGGAGAGAGAGAGAGAGAGAGAGAGAGAGAGAGAGAGAGAGAGAGAGAGAGAGAGAATGAATGAGAATGAGATGGGGGCGCTTTGCGAGGAGGGAGGGCGGGAGGGAAACCCGGAGGTGGCACGGCTTGGGGAAAAGCTGGCGGGAGGACCTTGGGAAAGGAGGGGGTGGCCATCCCTCTTGGGGCCTCCAAAATAGAATCCCCGCCCCCCCCCCGCCGCCCCCCCCGCCCCCCCCCCCCCGCACTCCAGAAGGGCTGGGTGCAGAAACAGGAGTGGCCACCAGGTGTCAGCAGTGGCTGGGGGCTTCGGAAGCAGCGGAAGGGCCCCACCTGGGAGCCTGACTGGGGTTGGAGAGGCGTCGGGGCACTTACCTGGGCTGCGCAAGGCCGGCTAGGGGCCCATCACCCCTCGAGGGCTGCCAGGGGGCCAGGGAAGGGGGCTGCAGCAAGCCGGGGGGCGGAGGGGGGTCTCCCAGGCCATATTCTGGGTGCGGGGGCAAGAGGAGTGAGCTGAGGCCCCCACCGCTGGGAGCCCCTTGCCCAAGCCTGATCCACCCCACCAGCCAGTTTCAGTCGGCAGGAGGGGGAGTGTGGCCTGCCCAGCAGGCAGGTGTACGGATATCGCCCACAGCAGAGCTGGTGGGGGTGCGTACCTGGGGGGCCTGCTGGGAGGAAAGGGAAGGGTCCTGGAGCTGTGGCCGAGCATGGACTCTGCAGGCTACTGTAGAGGCCTCTCTGTGCGGAGAAAGGTGAGGGGGAAACTGAGGCCCGCACTCAGGCCACCCTGCCTGCCCCCTCAGCCTGGCACTCCTCCCCTCACTCACGGAGGTGCTCAGTCCCCCTCGGGCCCCTGCCAGGCCTCCAGGCAGGTCTGGCCTCCTCCCGTCTGCTGCCAGGTACAGGGGTGGCGGCGTCTTGCTGGCAAGGTGGCTTGGTGAGAAGAGAGGGTGGGCCAGGCCTGTGGAGCAGGAGACCCCCAGGGGGAGGGCAGGCAGCCATGTCATCTACCGAAGTCTGAGTCCAGAGCGATGAACACAGCCAAGCAGTGCTGAGCCAAGACCCCCGCACACACACACAAGCTCCCCTGGGACCCCGCCCCCACCTTCCCCAGGGCCTAGGCCCCATGCTTACCTGGGGGCCCAGCTTTGGGGGCTGCTGGCCTGAAGGGGGATGGGCGGCTCTGGGCGGGCAGGGCCTCCCCAAGCCCATTGGAGTCACAGCCTGGTGGGGGCAGGGCCCCATATACCATGTCTGGGCTGGGCATGGTGGGGGCTGCTGGCTGAGGACAGAGAGGACACGAGTGGTTGGAGGGCCAAGGAGGTGAGGACGCCAAGTCCAAGAGACTATCCCAGCCTCCACCGTTTGGAAGCCCTCACTAGCTCCCACCGCCCCCCCCTAACCCCTGACCTAACCTCCCAGGGGCCAGGCTCTGCTGCTCCTGGACAGCTAAGCCCAGAGCCGAGGCTTCTCACTCAGCATGAGCTTGGCACTGAGGGGGCTTCCCAGGTATTTGATGAATAAAAAAAATAAAATAAAATAGAAGGAAAGAAAAGAAGGAATTATCTGCCTTTTGAACTCTTATTCATCTTTCAAAGCCCCAGCTACAATGCCCACTCCTCCAGGAAGCTTTTCTTGTCCAACCAGGCAGAGACCTACCACCTTACTCTAGGCTTCTTGGCCCTTTTCCAGTCTCGGCCTTGACCGTGGGCCTAAGAGGTCGGGGGGTGGGGGGTGGGGAGCACATTCACAGCAGGGCGGGGAGTCACTTACATAGAGCCGGGGTCGGGGCAAGGCTGGCTCACCCCCATCACCTGCCAGCCTCCGAAGCTTCTCTCCCGGGCCCTCAGGCCCCTCATCTGGCTCCAGCTCTGGCCCATCAAGGCCCACACCCCTCCGCTTCAGTGTCTGTGGGGAGGGGACACAGCAGGATGAATCTCCCCCATCCTAGCCAGGGAGCCTGGTTTATGGTGAGGGGAGAGACCTACCCACTCTGGGTGGGGCAGAGTGCAGGCACAGCCTGCTCCAGCTAAATCCCGTTGACCAAAACCCCCAGTGAGTTATCATTTGCTAAGTTCCAACTGTGTGCGAGAGAGGGACTGTCTTGCCCTGAAACCACAGATCCACCCCGGCCGGCTGGCACTGTCCTAACACCCCTGAATACAACTCTGGTTTCTCCATTCTGCATCCTTGTGCTGCTTTAGAGCCTGGCATGCAGTAGGTGCATAATAAATGTCAAGAAACAGAGCACCTGAAGACAAGTTTATAGGACTTTCTGAGCTACCCGGGACCAGTGACCTGCACGGTCCTGGACCTCAGCGAGGTCAGCTTGCTCCACGGTGCCTTTTATTTTCTGTTCTGTACTCACCAAATGGGTGATAGGATTACATGAGACAATGTGACAATGTGTGTAAGGAGCACACAGTACAGCCTTCAATCTATAGTGGTTGATTTTTTTAAAAATATATTTCTTGCCCTAACCAGTTTGTCTCAGTGGATAGAGCGTCGGCCTGCGGACTGAAGGGTCCCAGGTTCGATTCCGGTCAAGGGCATGTGCCTTGATTGCGGGCACAGCCCCAGTAGGGGGTGTGCAGAAGGCAGCTGATTGATGTTTCTCTCTCATTGATGTTTCTAACTCCCTATCCCTCTCCCTTCTTCTCTGTAAAAAAATCAATAAAATATATTTTAAATATATATATATTGATTTCAGAGAGGAAGGGTAAGGAGAGAGAGATAGAAACATCAATGATGAGAGAGAATCATTGATCAGCTGCCTCCTGCACACCCCTCACTGGGGATCGAGCTCACAACCCAGGCATGTGCCCTTGGCTGGAATTGAACCTGGGACCCTTCAGTCGGAAAGCTGACACTCTATCCACTGAGCCAAGCCGGCTATGGCGGTTGATTTTTTTTAAAAGGTTTTTTATTGATTTTCCTTTTTTGAGAGAGAAGGAGTGGGGGAGAGAGCGAAACATTGATGTGAAAGCGAACATCAATTGGCTGCCTCCTGCATGCCCTCTACTGGGGATCAAGCCCACAACCCTGGGCATGTGCTCTGACAGGGAATCGAACCCACAACCTTTAAGTGTATGGGACCACGCTCCAACCAACTGAGCCAGGGCTGGTCGATGTTTTTATTTCTGCTAGCCAGGGAACTACCCCAGAGGGACACTGTAATACCTGAAACCTGCGTTAACTGGCAGCAAAGCTAGACTGCAACACCCATCTTTTGTACAAACCAAGAGTCCCGGGCTCTGAGCCAGCAGAGTGTGCTGGCTTCCCGGGGAGGAGGGCCCAGGCTACCTCGAGGATGTCGGTGTTGGTGCGGCTCTCGTGGGGTTCGCTGTACTCCGTGTACTTGAGGAGCACACGGTCCATGTCGGTGCTGGCATACTGGAAGAGGCGATTGGCGCTGTTGAAGATGATGAGAGCAATCTCACAGTCGCAGAGCACGCTCAGTTCGTAGGCCTTCTTCATCAGCCCAAACTTCCTTTTGGTAAATGTCACCTAGACCCAGCACCCACAGGTGAGAGGGAGAAGACAGAGATTTGGGGTGGGGTCGGGGAGATGGAGGGGCCTAACTGTTTTCTGAACATGCCTCATGATTCTGTGCCTCTGTGTGTGCTGTTCCTTCTGGCTGTTCTTCTCACTTCTCAACCTGGCAAACTCCTATTGAAGCTTCAAAACCCATCCCAAATGACCCCTCCTTTGGGAAGTTGTCCTTGGTCTCCTAGGCAGAGCCCACACTCCCTCTCTGAGCTTCCCCAGTTCTGTGCCTCCCTCTGATCCAGGCCTCTGAGCCGGGTGTGTTTGTGTCCAGGTCCATCTCCTCTGTGACCAGGACTTCAATAAATCATTATGAAAATGAGCAAATGCTACATCTCAAACTCCAGACTTGTCATCAAGACTCATTCCCCTACAATTCCCTGAAATGGCTAGGCCTTTGCCCAGCCTGTGTCCCCTGCCATGAATGCCTTCCCACCCAATGAACTCACTTGACGATTCCTTTGGTCCAGAATGCGTGAGATCTGTATTTTTTTCCTCCCCATTGTCCTAGGCTGGGCAGAGCAACCTTGGTCTGTGGGAGAAGGAAAAGAGGACAGAGTGAGTGAGTGAAAAGTGGGGTCAGGCAGCCAGCTTTCCTTCTGTCCTCCGCTTCCCCCTACCAGGCACTGAGGAGAGGTGATGGGGGAATCGAGGCAGGCTGGGCCACCCCCAGGGCCCCCATTCTCAACTAGACCAGCATACAGTCAATATTCAATGAACACCTTTGCACCAGTTCCACAGGAGGCGAAGGCTGACCCAGGCCAAAAGATGGCAGTGCTCCTGCCCCAGCATCTAAAACATTACCCCTGGTAACTATGGGCCTCAGGGAGCCTGGCCGCCTTGGGCACCTGTCTGCAGGGGGGGGGGGGGGGGGCAGTGTTGTGTACTGCTCATTGTTGCTGGGGACAAAAGGAGCTAACCTTCCTGCCTGGCACATAGCAGATGCCGCATACGTATTGCCATTATGAATATTGGCAACAGCCTAAGAGCCCCCAACAGGTCAGGTTGGAGGGACCTCCGCTGCAGCGCTCGGTCATCCTGAGCTTCTGACAGCGAGCCTGATCCGCCCATCGGACACCTTTCAACTCATTCAACACGCAACAGCTCCTCAAACTACGATCGAGGCCCGCGGTTACAAAAACAAAACAAGTCCGGCTGGTGTAGCTCAGTGGTTGGATGCTGACCTATGAGCCGGGAGGTCAGGGCACATGCCTGGGTTGTGGGGCTCAGGGGTGTGTGTGGGGCAGGGGGCCTGCAGGAGGCAGCCGATTAATGATTCTCTCTCATCATTGATGTTTCTGACTCTCTCTCCCTCTCCCTTCCTCTCTGAAATTAATAAAAATATATTTTAAAAGATAAAGTGCACAATTCGGTGATAGTTAGTTATTCACAATGTAGAACCATCGCCTCTATCTAGTTCCAGAAATTTTCATCCCCCCAAAAAGGGACCCCATTCCCATGAGGAGTCACTCCCCACCCCCTCCCCTGACCCCTGGCAACCACTGACCTGCTTTCTGTCTCCACGGCTTTGCCTGTTCTGGACATTTCATGTAAATGGATCATACACTGTGTGGCCTTTCGTGTCTTCTCCCCCTGCCCCTTTTTTGATGATCTGAACTTTCAAACTTTCCCCTCAGTGATTATGGACTATTTCTGTTTTAAATTTTTTTTAATTAAAAAAAAATAATAAAAAAACTTTAAATAACAGAAACCCACCCCTGCCCCGCTTCCACCAGGAGGAGGTGAGGTCGCCCTGGAAAGACCTTAGGCTTGGAGCCCTCAGACCCTGATTTGGGCCCCGGGCAACTTGGGTGACACCCTGGACCCTCCTCCCAGGGATCTCAGATCTCCCCAGTGTGAGCCCCAAAAGTGAGAGTGGGCAACTCAGGGAGGACAGCATGTCCCCAAGACAAGCAGCATGTTGGGGTCCAGGCCTTCCCCAGTGCCCCCATGCAGGGATCCTTGGAACGAAGAAACCTGTTGTGAGGCACCCGCCATGCTGTACCGTCAGCCACCCCAAGGCCCCGAGATCCCTGACACCCCTCCACTCCTCTGTGACCACACTTGACCGCCAGCCACCCCCATGTCACAGGTGCCTGAGGCAATGTCACAGGCTGCCCAGGGTAAGGGGGCCTGCGCTCAGATCCCAGCCGGTCTCTGACCCCCGGGGCGGCCCTCAGCCAAGGGGGCCTTCCCCTGGGCTCAGGTTGCTGTTCTGTGAATGGGTGGGTATGGCATGCAGAGCACCTGGTACAGACCTGGAAACAAGCCCTGGGGAAGCGTAGGGAAATGAGGTCTGTCTCCACGAGTAGCCATAGCTGCTTCTCTGACCTCCGCCTGAGGGGTCTGGGTGGGACCCCTTCATCCCAGAGGCCCAGGGCCCAGGAGTGTACGATGCCTTGGCCATCATAAGTGGCCCTCTGTGTGGCCCCAGGAGTGTCCTCTACCCGCTCTGGGCTGGGTCTCTGAGCAGTCGCAACTATGCAGAGCCCAGCCGATGAGAGCCCCACCAACCCCCTAGCTCCGGATTGATTTGCTAAATTTAACCTCGGGGGCTAATTTTAATCCCTGGCTAGAATCAGACTCGTTCCCACGGCTGGGATGTGTTGCCCTGGCCCTGATGGATCCCCGGGGACAGAAGTGGGGCACTGGTCCGGAGGTCCCCGTGCCAAGATGACTCCGGAAATGCCCCCCACGCCTGGGGTCCCATGGGAACATGGGACTTGAACCTGAGAATCTGAGCCTGGAATATCTGACTCCAGCCCCTTCTCAGTCTGTCCCCATTTTAGACAAGGACATCCCTGCTAGGGCAGGGGTCACATAATGGGGGAGCCGCAAGCAAGAGCCAAAAGGTCAGGAGGGTCTCTCGGAACTGAGACCCAAGAGCCGAGACAGGAAGTGAGTTCCAGCCAGAAGGGACAGCAGGTGCAAAGGCCCTGAGGAGGGACAAGACACAGCAACAAGGCTGGACGGAGGAGCTTGAGGGAGAGGCCTGAGAAGCAGGGCCACGCTGGGTCCTCTGAGCTGTGGGGAAGGCTGTGAGTTTGGGTCTAAGAGCAACGGGGAGCCATGGGAGGGTTTGAGAAAGAAGGATGGAGTTTGAGTTATCATTGAAAAACCTGTCCATGCTGGGGGGTGGCCGGATACTGGAGAAAAGGCCAGAGCCGCATCCATCCGGGCAGAGACGGGGTGAAGTCACGGTATCCCAGGTCTCTTTGGGTCCATCAGAAGGTCCCACATCCTCTGCCTTCCCCGGAGCCCGGCCCAACAGGCACAGATGGGCTCACACTCTTCTAACCTTCAGTGACCCTGGAACTCCCAATCCCCACACAGGAACTACAGTCATCCCCAGCTTTGGCCCTTGAGGAACCAACCCTACACAGCTTTGGTCATGACCCTCCCTGCTCACACACTCTTCATGGCTCCCTACTACCATCAGGAGGAAGTTTCCGTTCCCAGCCTGGCATTCAAGGCCCTGCCCCAGCCAATCCCTGCCCACCGTTCTCTACCTTCAACAACTCTTATTCACACTTCAAAACCCAGCTCAAAAAATCCCTCCCTCCCCCTGGCCTGTGTGGCTCAGCTGGTTGAGCATAATCCCATGAACCAAAGGTGGCTGGTTCAATTCCTGGTTGGGGTTTCAGGCTTGATCCCTAGTAGGGGGCACGCAGGAAGCAGCGGATTGATGTTTCTCTCTCCCTGTCCCTTTCTCTCTCTCAAATCAATAAGAATATATTTTAAATATAGTGTATGTGTGTGTTTTAAATCCATCCCTCCAGGAAGCCCCCTGATCTCAGTCTAGACCGCTACAGCGGCCATCCTTCCCTTCAGCTCTGACCCCACGGGGCTGGGGATATGTACATCCGTGGAGCTGGGATCCAGGCTGGAAGCCTCGGGATCAGATATAGGGGCTGTTGGGCAGATCGGGTGAATGGAGCAGGTTAAAAGAGACACGTCTGAACTACCCCCCGTTTCCCTCAACAACTTCCTCTCAGACTCCCCCAGCTGACTCCCTACCCAGAAATACACGCGCATGCAAATGCAGCCACTGAGTGGACCTGTCTCAGGCCCAGGTGTGAAGGGCCAGCCAAGGAATGTGGGGGTGGAAGACCCAGGGTGTGCATATATATTTGTACTCACATGCAAATCCCCACCCCGAGCCGCAGACAGACCAGCAACCAGCGCTCCAGATGTTGGCGTGATCGGAACTGCTGGGGGGAGGTGGTGGTGGCTGCTGAATGTGCCAGGCACGAGGGGGGAGGCTGAGGTTTGGGGAAGCCTCTTCTGTGCATCCCCACACCGAGGTCCAGCCAGAAAGCAGAGAGTTTGTGGCATCTGCCCAGCAGAGAGGCAGAGAGGTAGACCCATGGACAGGAGATGGAGCAAGGAAGGAAGGCCAGGAGAAATCCAAGGGGGCATCTCAGAGGAGGAAGCATGTCATTGGGCCTCAATGGAGAGACTGGATGGGGCCTGAGCAGATGGGCAGTGGGGTGGTCATTTGAAACTGAGAGACCACTTCCCCACCCCTTTCTTCACCCCCTTATACTTAACATTTATTAAGATCAACCATGCTCCGGCCACTGTGATAAGCAGACTTCAGAAGTAGAAAGTGTAAGTAGAGCAATGGCCCCGGAAGACTGGCAAAGTGACTGCGACCTACCATAAAAAGACCATGGGCCCAGAGGGCTGTATGGCTGTTTTGTCAAACCGTAAAGGACAGGAAAGTGCAATGTTATCTAAACTAACTCAGACCTTTGAAAACAATGGGAACTGCCCAGGTCATTTCTCTGAAACTTCCGTTTGCCTGAAGCCCAAAAAGAGTGAAGGACTGACTATGCAAGGGGCAGCGTTAGCCAGGGATTTCGAGAAGGGCCTATCTGAAGAGGTGACATTTGGGCCAAGACCTGCAGCATGAGAAAGCACAGTAAAGGGAGGGAAGTCAGTGGTGGGAGATCTGGGGAAGGTGGTCCTAGCAGTGGAACGGCAAGGGCCAAAGGTCATAGTGACCATGAGTTTGGCATTTGGGGGGGGGGGGAACACAACAAAAAGCAAAGAAGTCTGCATGGCTAGACAGCATGGCAAGGGAGAGGTGAGGAGTGGTGGTGGGGAGGGCGGTGGAGGTTGGGTCATTTAGGTATTTGTGGGCTTTACTCTGAGGGCAATGGGAAGCCAGGGAGACTTTGGGGGCAGGGGAGGGTCAGGATACGATCGTACAGTTTAAAAAAATCCCCTTCACTCTCATGTGTTGGTGGTGAGAGGGGAAGGTGGTACAGCCACTGTGGAAAACCGGCATTTACTAAACATGAACATATGTCTAACCTGTGACACAGTGCCCTCTCATCTCAGTATTCACCCAATAGAAATGGGCCTATGTTTTACCAAAGGACACAGACAAGCCTGCCCTCAGCAGCTTCGTGCATCAATGCCCCGAACTGGAATCGGCCAAGCACCCTCCCAGGGAGAACTGGTAAATGCTTTCTGGTAGATTCTACCACGGACGGCTACATTGCACAGAAAAGGGATGCACTCCGGCCCATGCAGCCTCACGGGGAATCGCCTAGACCTGTGCCGATTCAACAGTGCGGGCGCCACAGAGGAGACATGCCATGATGAGTCCATTTACATGATGTTCCAGAGCAGGCAAAACTCACGTACGGTGATCGCTGTCAGCACAGAGGCCGCAGGGCAGGGGCGGTGACAGGGCAGCAGGAGAGCTAGAGGCCGGTGTTCTGGCCCCCAGTCCAGGGTCTGGGTACAGGGAGGTGTTCAGTTTGTGCAAATGTGTGAGTTCTACTTGGATGGTTTCTGTGATTTATCTCAAGCAAAAGTGTTTAAAAAAGCTCCCGCCTGCTCCTGGCTGCCATGGGGAGCAGCAGCTGTCTAGGCAGGAGTGAGGTGGCAGGGAGAGGCTGAGGTGAGAAACAGGGGCCCTGAGCTGAAATGGGGTGCAGGTGGGCAGAAGTGCATGGGTCAGTTGTCTACAGAGGGGACAGCACCACTGGAGCACACACCTGGGGTGGGGAGGAGCCTGGGTCCCAGGCCTTTCCACGGTGCCGGGCAAGTGCTGGGGGATGAAGGAAGATTTTCATGAGCTTCTGGAGTACCATAAACTCTCTGTGATGAGACTTGTGGTCACTACATCAATCAACAAATATCCCAGGGGTCCTTCAGGCCATGATGGTCACTTCCCTGGCTGGTGAGCCCCCTGAGCCCCCGGTGATGGAGATGGGGCCTGAAAGGAATCCCACTCTCCCGCTGACCCTTCACCCTGGCCTGTTTCCACGTGAGGACTCGGTTTCCTCACCTGTAAATGGGGGTAAGAGTCCTTCTTCCACCAGCTGGGGAGGAGAGGTGGGGGGGGAACGGTGCCCGCAAAGTGTCTGGGCCTAGGGACTGGGGACGCTGAATCAGGTGCCACGGCGACAAGCACAGGACAAACTTGGCAACATGAAGCCCCCATTTCCTCCCCATAAAATGGGCCACAGAATCGTGCCCCCACGGCTTTGCGGTGAGGGTTTGAGAGAAAGGATCAGGAACGAAGCAAGTTCCTCTTCTCGGCTCCCACTGGGACTTTAATAGGGGGATGAGCGACAGCTCGCTGCCAGACCCTGCGCCCAGAGGCCACAGCTTGGTGGGGACCCAGGCCGGGAAAGGAGGGTAGGAAAGGAGAAGTGAGAGGCAGGTGGGTGGTGGGGGGAGGTGAGGGCCCGCGGGGACTCTGCGAAGCGGGGAGGGGGCGCTGCTCCTGGGCCACGGCAGCAAATCAGGCCAGAACCGCCTCACGCAACCCAGGCGGCGGTTTCATCACCTGCTCCCCAAGTACCTCATTACTGGCGACAGGAAGAGCCCCTTGGAAAGCCAGGACCCCCCCTCTTGAGGGCTCTAGTGACTCTGACCCCAGCTGCCAGTGACCTTCCCAAGCTCTGTGCCTGCCTCTCCCCTGGGACCTGGGAGATGGCGCCTCGGATGGGCTCACTGAGGGTGACCTAGGGGCTGGCCCAGCCCACAGCAGCCCCTGGAGCCCCACACCTGCCCTCGGGGACGAGGTAGGTTCCAGCAGGGACTCTCTTGTGGCCAAACTACTCGGGGCCTCAGTTTCCTCCCCTGAAAATAGGGAGTCAGGGGAGCCTGAGGTTGGTGGGGCTTCAGGAGTAGGTTTTCTGTAGATGCTATTACCTTCTCCACCTGTCCCTGGGCTCTGACCTTGGGGTCACTGCTCCTCAGCTGGAGGGGGGCCCTCAGCTCAGAATGAGGGCCCCAGGCAGATGGAGGTAGGCTGGGGGGACAGGAGGCAGGGACATATGGATGATGGGGTGAGGGTAGGGAGACTCCCCTAAACACATGCAGAAACCCAGGTGCCTAAAAAGTCCACAGGTGCCTAAAACATACGGAGCTCCAGAAACACGCATTACCCAACACATGTGGCTCCTGCATACAAAATGCCCCAGAACATGACATCCACAATACATGCAGACTCCCCAGACCCACACAGGTCTTCACACACCCATATCCCCAAACACAGATCGCCAGCACACACAGCCTTCAGCACATGCTGACCCCCCAAATGCACACCGATTCCAAATACAGGCAGGCACTGCAAACACACCAGGCCCCCTGCCGACAATGTGCAGGCTCTCAAAGCTCCCCAAATATATGCAGACTCCATGCTGATCCCCATTACATTCAAGCCCCCAGACTCAGGTAGGGCCTATCCTCCAAGGGAACTGGGAATTTGAGGGTGGGGTGTGTCACCCAGATGCAGCTATGAATCCTAGAAACCCAGAATTTTCCAGCTGGAGAAGACCCTTTGGGGGTCCCTTTGTTCTTAGCTCCCTCTGGCATCCTTGGGAAAACCTCAGACCCACCTTAAGAGACCCCTCCCCAGGACTGCTCCTGGGAAGGCCCATTATGGCCATGCACTGAGGGTCCAGGGATACAGCTGTGAGGCTGGCCAGACCAGGGTTCAAATCCTGGCTCCAGCCCTAGCCGGTTTGGCTCAGCGGATAGAGCATTGGCCTGCGGACTGAAGGGTCCCGGGTTCAATTCTGGTCAAGGGCACATGTTCAGGTTGCTCGATCCCCCGTGGGGGCTGTGCAGGAGGTAGCCGATCAATGATTCTCTCTCATCACTGATGTTTCTATCTCTCTCTCCCTCTCCCTTCCTCTCTGAAATCAATAAAAATATATATTTTTTAAAAATCCTGGCTCCACCAGACACTCATTGCCTGAAGTGCTCTGAGACTCAGTTTCCCTGTTTGTATAATGGGCCCCTGCGAGCTCTGCACCTTCCCCTTTGCTCCTCCTCTTGGGGAGTCTCAGGTACCGGCAAATTCCCAGACCACCTCTGTCCCTTTCCAGGCACCTGACACACCAGCCCCAGACAGCGCTTTCCTTTCCCAAAGCCCCCGGAATGCCCAGGCCTGGGAGCTCTCCTTCAAGGCTGAACAGAAACTCCTGTTTCTGGAAGCACTGGTTTCCCCAGGCAGGATCCCTGTCTCTCCCTGCAGCACTCAGCCCTACTGGATTTTTAAAATGTTTTTATTGAAAAAAAATTTTTTTAAGAGAGAGAGGAAGGGAAAAGGAGAGAGAGAGAGACAGAAACATCGATCATCTGCCTCCTGCACAGCCTCCTACTGTTGAGACCTAGGGGCTGGCTCAAGCTCGAAACCCAGGTATGTGCCCTGACGGGGAATCGAACCAGAGACCTCTGGTGCATGGGACGATGCTCAACCAACCAAGCCACACCAGCTGGGCCCTACTGGGTGTTTGTGTGCTTCTTTGTTGCTTTATCTGATAATCATGTCGCCCTGTGAGGATGTCTACTCTGTGAGGGCAAGGATGGCCTCATACGCACCTGGCACACAGTAGGCCCACAGTCACCCTTCCTAAGTGAATGAGCAACAACGGAAGAAACATTGGCAACTGGTTCGCTTTTCTTTTAAATACCTCGTGACCCACAAAACACATTTGAGGCTCCCACCTGGCCCACAGGCCGCCAGTTTGAAACTCCTGCTCTAAAGAGCCAACAGCACAACAGCCAAGTAGACGGTGTTTGTGCTTCTCTCAGGCCCAGGGACTGACCCTCCGAAGTCCCACTGTCATCTCGGAACCATGTCCTGAGGACATGCAGGTCCAACCTGGCACGTGCTCACCTGCCACAGAGCCCAGACTCTCTGTCACAGACGATGCAAACGGAAGTCCTCTGCCCTACCCAATCTCCAGAGAGACTTGGGATCCTGACTCCTGGGGCCAGAGACTACATTCAGAGCCCAACCTGCTGTCCAAGGCAGATTGGAGCCCAGGGCTGCCCAGCACCCCCGGCAAGGTCCCCGAAGCCACATGGAAGCTGCAGGAACGGCCCCAGGTTTCCCTCTTTGTTCCAGAGAAAGCTCTCCCCGTGGGGCCCCAGAAAGGTGTCCCCAGAGGCCCAGCTCTCCCTGCTTGGGAAATTAGCACATCTGTCAGAGCTGGGCAGAAGGGACTCGGCCCACAGCTCCACAGACCCAAGACACAGTCAGCAGAGACTCCAGGACAGGGCCTTGGGGCACCTCTGGTTCCCCACGACTCCCCCAGAAATGTCACCAGGTGCCAGGGACACAGGGGCAGGGAGAGGACAGACCCAGCCTGGCCTCCCTCACTGCCTAGTCTTGTAGGGGAGAGGACAACAGGCATATAATTGCGTCAGGGACAGAGGCCTTCAAGGAAGAAATTCAACAGGGGAAAGCAGAGGGGGGTGTGGTGGAAGGAGCTGCTTTGAACAGAGGGGCCAGAGGGCTTGTCTGCAAAGGGGGCCTCAAGGATGAGAGGACACCAGCCCTGTGGAATGGTAGATGCAAAGGCCCCGAGGTGGGAGCATGCTGGGTGGGTTCCAGACATAAGGGAAGGCCGGTGTGGCTGGGACAGGGTGAGTGAGGGGCAGGGTGAGGTGGGGCCAAGGAGGGCAGAGAGGCTGCAAGGAGCCTGAGGGATCAGGGAGGGAGGGCGGACTATAGAGCAATGGGGAGCCCTAAAGGGCACATGAGCAGGGGAGGGCTGGGTCTGACTCAGGATTTTTAGCAGAACCAGTGGCTGCAGGAGGGAGAAGTCTTGTCTGGGCAGGAGGTTGGGACAGCGTCCACCAGGAGGCAGTGGGGGCTGTGGGTGTGGAAAGTGGACAAGGTAGTGGCTCCTTATGCCAAACAGCCTCGAAGTTTTCCCTCCCAAGGTCCTCGCCTTGACCTTGGGTGAACCTGAGCCTGCAGAATAGAACAGAAGCCAATGGACCTGAGGCCTCCTTGGTCCCTGATGGAGGGTAGGGTGAGGTGGACCTGGATGGGGCTCACAGGCACCTCCGCTTGGTCACAGTTCGGATGGCGCCTCGCGCCTGGGCCCACGCGCCACCTCATTTACACACAGGGCCTGCCTGACCCGCAGACAGCCCAGTGAAGCGGAGACAGCTGCCCCGTTGTACACAGGGTGAAGCGGGCTTCTTCCAGGGGCCACACATCAAGACCCGCCTCCCCCACCATCCCTACGCAAGCCTGGGCTTGCACCCCAGAGTGGTCCTGTGGCCACCCAGTCTGCGAAGTGGGCCTGGGTACCCTGCGGTCCAAGACACTTGTTCCGGAGCCTGGAGATGACGGGCAACCTCACAGGTCCCCAGGATATAGACCCTTTGGGGGATCAGAAATGGGACGCAACCTCTGTGTGTACCCCATGGGCATTAAGGGGCCAGGGCTGGGTTGAGCACTGTCACCCCAAATGGTATCCCAGGCCTATGATAAATCCTTTCAAAAAAGGACATCTTTCCCTAACCGGTTTGGCTCAGTGGATAGAGCGTCGGCCTGCGTACTGAAAGGTCCCAGGTTCGATTCCGGTCAAGGGCATGTACCTTGGTTGCGGGCACATACCCAGTAGGGAGTGTGCAGGAGGCAGTTGATCAATGTTTCTCTCTCGTTGATGTTTCTAACTCTCTATCCCTCTCCCTTCCTCTCTGTAAAAAATCAATAAAATATATTTTTTTTTAAAAAATGACACCTGTCTCCAGGTGCACGTGCCTCAAATCTTCCGGAAGGCCAAACCTCCAACATGCCTACGTTCATTGCATCTGAGTTGGGCGATAAATGATTTTAATTCCCTTTCTCCTCTTAATTTGCATTTTCCAGATGTCTGCTTGGTTGGGTAATGATTTAATGAAATACATCATTAGTTGGCGATGGGAAGTAAGATGGAGCTCAACTTGTTCAGGTCACAGGGGTGGCCACGGAGCTCAGAGCGGGGCAGCAACCTGTCAGGCCATCAGAGGGCTGGAGCGCCTGGCTTTTGCTCTCTCAGAGAGCTGGGGTGGGGCATCATGTGCCCCATCCTTTCTCTGAAGTGCCTGCGTGTCTGTACCTGGCCTCAGTCTTCCCACCTGCAAAGTGGGAATTTCAGACCAGATAGTCAGCTTCCAGCTCTAGAACTTCCATTCCCTGGAAGCCAAGATTCACTCCTCCGCTCAGAGGGGTGGTGGGAGGCAGGCACGGGACAGGAGAGAGAGAGGCTGCTTCAAACCCCACACACCAATCCTTCCAAGTCTAAATACGTTTGTGAACCTCGTTCAGTGATGGCGAACCGTTTGAGCTCGGCGTGTCAGCATTTTGAAAAACCCTAACTTAACTCTGGTGCCGTGTCACATATAGAAATTTTTTGATATGTGCAACCATAGTAAAACAAAGATTTATATTTTTGATATTTATTTTATAAATTTAAATGCCATTTAACAAAGAAAAATCAACCAAAAAAATGAGTTCGCTTAACTCCTCTGACACGCGTGTCATAGGTTCGCCATCACTGCCCTAGTTCCTTCTCCCCAAAAGAGTTCTTGTACCCAGACGCCAAAGGTCCAGAGATTCCCCAATGAGGATTTTTCCGTCAGGCTAGGCAGGAGGCCTCAGCTATTTCTATAAATCTTTTTTTTAAAAATTGATTTCAGAGAGGAAGGGAGAGGGAGAGCTAGAAACATCAATAATGAGAAAGAATCATTGATCGGCTGCCTCCTGCACATGCCCACTGGGGATCAAGCCCACAACCCGGGCACGTGCCCTGCCGGGAGTCTAACCATGACCTCCAGGTTCATAGGTCGATCGATGCTCAATCACTGAGCTACCACAGCCAGGAGTATTTCTGACTTCTCAGGTGTATGGCTGAGGACTGGGGGTGGCCAGGGACCCCGGTCACTGACCAACATCTGCAGCTCTGGACTCTGAGGAAGGTGGGAAGAGGAACCGTGACCATGAAAGTAACAGCCCCCAGTTTGTCATGTGCGCACTGTTATTCCTGGACCCATGTACCAGAGGGGGACACTGAGGGACAGGGAAGGCGGTAGCCCCCCTTCAAGGCAGCTGTGATGCACCACCCCAGGCTCCGTACCCACCACATGGGTACTCGGTGAGTCCAACAGAGGCCCCACATTTGCTGCATGAGGCAGACACCATGGGGCAGGGAGGGTCATAGCAGTCACAGGCACACAGAGATGGTTACGCCACATGCGGGTCTGGGGCCATGACACATGAAGGTGCAGGTACAGCAGGAAGGCACGGGGTTAGGCACAGGAGCCTCAAGGGTACGGACAGGGGTGTGCTTCAGGAGAGGAGGACACTGCAGCCCACAGACCAGAAAAGCTCACGGACGCACACAGCAGGGGCTGGGGCACCACAACTTTGGACTCACAAGTCCTCCCCAACTGCCACCAAAACCCGCAGACACACACCCCTTGGACACAAGACCGCTCAGAAACACAACCGTAGGACTCACAACCCCTCTGACACAATCTGCCCCTTGGGCTCGCACTCCTCAGATTCACACCCTTTGGACACACAACCCCTGAACTCACAATCCTAGGACTCACCTCTTAGACACACAACTTTCAAAGCACAGCAGCACTCAGACCTCCACGCCCAGCCCAGCCCAGCCCAGCCCACAGATGACCATCAAAGGACGGCACGAGCCTCGTCCAGACAAGCCTCGTCCGGACGCCCCACGCACCTGCTCCGCCTGGCCCCTCGGACGCGTGTGCACGGATCTGCAGCAGCGGCACAGAGTGACCAGCGTTCCGCGGCCACAGGTGCCTTCGAGCCGGCGGCCCTGCCCCCGGGAGCTGATTGGGCGGGAGAGATATTTGCATAGAGGGCGGGCACTCGGGCGTGGCCCCGCCTCGGAATTTCAGGGGGCGGGGTCTCAGGCTCGGAGGGACACTGAAGATGCTTATAATGCGGGAGCGGGACAGGAAGGGGTTGGCTCAGGCCCGCCAGACTTTCCCGCCCGCTCGCACTGCCCCCCCCGCCCCCCCCGCCCCCCCCCCCCCCCCCCCCCCCGCTACTGTGATTCTGACCCTAATTTGGAGCGTCTCTGACAACTGCCAGCCTCAATACAGGACTCCCCTCCATCCTGGGTGAAATATAACTCTGTCCCTGACGGACCCAGTGACTGAGCCCTTCTCAAAGCCAACACTGACCCTTGATCTCCCCCAGATGGGAGGGACTGCAGAGTCACCTGTGTGACCCGCCACCTACAGGAGAGTGACAGACCCCCTCTGCTGCTGGGTGCCTTCCTCCACTTAAAGGTCAGCTGAAGGGGGCCTCCAAGCCTGGGCACCAGCTCAGACCTCTAAATCCACATCTTCCCTGGGACCCTAGCGCCGCCCAGCACAGGGCCAGGCCCAGAGGGGTGAGTGAATCAATGTGGAAGAATTACAGGATGAGGATAACGTTGGACGGGGTAAACCTGAAGAAGCCCCCAGTCTGGAGGAGGCAGAGCAGCCACCACACACCCCTCCCGCCCCGTGGGGGTCAGGATGTCAGGAAGCCTTCCCAGAAGAGGGGACATTTACTGGGCCTTGAAGCTGGAGTAGTAGTTTGCCATGGGGAGAAGAGTTTCCCAAGAGGGAGCAGCCCTTGTCAATGTGCAGAGGAAGCGTACAGTGGTTTTTGGTAGGTGGGATAAGGAAGATGAAGCCAGAGCAAGAGTAGATGGGATTGGGAGCCCAAGGAGAGGCTGAGAGAGGGAGAGGAGGTGGTCAATTTAGGGCAAATGAAGTGGGGTGCAGGTGGGTTACATGGCTGCCTGGTGTCCACCTTCTCAGAAGACAACAGGAGATGGCTGCACCCCTGGACTCAGGGGTGAGCATGTGGAGATATTATGTGGAGGACACTATGGCAGGGAACAGGCTTATGCTTCTTCCCATGCCTCAGTTTACCCATCTGTGATGTGAGAATTTTGGACCCCTAGCCTGGGCACATATTCCTCTTTGGACATAAAATCTGGGGCTCACACTGTGTCATAAGGTAGGAGTCGAGGGTCCTGCTCCCTACCCCTGCCACCACTGCCCCTCAGTGTCCAATGCCAGACACTCAGGTGTTCCAAGGACACACCAGGGCCCAGGCCAGTCTGGGGGCTTCTGCCTCAACTCCAAGGTGCAGAACAAGGCTTGGGGAGCGTGGAGGTGGCTGGGGAGCCCCAGGCCCCCCGAGGGCCACTCTGTTTACCTGCTGCGGCCTGCCATCTCTGATGCAACAGGCAGGCTCTGGTTACATAAGGGCAGCAGCTGGAGCAGCTCTGGGAGCAGCTGGGGCATGGCAGGAAGGGCGGGCCAAGCTGAGTTGGCTGGGGCTGCCCCTGCACCCCCACCTACCTCCTGCCCTCTCCCGCCATTGAGGCTCCCTCCTGTGTTCCTGGCCCCATTTCATCTTCTATTACTCACACCCTATTTTGTATAATGGCCCTTCCTTTTTTCCCGTGCCCCTGTTCCTATCCTATACTATCCCCACCACTGGCTGTGTCACTTTGTGGCCCCCCGTCCCCCATTGGTTATATATATTGGAGATATATATATATATATATATATTTCAGAGAGGAAGGGAGAGGGAGAGAGAGAGAGATAGAAACATCAATGATGAGAGAGAATCATTGACCGGCTGCCTCCTGCACAGCCCCTACTAGGGATCGAGCCCGTAAACTGGGCAAGTGCCCCTGACCAGAATCGAACCTGGTACCCTTCAGTCCACAAGCCGGCGCTCTATCCACTGAGCCAAACCGGCCAGGGTGGGACAGTCAAAATTTTTTATCTCAGTCTTTTCAGATGAGGGGACACCTTAGTTGCTGGAGGGAGATGCTGGACTGTAGAGGGGTGGGTTGGGGGTGGAAAGGGCCAGAGATGAGGGATCTGAGAGGGGGCCTGAAGATGGGGAGACAGGGGTGGGAGGGTGGTGAGGTGGAAAAGCCGCTTCCCCCAAGTCCCTTTTTCCAGATCCTCTCCCACATGTCAGCAGGGGAAGGCTGTGAAGGACTCTCCGTGGCAAGGACAGTGTGGTCCGGCAGACAGAACCTCAGGTCAAAGAACCCTGGTCCCCATCCCAGCTCCAATGTCTTCTCACTGTGACTTCAAGTTAGTCACTTCACCCTTTTGAGCGTGTTTGTTGATATGAAAAGTGGGGACAATAGCAGCCCCTCCTTCTCGGGGAGAACCTTTTAAGGCTTACCTTCCCACTCCTCCAAAAGCTTTCCATATCCCCCCTCCCATTTGGGATTCTTCCACACCCATTCCTCCTTCCAGTCCAGTGCTGACTCAGGGGTTTGGGGGTGTATGTCTAGCTCTGTCTCACCAGCCTAGGGGTTCCTCGGGGCCAGGCCCAGTATGTAACAGCACCAAAGGGTGTCTCCATAGGTTTCTTACACCACTGGAGAGGGTATGAGTGGTGGAGGGGCATGGGGACCAAGTTTGGGACACCCAGAGGCCTCACTGAGAGATATGACAAGGCTAGGAAGGGACTTCCCAAGGGCAGGACCCTTGAGAGCAGGGCTGAAATAAAACCATGATTTGGACCAGGCGATAAGAACTAAAAGCCAAACTCAAGTCTGAATCCCGCCTTGACCACTGCAGACCAACCTGGGGCATTGCTGCCTTCCTGGGCCTTTTATCCACCTGCAGATCTGAAGGAGCCTCGGCTGGGGCGGGAGTGGGCTGGGATCCCTTCCATCACCCCCATGGGTGCTAGACTCCTGCCCCAAGGCACGGGGAGCTCACTGCCTCTCCCCCAGCTGTCCGCCTATCTCTGGGGCTCTGCTAGAAGCAAGTCCTACTGAGCAGGAAGGCCACACCTGGAGGAGGGGAGATCAGGAGCGCGTGGGGGCAGATGCGGATCCTGCTGAATAGTCCGGGCTCAGGGAGCCTCAGCTCGATCTCTGAAAAATGGAATCAAGGACGTACGGGGTAAAAAGGGGTAAGGGTCACAATGCCCCACTGCGATCAGCCAGGAATGAGGACAATCACCTTTTAGGGGTCGAGTGCCCAGCCAAACCTTTGCCTCTTGCGCCCCCTGGTGGCCAGCTGTTAAGGGGCGTTTGTGGGTGTGAAGGACGAAGTGGCCATGTAAATAAGATGCAAATTACCAGCACCCACTCCTTCCTGTGGGCCTTTGGACTCCGTGTGAGGGATCTGACAGTCCAGAATCGTCTTTGGCTAGGGTTGTGTCCTGGGGCTGTGGGTGGCAGGGAACCCTGGAAAGGTCTGGGGTACCCCACAACTGTTTCCTACTACCTCACAGTGCCCTTGGGGTATGTGTAGTTACCTCACTTAGCGGCCTTTCTTGCTGGCCTGTCTTGCTCACCAGGGCATACCCTGGGCCGGCAGGGCCTGACGCACAGAGGACAGTTAATATTTGCTGGACAAATGATTGCATGGCGGACAGGTAGAAGGAGGGACGGACAATTACAGGTACTTTCAGAGCAGGCAAGAAGACTGATGCTGTGGGGACCACACACTAGTCAGGGCCTCAGTGGGTTGGACCTGAGGTCCCTCCTTCCCCTCAAACTGAGCTGGGGTGGTGGGGAGGCAGAATAGCAGCATGGAGGCCCCTAATACACTCTAGGAGGGGAGAGAGGACTGACCTGACACCTCCTGTGTCCTTAAACCCTCTCCCAGGCCTTCAGGCTCCTCCACAGCCCTGACACCACACCGGGACCCTGTTTCTCCCCTAGGTTGCCCCTGGCCCTTGCCACCCTTGTCTCCCAACCACCCACAGTGCCACGGGGAATGTATGTAGCGGGCCTGATGTATCTTCCCGATACATTTTGCTGGACACTGTGTTGACACAGCTGGCCTCGGAGGTGTACAGACTATGGGTCATGACCGCCTAAGCCTAGAATTGGAAGAGATCAGTATAGGCTCTTCTGCAGTTAGCAGAAAGACTCAAAGCAATTTTGGCAAATACAGTAATTGAGGGACTCGTGTCAGGTACAGCTGGATTCAGGGTCCCAGGGTGACTTCATCTGGCCTACGCCCGGGGTGGGTGTTTCTGCTTGAGGCAGAATCCGGCCAGGCAAGCAAGTACACGAATGCCCACCTCAGCTGTAGAAAAGGTCCAGTCCAGCCTTCCTTGTCCAGATGGAGAAAGGGAGGACGAGAGAGGGTCAGTCCTAGGCCCCGTGTCACACAGCATGTCAGAGGCAAGGCTGGGACGAAACCAGGCAGGGGTCTGGTCTCCTTTAGCTGTGTGGCCTTGCCCAAGTCACACCACCTCTGCATTTATTTTCCCATCTGTATCTGAGGGCGACACCTGCCTATGGGGCTGAGGATGAGAGATGACCATTGCAGAGCCCAGCACAGTGTAATCTATGGGGATCAACACGGTGGCAGTTATTGGTCCAAGGAAACATGCTGATGCAGGGCAGGAATCCCCGGGCAGCAAAGGGGACATTACGGCTGGCCTGGGGGTTACAGGCAGGAGCGGGAAAACTGCCGCCTCTGCCACCTGGTGAGTCACTTCCAAGAAGGAAAAGCAGAGACCAGAGAGGGGGGGTGACTTGCTCAGGGTCACACAGCAGGTCAGTGGTGGAGCGAGGAGTCCAGAGTTGGGTGGTAATCGCCATGCCGGGCTCTGTCTGAGAGAAGGTACGTAAGTAAGGCAAGCAGCTGGCATGCGGCAGGCAGGGAAATATGGACCCACTCTGTTCAGGAGGAGTCCTTGGGATCAGGACAGGGCCTATGACCTGAATAAGGGCAAGAAGATGGCAGAGGGAGCACGAGGGAGACAGGCTGACAATGACCCTGAGCAGCAGAGGCCCTAGGTCTCCCTCACCCTGCACCCCCCCCCACTCCCCCCCGGATGACCAAACCGCCCTACAAGCCCAAGCGGTTAGATGGTAAATCCCTTCTTGGACAACAAAAGGGTGGGTTAGTTCAGAGCATGGAACGCAGGAAGGCTCCTGGCCCCACTCAGCACTGACCTGGTTGGAGGGGCCAAAGCACCTCCAAGTCTCTTCTGGGATCAGGCCGAGGAGGGTGGGGGCAACTCCTCGGGGCTGGAATAAAACATGTGCGGTGTTCATGAGACCAGAGTCAGAGGCCTGCTCAGCTAGGTTGGACTGTGCATAGGGTCACCCTCCCAAGACCCCGGGCCTGAGCCTTCAGGGCATCCTTGGTAAAAATGGGACCAGCCACCTACTTCAGAGGTCATGGCTGGGACTCATGCATGTCTGGGAACTTCAAACCCACAGGCCTTGCAAAGAGAGATGTTAGCAGCAGCGTGGAGCTTTCAGAAAAGCATTTTGCATTTTCACAACAGCAGGGACAAGCAGGGCATTTGAAAGCACTTGGAAAACCACGAGTTCAAAGTAAAAGCTATAGCTTTTTGAGGCCCTACTGAGTGCAGGGCTCTGTGCAAGGCACTTCACAGTCAACTCTAGTGATGACTGTCACCAACAGCAGCAGAACAGCAAACCCAGGTAAACCCTAGCATGCTACCTCAGGATTGCTGCACATCTGTTTTATACATTCACCAGGCTTCTGTTTGAATGATTCTCACGTTTTAGTTATCCGACACAGCAACACAGAGGTTTTCTTTTTTTCTAAATATCTCGTGGGGGACAGGCAGGCCAGAACCCCAAACTACAGGAGCCAGAGACATCTCAAAGTAGAGTTATGGCTTACAGCATGTGATATGTGTGTGTTCAAATGCATATTTATTAAGTTATGAAAAACAAAAAACTCCTTCCCCAAAAACTCTCTCCTCAGTGTGCAAGGACTGTAGTGCTTTTCATGTTTATACCATGTCTTCAGCTCAAAGCTTCCTCCAGCTCTGGGCAGCCTCCCTGCTGGCTGCCTCCCTCCCTGACCCCATCTCCCCCTCGCTCACCTGCTCCAGCCACACCCATCCTCTAGATGTTCCTCCAGCTCACCTAGTGCCCCAGCCCCAGGGCCTTTGTCCTCACCACTGCCCTGCCTGCAACATCATCCCCAGTCATTTCTGTCAGCAAATCTTTCAGGCCTCCGCTCCCACTTCCTCCGACTCATCAGAGACACCCCACATTCCCTTTTTTCCTTTGCACACTTCGGAAGTGCTCTGGTCTGTTCCGTGTGTACCTGGTTGCTGTGTGTCTCCCTGTGAAACCATAGCAGACCTGTCCTGGTCACCTCTCTGTCCCCAGGACCAGCCCAGGACAGGCACACAGCAGAGCTCAGGATCTGGGTACTGAGTGACTGCACTCTGCTGCCACAGACACAACGGACAAGAGGAAGGTGCAGGCACTGAGAGGTGAGGAGAGGAAGCTGTCCAAGGAGCAGGGAGGCTGCCCAGAGCTGGAGGAAGCGGCAGTTCCTGGCTGAGTGGCGAAGGTTCCGGCAGAGGCGGAGGCAGCAGGGGTGGGTGGTCCTGGGAGCTACCTGTGGCCCTGGGTGGCGTTCATGTGGTCCCGGATGCTGATGGCCTGTTTGAGGAGCCCCTCCACACTGCGGAAGTAGACGCTGCTGTCGACAAGGTTCTTCACGGCACTATAATGGGAAGACAGACCCAGTAGGCACCACCCTGCCGCACCCACCAACTGGAGCTCAGCAGGTCCCTGGGGGACTCTGTGGGCCTCCATGGGGGCTCGTCAGGAGCTCAAAGTTTAGATTTTCCTGCCAAGACGCGAGGGGCCTTGCGAATGCCAGAAAGTCACCTGTGCAACATCTGCATAGAAAGAAAAGTGTCCCGTTGTGTGGTTTTATTTTGTTTGTTGTTAATCCTCATCTGAGAATATTTTTTCCATTGATATTTAGGGAGAGTGGAAGGGAGGAAAGGAGGGGGGGCGAGAGAGAGAGAGAGAGAGAGAGAGAGAAAGAAACATGGATGTGAGAGAGACACAGTTGCCTTCCATACGCATGGAGACCAGGGCTGGGGATTGAACCCGCAATCCAGATACGTGTCCTTGTCCAGAAAGTGAACCCCCCCTCGTTTCAAAAGCTGATGCTCCAACTGCTGAGCCACACTGACCAGAACTAAAAGTGTGGTTTCCTTTTGCTAAAGAAAAAAAAAAATCCCTTCTATTTATTACCTGAGGCCTGCTTGAAAATGGCCACGAGATGAAGGGGAGGAGCGTTCACTGTTTCTCACTCTGTTAACTTGTTCATCTTATGCCACCAAGTGTAGTCAGCTTTTCTAGTATTTGATTGCCCAACTTGATTTAAAAAGTCACAAATAAAACATGAAAATAAAGAAATGAAAAAAGAAAAAACTTCACTAACATAAGCTCACTATTCAATAGTTTACCCCAATTTAACATCTTTCAATTTTACACCAACCATTAACACTGCATAAAGCATTTCAAATAACTAAAAGCCAAGGGCTCACCCTGGCCAGTGTGGCTCAGCTGGTTGAGCGTCGTCCCATGCACTGAAAGGTTGCTGGTTCCATCCCAGTCAGGGCACATGACCAGGTTGCAGGTTCAATCCCTGGCCTGGGCGCATACGGGAAGCAACTGATCAATGTTTATCTCTGTCTCTCTCCCTCTCCCTTCCTCTCTCTCTCTAAAATCAATAAAAACATATTTTAAAAAAATAAATAAATAAAAGCCAAGGGCTCTTTCATGCCCATAACGCCATGGACGCCCTCCTCAGGAAGACGCCATTAGTCCCGGTCACCCCTGTCCCAGTGGGGGGACTAGGACTGCTGATGGCAGAACACTCAGCTCAGCGGCCCCAGCAGCAGGACTTCCTTTCAAGGAACCTTCACCCACACAGCAGAAGCCGGCAAGCAAACCCCACAGTGCCACGATGAGAAATGGTGCGAGTGTCCAGCCTCCACCAAATGACCCACAGGCCATGCCAGGTGCAAACAGCATCTCTAAATAAAGTGGCCAAACTCCTGAGGCAAATGGAACAAGCCAGGGCATTAAATACAGTCCCAGAAACCAACAGAAGTGCAGGAGAAAAGGCCAGCAGAACTGCCATAACGCAAAAAAAACACCAACTACCGTTTTTCACCCTCAGGCATCTTTTCCCTGGGGCGGAGGAGACCATCTGAAGATTTAGAGAAAATTTAAACAACAAAAAAACAAAAACAGTCCGAGCTGGTTTGGCTCAGTAGATAGAGCATCGGACTGTGGACTGAAGGGTCGCAGGTTCAATTCCGTCGAGGGCACATGCCTAGGTTGAGGGCTCGATCCCTCGTTGGGGGCATGCAAGAGGCTGCCAGTCAATGATTCTCTCTCAACATTGATGTTTCTCTCTCTCTCTCCCTCTCCCTTCCCCTCTGAAATCAATAAAAATATACTTTAAAAAAAACAACAAAAACCCCACAAATGGTACAGCCACATTCACAGCAGTATTATTCACAGTAGCTAAAACACGGAAGCAACCCAGCCCTGGCCAGTATACTCAATTGGTTGGAGCATCATCCCGTTACCTGAAGGGTCATGGGTTTGATTCTTGATGGGGGCACATGCCCAGGTTGCAGGGTTCAGTCCCCAGTTGAGAGGCAACCAATCGATGTGCTTTTCTCTCAAATTGGTGTTTCTCTCTCTCCCTTCCTCTCTCTAAAATCAATAAATATATCCTCAGGTAAAGATATTAAAAAAGAAAATTAAATAGAAAACAACAGTCCTAGCCATTTTGCTCAGCGGTTAGAGCGTCGGCCTGTGGACCCAAGGGGCAATGGGGGGGATAAGGACATATATGTAATACCTTAATCAATAAAGAAAAAAAGTAAAAAGGCAACAGAAAACAACAAACAACAACAAACAACAAACCATGGAAGCAACACAAATGCCCACTGACAAATGAATGGATAAACAAAATGTGGAATTTTACTCAGCCTTAAAGAGGAAGAAAATCCCAGCACATACTATCACATGGACGAGCCTTGAGGACATTACTCTAAATCAAGGATGTCAAACTCGCCGCAGGCGGCCCACCGGCCATGAGTTTGACATGTTTGCTTTAAATCAGTGGTTCTCAACCTTCTGGCCCTTTAAATACAGTTCCTCATGTTGTGACCCAACCACAAAATTATTTTCGTTGCTACTTCATAACTGTAATGTTGCTACTGTTATGAATCGTAATGTAAATATCTGATACGCAGGATGGTCTTAGGCGACCCCTGTGAAAGGGTCGTTCTACCGCCAAAGGGGTCGCGACCCACAGGTTGAGAACCACTGCTCTAAATGAAGGAAGACAGACACAAAAAGACAAATACTGTATGACTCCATTCATGTGAGGTCCCTAGAGCAGTCAAATTATAGAAACAGAAAATAGAATGGTGGGTGCCAGGGGCTGGGGGAGGAGGATGGGAGTTAGTGTTTAATGGAAACAGAGTTTCAGTTGTGCAAGATGAAAAGTTCTGGAGATGGATGGTGATGGCTGTCTAACAGTGTGAACGTACTGAATGCCATGAACTACTTAGAAGTGGTTAAGATGACAAATCTTCTGTTTCCCCAACCTTGTTACACCCTCCTATGATAGGTGGGGAGGGGATCGGAGCTGGGAAGAAGCCTGCCCGAGGCACACAGAGGTTGAGCAAACAGTGAGAAGCACAGGCCTCGGCTAGAACCTGCTGTGTGGCCAGGGAAACTGAGACCCACATGCTTCCTCCCTCGGGTGGGCTTGGCAAGACAGGGCTCACCAGGGAGCTGGCTGAGATGCTCCTGAATGCCCAGGCGGTGACCCCAATGCAGAGCCAGGTGATCCTGGCAATGGGGAGGCTGAGGTGCTCACCTACAGGCGTACTCCACTGTGTAGATGGCTCCCTGGCTCTGCTCCTCCCACCGTTGCATGTCGGCCTGTGGGGGTTGGGGGGTGGGGTGGGGCTGTTAGGCAGGGGGAGGCTGCCACCTCTGTCATCCCAGCTCTCTGCGATGGAGCACCCGGTCACCATGGCTGCAGAGACTGGCCCCCTCCAGCCCCCAACCTTTCTTCCTCCAACTCTCTTCCCTCATGAGTCCAGGCTTTCTGTGGACACCTAGCTGCTACATTTTGGGACCTTTACACCAACTGCCCCCTCTCCCTGGCATGCTCTTCCCTCTAGTCTTCACACAGCTGCCTCCTTCTCACCATACAGGTCACAATTCATCTAGGCCTGCTGCTCCTTCTTCCAAATCTGCCCCACATCTGTCCACCCACAGCCCCAGCCTGGCTCAGTGACCACATGCCTCCTTGCTGTGTTCCAGCCTTGACTCATCCCAAGAGCCCCTGCTCTACCAGCAGGCCCCAGCTCACAATGTGCAGGCCCTGCAGGGGCTGGTGCAGGGGTGCATGGGGCTCACCTTATGCTGGGCCAGTTCTGGCAGAGAGCGGCGCACATGCTCCTGGAGCCGGTAGAGGGCCACAGACGGCTCATTGGCCAGGACGTAGACGCTCTCGGTGAACTTGTCTGTGACTGGTTCCAGAATTGACAGTGGAAGGTGGCAAAATAAGGGAAAAGGGTGCACAGACACAAAGAAACAAAGCGTAAGACTCCTGACTGCTCAACCTCTGAGTCCAGCCAGAGCAGTGAGGAGTCTCTGGTGTCCCCTCCAGCAGCTGGGTCACCTGTGGCCCAGGAGAGAGGTTGAAGGACATGGTCACAGATGGCCTCATTCATATTATCAGTGCATCCAGTGCACTCATGATCTTTCCCCTCCCAATTCTACTTATAGTGGACACTGCTGCTGCCCACTCGGATCTCCTCGAATTCCTTTTACCCCAGTGAATAAGTCTGAGATTCCTCCTAGAAGGGTCCACTGGTTACTGGATCTGAAAGTTTACTTATACCCCTGGGTGGCCCTCAGCCATGACAGACCATTAAGGAGTATGAAAAGTCTGTGCCCCTTGCTGTGTGTTGGGACAACTGGGAGGTGTGACTCACTCCCCTAAAACTCCTTGCCAAATCAGGCTGAGACCAACCTCTGAGGGATTTTACCTGAGGTTGCTCTTTGCTCAGCCTCCTCCACAGCCCTGTTCTGTTCCCCTCTAGTCTGTGGGGCTCTCCTGGTAAGTTAACTACACACAAATCCTCATCCCAGGGTCTGCATTCCCAGTCAGCTGGTCATCCACGCCATCCATGAGGAGATCTTCTGGTTCTGACACAAAACAAAGCCCAGCCTCACCCATGCTTATCACTGCATTGACCCCACTGGTCCAGGTATGGCCGCTTCCCACCTGGATGCCAGACTCAGCCCCTCCTGCCAACAGACCCATATGCACAGAGCAGATGGAGTGAACTCCTAGTGAACACATCAAATATGACCCTCCCTTGCTTGGAAGCCTCCATGGCTCCCATCAGCCAGAGAATAAAATCTGCTTTCCTCACCATGGCCTTTAAGGTCCTGTATGTTCTGCTGCTGTTGACTTCCCTGCCCTCTTTGCCTTCTGCCTGGGCCCAATGCCTCCTGGCTGTTACTTGGACACTCCCAGCACTGCCCAAAAGAACTTTCTGAGATGACTCAAAGGTTTTATAATCTATACCGTCCAATGAGGTAGCCACTACTGGGCACCTGAAATGTGACTAATGTGACTCAGAAACTGATTTTTTAACTTTAATTAATTTAAATACCCATAAATACTGTGACCAGTAGCTACTGTATTACAGCAAAGCTCTGAACACTTTGCCACCTCAGGGCCTCTGCCTGTGTTGTTCCTGCCACTGACACTACCCCTTCCCCAGCTTCATCCCTCATGTCTCAGCTGAAATGTCACCTCCTGGGAAAAGCCTTCCCTAATCACCAAGAATAAACACATGTCCCTCATTCCCAATCTCAGCACCTTGTTCGTTTCTCTTATATTTAAATTCTCATTTTTTACTAAGTTACGTATTTATAGAAAAAAATATTAAAGCTTGGATTTGTGAGGACGGGGGCTTCTCTGAGCCTCAGTTCCCCATTTGTAAAAATGCAATGATAACAGTGCCCACTCTCAAGGTTTGCTACAGAGATGATCCTATGCTACTGCCCAGGGCAGTGTGGTTGGCAAGAGAGAGAACGCTGGCATGTCTGGGAATCAAAGGACGCCGTGCATTTGTCTGTCTAGTGTGAATCAGGCCAGCTCACCAGCCTGCCACCTCCAAACTGCATCGTTACAGAAACTGTTACCCTCTTAGGCCTCCTCCTTTAGAAAATGAGCATGTAATAGCTTACAGCTGGGTGCTTACAAAAGTGGTGGAATTAAATGTACTGTGCCTTCTAACTAATTAGAAATAACGTGTGCCCGGCTGGTGTGGCTCAGTGGTTGAGCCTTGACCTATGAATCAGGAGGTCATGGTTCAATTCCTGGTGAGGGCACATGTCCAGGTTTTGGGCTTGATCTCCAGAGTAGGAGGTATGCTGGAGGCAGCGGATCAATGATTCTCTTATCAGTGATGTTTCTTTCTAAAAAAATTTTTTTATTGATTTCAGAGAGGAAGGGAGAGGAAAAGTGAGATAGAAACATCAATGATGAGAGAATCATTGATCAGTTACCTCATGCACGCCCCACACTGAAGAGGGACCCGCAATCCTGGCATGTGCCCTGACCGGAATCGAATCCTGATTTCCTGATCGACGCTCAACCACTGAGCCACGCTCAACCACTGAGCCACGCCGGCTGGGCATCAGTGATGTTTCTCTCTCTCTCTCATCTCTCCCTTCCTCTCCGAAATCAATACAAAAATAATTTTTTAAAGACATATAAAGAGACTTCATAATTTAGAACGCTTATGGCATTTTGTAATTTGTAACTATGGGATTATAAATATATGGGATTATAAATATATGGGATTATAAATATATATATAAAAAAAGTCAATGTAAACACACAAATACGTAACTATAAAGCAGTGGTTCTCAACCTTGGCTGCACATTCGAATCACCTGGGAATCTTTTTAAAATCCTGATTTCTGGGCCTCATCCTCTGGAAATTGTTTCTTTGTTACTAATGTTGTGGCCTCACCCCATAACAAAGAAACAGAATTTCCGGAGGATGAGGCCCAGAAATCAGGATTTTAAAAAGATTCCCAGGTGATTCGAATGTGCAGCCAAGGTTGCGAACCACTGCTATAAGGCAAGAATACGCACGGCTGCCACGCCCGAGCTTTCTTCCAGTGCATTACCAATATCAGTTCATCGCGTTCTCACAAGCCTATGAAGGGAGGGAGGAGGACTATACTCCCCATTTTACAGATGACAAAACCGAGGCACGGGGACTAAAGCTTTCAAAACTAGTCAGAGGCCGAACCAGGATTCGATGGCAGTTCAATCTCTGCCCCTCATGCTCCCTCCCCGTCTTTGCCACCTCCCACCCCCTGTCAAGATGCCCCTCCGCGAGTTCCTGGGCTCTTCGTACAGCCCGGCGCCTCGCATTACCTTTCTTCCCCTTGAGCTGCATCTCCGGTTCCTCCATAGCGACGGAGGCCCGTTAAGCTTGAAAACCGGAACCGGAAGCTGGAGATGGTGACAGCTCCCTAAACCTTCCCCTGCGAAACCGCACTAAGCCCTGCCACTATTCCAGTACCCATTGCCTGCCCTCCGTTCCTCCATCTCTACCAAACCCGGATAGGGGCCGTGAATGAGAGACCGGGGAAGGGGCCACACCGGGAGGCAGGTGAGGCGGGGCTAGGACCCCATGAAGCTCCTGGAGGGACACCGTGGAAGGGAAGAACCCCTTTTCCAGGGGCGGATGAATTGGGGAACGCTCTACACACCGCTCACTGCGGACCGTAGTAACGGCCTCTTTGCACCTCACTGCCATCAAATCCCTGCACATGTTCATGAGCCCCCACCACCCAGAGGGAGCACTGTGGTTGACGGGGACGATCATGGAGTCGCCCCTTTAAATCCTGGACGCCCCGCCTGCTCCCGCCCTCTTGCCCTCGAGGGAGAAAGCCCCGCCTTCCCGCCCCACACTAGAGCCGATTGGCTTCTAACAGGCGCAATGAGATCCACCGAGCCCTCTGAGGCCCCGCCCACTTCTCTGACCCCGCGGGACTAGAAGGCACAGGAGCAATTGCACTGCTCGGACTCCAGCGGAAACCACGCCCCCTCCAATCCTTAAAGGGCCAGAAGCAGCTCCTATTGCTCCTGCCCTTCCGCACTTTTGGGGGGTAGGGTGCGCAGGCGCAGTGGGGGACCTCTGGGGTGGGGGTAGTGGTCGAGTATCAAGTTGCTCTCTGTCCCGGCAGAAGAAGCCAGAGCGCTGACTATCGAGGCTCCAGCTTGCTCCCCGCTACATCAATTGGAGGGGAAAAGTTTGTGAATTGGGCCTCCAAGTTTTGGGGGATCCGGGCTTGCGGCGAGGGGTGACAGAGAAGGTTCGTGGAAGGTGAGTGAACCTCCTGGATCGGCTTGGAGGGACGGGTGGGATGGAACCAATTACATCTTTGTTGATCCCTTCGTCATTCCGAGGACCACCCTGCAAAAAATAACCACAGCGAACATTTATGAAGCTCTGCCGGTTTCAGGCCCCCTGCTTAGCTATGTACAGATATGACTTCTTTTAGACCTCATTTCCCCGTGTTATTAATGAGGATACAAGTTCAGAGTAGGTAAGGCATGTGCCCAAGTTCTCAGAGCCTGTAAGTGGAAGGATTCCAAGCCAGATAGTTGACCTCAGAGCCAGGACTTCTAAGCAATGACTGTTGGATGTGTCCTGGTGGTGGTGGAGAGTGGGCCTGAAAAGGAATTGGACTGTGATTTAATTTCCCTGCTGAGCCTGAGTTTATCCACCCTCGCTGTGTAAGACCAGTTATGCAGCTGGCACCTAACTTCGTAAGAATTGTTCACAAGTCTTGTCATCTCTCCCCTTTAGGGGCTCTCTCCTCCCCTCGCCCCCCATGGAGCTCACCCAGCCTTCAGAGGACCTCAGCCTGACCCAGCAGCCTCCCACCCCAGAATTTGGGGAACCCGAAGACCCCAGGGATGAGGCCCCGGATGGCTCAGACACAGTGGTGCTCAGTCTCTTCCCCTGCACCCCAGAGCCTGGGAACCCTGAACCAGATGCTGGCGCCTCTTCACCTCAGGGTAGGTACTGCCTGTGGGATGCAAGGACTGTGGAATGTTGGGGCCTCTGTTTTATGTCCCACTGCCTAGGGCATACATGTCTTCCTGCCCCACCCAGCAAGGGATTGCTTATTTGTTTTTATTATGGCAAAATCCACATAACATGGAAGTTACCATTTTAACCAGAATTGCATATAATTTAGTGGCAGTAAGTACACTTACAGTGGTGGATAACCCCAACCTCTCTCTGTAATTCTAGAACATTTCCATCACTAAAAGGACCGAGGCCATGACTTCCACACAGCAGCAGGACCCTAGAGCTCTGTCTCTCAGGAGATCGGATGGCCTTGACCCCTACCTTATTTAACATCTCTGATGACAGGCAGGGCCCAGGACCCCACTCAGGGTACTCCGAGAGCTGCCTTTTGTGATGAGCAGCAATTCCAAATTCTTCAGGTTTTCAGGAGATGACCCGTTGATGTCTATGGGACATCCCCAGATTGGCCAGTGGGTCCTATAGCTTCCAGCTTCTCAGGGCTCAGCTCCAGTAGCATCCGTGGAGTGGAAGAGAGAGTCATGCAGTGTCTTTGGTAGCTCTAAACCCCCAGGGTCTAGCTTGAAGCCCCAGAACCCTTCCTCTCTCTTCCACCAGGCAACTCCCTAAAGCACTCCACGACCCTCACCAACCGGCAGCGGGGGAACGAGGTCTCAGCCCTGCCGGCCACCCTGGACTGTGAGTGGCCCCTGTCCTTAATGGTGGGGGGTGGGGGTGGGGGGGTGACAGGGTGGCAGGGCTGAGAGGAGCAACTTGGGACAGAAGCTAAACTGAGGCACAGAGCAAGGATGGGACAGGTGAGGACACTGCCTCTCTCTGGCCCCAGCCCTGTCCATCCACCAGCTTGCAGCCCAGGGAGAGCTGAGCCAGCTGAAGGAGCATCTGAGGAAAGGTGTGTGTCTACACCCATGTGCTTGTCTGACCTCGTGTGCTGGTATGTGCATGTGTGCTGTCATGACCTGTGAGTGTCCATGCGTGCCTGTGTCTATGTTTGTGTACAAGCGTGGCCACTTGTGTGTATCCACATGTGTCCCCCCATCTGACCCCAGCTGCCCACCTGATCCCCGCTCCCGCAGCTTTGGGGAGAGTGGGCAGGGGTGCAGCCCAGTGGTACCAACCCCTCCTGCCAGGCGACAACCTCATCAACAAGCCGGACGAGCGTGGCTTCACCCCCCTCATCTGGGCCTCAGCCTTCGGAGAGATAGAGACCGTCCGATTCTTGCTTGAGTGGGTGCGTCCCTGCCCAGCTGGGGACTTCCTGGGACTTGAGGGCGGCCAAGTCTCAGCTGAACCTGCCAGTGCCATGTCTTTAGATGTGGCTGCCTTGGGGACCACAGGATTCCAGGGGATCTCCCACTCCTCCCATCACCACTCTCTCTGCTCCCCCCAGGGTGCCGACCCCCACATCCTGGCCAAGGAGCGGGAGAGCGCCCTGTCACTGGCCAGCACAGGTGGCTACACAGACATCGTGGGGCTGCTGCTCGAGCGTGATGTGGACATCAACATTTACGACTGGGTGAGGCACCCCATGCGGGCCCTGGGCTCCCTGCAGGGTACCAGGCCTGCTCTGGGTGCTAAGAACACAAGACAGACTCCTCCCCAAGCCTCACAGATCTAGGTTTGGTGTTTGGTGGGAAGGGAGGGAGGGAGGAGCCAATAAATAAACACTCAGCTGAGCTGTAGTGGATAATGCTGTGATGGCAGTCGCATAGGCAGCCGGCGATCTGCACAGCCAAGGGAGGAGGTCAGGGAGGCCTACCTGGAAGAGGGACATCGAAGCTGAGCCCCAAAGGAGGAGCTAGACCTGCCAGGTGACAAACAAGAGAAGGAACCAAAAAAAAAAAAGAGAAGGAACCACATTAAATTGGAGGGTGCTGGGTGGTGTGAGAATCCAGTAAAGGTAGTGCTGGTTGCCCCTGCCCCTGACAGAATGGAGGGACGCCACTGCTCTATGCCGTGCGTGGGAACCATGTGAAGTGCGTGGAGGCCTTGCTGGGTGAGTGGGAGTAGAGGCTGACCTGGGAGCCCAAGAGCTCTAGCTGGCACTGAGGAGTCCCGAGGGCCAGGGAGGGGCCAGAGCGCTGCTTGAACAGATCTTGCCTGCTTTTCCCAAAGGACTCATCAGGGGGCAGGAGGTGGTGGGACACCACAGGGGTCTGGCCTCAGGGACCCTGGAGGTGGGAGTTCTGTCGGCCCCATTCTCAGAACTCAGTCTCTTGTCCAGGGCCACACGGGCAACCAACAGACCTGGGCTTTGTCTTTGGGGGTTGCTGGATCCCCAGAGTCCCACGCCCCATTCCGGGCTCCCAGCCCTCCCCGCAGCACCTGCCCTGCTTTGTAGCCCGAGGAGCTGATCTCACCACTGAAGCTGACTCTGGCTACACCCCAATGGATCTCGCTGTGGCTCTGGGATACCGGAAAGGTCAGCCTGAGACACATGGGGAAGTGACGGGGCGCCGTAGATGGGGTGACCAGAGAGGGTACAGGGGCACACGTTAGCAAGCATTGAGTGCCACTGTGTACCTGGCTTGGGCATGTGCTAGGCCTCGTTCTCAGGGGCCTCCCTATGATTTGGAGGTGGAGGTCAGTGTGTGTCAGTGACTGAGGTCATGATGGAGGACACTCAGGCACTGAGAGGCCCAAAGGCGGCCCTGGCCCCACCTCAGGATGGATGGGGGCGTCACAGTGGGCTTCCTGGGGACCAAGGGGGAGGGAGGATGGCCCAGGCTGGAGGAACATCTCATGCAGAGGCCTGGCAGGGTGAGGACACCCAGAAGGAGGGGGCCGGTCACAGTGCACAGGGCCATGGAGGCCACTCTGAGGCAGGAAGTGGGTATAAGGAGAGACCCCAGTTTGACTCACTTCTCCATTTGCTTCCCCACCCATGAAATGGGGTGATCCTAACAGAACCAACCCCTGGGGTCAAGGGAGGGATTGATGGTTTGGGAAATATCCCCTCCGTTCTTCAAGGAGTCTTCCATTTGGGATAAATCAATCTTCATAGCCCTTCTTGTCCTTTCATACATATAACAATTCACCAAGTTTGTTTCGCAAGGAATATTTTTATAACTCTGAAATGCCTCCAGAAACGTTTTTATAAACTTAGGGGAAACGGAGGTTCCTGGCACAGGGGCTCCGTCTCCCCAGCTGTGTCCTGGGAGGGGTGTGGATTTATCTATGTACGAAATCCATGTCCCAGTGCGGGGAGGCCCCTGTAGTCCCCAGAGGGAAGGGCGTAGTTCTCAAGGCAGTAACCCCGGGGAAGGCAGGGCGCAGGTGGGCGTGTTTCTCTGCAGCCCCAGTTCCATTCATGGCCCATGTTTTCCTTGTCCTGTTTCCAGTGCAACAGGTGATCGAGAACCACATCCTCAAGCTCTTCCAGAATAACCTGGTGCCCGACGATCCTGAGTGAAGGCCCCCCCCCCCCCCCGCCCAGGGACTCAGACACTCAGGGAACAAAGTGGTCGACCCAGAGTTGGGGGAACCCAGAACTGGCTTCAAAGGCAGCTCCTGGACAGATGGTGGGAGGGATCCTTCCCAGCAGAAACCAATAAACCTGTGCCGAACTTGAAGGACTGTGCTGTGCTTCCATGAGGGTTTCCTGGAGGCGGCGGCTGCCCAGGGGCCTCACACCTTCTCCCCCAGCACTCTCAGGTGGTAGATGACCACGCGGCCAAAGAAGTCAGTGAGGTCCTCAAATGTTACCTTCAGCTGGTCCACTTCAGCAGCCGGTACAGGAAAGGTGTGAGCATAGCAGTCAAGGGAAACGGCTTACCGTTTAACTGTCTGCAACCCCTACCCAGTCCCGGCTCAGACGTGCTGTAGGTCCCTGAGACTCACACAGAACAGATTACCATCAGCCCATCTCACAGATGAAGTAACGCAGGCCTGGAGGCCGCTTGCTGGAGGTCACACACACCGCCGGCAGCTTTCAGAGGCACAGACCACCCCCACCCCAGAAGCCCGGCTAGGATATCTGAATGGAGTTGTTGTCTTCAGGGTAGAAGTCCACAATCTTAGTGAGAGCCTCACTCCTCTGAGAACCTGCAGCAGGGAGAGAGGCAGACTGGGAGGCCAGGGTGTCCCCTGCGACCCCTTCTCCCCCTCTTCCAGGGCCTCCCAGTACCTTCTAGGCAGCCCCGGCGACTGGAGAAACCCCCCTGGAACTGGATCTGCAGCTGGGAGACACGGATGCGCTGGGGGAACTCTAGGACCACCCACTGGGAGGGGCCCTGGAAGCAGACAGGGAAACTGAGGCCCACAGTCCATTCAGGCTCAAAGCAGTGCTATTCTCTCATTGGTGGGGGCAGGACTCAGCCCATGTTCCCTCCTGGCCAACTGTGGTGCCCGGGAGTTCTCAAGGCACCCTGGACCCCTGAATCTGGTTCACACAACGGGTGGAGAGCTCACCTGGTCCGAGTTCCAGCACGTCTCCTCGTCCTGGTCGAACAGGTGCTTCTTTCCAAACTGCCGGGTGTTGCGATTCAGAACCGAACTCACCCTGGAGGCACCAGAATCAGGGCGAGGAGAGGGGCTGGACCCAGCCCCGAGGGCCCGGCCCCCACCATCCGCCCCTCCTCGCCACCGGCTTCACAAGCCCCGTGCTCTATCCAAAGAGAGCTGCACCCCAAGCTGAGGAAGGGACCACTGCTGCCCGCCCCCACCTCCTCAGGCCTCACCTGCTCACGGTGTCTGCACAAACCAACGAGTGGGTCATTTTAGCTCCACAAGACCTCAGGGTTCAGAGTTGGGCTCGGCACGGGTTCGAATCCCGCGCCAGCGCAGCCACAATAGCGAGACAGTCCACGCCTCTGAGCTGGAACGCCCTCGCCTGCAGCACGGGACCAGAACCGGCACCACCCACCCTTCCCAGCCCTAAATGTCGCCTTGATCACCCGCTTGCCGGAAAAATTGGGGATTTTGCCAATGACTCGAGACCAGGGGTTTGTCCTGTGGGTTTGGCGGGCGGTCGCTCCGGCTCCGAGGCTCTGTTTCTTTCGGAAAAAAGAACCAAAATCTGGACCCCGGAACCGCGCGGAGACCGCGCAGAAGCAGAGGCTTCGGCCGCGGCGCCGTCGCTCACGGGGGCGGGGTTTGACTTGAGCCCCGCCCCTGAGTGCCCGCCTCTTAAAGGGCTCGCGCCCAGTGATTGGGTTAAGGCGGGCACCTAAAAACAACTGTATGTGGGACACTGTCCTTTGGTGCCCGCAGGTACAGAGCACTGGTTTTGGAAATCGAGATACTTCTTATAATGATGTGATTCTAACTGGGGAAGTCTGCCAAATCCATCTAACTGCTAACGCAACCTGGAAACCCATGTACCTGACTGCCCCCCAGAAGCAAAGGAAGAGGTCATGATATTGCAGGTACAAGAAGTCTTCATCAGCCTCCTGTGTCCTGGCTGAAACACAGGAGGCCGGGCCTTCAAATCCGTCTTCCCAGTAAATGCTGCCTGGGACAGGCTTTTTGTAGGAGGGGGCATGTGAAGTGGGTTTTGAAGGATGAACAGGAGTTTGCCAAACCAGATTACACAAAGCTTCAGGTACCAGGCTAAAGATCTGGTTCACTGATTCACTAAACAACTGCCACTCCCTACTGCCCAGCCCTGTGTTGGATGATGTTAGGGATTGTAAGAGGCCTCAGTTCCATCCCTGCACTTGATGAGCCCCCAATCTGGGTAATACAGAGCTACACACACACACACACACACACACACACACACACACACACACACACACACAGCCCCATAGGGCCAGGGCTGAGCCAGGGAGAGAGATAGTGCTAGGATAGCAGGGGTAGGAGAGCTTCCTGGGAGAGAGGGTATTGTATCTACACCTTAATGGGTGGGTAGGAATTCACCAGGGTGAGAAAAATCTGGGGGCTTGCGGTGGGGAGGTGTAGGGTCCAGCCAGGGAGAACAGTATAACCAAAGACCATAAATTTGAATAAAATATGTGGAGCCAGATCCTGCTGAGCTCAGAGCAGTCACAGAAGGTGTTTGAGAAAGGGCAGGACACCATCTGATCTGCATGAATGGAGGGTTCTGAGACAGACCAGCCATTGCCAGGAGGCTGTGGTTCCTGGCTTCCACTGAATAGTCTGGGGCCCAGCCTCTTTCTTCAAGGGCTGGGGGAATGGTCCTCCTGGCATCCTACTGGTCTCTGCCCACGCCTGCCCCAGGAGGGGGTGCTGGATGGGAAACTGGGACACTAGTGGAAGGGCTGCCCCAACAGCCCTTGCCTGCCAGGATCTCCTGCATTCAGTCATGAGCTGGTGCCATCCAGACTTGAGTCTGCTGGTCTCAGGATCAGAGTTGGACGTGGCAAAAAAAAACACCTCCCCCAGAGGAAGTTAGGAAGAGCATGGACCTTGTCAGGTCCAGCTCAAATCCTGGCTGGGCCCCTCACTAACTGGCTGTGTGATTGTGAACAAGCATGTGGACCTCTGAGCCTGTCTCCTCACCTGTGAACTGGTGAGGGAATTCTATTTCTAGAACTGCTGGGGGATTTAGTAGGCTCTTTAGGATGACATATGACAACAGTGACCTTTGTTGAGAACTCACCCTGTATTTATTTATTTTTTAAAATATATTTTTATTGATTTCAGAGAGGAAGGGAGAGAGAGAGAGAGAGAGAGAGAAACATCAATGATGAGAGAGAATCGTTGATCAGCTGTCTCCTGCCCCCTACTGGGGATTGAGCCTGCAATCCGGGCATATGCCCTTGACCTGGGACCCTTCAGTCCACAAGCCAAAGCTCTATCCACTGAGCCAAACCAGCTAGAGCGCACCCTGTATTTAACTTGAAGCAATGTTTTATCTCCATCCACTGGCTCATGAAACCTGCTGTGCTAGTCCATGTCACCTACATTTTACAGCTGAGGGTACAGCCACTGGGGCCAAGGATATGCTTTCCCCAGGGCCCTCCACACCACTCCTGGTCTTGGCATGGAGCCACCTTGCCCACTGGGTTGAAGCCAGCTCATACCCTCTTCCCACCTCCTCTCCCCACTGGCGCCTGGGCATGAAAGAGCTTCCTGTTTCTCCAAGGAATTACCAGCTGTAAGCTCCCAGCAGGGCAGCCAAGAGTGGTCCATTCATTTGCCAGAGTGAGGAGAGACTGGGCACTCCCTCCCCACTCCGCCTAAGGGATGGAGCAGAGGGCACTCTAGAAGAACCAGGCACTGCCACTCTGGTTCACTGAGGGAAACGGAGGCACAGAAAAGCCAAGTCGTTTGGCTAAGGTCACCCAGGCGAACCAGGATTCAAACCCTCGTCTGACTCCGGAGTTCCTTTCACTGGGCTGAGTTCTGTATTTTTTTCAGGAGAAGAAATGGAGGCCCAGAGGGGGTCAGGGATTTGTTGAAGTCACACAGCAAGTATGGGTCAGCAGGGACTCTCTCTGGGAAGGCAGCCCCACCCCTGACAGAAAACAGGTCGCACTTCTCAAGAGTTTGTTATCCTTGAGTAGGGCAGGGAGAGGCCCTTAAATAGCTTTGAGCCTTGGTTTCCCCCCGGGGAATAGGTTTAATGGCTGTCCCAAGGCCCCAGCCTGGAGAGTCTTTGAGGGCGAGTGTGATGAGGTCCCTGGCCAGCAGCACCCTAGGGACAGGTCCGAGTCTGATTTATTCGCTGGGGTCTGCCTGGGGCCAGCAGGCCTGGCTCAGAATAGACAGATGCTCCCTCAGTGCCAGCTGCACTTGTCAGTTCTGACAGGATGTGAGCCTGGGAGTCTGGGTAAGAGGGGGCAACAGTGGGAGTGGGAGGGATGGCTGGGCGTGAAGGGACTGAGCTGAGCTCATGTGGGAACACCCTGAGCCATGACTAGGGTGAGGTTGAGTGGCTTTGCTGAGTGTGGCCCTGGGAGGACTGTATGTCTCCATGTTGGTGACATGGTGCCAGGTGATCATGATTGGGTGCTGGCTGGCTGTAGGTGTGCCCACAGTTATAGACATGGCTGAGTGTGAACAACATGGGACAAACGTGAGCTGTCTGTGGCAGCCAGGAAGGCTGAGGTACAGAGGTGTGTGGACACAGTGGGTGTTTAAGTGTGAAGGGACTCTAGATGGGGCCAGACTCATAGCTGTGAGTTTGGCTGTGCAGCAGGCATGACTTGTGTATGGCGGTGGGAGGCTGTGTGTGGCCTGTGTCACTTATATGTGGCCTCGTCAGGTGTGGTTGTCTATGAGCCCTCTGTGCAGTCACTGTGTGTCTGGGATGTGATTGTGTGTTTCGGTTGTTTGTGACACTGTATATGACAGATATGAATCTGGTTTCATGTGCCGTGTCTGTATGTCACCTTGGGTATGTTGAGAGGCACTTGGGCGACACCGTCCACCCCTGAGACCTAGATCTTTTGGAGGGTCCAGCCTGCTCTGGCCCACCAGCTTCCTCCTCTGCTCCCTGCACCCACTCACAGCAGCCCTTGGCCTGGGGCCCCAGTGTGGGGGGGACCGAGAAGGCCCTCTGGGCTGGGGGCTGGCTCACCCAATCCCAGTGCAGGTCTATAAATAGAATAGCTCTTTCAGCCCAGCAGATTCCCAGGCAAGGTTGCCTCATTCAAGCCCCCGGCAACAGCCCACCCCTGGGCCCCGGGCCAGCCCCTCTAAGCTTAGCCCTGGCACCAGCCAGGGGGCCCATGAGGTGGGCAGAGGGGGAGGGAGTGGAGGAGTGGGAGAGTTAGAAGTGGGGGTAAGTTTGGCTCTGAGGCCACAGACCTGGGCTCCCATCTGACCCATACTGTGCAACCATAATCCTTCCCCCTGAACCTCAGTTTTCCCAGCTGGAAAGTGGGCAGCAGCATGATAGCAGCTGCCATCTTGTCTATTTACTTCCCATCTCATTCCCCTAGCAACCCTGTACAGTAAGGACTCTTAATTATCCCTGTTTTAGGCAGGGAAGTCTTTCTAAGTTGAGGCATAGATAAACGAAACGGCTGACCCAGACTCACGCTGTTAGGAGAAGTGAAGAGTGAGGGATTTGAATGCAGGACTTGTGAAGACCAAGCTGCCTGCTCCCATGCAGATCACACAACCACACCCAGACCCCAGGCCCCCGCCGCACTCTGTCACACAAGCCTGCCACCTGTAGGCACATCAGCATGATCCCTGACCTCTGTGATGAGGAGTCAGACAGCAAAGGACCATCCACCTCCAGCCTGGGAATTGACACAAGAGGAAGCCTGGGCAATCTTGCCTCCCAGGAGTCTTCCCTTACCCTTCACTCATTCCCACCACCACTCTGGTAATTTAGCTGAAAACATCTATTTGTCCCCCCACCAATCTGAGACCCACCCCCAGAGATATGAGAACACACATACATAAACACAGACGCAGGACTCTTGGTGGACACACAGACCCTCTGTCCAGTGCAGTCCGTTGTCAGTCCTGAGAGACTAGGACCATGGGAAGGAAGGCAGGGGAAGGGGCTGATCTCTTTACGTTTTTGTCCCCCTTCATTTCCATTTTTCTTTCATTGTGGCAAAATACATAGAACATAAAATTTAACATTTCAAAGTGTACAATTCAATGGCATTGAGTATATTCACCTTATTATGCAGCCATCACCTCTGTCTAGTTCTAGAACATTTCACCATCCCAGAAGGAGACCCTGTACCCATTAGCAGTCACCTCCCATCCCTCCTCCCCCAGCCCCCTGGTGACCACTAATCCACTTTCTGTCCCTGTGTGGATTTGCCTGTTCTGGACATTTCATATAAACAGGATCATAAAACATGTGACCTTTTGTATCTGACTTCTCTCTCTCAGCATGTTTTCAAGGTTCACCCACATTGTAGCATGTGTCAGAGCTTCATCCCTTTTTATAGCTGAGTAATATGCCTCTGTGTGGATTCTAGGCTTTTTCTTTTTTTTTTTAATATATTTTATTGATTTTCTACAGAGGAAGGGAGAGAGATAGAGAGCTAGAAACATCGATCAGCTGCCTCCTGCACACCACCTACTGGGGATGTGCCAGCAACCAAGGTACATGCCCTTGACCAGAATCGAACCTGGGACCCCTCAGTCCGCAGGCCGACGCTCTATCCACCGAGCCAAACCGGTTTCGGCGATTCTAGGCTTTTTCAGATTAGTACCTCCCTGCCCACGCCCATGCCCCCTGTGACCACAGTACCTCGTCCACAGCAGGTGCTCCATAACTGCTGATTGGACAAAGGAAGGAATGAATGGTAAGTTCTGGCTGGAGCTGGTAACAGCAGCTCTGGGTGCGACACACCTGAGATTCCACCTTGCGTGTCTCTTACCGGCTGTGGAACCCAGGGACCTGCTTACTCTCTGAGTCTCGGCTTCCTCTCTTTAAACGGAGTAAAATAGTAACTAATCAAAACTGCTTCAAGCATGAGCCCTGGAGAGTCAGGCGGGCCAGGGTTAGAATCCCAGCTCGTCCTCCCCCTCCACGTGACCTTGGGAGTAACTTTGTGTCCCTGGGGCTCAGTTTCCCCATCTGTGCATGGGGCATGCCCACCATGGAACTTCTGGAGACACTGAACTTGGCTCCTGGGGGGAAAGTGAAGCGCAGTCTTCCCCAGGGTGGGGCAAGCAGTGGAAGGAATGGGGAGGGAGTTTTAGTCTGAGGGGGCTCCTCCCTCTCGCAGCCGGAGGCCTCGGGCTGGCATGGGCGCATGCGCAGAACAGCCCCGCGGCCCCTTTATAAGCGCTGAGGCTGTGCTGGGGTGAGCGGAGCGCAGGGCGCAGGGGCTGGACCTGGCGCGTCTGAGCCAAGCTGAGCGTCCTTTGTGCCGGGCGGGCGACCGCCCCGGGATGCATCCGAGCTAGGAGCCAGGTGGGGGTCCGTCGCAGGGAATGGGCTAGGCTGGGGGAGAGGTCCTCGGGATTGGGGAGGGAGCCTGGGATCGGAGAGACGCCCCCAGAATGGGGAGGGGGCTCCGGGGAAGGGAGAAAGGGAACCCTGGGCTGGGGAGGAAACCCAAACTGGGAGGGGGCTTGGGAATGTCAGAGGAGCTGGGATTTGGGGGTAAGGCTGTCTAGGGAATCCGGAACTGATCCCTTGGTGGGGAAGGGGCCTGGTTAGGCGTGGGTCTCAGAATTGGGGAGGGGGCACTGGGAACCAAGGCCAGAGGAGGGACACCGAGTCTAGAGAGAAGAGGGGGACACCGAGAGGCTGTGTGGGGACTCTGAGACAGGGCACCCCAGTGTCTGAGCTGAGCCACCCCAGGATTTTAAGTGGGGATTCCCAATTTGCAGATGAATGAAGGGTGCCAGGCTGGACCGCAGCGGGAAGGGGCCCCATATCAGTCTTAGCCTGATGGCAGGGTCTGCACTGAGACCAAGGGGAAGGAGTGCCCCGCAGTGTCCTGTCCTTTTGGCCCATGTCCTAGCAACACATCCTGACTCAGGGAGAATGCTCTGGGGGCCCCATCCCAAGGTGGTCCCTGTTGTTCCCTCAGACCTGGAGTCGGGGTGCTGTCCCTCTCCCAGGGAGCAAATTGGGTTTCCCAGGTGAATACTGGATCAGAGCCCCCGAAAGTACAAGTTACGGATCCCCAGGACCGGTGAGGGGCACCAGTTCCATGAGGGGCTGCCACAAGCACCTCCATATCTGACGGTGTCCTCGCAGCCAGGCACGGACCCTTGCCTCACCCTTCAGTTCCATCTGTCCATATGGTTGCATGTGGAAGTCCTCGTTGGGTTTGGAGGCACAACTGCTAGGAAGTAGGGGGCTGGGACCCCAGCCCCAGCCTGGGCAGCAGCAACCCCCATCCCTGTGCACAGGGCTTTGTTCCTTTCAATAGCATTAATGGGAGACAGCCAGGCTGAGGAGAGGGTTGGCGCTGGGCCCCAGCGGGGGACTTGGGGGAAGGGCAGGGAAGAAGGGTGGGCAGACCATGGGACCCCAGAACCCAGCAGCCTCTCTTACTTCTGGCCACTCCCACATGTAAGATGACCCCCCAGGAGGTGGGGGCTTTGTGTGTGTCTACCTCCTGCTAGGAGAGGGTATGTACCCGGCGGGGGGGGGGGGCGGGGAGGGTGTCTGGGATCCTCTGTGAGTCTAATGTGACAGATTGTCTTTGTCTGGAAACTCGTGCCAGGGGCCACAACACCAGGTGGCAAAATGATGTGTGCCCATCAGTCACCAAAGCCACCGTTATCCAACCTGGGCTGGGCCAGGGGCTGGCATTGCCATGTGTGTGTGTGAGGAGCTGTGTCTAACGATGTGGCCTCAACAAGGGGTTTATGTGGGGAGCCTGAGAATATGGGTGTGTGTCTTTGTGCAGAAGACGTCTGCCTGCCTTGTCAGTGCCCATATTGTCTCTCTTTGTTAATGTCATTGTGAATCTGTGTGTGTGTGTGTGTGTGTGTGTGTGGCTCTTTCTCTCTCCTGGGCTCTGAGTCTGGGGTGTATGGCTGTGTTTGTGTCCCGTGTGTACAACAACGTTCCTCTCCATGTGATTGACAGTGTGGACCGGGGTGTGGGGGTTCGAGATGTGGTCTGTGTGCAGAATTGGAAAGGGGAGACACTGGCGGGGAGTTCGGTCCAGAAGGGGCAGCCTGGGATGATGTATTGAGCTGGTTTCTTTTCTCCTCTGAGGCGTTCCATGATCACACCTATGTACTCATATACGCCCTGACTCCCTGCCAAGGGGCACTCAGACCCACACATCCAGAGACCACAGGGTGTCCTCTCTGCTCCACCCAATGCACAGAGCTTCTAGGGACCTGCGCACAAGTCCACATACTACAGGGCAAACCTCATGGATATCCTCACCTGGACACAGCACACCCAGGCACTAACACACACAAATGCCCACTGGCAAACTCACCCTCACTCAGTGTCTACTGAGACAGAAGGTGGTTGTGAGAAGGGATGGACACACATATACACACACCCCTCTTCCTCCTGCCACCCCCCCCCCTGCAAACCCCTACTTGCATATGCATGAGGTTCATGTATTATTGATGAGGTGACAAGCCCCAGACAGTTTTGTAAATGCTCACCTCTGAAGGCCCTGGGAGAGATATTTTAAGAGAAATGGTGTGGGTGTGTGAGGGTGCAAGTAGAGGTAACTGAGTGTGTGTGGGAGGTCATGTGTGTTGGGGGAAGTGCACCTGAAACTGTGTCTGTCACCATGTTGGACGACCTCTGTATATTTGAGCATGTACATGAGACTTTGTGCACAAAACAACTGTTTTTTAATTCACCATTTCTAGGAATTCACATGTCTTAACTCATCCTATCCTCACAGTAACTACCTGAGGTCCATGATGCATAATCCCCATTTTACAAGTGGGGAAACTGAGGCACAGAGTGATAAAGCAGTCTGTGTAGGGTCATGTAACGTGTAGAGAACAAAGGCAGGGCTTGAAGCCCTGTCATCTGGATATAGTATGAGCTCTTCACCATAATGTGTGTGTGTGTGAGAGGGGGGGGGGATTCTCAGAACTAGCCCCCTCCTAAGACCCTCCTGGGGCAAGTGTATCCCAGAATCCTGCCCCACCCTCTAATACCCAGCCACAGGTCCCAATGCCTGGCCTCTCCCTTGCTGTGCAGCCCTAAGCAAACCGCTAGCCCTCTCTGAGCCCCATCGCAAGAAGACAAAGTGGGCACTGATGAGTTCAGCACCACGGACAGGTCCCGGTCCAGCCTCCCATCAGAGGCCTCTGGTAGCTGGGAAGGGCCTTCTGGAGGGGGCCAGCTCTCCCCCACAGCCCTCATCTGGACTCCACCCACTCTTCCCTTTCAGGGTTATTATTTTATTGGAGAGAGGTGCAAGGCTGGGTTTGTAGGTGATGCTCTAACTCCCCATCTGCCCCCACCTCCTGAGCCCTGGCAAGTCTGTCCAGAGGGGCGTCCTTCCCGGGGTTTCCAGCCTCTGGAAGAATGTGAGGTCAGGGAGGCCACTGCTGTGTCCCAGTGCTTGGAATTGGCCTTGCTTACAGTTCACATGCAATAATTGTCCACTTTACGCCCACGGGCCACCACCCTGTAGAAGGCTGGACCCATGCTGGAGTCTTTGTGGACCCAGGAGGCATCTTTGCCAGGCAGTGTGAGATGAGGGGGAGGGGAGGGGAGGGTGGGCAGGGCAAGGCCCATCCTCCAGCTGAGACTTGGCAGGACCTCAAAAATCCCAGAAACCAAGAATAGAATCTTGGCGACAATCAAATCCTGGACTTGAAGCTGAGAATCATGTCCTTCAGAAAACCCAGATTAAAGGCTGGCTTGGAGGCCAGCCTGTTGCCAGGACTGGGGACCCCAGGCAGATTGGGACTGGCTGCTGCCCTTTAGGAGCTCCCCCTCCCCCCAAGTCTAAATGAGGAGGCCAACTTGAAAAATGGGATTTTGATCTTGCCTCTGTTAAGGTTAACGATAATAATAATAATAATAGCTGAAATTTACTCTTTCATGCCAGGCAGTTCTAAGCATTTTAAATGTATCGACTCATCTATTCCTTTCAAGTACCTGATCTGACGTACGAAGAAACTGAGACACAGAGAAGCTAAGTTATTTGCTCAAGGTCACACAGCAAGGAACAGACACAGAGACAACTCCAGGTTCTGATTCACCCCAGCATCCATACTTCTGACCATGAGACATCACTGCTGGGATTCTGAAGTCAGCTGGTGCTGGGTTTGGATTCTGGCTCTGCCCTTGCTTGCTGCCTGTGCAACTCTGAATGACACACTGGCCTGCCTGAGTCCCAGTTTCCAGACCTGTAGAGCGGATTAGTTTTTCCATGCCAACTCTCGGGGGGGGTTGTGTTCACCCCTCCCTCCCTCTCTTTCTTGATCCAGGTCCAGGATGGGGGCCATGCCTCTCTGGGCCTCGGGCCTCCTGGTGCTCCAGATACTGCTCTTGGTGGATGGGGAACAGGGTGAGTGGGCCTGTGTGGTGGGAGAGGTTGGGGTCTGGACAAGATAGGGCAGCGCTTTTTAACTCAAGAGTCTTTTCCTGCTGGTTCCCTGGCTTAGTGTGGAGAATAAAACGAGAATAGATGAAAAAGGTCTTTGAACAGTCAAAAGCCAACAAGACACCTGAGAGGTTATTTTTAGTCATTGCCAGCAAAAGCTGGAGGTTTCTGCCTCTCACCATTTTGCTATGATGAGTTAGAGAGAGAGAAAAAAAAAGGAGGGGGAGGAAGGGAGGGAGAAAGGAAAAAGAGCAGAGAAGGGAGAGGGAATGGGGGAAGGAGGAGGGAGGAAAGAGGAAGGAATGAGAATCGTGTGCACATGGATTAGTGATGTCTGTCATGGACAGGGCAATAGAAATAAAGGTCTGTGTTCATCTCGCTGGCATCTCCCCAGGGGTGGTCAAAAGCCCAGGCTTTAGAAATGCCTCCTGAATTGCTCTGTGGCCATGGGAAAGTACCATAATGTCTCTGAGCCTCAGTTTCCTCACATACCCCCCCCCCAAAAAAAAGAGGATGATGACATATGGCTACCTCTGCAGATAGTTATGAAAATCAGATGGCTGCTTGCTATCTATAAAGTGCCTGTTCCATAGAAGGTTCTCTGCTACACCATGTCTCTCCCAATGGCTACCTCTCCCTTAACTTCTGGGGAAACCGTGTCTCAGAGAAGCACAGTGACTTTCCCAAGGTCACACAGGGAGTCAGTGACACAGAGTCACTGGCCTCAGGGACCTGGACTCTGAGTGGAGGCAGAATTACGAAGGGATTTGACCCCATTCCTCCTCTGCTGCTCACAGATTGGGGTGCAGATCTCTCTGGCCTGTGTCTCCCTACCTATAAAGCGAGGGAAAGTCTCTGCTGGTCCTTGCCTCTGAGTTAGGCCTCTCCCCCCCCCCGCCCCCCAGGCACACAGGACACCACTGCTGTTGCCACGGCTGCTGCTGAGAAGGGGCTCCGCATGCAGAAGGTGGGGTCTGGTTCTGTGCGAGCTGCACTGGCGGAGCTGGTGGCCCTGCCCTGCTTCTTCACCCTGTGGCCACGGCCGAGTGCCGCTGGAGAAGCCCCTCGGATCAAGTGGACCAAGGTGCACACTGCATCAGGCCAATGGCAGGACTTGCCCATCCTGGTGGCCAAGAACAACGTGGTTAGAGTGGCCAAGGGTTGGCAGGGACGTGTGTCTCTGCCCGCCTATCCCCAGCACCGGGCCAACGGCACGCTGCTTCTGGGGCCCCTGAGGGCCAGCGACTCCGGGCTCTACCGCTGCCAGGTGGTGAGAGGCATCGAGGATGAGCAGAACCTGGTATCCCTGGAGGTGACCGGTCAGTTGAGGGCAGGGGAAGGGTCAAGGCGGGGAGGGGAGGAGGTCACCCAGTGAATATCACCTAAGAAATATTAATTGGGCACCTCCCACATGCCAGCCTGGTGCTAGGGACACTGTCATGACTGAGATGCAGCTGCCACCTTCTAGGCCAGTGATGGCGAACCTTTTGAGCTCGGCGTGTCAGCATTTTGAAAAACCCTAACTTAACTCTGGTGTCGTGTCACATATAGAAATTTTTTGATATCTGCAACCACAGTAAAACAAAGATTTATATTTCTGATATTTATTTTATATATTTAAATGCCATTTAACAAAGAAAAATCAACCAAAATAATGAGTTCGCGTGTCACCTCTGACACGCGTGTCACAGGTTCGCCATCACTGCTCTAGGGGCTCCCAGTTTAATAAGATGGAGCAAAATGTTTCATTCCTGTATCTGGCTCAACCACTTCTTTCATCCCTAAATCAGAATCTGAGTCACAGAAAGTCCGTTCAATAATGGGCTTCCCATCCTGACTTACATGTCACCTCCTCCAGGAAGCCCTCTAAGCCTCCATGTCTAAGCTGGGCAATAACCACATTAGATCTTCCATTGCTGCCAGTGATTCCCCTATCAATGCATGTACTTAATTCCTAAAATGGCAGGATCTCTCTCACTCTTCTTCATACCTCCTGTCACCTCCTGGGCCTAACCATGGGCATGAAGAATGCTATCGTTGGAGTCAGATCTTCCAGGATATGAATTCTGGCTCTGCCTCAAACTGGCTGTGTGACCATGGCCGTGTCACTGAACCTCTCTGAGCCTTAATTTCAATGAGATAATGCTTATAAATGCTTTTTACATAGTAAATATTTGACAAATTCTAGTCCTTTATGGCCATTGCTAACAGCTTCCTCATCTGTGAAAAGGGGGCATATCAGTCTCATCCCCACCACTGCCCCTAGTGTCACGTCTGGTGCTGAGTGAAGGGCAGTGTAGGGCAGCAGTTCTATTATTATCAGACTAACGGGGGGAGGGGGAGGGCATTCTGCAGAAGGAGGTCTGTTCTTAAAGATTTCTGAATAAATCGGTCCCCTATTCTGGATGTCCCTTCACAGGTGTTGTGTTCCACTACCGGGCAGCCCAGGATCGCTATGCACTGACCTTTGTCCAGGCCCAAGAGGCCTGTCGTCTCAGCTCAGCCACCATTGCAGCCCCACGGCACCTGCAGGCTGCCTTTGAGGATGGCTTTGACAACTGTGATGCGGGGTGGCTCTCTGACCGCACTGTTCGGTGAGGGGGTGCGCAGGGTGGGGAAATGGAGAGCTAGCCTCTGGGGAAAGATGGTTTTTGGGGGCCCCAGGAGCACACAACCTTGTCTTGTCAGGTATCCTATCACCCAGTCCCGTCCTGGTTGCTATGGTGACCGTAGCAGCCTTCCAGGGGTGAGGAGCTATGGGAGGCGCGACCCACAGGAACTCTATGATGTGTATTGCTTTGCCCGTGAGCTGGGGGGTAAGTCTGGGGCTGACAGGACCCTTCCCTTCCCTGAGCCCGTTACCTTCCCCAACCCCCATCCCTCCTAATCCTCATCCTTTAAACCTGCAGCCAAGACGTGGGCCCACCCCTGCCCTGAGCTCTCCTCCCCTCCCTGAGCCCCTCTCCTTCTCGGTGCCCCTTCCCTCGATCTGCACCTCTTCCCTCTCTGAGGCCCTGAGCCTCTCCCCCTCACTATCCCCCTCTGCCCCTCTCCTCCTTCCTACCACCCCTTACCGAGCCCCTCCCTCTCTCTGAAGCCCGAAATGCCACATTTGTAAAAAGGAGTTAAAGCGGCCTCTTATTTGGAGCGAGCCCCCCTTCCCGGGTGGGCTCCAGGTAGGGTCCCCTAGGCCCGCCTGACCTCTGCTCACCCCTTCCGGCGCCTGCCTTCCCACAGGCGAAGTCTTCTACGTGGGCCCAGCCCGCCGGCTGACCCTGGCTGGCGCTCGTGCCCAGTGCCGCCGCCAGGGCGCAGCGCTGGCCTCCGTGGGCCAGCTGCACCTGGCCTGGCACGAGGGCCTGGACCAGTGCGACCCGGGCTGGCTGGCCGACGGCAGCGTGCGCTACCCGATCCAGACGCCGCGCCGGCGCTGCGGGGGCCCCTCCCCGGGAGTGCGCACCGTCTACCGCTTCGCCAACCGCACTGGCTTCCCGGCCCCTGGAGCGCGCTTCGACGCCTACTGCTTCCGAGGTGCGCGGGGGGCCACGCCCGGGGGAGTGTGTCCCTGGAGGTCCAGCCCCCGAGGGTGCGTCCCTGATGGCCTTGCCCAAGGGCTCGCACCCCAGTCAAGGCCACGCCCCGGGAGCTTTGCTTGCTGGTGGAGGCGGAATCGGGGCAGGGAGGGACGCGGAGGACCTGCACCGCGATAAGCCACACCCCGGGTGAAGGCCATGCCCCGGAGACAGGCTTTTCCCTGGAGCCACGCTGGGCGTTAGAACGGACCCCAGCTCTGGCTGGAAGCTCTAGGAGGTGGGCGGTAGTCCTGAGGTCCCGGAAAGACGCGTCCCTGTAGGGAGCGTTTCTTACCTGGAACCACGCCCGGAAGCGCCCTTTGAGAAGAGATACCTCGGCTAGCCACGCCCCTGGGCCAGGCCACATTCCCAGGGACCAGACCAGGGATGACCCTTGCACTTGGGGTGGAGCCACAGCCTCAAGCTGCAAACCTCAACTCAGAAGAGTTAAGTCTCAAAAAAAAAAAAAAAAAGAGTTAAGTCTTCCATGTAAGGGGACCGCGTCCCTTTGTAAAAAGGCCACGCCCATTAGGCGCTTTCTGCACCTGAGCTTCACCATGAGCTAAGCTGTCTCTTGACCCTTCAGTGGGTGCAAGCCTGAACAGTGGGGATAATAACTTTGCACCACGCTCTCTCCTTCTGGGGTATTCCAGAAACCACCCAGAGAGATAGAGGGTCACAGAGAGACAGGTCTATATGGCAGTGTGCTAGAATGTGGGTAGACTTCAAGAAGAACTTCCCAGCCCCTGAGCCTAATACAACCTCTTCTACTTTCTACCACAGCTCATTACCCTACTCCACAACATGGAGACCCAGAGACCCCCTCATCTGGGGATGAGGGGGAGATTCTATCGGCAGAAGGGCCTCCAGCCAGAGAACTGGAGCCCAGCTTGGGGGAAGGGGAAGTGGTCACCCCTGACTTCCAGGAGCCGCTGCTGTCGAGTGGGGAGGAAGAGCCTGTGATCTTGGCAGAGAAGCAGGAGTCTCAAGAGACCCCCAGCCCCGCCCCTGGGGTTCCCACACTAGCCTCAAGGCCTTCCCTGGAGGCTAAGGAGGTGTGGCTGAGCACCACGGCCCCATTCTCCAGCAGCCTGGAGGAAGGCACTTCAGCTGGCACGCACAGCAAGGCGACTCCAGCCAACCTCAAGCCCAAGAGGCGGAATCGCTTTAAAGGGTTGAACGGGCGCCACTTCCAAGAACAGGAATCCCAGCAAGGGCTGGAGGGAAGGCTTGAGGTCAGTGCCCAGCCTCCCGCCCCAGAGGCTGCTGGGAATCATGTGGAGCCTGCCCTGGCCACCGGAGCCACAGGCTCCTTTGGGAGCGACAGGAGCCAAAGCCCCTGGGCTGTGCTGTCCAATGAAGTGGATGTGCCTGGAGCTGGTGAGTGGGGTCCCAGGAGGAGGTGGGACATGAGTGGGTGTCAGGGGGACGGGGAGGAGGCTCTGAACCCCTGCTGGGTCCCCGGGCCTTAGAAGCCCTCTCCTCCCCAGGCTAAACCAAGGAAACACTCACCGGAAGGAGCGCTGAGAGATAATTATTATTGTTGATATTGTTGCAGGTTCCCCTGGTGGCAGGAGCCCCCCAGAGCCCTGGCTGTGGCCCCCAACAGTGGTGCCACCCAGCATCCCAGGCCCCAGCAGGGCCTTTGGCCTCGAGTTGGAGGAAGCCAAGGGCCCCAGTGTGAGGCTTGATACTCTCAAACTTCCCTGGTCCCCCTCAGAGGCCACGGCTCTGGCTCCCAGCCCCTCAGAAGATCCCAGTAGTGTCCCCTGGGAGGCGTCCCCCATGGTCACTTCTCTAGACCTCCCTGTCATGGCCATGCTTCGTGCTCCCAAAGTGTGGCTCCTACCACATCCTACACCCCTCCCTACCCAGACCAATGGGGTTAAGGGTCACAGTGAGGCCATGCCCTCTGCCCTACCTTCCCTGGCCTCAGAGACCCAGGCTGGTCCCCAGGACCCCATCCATCCAGAGATGTATTCCTTGCCCCCCTCCTTGGGCCTGACAGGACAAGATCAAGAGGCCATGTTCCTGACATTTAGTGACCACAGAGCAGGAAGTCCCACAGCCCTCTCACAAGTAGCCACGGACACACAAACCAGAGCCAGTCCTAATGCCCCCAGGGCAGACTTTGGAGAAATTGGGGGGACCAGCCCCACTGGACTCAACAAAGCTGAGCACCCCAGATCCAGCCCACAGGCTTCTGTGGATTGGAATGTGGCAGCAGATTTCACCCTCACAGAGATGGCAACTGAGCCCACGGGAGGGAGAGGAATCTCAGGGTCTGCGTATGGGGTCCTCTACACAGCAGAGATTCCCACTTCCAGCTCACAGGCCCCTGTGCAAGAGGCGCAGGGCACGAGCCCCTCACTGCACATCACAGAGCTGGACCCCCACACCCCCTCTGCACCGTCGGGGAACCCCAGAGTTTCCCTGAGTTTGGAGCCTTGGGCTGCTACAGATGAAGGAGGTACACAGGGTCCCACGGATACAGCCACAGTGGACCCCAGTGATGCTGGTAGGATTTGGGAATCTGGATCCCTCATGGTTGAAGGAGCTGAACGCCCCACCATGAGCCCTCAAGTGGCTGTGGATACGAATGTGGTGACGTCCCTCGTGTCCCTGGACCAGGGGGACAAGGGTGGGGTCCTGGCCACGTCCACCATGGACTCTTCCAGCTCCCAACCCCACCCAGAGCCAGAGGGCCAGGTGGTGACCCAGGGAACACTGGAAGCCTGGGCCCCTCCGCATGAGGGCATCCCCCTGGGCGATCCCACGCTTCCTCCTTGGACACCTACAGTGGCCAGCATGGACGAGCCTGCGTCAGTGTCCTCAGGGGATCCAACGGTGCTATGGGACTCCCCCAGCACTCTGCTGCCTGCCCCTCGGGGCCTGGACAAGTCTGCGCTGGAGGTCCTTGCAGGAAGTGCCGGTGTGGAGGAGGCATCGAGCGGAGAGGAGCCGGCCCTGCCAGGGGCCCCTGCAGATGGGAGCGCAGAGCAGAGTGAGTTCAAATTTTGTGGCCTCATTCAGCCCACTGTGGTCAGGGCTTGGGGACCAGGGGCCAGGGGAGCTCAGGGTAGGGAAAAGGGGTTGTTCCCGGGGGCCCGGGAAGGTTTCTAGCAGGAATAACATCGTAGGTGGGAATTTGTCAGGTGAGTTGAGTTACGGAAAAGATGTTTCTGGCAGAGGCACCAGCCTGGGCAAAGGTTGGAGAACAAGTTGATGTGTTTTAAGGCACAGTGAGGGATGGGGGAATGATGAGGTGTTGAGTGGAGTTGGATTTTGGTTCAATTAACAACTCATGTTCATGGCCACACAGAGCCAGACAGTGCTGTACAATGCTGGGGGCCGGCCTTCAGTGGTGCCCCAGTCTGGGAAAGACAGAGTTAGACACAGATACCCCACCCCAGGCGGAGCTGGATGGAGGAGGCATAGTGGGATTCAGTGGTGCATTTTCTGGGGGACCTTGAGCCACAGGAAAAGTGGGCACTGGGAAGGGGTTGGAGTATTGTACAGCCTAGTGGTATAGACAGCAAACTGACACTCAGGGAGGAATGTCACTACCAGCTAGTCAGTGGCCAGACTTCAGAGGGAACCCAAGTCTGCATACGCCTCAGCTGCTCTTTGCTCAGCAGAATCTAGAAAAAGCTACCAGCCTGTTCTCCTGGAGCCAGGTCTGCCCGAAGCTCTCCTGCAAATTCTGACCCCCCCTTTTTTTTTTTCCAAAGAAATGTATTTTTTTATTGAGGAAGGGAGAGGGAGAAAGAGATAGAAACATCAATGGTGAGAGAGAATTATTGATCAGCTGCCTCCTGCATGCCCCCCACTTGGGATAGGGCTCACAACTTGGGCATATGACCTGACCGGGAATTGAACCATGGTCTCCTGGTTTAGGTCCACACTCAACCATTGAGTCACGCTGGCCGGCCCAGGCCTTTTCTTATGTCCTGCATATTGAGCGTTTTTGGGTGTTTTTTTTGGGGGTTTTTTTTTGGTCAAATGAGCTTTTAAAAACACCAGCATCTAATGAAAAGGCTCTTTTTTTTTTTTTTTTAGTTGCAAAAACACTTATTAACACAATTGGTTTTACACTTGCTTTCTTTTTTGAAGGCAAAGTGTGCATGATGGGAATAGCAGGTACAGAGTTTTGTCACCAACCCTGTCACCTCTGGGCTAGATTTTCTTTTCTTAGATGCTCAGGAGGCAGGCAGACACGGATACATGAATTGATAAAGGCTGATGCTTATTGGTGACTGCCCACGTACTTGGCTTGCTTGAGCACTTTGCTGGAATCATCTTGATCGATCCTTTTAATGTCCTTGTGGAACAAGTTCTAGATGACTTTACTTTAGCATGGGGAGACTGAGGCACAGGGCGGTCTAGTGACTTGTGCAGAATCATGCAGCTGGGACTGTTAAGGATGAGGTTTGAATCAGGCCAACTAACAACATGGTCTCTCTCAACCACTAGGCTGTACAACATGTATTTCATTGGCGTAACACACACACACACACACACACACACACACACACACACACAACCCTGAGGTTTGGGGCAGTTTTTGTTAACTTGCTCTGGAGGGAGCAGAGAAGAGACTAGCTGTAGGCGATGGGCAGCAGGAAGGAGGTTCAATGTCAAAGGAGCTAGAAAAGGGGAGTCCGAGAGGTGGGAGGTAGACCATGCAGAGCGGTGCAAAGGGAAGCCTGTTCGGGTCTGCCTTGGAGCCAGTGGCAGTAGGGTTAGAGAGAGGCAGGCAGAGCTAAGGTGGGGGGAAGGGGATCTGGGTGCCTAGCCACCCTAGGCTTGCTGCAGAAATGCTAATGAAGCCAAAAATAAATGCAGCACCAGTGAGCGACTGAGTCACCGCCAGTCCGTGGGCAGCTGTCGGCAGCTCGGGTCACCTGGCAGGGCTCACATATTCCCATGCCTGGCAGTCTTGTGCATGTGCACACACAGGACAGACACAGCCACAGGCCCCTCTGGCAACCCCTGGGGGCACATGCCACCACCCCAGGGATCGGCCTCTGTCCCTGTAGGAAGGCCAGCAGCTACCTTCATTCAGTTAGCAAGCAATTACTAAGTGCCGGCTATGTGCCAGGCCCCAGGCTGAGGCCAAGTCACTTGTCCTCTGGAAGCTGGCCTTCTAGAGCAGCACCCTAGAACTTGCCCAATGATGGAAACGCTCTGGAGCTATGCTGTCTAATACACCAGCAACCAGCCCCACATGGCTACTAAGCCCTTGAAAGCGGCTAGTGAGACTGAGGAACTACATTTGTACTTTCATTTGCTTTTAATTAATTTAGACTTAAAAGCTATATTTGGCTGCTATGTGGAACATCATCGCTCTGGGGGAGGCACAAACACATAACAGTGATCCTAATAAATAGCTAAGTGATATTGGAGGTCAGAAAGTGATTGGGCAGCCCGCTGGTTTGGCTCAGTGGATAGAGTGTCAGCCTGTGGACTGAAGGGTCCCGGGTTCAATCCTGATCAGGGGCACATGCCCAGGTTGTGGGCTCGATCCCCAGTGGGGGGCGTGCAGGAGGCAGCCGATTAATGATTCTCTCTCATCATTGATGTTTCTATCTCTCTCTCCCTCTCCCTTCCTCTCTGAAATCATTATATATATATAGTGATTGGGCAAAGAGACACGTGAAACAAGGGGTGGGAGATGCCAGGGAGCGGTTTCTGGAAGGGGAATCAGAAAGGCCTCTCCTTGCAGATGACATTCAAGCAAGCCTGAAGGAGGTGAGGGAGGAGCCAATGCAGAAATCTGGGGAAAGAGTGTTCCAGGCAAAGGGAACAGTCTATGTAAAGGCCCTGAGACAGAACCCTGCCTGGCATGTAAGAACAGCAAGGTCAGTGTGGCTGGAGCAGAGTGAGCGAGGGAGAGAGCAAGAGGTAGGGCAGGGGGATGTTAGGCAGATCTCCCAGGGCCCTGTGGGTAGCAGTGAGGGCTTCGCCTGTCCCCTGAGGGCAATGGGGAGCCATGGAAGGATCTAGGCAGAGGAGGGACATGACTTGACTCAGGTTTACATAGGCTCCCTTGGCAGCTCTGGGGAGAATAGCCTGTTGAGGGTGAGAGTGGAGGCCAGGAGACCTAGGAATTGGTGACAGCTTATTGCCACCTCAGTTTCTTGTGAGGCTCTAGAGAAGCCCAAAATAGAAACAAATTCTAGGTTATAGGGGCCGGAAAGAGGGCCTTAAACAGGAAGCCAGTTTTGGCTCTTGTATTGTCCCACTATGCAGCACTGAACCAAGCCCTTCCCTTCTCTGGACCTCAGTTCTAGTGTCTGTGCGGTGGAAGTGGTGGGTGCCCTGACAAGGGAAGGGGGTTGGCTGGGGGTTCCAGTCGTTAGAGTGGAGAACACCCACCAAGGCATCTGGGTCCCTGAGATGGGGAGGGGAGATCCTCCTTTCTCCAGGGAAACCCAGCTGATGGGGGAAATGGGAGAGGGGGACAGGGACCCACATTCCTAAACGCACCCTGGGTGCCTGGTGAATGCTGAGACCCCTCAAGAGGCCCCAGACTAATATACACAGAGCCAGATATGGCTTTATGGTGAGGACTGAGAGAGGTGAACTATTTTTATTTCCATTTTGTAGATGAGGCAACTGAAATTCAGAGAAGCAATTTGCCTAGGGTCCCCGAGTGAGGGGCAGAGCCAGGGATTGAGCTAAACTCTCTGACTCCAAAGTCCATGGTTATGACCACTATAATCCATAAACTCTCCACAATGTCACGACTGAAACTACATCAAAAGAGGCTGAACCCAAATGAAGGAGATGTTGATTCCCTAATGCTGTTCATATCCCACCATCTAGATTCTAGAACCTTATGTCCACTTCTGTGCTCCAAACTGTGAGAAATACAATGGCCAGCAGAGTATGTCCAGAAGGAAAGGACAAGTCAGGGAGGGCACTTAAATCCATGTTCTAGAAGATGACTTAAAATATATATATATCGATTTCAGAGAGGAAGGGAGAGGGAGAGAGAGATAGAAGCATCAGTGATGAGAGGGAGTCATTGATTGGCTGCCTCCTGCACGGCCTCTACTGGAGATTGAGCCCACAACCTGGGCATGTGCCCTTGACCGGAATCGAACCTGGGACCCTTCAGTCCGCAGGCCAACGCTCTATCCACTGAGCCTAACTGGCTAGGGCTGGAACATGACTTTTTAAGAGAAGCTTTGGGAAGCCCATTCCAGTTCAGTCAGAGAAAGAACTTTTCACGGCAGGGCAGCCCACAGATGCTTTGGGAGCAATCTCTGGAAGGAGTAAACTTGTCACAGAAGCACGTGAGAGGAAGGTGGTGATGACCTACCGGGAAGTCATAGAGGGGACTCCACAGAGAGGGCCCGAGCCAGAGGCCCTCGGGTGCCTGAGGTCAGGATTCTAGGAGGGCAGATCTGCTGTTCTGACTGCCCCCTGAACTGCCTGTCTGCCCTGCAGCCCCCTCGGATCCCTGCGAGAACAACCCTTGCCTACACGGGGGCACCTGTAGAGCCAATGGCACCGTCTATGGCTGCAGCTGTGACCAGGGCTTTGCTGGGGAGAACTGTGAGATCGGTGAGTGCCCCCGACTCGGGATCAGAAGCTGGATGTCTGACTCCAGAGCCCTGGGGTTTGTTTGTTCACCACAGCAGTCAACCCCATGAGTACGCAGGGCTCACCAATGCTGGCTGCAGAGCTTCCTGCCCTCCCCACTCCTTGGATCCAGTAAATCCGCCCCAGCACCAGCCACTGAGCTCTCATCCTGGGGGCTGAGGCTCTGATGTGCTGCCTCCCATTACTACCAAGCAGGGGTAAAGGAGGGCAAAGGGATGGTAAGGTTTAGGCTCCTTCCTTCCAAGGGCTCCAGGAATCCTACCCTTTCCTGGTGGGCAGGGGTGTAGGTACCACCAGCAGAACAGTTGGATACTAGCCCCAAACCCCAACATAAGAAATATGACAAATTATGAAATTAGAACAATAAATATAAATAATACAATTTCTTGAGCTCTGTTCATCATCTCATCAATTTCACAACCTTCACAACTATATCAGTAATAGAAATATAGCAATAAATATAAATGATATTAAATTTTTATTTTAAATATGTTTTTATTGATTTCAGAGAGGAAGGGAGAGGGAATAAGAGATAGAAACATCAATGATGAGAGAGAATCATTGATCTGCTGCCTCCTGCATGCACCCCCACTGGGGATGGGGCCCGAAACCCGGGCATGTACCATGACCGGGAATAGAACCGTGACCTCCTGGTTCATAGATTGACACTCAACCACTGAGCCACGCTGGCTGGGCAATGATATAAATTCTCGAGCTCTTCCATTGACTCTCCACTCATAACCACCTTTGAGGAGGTGCCATTATTATTAACACTGCAAAAACAACAACTGGGTCTCAGAGAGTGAAAGTGGTACATGCCTCAAGCACTGTCTACACAGGGGTGGTAGAAGAGGGAGTTCAACTGGATAGCTGTCTCTACAGTTTTCTGACTCCCTGTTCCTTGCAAATGCTCTGGAACCCAGTTTCCCTAGGTTCCACATTCCAAAAAGACCCTGGAGCTTCGACATTCTCTAGGTCTGTTGGCAAGAGTATAACCTTCATTGTTCTGGAGTCAGGTGGAATGCTCTGCACACCCTGGCCCCAGCCAACTCAGTGACATCTGCTCTCATTAATGCTAAGTTATGCGAGGCTCCACCCTCTCCACCTCGAGAGGCGAGGAGCCATTTGTGCAGACCAGGATGGATGCACTTAGATCCAGGATGGCTGGGAGGGTCATGGCCCCATCTTCTGCCTGGTTTCCTGTGGGGCCTGGGAGCCAAGGGTTGCCTGTGGGGAGGCTGACCTCTGACTCAGCCGCTCCTTCTCCCCTCCAGACATCGACGACTGTGTCTCCAGTCCCTGTGAGAATGGAGGTACCTGCATCGATGAGGTCAACGCCTTCATCTGCCTTTGCCTCCCAAGCTATGGGGGCAGCCTCTGTGAGAAAGGTGAGTCTCTGCTGAGACCCCAGAAACAGGAGGGAGGTGGGTGCCGGGCCACAGCCTCCAGCTCTGGTTCCATGACTGTGAGTCCAATAGGCAAACTGTGGGAGGCAAACTGTTTTGTTTTTAGATAACATCCACCTAACATAGAATTAACCCTTTTAGAGTGAACACGTCAAAAGGAATTCAGTACATTTGCAACGTTTTACAGCCACCACCTCTAGCAAGTTCCAACATATTTCCCTCAGTTTAAAAGGAGACCCTGCCCCATTACTAGTCACTCTTCACTCCCCATCTACCCAACCCTGGCAACCACTAATCTGTTTCTGTCTTTGTGGATTTGCCTGTTCGGGACATTTCAGATAAATGGAATCACACATTATGTGTCTGGCTTCTTCTCCTCAGTATCATGTTTTTGAGGTTAGCCCACATGTAGCATATGTCAGTGCTAAATTCTTTTTTGTGGCTGAAAAACATTCATGGTATGGATAGACCGTTTTGCTGATCAATTCATCAATTGGTGGTAATTTGGGTTGCTTTCCCCTGGAAGCTAATATAAATAGTACTGCTATGAACATGCATGTACAGGTTTTTGTTAGAATACGTTTTCTCTTTAAAAATATTTTTATTGATTTGAGAGAGAGGGGGACAGGGGAGAGAGAAAGAAACATCAACGTGAGAGCAAAACATCAATTGGCTGCCTCCTGCACGCCCCCTACTGAAGATCAAGCCTGCAACCCACAACCTGGGGGTGTGCCCTGACCAGAATCAAACCGGCAACCTTTTGGTGCATGGGGCAACGCCCAGCCAACTGAGCCACCAGCCAGGGCAGAAGACCTGTTTTCTATTCTTCCACCCCCCCACCCCCCACTCTTTTTGGTTTATACCTAGAAGTGGAACGACTGGGTCACATGGTAATTCTATGTTTACCTGTTTGAGGAGCCATGAGACTGTTTCCAACAGTGGCTGCCCATTTTACATTCCCCCCGGCAGTGTACGGGGTTCCAGCGTCTCCACATCCTCACCAGCACTTGTGATTTTCCCGTTTGAAAATTATACTAGTAGCCAGCCTAGTGGGTGTGAAGTGTTGTCTCATTGTGGTTTTGATTTGCATTTCCTAATGGCTAATGATCTTTTCATGTGCTTCCTGGTGATTTGTCTATCTCTTTGGGAGAAATGTCTATGTGAGCCCTTTGCCAGGAGGGAAATGTTAGGCCTTTCTGAGATCATTTCCCGAGTTCCCAGGTCCACACTGAGGGTGTGGCCCTGCAGATGAGAGGAGACATCAGAGGTGGGAGGGGAGGGGATGGGTGTAAAGACCTTCCCGTTGAATCGCTTCCAGAAGCAAAGAAAAGAAGTGAATATGGGAGGGGGAGCTGAAAGGGGGAGAGAGAGCCTCCGGGGTGGGGATTGGCCCAGAGAAAGGGGTGACCTAGCCCCACAATGACCTTGGATAGGCCCTCTCTCTGGTAGACTGGCTGTGTTCATGCCAGCAGGGCAGACTTCTCAGGCCAAGGACAGCGCCCCTCACACTCCCTTCCTGCTTCCCAGACACGGAGGGCTGTGACCGCGGCTGGCACAAGTTCCAGGGCCACTGCTACCGGTACTTTGCCCATCGGCGGGCGTGGGAGGATGCCGAGAGGGACTGTCGCCGCCGAGCTGGCCACCTGACCAGCATCCACTCACCTGAGGAACACAACTTCATTAACAGTAGGGACTCTGGGGTGGTCAGGGTGGCCCTGCGGTCCTTTTTGCCAGGGAAGTCCCCAGGATCCTGAAGACACCACCTTTCTGAAACTGTGTTCATTAGTGCAAGCCATGGCCACTTAATAATTCCCATGTCTGTTTATTCATTTGTTAATTCATACATTCACTGTATTCATTCGTTCATTCATCATGTATTTACCAAGCACTTGCTCTGGGACACAGCAGCGAGCAAGATGCACATTGTCCCGTCCTCGGGGAATAACATTCTTGTGGGGGAGTAAATATCTAATTAACGACGTCTGTACTATAATTTAGCTGGTCCTAAGTATGCTGATGACAAATTAAATGGCCAGGGGGTAGAGGGCGAGGAGAAGCATCTGTGATGTGTGGGATAAAATGAGCCAGGAGCTGTGCAGAGACCTAGGAAGAGTGTCACATTAATTAAATCCGGCATTTACTGATTCATTCATTATCCTTTCTACCGTCTGTGCATCCATCCATGTATTCACATTTCCCCTATCCCATCCCCTAATTCTTTTTTCTTTTTTCTTTTAAAAGACTTCATTGGGGAAACATACATGGGTGGGAACTGTCCTCAGAAATATCTCAGGACACTGTTCTCCATCTCGCTGGGCAGTTGCAGTTTCCAGAGGCCCCTGCTCCGAAGCATCTGACCAGTCACAGCATCTGTGACTCCTGGAGGGGCCCAGCCCTGGGCGTGGCCACACTCCCCACCCCCATCTCCTAATTCTTTCATTTGTTCATTCCCTGGGTCACTCGTTTCTTCTTCCTCATGTCAATCAAATATCCTCCTCTCCTTCCTCTGTCCTCAGTGACTACCTGGTCCACTGGGTCTCACCGCTGCCCTGTCTAGAGCCACCGTGGGCTTTCCTGTCCCTTACTGTCATTTCTGCGAAGATACGACGGTCTTTGTTAATGCCTTACTCTGGCCATTTGTTTAAGCCACATATTTGTGGCAAAGCAAGTGCCAAATAAGTGTTTTCTGTGCCCCATCCCCACCCCCAGGGTAGAGAGCAGCCAGAGCCCCAGGCTGCTGGGAAATGGGGGACCTGGCCTCCAGCCTGTGCCCAGGCTGAGGGAGAGTCTGGGTCCTCCCCCCACCTCTGGCCTTTGGCTCCTGCCCCACCTCCATTCTTCCACCTCCATCCCCTTTCCCCTCCAGGCCACCTCCAGGCAAAGGAAGGGCTGGGTGCTCCCCTCCACCCCCAGCTGGCAGCCTAGGCACTGGGGAGAGGCAGGCACCCAGTCCTGAAAACCCCCCAACCCGCAGGCTTTGGGCGTGAAAACACGTGGATTGGCCTGAATGACAGGATCGTGGAGAGGGATTTCCAGTGGACGGACAACACAGGGCTGGTGAGTGGCGGGAGCCTGGGTCTCTGCTACCAGGCTGCTGACTGGGGGCCCACCTACAACAGCGGGGTATGGGTGAGCCCCATGCCCTTTGCTCTGGCTTCACGTCACCCTCTTATGCAAATGAGCCGTCAGAGGTCTGGAGTGGCAAGTGAGCTTTAGTGAAGCCCGAAAGCACTCGACTTCCCAGCCAGGTAGAGGCCCATCCACCTGGGACTGAAGCTGGGAACCCAGGACGGGGACAACTCCGTTACTCTATCGCCTGGTCCTCCTTCAGCCATAGGCTCTGAGGAACTCCCATTTCCCTACGTGCCCCTGCCTGCTCGGTCTCCACGGGGACCCCTGCAGCAGCCCCCCCCCCACACACACACACTTGCTACCTACACCCCTGCCCCTCTACCTGGTGACCAGGGGTGCCCCTCTACCTCAATTTTTTAAAAATTGAGGTAAAATTCACATAATAAAATTAATCATTTTTAATATTAATCATTAATAATATTATTATTAATCAAGTGTATAATTCAGTGGCATTTAGTATATTCACAACATTGTGCAACCACCATCTCTATCTGGTTCCAGAATATTTTCAACACCCTGAGGGAAACCTTGACCATGGGGACCTTTTAAAAACTATACATCAGCCCTGGCTGGTTTGGCTCAGTGGCTAGAGTGTTGGCCTGCAGACTGAAGGGTCCCAGGTTCGATTCTAGTCGAGGGCACATGCCCGGGTTATGGGCTTGATCCCCAGTGGGGACCATGCAGGAGGCAGCCGATCAATGATTCTCCCATCATTGATGTTTCTATCTCTCTCTCCCTCTCCCTTCCTCTCTGAAATCAATAAACATATATTTAAAAAATAAAATAAAATAAAAACCATACATCAGATCAAGATTCTCCCTGCTTCAAGCCCTGTCAGACTCCCCCATGGTTCTCAAGATAAAGACCCACCTCCTCATGCGAAACAGTCTGGCAGGTTCTCAAAAAGTTAAACATAGAATTCACACAGGACCCAGCAATTCCACTCCTAGGTATGTGCCCAAAGGAAGTGAAAGCAGGGACTCAGATACTGGTACACACCTGTTCACAGCGGCACTAGTCATAATTGCCAAAAGGAGCAACCCAAATGTCCATCATCAGATGAATACACACACAAAATGTGGTCCGAGCAAACAAATACAATGAAAAAAGGAGTGAAGCACTGACACACATGATAATGTGGATAAGATTTGAAAACATGATGCTCAGTGAGAGAAGCCAGACGTGGCCAGGTAGCTCAGTTGATTAGAGTGTCGTTCTGATACACCAAGATTTCAGGTTCAATCCCCAGTCAGGGCACATACAAGAAGCAACCAATGAATACACAGATAAGTGGAACAACAAATCAATGTTTCTCTCTCTCTCTCTATTTCTCTTTCTCTCTCAAAATGAACGAAAAATAAAAAAGGGTGATCTAAGAAAGAAGCCAGACCTAAAAGGACACATATTGTATGATTCCATTTATATGAAATATCCAGAACAGGCAAATACATATAGACAGGAAGTGGATTTGTGGTTGCCAGGGGCGGGGGAAGGGGAGATGGGGAGTTACTGTTTGGTGTGATGAAAAAGTTCTGGCAACAGACAGTGGTGATGGTTGTACAACTTTGTGGATCCTAATTAATGGCAATGAACTGAACACTTAAAAATTATTAAAATGAGTCCTGGCTGGTGTGTTCAGTGGTTAGAGCGTCCGTCTGCACACCTAAGGGTCAAGGGCACGTACCTGGGTTACACGTTCAATTCCTGGCAACCAATGGATGTGTCTCTCCCACATCCAGGTTTCTTTCTTTCTCACTCCTCCCCTCACTGCTCCCAAGTTTCTTTCTCTCTCCTCCCCCTCGCTGCTCCCTTCCACTCTGTCTAAAAAACCAATGAAAAAATATCCTTGAGCCTAGCCAGTGTGGCTCAGTGGTTGACGTCGGCCCACGAACCAGGAGGTCACAGTTCGATTCCCGGTCAGGGCACATGCCCGGGTTGCAGGCTCAATCCCCAGTAGGGGGCGTGCAGGAGATAGCCGATCAATGATTCTCTCTCATCATTATTTTATTTTTCTCTCTCTCTCCCTTCCTCGCTCTGAAATCAATAAAAACATACAAAAAAATATCCTCAAGTGAGGATTAACCCCCCCAAAAAAGTATTAAAATGGTAAATTTTGTTACGTGTATTTCACCGTAATTGAAAAAGAGTCCACCTCTTCTCCTCTACCCCAAGAACTGGCCCTGCCCACCCTCTGACCACACCCACCTCCATCAAGACCTTCAACGCCCCGGCCTCTATCCCACTCCTCAAACAGGACAAGCTTAGTCCTGCCTCTGGCCGTGGCACTAGCTGTTTCCTCTGCTTGTTCTCTGCCTGCATCATTCTTTTCCCTGAGTCTTCAGCTCTCTGTTGCCTCCTCAGGGAAGCCATCATGGACTTCCAGGCTGAGGTCACCTTTTGTTCAACCGTTTATCTAACAGTGAGTGACCCATATTGGAAACAGGCTATTAGGGAGCAAGACAGGGGGCAGGGGCATGAGGGAAGACGGCACAGCAGCCTCCCAGCCAGAGGAGGGGTGACTCAAGTCGCACTGGCAGTCACCCGCAGGGCAGGCAGACAGTGCCCATTCTAGAGATAGAAAGACTGAGTCCCTAAGGGTTTGAGTGGTCTGCCCAGGGGAGCCCCACAGTGGACAGTGCCAGAGTCTGAGGCAAGGTGCTGGTTCCCTGAGCACCCCCTTCCTGCTCCACGTTTCTGCAGCAATATGAGAACTGGAGAGAGAACCAGCCAGACAATTTCTTCGCGGGCGGGGAGGATTGTGTGGTGATGGTGGCACATGAAAGTGGGCGCTGGAACGACGTCCCCTGCAACTACAACCTCCCCTATGTCTGTAAGAAGGGCACAGGTACGTTGCCCCCCTGCCCCCTTTCCCTCCTGTGGCTCACATTCATGCGTTCATGAGTTTTTTAAGTGTGTAAATGTAAGAGTCAGCCGATTTTCAATCTCCAGCACTGTATGAGAGGGCCCATTTTTCCCATCCTTGACAACTTGATGCATTCTCAAACTTTCTATTTTTTGTTCATCTAAGTCAGTGGTTCTCAACCTTCCTAATGCCACGACCCTTTAATACAGTTCCTCATGTTGTGGTGACCCCCAATTTCATTGTTACAAATTGAACATAATTAAAGCATAGTGATTAATCACAAAAACAATATGTAATTATATATGTGTTTTCCAGTGGTCTTAGACGACCCTTGTGAAAGGGTCATTGGACCCCCAAAGGGGTCGCGACCCACAGGTTGAGAACCATTGATAAGTGATGAAAAAAATAGTGTCTCAATGTTATTGTAGTTCGCACATCTTCAAGGTTGAGAATGACTAGCTGTTCATATGTTGATAGGCTACTTATCTGTATTTATTTGCCTGTGGCTTGCCAGGTCATCTCCCTTGCCTAATTTTCTATTGGCCTGTTGGTCTTACTGATTTGCAAGCGTTCTTTACATATTAAGGAAACATTTACATGCATTCTTGTGACCACCTTTCTCTTATACTTTTGTTCATTCTTGCTTCCATTTCTTTGCCAATTATCATATCCTTACTTCCTTGTATTTGCTCAAATTATTCTTACCTCCCATCTCCTTCGTCCCTGTCATGCATAAGAATTAGGGGGTGGGATGTGTCCAGCAGGTTCCTGCCTGGAAGGGGCTCCAGGTCTGGGTGGAAGAGACAGACACAATCACTTCTCGCCCTGGGAGGTCACAGCTGGGCAAAGGGCAGGACCTGAATGACACAGGACCTGTGTCATTCCTAACAAGAGAGGAAACCATTCATCCCTCTATGGCCACTCTCCTAACTGGAGGTTCCTCCGTCCCCAGTGCTGTGTGGTCCCCCTCCAGCAGTGGAGAACGCTTCGCCCATCGGGGCCCGCAAGGCCAAGTATAATGTCCATGCCACTGTACGCTACCGGTGCGACGAAGGATTTACCCAGCACCACGTGTCCATAATCCGGTGCCAGAGTAATGGCAAGTGGGACTGGCCCCAAATCGTCTGCACCAAACGTAGGTGGCTCCCCCACCCCCCACCCCCGACCACCCAACACGTTTCCAGGTGTCTGTAGTCTCCAATTGAAACATCTGATGACTATATGCATTGATTTGAGTAAATGTCTGCCTGATAACACAGCCTTGCAGATAAAGATCAGCTTGCCCGGTGTCTCCTCCGTTTCCCTTCCCCCTGAGGAGGGCCGCTACATCAGGCCACTGCTTCTCACCACCTTTTGCTACTTCCCTGTCTTCCTTCATTTCCCTGCAGCCAGAAGGTCCCATCGGATGCGGCGACACCATCACCACCACCAACATCACCACCAGCGCCGCCACCACAAATCACACAAGGAACGCAGAAAACACAAGAAGCATCCGGCAGAGGACTGGGAGAAGGAGGAGGGGAATTTCTGCTGAAGAACCAGGCAAACGAAAGCACAACCCCCTTCTCACGCCTCCTCTGGGGCCTTCGCCTGGGAAGATAGAGCCTAGAGAGAAACGAGAGGGCCCGGGAGCCCCTGAACCCCACGCCCCCTCCCCAACCTTTTGTAAAAAGCTCCTCTCTCCTCTTTCTTACATACACAGGTCCTCTTGGCAGGCGTGGCCATGCGTCTGAAAATCCGGTTCTAGTCAGGCTGGACTCTGGGAGAATCTCAGTGGAAGGAAGCACAATTGGCAAAGATCACTCTTTGCTGCACTGGTTTAGTCTTTTGTTGGCAAGGCTCATTGGCAGTTGTGGAGATCAGGCTTTGATGAGGGTGCAAGAGTGTCTGTTTGGGTCTGCACTAAGGAATTGCTTTTCCTGCCAGATCCAGGCTTTGTAAATTGTCGGATGTCCTAAATGCAGCCTGAAGCCTTTAGTGACTGCGTTGGGAATCAAAAACTACATGGAAGCACACCGCTTGAACTTGACAACTGCTCTTCCATGACCTTGGACTTGAACCCAAGTTCAGTCTTTGGTCTTGGTGGGTAAACAGTCTTGAACTCCTATGTACTGAATGTTGGGGATGTTTTTAGAACAGCTTCCTTCCATACCCTCAGAGTTAGGGGTCAGAATAGCCAGGGCAATATGTGGGCAATGACGGGAAGGTATGGCTTATTCTCCCAGGTCTTGTCCCAGAGCTGAGGTTTGGTGGTTCTGCATGTGTGGTCTCACACACACACACACACACACACACACACACGAGGATATTTAGGGCTTGACAAGCCCAGATTTCTTCCCCCTCCATCTCTCAGGGAGACGAAGAACCTCCTTCCTGGACCAAGGAGGTGCCAGGTTTTCTAGATCAGTGCCCGTACCCATCCCTCAAGCAGACATTGCTAGTGCACTGCCCTGGGTCCCACTCCTATCGCCACCCCAGCCCTGTCTCGTCATTGCCTGGAAGACTAGAAATGCTTACAGATTGAAGTAGTGACATCTACCTGCAGTCATGTTGTAGAGGGATATAGTGTTAAAACTGAAACACACACATTTTTCTCTCATAGTTTTTTTTTTATAACACTTTTATTGATTTCAGAGAGGAAGGGAAGAGAGAGATAGAAACATCAATGATGAGAGAGAATCATTAATTGGCTGCCTTTTGCACGCCCCCTACTAGGAATTGAGCTGCAACCGGGCATGTGCCCTTGACCAGAATCAAGCCCGGCACCCTTCAGTCCGTAGGCCGATGCTCTATCCACTGAGCCAAACCGGCTAAGCCATAGTTGGTTTTTTTCAAGCTTTTTTAAGTGGGAAAGAACGGCTGGCCTTCCTCCCCCAAATCTGCAACCTATGAAAGGACTTTCCAAGCTGAAGGCCGAGACCAGCTTCCTGATCTCTAGGAGGAAAGATCCACAGCTTTTCCTCCATGTTTTGTCTACTCTAAGCCCCTTCGGTCTGGTAAAAATCTGTGGATTCGTATTAAAAACCACAGTGGAGACTGACTCTCCAGGAAAGAAAAATAAGCAAATATATGGTCCATCGAAGGGTTCGGTAGAGAAAAGAATGTGTTGACTGAGCCTATATCCCTCCTGGGAAGTAATAATTATAGTTGACAACTTTGGAGTCGGTACCATGCTAATAACTGACTATTTCCTAGAATCTTCTCAACAGCCCATTGACGTAGGAACCATCAGGCTCAGATAAGAGAAAGGCACTGGCTTCAAGTCACAGTCAAGACAGAAGTAAGGATTTGGCTCTGCCTCTGTCTGACTCCAAACACTGCTCTCTGCATTGAGGAAAGAATTGAGACATAATTGTGCTCCCTCTCACACACACAGGCAGATTTAGAAAAAGATTGAGCCCTCATCCTTGACCATGGTCTTCAGTCTTTCCTGCTATACACATTATCCACTGCCCCACCATATGGTTATCACTGAGAAAGCCCAGGGATATAGGTTTGCCTTCTTGCTTTGATAATTCTTGGTTTAAAAAAAAATAGAATAATAATTAACACATCTTCAGTCACCCATGTCACAAAAGAATTTTCCTTTGTTGGGGGCCTGGAGATGCAACCCTTTGGGGAGTGTCTTCGTTTATGCTCCCTGCCTTGGCCCCCTCAGCCCCTTGCCCTGCCCCCACCCCAGCTCCATGGTGGGGGGGGACTATGGTATTTTCTAAAGTGGGTGGTTTGTCTTTTGGTCTTTCTCTTTGGGGTTTGTGCGGGCCACATGTGTGGCATGTGTGTGTGCGTGTGAACAGCTTTGGGTTCCACTGGTTTTGCTGTGAGCTGCAGTGTTCTGTGGGTCTGTGGTATCTGACACTGTGGACATTAATGTACTTCTTGGACATTTTAATAAAAATTTTTAACAGTTCAACATGCCTGTTGCCTCCTGACACTTTCTTCATTCATTCACTCACCGGGTACTTACTGAGAAGCTGTTATGAGCTGTGTACTGTGCTTGGTGCTGGGGAGATAGTGGTGAATAAGACAGACATGGTACTTGGGAGGTGGTCAGGGAAGGCTTCCTAGAGGAGGCAGATGGCATCTAAAGAAGTTGGATCAATTAGATGATGAGGGGAAGAAAGGAAAGGAGTTTCAGGCAGAGGGAACAACAAAGGCAAAAATCCTCTTCCAAAAGGGAACATGGTCATTTGAGAAACAGCAAGGAGACCATCGTGACTGGAGCAGAGTGATAGAGGTAGAGAGTGGAGGGAGATGAGGACAGAGAGGCAAAAGATGGACTATTCAGGGCTCTATGGACTGTAGTGAGGAGTTGGGGCTTTATTCTAAAAGCTGTACTGGCAACAATACCATAAGCAAGGTCAAAAAGCAAATGCCAAACTTAGAGACAGTTTTCAAACAGAGGTAAAGGACTTCTTACCTTAATATATAAAGAGCTCCCACAAATCAATAGAAAAAAGAAAACCTAAGAATCCAGTAGCTGAATGTGCAACGGTTATGAACAAAACATTCACAGAAAAGGAAATACAGATAGCTCTTAAGCTACAATATGTCCTAAACAAAATAACACACTTTTTGCATGAACACCAAGATAACAAAGAAGAGCATTTTTTTAAAAAAAAAGGGAATAAAAATCTACCAAGAGGAGAAGCTTTGCATAGATCAATAATGACCATATACTTAAGTTGACAATGGTTTATGATTCACTCAACCATCTGCACCGAAGGTCAAAGTGGAGGATGTTCCGCTTCACACGTAAGAGAATTGCAAGTGACAACCACCGTGAGATTCCATTTTCACTTATCATGTTGGCTAAGGTAAACAGTGATAACATGATGCTGGTGAGAATGTGTGGAAACAGCAAGTATGCCTGATGGAATATAAGTTGGCCTTACCTCTAAGAAGGGGTGGAGGTCACTATCAAAATGGCAAGTTTTGATCCCTTGATCGACCAACTGATAGCATCCTCCTGTTGTACTTGTGTGAGATGACGTGGGTGCTTATGGCTAACAGCAAAATATGGGAAATAAGTGCCCACCGTTAGGAGACTGGCTACAAAAAGTATGGCGCATCCGAACAACGCAAACTCTGCCGATCTTCAAAAAATGTTTTGGGGGAATCTTTCCATGTTGATGGAAACTGTCTCAAAAATACATTATTAAGTAAAATAAGAGTTACTTTTAAAGTATGTATGGTACACAAATGTTCATAATAGTGTTATCCACGGTCATCGAAATGTCCACCAACTGATAAATGAACTTTAATTATACACATACCATGGAATATTATGCAGCCATAGAATGAATGAAGCACTGACACAAGCTACAACTAGCTGAACCTCAGAGACATCATGCTGAGTGAAAGAAGCCAGACACAAAAGGACACATATTGTACGATTCCATTTATATGAAATATCAAGAATAGGCAAATCCATAGATGCAGAAGGTAGATTAGCATTTGCCGGGGCAGTGGGGGGAGGAAAGAATGGGGAGCAGTTGCTTAAAGGGGGGGTTTCTTTTGGGGTGAGGAAAATGTCTTGGAACTAGATGGTTGTACAACATTATAAATATGCAAAATGCCACTGAATGGAGCGCTTTAAGACATTGACAATGGTGAATTTTATGTTATATAAATTTTACCATATAAGAAAGTATATGCTGCCACCAATTGTGTAAAAGTGGGGAAAAGAAACATATATGTATGTTTGCTTGACTGAACATAAAACATCTCTGGAGGGACAGGTAAGAAACTTTGGGAAGTAAACTGGGCAGTAGAGGATGGGGGGAAGAGAGAGAGAGAGAGAGAGAGAGAGAGAGAGAGAGAGAGAGAGAGGTTTTTCTGAATACCTGGCTCCTGGGAGGGTTCCATCCAAGTTGCCATCCCTTAGCTGTCTTCCCAATGGACCCTGGAGACATCCACTCCAACAGCAGTGACCCCAGCAGAAGGGAGGTTCCCTCCGCCCAATCATCCAGCAAAAATCCCAGGGACTACTTCTCATTGGTCTGCATGGGCCCGCATCCATCCCTGGACCAATCAGGGCTGCCCAGGGAGATGGGCCACATCACTCACTGGTCTGAGCTGCAAGGTGGTAGAGTCAGCTCCTCCATATCTTATGAGTGGAGGTGGTTACATACTCACTGGAAACCAAGGAGCTGGAACAGTGGAAGGGAGAAAGTATGCCAGCAGGAAAAGGCGGGATGAAAGAAATCCCATGCAGGAATCTCTGTATCCATGCCCCTCACCCCAGTCCCCTGTTTGAGGATGCTAAGGTCCAAGGTAATCTAACCAAGGAGCTGGACCCTGCATCAGAGGAACAGTTTGCATATGGAAGCTTGGTCAAGTCTGGTATAAAAGGATGAACAGTTATATCGACCATCTCACTTCTACAACCAAATCACATTTTTTTTCTCTCCTCCTTTTGTTTAGAAACTTCCACTGCTCCTCAGCCCACACTCTCCCCATCCAACCCAGGAAAATTGCAACCTCTCTGCCTTCCTGGAGCAGGCAGTCCCCATCCAGTTTCACACACTGGATATTGAGAGGAGCCACTGGGTTTGTCAGTGACCCAATCAGGACAGGACTGAGAAGTGCCAGACCTACAGGGGGAAGCTCAAAGAAAAGTGTGTTGGGGGGGAGAATGGATGAAAGAAGAGGAGATTGAGGAGTGGGATGTGGTCCTGAGGAATGAGGACCTTCTGACTGAATTATCACCAAGGACCTCCCGCTGGGAAACATTTTGAAGTAATTATTCACTAGCTGCCTCTTTTTCTCATTATACACATCCCCTTCTGTATGCTTTGCACTCACTGGGACCTCAGAACAGCCCTGATACAGAGATGGAAATAGGCTCAGGGGTTTTGTCACTTGGTCACAGGTAGGATTAGAACCCAAGCCAACCTGGTTCCCAACCCAAGATGGGTTTCCTCAAGATGGATGGGACAGTAAAGGGGGCTCCAGGAGGTCCCCAGTGCTACTCCAGGCAAGACCATGGCATTGGGATTTCCCATGGCTGGGTGGCTCTCTACACTGGGGAGTTTGGCTGGGTTCTGACTTCTTTAAGAATCTCCTCTTAAGCCCTGGCCAGGTAGTTCAGTGGGTTACAGCATTGATACACCAAGGTTGCAGGTTTGATCCCCGGTCAGGGCACAAACAAGAATCAATCAATGAATGCACAAATAAGTGGAATAAATCAATGTCTCTCTCTCTCTCAAATCAATAAATTTTAAAAAAGTAATCTCCCCTTAAAACCTGGAGCTCAGAGTGGATTTTGGGGTTTAAGAACCTATCTCTCCTGGATCTCCTAGGAGGAAAATAGGGGTTGGGGGGGCTAGGGAAGGAAAGAAGAGCTCGGTGAGAATGGGGATGGGGTCTGAGAGAGGAAAAGGGGAGCTCAGTGCTTGCACAGCTCAAAGGGCCAAGGCATGCCAGTGCCTCGGGTTGCTCATCTGTACAGAGGCAATGAAAACACCTGGGTATCCCAAGGGTATGTCGTGCACAGCTGCTGTCTGGGATATAGTTAGCGTGCAATTGGAGGGTTTCCAGCAGCCCTGTAAGTCCAGCCCTGTCTGGGGATGCTGCCTGGGGCTGAGCCCACCTGGTGAAGGGGCAGCCATTAAGCCCTATAGGGTACAGTTCCTGCCCATGGTAAGTTCCTGAGAGCTGGGGGGTTAGTTGTCATGGGAATGACATTAACAGTCTCTATGGTAACAACTTGGTGGGCAGGGCCCTACCAACAAGGAAAAGCCTAGGGAGACAGGTGTTCTGTTACCTCAGACTCCAGTTTGGTCTCCATGGCAACAGTTGTTTAACTTGGAGGGTGGCAAGGAGCTGGGGTGGGCCTGGGGAAAGGGCAGCACGTTTCCATGGTGAAAGCTGGAGAACTGAATGTTGGTTAACTCTCTGGACAGTGGGGGGAAGGGTGGTCTCCATGGCTGTTGGTCAGGGTGGGGACAATTAAAGTGGAGTTGTAGGTCTCCAGGATGGGGGCTGGTGAGATGGGGAAAGTATGGTATCCATGGTTACAGCTAAAGGATGGAGGCACTATCTCCATGGGTGTGACTGACGAGGGAAGGGTTGTGTGACTGGCAAGAAGAAGGGCTGGTCACCTTAGAGACAATGGGAAGTGGCGTGGCTTGCTCCACAGCATGGATCTTATAGGCCCCCGTGTCCTGGGAGTGATTGCTTTGGTGACAGCCAGGAGAAAGGTCAGGTGGGGGTGGACTTGCCCTTCCAGAGAGATACCTGAGGGTGGGGCAGCCAGTCATGCGAGCCAGCTGGGGCATTTCAATCTATCTTAGCAGTAACAAAAGGTGGTCTCTCCTAAAACTGGAGAGATGAGGCAGCGGGGTCGCGTGCGCCTCTGGTCCACGGTGACCTGGGGACTTGGTCTCTTACTACAGAAATTTCAGGGGAGTTGCGGGGGAGGTGTCAATGATAGGAGTACCCAATCAACAGGTCACCGTAGGGGAGAAGACAGGAGCCCACATGTGACTATGGGGGTGTGGTCACCTGTCAAATTTGCTGTTTCTAGTTTCTCTACAGGTGATAGGAGGATGGTTCAGTTGCCAGGTGACCATTAAGTCTTCAGTCTCCAGGGAAATGCAGAGGGCGTGGGTCCAGCCTCCAGGTGACCACTGAGATGGTTCTGTGTCCAGGTGGCCTTGGGAGGGGTAGTCTTCAGGAGACCTTGGGGTCTGTTGGCCTCCAGGGGGCATCAGGGAGTGTGCTTGGTCTGCTGGAGAAAGTCAGGGGAAGAGAAATCCACTGTCCAAGAAAGGGGAGCTTGGTCAGTGTCCAGGGACTCCAGGAGACTTGTCTCTGGGGGTGTGGTCAGTGTTCAAGGACCACAGTAGCTTGGTCAGCCAGTAGGGCACCACAGGAGGCGTGGTCCGTGTCCAGGGGACAACAGAGGACTCGGCCAGCCCCCAAGGACCCCTCCCCCAGCTCTCCGTGCCCTCCGTGCCTAGACGCGCAGCGGGGTCCAGGCAGCGGGGTCGCGTGCGCCCCCGGCCCAGCCGCCGCCTCCCGCCCAGCCCCAGCCCCAGCCGCCAGGTGCCGGGTCGGGCGCGCCAGGCGCGCGGTAGCAGTAGACGCCGAAGAGGCTGCGCCCGGGATCGGGGAAACCGAGGTTGCGCACGCCAGGCCGGAGGCCACCGCAGCGCGCGCGCGGGTTCACGATGGGGTAGCGCGCGCTCCCGTCGGCCAGCCAGCCTGCGGTGCAACGGTCCAGCAGTTGCAGCTTCCACGCGGCGAACAGCTGCCCCACTTTGGCCACCGCCGCTCCGCGCGCCGCGCACGCGCGCGCTGCTCCAGAGAAGGGCAAGGGCCGCAGCGGCTTCAGGAAGAAGACCCGCCCTGCGGAGGAGGGGTAGTGGTTTGGACCGTTCCGGGACCTGGCCTCTTTGGGATTCAGGACACCCCCCGCCCCCCAACACACACACCGCCTGTAACCCAGGACCCCAGCCTCAAGATTGAAGAGCATCCCCTCGCCCTAGCTGATTGGGCTCAGTGGATAGAGCGTCGACTTGTGGACTGATGGGTCCCGGGTTCAGTTCCAGTCAGGGGCGCATGCCCGGGTTGCCGGCTCGATCCCCAGTGGGAGGCGTGCAGGAGGCAGCCGATCAATGATTCTCTCATCATTGATGTTTCTATCTCTCTCTCCCTCTCCCTTTCTCTCTGAAATCAATAAAAACATTAAAAAAAAGAGAGAGAGAGCATCCCCTTCCCTGCGGCCCGGGACCCCTGCCTCGGCCTGAGCAGCGTTTGCGCGACGTGGCGGTCGGGGGGGGGGGGGGGGAGGATGTCCTGGTCTGGCTCCCAGAGGGCAAGGGCGGGGGAGAAGAAACTGGGGGTGGGGTGGGGTGGGAAAGGGAGACTGAGGGGGGGGGGGGGGCGGGAGTCCCGGAAGAGGCCTGCCGCGGGAGGGGAGAGCGCGTCTTCCAAGGGGTGGGGCATACGCACCGGGGAGGTTGGACGTGAAGCAGAAGGCGTCGTAGCGTTCCTCCGCGTTGTGGCGGTAGCCGTAGTTGCGCACGCCCCCGGAGGCACCTCCGCCAACCCCGGTGCCCCCGGCCCCGCGCAGGCCGCCGCAGGGCTCCCGGGGCTGGCTCACCGGGTACTGAACCGAGCCATCGCGCAGCCAGCCCGCGTTGCACCAGTCCAAGCCGTCGCGCCAGGCCGCGTGCAGCTGCTCGGCAGACGCCAGGATACCATCCTGTTCAGCGCAGGCGCGCTGCGCCTCAGTGAAAGTCAGCTTGTAGCGGCCTCCACGGGGGTGGTAAGGGAAGACCACGCCTGGGAAAACACAGGGGAGTCAGCTAAGGCCCTCCCAACCATCCCCCACCCACCTGACACTGGGGGGCCCTGTGTCTCTTCAACCTAGATCTTCCAGTCCATCCCTCACTCTGGTCTCAGATCTGACCATGCTTTTTTCCAGCTCACACTCCTCCTGGCTCCCTTTGCCTTAAGCTTGATTCACTTGACCCTCCTCCTTAACATACTTAATCGCGTCTACCCCCTTTCCACCGCTGGAGACATTTGCTCATGTTCTTTCCACCTGTTGAACTCCTATTCATCCTTCAAAACCCAGCACCCACAACCCTCCTCCATTCAGTCTTAGGTGCTTCTGACATTCTTCCAGCACTGGGACCTTCCCTCTGATCAAGCCCTGAGTCCACAAAGCTGGGAATGTCTATGTCCAGTGCTGGCTCCCTACACTGGGAGCCCGTGAAAGGTTGATCCTGGGCAAAAACTCCCTTTGATTCACAGCACTGTCCAGGGCAGTCAGTACCCCTTAGTTTTCCTTGCACCATCAGTCGTTATAACTTGTCAGACTTGCAGTCAACTCAGCTCACAAGTGTTCTGTCTGTGTGTGTTTGAAGGGCGGACCTTGGGGGTTTATTGGGTACTTTTAGCAGGTGCAGGGAGGAGGCAAACAGGGACCAACCAGGGAGAAGACCTGGAGCCTGGCAGACTGGGGTTTAAGTCCTGGCTCTGCTGCTCATTATCATGTGCCCTTGGCACAGGTCTAACCTCTCTGAGCTAGTTGAACCATTCTCAGGGGTTTTGGGAAAATTAAATGAGAAACTCCAGAGAGCTCTTCAGCCAAGTGCCTGGCACATAGACAATGCTCAATAAAGGAGAATTGCTGCTATTGTTGTGTTATTTACTATTAAAAGAAGTTGGCAAGTGAAGGTCCCAAAATCTTTCCAAGCATCTTCTACTAGTAAATGACTGAAGAAGACAAACCAGGTGGAAGGGAATTTTTTTCAGATAGAAACACCACCTCCAAGCTCCGCTGTCAGCCAATCAGAGCATCCCCATCTTCTGGCCACAGCTGGGCACATGACTCAGAAGCTGAGGCCAATGAGGGACAAGTCTGGGACTTCTAGGAAATCAGTTGCTAAGCTGGGAGGGTGGAAGCCTGGCACGAATTTTTAGTATCGTTGGGGAAACTTGCAAGAGGAAAGCCCACCCAGGGAGTCAGAGCTGAGGGACGACTCCTGACATGGTACCAGTGCCTGGATCTTACTGTGCCTGAATCCTACACCAGGGTTTCCCAACATCCTCACTATTGGCATTTTGGTCTGGGTCATTCTTTGCCCTGGGGGACTGTCCTGTGCTTTGTGGTATATATCACAGTATCTCTGGCCTCTACCCACCAGATGCAACCCCCTTTTAGATGTTAGTGTCCCTGGGTAGCAATGACCACCGTGAATCAAACTACCCCACCAAGCCTCTAAATTCCTTCAGGCCAAGGATTTGGTTTCTCTTCCTTGCAACTCCCTCCCCTCTCCTCCCTGAGAAATGCCTCTCATCCTGCCCACAGGCTGGTCACCTTCCAGGTCCAGCTTGACCATGCCAGTGTCATCCTCTAGTTCGTTGGTGACCTCGCACTCATAGTGCCCATAGTCTTGCAGCGTGACGTTTCGGAGAACCAAGGAGGCGTCCCCAGGACCATCACCCTGCAGCTCGGCCCGCCCGCGGTAGCTGCCAAACGCCCGGTGCTGGGGGCCCAGCGCCACGAAGACATCGGTAAAGGCCAGCGGCTCCACCACTTTAGTCCACTTGAGACGGACACCTTCGTGGCTGTGGACGGTTGCCTCGTAGTGGTAACGGCAGGGCAAGACGATGGTGCCACCCCGGTGGCTGACTACCTGCCCGGGCGCTGTCTGCACCACCACCGAGCCCGACTCGCCCTCTGTGGGTGACCAAGGAGGGTTCAGATGAAGTCCTAGGGGTGGGGTAGGGAACCTGGGGAGGGGATCCTGGAGGGGGATGTGGTTATTAAACTTGGGTGGGGGTAACTCAGATGGGTAGAGAGGCTCAGGGAGGGAACTGGGAGGGGGAGGAGCTTGGTGGGGGAGGACGGTGGCCTTCGGGACCGCCCAGTGCCCTCCCCTTTCCCTCCTCCATGCACCCTGGCGATCACACCTGGCCACTGCTCTCTGACTTACCCAGCACGTGCACGACCTTCTTCCTGCCGCGCTGCGCCCCTGCGGGGGCCACGAGCAACAAGACTCCCCAGAGCGCGCAGGGCCCGAGGGCCGCCCGAGCCCACACCTGGGGATATCGGACACTCAGTCCAACCTCCTGGCTTTAGGAGGACTAGCCCTCGCTTCTCACGGGCCCAGGCCTCCTCCTCGTCTAGGGTCCCAGAGGAGTCCCCCAGGAAGGCTGGCAAAGCCCTCCCTCCCCATTCCCTCTCCTGGGACGTCACACCCTCCCTCTTGCACAAAGCCCACCCGCCTGAGCGCACCCTCTCTTAGTCCCGCCCGATCCCCTAACCTCAACTCCGGGGGCCCGAGCCCCGCCCCCTTCGCTCCGACCTGGGCCGAGGAGGCGAGAGGAGGGAGGAGCCGAGCAGCGGCAGCGGCAAGGTTATTCGTGCGCCAGGAGACTGCAGCAAACCCGGCCGGGCGGTGGGGGTTAGGGATGCGGGGGAGTCGTGGAGAGGAGGAGAGAAAGAGAGAAGAAGGAGAAGGAGAGGGAGAGAGAGAGCGAGAAAAGGGAAAGAGACACAGGGAGAAAAGCAGGGAGAGATGAAGGCGGAGGAGAGAGAGCAAAAGGGAGAAAGAAGAGGAAGAAAAGTCAGAGAGAAACATGCAGAGGGAGAGACAAGAGACTCAAAAAGATGAGAGGAGAGCGAGCAAGAGGGAGAGAAACACAGACAAGAGGGAGCCATTAGGAGAGCGAGAGACAGAGAGACTCCGAGAGGGAGAGAAAAGTAGGGAGAGACGGAGAGGGATAGAGACGGAGACGCAGAGAGTTCGAGAAGCAGGTTAAGAGACCGAGGGGATGGGAGAAACGGAGCGGGAGAGAGACTGGAGAGAGAAACACGGAGGGACGTAGACACGGAGCTAGAATCCCAGAGAGGGACCTACGGGGACCCGCGCCGCGGCCCCACTCACCATGCTGCCCGTAGGCCCCCGCCGAGCGGACCCTACGCGCCAGGACTGCGCTCCGGGCACATAGAGGAAGGACTAGGCAGGTCTCAGGGGCAGCGCAATCCCGGTGACTGCCTGCAAGGGGAGGAGGGAGGCGGACAAGGTGGCGGGGTTTGGGGGGGTTGTTAAAGGGAAAGCGGAGGCGCGCGCTCCGCTGAAAGGAAGCCCGGGCGCGGGTGTGGGGAGGAGCACTGGAGAGTGAGTTCCCTGCTCTTGCTGGCTGACTGGGCCTGCGGAGGAACCTCTCTGGGGCTCAGGTTAAGCATCTTTAAAACCCAGGCGAGGGGCCTGGTGGAGTCTTCCTCCTCAGATACTCTGCAGGAGCAGGGAGCTGAGGAGCCTGGGAAAGGAGCTTGGTCTGCGGGTCTGTTTTCCCCTTTGTCACTGAGTGGCCATCTCGTCCTGGGCTCTGGCACTGAAAAGGTGCTCACTGCGCGGTGGGGGTCCCGCGACAAGGACCCACTCATGCAGCAACAGATCCAAATCCAAGTCTGCCCCTCACCCACTGTGGGGCCTTGGAAGAGAGCTTGGTCTCTCTGAGCCCGTTTCCACCTCTGGGAAATGAAGTACCGATTCTTTGGTGACGATCCAATGGCGAGACATACAATATATGCTTAATAAGTGTCGGAGGTTGAAGAGGGTCTGATCACGCCCCTGACCGCACTCTGGGCCTATCACCCTTGAAACTGGTCTTTCATCCAGGTTCAATAATCAAACCTGCAAACAATGAGCTCCTCCCCCAACCGCCTGACTGCCTCCCCAGGCTGTTTCCCCAAAGTATGAGTCAACCCGACAGCAAAGGCAGGACTATGGGCTTTGTGGTTGAAGTGGCCAGGGCTTGGTCCCTAGCTCAGCTGCATCCAGGAGGTATGCCCGCAGACCAGGACCCTCATCTCCTGCAGGCTCAGTTTCCCCATCTGGAATATGGGGTGAGATCCTATATTATAGCATGTGAGGTTAGCCCTTGGCATGGTAAACAGTAGGTGCGTAATAACGATGCCACAGTACTCATTATAATTTATTAGCAGAAATAGGACTTCGGACTCTTGTCCTGATTGTGACTCCAGGCAGGTTCAGATCCTCTCGAAGTCTGTTTTCCCCACCTGGAAAGTGGAGCTGTGCACACCAACCAGAGACAGGCTTCTGCTGTCTGGCACCTTCCGTCCCTGACAGTCACACTGACAGTGATGGTGGGCCTTTGTGGGGTCTGAAAAGACAGTCCCTCACCCCTGCCCCCTGAAACACTCAGGCAGCAACATTTTAGGCATCAAAAGGGCTTTTAGCAAAAGGATCCCTGGGGGTAATGGATAAACTTGGCACAGAGGCTGGGGGGCAGTGACAGCTGAGTGTGGCTGTGGCCCTCTCTGCCTGAACACCTGGCCCGTGGGTTTCCCATCCCACCAGCTGGCCTTGAAACCATCATAGCCAGAAACAAAGACACCATGGATGTACCTGCTGCCTCCAAAAAACCCAACCCATCCTTCTGGGGCAGGGCCCGCTGGGTGTCTTAAAGGAGTCCTGGGGAGTCCCACAGGCCCCCTCAGTGCTGCTTCTGGTGGAGGACTTGGGAGCTGGGTGGCAGGCGCTGGAAGAAGGCTGGCCTCAGCAGGCAGCGGTAGGCCAGCAGGTGAGGGCCCAGTGCATACAGCATGTTGCACACGAAGAAGCAGGCCCAGGCATCCTCCGGCACCCGGTAGGTGAAGGGTGTGCGCAGGTGCGTGGAGGCACCCATGTGTGAGAACTGCGCCTGATGGCCACACAGGGAGGATAGATCAGGGGCTGGGAAAGAACCAGTCCCAGCATCAACAACATTCCACCCTGGGAAGCCCAGGGGTCCCTGTCCCCATCTTGCTGGCTCTGCTGACCTGCCTGTCTCCTCTTTCCAGTCCATCTGTTTGTCTCTAAATATCTCTGTCCCTACGGTCCTGTCTGTCCTGTCCATCAGTCTGTGAGCTTCTCCCTAGCTGCCTAACCAGAACCATGTCCACTGTGTCTGCTGAACCCTACACCCTCTCTGTCCAGCTCTTCCTCAACCCAGACAGCTGCCCTTGACACAAATTCTGTTGATTATACCATCGATGTCCTCCTGGTTCCCACTGCTCTGACCTGGGCCCAGCCTTTATCATACTCCATCAGGAACCCAGAAATAGACCCCTAGCTCTGATGGTCCTCCACTGCTCAAATACCTCCCATTGTTCTCCATCTTTCTACATGGAAGCCCCCAAGGTCAGAGTTCAAAGCCCTCAGCATCTAGCTGCCAATTTCTCTAGGCTCTGCTTTTACCATTGTTATGGCTCTGCTAAATCACCGTGCCCCTCTGTGCCTTTCCTTATGCTGTTCCCATTCCCGGAATGTCCTTCCCTGCCTGGAGCTCTCATACCCATGTGTCTAAGCCCAGTTCCTATGCCCCCTCTTTTAAGAAATCTGTCCCCTCTGTAATCCCTCTCAGCCTCTCCCTCTCTTCAGTTCTGACCCCATGGGGTTGGGGATGGTCTGTGTCTGGCTCTTTCTCCTCCAGACTAAGGAATCCTAGGGTGCTGAGCTGGGGCTGGGGCCTCTCAGGGGCCCAGCATCACCCTGCCCAGGGAGAGCACAAAAGAAATTGATGGGTAGGCAGAAACTTTCTTTCTTATGCACCTGACCCCCAACACCCCAGCCCCGCCTCACCTGGCCAATAGCTCCAGCAAACACCAAGGCCCAATCAGGTAGCCAGGAACAGCCAGGGAAGATAAGGGCATAGGCAGCCAGGCCATAGAAAGGCAATGCATAGAACATATACACCAGCATCTGTGATGAGCAGATATGATGAGCAGATGTTCCCGATGGGTTTCCTGAGACCCCTCAGGTGGGAACCCCAGGGAGGCTCTGGCCAGCCTCAGACCCCACCCAGGATGGAGGCTCTCTGCACATCCTACCCTGTGCAACCTGCACCTTTATTTCCTTTGGGGGTCCCCACCCTTCCCACTGCCCCCCACCTCACTTCTGTCCACAATGATCAGCTACAAGATGGGGATGTGATTCAAACTTAGCCAATCAGAGCCTGCCTGAGCCTTGTGCTTAAGCTCTGGGGAGAAAAAGGCTCACATTCCTCTGGGGTAGCTAAGTAGGTCAGAAGGAAGCCTGGCGCTGCCCAAGGCTCTCTCTGCCATTCCACAAAGGGACCACCTGGGAGGGGAGCCCATGCAAAGAAAGCAGAGCCCAGAGCCAGAGCTCTCCTTGAGCTCCTGGATCCAGCCATACCTGAGACTGTACCTATACTTTGTTTATAGGACAATAATTCCATTTGAGCTTCTGCCAGTTGGACTTGTGTTTTAGGCACCTGCTTCAAAGAAGCCCAGTGGACCCTTACACGTGGTCCTTTCCTCCCACCTGCCCTCTCACCTGCACCTTTGGGTAGGCCACAGGGTCCCGTAGGTATGGTTCGTACTGATAAATATAGACAAAGCAGGCGTCTGTGGGGCAGTCAAGCACCACCTGCGGCCAACAGACAAACCAACAACCCACCTCAAATATCCCTCCCACCAAAAGCTTTCCCCATCCTCCCAGGCAGGGCTCACACCCCTCGCTCTACGCCCCCCCCCCCCCAGCCTTGGTTCTATCCTCTGGCCGAGAAGCCACAGATCTCAAAGCTGGGGAGAAGGCTACAGGGAATGGGGCTTAGTGGTGAAACACTCAGGTCAGACTCGATGAAGAACTTCCCTGATGATCAGATGGGAGAGCAGTGGCCCTTTTGCAGTGAGTAAACATATGTGGAAAGGGCAGGCCAGGGAGGGAGGCTGAAGGCAGGAGAGGGGTAGACCAGCCGGACTCACCAGGCCCCGGAAGAGGGTGAAGAACCCAGCAAGGATGAGGTAAATGACGAGAGCCAGGTCAGCCGGGCGCCGCAGGAGACCCTTTCTTTGCTCCTCCTGCACCTGCCCCACGAGAGAGACGGTGAGAAGTCAGCAATCCAACAGGCACTGCATAAAGGCTCATCCCTTCTTTTCTAACGACCAAGGAGATCCTTCCAAGGAGATAATGTTTTTGACCAGAAACAACTCAAATGGGGAGACTGAGATAAGTGGGCACAGGCATGCCCGGAGGCGCGGTACTTACCATGTTGGGGGTGCAGCAGGTTGGTGGCTGCGCCTGGTTGAAGACCCTCACACCAGCCCAGAATGGGACCAGCGCATATGGGATGGTGAGGAAGAAGGCTGGCCTGGTCTCTGAGCTGTATTTCCCTATCGAGGCAGGAGATGAGGAATGCTCAGTAAGGACCTCCCAGGCCTATAGATAGACGATAGATAGATAGATAGATAGATAGATAGATAGATAGATAGATGATAGATAGATAGATAGATGATAGATAGATAGATGATAGATAGATAGATAGATAGATAGATGATAGATAGATAGATAGATAGATGATAGATGATAGATAGATAGATAGATGATAGATGATAGATAGATAGATGATAGATGATAGATAGATAGATGATAGATAGATGATAGATAGATAGATGATAGATAGATAGATAGATGATAGATAGATAGATAGATAGATAGATGATAGATAGGTAGATAGATGATAGATAGATGATAGATGATAGATGATAGATGATATATAGATAGATGATAGATAGATAGATAGATAGATAGATCATAGATAGATGATAGATGATAGATAGATAGATAGATAGATGATAGATGATAGATAGATAGATAGATAGATAGATGATAGATAGATAGATGATAGATAGATAGATAGATTTCAGAGAGGAAGGGAGAGGGAGAGAGATAGAAACATCAATGATGAGAGAGAATCATTGATTGGCTGACTCCTGCACACCCCCTACTGGGGATTGAGCCTGCAACCCAGGCATGTGCCCTTGACTGGAATCAAACCCAGGACCCTTCAGTCCGCGGGCTGACGCTCTATCCACTGAGCCAAACCAGCTAGGGCCTGGCTGGGCCCTTTAAGTGGGCCACACCAGAGCCCCTGGATGGAAGTCATAATTCACAATTGCCATACCTGCTCAGCTTTTTCTTTTTTCTTTTTCTACTTGCTCAAGATTTAACACATGTGGTTCTTCAATGCCCACAAGATGATGTCCATGCTCCTCAGACTGGCCTACCTCAATTTACCTTCCGGACACAGCTCTTACACTTTAGCTGTTCTTGGCTCCCCCTGGAAACACCCCTCCAAGAAGAAATGGGAGAGACAGGCAGGTTGCTGGCTTAGACCATGCATGAACAGGCATGTGGGGCCCTCTTCAGACCTTGGGGAGAGGATGGAGGACCCCATGGTGGCTTCTAGGTGCAGGACAGTGACCCAGCTCAGGGAAGTAGGATTCCTCAAAGCCAAGTACTTACCAAGGATGTTTCCTGGGAGAAACACCAGGATGCTCATGACGAAGGACCCGAGCCAGTACAGTCCAAGGTTCCGGTACCTCTTCCTGGGTGGGGAATGAAGGGATGACCAGTAGATAGATATCCATCCCCAGTCTCGGAGCACGAGCCAGGGCCCAGCGTGCACCCTGGGCTCCCCAGCTTTGGTCCTTCCAATTTTGCTCAGGATGAAAGGGACAACAGGAAGTTGAATGAGAGAATGAACAGTAAGACCTTCTGTCAAGGACAGAAGTCGCTGCCCAGGCGCACAGTAGTAAGGGAAGAGAGCCAACCACCAGTCACCTGTGACATTCCCCAGAACCTTCTCCCAGTCACACCTGGCTGGAGCCGTAAAGAGGCCTCCTGATTTTCTCTACTTCTGGCTCCACCCCAGTCTGAGACCCCACCTGAGGACTTGACCTGCTTTCCAGGGCCCAGGTGCACTCCACCCACCCCTCGCACCTTCTGCGGATGGCACCAGCCATGGCCAGGTAAAGGAGGTAGTGAACGATGCCATTCCAGTAGCAGATGAAGACTCCGTGTGCAGTGCGTAGGTATGGCTCACCCTGCGGAAGCAGGTGCAGGGATCAGACACACAGCCAGGCAGGGGGCATCCTAGACCAACCCCTACGTACCTCCTTGGTGTAGAACTCCACGAAGCCGACCATGTAGCCATCTTCCTGGAGAGCGATAAGGAGGTCCACCACCGAGGTGAAGGCAAATACTGCAAACACTGCAGGGAGAGTGTTCAGGGCAGGCCTGGGAATGGGTGGGGCTGCAGCGGGGACCCAGATCCAACCTATGACTCGGTGCCCAACTGCTCCCAGTTCCCACTCCACAGGTCACATGAACTACCACCCTCCCTCAAGGGGAGGCACAGTCCTTGCCTTTGGGATTCCCAGGCTGGGAGAGGCACAGTCCCTGCCTTTGCCTTCAGGAGACTCCAGAGTGATGGGAAGACAGTTCCCACTCTCAGGAGCCCCAAGTCTGAGGTTCCATTGTCAACAGTTTTCCAGCCTGAAGATCTCCAGTTCAATGTGAGCCCTTCAAGGGCCCCCAGTGTGATGGAGAAGCCATTGCTCACACAGTTCTCTTCCCTAGGACCTTCCCACGAACTCACCAGCATAGTGTGGGTCGTAGTAGATCTCCCCGCGGGACAAGCTATAGATAGCCACAAAGAGCTGACCGAGGACCAGGGCACTCATCAAGGCCACCCCAAGGGGACTGTGAAGAGGAAAACGAAGTCAGAGAGGCCAGAGCCAGGGTTGAGACCCAACTCCCTCCTGGGGAGGGCGAGAGCAGACTCCAGGAGGCTCCAGCTGATGAGGCTGAAGCATGTGTCTGTCCATTCAGAAATGCCTTTCCTTAAACTGCCCTCTCCCATCACCAGGCTCTTTCCCCAGCTGCTTCCATCTCCTGGAAACTCCTTCCAGAAGTTTCTTTTCCACTTGGCAAATTTCTACCCATCCTTCGTGGTCCATCTACATTGTTCCTCTTCCAGGAAGCCTTCTCCAACTCCTCAGAAAAGATTATTATCAAAGTTGGGCCAGGTACAGAGGGGGCACCTGCCAACCCTTTCTGATTATATGATTTATCCCATCACTTGCTGATATGCTTGATTCAATTGTTCAGTCAGTCATTCAACAACACTGAGCTCTGTGGCTAGACCCAGCGCCCACCCCGGCCAGATGGTCTCTAGTGCTCTCACTGTGTGAAGCTCCTGACTCCTCCCGGCTAAAGTCCACCCCACCTCTACCCTGATCTGTTCCCATTGACCCTATAAAACAGGTCAACCAGGTGCACAGACAATAGAAGCCAGGTCTCTGGGAAGCCCCCCAAAACCTGGCAAGGCCTAGAGAGGATGGATCTATCCAAGGTCACACATACTCCCCTCCTCCCCCACTCTCTCCTCGATTCTACCTTCTCTGGAACTCCTCTAACAGCTAGGATCCCCATTCCTGCCCCAGCTGACTAACACCGACAATTAGAGTAATCAGATGGGACCACACCAGAGTCTTTGAACACAATTCATAATCCTTAACTCTATGGGATGAGATCTAGGATTATGTTCATTACACAGTGAAGAAACTGAAGCTTTTAGAGGCAACCTGGAACACTTCAGGTCCAGGGGGGTGGAGCCAGCAATTTGTACCCAAGGAGCTAACCTCCTAGTCAAGACTCCCTCCACTCCATTCTTGGGTGGAGCTGGGTTTAGGAGTGTGAGGGGCTTTGCTGATGCCTGGTACCCAGCGGCTGGATCCACAGGACCAGAGTCTAAGGTTAGGAGACAGGCACAGGGAAGTTTGAGGCATGTATGGGGAAACTGAGGCTAGAGGCGGGGTAGGCCAGCCCGGAACAAAAGAAAGTCCCAGGCCTTAAACAGGAGGGGCAACCTGCTAGGGGTGGTGCAGCAGAGCCTGTGTGGCAAGAGCCAGGTCACCAGGGCCTTATCTGGGGCAATACTTTGACCCTTGGCGACTTTGGAACCTATGCTGGGCATATCCCTGGGAAAAGCAGGGAAATGGTTTCCAAAACCCTGCCCTGTGTGTGTGGGGGGGGGGGGGGGGTGGGGGGGTGGGCAACATTGGCTCTGTTTCTGGAGGTTCCTTCTCCCCGGGCCCCAAACGTCCCAGGGCGCCCCCACCCCCAGCACACAGCCTCTGCGCCAGCGGAAAGAGGACTTCGGGTTGGAAGTTCTAACCCACGCCCCGGCCCGAACGGCTAGGGGCTCAAAGGCTCACGCCGAGAGCCCGGCCAACAGATGTGCATCCTCTCCCCGGCCCCTTCCGCACCCCCCAGCGCGGCCCGCCGTCCCGCGGCCCCCCGCACGCACTGCGAGAGCGCCGAGATGTAGTTGAGCGCGTAGGACACAGGGAGGGCGGCGAGCGACAGAGCCGCGATCTTGCCCGCCAGCGGCGGGATGTCCATAGCTGCGGTGCCGGGACCCCGCTCGGCCCCGCTTGACCTCCAGGGCGCTCCGCTCCTCCGTGGTGGCGCGTCTCGGCGGGAGGTTGCCAGGGACTCGGCCAGGCCCCGCCCCGCCCCGCGCAAAGGTCGCCCCCAGCTGCGCCCAGGTACCGTCGCAGCCCCGGCCCCCCCCGCCCCCCCCCGTGCTCCAGGGGAGCCTCCGAGGCCCCACCCCCTTGCAGCGGCCCTGCCCCTTCGATACTGTCACCGGACTCAGAGCGATCCTCAGGGGCCCTCCCTCGCCCAGCGCAGCTTCCCTCTCTATTAAAGGCTAGATCACGGCGCTCGCGCCCTGGAGATCCGGGACTGGCAACTTTATTCTGAGGAAATTCGTTCTCCTGCTCTGTTCTGCTTTTCTGCTTTCTTCATCCCACATTCCGTGCGCGCCCCAAGGAGAAACCAATCTCACTACTTGGGTGCAGTTCCCTTCAGTGTCCTTGGATTTGAATTTTCACTCGGGGGCCACAGACACATTATTATTATTATACTAGGGGCCCAGTGCACGAAATTCGTGCACTGGGTGTGTGTGTGGGGTGGGGGAGTGTCCCTCAGCCCAGTCTGCCCCCTCTCACATACTGGGAGCCCTCAGGCGTTGACCCCCATCACCCTCCAATCGCAGGATCTGCCCCTTGCCCAGGCCTGATACCTCAGCCAGAGGCGTAGACCCCCATCACCCTCTGATCACCTGATCGGCCCCTTGCCCAGGCCTGACGCCTCCGCCAGAGGTGTCAGGCTTGGACAGGGGACCTCCATCTCCCCCCGATCACTGGCTCTGGCCCCCGCCCAGGTCTGAGGCCTCTGGCCCAGGAATCATGCCTGGGCAGGGGACCCCCATCTCCCTCTGATCGCTTGCTCCACCCCCCGCCCAAGCCTGACGCCTCTGACCCAGGCTTCAGGCCTGGGCAAGGGGACCATCATATCCCCCCAATCCCTGGCTCCGCCCCCCGCCCAGGCCTGATGCCTCGGCCAGAGGAGTTGACCCTCATCACCCTCCGATCACCAATCACCGGATCGGCCCCTTGACCAGGCCTGAGGCCTCCGGCAGAGGTGTCAGGCCTGGGCAGGGGACCCCCAGCTCCCCGCGGTTGCAGGCTCCACCCCTGCCCAGGCCTAACGCCTCTGGCCGAGGTGTCCGGCCCAGGCAGCGGGGACCCGCAGCTGCAGCGGCCCCGCGATCGTGGGCTCTGCTTTAGGCCCAGGCAAGGGACCCCTAGCTCCTGGGACTGCCAGCTTCGACCGTGTCCAGCTCCCATCGCTGGCCCCACCCCTACTTCCTGCTATCACTGGCCAGGGCGGCAAAGGCGCCTGATTCTCCGATCATGGCTGGGGGGCAGGGCAAAGGCGGCCCCAAGGCCGCCTTTGCCCTGCCCCCCAGCTCTTAGCTCCCCCCTGGGTTTCCGATCACTGTCAGTGGCAGGGGGCTTCTTCCTGCTTTCCCTTTCGCCTCCCTGCATTGTGCCTACATATGCAAATTAACCGCCATCTTGTTGGCAGTTAACTGCCAATCTTAGTTGGCAGTTAACTGCCAATCATAGTTGGCAGTTAATTTGCATATAGCCCTGATTAGCCAATGAAAAGGGTATCGTCGTACACCAATTACCATTTTTCTCTTTTATTAGTGTAGATTTTTAAAATATATTTTATTGCTTTTTTACAGAGAGGAAGGGAGATAGAAACATCGATGAGAGAGAAACATGATCAGCTGCCTCCTGTACACACCCTACTGGGGATGTACCTGCAACCAAGGTACATGCCTTTGACCTGAATCGAACCTGGGCCCCTTCAGTCCGCAGGCTAATGCTCTATCCACTGAGCCAAACCAGTTAGGGCTTATTTTTTTTAAAATATATTTTTATTGATTTCAGAGAGGAAAGGAGAGGGAGAGACAGAAACATCAATGATGAGAGAATCATTGGTTGGCTGCCTCCTGCTGCACACCCCCTACTGGGGATTGAGCTCGCAACCGCGGCATGTCCCCTTGACCAGAATTGAATCTCGGACCCTTCAGTCCACAGACCGACGTTTTTTTAAGTTCCAGAGAGGAAGGGAGAGGGAGATAGAAACTTCAATGATGAGAATAATTGGCTGCCTCCTGAATGCCCCCCACTGAGGATGGAGCTGGCAACCTGGCATGTGCCCTTAACCGCAATCAAACCCAGGATCCTTCAGTCTGCAAGCTGACGCTCTATCCACTGAGCCAGACCGGCTAGGACACATTTTTATTTTTTAAAAATATATTTTTATTGATTTCAGAGAGGAAGGGAGAAAGGGAGAGGGAGAGAGATAGAAACATCAATGATGAGAATCATGGATCCCTGCCTCCTGCACACCCCACTCTGGGCATGGAGCCCGCAACCTGGGCATGTGCCCTGACCAGGAATCAAACCATGACCTCCTGGTTCATAGATCCATGCTCAACCACTGAACCATGCAGCTGGGCCACAGACACATTTTAAACACGTGTGAAACTTGACAGTCTGGGTGGGGATCATCTCAGGGCAGGCGGCTACAGCCCTGGGTTGGGGTCTCTTGAAGGCCTCTGTGATTTCGTGCTTTGAGATCCTTCCTTATAGCCAGGACACCCTGTGGGTAGCTGAGGGCGGGATGGGAGGGGCTACTCACATGGGTGAGGTCAGAGGGAGGTGGCCCAAGATTAAGTGGGGATGGAGCCAGTTAGGTGAGAAGTTCCTGGCAAGGAGAATAGCTCAGGCCTGGGGCTGAGCAGCAGTAAGGAGCCTGGGGCTGGGAAGGTTCTGAGCAGCCTGGAGGCTGTGCTGGGTTTGGGGGAGGTATAAAGGGGAGAGGGACCTCGGAGGAGGCTGCAAGGTAGGAATTAGGTCTCTGCTACTACCTTCAAACAGGCTCTCACCCATGTAGTACTATGGCTGCCAGAAACGAGTGTGTAGTGCCCACCTAATTCCTTCCTGGGTTGGGGGGGTGGGGAAGATTGAAACCCTCATCCCTTTTCCATGCAGCCCCTTGGCCGTGTGCCAGCTGGGTCCTATCTCTAAGCCTGGGTAACATATCTTCTGGCCTTCCCCAGAGGCCCCTTGACCATGGGGTGAAGTTCAGGTTCCTCTGGGCTGACTTGAAACTCCAGCCTGGTTTCTTGACCTTCCCAACTCTGACAGTGCCCAAAGCCCACAGGTCTCTTTCCTGTATACAAGATGGACCCTCTTGTACTTCCTCACCCCTTAAAGAACTTCCCACTGTTTCCCCCTCCAGGCAGCCCTCCCTGACAACTGGAGGGCCAGGGGTGTCTAGTCCAGCTCTGTCTAGGGGCCTGGCCTTGCACCCTGAGTCTGGGAGGTATCTGCACACACACACAGCAATTGAGACCTCATCTTCCAACTCTCCCCATGCATGGGGGTAAAGTCCATGGGCTGGGTCTGGACAGCTTCCCAGTCACTGAGAATTTAATGGAGGGGTGACCTTGACCTGCCGGGGGGGGGGGGGGGGGCGGGCGTTGCCTGGGGACCGCTGGCTTCCCATAGCTACTCATCTGTGCTTAGGACTTTGGCAAGGGTCACCTCTTTGTCCTGCCTGGGCACAGCACCCATGGAAGGGGGACGGTGGTATACGGCACCCAACCTACTCTGCTGTTGAGACCCTCCCAGCCCCTGAAGCCCCCACTGAGACCTGGCCCAGGTCACCTGCCCCGCCCAGCTGTTTCTCCTGGCAGTGTTTGCTGAATGCAGGCTGGCCCAGGAGCCTGATTCTAGCTTGAATCGAGCCCATGAGCCCACAGGGATTGAGCATGACCCACTGGGTGCATGTGTGGTACAGGTGGGTGAGTTGTGGTCCTCTCAAATTTCCAGGCTGATACTTCAAGCATGGCTGCAGCTGAAGATCCCCAGGTGTTTCTGCACAGATGTGAGGTACTGGATCGAGAGACATGGTAGCTCTCAGCACACATTGGCCAGGCCACCCACAGGCCTCACATCCTCTAGGAAAGAGGTGGGGAACATCTGGCCCAAGGGTCTTATAAGGCCCACAAAATCATTTGGTTTGGCCCTGCCAAGGCATTAAGGGTGAGTTAATTAAATGTCTGACCAAATACAGCAGGCTAATTTTTAAGTTAATTTTTTTAAAAAATATGTTTTTATTAATTTCAGAGAGAGGAAGAGGGAGAGGGAGAGATAGATAGAAATATCAATGATAAGAGAGAAACATTGATCAGCTGCCTCCTGCACATCCCCTACTGGGGATGGCCTACAACCCAGGCACGGACCCTGACCGGGAATCGAACCCTGACCTCTTGGTTTATAGGTTGATGCTCAACCACTGAGCAACACCAGCTGGGCTAAGTTGGTAATTTTGAATGATGTTATAAATACCCAAATGGCCCTTGGCAGAAAAAAGGTTCCCCACCCCTGCTCTAGGAGGTGTGAGACATTTTAGCACACAGCTGTCCCACAGAGGCATGAGCCCCAGGACACGTGTACACCACACAGGTGGGACCCAGGGCAGCTGTGGCAGCATGGGCTGGAGCCATCACTGGCAGGGAATATCACCTGACAGGGAGGTGGGTAGCCTAGGTGTGCCCTGGGGAAGGCTAGGCCCTGCCTGGAGATCCCTCCCCAATCCCCTCCCATAGCACAGTGCTAGGCTGGGAGGGCCTGCCCAAGTGTGGCCCTCCTGTCTACTCCAACCCAGGCTGATGAGGGATGGAGACCCAACAAGCAAAGGTCCAGGTGGTGCTTTTGGATTCCTCAGGTGCTGGGGAGCCTTCACACAGCATCTCATTCTCACCTGCCCAGCCCAGCTCAGCTGCTGAAGAACAGGAGGGGTCTCTGGTGATGGCACGACCAGGCTCCCACAGTGGGCAAGCATTGGGACTTTAATACATAGCATGACACTTGAGACAACGGAAAGGGCGGGCAGAAATGCAGTCCAAAACATTCTACAGTCCAAGAATGCTTGGTTGGTTGTCTGGAAGGTATGTTTCTGTGTTTCTCCAGAATACTCAGTAGTAAGGCCGCCTGGGGTTGTTCTGTGGGAGGCAGTGAGATAAAAAGGGAGTGCATTAATGCTAAAGACAGATGGCAGCTCCTCCCGCCCAGAACCTTTTAGGGGCAGCTGAGCTCACTCCTTGAGATGGCTGGCTTTGGAGAGGAAGAAGGGGCTCAAATGCAGGTGGAGTGGTGGTGGGGGTTGTTGGTGAGACCGGGACTAAGGGAGGAGGGACACTCTGTTACCAGCACTACCACCCCACTACTGAGGACAGTGAGGAACCAGTGGCCACACCAGAGGAATGTGGGGGATGGGAATGCACGCACCAGAGGGTTGGGCCGGAAGCGGTAAGCCAGCATCATCCTCTTGCGGAAGGCCTCGTACTCGTCATCCTCCTTAGAAAGCTCTGCTGGCCGGTCAATGCCAAAGCCAGCGCCATCCACTGTAGTTGTGCCCCTGTGGGGGATGAGGGAGGGTGCAGAATGTGAGCAGAAAAGCAGGCTGGTGTGAGCAGGAGAGCAGATGCCCAGCCTGAGCTGGGACAGGAAGGCTTAGCCCACCAGCCTGCCTAGGAGCAGCAGCAGCAGCTCAAAGTGGGGCTGTGGGGGCCATGCAAGCTGTGCTGGGCTGGAGAAGAGCTAAGTGGGACACATAGGAGGGAAGAGCCTGAGCTGCGCTAGCCACCACAGTTCACAGCTAGGCCTGACTCTGGCCCAGGGGCAGGACTAGACCCAGACCCTGGGACTAGTTTGGGATACTCCCTCACCCCCATCCTGTATCAAGGGTCACACTCACTTGTTGACTGGGTTCTTGATGCCCTGGCCCTCTGAGCCTAGACCGTCACCCTCCTTCCAGCCCATCTTCATCAGCATCTGGTAGCCAATATTCTCCACTGTCAGCTTGAATTCCTTGTACTCCGAGTAGTCAGGCTCACGGCCTTCCTGCATGACCAAGCAGCTGTCATTCCCTAGGGCCCAAACACGCCCCCTATGGCCTCACTGGCCACTAGCTGGGACCACAGGCCATCTGTCCCCCACTTCAGACCAAGTTCCTCCTCCTCAGGGTTCCCATGGTCACACTCCGTGCTCTCTGGTAACCAAGTCGAAGAAGGCAAGGTGACAGTCACACCGGCCTCCTCTACCATGGGCAAGATTAATGATTCACCTACAAAGAAAAGCTCAGCTTCTGAGGGCGATTTGTTACACAAAGTGTGAAAAAGCAGCCATGGTCAACTAGGTGGAGAGGCTTGTGCCAGTCAGCTGTCTCTCTATGTGCAAAGGAGGAACGTTGAGCTTTCATTCTGAGGAGCCCAGTCCATGGGGGCTTGTGCCTCCCATTGCATTAATTGGCTTCACTGGAAGCAGGATTTCCCAAAGCCCCAGGAAATGTTTCCAAAGTGGCAGCTGAGCTACTTGTGAATTCCCCAAATGGATGTCTGCCAGGAACAGATGCCTCCTGTGGAAGAGGGCCTGGTTCCTCCTGTGTGTGAAGAGGCCGCCTGCTGGACAGGCCCACAGCAGGGCTGATGGCTGGGGACTCCCCATTCACCTTTAGGGCTTTGAAGGTCTCCATGAACTTCTCCAGCTCATCTGGTGGCAGAAAATCTCCGATGAAGTGCTTCCCCCGGCCCATCTTCGTCAGCTGCTCAGCCCACTCTGTCCGGAGAGATAGAAAAGGTAAAAGAAGGAAGAGGTAAGCGGCCGCGAGAGAGGGAGGCAGCTGGGGGGAGACCCTGACCTGAACCCTGCTCCCTCAGGACAGCCCTGCACCACTCCTTTTACTACTGAGAAGACGGAGGCACAGAAAAGCCAAGTCTTGTGCGCAAGGTCTTATAGGCCAACAGGTGAGTGGGGCTTCCAGCCACCCCCCGCTGGAAACCTCAGCGTACCCCGAGTCTTGTCCATCTCCATGCGCCGCAGCTGGTGCTCCCAGGTGCCCAGCTCGCTATCCACCTCCTCGTCACTGTCGTAGCCATGCTGGTGCTGCTGCAGTGCCTTCTCCCACAACAGCTGCATGTCCTGCATCGCTCGCTTGTGCTGCATGATCATGTCGTACATCTGCTGCATCTGTGGGGAGCACACACCATGACAGGGCCTGCACCACATAACCGAACCTCCCCATGTCCCTGTGATGAGAGGCCCCTGTCTGTCTTGCTCAGAACCGGGCATCATCACCATGGACTAAATGAGGGCAACTTGGGCTCCTTATCCCTAGGAATGTTAAGGGTGATGTGACAGAGCCCTGGCCTAGAGGAGGTGGCCAGGGTGAGGCGTTCCCAAGAACTGATAGGCCAGTGCCTCTAGTTCCCCAGGGAAGCAGCAAAGAGGCCAAGCTGACCCTCATCCCAACACTGCCCACTACCAGCTGAGTGGCCCTCATACCACTCAGGGCGCCCAGTGCTAACTAGGCCTGTCCTGGACTGGATACTGGAGGAAACTGGATGGAAAATTTAAGACTACTGAGTGGGAACAGCCCACAGGCACTATGTGGAATAGTTATTGAGCACCAGCTGTGCGGGATGACAGGCCAGCATGAGGAGGCCTGAGCTCTGGGCCCAGCTATACGCTGGGGTTGGCATGGTACTGGTGGGGAACCAGCCTGCCCAGGAGCCTCTCTGCTGACTGTGTGATCACTGCACCATAGGTGAGGGGGGGCAATCTGCCACCAGCAGCTGTGGAGCCTGCTCCACCCTCTGGCCTTACCTCCTGTTGCTCCTTCAGCTGCTTCTTTTGGGCGTCTGACAGTTCCGTGACGCCTACTAGACCCACGGGCTTCCCCTTCTCGTAGCCTAGCCCCTTGAGGTCCTGAACTGGAAACAAGACACAGGTCAGTCAGTGATGGACACATGGGCCTGGCCCTGCTCTTGTGTGTGCGATGCAGAATCCACTCACTGAGCGCGCACAGCAGAGCCCTCGTATCAGCTATTAGTCTCTCGTGTCACATGAGGACCACACGAGTCGCACCTTGCACTGTCATGTGCACCCAATTTCATTCCCACATGCCCTCTCCAGGTAGGCCCTACATCCCCATGTTGTAAACACCAACACCAGAACTCAGAGGTCAGGGGCCTCAAATGAGGTCATATGGCTAATGGGTGACATGGTGGGGACTTTGCAGAGCCAGAGACACTAGAGCAGAGATGAGACGAGAGTGTGTGCACACGCACAAACACCGGCTCATGGAAGGCGATCCTGTGGAGGACAGACACCTAGCATAGACATACACAGGTTTGAGGTCTGGTGTAAGACTCAGCTGTGTGGCTCTGTTTAGCTCCTTCTGGAGAGGCAGCCAGTTGTCCTCACAGCATTTAATTTGGCATCAGCTTCAGAGCTTGGCTGGAGCTCCAGCAGCACTGATTCACGTGAAGATGCTGTGATGGCCCGTCTGGTGTTGGTTTCTGGGGGAGAAGCCAGGCAGATGGGTGGAGAGGGTCCTCTGGGAAAGTGAAGAGAGCTGGGTGCTCCAGCTCCCCATGGCTGGGGCTTTGCCAGCAAGAACCAAATGCAGATGCTCTGTGACCCCAGGACTGTACCTCAATCCCTCCTTGAAGAAGGTCTGTGGGGGCTTTGAACTATATGAGAGCCCTATGCAGAAGGCTTCTATGACAAGAATGAATGTTAAGTACTTTAAAGTTTAAGGGAGACAATAGGATCTACCTATATGTCATCTACAAGAAACTCACTTTAGATAAAAAGATACAAAAAGGTTGAAAGTAAAAGGATGGGAAACAAAAATCCCCTGTAAATAGTACTGAGAGAGCTGGGAAGGATATACTAGTCTCAGACAAAATATACTTAAAGTCAAATAACATTACAATATATAGACTCAATGGTGAAAGACTGAAAGCTTTTCCCTTAAGATAAGGAGCAGTGCAAGTATCCCCACTTTTGCCACCTGCATTCAACATAGCACTGCAGGTCCTAGCCAAAGCAATTAGGGAAGAAGAAGAAAGATGAGGCATTGACATCAGAAAGGAAGAGGTGATATGGTCACTATCTGCAGACGACATAATCTTAAATCCCTAATGAATCCACAAAAGGATTATTGGAGCTGAAAAATGAATTCAGCAAAGTTAAAAGATAATCAATACACAAAAATCAGTTGTATTTCTATACACTAAGAACACATAATCCAAAAATTAAATTTAAAAAGTTTCCACTTATAATAGCATCAAAAAGAATAAACCACTTAGGAACACATTTAAACAAGGAGATGCAAGAACTATAAAACAAAAACTACACGTTAGAATGAATGAATGAAGACCTAAGTAAATGAGAGACATGCTATGTATTCACAGGTTGGAAGTCTTAAATATTGTTAACATGTCAGTGCTACCCAAAGTGACCTACAGATTCAAATGCAATCCCTATCAAAATCCCAACAGTTTTTTTTGCAGATATGGAAAAGCCTATCTGAAAACCCATATGAAAATTCAAGAGACTCCAAGGAATAGCCAAAGCTTGAAAAAGAAGAACAAAATTGGAAAACTAACACTCCTGATTTCAAAACTTACCACAAAGGTACAGTGATCAAAACAGTGAGGTACTGGTGTAAAGAGAGACATACAAACCAGTGTAATAGAATAGGGCCCAGAAAAAACCTTTACATCCATGGTCAACCGATTTTTGACAAGGGTGTCAAGACCATTTAATGGGGGAAGAACAGTCTCTTTAACAAATGGTGTTAGGGCAACTAGATATCCACATGGAAAAGGATAAAGTTGGACCCTTACCCTATATCAGATATAAAAATTAGTTTAAGCCTGCTTGGCATGGTTCAGTGGTTGAGAGTGAACCTATGAACCTGGAGGTCACAGTTCAATTCCTGGTCAGGGAATATACCTGGGTTGTGGGCTTGATCCCCAGTAGGGGGCATGCAGGAGACAGCCAATCAAGGATTCTCTCTCATTATTGATGTTTCTATCTCTGTCTCCCTCTCCTAAATCAATAAAAAATGTATTTAAAAAATTAATTTAAAATGGATCAATGGATCAAATACCTACGTTTAAGCCCTGGCTGGTGGTTCAGTGGATAGAGCGTCAGCTTGTGCACCCAAGGGTCTTGGGTTTGATTCACAGTCAAGGGCATGTACCTGGGTTGCAGGTTTGATCCCCAGCCCCAGTTGGGGCGCATATAGGAGGCAACCAATAGATGTTTCTCTCTCCCCCTCCCTCCCTCCTTTCCACTTTCTCTAAAGATCAATGAAAAAACTATCATCGGGTAAGGAATAACAAACACCTAAATTTAAGACCTAAAACTATACACCTCCCTTCTCCAGCACAGACAGCACCTGGACCATGGACCCCAGGGAATGCTCCTGCTTGTCTTAAGGAACATGCATCTGTGGAGACAACTGCAAACGCACATCTTGCAACTGTAAAACATGTAGAAAAAGCTGCTGCTCCTGCTGCTCCCCAGGCTGTGCCAAGTGTGCCCAAGGCTGCATCTGCAAAGGAGGCTCAAGCAAGTGCACCTGCTGCCACTGAAATGCACCAGTCGTGCTGGGAGTGAGGCCGGGGAAGCATCTGTACAGTGCGTTAGTTGAGAAGTGGAGATGATTGTGCTTGTTATATATCTGCCCCAAAGAGGTGTTGGTGACATTCATGTAAAGTGTTGGAGCAATAAAGTTTTCACTCATGGAAAAAAAAAGACCTAAAACTATAAAACTCTTAGAAGAAAATACAGGGTCACCGTGGCAGGTTTGGCTCAGTGGATAGAGCTTAGGCCTGCGGACTGAAAGGTCCTGGGTTCGATTCCGGTCAAGGGCATGTACCTTGGTTGCGGGCACATCCCCAGTGGGGAGTGTGCAGGAGGTGGCTGATCGATGTTTCTCTCTCATCGATGTTTCTAACTCTCTATCTCTCTCCCTTCATCTCTGTGAAAAATCAGTAAAATATATTTTAAAAAAAGAAAATACAGGGTCAAATTTTCATGCTATGGTTTCTTAAATATGACACCAAAATCATAGGCCACAAACAAAAAATTAAATTGAACTTCATTAACATTTAAAACTTTTGTGAATCAAAAGACACTCTTAAAAGGGTAAAAAGACAATCCAAAGAATGAGAGAAAATATTTGCAAATAATATATGTAACTGGAGTTAATATCCAGAATACACAAAGAACTCCTACAATTCAACGACAAAACCACAAAAAACCCAATTAAAAAATGAGAAAAGAACTAAAATAGACATTTCTCCAAATAAGCTATACAAATGGCCAACGAGCACATGGAAAGATGCTCAACACTATTAGTCACTAGAAAAATGCAAAAACTACAATGTGATCCCAGTTCATACTGGCATGACTCTAAGGCGAGGATGTGGAGAAATCGAAACTCTTGTGCATTGCTGGAGGGATGTAAAATGATGCACCTGCCGTAGAGAACAGTTTGGTGGTTCCTTAAAAAGTTAAAGGTAGCCGAAACCGGTTTGGCTCAGTGGATAGAGCGTCGGCCTGCAGACTGAAAGGTCCCAGGTTCGATTCCGGTCAAGGGCATGTACCTGGGTTGCGGGCATATCCCCAGTAGGAGATGTGCAGGAGGCAGCTGATCGATGTTTCTCTCTCATCGATGTTTCTAACTATCTCTCTCCCTTCCTCTCTGTAAAAAATCAATAAAAATATATTAAAAAAAAAAAAAAGTTAAAGGTAGCCGAAACCGGTTTGGCTCAGTGGATAGAGCATCGGCCTGCGGACTGAAGGGTTCCAGGTTTGATTCCGGTCAAGGGCATGTACCTTGGTTGCGGGCACATCCACAGTGGGAGGTGTGCAGGAGGCAGCTGATCGATGTTTCTCTCTCATTGATGTTTCTAACTCTCTACCCATCACCCTTCCTCTCTGTAAAAAATCAATAAAATATATTAAAAAAATAAAATTAAATGTAGAATCACCATATGACCCAGCAATTCCACTCCTAGGTATACACACAGGAGAACTGAAATAAGGGATCCAAATAGTACTTGTATATGTGTGTTCACAGCAGTACTAGTTACAACTGCCCAAAGGTGGAAACCACCCGCGTCTATTGGCAGATAAAGGATGAACAAAAGTGTAGTCCATCCACACACTGAAATACTATTCAGCCACAGAAGGGAAGGAAGTCCTGACACCTGCTACGTACAACACAGATAAACCCTGACAACGCGATGCCCGACTTCTTGAAAAAGCCCACCTGACAGGGGTGAGGGGGTGGCATCCACGTCTCTCTGCACCAGCTCGGTGGGTGGGAGTTCCACCTTTTCCTCCTCAGGCCCCCATCGGCTCTTTCGCTTCCTCTTCACAGTGGCTGTAGTGGCTGGCTTTCCATGGGCAGCTGGAGCTGGGTTGATAGCAGGTGAGGGGGCAGATGAAGTAGGGCAAGCAGCAGTGAGGGGTACAGATCCGGACAGGATCTCAGGAGGCGGTCTGCGCTGAGGGCAGAGCTCCGGCACCATTTGGGTGCCTGTTGGGCCTGCCCTTGCTTTTCGGAACTCCTCCAGTTTCTGGCGGTAGTATTTGTAACCCTGGCTGCTGGGTTCGTACAGAAAGCTGTAAAGAAGAGTGGAGGGGCACACTGTCAGTTGGGGCAGGAGTAGCATGGGTCTTGTGCAAGCCCCCCAGGTCAGCCAGGGTCACTTCAAAGTCTCCACTATGACCTCCTGTACTGCCAGGCCTCAGTCGCTGCTGGCTCTAGTGACCCAACATTGAAAAATAACGTGGCCTGCCACAGCCTGTCACAATGCTGAGGGCCACACCAACCCCACCCCGACTTTATCGGGTGCTTGTCACAGTTATTGATACACTGCCTCCAAGGAAAATGGTGGGCTCCCTCGGACCTGCCCCACGTTCTGCGAAGCTCTTCCCCTGCTGTCCTAGAGGAGCACTAGAAGTCCTGAGGTGCGAGAGACACCTGGTGTCAGAAAGGACAAGATTTTCCCTAAACTGCACAGCTCAAACACTTGTATTTTTTTGATGCACTTGTGAGAGGTGCCAACAGCAAACAGGGCCAAAACAAAGACAATTAACATAGGAACAAATGGGGACCTGGACTCCAACTCAAGGGCAAAAGTCCCTGCCTTGCTGGAAGCCACAAGTCCCTCAGTCCCCTAAGGGGTAGTTCACCCACCCCAAGGTAGGAACAGGTGGCACTGAGTTCAGAGCTGGTAAAGCCTGCAGCTCCCTCTGCACCTGCCTGTTATCTCTTAGACCAGTGGTTGGCAAACTCATTAGTCAACAGAGCCAAATATCAACAGTACTTCTTCAAAATAGACTCGCCCAGGCCGAAAACCGACTTCTGCACATGGGCCACGAAGTTTCAATCGCACTGTATGTGCGCACCCGCACTTGGTATTTTGGCCACACTCAAGGGGCCAAAGAGCCGCATGTGGCTCACGAGCCACAGTTTGCTGACCACGGTCTTAGACTATGCATGTCCTGAGCCCTAGTCCCACCTCTGGGGTCCACACCAGAAGGAAGAATCATAGCCCATCTCCATGTAACAAGATCTGTGTATATCACAGGTCACATGGCCCTCAACAAGAGGGGCTAGACCTGCACTCACAAACCTGAAGGATTACAAAAGCAACATGCAAGCTCAAGGATGCTGTAAAATTTCTTTTGTATAAAAGACAACAGGAAAAAACCTGTAGACTGTTTCTATGTGTCTAAATAGAGCCAGGAGAGAGGTGGAAGGACCCTCTAGCCTAGACAAACTAATATTGGTACCTAGGGTGGGATGGAAGGACAAGGAAATGGCAGCATCTCCTTTGCACTCCTGGGTCATGATACAAGCATGCACACACCCTTTAGAAAATCCAGTAAGTGACCTTTGTAAAAATTACAGAGGAAACAAAGATCAATAAAACTGTTAAGCCTCTAGCCATGCTAAGAAAAAAGAGAAAACAAATTACTAATCACAAAAATGAAATAGGGGACATCACTACAAATCCTACAAACATTAAAAGGATAATAAAGAATTACTATGAACAACTCTATGCCCAAAAATTTGATAACACACACGAAATTAACTAATTATTTGAAAGACACAATCTGCCAAAACTCATACAGGAAGAAACTGACAACTCAAAGAGGCCTATTTTTATTTTAAAAAGTTGAATCATCCCAGCTGGTGTGGTTCAGTGGTTGAGCACCAACGCATGAACCAGGAGATCATGGTTTGATTCCCGGTCAGGGCACATGCCTGAGTTGTGGGCTTGATCCCCAGTGGGGGGTGTGCAGGAGGCAGCCGATCAATGATTCTCTCCCATCATTGATGTTTCTATCTCTTTCTTCCTCTCCCTTCTTCTCTGAAATGAATTTAAAAATTTTTTTAAAAGTTGAACTAGGCCTGGCTAGCTTGGCTCAGTGGATAGAGCGTCAGCCTGGGAATGAAGGATCCTGGGTTCGATTCCAGTCAAGGGCACATACCCAGGTTGTGGGCTCCATCCCTAGTGGGAAGAATGCAGGAGGCAGCCGATCGATGATTCTCTCTCATTACTGATGTTTCTATCTCTCTCTCCCTCTCCCTTCCTCTCTGAAATCAATAAAAATATATATTTTTTAAAAAATAAATAAAGCTGAACCAGCCCTGGCCAGTGTTTCTAAGCGGTTACAGCATGGGCCTGCAAACCAAAGGGTCACGGGTTTGATTCCTGGTCAAGGGCACATACCTGGTTTGCAGGTTTGAGCCCTGGACCTGTGCAAGAGGCAACCAATTCATGTGTCTCTTACATTGATGTTTCTCTCTCCCACTGCCCCTTCCACCCTCTCTAGAAATCAATGGAAACAGGTGAAGATTAACAAAACAAAACAATTGAACCAGTAATTAATAACCTTCTAAAACAGAAAGCACCATGCCCAGGAGTTCACTGATGAATTCTACCAAATATTTAAGGAGGACATTATACCAATTCTCTATAGTTCCTTTCAGAAAAGAGAAGCAGAAAGAATACTTCCTAATTCATTCAATTACCCTAATACCAAAGCTAGACAAAGACATTACAAGAAAACTACAGACTAACATCTCTCATGAATATAGATGCCAAAATCCTCAACAAAACATTAGCAAACTGAATCTACCAATGTTAAAAACAACTATATACAGGCGTCCTCAAACTATGGCCCGTGGGCCACATGCAAATACAAATATTGTATTTGTTCCCGTTTTGTTTTTTTACTTCAAAATAAGATATGTGCAGTGTGCATAGGAATTTGTTCATAGTTTTTTTTTAAACTATAGTCCGGCCCTCCAACGGTCTGAGGGACAGTGAACTGGCCCCCTGTTTAAAAAGTTTGAGGACCCCTGATTATATACATCACGACCAAGTGGGATTTATGCCAGGCAAATTTAACATTTGAAAATCAAGTAATGTAATTCATCATATCAATAGGCTAAAAAAAATAAAAATCACAAGATCATATCAATAGCTGTAGAAAAAGCATTTGATAAAATACAACACCCATTCATGATAAAAACTCTCAATAAACTAGAATTAGAGGCAAACTTCCTCAACTTGATAAAGAGTATGTATAAAAACACCCACAGCTACCTCATACTTAATGATGAGAAACTTGGAAACTCCCACTAAGAACAGGAACAAGGTAAGAATATCCCATTTCATCAATGCTTTTCAGCATCATACTAGAAGTCCTAACAAATGTAAAAAATGAGAAAAGGAAATAGATATACTAATTGAGAAGGAAAAAATAAAGTTGTCTTTGTCTGCAAATGACATGATAGTTTACATAAAAACAAAAAAACACATGAAAAAATAGACACATGCTCTCTCACTCTCTCTCCTGGAACTAATAACCTATTATATAGCAAGGTTGCAGGGTACTATGTTAATATGCAGATGTCAATCACTTTCTTATAAGCCAGCAGTGCATAAGTAAAATCTGAAGTTAAAAACACAATACCATTTACATTATCATTTAAAAAAATGAAATACGAGAAACCAAGATGGCGGCATAGGTAAACACCAGAGATTGCTGCCTTGCACAACCACTTCAAAAATACAACTAAAAGATGGAACGGACATCATCCAGAACCACAGGAAGGCTGGCTGAGTGGAAATTCTACAACTAGAAGGAAAGAGAAAAGCGTACCGAGACTCAGAGGAGGTGCGGTGCAGAAGTAAAATACAGAGGTACAGAGGCACATGCGGAGAGGGTTGGCGGCTGAGGACACGATTGTCTTTTTCAATCGGGAGGGAGTCTCAAGCTCTGAGCTCCAGTTTCGGGTGAGTCTCTGGGGACTCAGACTCATACGGGAGAAACTGGACTGTCTGGCATCCGTCAGAACTCGAGGGCAGCTTTCACTCGGGGGGTGCTTGCAGTGATTGCAGGGACACTTGAGAAATAGGGCCTCTGAGGGCAGGACTGAGAGCAGCCATGACTGCTCGCTCCGCCCTGTTGATCCCCTGAGACCCCGCCCTGCCCAAGCCATGGAGGCTTTTGCATATAAAGGCCTGGCCCTTTGCAATCTGATAATTACCTAACAAACTGCAGCTGGCCCAAGGCCCCAGGGCAACTTGCATTGCGTCACAGCTGGCTCCTGCTGGATAGCCTCAGGCAGAGGCTAGATTAGCACCACCTGAGAGATCCAGGAGCCAGTGTGCCCGAGATTGCAGCTCCTCTGATTCATAAAGGACACACTCAAGGGGCAGACTCAGTGAGCACCAAAGCCCCATTGAAGCAAGTCTTGCCCCAGAGGGGTGTCTCCAGCACAGAAGTTCTCCCACTGCAGACACAGCTGATTCTCACAGCCAATTGGCCTGGAGGTCAATCCCTCCCAGTGTTACCTATAACAATCAAGGCTTAACTACAACAAGACTGTGCACAAAGCCCACAAGGGGGTGCACCAAGAGCGTCTACCTCAGGTAATTGGGGAGGCTGAGCCACTGGGCCCTACAGGGCCCTAGCACAGAAAGCCATTCTATCAACAGAGGGAAGCATAAAAAACATGCGGAGACAAAGAAACAGGACACAAATGACAGAAATGGAGGAAAGCAAACTACTGGATATAGAGTTCAAAACCACACTTTTAAGGTTTTTCAAGAATTTTCTAGAAACCGCCGATAAACTTAATGAGACCCTCAAGAAATCTAGTGAGACCCTCGAGGTTGTGATAAAGGACCAACTAGAAATTAAGCATACACTGACTGAAATAAAGAATATTATACAGACTCCCAACAGCAGACTAGAGGATCGCAAGAATCAAGTCAACGATTTGAAATACGAAGAAGCAAAAAACACCCAACCGGAAAAGCAAAATGAAGAAAGAATCCAAAAATACGAAGATACTGTAAGGAGCCTCTGGGACAGCTTCAAGCGTACCAACATCCGAATTATAGGGGTGCCAGAAGAAGAGAGAGAGCAAGATATTGAAAACCTATTTGAAGAAATAATGACAGAAAACTTCCCCCACCTGGTGAAAGATATAGACTTCCAAGTCCAGGAAGCACATAGAACCCCAAACAAAAGGAATCCAAGGAGGACCACACCAAGACACATCATAATTAAAATGCCAAGAGCAAAAGACAAAGAGAGAATCTTAAAAGCGGCAAGAGAAAGACAGTCAGATACCTACAAGGGAGTACCCATACGACTGTCAGCTGATTTCTCAACAGAAACTTTGCAGGCCAGAAGGGAGTGGCAAGAAATGTTCAAAGTGATGAATATCAAGAACCTACAACCAAGATTACTTTATCCAGCAATGCTATCATTCAGAATTGAAGGTCAGATAAAGAGCTTCACAGATAGGGAAAAGCTAAAGGAGTTCATCACCACCAAACCAGTATTATATGAAGTGCTGAAAGGTATCCTTTAAGAAGAGGAAGAAGAAAAAGGTAAAGATACAAATTATAAACAACAAATACACATCTATCAACAAGTGAATCTAAAAATCAAGTGAATAAATAATCTGATGAACAGAATAAACTGGTGATTATAATAGAATCAGGGGCACAGAAAGGGAGTGGACTGACTATTCTTGGGGGGGGGGGGAAGGGGTGTGGGGGATGCAGGAAGAGACTGAACAAAAATCGTGCACCAATGGATGAGGACAGTAGGGGGGAGGCGAGGGCGGAGGGTGTGGGGGGGGAACGGGTGGAGGGGAGCTATGGGGGGGAAAGAGGAACAACTGTAATAATCTGAACAATAAAGATTTAATTAAAAAAAAGAAATATGAATAAAAAACAAGATCAAAAATATAAATAAAAATAAAAACATGCAATACTTAGGAATAAGTCTTACAAAATATGTAAAATATCTGTATGAATATAATTACAACATTCTGATTAAAGAATTCCAAGAACTAAATAAATGGAAAGATATCCCATGTTCATGAATAGGGAGACTTCGTATTGCCAAGATGTCAAATCTTCCCAACGTGATTTTTAGGTTTAATGACATTCCGATAAAAGTCCCAGCAAAGTTATTTTGTAGATAATGACAAAATGATTCTAAAGTTTATATTCAGAGAAAAAAGACCCAGAATAGCCAACATAATACTGAAGAACAAAGTTAGAAGACTGACACTACCTAACTTCAAGGCCTACTGTAAAGCTACAGTAATCAAGGCAGTGTGGTATTGATGAAGGAATGGACAAACTGATCACTAGAACAAAATAAAGGACCCACAATTAGACCCACATAAACACAGTAAAATGACCTTTCACAAAGGAGCAAAGGCAATACAATGAAGCAAAGACAGTCTTTTCAACAAACAGTGCTAGAACTGGACATTCCATGAAAAAAAATAAAGAATCTAGACACAGACCTTACACCCTTCATTCAAAAATTAATTATAAATGGATCACAGACCTAAATGTAAAATTCAAAAGTATAAAATTCCTAGAAAATAATATAGAAGAAAACCTAGATGACCTTGGGTATGGCAATGACATTTTAGATACAATACCAAAGACACAATCCAAGAAAAAGAAACTGATAAGCTGGACTTCATTAACATTAAAAACTTCTGCTCTGTGAAAGACAAGGTCAAGCAAATGAGAACACAAGCCGTAGACTGGAAGAAAATAACAAAATATACCATTCTATCCAGCAATCACAGTCCTTAGTATTTATCCAAAAGAGATGAGATTTTTTGTCCACACAAAAACCTGTCCACAGATGTTTAGAGTAGCTTTCTTCATAATTGCTCAAACTTGGAAGGAACCAAGATGTCCTACAGTGGATAAACTGTGGTGCACCCAAAGAAATGAGCTATGAAGCCCATGAAAAGACATGGAGGAAACTTAAATGCACATCGCTAAGTGAAAGAAGCCAATCTGAAAAAACTACATACTATATGATTCCAAAGCTAACACTTATTGTTTTCCAAGACACACAACTGCTGGGGTGTGCCCGGCCCATGGGGGGAATCAGGAAGGCACAGAAGGGCCAGAGCAGCAAGTACACTAGGCGGCTGTTTGATTTGGGGGAGAGAAGAGCTGTCTCACACCTAACCCCACATGAAGATCAGTCAGTGTGGAATGAACCTGTACACCCTGACCAGGCCCAAATACCCAATCATCTCCCATTCATTCCTCGCCAGTGCGTGGAGTGCCAGCTGTGGTCCCTTAGCAGCTCACCTTCAGCCACTTCTCCTCAGGGTCCATTCTCATCCTAGGCACTCCCCCACAGCTATCCTCGACCCCTCAGCAGCCCTCTGCAAACCTTCTCTGCCTCAACCCTCAGCCTGGAATGATTGATCACCCTCTATGATTGTGGTCAGTGATCCTGGACGCACAGTTAGCCCCATCACTCCCTATGCAGACCCTCCAAAGACTCTCAATGAACACCTGAGCCTCTTGGGACCTGGCCCTGACGGGCTCCACAGCTTGTCTGCACAGAATGTCAACGCTCACCCTGCACTCCAGCCGCACTGGCACGGTGCCCGGCATATCAACTGCTTCACTCCCGCGTAGTGGTCCTTCTGGACACCCTCCTCCTGCCTACCACCCACTCTCGCTTCCTTCCTCCTGAGTGCCTGATGGTGTCTCTGAATCAACCAGCCCAGGTGCCTGCTGCTCCCGCACTTTTTGTTATAGTTGCCATCACATCTCCTCACTTGACTGGGTGGGGACTTGTGGCCAAAAGTGTCCTCACAGATGCATCACCCCATGTTGGATTCAGTGTCCACCTCATCAGCCTCTGCCAGTACCACCCTGCAACAGCAACTGCGACCCCCCCCACCCCCCGCCCAAACTCCCCTGGCAAAGATGAGGTGCTAAATCCCACCAATGAATGAGTGAGTGGGTTAACAGACCTAGCCTGAAGGCCTGGGGTGTGACTTCATGGCTGGGGACAGTAGGGGGGTCAGGATGCTTGTCCCATCCTGTCCATGGAACCTGCACACAGGCTAGGGACTCCCACTCCTCAGAGCCTGAGGTGCCACACTCCTGCTTTCTTGCTGTTCCCCTCGTTGTAAAGATGAGACCCTAAGAATACACACAATGAGCAACACAGTTTTGTGAGGTTCTGCTAGAGGGCCTGGCCTGGCCTGGCCCCACCGTGGGGCCACTGTCTCTGTTACAAAGGGAGCCGGGCAAGTGCTAGAGACTTTCCCAATGAGGCACCTGGAAAAACACAAGGGCCTCAAAGTCCCTGCCACACCTGCCGCAGAGACAACTCCAGGCAGTGGTGTGCACTCGGGGAGTAGATACAGGGAGGCAAGGCTGGGCTCTGGGGCCAGAAATTCCTAGAACTGAGTCCTGGCCCTGCCAGCTTCTTGCCACGGACTCTGGCCTTAGGACCACCAAGCCTGTGACCAGGCTGAGGGGTCAAATCTCTGGTGGGTCCCTCCTTACCTGAATGCCTGGTTCTCACGATTGTTTTGGAGGGCGATGGTTTCCACCTCAGGACCCCCATCCGCTATGAACCTGGCCAACTTTTCTGCAAGGTTCTTGACCTCTTCGTCCTCTGGGGGTGAAACTTTAAGCAGGCTGTCAGTACTGAGCTCAACTCACCACACCCAACAGCCTAATTTCTGCTAAAAACCCCATGGGCAACAAGAGGGGTTTATTTTAGAAACAATGCAAAGAGAAACAGGCAAATGGGAATCAGATTATTACACTGAGACCAAACAGTTAATACTACAACTTATTCTGAGCCCTGCTCCCTACCCCTTCCCACCCATAGGTCTTGGGGGGCCTGGGACATTGCAGCATAATATAAGGGAAGGTTTGTGTCAGGCCCAGAGGGAAGACAGGAACCCCCACTTTGGTCTTTCTATAGGGGGCTGCCCAGCCAGGTCACATGGGGAGGTAAGCGTGGCCCTCCTCCTGGGGAGGTCAGTGCAAAGGCAACCTGCCGCAGGAGACACGACAGAACAACCTCTGTGGCCCATGTCAGGCCTGAACATCAATTCCTCTCACCCACCAGCACTAGCTGGGATACTCATTAAAGCTGGAGACCATCCCGCCTCTTCCCCATCCACTGACACTCATCCCATCAGATATCACCAGCTGATTGTTTCTGCCCCCTCAGCCCCACTCCTAGGTGTCAGACGCTACATTTGTTTCTAGGGTTGGTAGGCATTCATTAACACTTGTTAAAATGACCATGAACCAATAGGCTAGCACAGCGGTCACCAACCTTTTGGACCGCACAGACCACCAGTGGTCCATGGACCACCGGATGATGACCGCTGGGCTAGCACACCTTCCCTCTGTCTCTTTGCATGTACAGGGCTGAGCTCCTGAATACAACCTTGACCTTGGTCCTCAGACCTCCCCCCCTCCTCAGAGCACTGGTGAAAAGGGTGGCACTAGCCCTAGCTTGACCCTGGCTGCGAGGGAGGGCACAAACCAAGGACATCAGCGCTACCCCATGCCATGGCACCCTCTAGGAACCCTGATTTCACCTGGGGAGCAATTTGTCCATGCACCTCCCCAGAACCTCCCACCCCCTTCTACCCACCTACCTTTCTGAGAGGTTGTCTGCAACTTCTGTGATTCCTTCCTTATCTCAGCCACCTTCTTTCTGTAGTAGAGGAATTCCCTGCTATTCTTATCATGCAGAAACCTGAAGAAGTGTTTTGCAAAACAGAAAGGAAGATGAGTAACGAGGACGGGTAGACTTGTGCAGCATCTGAAGACAAGTTATGCAAAAGCAAGCTGACAAGCACAGATGCCTTGACAGAGCCCAAAATTAAGTCTCCGCATCACATTGGAGACTTTTTGCAACCTTTGGTGTAAGTTATAAAGTGCTTGGAACAGCATCTGGCCCACACAGGCAAGCACCCAGCCCCAGCCAGCCTCAGTCACCACAAGAATTTTACAAAAATGTCTGCACACACTACTGTGTGGCAAGAACATTAAGTACCAGTGACCTTCCCCTCCCAAAAATACTTACGAAAACGCTGGGTTATCCTTGTAGTTCTCCATAGCTACTTTTTCTAACTCGGGGCCTCCTTCTGCCACAAAGCGGGCCAATTTCTCTATCACTTTCCGAGTCTCGACTCCCTCTGGGGGTGAAACTTTAAGGAGGCTGTCAGTACTGGGGTTCAACTCACACACCCCACAGTCAACAGGCACACTCTCTCTACGGACCACAAGGACAAAGGGGTAGGGGAAGAAGAGGGTGAAATGCAGGAGGTTGTCAGGCGTCCCGGGTCCATGCACAAAGCACCGTGACGAGAGGGGAGTTGGTCTAAACAGTTTTCACGAGACACACTGGGTGGGAGAGAAGTGTGCGACCCTCTCAGAGGCTGAGCCGATCCACAGGCTGGAAGGGAGACGTTTGAAAACATAGCCAGCCTCTCCCCACCCCCCCGCCCTTTATTTTAAATGCTTAAGTCTTTTCTTTATTTACCAGCATTAAGAATAATAAATTGGTCCCTTTCCATCCTTCAAAGATGAAAAATTCTTTTAAAATAGCATTACAAACTCTGATTTAAACACATTGGGCGGGTTTCAATCCACTGCAATTAATGTCATCATAGAGGCTCAATCGTCCCCTCTGTGGCTGGTAGAGCCTCTTCAAGCTGGGTACTGAGGCCTTTGAACATGGCCCCCGGTGTCTTGATGGCCTCCTCACTATCTGCTGGCACAGGGTGCTCCAGGTCATCTGATACACTTCCTGCCCAGACCTAGAGCCAGCCATTCTTCCAAGAAGTCCTGGTTTTCGTGAGTGAGAAAATGTTTCCAGACCACCATCTGGGTGCTAAGGATGCTCACTGCAAGGAGCTTAACAATTACCTCAGCTTTTTCAGAGAACAGAGGTATAAAAATACATTTTTGTGTTTGCATTAGCCTCCCCTTTGAGCCATGTGGAACTTGCTTTTGTCTTTTTTGCTGGACTTTTTTGGAGGGCATCTGTCAGCCAACATACAGTCCTATCCCCTTTATGAGAACTCCCAAGAGAAAGTTCTCGCTGTCAGTCAGTGCCTAGGAACGTTTGCTCCTTTCGGCAATGGGGCTAGAAGACACTGAGCCTGTGGCCAATCTTGTTCCTCCTGTTGCTTGGGCTGCCAAGAAGCTGGGGGTAGGGGAAGAAACATGTGATCGCACCCTCCTCCTGCATACCTGACGATGACCCTGACCTGGCTGCCTTTACAAGCACAGGTGCTCTTCTGAGGCCTCCTCAACTGCAGGTCTCAACAGGCCTCAAGGGCCTTGAGACACCCACTGCCTCTTGTAAAGTGGAGGTTCACGGCAGGGTACAGTCAGAACTGCCAGGGCACCTCTCGAAGGAAGCACCATCCTCTCAGGCTCTGTACTAATGTTCCAGACTTCAAGGTTCGCCACTCATCTGCTCAGATGTATGGTCTGAAGCTGGCATCCTCATCCCAGAGCCAGAGGAGTTTAGAGGCTGTTATGGCAGACCATACAGTCACTTCAGTCTGTACTCAGTCAGGATAACATGACTCAGCCAGCCAGCCTGGGCAGAAGTAGCCTAAGACTCCAAATGGCTCAGGTGGCACTGAAGCCTTGTTCTGAATATAGGTAGGGCTAGAAGTATTAGAAGTGCCACCACTGCCACCCTCTGCCCTCCTACACCTTGGGGCCTAGACTAACTCACCCAAGGCCAGTAACTGTCATTCCCCAGACAAAAAAATGAACTCTTCAACCTGCAGGCTCGTACCTCTGGCTCAGACTGGCAGGGACAGGAACTGCATTAAGAAATGGGCTTCTGGGCCTCAGAGGGCTCGGAGGGCATGCACCCAGATTGGGGAGCCACGGAAGGTCCTCCTTATGTTGGGAGGAAAGTGCAAGTGAACACTCAATGAGGATACCCCTGCCTTGGCTGGAGGCCGGGCCCCAGAGTAGATGATGGGTCCCACAGCTCCCAGGATGAAGCCCACACTGCAGCCCCTCCTCACCCCCTTCCTTTAACTGCACCCCCTCACCCCAGCGGCCTCACCTGACTGAAGTCCCAAGTACCCCATACTCCTGGCCATGCTTTCCCTGCTGACTGTGGATCTGCCCCGGAGCTGGAAGGCGGTGGGAGAAGGAGGGCGGCAGCCCCGCACCTTACCTTTGATCTCCAGCCACTGCTCATAGTCTTCCTCTTCGTCCTCATCGGGAGATTGGAAGACACTAGGGCGGCTGGCCAGGGGCAGCTGCTTAGCGTGCACATAGTTCTTCACCTGGTTCAGTGGGCTGCTGATGAGGGGAGGCCTCTTCCCAGCACGGGGCAGTACTCGAGGTGGGGCGCTGGGCACGCTGGGGGGAGCATCTTGGGAGAGAAGGACATATACTTGTGCTCAAGCTCTGCAGTGCACCTTTCCCTATCTTCCCACCTAATCTGAGTGCCGTCAGTCCCTGGGGGCTGGGGTCCTCAGCTTCCAGCATAGCACCTGGTGGGTGGTGGGTGTTCAGAGAAGACACCACCCCATTTTACAGATGAGGACATCAAGGTTCACAGATACATGACTTTTTGGTTATCTAGATATGACCTGAATCCCACATCCAACTTACAACCATTCCCTCTGGTTGTCAGTGGTAAGCTGGAACAAGCCTATTCTGGGCTTTTCCAACACAGCTCATAACCCGTGACCCTGCGATAAAGACGAGCCTGTTCTTCCTCTCCGTGGGTGAATTTGGCCTAAACTTTTTTTTAGCTGTTACCTAGGAAACCTGACAAAGGTCAAAGGTCATCTGTTTTCACCATTAACTTCCTTTTATTTATTTTTTTTTACCATTAAGTTTTTTAAAGTAAAAATAAGCTCTGACTGGTAAATTACACAACCACAGTTATGGGTGGGCTCCCCAGGGCTCACATGCGACCTGGCATGTCGCATGGATTCCTATGAAAGGGGGCCCCATTCCTCACACTTGAGCTGCTGCTCTGACCACAGCCATGGTCTCACAGCCCTGGGCCTGCTTAGTCCTGGTCCCCATGCTCCTGGACAGAAACCTGGGTTGTCTCTGCTCCTACAAGGTAAGCATCTTGAGAGCAGGTTCCATGCTTTCTCCCTGGGTGTTTAGTGTGGAAATGAGTGAAATGAGGGTGCTCAATAAACTCGGGATGAGAAGAACAAATCTGAGGCAGAACCTGCCATTTCTAGGAAGCCAGGGATACCCGGGAGGAGAGAGCAGGAGCATGAACATGAGCCTGAGCCTGAATAGGAGGAGATGGGATGGGGAAACTGCACTTACCTGTGCTAGTCTGCGCCTTCTGCAACTTCAGAAACTGCTGCAAGAAGCTGCCGTCATTGGCAAACTTGTTGGAAGCGGAAGAGTTGTGTGTGTTTGCAATTCTAGACCCAAGACAAAATATACAGAGGGTGAACTTCTAATGGAGGGGCTGGGGCATGCCTTGCCTGTCTCGGCTCCACACCCACCCAAGTTCTTACCTGGTGAAACCCAAAACCCACCCCCAGATGTGTCTTGGGGACTGCTGAGTGCAGAGAGCTACCTTCAGAGTTGTAAGGCGGGAACAATCTTGTTCTAGTCAAAGCAATGCTACACATATTGATGTCAACTCTATCGGACTATTGACCCTCCCACTCCAAATAGCCTCTTCAACTCAGAACCACTGGCTCTCTTCCTGCACCAACTCCTATCCTACCTGGTGTAAACAAATTATCTGAGCTGCTACTGGGTACCATGTCTGTCTTCTCAGCTAGACTTTAGAATTATCCAAAACAGTGCATGTGTATGTGTTTTTACTGTGTGTGATGGCATTTCTGGGCCTGGTTCGGCCAGCACTTCTGTGAGGATTACACACATACAGGAAAACACCCAAAGCAATCTCTTGGTGCGAGAATTACAGGGGGATTATATATTTTTATTTTCTCTCTTTTTTTGCAAATAGTATGTTTTACTTTAAAAAAATTTTTTTAATCTTTTATTTTTTAAAAAAATCTGTTTTAATTGATTTTTAGAGAGCGAGGAAGTAAGAGGGATAGAGAAATAGAAACATCAATGTGAGAGAAACATCAATTGGCTGCCTCCTGTAGGTCACCCACCGGGGATTGAGCAACCCGGGCACGTGCCCTGATTGGGAATTGAACCGGAGATTCACAATCAAACTGGAGATTCACAATCAAACTGGCAACTTCTTGGTTCCTGGGTCGATGCTCAACTGCTGAGCCACACTGGCCGGGCTTAAATCTGTTTTTAAAAAATTAGCACAAGCCCAGCCAGTGTTGATCAGTGGTTGAGCATTGGACCATGCTCCAAGAAGTCGCCAGTTCAATTCAGGGTTAGGGCACATGCCTGGGTCACTGGCTCAATCTCCAGCAGGGGGCATGCAGGAGGCAGCCAATTAATGCTGATGTTTCTCTTTCATCCATGTTTCTGACTCTCTCTCCCTCTCCCTTCCTCTCTCTCTAGAAAAATAAAAAAAAAACATATTTTTAAAAAATATATAAAAATCAGTACAAAAGCAAAACCAGGGGCCTGAATGCTTAATTCAAATTCATTTTTCCCTATCATAAAAGTATTAGAGCTCATTATAAACAAACAAGAATGTAGAAAAATTAAAATATAGAAAGCAAAGAGGAAAACTCAATTTCTTCCACTTCACAATAGCTACTATTAACACTCTGGTATATATTTTTTATTTGCCCCTAAGTTAGAAATAGAAGGAAATAAGGCTGTGATCATAGAACGTGCCCTCCTTCCATTCTCTATTGTAACATACATCCTGTACCAACCTCAAAAATTCCTCATATATAGTGTTTCTAAAAGCCGAGTAACAATCCATCATACAGATACACCAATAATTAGTAAGAGCTCAGGGAAGCCACAGATCTAGACTTTTTCCTTTAAAATTAAGTGTTACTAGAAATCTGTTTCAATGAACTAAAAATGGAAATAACCTAAGTAGTCAACAAGGGACACTGGCTAAATAAATTATGGCCCCTGGCCAGCATGGCTCAGTGGTTACAGTGTTGGCCCATGCACTGAAGAGTCACAGGTTTCCTTCCCCATCAAGAGCATGTACCTGGGTTGCAGGTTCCATCCTGTCACAATTGGGCATGTGCAGGAGGCAACCAATCAATGTTTTTCTCTCTCTCTACCCCTTCTTTCCCTCCCTCCCTTCCACTTTCTCTAAAAATCAACAGAAAAAATATCCTTGGGTGAGGATTAACAGTAACAACAACAAAAAAGTAATGAAGCCCTCACACACACTACAAAGTGGTGAACCCTGAAAGCATTACGTCTAGTAAGAGAAGCCAGACACAAAAGTTCACCTATCATGTAAAATATCTAGAATATGTATATCCATGAAGACAGAAACTAGATTAGTGGTTGCCAGAGGCTTGGGAAGGAAGAATGGGGAGTGATGGCTACTGGGTATGAGGTTTCTTTCTGAATGATAAAATGTTTTGTAATTAGATAATGGTGATAGTTGCACAGTGCTGTGACTATACTAAAAATCACTAAATCATACAGTTTAAAAGTTCAATGTTATAGCATGTAAATTATATCTCAGTAAGAATAAAACTTAAGCCAGGCCGGTTTGGCTCAGTGGCTAGAGCGTCGGCCTGCGGACTGAAGGGTCCCGGGTTCGATTCCGGTCAAGGGCATGTGCCTTGGTTGCGGGCACATCCCCATTGGGGGGTGTGCAGGAGGCAGCTGATCGATCTCTCTCATCGATGTTTCTAACTCTCTGTCCCTCTCCCTTCTTCTCTGTAAAAAATCAATAAAATATATTAAAAAAAAAAAAGAAGAAGAAAACTTAAAAACTGATGGTTCTAAAGAGTTGTGATTTGGGGAAAAGTTTTTCTTTTAAGAAGTGTGTTAGGGGGGGCGGGGTGTCCCTGGCTGGGTGGCTCTGTTGGTTAGAACATCGTCCCATTCACCATAAGGTTTCAGGTTTAATTTCCAGTCAGGGCACATAGTTAGGTTGCCGGGCTGACAAGGTAGTGGTGAGTATGGCAGGCAAACGATCGATATGGGTTTCTCTCTCTCCTCTCTTTCTCAAATCAATAAAAACATATCCTCAGGTGAGGATTTAAAAAAAGTGCCAGGGAGGCCTGGCCAGGTAGCTCAATCCCTGGTCAGGGCACATACAAGAATCAAGTAATGAATGTATAAATAAGTAGAACAACAAATCGATGTTTCTCTCTCACCCTTCCTCTCTTTCTCAAGTTAACCAATAATTTTTTTTTTTTTTTTAAATAGTGAGGCAGGGAAAGCAGCACACAAATTTGATCACAACTTCATAAAACAAAGCAAAGATGTGGGAAATATTATCAAAATGGTTGTCTTGAGGCAATTTGAGTATTTCTTATTCCTTCAGCAAGAAATTTAAATGTTGGTGTTCTATGCTTTTATTTGCATAGCTACCTGTACCGTACACCCACCCACCTGACGTTTCCTTTCAGCTGCCTGATCCTGGAGCTGTGATCCAACAGCCTCCAGAAGACCCTCTTGGATGTGATACAAGTGCTTTCCCATTTGGTAAAAGTCCTTCCATAAACTCCAGGGTGAGAACCCACCCACTGACAGATCTCTCAACATCCAGTCCCCATGTTCCTGGGTGCCCTGGAGGTGCCAGACCCTGGGTTCCCACAGGAATAAGGTCTAAATCAGTGACGGCGAACCTTTTGAGCTTGGCGTGTCAGCATTTTGAAAAACCCTAACTTAACTCTGGTGCCGTGTCACATATAGAAATCTTTTGATATTTGCAACCATAGTAAAACAAAGATTTATATTTTTGATGTTTATTTTATATATTTAAATGCCATTTAGCAAAGAAAAATCAACCAAAAAAATGAGTTCGTGTGTCACTTCTGACACGCGTGTCATAGGTTCGCCATCACTGGTCTAAGTCCTACCCTTCAGGAGAAGCCACAGACTCTTAGAAAAGGTGGAAGCTGGGACAAAACTTTGTGGAGGGTTAACAGGTTCACACTTCAGACCACGTAGGAAGGGGGCCCCCTCTGACTGTCAACCTCTTATCTGAAGTTTTTGGATTTTGTCACCCTGATCACAGATCCCTGCTCAAAACTCTTGGGTGCCCACAGTGTTTCTCAGGACAGGCAGAAGACAACCGGCCTGAGCTCTCTCCTGCCTGACACATGGAAGGCTCTCTCCTCTTCTTGCCTTCTGCCGACAGGCCTTTCCCTACTTCCTCAATGGGCTGGCTCTGCCTGGGTTTTTAGAACACAAAGTCTTGCTCAGCTGATGTGGTTCACTGGTTCAATTCCCAGTCAGGGCACATGCCCAGGTTGTGGACTCAAACCCCAATAGGGGGTGTGCAGGGGCAGGCGATCAATGTTCAATGTTTCTCTCTCATCGATGTTTCTCTCTCTCTATCCTTCTCCCTTCCTCTCTCTCTAAAAATCAACAAATTTTATATATATATATACACACATACACATAATGTGAAGTCTCTTCTGTACTCTGACAGTGGGAACACACTGCCTCCTGTTACCCACTGGCAACTCTGGTATCCTCAGGTGAGGATTAAAAAAAAAAGTGCTGGAAAAGCAGCACACAAAATTAATCACAACTTCGTAAAACAAAGATGTGAGAAAGGAATTATTATCAAAATGGTTGTCTTGAGGCAATTTGAGTATTTCTTATTCCTTCATCAAGAAATTTTAAATGTAGGTGCTTTATGCTTTTATTTGCATAGCTACCTGTACCGTACACCCACCCTCCTGGTGTGAGCCCCATAACAGCAGAGACAAGGTCTGGGTTTTTTGCTCTGTGCTATACCTCTGACCCCTGGCCCACAGGTCGTCAGCAGTAAATAACTGCTGAGTGAAAGAATTGGCAGGCCATCCGCTGGGTTTCCACACACCCCTGTGTCTCTCCTAACATTCTAAGCCTCCTGAAAGAGAGCAGTTGTGTCACTCCCTGCACCATCAGGCTGTGACCGGGTGCAGATATAACACGACTGCTCTTATAAACAAAACCCTCTGCCCGTGACCCTCGAAGACCCAATCCAGCCTCAGAGTGCACTTACTCGCCAGGATGCGGGGGCTGAGGGCTGGACACCTGATTCTGCTTGGCTTTCTGCTCCATTCTGGCTTCAATTTCCCGTTTCTTCTGAGCAATGAGTTCTTCCTGATGAAGGATGTTCATGTTCATTTTTCCAGACTTGGGAGGAGCAACCCCAAACCACCGGTTAGCCTTTCCTGGGGAGGGAAGAGAAACACATCAGAAACCATCTTTGCGTCACAGTGGCTGCTGCTTGTAGCAACGGACATTCAAACTAACATTCATACATATCCACTCATTCATTTATTCAGCAAACATTTACCGAGCTATATACCAGGTGCTGTGCTAGGTGCTCAACAAGAGAGACAAGGCCTCTGCCTATGTGGAACTCAGGTCTGGCTAGGGAGACAATAAACTTGTAACAAAAAAGTAGCTGCAAAATCATGATAAGAGCTCTATGCTGGAAACCAAAAAGGATGAGAAGGCATGACAGAGGAGCAGCTATAGCTAGAGCAGCCAGAAAATAACCATTTGAAGAGGAATAACCATAAAGAGCTTCCTAAAAAGCCACATAGGGAACAATCTGGGCAGGGTAAGGTGCAGATGCAAAAACTAAAAGTTGGATAAAGCTCGGTGCATTCAAGGACCAGCAAGGGTCCAATGTGGCTTGAGCAAGTTGTTCCAGGAATGAGAGTATAAGAAAGGGAGTCTAGATTTTACTTTAAGGTCTTTGGAAAGTGTCAGGGAGTATCAAGCTGACAATATCCAATAGGTATTTTTAATTTTAAAATCATTCTGGCTACTACTTGGAGAGAGTGCGTAGGCAGCAAACAGACCAGCGAGGAGGCTTTCTGGCTCCAAGCAAAAGATGATGTTGTCTTCAGACATGGGCATTGGCTGTGAAGATGGAGAAGACACCTCTAAATTTCCCCATGGGATTCAGAATAAAATCCAAACTCTGAAAGTCAATTTTCAAGGCCCTGCCAGAGATGGCCCCCCCTTCCCCATCCTTGACTTTCTTCAAAATGGCAAGCCAGTCCCTCCAAGGCCTTTGCACTTGCCACCCCCACCCCCAACCCCCCTTGGTGTGGAAGGCTCTGCCCCCCAGGCCTCCTTCTCATCTCAAATGTCTTCTACTCAATAAGGCTTTCTTTGGTCACCCAATATCACCAGCCTCCAGCCCCACTCTCTCACATCATAACTCTCTTTGCATAAATAGTTCCTCTTGGTGCATCGCCTGACACCCATTAGAAAGTGATCTTCAGGAAGGCAGGGCCCTGTTTTGATTACCACTGCACCCCCAGCGACCAGCACAGCGCCTGGCACACAGTATTCGCTGAATGGGCGGGCGAGTGTATCCATTCTGGGGTGGCTAGGGCTGGAAGAGATGGAAGGGCAAGGCTTGTGGTCAAGTGGAGGCTCGAAAGACTCGGGAATTTATGTATCCAGGACATGTCTGAGAGCAGTTCAGAAAAACAGCTTTTCCAGAAAGCAGCACACAGGCCAAGAGGCAGCTGCTGCGAAGAGAAGCGCAGGACAGCCCCAAGGCTGCCGCTGTTTGGGGGAGCGGAGCTCGGAAGAGCCCTGAAGGTGGTTTATTTTTCGGAAAGCCGACGCAAGACAGACCCGGTGTCTGCCTTTACGGAGGAAGCCAAGCGCCCTCAGCAAACCAGGCCCAGGGTAGGGGACAGCAACTGGGTCTGAGACCTCGTCAGGCGGGGGAGGTGCAGAACCCGTCGCTTCGGGCCGCCCAGAGGCTGAGGGGGAGGACCGGCGGGTTGGGGCAGACTCGGTCAGAGGACGAAGCGGAGACGCGAAGCTCGGAGGACGCAGACGGGAGCATGAAAGGAGGAGGGGGCTGTTACCTGCAACATCCCGGTTGTCCATCTTGAGACTCCTCCAATCCCACAATGCTCCGGCGCCACCTGAGGAGGCATGTTATAGTGCGCATTGCCTAATGGGAGATGTAGTCCTCATTGGCCAGCCACGCCCTGCCACTGAGGGGACACCTGGGACCTTTTTCGCAGGAACGCAAACCTCGGCCTCTCTGCAAGGTCTGGTCTCAGTCCCACAGACTAGAAGGCGTCGTTTTTTTCCACACTTTCCGGGAGTCGCAGCCACTCCAAATTATAAACTACATGTTCCAGGATGCTTTGTGCGGCAGCTATCGCGAGGGACGCGAAGAGTGCCGGGCCCCGCCCCGTACGCCTGCTTCCGCCTCCCTGTGGTGACGGCTTGTTGTTGTGGAGGCCAAAATGGCGGCTCAGGCGGCGGCAGCGGCCCAGGCGGCCGCGGCCCAGGCGGCGCAGGCCGAAGCGGTCGAGTCATGGTACCTGGCACTTTTGGGCTTCGCCGAGCACTTCCGCACGTCCAGCCCGCCCAAGATCCGCCTGTGTGTGCACTGCCTGCAGGCGGTGTTCCCCTTCAAGCCGCCTCAGCGCATCGAGGCCCGCACGCACCTGCAGCTCGGCTCCGTGCTCTACCACCATACCAAGAACAGCGAACAGGCGCGCAGCCACCTGGAGAAAGCGGTGAGCGCGGGCCGAACCGCGAGGGAGGAGCGCGGGCTCCTTGCGGGGCCTGAACTGACGGGCTGCGACCACGGCAGGCGAGGGCCGCCCATATCGCTCCTCGGGGACCTGGGGTGCGACTTGCCCGCTGGGACGCAGGACCCCCTCAGCCGCCACCCTCGCGGGGGGCGTTATTTAACCTCTCAAGTGACAGACAGGGTCCCCAAATTCGTTAGGTTTTCCTGAGTAGACATGCTGGCGCCTTTGGAGACGTCCCCAGATTGCCGGGGAGTCCTGCAGCTTCCAGCTTCTCGGGGCTCAGCCCCAGCATCAGCCTGAGCGCGCCCTCCCGAAGCGGCTCGGGACAGTGCGGGGCCGAGGTGACAGGCCAGGCGTCCCTCGGGAATCTGATGTTTGGTCTCTCGGAAAACCCAGGGAAGCATTCTCTCCCGGGACCCGGAAGTCTGAGTAGTGTCTAGGGCAGTGGTTCTCAACCTTCCTAATGCCGCGACCCTTTCACACAGTTCCTCATGTGGTGGTGACCCCCAACCGTAAAATTATTTTCGTTGCTACTTCATCACTGTAATTTTGCTACTGTTATGAATCATGTAAATATCTGATATGCAGGATGTATTTTCATTGTTACAAATTGAACATAATTAAGGCATAGTGATTAATCACAAAAACAATATGTAATTATATGTGTGTTTTCCAATGGTCTTAGGCGACCCCTGTGAGAGGGTCGTTCGACCCCCAAAGGGGTCGCGACCCACAGGTTGAGAACCGCTGGTCTAGAGTGTATTGTGCCCCCATTAGTGTTGCGAGGAGTCATGGGTGGGAGGCAGAGGCCCAGAGCCTGGAATTAGTTGTTTGAAGTCCTAGAAGGGGGCGGACGGAGGTGGGTAGCGGGCTGGATTCTAGAACCAGTTTGCTCAGTGGTGGGGGTGGGGGAAGGGGCGCTCCTAGCTCTTGCCTTCTCTGTATGCACCTGGTGACTTCTCTTCCTCCCACCATCCCCTTCAGAGGGCAGGCCTCACCCCCCCCCCCCCCCATCTTTTTGTTGTTGTTAATCCTTGCCCGAGGATATTTTCCCCCTCGATTTTTAGAGAGAGTGGAAGAGGCGGGAGAGACACAAAGATGGGTTGCCTCCTGCACTCGCTGGACTGTGGCTGGGATGGAACCTGCAACCCAGGTATGTGCCCTTGATGGGGATTCCAACTCGTGACCCTTCCAGATGCAAGCTGAAGCTCTACTAACTGAGCCACACTGGCCAGGGTGATGCCCTCCCATCTTGACTCATGAGAGACCTTGGTGCCTCAAAGAATCTGGCTGTGACTTCATTTGCCATTTACTCTTTTATTTTGATTGAAGGAGAGACTTCTTGCCTGGTCAGTGTGGCTCAATGGTTGAGCATCGACCAGGAGGTCATGGATTGATTCCTGGTCAGGGCACATGCCGGGGTTGCGGGTTCAAACCCCAGTAGGGGGCGTGTAGGAGGCAGCTGATCAGGGATTCTCTCATCATTGATGTTTCTATCTCTCTCTCCCTCTCCCTTTCTCTCTGAAATCAATAAAATATATATATTTGTGGGGTTGTTTTTTTTTTAATATTTTATTGATTTTTTACAGAGAGGAAGGGAGAGAGAGAGAGAGTTAGAAACATCGATGAGAGAGAAACATCGATCAGCTGCCTCCTGCACATCCCCCACTGGGGAAGTGCCTGCAACCCAGGTACATGCCCTTGACCGGAATCGAACCTGGGACCCTTCAGTCCGCAGGCCGACGCTCTATCTGCTGAGCCAAACCGGCTTTGGCTATATATTTGTTTTTAAAAGGAGACTTCTTGCACAGAATCAACTTCGATTTTTAAAAATGTATTGATCTGAGGTAAATCTGAACCCACCAGTGGCAAAAGTAACAAGTTGCTTTTGGAGGATACCAGATCTTTGTTTTACTCAGTTGGTTGATCATAATCCCATGCATCAAAAGGTGGATGGTTTGATTCTCAGTCAGGGCACATGCCTGGGTTTCAGGCTTGATCTCCAAGAGGGGATCTCTCTCTTCTCTCAAATTAATAAAAACATGAAGAAGAAGAAAGAGTCGGAAGGGGACTTTAGTCCTTGCTTGATCAACTTCCTTGTTTCAAGAGCGAGGTGGTAAGGGCCCAGAGAGGTAAAGTGATTGGCCAAAGCCACATGTCAGGTTATTAACAAAGTTGGGTTCAAACCTCGGCTGAAGATCACCAGGTTCCATGCCAAGGCAATAAATTGTTACTGTTTTTGTGAAGTTCTATTCCCAGTTATTCGGCACTTAGTTATTCAGCTCACACCAGGTGCCAAGCTCCCTTCTAGGTGCTAGGGATCAGCAATAACTAAAACAGTGCCTGCCCACATAAGTTTATGTTTTAGTGAGGGAGACAAATACTGAATATGTAGTAAGAGGTTTGGCAGTAATGAAAGAATCATGAAAAATATGGGCCATGGAGAAAAGATGGAGTTGACAAGGAGCTTTTTTTTTAAATTGATATTTTTATAGAGAGAGAGAGACATCAATTTGTTATTCCACTTATTTATGTATTCGTTGGTTAATTCTTGTATGTGCCCTGACTGGGGATCAAACCCGCACCCTTGATGTATCGGACGACGCTCTAACCAACTGAGCTATCCGGCCAGGGCTAAGCCCTTATCCTTGTGAAGTGGTTTTCCTGGATTTTATAGAACCCTGAGTCTTGTGGGATCTTTCACAGAGACACGAGGTCCACTCTGTAGTTCACACTGACATTGTACCTGGAAATCCCTTTCTTTCTGCCAGTTGCATTCCCAGCTGAGAATTTGTTCAGGTTGCAATTAAAGTGCAGTTCTCCATGCTGTTTTTCTTCTGCAATTGTTTGTGATCTCCTTTTGTGTTGCATGCTTTTTAAAATTGTTATTCTTTATCAGTTGTTCATTTTTCCCAAATCAGGCAGCTATCAACTTTTATTCTTTCCTTTCCCAGACTCACACAATAAAGAATTCATAATATGGTCTCCTTTTATTTATTTAGTTTTAACTTTTATTGATTTTAGAGAGGAAGGGGGGGGAGAGAGAGAGAGAGAGAGAGAGAAACATTGATTTGTTCCATTTATTTATGCATTTATTGGATGATTCTTGTATGTGCTCAGACCAGGGATTGAACCCACAACCTAAAGACACTAACGAACTAACCTATCCAACCAGGGCCAGTATGTTCTCCTTTTATTTTATTTTTGTTAATTCCTACCCCAGGATATTTTCCCATTGATTTTTAGACAGAGTGAAGGGAGGGGTAGAAACAGAGAGAAACATTGATGTGAGAGCACAACATTGATCGGGTGCCTCCCGTATGCCCCTCACTAGGGACCAAGACCACAACCCAGGCATGTGCACTTGACAGAATTGAACGGCAACCTCCTGGTGCAAGGGATGACACCCAGCCAACTGATTCACACTGGCCCGTGCAGAAATCTCTTGACTAGAGAGTTTGCGAGGCTCTTTGCACTGTTTCTGTCAGATTGTGTTCCTTTACATTTCATTTTCACCATATTATCTTTCCTCTTGCTACACATTTATTCTTGTGTGAATGTTCAGTCTTCCTTATTTTCATACAAACAAACAGGTCCATTTCAGTAATTTGCACATTCCCCCCTTAACTTTCTTTTTATCACATTTCACTTTATCCCTTGGCCTGGCAAGTACATCATCATCTTAGACTTTCCTGATTTAAGAGCCACAGAGAAATAAATGGTATTCTGGAGTTTCTTATTTGCTATCCAGGCAGTCATTCTATATACAGTGGTTTCTCTGACTGCAGTATCCATGTCAAGGCTGTGTTTACATTCTCTTTGCTTTTGGAATAGAGCTGCTTTTTAGTGGTGATTTGCTCATCTGACTTAGAAAGCAGCTCCAAACTCTGCCGTCCAGACACTTGTTCATTCCGTTTCCAGGTTTAGCCTGACAGTCTCTGGTTTACCTTCCCAGCAAGTAATTAAATGCTTCCCTTCCTCTTTTTAAGGCCTGAAAGGGCTCAGTGGTGAGCCCTTCATCATCAGGCACAGCTAGAGCAGATGTTTCATTCTTCAGGATCATGACTGTGTCCTGCTAAGTTCCATGCCCCACTGACTGGGAGCAGAACCTTGTGCAGAAGCTGCATTTATAGAGCTTGGTGTTAGCCTTTTCATGCAAGGGTGATCTGTGCTTCCTCCTGTTTTCATTTTCATTTTTCTTCACTCTCACTCTCTGAGTCTCCTCTCACATCAGGATTTGAAATCTGTTTAGGAACCACCGCTTCAGTTTCACCAACTCGCCCCTTGCCTCCCTTCCAACCCCAATTCTTCTGGTTCCTGCCTGGGAATTACCATAGTATTTTTGATGCCTTCTACACGCCAGACCATGCATTCATGCTTCTTGGGACACTGTCTTATTGTATCCTCAACAAACCTACAAGGTGGAGACCACTTCCGACTTGCTGCTGACAGGGAGATGCTCGTAAACATGGTCACACAGCAGAAAGAGACAAGGCTGGCTCCTCAGTGTTGTGCTTCCATCCCAAAGGTGTTGCAGTTGATAACTGTTTCTATACATTTTAGTTATTAAAAACCTGATCTTTAAAAAAAAAATGTTACCTTGGTTTTGAGGTACAAAGAAGTCTTGGAATGCTCTCCGGCCCTGGATTAAATTCTCCGAGCACGATAAGTGTGCTGATCTGGCACTTCCACCTCTCAGGATGTATATTGGCCCTGCAGTGACCCTGCTTTCCCTGAGAACCCGAAGGTGGCCCCAGGGACTTCTGGGAGGGTTGTTCACATCCTGCCCTGTGCCTACAGGCTTCCCCACAGCTCAGGGCCATTCACTTTGTCTGCTTTCCCATCAGGAGAAACGAAACATAAAAGCTGTTTTTTAATGTTAAGGTTGCAACTTTGGGGAAGGTAGCAACCTTGGCACTTTATTTGTGAAATGCATATATTTCTGATGTCTGTATATTTCTGATTTGTGATTTTAGGTCACAAGTGTTAAAAAGAAACAAAAGCAAAGCCATTTGATTGGCGTCTGGCAGACAATCAATCTGAGGAAGCTACTGGCTTGCCCTGACACTGAGCCAGTTCTTTAGCTTCTCGCTTTGGTACTGGGTCATCGTAGGGGATGTCTCAAGGTGTCAGTGATGCTGATGCCTGGACACAACGCAGTAATGTTTGAAGGGAGCTGTCTGATGCCAGTGGGAGTTAGTATTTTAAATTCGTAAGTCTCAGCCCTGTGGCCATTTGCACATAAGGAAGCTCTCATTTCCTGGTGATGCTAGGTGAACTTGTCGTTCATGTGACAAATGTTTTCCAGGTACCTCCTGTGTGTTGACCTGTTCCAGGAACTGGGGACATAGCACCATGAGGAAGCACATCATAAGTCTTTATCTAACATCCCCCATTTGTGTATGTTTCAAGTGCCGGCCACAGCGCATGCATGAGAGCATGGAAGCAGGTTGTAGCCCTGGGACAGATGCTAAGGGCAACTAGGATCCATGTGGGTCCACACCTTTAATCCCGTCCTCTTGTGTGTGTCCATGTTCTCGTTATCCACTCTGTACTCTTCCTAGAGGGCTCCTCTTCAGCACAGAGGCCTTGCCTGAGGTAGACCTTGCACATGGAGACTGAGGTGCAGGACCACAGAATCTTAGGGTTGGGCCAGATCTCAACATGTCCCTAATCCAGCTCCTCAGTTACACAGTCTCCGTCACAGCATTCCATCCTTCCTCCCAATTGGTGGTCTTCAGGAGCTTCTGTTGCTGGACTGCCTTTCCCCCTGGGGAGGAGTGGCTTCTGTAGAAAGCAAGCCCCAACTTTCATGTTTACCACTTTATTTATTTATTTATTTTTCATGTTTACCACTTTATGATATCACACACATGTGGCTTGAGCTGGACCCATCCCCACTGTCCCTGTAGACAGCCTCCAGCTGAGGAACCCCATCTCTGGGACTGTACTCCTGGCAGCAGGCACTGGCCCTGCCTTCTGGGGACCCTGAGCCCCTGCTGACCCTGCTGCAGTGGGGCTTTGGGAGAGGACATTCGGGCTGGCTGCATAGTGCCTTTTGCTTGGGCTCTGCAAGCATATGTGTGCTTGTGTACATATGCGAGAGTCAGGAGCCCAGTGGCCCTGAGTGCTCTGTGTTCCTCTCCCACAGCTCCCTCTCCTGGCCCACCTGTGTCTTTCAGGCAGCTGGTCTGGGGTGCAGCTCCAAGTCTTTCCCAACCTCTTTCGTGACTTCCTCCTTCCCACTCACTCTTGCCCCAAAGGCATCTCCAGCCCCAAGGCTGTCTGCCAGGCTTTACTAGCACCTCCCTCTGCTCAGTTCCCAGCCAGCAGACCCTCTGGCTCCTCCTCCTCCCTCTGCATTCTCTTTGCTGCATCTAGGATCTCTCCGATCTCATTGGGTCAGGCTCCATAGATGACACCAGGGCATTCAGATCCACAATCACTGCTGCCAGTGAGTGGCACATACACCTTCCAGCCTTTTTACAGGCTCTTCTCTGCCAAGAGCACTTCCTACTCCCCTTTACCTGGGAATACACACACACACAGCCCCAGACATGCCCCCCACCTCCCTCACCCCATGCTGTTCTTTCACAGAGCATGGCAAGTCAGGGTCTTCTGTTCAGCCCCAGATTTGCCTTCCAGAACCTACCAGAACTCTGAGAACATTTGCGGGACAAGTGTCAGATGAATGCTTGAGTCCTAGATGGTCTGACAAACTGTGGTTAGTGGGTGGACGGTCCTGGCACCTAACTACCTCCTGTAGGAATGTGGAGCTCCAGGGCACAGCAGTCCCCAAGTGGGAGCATGTTATTGTCTGAACCATGTCCTGCATGTGTGCCAGCAAAGGGACTATGAGCCCAGGTCTCAGAATCATCTCTGCTACCCCTTGGCCAGGTCGCTGCCCTCACAAGTCCTTCCTGGAGCTCTCCTCCCTCCCCTCTAAGGCTAACTGCTCATCTCCAAGCATCTTTTAAATGCAACTTCTTCAATATGGATTGACACCCCCAGACTCGCTCTCCAGTTGTAATTGAATTCTCATGTTATGATTTGCTGTTGAGGAACTGCAGTGAGTGGCACGTAAGGACCCCTCTGCATTCCTTCCCCTTCTGAAGCATTGTGGCTCTAGAGCAGTGGTTCTCAACCTTCTGGCCCTTTAAATACAGTTCCTCATGTTGTGACCCCTAACCATAAAATTATTTTCGTTGCTACTTCATAACTAATTTTGCTACTGTCATGAATTGTAATGTAAATATCTGATATGCAGGATGGTCTTAGGCGACCCCTGTGAAAGGGTCGTTTGACCGCCAAAGGGGTCGCGACCCACAGGTTGAGAACCGCTACTCTAGTGGGAGGGGCTCTGAATCAGACTCACGTGCCTGGTGGGACAGGAAGCACTCTGTCAGTAAGGGAGAAAATGCTTGTTTCCCTCTTCCACAGGCATGCTGTGGTTGCTGGATGAGAAGGAAAATGAGCCTATAGGCCACCTTTCCACTTACCTGAGCACCTGTAGTCTTTGTGACAGGACAACCTGTATAAACCCCAAAGCCAGAGCTAGTGAGTATGTGCCACACATTTGGCTGAGAATTAATACTTTTTTTATTTCTCTTTCAGTGGTTGATATCACAGCAAGTATCCTTTTCTTTGTACTGTTTCCTTTAAGAAATGCTTTGTTTAATAAAAAGGATGTGTTATAAACTTGAATTCTCACTATGATATACCCATGGGTTTAGGTCTTGGAGAATCCCTGCTCAGCCGTATCTTTCCCTTCAGACCAGTGGCCTCACCATGGGTGCCATGGTCCTCTGCAAGCCTAGCATCTAGTTCAGATGGCGAACCTTTTGAGCTCGGCGTGTCAGCATTTTGAAAAACCCTAACTTAACTCTGGTGCCGTGTCACATATAGAAATTTTTTGATATTTGCAACCATAGTAAAACAAAGATTTATATTTTTGATGTTTTATATATTTAAATGCCATTTAACAAAGAAAAATCAACGAAAAAAATGAGTTCAGGTGTCTCCTCTGACACGCGTGTCATAAGTTCGCCATCACTGATCTAGTTCCACACCTAGGCAGCAGCAAGCTCAGGGATTGCTGGGGGAATACATGAACTTAGAGTTTCAGAGTAGGTGGGAACACACCTGACTGGCTAACCTCCCCAGTGTAAGAACCCCACACATTATTTTTTTTAACAATATTTATATTATATATATATATATATATATATATATATATATATATATATATATGTATGTATGTTACTGATATCAGAAAGGAAGGGAGAGGGAGAGAGAGATAGAAACATCAATGATGAGAGAATCATTGATCAGCTGCCTCCTGCACTCTCCCTACTGGGGATTGAGCCCACAACCTGGGCATGTGCCCTCGACAGGAATCGAACCTGTGACCCTTCAGTCCATAGGCTGATGCTCTCTCCACTGAGCCGAATTGGTTAGGGCACACATTATCTCTTTTAAACTGACCTTTTTGCAGCATCTGTACTTCCTTAACCAGATGTCACTAGATCCCACAGTTTGAAGATGTTAAATTTGAAGCAGCAAGTCTTTTGTCTGAATTGTACTGTCAAGAGGTAAGAGCCTATGGAGGTTTCTGAAAGTGGGGTCTCCCTGTAATGACGGCACAGTGGCAAATTGATGCTCTCAGGAGTGGACTGACTTCTCTTGGCTTTCTTATTTATTGTAATCATCACCCAAGGATATGTTTTTATTGACTTTAGAGAAGGGGGTGGGAAGAGAAACATTGATCTGTTGCCTCCTGTACACACCCAACAGGTGATTGAACTTGCAACCTGACCAGGAATCAAACCCGCAACCTTTGGTGTACGGGAAGATGCTCCAGCTAACAGTCACCTCACCGGGGCTTTTTGTTCTGTTTTTTTCTTCTGACTTCCTCCTGGCTTTTAATGCTTCCCCATTACTTTCCTACCTTGGTCGTTGTGGGTGATCACTTGCTCATGAGAGCCAACAGAATATTTTTCTAAGACTTCCAGAGACTTGGAAAACAGCCTTGTTCCTAGGCTGAAGATAATTGGTCCATATAGTTTATCTTCGTAATATGTTTCCTGATCTCAGGTGTAGCTGAAAATCGCCTTTCCCCACATCGAGCAACAGCCTGTGAGGCTCCCTGGGTAACCGGGAATGCATGCTTCACACCCCTGGCCCATCTCTTGTAGTATAAGAAAGACGGCAGTTGTCATCCAATTGACTGTTCAGGATTTTGAACTAAAGCTACTTTCAGTTTAGTTGAATGAGTTATTTTATAATCAGTGCAAAAACCTCCCAGCCAGTGAGTCCAATAAAATGTCTTTTTTTGCCCAGCTGGTATGGCTCAGTGGTTGAGCATCAATTCATGAACCAGGAGGTCATGGTTCAATTCCCAGTCAGGGCACATTCCCCATTTGCCAGCTTGATTCCCAGTAGGGCAGTGGTTCTCAACCTTCCTAATGCTGTGACCCTTTAATACAGTTCCTCATGTTGTGTGACCCCCCAATTTCATTGTTACAAATTGAACATGATTAAAGCATAGTGATTAATCACAAAAACAATATGTAATTATATATGTGTTTTCCGATGGTCTTAGGCGACCCCTGTGAAAGGGTTGTTTGACCCCCAAAGGGGTCGCGACCCACAGGTTGAGAACCGCTGCAGTAGGGAGTGTGCAGGGGGCAGCCAATCAATGATTCTCATCATTGATGTTTCTATCTCTTCTTCTCTCTCTCTCTGAAATAAATAAAAACATATTTTTAAAAAAATAAAATATCTTCCTCTTCTTGCTAATTTTGCGATTTCTTGGTGTCCTGGTGCATGGGATGACGCTCAACCAAGTGAGCCACACTGGCCAGGCTTTTCTTTTTTTAATTATTGATTTTTAGAGAAAGAAAGGGAGAGGGAGAGAAAGAGAGAAACATTGATGTGAGAGCACACTGATTGGCTGCCTCCTGCATACCTCCCACCAGAGATCAAGTCCATAACCCAGGCATATGCCCTGGACCAGAAATTGAACTGGCAACTCCTGGTGCATGGGATAATGCCCAGCCAATTGAGCCACACTGGCCAGGGCTCTTTTCTTCTTTTAATAAAGTAAATCAGAATCCCACAAATCCATTTGTGAGTATGAATGGGAGTGGTCTTCTGGCATCCCAGCATAAGGAATCCAGCTTGCCTGCCAGCTTATTTCTTTCCTTTCCCCAAATGTGACTGTTTCCTTTCAGAATTCCGTTGATGCAGCAAAGCCACTGTTGCGGAAAGCGATCCAGATATCGCAGCAGACCCCATACTGGCACTGCCGCCTGCTCTTCCAGCTTGCTGTGAGTACTTTGGGGCCTGGCCAAGACATGGGTGCTGAAATTGCACACCCACCTTCAGAACACACAGGCCTTCCTCAGGCTGCTGCACTGAGACAATGGGGACACAGGGATGGTCTTTTAGCCTGCTCACAAGTCCCTTTCAGCCTCTGACTTCAGCAGTATCCCCAGCACAGGTCTTTCATTTAGCATCAAGGGTGATTGCATTCCCCTCTCTTCTGGTGCTCCCTTTTGCCTGTATTCATTTAAATTTTGGAAGCATTTCTTGCCAGAAGCCCATCATGTTTTTTAAGAGCTGTGCTGAGATTCCAAGGGTCTGCCTGTTGGGCAATGAATGCCTGTTCGAGTTAAGCCTTTGCAGGGCTGCTGGGGCACAGCCTCATCTGGGCTCTACGTGGTCGTCCCTTCCCCCCCACAACCTCCCTTCAGCTCTCCAGACATAGTGGTGGCCTGGTCCCAGTGCTCTGAGATGCTTAGGTAGAGGGAGCTCTCTGGACTAGGTCTGCCTGGCTGTAGTGACTGGGCCTAAAGGCTCCCTGTGGGGGGTGCCTCTCTCTCCTGGGCACTGCCCACATTTCCCTCTCACTGCTGGCCTTTAGCCTTTCCTGTCCGTGACCCAGCCTGCCCTCTACACTGCCTCTTGCCTATCTTCCATGACACAGTTCCATCACCTGCCTGTGTGTGCAGGGTGTGGGCCCTCGGCTGGAATTGCGTTTTCTTCCCCCCCCCCCCACCCCCCCCATCCCATCCCCCAAGAGTCCCTCATCCCAGAAGGGCGTGGCTCAGGGTCCCTGCTGGAAAAGCTTGTCCAGCCAGCGCTCCTGAGCTCTTCCTCCCTGGCCTGCTGCTGTCCCACATAGCATTGTCTCCTTTAATCCTCCCATGTCTACTGTGCCCATTGGCACATAATATGTGGGCCAGGCAGTGAGACACCTGCCTCAGGTCACAGTTACAGGATGCTTCATGCACTTGGGAGCCCAAGCTCAGCTGAGGCCCCACAGGTGTCCCTTCCTTTTAGCTTAAGGCTTCTGGGTTTAAACTCCCGCAGACACTTGCCCCTGAAGTAGTTCTTCCTTGTTTGGGGTTCCTCTGGCTCCTCCCTAGTGACTGGCCCCTGAAGGTGACCTTTGAAGCACAGAGATATGCTCGTGTAGCCCTGGGGGTCTATGCCTGTGAATATTAATAGCTGGCTCTATGCACTATTAAATTTAGATGATGTACACACTGTAGGCAGAGTAGACTTCTGTACCTAAAGCAGTTAACATTGATGAGAGTATTTGGTTAATTTAACTCAAAACTGACACAGGCAATTTTGTTGACAAGTGGGGAGGTTCACTTTAACTTGCCAACAAAGCTTTAAGGTCAGATACTGGGTATTATAAAGCAAGAGATTCGGAAGCAAGGATTATTATTCTCTCTCCTTTTTAGCAACTGCACACACTTGAGAAGGACCTGGTGTCAGCCTGCGACCTCCTAGGTGTGGGAGCTGAATATGCACGGGTGGTGGGATCCGAGTACACACGGTAGGCACCCTCTCCCCACACTCCTCCCCTCTTACTTGGAAAGAGCTCAGCCATTTGATCCTGGCATTTCAGCATGAAACAGCAGTCATCTGCACACATAGTAAGAGATGTACAAATTAAAGCACCACAGAATGCCTTTTACTCCATCAATTCACCCTGTTAATTCATGAAGTTGGAGAGTTGATTGTGAGGGTGAGGGGCAGCTGGCATTCTCGGCGCAATTGGCATTTACACATATCTAGTATCTTGAAATAAAAAGTGCTTATACGATTTGTTGGGCCAATCCCCTTTTTGGTGCAGATATGAAAGTGATGCCTGCAGAGGGTGTAACTAGCATGCTTGTCAGCACCTACGGTAAGTAACTCCAGTGTCCCTCTGAGGATGCCCAAGAGCTTTTAGATGCACAACAACAGACACAGTAAGCTGAGTAAGCAGAAGTTTGTATAAAAGAAGGGTGGCTCAGTTGGTTGGAGCGTTGTCCCAAGCACTGAAAGGTGACAGGTTTGATTCCCAATCAGGGCAAATACCCAGTGGGTTTGATCCCTGGTTGAGGTTCGTGTGGGAGATAGCCAGTTGATGTTTCTTACCTCATTGTTTCTCTCTCAAATCAATTTTGTAAAAATTAAAAATAAATAAAAAAGGAAAATAGCCCTGACCCAAGTTCAGTTGGTTAGAGCGTTGTCCCAATATGCCAGGGTTGCAGGTTTGATCATCCGTCAGGGCATATATAAGAATCAACAAATGCATGCATAGTAAGTGGAACAGCAAATCAGTGTTTCTCCCTTCCTCTTTAAAATCAATCTCCATATTTATATATGAAAGGCTAATATACCAAGTGTCCCCTTGGGAGTTCGGCCTGGAGACTAGGAGTTTGATCGCTTGCTATGATGTGCGCTGACCACTAGGGGGTGATGTGGAACGAAGGAAGACCTCTATCGGCCCTGATCTCCTGCCAGACCTAGGGACCCTACCTGTGCACAAATTTTGTGCACTGGGCCTCTAGTTTAAGATAAAAAGGGAGACAAAGATTCATGTTACGCATGAAACTGCTTAAACCATCTGGAGACTTTTACCCTAGGGTTGGGTGTCAGGGTTAGAGGCCTTAGGAACTTCACTGTGTATCTCTGTGAAGGCCTCTAGTCTCTCTTTTTTTCCCCCAAAGAGAAAAATTCTGTGCACTTGACAGACTCCAGGCAGCAGTGCTCTTATTCTGTTGTGTGCTTTGAGGTTCTGGAAAGTTCTTTCTTACAGAGCTGAGCTTATCCCATGGAGTTCTTGGGACAGAATGGTCCCCAACTCTGTTCTCTGAGCTCTGGCTCATGTGTGGCCCATGTGGAGCCATTACAGCTTTCCATAGGCTGTCCTCATCCCTCAGCCACCCTGCCCAGAGATGGCAGCTGTTACACTCTCTGGCCTCACATTCCTGGCCCCCTTAATGTTGGCAGCTGCCACTGGGTCCATGGTGACACACTGCAGCGTACAGGGACCGCTAGACAGCAGGTGTCCCCACGAGTACACACATGAGTATCCCAGGCAGGCTCTGTGCCGTTGTGGATGGACGACTCAGGTGGCCTCCACCAGGGCACAGAGCCTGCGGGTCCCCTGGCCCAGAACCCTGACCATTGATGTAGGGCCTACATCAAGTGCTTCCTGTGTGACAACATGGGAACCTTGATGTGACATTCCAAGCCTTCTTTCAACAGTTGATCAGCTGGCAGATAGATTTAAACGAGTTCACACCTTGAAGTAACAATAGGGAAGAACTTGGTGGCCTGGAGTAAAAACATCTTGTGAGTGTGATCTCGCCACCTTAGTCTGCTCAGTTGTAAAACAGAGAACGCGCCCATTTGATGGAGTGTTGGCCACAGCACTTAGGGCTCTGCCAAGGCTGGTGGGACAGAGGCTGAGAGTGAATAAACGGGGCTGTGGGCTCTGAATGACCACAGCTGTTCCTGAGGCAGCAGCTGTCTCCCTGTTGTTTTGGCTGTTTCCTAAACTTTTTAGCATGCTCATTTTATTATTTTTGTTGACAACCATGCACACATATTTAGAAAATGCTGAAAGGTCTAAGAGAAACAATAGAAATTTAGCCTTGCTGACTCTTGTGAGTAAAGACAGTGGGTAGTGAGGCTGCTGACATGTCTGGAGCTCCCCAAGTTTCACCTCCTTAACACTCAGGAGAATCAGGGGGCTTGGCCGGTCACAGGTGAGGAAGGGGAAGTATGGAAGGGCCACAGTGAGACATGGCTTTGGGTTCAAACACCAAATCCTGCCCACTCTCCCCATACCCTATGCCAGTGATAGCGAACCTATGGCATGCGTGTCAGAGGTGACACATGAATTCATTTTTTTGGTTGATTTTTTTTGTTAAATGGCATTTAAATATATAAAATAAATATCAAAAATATAAATCTTTGTTTTACTATGGTTGCAAATATTAAAAAATTTCTATATGTGACACGGCACCAGAGTTAAGTTAGGGTTTTTCAAAATGCTGACACGCCGAGCTCAAAAGGTTCGCCATCACTGCCCTGTGCTGTCTACCAATGTTGTGTGAGCAAGAGTGAGATTGTGGCAAGCACACTGTCTTGTACCTTACCCCTCTGTGATTTCTGAGCATCTGTCTATTTATCCTTCTGGGCTTTTGAGCCATATGAGTGTCTAAATTTGGCCAAAAACATAAAGTAAGATTGAATAGAACAAAGTAGAGCATTCTGATAAATAAAACCAGCCTCATTGGGGGTCACTGGGGGCCCTGTCATCTGCTTAACCATCCCCTGAGCTTGCTTGTTGGTCCCTATGAATGTTGGGGTGGCAGGCATCCCAGGAGACACCTGGGCCTCACAGACTGACTCCCCTCTCTGTTTTCTAGGGCGCTGTTCCTGCTCAGCAAAGGGATGGTAAGTGAATGGGGTAGGTGTGGTGGACATGAGGCAGGGCTTCTGCTCACTGTGGTGCAGCCCTTTGGGCACCCAGACACTTAAACACTACAGGCAGCCACCAGAGTGAGGCCCCATGCACCAGAGGGGTTCAGAGGTGAAATTCAGGTTCCAGGTTGTGCGATTTGTGCTGAGGAAGGAACAGCCTAGGTATGGGTTCCAGCCCAGCCTTTTGCCTTCCCTGCATGGTTCCAGCAGTCCCCCAGTGGGTGGGCAAGCAGATGGTGGCCCTGTGCACTGGGAGGGCCCTCAGCACCCGTGCCCCTCCCTTCCCAGCTGCTGCTGATGGAGCGCAAGCTGCAGGAAGTCCATCCACTGCTGACCCTCTGTGGACAGATTGTCGAGAACTGGCAGGGAAATCCTATCCAGAAGGAATCTTTACGTGTCTTCTTCCTTGTGCTCCAGGTGACACACTACCTGGATGCAGGGCAGGTGCGTAGTGCCTCCCACAGTAGGGCTTCTGGGGAGCAGGTGGGCGATGGGATGGGCAGGGCTTGGGCTGAGATACCCACTCTGTTGTTGCCTCATGTCCCTCACCACAAAGTGCATCTCATTCAAGGTTTAGCTCCCCCACATACCCTGTTGTGCTCTGGCATGAGTCCTGTGCCCCTGAGGGCAGAGGGTACTCTGACAGTGGCCTGTCCTCGTGGTGGGAGCAGTCATGGCCTCACAATTCCATGATGATAAACTGAGGATTCTGGCAAGGTGCCTGACACATCAGGTACTAAAGCAGTGTCTGTCCACCCCCCAACCCCCCACCCCCCACCCCCAGCTGATGAGAACTTTGTGAGGTTCAAGTAGGGGATGACAGAATCACCTGCTTCCGAGAGTTGACTATAATCCCGTGTAGTTGAGGAGAGGCTGTGCCCCCTGTGGGTGAATATGCTCACCCTTTGGAGTATTGCCCCACCTATTCACCCCACCCTGTCCCACTGACTCACCACAGGCCTGGCCTCAAATCCTAGGAGGCTGCAGGTGGAGCCCCAGAAAACATCAGGTCTTTCATTGGTAAGGGACTGTCTCAGATTCCTCACCTATGCCTACATTTACCTGTTGGGCCAAGTGCTGCACTCAATACATAGAAACACAGAGCAGACTCATGGGGTGCTCTGGACATGTCCTATGGGGCCTTGGGACAGGGCTTCCCAGTGCCCAGTTCATATGAGGCACAGCCCCTGTAGGACTCCTGGGCCCAGGAAGCTACTTCTTGCCCCCAAGGATGACTACTAACTGCCCCAGCCCTATTGTGTTCTCTCAGGGTCACTGCAGGAAGTAGGAAACAGCTCATGCAGGGTCTTTGGACAGGCCTCTCCTGGTCCTTGGTGTTTGGACCCAGCACTGGGCGGTGGCTGAGCCTTAGTCCCACAGATGACCCTCTGACCCTGACCCCCACCCTGAGAGCCTGCTGACCCATTTGGGGGCAGGCTTCCTGCAGGTGGTGGGTGTGGCGGGAGCTCCTGGGAAGAAGGGACTGGTGAGCTGGCACCTATTGGGAGCAGACAGGTACTCAGGTGTGCAGTACCGCCCACCCACTGCAGGTGAAGAGTGTGAAGCCATGCCTGAAGCAGCTGCAACAGTGCATTCAGACCATCTCCACTCTGCATGACGATGAGATTTTGCCCAGCAACCCCGCTGACCTCTTCCACTGGCTGCCCAAGGAGCACATGTGTGTGCTTGTCTACTTGGTGAGTCCCCAGGGCCAAGGCCAGGGACCAGGTGGGTGAGGAGAGGACCCTACTGACCACCACCATCTGGTCTTGTCGCCAGGTGACTGTGATGCACTCCATGCAGGCTGGCTACCTGGAGAAGGCGCAGAAATACACAGACAAGGCACTCATGCAGCTGGAGAAGCTCAAGAGTACGTTGGGCTGGGTGGGTCACATGGCCATTGTGCCGCTTGGTCTGTGGCCTGGCCACTGCCTCATGCTGGGCCTGAGAACCCTGTAGAACCGCAGTGCCAAGCAGTCTCCATGAGTTCCATGGGTCTTGTTACTCTAATTGGCAGATGAGAGTGACGGGTCAGGACAGAGCAGGCGGGCCCAGGCTTGACCTTTTATCCTTGGCTAAGGGTCTTGTGCCATCCCATCCTGTCCACCCCACTACACAAGACAGCTGTGATAGTTAGCTGATCCCACCCGAGCCTGCCGAGACAACGGTGCTCCATTGAAATGGGGTCTGCTGTTACCCGTGTTGTGACATGGACTGTGCTCAGCGTGAGGCTGGGATCTGAATTTGGCTCTTGCTGACAGCAGATGGCCTAGAGGTTGTGGGTTCTTCCTGGATGCTTGACTAATCTATCCTGTGGGACCAGGGACCTTTGACTAGCAGGAACCCAGAGCTCTGACTCAGTGTCCCCATTTAACCTGCTCACCCAGTCTCTGTACCCTTTGTCAGCGCTGCTGGAGGAGAAGCCGTTAGCCAAAGATACAAAGCCCTCAGGGATCATAGTTCATTCCCTCTGGCCAAGTTGGGGAAGGTCTCCGCTGTCTAGTTCCAACGCGAGGACAGCCACTTGGGGCAGCCAGGAATCAGGTCTCTCTGCTGCTGCCTGAGGTGGTCACACAGTATCATTCTCCTGGGCAGCGTCAACCCACTGTGTCTGGAGTGTTCTTGAGCACCCAACTGGGTTGTGGTGGGTCAGAGTGGAAAACAAGTCCCTCCAGGGATTTCTTACTCTTAGAAAACTCTAGTCACCAGAAACTGCTATGAGCCCATCTCCTCCCCCACCTGAACAGGTCGTTAAACCCAGCACTCTAGGGTGCAGTGGGCATGAATAAAGTGACAGGCTAGGGCAGTGATGGCGAACCTTTTGAGCTCGGCGTGTCAGCATTTTGAAAAACCCTAACTTAACTCTGTTGCCGTGTCACATATAGAAATTTTTTGGTATTTGCAACCATAGTAAAACAGATTTATATTTTTGATATTTATTTTATATATTTAAATGCCATTTAACAAAGAAAAATCAACCAAAAAAATGAGTTCGTGTGTCACCTCTGACACATTTGTCATAGTTTCGCCATCACTGGGCTAGGTGTTGGCGTGGTACCCAGCAGAAGAAGTAGGCTCAGACCTGGTAGCCAACGGGTCAGTATGGTGGGAGGTTGGACCAGGGGTCAGCTTCTCAGCTTCTCTAGCTGCATCCTGAGTGTTCATCCCGTTCTCACCTCCAGTGCTCGACTGCAGCCCCATCCTATCCTCCTTCCAAGTGATCCTGCTTGAGCACATCATCATGTGCAGGCTTGTCACAGGACATAAGGCCACCGCACTTCAGGAGGTGAGGCTGCTGGGGAGGGGAGGGCGGGGAAGGTGGTTGGAGTTGCCGAATTCCAGAAGTTACCACAGGAGAATGTACATTTGCCCGTGCACATCAGCAGGGCATTTGTCTGTGTCAATTCACTATAACTTGGCAGTTGGTGACCCTACATGGGCACAATTGATCAGACATCTGGTACAGAAATCAGTGGCCCTTTCCCTAAAAGCTGGGCAATTTCTAGACGTGCCCAAGGAAGATGGAGCTCTCCTTGCTGCATGTAACTCCTACTTACCAACTTCTTGAGAGGGCACAGGCCCTTGAGCAGGGCAAAGGTGCTGACAACCGAGACAGGTTGGAAATGGGGGAGAAGGCAGGTCACAGGCAAGGATCACTGTCTTCAAGGAGGTTAGGGCTGCCCTTTGCCCCACAGTGGACACACCCACCAGAACTTTATACCCCAGGTGAGGGCAAGCAGGATGCGGGCACTGGGTCCCAGGTTACAGGTCCTGTGACGTTGGGCGTGTTCTCTCGGCAGATCTCACAGGTCTGCCAGTTGTGCCAACAGTCACCCCGGCTCTTCTCCAATCACGCTGCACAGCTGCACACGCTTCTGGTGAGTATGCAGGACTGCCTGCCCTAGCCCCATTGCAGTGAGTAACCCCATGACAATCACCCCAGTGGACTTCATTCTATCAGACACCTTAAGTCCAAGTTGACTTAGGTCCCAGGAGAAGGGAGTAACCCAGCATGCTGTCTCTTTCTGCCCCCTCACCAGGGCAAAAGCTCAGGTGTACCTGGCTCATAAGTCACTGGTCAGGCTCGTCTCTGTGTAGCTGTACGGCCCTGGGCAAGTGGCAAGGCCTCAAGTCCTCAGTGCCTCCTTCTTCCTGCAGGGCCTGTACTGTGTCTCCGTCAACTGCATGGACAACGCAGAAGCCCAATTCACCACAGCCCTGCGGGTAAGGTGCTGGCCTTCACTGCATGGGGCAGGCAGTGCTTCTTAGTAATGAGTCAGGTATGGGCTGTGATGAGGACAACAGCTGCAGAGTCCACCTGCTGCTGCCAGGTTGGAAGCTTCACTAGGGCTAGTGCCACATCATCGTGGAGTCAACAGCCCAGTGGCAGATCTCAGCTCTGCCCACCTTGCTCCAGGACCAGACAGGCACATCCTCACTGCTGCTGCTGCTCTGCCTGTGTGTCCCATGGAATCCCCCATTAGCCAAGAGGGAATGGCAGGGAAGTGGTGCAATCAGAACTCAGACCCAACCCCCTTGACCCCAAACAGAGCTCTTTGTGTGGTCCTACAACAACCTAACCAGAGCACTTCCTGCAGGTGGGATTTGCACTTCCCCTGCACCCTCAACCTTTTGCACACTGTGCTTGCTCAACCCCACTGGGGATCAGGGCCTGGGTGATACTTGGGCCTCTCATATCGATCCCTATCTTGGCCATTCTCGGTTCCCAAGAACTGGGGACAGTGGTCTATCCACCACTGGCCATTTGTAGCATCTCTGGCCTCTTTGCTGGTGGGGGCCTTTCCAGGACCAACATGTACCTCTGTTGTATCTGTGCTCACAGTGTCTGAGGGTCACCATGGTTTGGAGGCAGTGGCTGCCTGGGTCTCAGTCCTGAGAAACAAGCAGAAAATGGACCAAAATGTAGTGTATTCTGAGGACAGGATCAGTGCAGTTAGTTTCCTACATTTCTCATAACACAGATGATGGTTTTATAACCAAAAGAACTAACAGCTGTACTGTTCTTGGGTTTAGGAGGCAGGTGTGTATGTGTGTGTGTGGGGGGGGGGGGGGTCGCAGAAGGGTGTCTGAATTGAAGAGAATGGGAGGTTCCCCAGTAGCCACCAGGAAGTGTTTGGGTAGCTCCCATGCCATGAGCAGCCAACCTCTAATGCCTTGTGTCCCCATTTCAGCTCACCAATCACCAGGAGCTATGGGCCTTCATTGTAACCAACCTGGCGAGTGTGTATATACGGGAAGGAAATAGACACCAAGAGGTAGTAGGTGACATGCTTCATGTTTGGTATCCTTTCTTTCAACTCTTACTCAGGGGCTAGGGTGGGAGGTGTCCTGGGCACCAGCCATCTCAGCAGCCCCAGCGTATCTATCCTTAGAGTGTAGTGTGGCTGAGGGAGGCCACATCTGGGGGAGAAACAATCCCTGGCTAAGTAACACTTCTCCCTGCTGAAAACAAGCCAAGCTTTGTTAAATCTCCCAGAACACATTTAGTTTCTTCTTTGCTGAGCTTTCTGTTGTAGAATCACAGTGAGACATCTTGGACCATGCACTGTGACCCCCTCACCTGGCATAGGGCAGGGTAGGCGGAGGGTGCAAGGACCCTGCACCAGACCCTTCACACTGGAGGCTGATTCCCATGGGGGTGTGAGGAAGTGAGCAACCCATACAGTGTCTTATAGTTCCTTCACCTGCTCTAGATCCTGCCCCTCTACCAGCAGGTTGCCCAGGCGTGGGATTCAGGATGAGGACTCAACGCTATCAGGAAGTTGCAGGCAGCCCTGATCAATTTACTAGCATAGTTGGGGCCAAACTCTCTCACATTTAGAAATGCAAAGTGATCCAAACTGACATTTCCTTTGCAGTTATACAGCTTGTTGGAGAGGATCAACCCAGACCACAGCTTCCCTGTCAGGTACATGGCCCCACACTGAAGTCCTTACTTTACCATTGCCTGTCTTATGTATTTTCTGCTCTCTGGGGTAGTGTCACCACCTATGGGGCCCCTGGCTGCCCTGTTACTCCCAATACCTTGCACCATCACTTCTACCACCATCACCCACTCCCCTTTTGTAAGCCTGCTATATTTACAAAAACCCCACCAAATTATGACACTTCACTCTCCCCCCGCAGCTCTCACTGCCTTCGAGCAGCGGCTTTCTACGTGCGTGGGCTCTTCTCCTTCTTCCAGGGACGCTACAATGAGGCCAAGTGAGTGCTATTGAGGGCGGGCAGCCAGGGCTGGCCCTCTAGGTGGTCTTCTCCCTGACAGCGTATGCTCAGCCCCTGGGCCCCAGCCAGGCGGGTTCTGCTCAGGGCTGAGAGGCTGCTGCTGCCTCTTTCTCCCCCAGAGCCATTTCAGTGGGGCCTCAGTCTGTTCCCCTCATGTAGGCGATTTCTGCGAGAAACTCTGAAGATGTCCAATGCAGAGGACTTGAACCGGCTCACAGCCTGCTCTCTGGTGCTTTTGGGCCACATTTTCTACGTGTTGGGGAACCACAGGGTGAGTGCCCAGGCCAGGCTGAGGGACAGGGCCAGCATGGTACTTGGGGGGTCACCATCAAGCAGTGCTTTGCATCCTGTGCCCCTCGATTATCTTGTCTCAGTGACACCCTTCCCCCAGCCCTCTGCTTCATGAGGCTTGGCAAGGGCAGAGGTGCTCTGGCTCACACAGCCTGGGGGACAGGCCCGGGGAACTTTGGGTCCCTGGAGGGTAGGCCTACGGGGCAGACAGACCCAGGGCTTGGTTGGGGCTTCCTGGAGCTGGGAGGGCTGAGGCAGTTTCCCCTTTGTGTATGTTAATTCCTGGGGTGGAGAGTGTCCTCATAGTCAGAATCCCTTGGGTTCTGTTTCTGCCCAGCACACATGGTGTCCTCAGGTCTCCTGTTTCCACTCTCACCTAGAGTGGCCCCTGGGTCTGGTTCTGGTGGGATTGGCACTCCCGGTCTCCTCATCAGTTGTGCATCTTCGCCTGCTCTCACCCATTGACCTCACAGACCTTTAATTTTTTAACAAAAGCATTTGTCCATATTACAAAATATGACATGTTTGTCATAGAAGCTCTGAGAAGCAAAGTTGGAAATCATAGCATGACCTCTGTCTTCTGGCTTTTTTCATTGCTCGCCCCTGCCCACCCATAGGTTTTGTTTCTCAGGATGTTTTATAGTTTTACATCTTGTCTTTCCCTACACCACTGTATTAGAGCTTTTTTAACAGCAGCAAGAATTTTGAAGCAGCATCTACTCCATAATTTAGCCAACCTCACTTGAGCTGTTTTCACAAGACAGGTGACACAGGTCAGGTGTCTTGACCTTTAAAGTTTCATCTGACCAAACCCCGGAGCTCCCTAAAAACTAGCTTTTTAATTTTTACTTTTTATTTTATTTTATTTTTATTTATTTTATTTTATTCCAGAGAGGAAGGGAGAGGGAGAAAGAGAAACATCAATGATGAGAGAAAATCATTGATCAGCTGCCTCCTGCATGCCCCCTACTGGGAATCAAGCCCACAATCCAGGCATGTGCCCTTGACTGGAATTGAACCCGGGACCTTTCAGTCCACAGGCCAACGCTCTATCCACTGAGCCAAATCAGCTAGGGCAAAAATTAGCTTTTTAAATGAGCCTGGCTGGTCCCCCTCCCCACAACTGTGTGATAAGTGTTTGCCAAGGCTAACTGGCCCTGCTGCTCAGGTACTGATGGCCATGGCTGGGGATGTTACCACCCCCAAGGAAAAAGGATGACCTCTGGGTTCTTCCTTCTGAGTGCAGCTCTGCTTCTTCTTTAACATTCTGTCACCCTGCCCCTCAGCCTTTAAGCACAGTGAGGACAGTGACCTGTGTGTGTGTCTAGGGCAGCCGTGGGCAAACTACGGCCCGTGGGCCGGATCCGGCCCGTTCGGCTGTTCTATCCGGCCCATGGAGCCGAAAGAGCGGAGGGTTCTCTTGCTCTCCCCTCCGCTCCTTCACCAGCAGCAGTGTTAACATGGCAACGTCGGGAAACACGGCCGCAGCTCCTTCTTCTGAGTCCAGTTTAAGAACCCATTGTGGTCCTCGAGTCAAAAAGTTTGCCCACCCCTGGTCTAGGGGAAGCATGAAGCCCCACTGAGTACAGGCTGTGTGCCTGTGTCTCAGTGTGGTAGCTTTGATGACCTCATGTCCAGATGGGGAAATGAAGGTCACAGCCTCAAACTGCAGATCCAGGTTTAGAACCAAACCTTCCTGGCTCTCATCTATTTATAAATCTCCAGAAGCCACCTTGAGCAGGGAAAGGTGGGCAAGGCAGCTCTTTAGCTGCATCTCTGGTTCATGTTTTGAATGATCTTGGGCTCTGAAGTAGAAGTAGGAGTGTGCCAGGCAGCAGGAGGAGGGCATAGCCTGGGCTGGGTTTGACAGGTGGGCCTGAGCTGTCCCTGCGCCTCCCCCACTCCCTGGCTGCTCTTGGTCCACAGGAGAGTAACAACATGGTGGTGCCCGCCATGCAGCTGGCCAGCAAGATCCCGGACATGTCAGTTCAGTTGTGGTCATCAGCCCTGCTGAGAGGTGAGTATGGCAGCTGGCTCTTCCCAGAGATCAGAGATGCTGAGTAAGCCCTGCTTGGCCTTTGCTCAGACTGGCCTCTACATGCCCCAGCCCAAGTTCTAGCATTCCCAGGTTCTCAGGAGGCCATTTGAGGGCAGTGGTCACTGGACTCAGTCATGGCATCAGCTCAAAGTAGGACCTGTGAGGCTGATTCTTGGCATCTGGGTGAAGACTTGGACTGTGAGCCCTTGTGCTTATCCTTGTCCCATTGGCGGGACTGGCTGGGATGCTCTGGGTGCAGGGCGGGGGCTCAGCAGGTGGCTGCTCCCCTATTTACAGAGACTTGCCCTAGGCCCTGAGGAGGAGGCAGTGGATTTTGTGGACTTGTTCAGTTCTCCTGCCTCAGAAGTGGGTGTTGGGTGCCCTGCTCTAGCCAACTCCTGTTTGCAGAGGGACCTTCGTTGCCCAACCAGCCTCTGCGTGGGCCCCACTGATCACCCATGTTAAGGACATGGCACAGAAACTCAGGAGGGCATTGCAAGGGCTGCTGGCAGGTGGATTTCACTGACCCCAAGACAGGGCTCGAGGCCGGTGATTTGCCAGGTGCACAGGAACCCAATGGTGGAGCCAGGGTGTTGTTTTTTTTGCCTCCCGCACGTGCTCCAGCCAGGGCCAGGGAATGAACCTGCAACCCAGGTATGTTCCCTTGACCGGGAATCAAACCTGTGACCCTTTGGTGTGTGGACCGGTGCTCTAACCACTTAGCACTACCAGCCAGAGCTGGAGCCTGGGTTTGCCCTTAGGGTTCCACCTATACCCAAGGGGAGGGCCGTGGGGTTGGTGGCAGGCTCACCCATGTGTGTCTTACCCTCAGACCTGAACAAGGCCTGTGGGAATGCCATGGATGCCCATGAAGCCGCCCAAATGCACCAGAACTTCTCTCAGCAGCTGCTCCAGGACCACATCGAGGCCTGCAGCCTCCCCGAGCATAACCTTATCACGGTATAGGCACGAGGTGTGGGAAGACAGAATGGGGGTGGTGGTTGGCTCCTCGGGGCTGGCTTACCTTGCATGCAGCCCTTCAGGGTGTGGGGCAACTTCCTGAAGAGGAAGTATATGCTTGGCTGCCATCTCCAGCAATTCCTAACTGAGCCTCGTCTCAGGAGCCCCGTGGATGTGGGAAACGGGACTAGTCACCCACGCAGGTGATTCAGAAGGACTTCACTTGTGTGTTCTCTCTTCCTGCAGTGGACAGATGGCCCGCCGCCTGTGCAGTTCCAAGCTCAGAATGGACCCAACACCAGCCTGGCCAGCCTCCTTTGAGACCCCTGGAGGGGACCACCCAGCTTCTCAAGGCCTCCGTGGGGCCTAGTGTGTCCCTGACTTCCACACAGACAGCACTCGCGCTTTCCTCTGAGGCGTGCTGGCATGGTGTCCCCAGGCTTCTTTCCCAGAGCTTCCAAGTCCCCGGGGAGTGTGCAGGGCCAATTCCCACCCTCCCAGGAAGGGCTGGCCAGCTTTACCGCTGTGAATCAGGACCCCGGTGCTGAGGCTTGCAGGTGGAACGTTGGAGCCAATTTTTCAGAGCCATCTTTTCAAGTGGACTTGAACTGCCAGTCCTACTACAAGTTACACTTTCCTGGGACTGTATCTGGATGGGGAGTGCCAGGCTGGGCAGCACCACTGGGGCATTGCCACGTGACTTCCATTGCCTGAACTTCTGTGCCAGGCTGGAGTGTTTCCTCTGCTCTCACAGCAGCTTCCAGAGCTTAGAGGCAAGATGCCAATTTCTGGCCAAAAATTGAAAGGAAGAAGTGAGGATGCACATCAGGGACAAAAATGCATGTCCTGCTACAACACTTTTCCCAGCTTGCCTTTCTCTCCAGCGTCCATCCTTCTGACAACTAGTGCCTCTGGTCAGGGGACCCATGAACTCGCCTTCCAAACATCTGTACCTTGACTGGATCACTGTCTGGCCATGGGGGTGCACATGCTGTAAACATGGGTGTGCATGTGTGTGTGCATGTGCAGTAGATTCAGGTTTGTGTGTGTGTGTGTGTGTGTGTGTGTGTGTGTGCGCGCGCGCATATGTGCACATGCATGTGTGTTGATTCTCAGAGCTGGAGCTGGAGCTGAGACTCCTGTGTTTGCACCAGCTGCCTTCCCCCATCAGTGTCTGTATTGTGGGGTAGGAAGCAGGGGAAAGGGGAGAGGACCCTCCTCAGTCCAACTCGGGGTGCTGAACGAAGGCAGCTCTGTGGCCTCGTCTGCAGAGGATATTTGCAGATGTCTGGAGCCCAGCCAACTTGGCCCTTGGGAAGGAGGACTACCTACCGTGGGTCTCGGCACAGCATTGAAACCTCTTCCCAAGCTGGACCCCCCCCCCCCCCCCCAGGAATTTCTGCCAGGCTCAGACAGTGTGCTTGATTCTGTGCTCCTCTTGGATACTCTAGGAGGTGCCCCAGTGATGATGGTGGGATTGGGGGCAATCAAGGCAGCCTCCCCCTCCAACTTCTGGCACCTGGGGGCAGCTCCCCACTGAGGGGTGGTGAGTGGTCTTGCTGGTCAGGGTGGCTTGTTGGTTTGTGTCTCATTACCCTTGCACTGTGAAGGCTGCTTCTCGAAGCCTCTGTCTGTGATGGAAGGAACGTTAGGATATGGGATTACTCAGGTAGCTACTTGGGCCCTGAGCCTGGGTGTGCCTTAGCCACAAGCAGGACTGTTAGCAGATCACCCTGCACTGGGCCACTGCCCTCACCAGGCCTGTGACAGGGCCCTGCTGCCCACTTGGGGGCCAGTGACAGGCATGCAAGTGAGTCACCAGTTAGAGGGACAGGCTTTCCAGGGCTTGTCCCAAGAGGACCTACCATCCCCGTGTTGCCCAGGAGAACCTGGGTGTTCAGGGCTGCTCCCTCTGCTGACACCCCTGAGTGTGTGAGGCCTGTGGAGGAGGGTGTAAGCCCAGTCATAAGCTGTCCCCATTCTGTCTTCCTCCTCCATCAGGGGCCTTCCCCTCCACTCAAGGGATGGAGCCCCCATCTCGCCATAAGCTGCGCCTACCAGCCTGGATCCCACACTGTCTAACTTCTCTGTATCCACATTAGTTCAATTGTTGCACATGTTTGTCTCTGTGTATTTATTTAAGCCTTTCTTTGCTTCTAGGGCATTTTGTATGTAGAACAATTTAAATAAGAACCTCAAAACTTAATGTCTGTTCCGATGTTAAAGTGCTTTTAGTGACCACTCTGTTATCTATATGTGTGTGTAAAGTTAAGGATAAGTTCTTAAGTTTACAATGAAAAATTCAGTACTCAACATTTAATATTCCACTTAGCTTTATGGGAGCCAAACCGTGTGTATGGTTTTGAACCTCCCTTTAATGCAGCATCTACCAATAACATCAAGCTGTCGTACATACCTTTCTGTGAGTCCACATTGAGTGTCTCAGTTTCTCAATCATAAGAATTTAAGACAGGTAGCAAGTGAGCCACCAGAGAGATGTTGCATAAGTGTCATATAGCTAAATGTTTGAAAAAATAAGATAAAAATTCCAAACTCTTGGGCGCACAGTAATAGCAGGATTTCGTTGGCAGGTCAATTGCTAAAAATTGGTCAGACCCTCATGTGCTCTCCCCACCTCCTCCTGTTAATAGAAGTGGCCCTGGGCTTGTTGGTCTGGGGTGCTAGTCCTGGAGGTGCTCCCAGGTTCCCTCGAAAACAGCTGCCTCCTGCAGGTGGCCACAGGCATGGTGAGGGTCCTCTCCCTGGGGTAAATACTCCCTATCCCACTGACTGAGAGCACAATTGAGTAAGGGCTGCCTGGCACAGTGGATATGCTTGTGGTTGCATTGTTTGTTTTGTTAAAGGGTTTTTAATAAGTATGTTTGGCATAATATCTTTTTAACGGGTTTGTAATATGGTTTTAGCAGCCTGTAACTTCACTGGTGCTTTTAATCAGGAAAACAAATCTATAAATGCAAAACATTGTTTAAAAGACGTAACTATACAATATAGCTTCTTGTTTGTGGATTTCTTTTTCTTTGTATTCAAAGTAAAATCACTTGCAGTAGCTATCACTCACTGTGTCCTTGTCCTGCCTTCTGCCCTAATCCTGCACCACCGGACAAGCTTTTGCCTGCCCTACCCAGCCAGCAGGGCTCTAGGGACTTATATTAACCAACCAGGTGTGAGGGTGCAGAGCCCATACTGGACTGGAGGACCTGGTGGAAACCTGAATCTTCCCCTCTGCTGATGATGTTCCACTGGTCCAGCCCTGCCTTGAGGGGAGGGAAACCCTGAGACATCCCAGACAAGGCCTCCTGAAGCACTGTCTGTTCTTCCATGGCCCTCAACACAGACTTTTTCACACACCTTGACCAGCCTCCATTTTCCTGGGGAGTTCTTTCCAGGTGTTTTTATGTAAAGGACACAAAATTAGCCATTTATGTTCACAATTCAGTGGTATTAAATATTCACAATGTTGTACAACCAGTACCTCTTTCTAATTCTAGAACTTTTTCCATCACCTGAAAAAGAGACCCTTGATCCCATTAGCAGTCACTCCCCATTCCCTCTCCCACTCCTGATAACCACTAATCTGCTATTTATGGATTTGCCTGTTCTGAGCATTTCATATAAATGGGATCATATAGCCCTAGCTGGTTTGGCTCAGTGGATAAAACATCCGCCTGTGGACTAGGGGTCCCAGGTTCGATTCCAGTCAAGGGCACATGCCCAGGTTACAGGCTCCACCCCCCCGTAGGGGGCATACAGGAGGCAGCCGATCAATGATTCTCTATCATTGATGTTTCCATCTCTTCCTCTCCCTTCCTCTCTAATAGCAATAAAAAATATATATCTTAAAAATAAATAGGATCATATAACAGTTGGCCTTTTGTGTTTGGCTTCCCTCATTTAGCATATTTTCTAGGTTTATCCATGTTGCAGTGAATCAGCGCTTCATTCCTTTTTATGACTGAGTAATGTTCCTTGTGTGGGTGGGCATTTTGTTCATCTTTGATCTATCAATGGTGTTTGGCTACTTCCCTCTTGTGGCAAATGTGAGTAGTGCTGCTGTGGGTGTGCTGTACATTTTTGTGTAAACAAGTGTTTTCGATTCTCTTGGGTTGTGCCATGTTTGTTTCTTTTTTCCAATCCTCAGCAAAGGATGTTTTGTTTACTGATTTGAGAGAGAGAGAGAGAAAGAGAGAGAGAGAGAGAGAGAGAGAGAGAGAGAGAGAGAGAAACATTGATTGACAGGGATCAAACCTGCAACCTAGATATGTGTCCTGACTGGGAATTGAACCTGCAACCTTTTGGTGCATGGAAGGATTCTCCAAGCAACTGAGCCATCCAGCCAGGGCTGTGCCATGATTTTAACTTGCAGGGATGGTGCTGAGCTGCCACCTCTGCTGCATTGAAGCCCTCCAGTCATTCCTGCACTCTGAGGTGGTGCCCAGGTGGCCTAAACTGCTTGCTCCCGGGGCACATCTGAGGACTCCTTTGGGCCATGGTCCTGGGGCCAAACTGCTGGCCAGTGGATGTGTGGGTGATTCACCCTAGCACAGTAACCCTGCCATCCCCACCATTGAGATCTGGCTGCCTCTGCCCCGACCCTGCCAACCTGGCTCAGGCAACTTCTTCACTTGGGGTAGGCTCTGGCTGTTGGCTGGATGTCATTTCCTCCCTGTAAGCCTCACAACCCCTATGCAGAAAGTGTGTCCTGAGCTCAGTCAACCAGAACATTGCCATAAGCCCATAGTGGAACCGGCAGGCTGGTCCTGAGATAGATGGCTGCTGTTACAAGAAGTGATCCTTGACACAAGAAGTCACCTTGGCCCTGGCCAGTTAGGGACCTGGGAACCTCACCAACACATGGAAGTGAGTGACTTGCCCATAGAGAGCCTCCAAAGTCATCTCACTCCCATTGTCCATGTAGTTTCAGGAACCCAGCACCTGAGAAGATGTTTTGGTAAGAAGATTCCTAGTGGCCACCTCATGTCTCCAAGCAGGCCTCGCAGACAACATCGCAGAGCTTGTTGCCAGCCAGGTCTGCTGACAGAAGCATGACTAAGTCTGGACCCCCATTGCTCATACACATGGGGGACGTATGTGAGGAACTCGGGCAGAAGCCATCAGGATGACATTCAGGGAAGGTCCTGAGGAAGGAGATGCAAGAGGATGGTGAGAAGGAACCAGACAGGATAGGCCCACATGCCAAGAAACCTGCCTATTGTGGCCAAGCAGTTGGGCTCAGGTGGGGGCAGCAGGACAGTGTCCTGGAATGCTGCTGAGGAGGCAGGACCTCTTCCAATTAACCAGTACTTGCCAGAGAAGTTTCCACAAAATACCAGATGTTGGTGAACAAGGAATAGCTGCTGTGGTCCTAGAGTTTTGGGAACCTCTTGTAATTCCAAACAGGTTCTTTCTGGCAGGACTGGTCAGCACAAAGGGACACTGTTTAGAGAAGTCCTTGGTATCTGCAGGACAGACTTGGGAAGTGGATGATAGGAGGTGGCCATGGGACTGGGAGGAGGACAGGAGGTAGCCAGAGCAGCTAGCTGAGCATCAAATGGCTGGGACGGGGATCATTATTCGTCTTTGACACATACAAACCCCAGTCCTCAGAAATCTGCTGGTTACCCTGCCCATTCGTGGCCATCTCTGACACCCCTCCCTTAGCCCCAGTCATACCTCCTACCTGGATGTCGTCCAGCCTATTTCCTGAATAGTCAGAGAACATTCTGTGCTCCCTCCCACCTGTCCCCTATCAGGGGTACTCTCCCTGTAGCTGCTCAGCATCACCTGGAACACCCTGGCCAAGGCCCGGCAAATGGTGGGCGGGTCCATGGGGAAGCCCAGGAGAGAGCACATGGCGCAACTCCAGGCAGGTTCAGCAGATGCCACGTGGACAACTGTCCGAGCTGCATCCGCACACCCAGCCACGGTAGCCAGGCTCCCTCCAGAAATACCAACAGGACCTTGCTGTTTTGCAAGGGAGCCGGGACCTCATTCACACCCTGGGCTGATAGGCTCCAGGGGGTCTGGAAATTAAATATGTCTATGAAAAAGAGAAAAAAAATAAAGACAATATTCATGATATGTATTGGCTTCACCCTTTGGCCTCTTTGAGCTTTGGGTTTATATCCCCACAAAGAAAGCTATTCAGGGAAAGGCAGGTAGTCCTGCCCCTGTGGTCCAGTCTGTTTAACATCTGACATCACTTCCTTGATTTGAACTTCACCAGCCTCTTCTCCCAACACAACCCCAGTTAGCTCAGAGTTTGGATGGGTCACTGCTGCTGGAGTGAGAGGGTGGGATGCCCACCCCATCTGGGATAAGGGAGCTGGATCCTGATGGCCCTGGAAGCCCTACTATGCATCCCCACCCACCCACCCGCTAGGAGGGGGCTGCTATGGTCCCCAGGGAGGCAGAGAGGAGGAGGAGGAGCATTGCTGACAAATTTAAATGTTTATTTCACTCAAATTCATGCTTACATGGTAAGATTATAGTACAATTGGTTTGGAGAGGAAAGGAAATGATTTGTTTCTATATGAATTTGATTTCCTCAGTACTTTGATATTTTTAACACTTTTTTCAAGGACCAGAAAATAGTTAAAGGGACTGTTACAGTGATGCTTCATGAAAAATACTATGGCTACTACAACAAATGTCACTTTTTTAAAAAAAATATATTTTATTGATTTTTTACAGAGAGGAAGGGAGAGAGATAGAGAGTTAGAAACATCGATGAGAGAGAAACATCGATCAGCCGCCTCCCACACATCTCCCACTGGGAATGTGCCCGCAACACAGGTACATGCCCTTGACCGGAACCGAACCCGGGACCTCCCAGTCTGCAGGCCGACGCTCTATCCACTGAGCCAAACCGGTTTCGGCCAAATGTCACTTTTAAAAACATGACCTTTTTAACTTGTGGAAAACAGATCAGTGCCCCTTTGCCCCATCCCTGTCCAGTACGCTGAAAAGCTCTCAGCCACACAGCTCTCTGGAGATGTGCCACTTTGTCAGTTGTGTGTTAGCTTTGTTCTAAGTGTCATTTCTAACCCCTATCCCTACACTTAGTGTCTGCGCAATGTGGAGTTCAGACTCCACCTGCAGTTAGGTGTGCTCTGCCCAGAGCGAGTGTCTGTGTGGCCCTGAAGAGGTCCCGCTACTACACAGTTCTGAGCGCAAATGCTCCCTCAAGGGTTAAGTACAAAACTGCCCACAAGTGTCATGGTGAACCGGAAGTGTATCTCCCACACTATCTTCCTCTGCTTGGTTCACCAGTTGCTGTCAGCGACCTGGCCTGCTCCAGGCGTGGCCACCAGGGGGTGCCGGCAGTCCATGCAGTGTCCGCACCAGGGAGGGAGGGCAGGACATGGTCAGACCTCACTGTGACCAGACTGTCTTTATCTGCGGGGATGTGGGATGACCTGCACTTCAGGGCCTCTCAGTTCCTCACCTGTAACTCTTGGGGTGGGAGATGCAGGTTCTAGGGTTCTCCTGGTGTCAGGGCTACACCATTTCCTCACTTACTCGCCAAATACTTATCTGGCACCTAGGGACACAGCAGGAACCACATCAAAGTCCCTGCCCTCAGGGAGTGGACATTCTCCCAGGAGCCGGACGATGGGCCTCAAATAGGAGTGAGCACTGTAAAGAGGGCTAACCAAGGGGCGTGTGGGAGATGTGGTGACAGGACAGAGAGGAAACCTCCCCTGGCCAGGCTGCAGAGCTGGATGTTTCAAACATCTGCTACATGGCCACCAAGATGGGTTTCTGAGGAATGCTGTGCCCACTTCTTCAGGGCCAACTATCTGAGCCTGGGGCTGCCAGCACTATGTAGGACTGAATGGTGGCAGAGGCATGGGTCAGATAGTGATATTGACAAAGACAGGGTCGCTGACCCACCTGTAACATGGAATTCAATAGCAGGTACCCAGAGACCAGGGCATTTCTGACATTGGTCAGGGCAGCGGCTCAACTTGGCCCCAACTACAAACCAGAAGCCTCAGAGCCAGATGCCCAATCTGAGGGCCCATAACCCCCTGACCAGCAGCCACCATGCTGTTTCCTGAGCCACCTCATCCCCAGGAAAGGGGACTTCATCTCCAGAGGAAGTTTTCCTGCCTCCGGAAAGTTCCTCCGTCCTCTGGCTGGGACAGAGGGAAGTCCCAGTTGGGCCACACCCAAATCCCTCTTTCACAAGATCTGTTTCTCTCTCAGCATCTAGTTCTCCTCAGGCTGAAAGCCTTGACTTAAGCAGATTATTTTTCAGGGATCATTTGTCCCTTGCTGGCTATATTTGGGAATGGCCCAGGCCACACCCAGGTTTGGCCTGGCTGTGGCGTGCAGGGCTAGGGTGAACTTTTCACAAAGACAGAGCCCATGGCTGTGTCAGCTCAGCCCCTGTGACAGGACCAGTGGCCCATGGCCACATCATCTCTCTCCAGAATCCTCCAAACTTTACACCTTATCTGGTGCTCACAGCCAGTGAGGATGGGGGCAGGGGGGCACAAGTGCTGAACATACTCCCATCCTGCTCTTAACTCCCGTGAAAAGGACCAGAAGCTAAGTCTGGCTCTATGTCCACACAACATGACACACATCTTTGATGTGGGGGATGCCAGAGGCATTTTTATCAATGCAGTGTGAGCATCTAACAAGAGTTGGGGCGCCCAAAGAAATCACCAGCTCAAGGTCACAATGTGGGGCCAAAGTAGATTTTTGAAGCTGGTTCATCTCTCTCTCCCAAGCCTCACTAGATTCTGATTTTCACATTTGGCCAATTCCTCCAAAGGCACCAGGCTGTGGGGTCCTGTGAAGTGGATTATTCAAACCCAGGCTGACTCTTAGCAGGGGCTCAGCACATGGAAGACTCTGACACTCAGATATACTTACACTAAAGGAGTATTTCAAATCTAACGGGGTGCCCTGTGCTTTCATTTGCTAAGTCTAGCCACCCCTAGGGGCTGAAACACATTGAATAAAGGAACGTAGGAATGAAATCAGAGCTGGAAGATTACTGAGTCCAAACAAGACTCAAGGAAAACGGAGCTCACAGAATTTTGCAGCACACTTACCTCTTCTTCCCCTCAGAATAAAATCCCACCTCCTCCCAGGCCCCTATGTCAGTTGGCTCTGTGCTCACAGCCACCTCAGGACTGTAGTATCAGCTGTCTCCTTTGCCCAGAATGCTCATCCCCAGGCCGAGTCCTTGCTAAGATTCAGGTCTCTCCTCAAATCTATCTGTTCACAAACCTCCAATATCTGTCCCTGGCTGGAGGTCTCTTGGTCAGTGTCATGCCCTGAGGCTACTCTTCTTCATCATCATTAGTTGAAATCCCCTTGTTCACTCTCCCGGCAGCCTGTCCCCCAACCTTGACTTTTAAAAAAATATAGAGAGAAAGATAGAAACATCAATGAGGAACATTATCGATTGGTTGCCTCCAGCACGCCCCCTTCTGGGGATTGAGCCTGCAACCTGGGCCCATGTGCCCTGACCGAGGATCGAACCAAGACCTTCTGGTTCATTGGTCGATGCTCAACTGCTGAGCCACACCAGCCGGCCCCCCTTGACTTGGTTTTTTTTTTTTTTTTTTTTAATATTTTATTGACTTTTTACAGAGAGGGAGGGAGAGGGATAGAGAGTTAGAAACATCGATGAGCGAGAAACATTGATCAGCTGCCTCCTGCACACCCCCTACTGAGGATGTGCCGGCAGCCAAGGTACATGCCCTTGACCGGAATCGAACCTGGGACCCTTGAGTCCGCAGGCCGACGCTCTATCCACTGAGCCAAACCGGTCAGAGCCCCTTGACTTGTTTACCACAGCATCCAAGATGTAACACAGGCCTCTGAATAGCCATGGGTGACAGTTCCAAAAGGGAAACCTGGGCCTTTGCACCCAACCTGCAACTAAGCTACAACCTCCTGGCTCTCACCTGGAGCAAAGGAAAGGTTTCCAGACGAGAGTGTCCTAGTGACTCCTGCACTAATAAGAAGATGAGTTAGTCTCCAATTTTTTTTTTTTTTTTAGTCCTCACCCAAGGATATTTTTCCATTGATTTCTAGAGAGTGGAAAAGAGAGGGAAAGAGAGAAGTATCTCGATGTGAGAGGAACACATCAATTAGCTGCCTCCTGCGCACGTCCTGACCAGGGCCTGGGCTGAAGAGAAGCTTGCAACCAAGGTATTTACCCTTGACCAGAATCGAACTCAAGACCCTTCCGTCTGTAGGCCCATGTTCTATCTATCCACTGGGCCACACTGGGTAGGGCCAGTTTGTCTCTAGATGTGGGCAAAAGGTGATGGCCTTTCATAAGCCTTGACATGTGGAAATACCCCTGACCCAAGGATCCTAGGACCTTTCTCCTTTTTAGGCCCCCAAGGAAGGGTGGACCACAACGTGGGGCTGCAGATGCTCAGTTCTCAGGAATAGTCTAGAGCAGTGATGGCGAACCTTTTGAGCTCGGCGTGTCAGCATTTTGAAAAACCCTAACTTAGCTCTGGTGTTGTGTCACATATAGAAATTTTTTTGATATTTGCAACCATAGTAAAACAAAGATTTATATTTTTGATATTTATTTTATATATTTAAATGCCATTTAACAAAGAAAAACCCACCCAAAAAATGAGTGTCATAGGTTCGCCATCACTGGTCTAGAGACTAGAACCAAATCCCAAAGGACAGTCCTGGGTCACTGATTGAGGGTGTTGCCCCCATCCGTAGTAAGGATTCCCCTATCAGAACACTTGCTTTCCATTTAAAATATCAGAGCAGCCCTAGCCAATTTGGCTCAGTGGATAGAGCCTTGGCCTGCAGACTGAAGGTTTGATTCCGGGCAAGGACACATGCCCTGAGTGCGGGCTCCATCTGCAGTAGAGGGAGTGCAGGAGGCAGCCAATCAATGATTCTCTTCCATCACTGATGTTTCTATCTCTCTCTCTCCCTTTCCCGTCCTCTCTGAAATCAATAAAAACAAAATAAAATGAAAATAAAAAATCAGAGCATGCGTACTGTGCCCCTAAGTACGCACAAAATCAAAGTGGGCCTCTGTGTGTGGAACAGAACCACCCTGGAGAGACATGCAAGAGAGAGGGACTAGTGACAGCAGCTGCCTGTGGGTGAGGGGATGGGGAACCTTCAGATACCAACAATAGAAATGAATGAATAGACTCTGTAAAGGTTACTTGTCCAAAAGAATAAATAAAATGGAGGCACTAGGTATTTTCTTTCACTCCAGGCCTACCCTCTCAGTGCTCACCCTGCCACCACCCAGTGCCAGCCCAATGCCCACCCACAGGGGAGGAAGAAGGGAGAATCTGTGCTGACCAAACAGTATTCTATACTTTCTATATGTCTGGGGGCAAGTCTCTCTCTCCTGCCTCTCTTGTCTATGCTTCAGTAGCAATCCAGGAGAAAATTATCATAAAGAGGACCAGAGCTTTGGTGAACAGATGTGTTAGAGGCCAAGTAGCAGCAAGGACAAGCCTGGCCCAGTCTGGGTGGCAGGCAAAGGTAGGGAGCCTGGAGGCCTCAACATAGAAACAGACTCTGACTTTTTACTACCCTTTTCCTGAGAGAACCAAGGTCATTTCAATCCAAATGAATTATGTAGCCCGAGAATCTTTATTATTTTTGTTAATCCTCACCCAAGGATATTTTTTTCCATTGATTTTTCTTAGAGAGAGTGGGAGGGAAGGGGAGAGACAGAGAGAGAGAAACAGCAACGTGAGAGAGACACACTGACTGGCTGCCTCCTACACGCGCCCCTGACCTGGGCCAGGGATTGAATCTGCAACCAAGGTATGTGCCCTTGACTGGAATTGAACCCATGGCCCTTCAGTCTGCAGGCCAACACTCTAACCAGAGCAAACAGGCTAGGGCTAGTCCAAGAATCTTAGGAGGCAATGATGGAGGGGGCACTTTGCTATGTGCACTTGAACTGCCACTGTCACTGAGTGACACCAGAGGGCTTTAACTCTGTGCTTAGTACCCTTCCCTGTTGTTAACTAGCTTTCATTTTTCATTGTCAGTGGGCACTCTTCCTTGTCCAAGACTACAACACCAACAGGAGGTCTCTGCAGGTTGGCACCCATCATGCTCTCATTTTTCTACCATTGAGGCCCTGCCTTCCTTGCTGCCTGTGTAGTCAGTCACCTGGCTCAGCGCCCGTTTTCCTATTTGATTGTGAATGTCACTTAGCCAGTTTGTCCACATGATTTCTCAGACCCATGAAGGGACACACCTTGTGCAGAGAGATGCAATCACTGCTACCACTGTGGAAAGGAAAGCCCATCCTTGGCGTGGGTCATGTTTTTTTATGTCAGAAGCTGTGCTCATGTCATCCATTTTGGTGGGGCCTTTCACTTGCCCTGACAAATGCTCATTTGCCTTGGATTCTTTTTATTTTTTAATATATTTTTATTGATTTCAGAGAAGAAGGGAGAGGGAGAGAGAGATAGAAACATAAATGATGAGAAAGAATCATTAATCAGCTGCCTCCTGCATGCCCCCCACTGGGGACTGAGCCTTTAACCCAGGTATGTGCCCGGACCTGGAATCGAACCATGACCTCCTGGTTTATAGGTCAATGCTCAACCACCGAGCTATGCCGACCGGCCTGCCTTGTATTCTTTTTTTTATTTTTTTTTATTGATTCCAGAGAGGAAGAGGGAAAGAGAAACATCAATAATGAGAGAGAAACATCGATTGGCTGCCTCCTGCACATCCCCCACTGGGGATCAAGGCCGCAACCTAGGCATGTGCCCTTGACTGGAATCGAACCCAGGACCCTTAAGTCCACAGGCTGATGCTCTATCCACTGAGAAAAACCAGCCAGGGCCTGCCTTGGATTCTTTGAGGATAAAATTTTCAGCCAAATGAGACACTTGCTTATGCTTAGGATTCCAGACTTCATGGACATACCTTAATCCAAGATCTCTGCCTCTAGGTCATACCCTTCTCTAGAGAATCAAAGAAATTCTGTGCATTCCTAAAATAAAAAGATAAGGCCCTAACTGGTTTGGCTCAGTGGATAGAGCATAGGCCTGCAGACTCAAGGGTCCCAGGTTCAATTCTGGTCAAGGGCATGTACCTTGTTTGGGGGTACATCCCCAGTAGGGAGTGTGCAGGAGGCAGTTGATTGATGTTTCTCTCTCACTGATGTTTCTAAGTCCCTCTCCCCTCCTTCTCCCTCTCCCTTCCTCTCTGTAAAAAATCAATAAAATATATTTTTAAAAAATAAAATAAAAAGGTAAGATGTAGTTAGTTATAGGTCCTGACATTTCCAGGGATCAGTCTGGAAATTACACAGGATAACCCTGAAATAACCTCAATTCATTTGCAATTTCCCTTTGACAAAGTTAATTTAGATGGTCCTGACCTGGGTCAGGGCCCCCACTTGTCCTTTTCTCTTGAGTTTAGAGACTCTATTAGGCCTATTTCCAGAACCTTCCCACAGCTTGCCTGAGAGATAAGACACAGGGAGAGTTAGGTTCTCAACAAGGCTCTGCTTTGCACAAGGACTCAAGGGCACAGGTCCCCCTTTGCCCCTTTCCTGCACATAGGTTCAAAGTGAGATTAAGATAATGCAAGCTTAGGATCCAGCCATAAAGTTTCAGCAGTGGGATAGGAACCAGTCACCTTGCCCTCTGGACTTCTCAGTTTCTCATGTATAAAATGAAGGGGTTGGACAATGAGCTGCTCTTTGATCCCAGTTCAATTCAGTAACTATACAAGCACTGAGGTATTACTTAAATGAATAAGGCTGGATTCATGTTCTCAGAAAGCATCCTGGTTAGTGACTGGAATGAAAGGAGAAGCTCCTGAGGCCTTCTGTGCACCAGGCACGGTGCAATGCACTTGGAGCTCACCATCCTTATTGTAACCTTTGGAGACGGGTATTCTTACCTCTGATATGGTTGAGGAAAGTTACTGGCCTAGCTAGAGAGTGGCAGATGTGGGTTTGACCCCAGCTCTGTCAGCCATCAAAGGTCAAGTGTATATTGTCCACACAGACTGTCTCAGACACTTGCAGAATGTGATGCTACCCCACAGGTGCAAACAAGGTGCTTTGGAAACATGCTGCCTTCATGTTTCCAGTAACGTCCTTCCCTAGCCAAGGACTCTTGTCAGTCTTGCCACTGGGTCTAGGCTCAACTCACTCAGGGAGGCAGGCCTCACAGGGCTCCCTGCCAACCTCCCATCCCTGTATCTCGCAGATTTTATTCTTTACTTTCTTTATAGGAATGTCAGCCCACTTGTAACAATAACACTAATCCTTTCCACACGAATACACTGCTTCATGGTTTACAAAGCACTTTCACATTCATTATCTCACTCAATCATTTCCTCCTCTCCATTCCTACATTTTCTTGGTATCTCTTTAGTGTAACATTCCGCCTCGCCAAACAGGCCTATTTTCCTTTGTTGTGTTCATCTTGGCTCACAAGTTCTGTCCTATAATTCAGGTATCTCAGTATCTTGCACACTTCTGTGCAAAAAGGGGGAATGATAAAAGTTTGCCATATTAAATCCTCAGAGTGTTGTGGGTCTTTTTTTTTGAAAAAATTTTTCTATTGTGCGTCTTTTTCATTGCCGATTTCTTCACCCCTTCAATTCAATGGACAGTTGGTCCCCTACTAAGGGCGAAGCTGGATTCTTGGGGGGTGAGGGGGAATTAGGCAAGGAGTTCAGACCAAATGGGAGAAGGCATAGGTGAAGGCCTCTAACACCTGGTGGGCGTGGCACTGAGCAACTGATTGGTTTTGTCTGGGGATTGGTGGAAAGCAAAACTGCTTCTTGGAAGAGCCCCACCCAGTAGAGGAAACTGGGAGACGGGAGACAGAATCAGGAAGGGCCACAGATTTGACCCTTGGGAAAGAGTGGACAGCTGCACAGAAAAACTCGCCTCAAAAAAAGGGAAAGAAGGCTAAGTGGGTAGTTTTTCCAAAAAAGGAACTGTAAGTCCCCACAACTTCCTAGGGAAGAGGATTCAAATGGTCACAATAGTTAGGAAAAATGGAACCTTTCCTGAAAGACACTGCTTAGAAAAAGCTCAGGGAGCACAACTTCATGGCATTTCTTTAGTAAAAGGAGTGAGGAGGCATCGATCTGTAATTCTGCTGTTTAGAGGAGCGGTGCTTGAGGTTCCAAATTTCTCCTGTTTGGGGGAGGGTCCCACAAGGTAGAAACTTACCGTTATCTTCGGATCGGAAGGCCAGGGGCAGAAAGCCCCCATTGCTCTTCAGACAACGGAGGAAGAGGACCAGTGGCCCCCAATAATGCCCAGAAGAGGCAGGGTATGTACTACTTGGGAAAGGCAGTGAATTTAGGGGCCTGAATTCTCCAAATTCTTTTTAGTAAAGGGAGCAGGAGCCCGAGGCCCCTCAAGTTTTCTTAGAAAAGAGAGCTGGGGTTTCGAATCTACAAAATCAGCCCTCTCCTGGCAATTCTCCTGAAAAAAACTGGCAAGGCAAGAACTTGCAAGTTTCTGTTCAGGAGAGGAGCCACGGGCAAGATTTTTGAAGCTTCTCCTCAGAACTGGGGCCAGGCAAAGAATTCCGAAGATTCTCCTCAGAACAGGGGCCAGGGGCAAGAATCCTCAAAGATTCTCCTCGGAAGCGGGTCGGACCCACAAGTCTGGTCAGAAAAGAGCACCGGGGCAATGAATCCATCCTCGAGAACAAGGCGGGGCCGCAGCTCGCCCAGTCTCCTCAGAGCGCGCCTTACGCGACCCCGCCCACCACCGGTTCCTCGCCTGCCCGGCCGGCCCAGGCTGCCTCCAGTGCATTGTGGGTGGGGCGCCCCTGCTGAGCACTGCAGGGAACCCCCTGCCCTGTCAGTTGTTGGCCGCCCCGCAGCCCAGTCGAACCGCCTTCCAGGGTCCGAGCGAGCCGGCTACGGATTGACGCGTCTCCCAAGCCCTGCCCTTCCCGGTGCCCGCCCCCAAACCCAAGCCCCGCCCTAACAGGGCTCTGACTGGTCCTGAGGCCCGCTCTACTTTACCATTGGCAGGCCACCTGTCAGTTACTCTGTGCCACCTCCTTGAGCCCGCCCAGGCCGCCGGCGCAATCCCGAGAGCGAGCCGGCCCGCGCGCTCATTGGCCACCGGTCGCTGTCCGTCGTAAGGCTGGACACGCCCTCTGTGGGGCGCGGATCCCTGGAGCCCCGCCCGGACCTCATTGGCCTGCGGCGCCGCCACTCGGCAGGACGCGTCTCAACCCGGAAGTGTGCGAGGCGAAATCTGCCTAGCAACCGGGGAAGCCGGGCTGCGAAGCGGGCAATTTCAGTGTGAGACAGAGCGGCGAGACCGAGCCGCGGCTCCGAGCGCGGCGCGGCGGCTCCTCCCGCCCGGGGTCAGCGCCCCAGCGCGCGCACGCGCACCCCCGCCGCCCGAGCGCGCCTCGCGTCGCCCGCGCAGTCGATCGGTCCGCCGTCCGTCGTCCTGTCGCTGCCGCCACCGCGGACCCACCTGAGGGAGCTGCCGCTGCGGGACCCGAGCGGACTGGACCCGACTCCGCAGCCCGAGGCCGCTCGGGATCTAGCAGCCTTCTGTGGGGGCGCCGAGCAACTTCGGTGAGTGAGGGGCCAGCGCCGCTGGTGGCGGGTCCCCGGCTTCCGGTGCCCCGGGCTTCTCTGGGGCTTCCGCTTCTGCGAGGGGACCGCCTCCAGTGTGCGGACCTTCTTGTCTGCGGGGACTCGCTTCTGTGAAGGAATCCCCCACTTTTGTGGGGAACCCCCGCCTCTCCAAGGGATTCTCCTTCTCTGAGGGACCTCACCTCTGTGAGGGACCCAACAGACTCCTTTTTCTGAGGGGAGCCCCCTTCTCTCATGGACTCTCCACTTTTCTGAGGGGCCTCGCCTCTCTGAGGGCAGCACCCCACCTCTCTGGGACTACCTGTCTTCCTAGGGATCCTCTGCTTCCCTGAGGGATCCCGCTCCCCCCAGGAGACACGACCACCTGGCTTTCCATGGATCCTCCACACTGATTTTCTGAGGAGATCTCAGCTTCTCTGAGCTGTTGTCCCACTTTTCTTTTAATATATTTGTATTGATTTCAGAGAAAGGGAGAGGGAGAGAGAGATAGAAACATCAATGATGAGAGAGAATCATTGATCGGCCGCCTTCTGCAAGTCCCACACTGGTGATCGAGTCAGTAACTGGGCATGTGCCCTTACCAGGAATTGAACCCATGACCTCCTGGTTCATAGGTCGGCCACTGAGCCAGGCCCCTAGGTTGTTGTCCCACTTTTCTATGGTGTCTCCCACTTTTTGTAGGTCCCCTTTCCCTCTACTTTCCTGAGTTGCTTTTTTCTGTCCCCACTTGTTTGGGTGACCTCCTTCTTCTATCAAACATCCCTGAACTAATCTGAGTTGTTCCTGTGCCTGTCAGAATCCTTCTTGAAGGTGTTTTCTACTTTTCTGAGCTATCCCCACTTTTGATGGGAACCCTGCTTTTTTTTCTTATTTTTTTATTGTATTAATTTTAGAGAGAGGAAAGAAAAGAGAGAGAGAGAGAGAGAGAGAGAGAGAGAGAGAGAGAGAAGAACATCGATTTTTTGTTCCATTTATTTATGCATTCATTGGTTGCTTCTTGTATGTGCCCTCACAGGAGATTGAACCCACAACCTTGGTTTATCCTGACGTTGCTCCAACCAACTGAGCCACACTGGCCAGGACAGGATACTCTGCTTTTTGATGAGTGCCTCCATTTTCCTGAGAGGTCCTCCATTACTCTGAAATGCCCATACATCTGACTGGATGCTTAGTTTTCTGAAAAACAAAAACAAAAAACTAACTTTTCAAAATTATTTGCCATTTCTTTTGGGTTCTCTACTAATCTATGCATCTTATAATGTTTGGAGGGGGTCACTGGCTCCTTCAGAGGTCCCCCCCTGGCTAATATGATATGTCTTATTCCTATGGGCTCCACACATCTCTAAAGTGTGTCTCCACTTTTTTAAGATTCCTCTTTTCTGATGAGAGACACGGTAAATTTTTTCACTTCACTGAGGGGGTCCTATTGCATTCAGAAGGGTTCCCCTCCCACTTGCCTGAGGTTTCCCTCATGATTCTCTTTTTTAAAAAAATTGTTTGTTTATTTATTTTAGATTTATTTTTCCCCTCCTGATTCTTTAAGGGATAAACTGTCTCCTCATTTCTTCTTGGAACTTCAAGATCCCCTTATTTATCTTTGTGGCACCCACTTCCCTCCATTCTGGAAGGAGAAATGTGCCTTCCCTTCAATCTTCTTTCTTGCCAGATTGGGTGGTCTTCTCTGAACTTTTACCTTACGTTCCAGAGGCCAGAGAGATTTTGGCTGGAAGGGGAAATTGGGAGACAGAGAGGCAAAAAACAAAACAAATAAAAACACACATCACTGTTTTCTTGTCCCTTAGGACCTGCTAAATTTGGGGGGAGCAGGTGATGTTTCCAGATGACCACCTTGGTTACTCTGTTTTTGAGCCATGGTGTCAGGCCAGTGTAGAGGCAGGAGGGACAGGACTGGAACATTGTCCATTATCACACTGTCAAGTTGTGGGACTGATCCACTTCCTGTCCCATGCCTTACTCCTCCCTCTGCATAGGGAGTAGCAGGGAGAAAAAAAAAATGCTCCTTTATGTCTTTCTGCTGCATTTTCTCTTCCTAGGCTCTCTGACTTACCCCTTGATCTCTAGAGGCTCCTCAGTTTGTGGGCCACTCTGATTTGAAAGGCAGGGCAAGAAGCAGGAAATGGGTCACCTTAGATCCAGGAAGGGTGGAATAGAGGCAAGGGACAGGGGTTTTGACTTAATTTCTCTAAGTTTTAGATGACTTCAGGCTGGCCAAAGGAAGTTTTTACGTGGCTTTACAAATCTCATGTGTACTTTTTTTAATGGCCCACCCTAGATTCCAAGTTCACTCCAGTAGCTAATTTTATCTGCTTTGCCAAACTCAGCACTCTCTGGAGCCCAAGTAGATGAATGCTGGCATTGAGAGATGGTCCAAAGGACGGGAATGAACTCAGTTTGAAACCTGAGTAACTTGCAACCACTTTGTGTCCATGCACAAGTTTCAGGCTAAAAAAGTGGAGAGACCGTTCCTGAAGTGGAGTTTTGAAATATAGGCTGAACTCCTGTTTGGTTTAGCATTTCAACGAGTTCTACACTCTGACTTTGCTATAACTGCAGTTCACTTTACAGTTTGACTTAAGGCTGTCCCTCTCCTCTTCATTTCCATCTGGGTCTTGCTTAATTTGAGTTCTTTGTGAAGACTCCTGCGGAGGCTATAATTTGAGTTCTAAATCTGTCGGTGGACCATGTGGACACAAGTTTCAACTCGAGCTATTTTCTTCTGTGGAGAAGTGTTTGGAGTTTCCTGGGCCCTCTGCTCCTGAAGTAGTCAAGTCCAGGCAAGAAGGTGCTACAGAGCTGGTTGCTCTTTTACTGCCTTTTCCTGGTCAGCTGTAGGTACTGCCCTGAAAGGCAGGGGAAAGATGGTGGGAAGCTCAGGGTTTAGGGTGTCCTGAGACAGGGCAGAGAAGTGCTGACGTGTTTATTATTTTAAATGAAACCCATAGGACCAGCAATATAGGGTGTTAGGGAAGGGGGAGGTTTGAAGTCAGAAGGACCTGAATCAGATTCTGGGTCTGTCCTCCCTAGTAGTGTGGCCTTGGACAAGTTATGGCACAAAATTGGTATGTTACTAAATATTTAAGGGGTCACATCTCTGTAAATGTGTGTGAAGATGCTTACAGATGGGAAGTGCTTCCTAGACGTATGAATGCTATGAATGAATGAATGAATCTGAGATAATGAGCAGGGCATGGCCAGCACAGTGCTTCACACATGGTTGGTGTGCAGTAAAGGTTGATGGTTGTGCTCAGGAGATTAAGGTTTGTCCTACACTCCCAGGCCGGGAAGCACTTGACATTCTGCCAGGCTAAATATGCCCGAAGAGAAACAAACTTGGTATGTCCCTTGCAAAACCCATTGCCCCCCCCCCCCCCCCCGCCCCCAAGCCGGGTTTCGTAGAAATTTTATGTGTTCAGACAGCAGATGTGAGGCAGATTTGCTGTGTGGCAGACGTTTGTATTTGCCTTGGCCTTGTCTTCTCCCTCTGTAAAATGGGGTAACTTATCTTTTTTTTAAATCCTCACCCAAGGATATTTTTCCACTGATTTGTAGAGAAAGTGGAAGAGAGAGGGAAAGACAGAGAGAAATATGGATGTGAGAGAAACACATTGATTGATTGCCTCCTGCGCTTGCCCTGACCAGGGCCTGGGCCTGGGAGGAGCCTGCAGCCCAACCGAGGACCGGAATCAAACCTGGGACCCTTCAGTCCACGGCTGATGTTCTATCCACTGAGCCAAACCGGCTAGGGCAGGGGTAATTTATGAGTTAAGGGGAAGTAGGAAAATGTATTACTGTAATTGAGCCATAGGCAAGATAGATTATAATGAACTTGAGGAATTGTGGGACAAAGATAGTAGGAGTACCATAAACCTAAAGGATCATATCCATATTTTGGGACTGCTTGAATGAGTGATGTGCAGCAGTTACCTGGTGAGTGGTCTTTTAAACATTAGAACCTTGAAATAAGAACTGTTTTTTTAGGGTAATGGATCAGATTTGGGGACAAAAGGCTGGGAAAGAGATGTATAAAAGCATTTGACACGACACAATAATAGTACATTGAGAGGGCCAGTGTGTGGCTTAGTGCCCATGAGGAGATCAGAATTCACCTTGAGCTCCCAGGATAGAGAGAGCTGTGGGGGTGGGGGTGAGGGCTGGGGTGGGCAGGACAGTTTATTTTGTTTTTGTTTTTTGAGAGGATTCTTTCTTAGCAATTAGTGAAAGCCCTAAAATCATGGCCATGAGTTGGACCCATTCCTAGTGTGGGTACAGATGGCACATGCCCCAGAGAGTTAAAACCCAGGGGGAAATAATGGGTGAAAATCTGAGCTAGGTCCCCATTAGGCTTCTCCCAAATTTGAGGAAAAGGGGTGTTTCCCCCCCTTGAAATATCCCCATTCCTTCCCTTCATGTGTCTCTCTCTCACACACACACATAAAGTGACTTTATATTGAGTCCAAGAAATATCCACCAATCTTAAATTTCTCCTAATTCATTAAAGGACAGTTATAACATTCTATTTGAAAGGAGCAAAGTTTATTATTATTAACATATACAAACTAAGGTAAACAACTTTAAAAGGGATCATTATCCCTTTTGAAATTATGCTGTGCCTCTTGTGTGCCACAGACTTCACTCTGGTGGATGGTGGCGCCACCACCAAGTCTCTTTTATCTAACAGGAAGTTTTTTAAACTTTTTTTTTTTAATTGAAAGATCCTTACAGCAATAAAAACCTTGGATAATTAGAAATGATATTGATCTAGGTACATTTATTAGATGTAATGTAATATGGTTACCCATTGGTGGGCGGCTCTAAAAGGCATGTGTGTCCCAACATTGCCCAGCTTCTAACTCTGGACAATAAACTGTTGATTTATATAACTGAAATAGCCAGGGAAGTCAGTGTTTCCTTCCTGTTGGAGACAGCACAGGGGGCATTAAATCCCGTGGGATCTTGATGATAAGAAAGAAGCTGAACTCTTGGAACTGGGAAATAACTATTGTATCAAGTCGTTCCATCCAAATGAATGGATGGTGTTATTTTTGGTATTAAGCTTGGCTCTATCCTCTCTGCAGCCTGGCTGCCTTTGTTTAATACGAATTTATTCCTTCAAACTGACCTACAAGGTACGTTTGAACTCTCAAGTAAGGGCTATATTTACCACAGATTTTCCTATGTGGTCATAGGTAGGTTTTCTTTTTTTTTAAGTGCAACTTCAGTTGGATTGAAATATAGAAAGTGTTAAGGCTGTCTGGTGTGGTTCAGTAGTTGAGTGTCGTGAGGTCATGAGGGTTTGATTCCCGGTCAGGGCACATGCCCAGTTGCGGGCTCAATCCCCAGTGTGGGACCTGTTCAGGAGGCAGCCAATCAAAGATTCTCTCTCATCATTAATGTTCCTATCTCTCTCTCCCTCTCCTGTCCTATCTGAAATCAATAAAGAAATATTTTTTTAAAAAGAAAGTGTTAAATATTTTGGCTCGTAATTTCTTATGCCAGCAAATAATTCAGCAATGTTTGTGTGCCTGCCATGAGCCATGCTGGACACCTGAGCAGGACAGATGCAGTAGGCTCTCAAGGGGCTTACATCCCAGAAGCAGACAAGTGAATGAATGAAAGAATATCATAGAGCTTCTTTGGGAATATCCATAGATGTTGGAAGCTTGGGGTGGAGTTTCTTGGGTGTTTAGAAGTGAAACCTCACTACTCTTCGAATTTCCTCACCAGGCTCCTTGCTTCTGTTTCCTCCCTCTATAACAAGGCAGAAATTATGGCATTTTCCCAGTTGATTATTGGCTGTTGGCACTGGTTGATCCAGGATGACTGTGGCTGTAATTTTGGAGTAACTAGAGAGAGTCTGGGATGGTCCTGGTCAGGAGCACTTTCAGCTTTGCTTTTCTTGAAGTTGGTGGCAGCGTGTTTTGGAATCCTGTGGCATTTCTTCATGGCAGTGCATATTATGCAGAGATAAACAGCTCTAAAAGCCCTTCCTGCCTTGTTTGAAAGCTTAAAAAAAAATTCAGACAAGGGAAGTGCTTGGGTGTTATTTATGGCATAGGAAAAGTGAGATTTCAAATAGATTGCTTTGTTATGTATTGGTAGGTTCATGGTGCATGGAGTTCCTTCTGTCCTAGGGTTCCCTCTTACACTGGGTTTGGGGAAGTGCTGTTTTGACTTTCCCATGTTGTGGCCAGATTTGATGTTAGTTCACACAGGTCAGTTATGTGACAAGTGCTTTTCTTAGGTAAGTGAGGGAGCCAGGAGGAGGGTGGATACTCATTTGGGGCACAGGTTCCCCGGGAGAAGAGCAAGGTATTATAAGTAGTGTTTTTGGTTAGTCTGTTTTCTTCTTCTTACCTTCCACCAAGTACTGATTCTGGAGGTGAAGAGGAAGGCCCAGGCCGGAAGTGGGCGTGAACAAGTAATGCAACTGTGCATGTGACTAGGCTCCCACCTCTGGGTTCTGCTGTCCTTGGAAAGTGGATGCTTGCTCCCTCCTCACTTCCTGTTCCCTAGCCCTCCAGTCTGAGTTCTTGGGCCCCAATTTGAGCATAGAAAAAACCACTTTTTCCTTGGAAAGCTGATTTATCAGAGTTGGGAGCACTTGGCAGTTCTAGGGCTCAGCTAATGTACTCACAAACTCAGAACTCTGGCAGGGTGGCCAACAGGATGATTTCCTGTTGCATTATCACAGCGTTCCCTGCAGAAGCTTGCTTGTAGAGGGATTTCTCGAGATGCGTATAGAACTTAAGGAAGCAGACAGTAGATGGGTACTTCTGAAAGAGTGTGCTCTCGAAGAATGTTTTACTGTTATTTGCCTTCACTGCTTTGTAAAAGTACCACAGGAGGCCCTGTGTACAGTAGAAGCTTCAGAGTTAGAAAGCCTTCGGTCTGTGTCCAGATTTCACCACTTGCTGGCTCTGTTAGCTCAGGAAAGTGACCTAACTGCAAGTGGCCTAAACTCTTTGAGCCTCAGTCTCCTTATTTGTGGGGCATGGATGGTAAGCATGAAATCAGCAATCAGATTATTGTAGACGCCTTATAAATGGGTTGTTACAGAATCATATCAAGGCTGACTGTTTCTCTCCAGGTTGGCACCCAAGTTTGGACAGTTAATACTGCTTAAGATCAAACCAGTTCACATTGGGGTCACAGGCTGCTGTGTATGACAAAGGCCTGTGAACTACAAGTTCCTGGGTTGGCTGATTTTTCTTATTGAGTTCCCTCAGTTCATTGTAGTCTTACACTGGGTGTACAGTTCTTGCCATAAGGACTTGCAGTGCCTCCTGAAGCATAACAAGGTAACTAGGCAAACGACTCAAACCTATATTCCATGTGGCTGCTGTATGTGCTAGCAAAAGCCTCACCTTTGCGGGTGATGGAAATATTCATTTAACTTGCTAAGGGTCAGACACTTGGCTGGACATAGGAGCTCATAGGGTGCTAGGAAAACACAGGCACATTGACTAGCAAGTTTAGTGAAGTGCAGTTGTATCAGGGAAGGAGGGGGCTATTTAGAGGGTCAGCAAAGGAAGGGGTGATGGAGAGAGCTACTTGTTAGTAAATAGGTGACTAGACATCCTGAGGAGAGGAATAGCATGGGTACAGGCAAGGGCCTGGAAGTGAAAAATAGCCTGGTGCGTTCCCTTGACCTGTGGAAGTTATGCTACTCTAAAAGTCAGGGTTTGATCTGGGTACCTTTAAATATATTTATTGATTTTAGAGAGAGGAAGGGAGAGAGAGAGAGAAATAGAAATATTGTTGAGAGAGAAACATCATCTATCGGTTGCTCCCCTGCATGCCCCTTGCTGGGGATCGAGCCAGTAACCAGGGCATGTTCCCTAACTGGGGATTGAACTGGTGACCTCCTGGTGCCTAGGACAACGCTCAACCAACTGAGCCACACTGGCCGGGCTGAACTGGGTACCTTTAATAAATAAAGCCCAATGTTACCTTCAAAGGTAGGAAGTCTTGCCTGTCTGACGTGGCTCAGTGGTTGAGCATCGGAAACAGGAGGTCATGGTTCAATTCCCCAGTCAGGGCACATGCCTGGGTTGGCAAGAGGCAACCAATGGATGATTCTCTCTCATCGTTGATGTTTCTCTCTCTCCCCTCTCCCTTCCTCTCTGAAATCAATAAAAATATATTTTGAAAAAATGTAGAAGTCTTATAAAATGTGCCATAGTAGGATTTAAGATGAAACTCAAATTAAAATCATATCTAAATTGTGCTCTCAATAGGCATTTTAAAATCAGAAACCAATGATGGCTTAATGAAATCAGATCATCTAGACTTCTTTGTAATGGTATGCAGTCTACATAGAGTTTAATCTTTTAAGGAGCTTCAAGATAACAGAATTGGGGGCTGCTTCTGAATTTTTTTCCTTTGAGAATTTTCATCATTTAAGATGGTCTAAAATTCTTAACATAGCACAAGTTTTATTTATTTATTTTTTTAACTTACATGGCATTTCAAGGTTTTGGCTTATATGTATATTTATAGAGCTTCAAGTTTTATATTTTACTTCTCAGAGTATCCCTATTAAAGGTTGACTTTTGCCCTGAATTTGAAATAGATCTTACTCTTCCCAAACCATGAGTTGGTAAAATGTAGGCCTGACTAGGTCAGCATGCAAAGAGGGCCTGGTGTTTGTTATCAAGCTGTGAAGGAGAAAACTAAGTAGACCCACCACCTGTATTTTTCTATTGTGAAATGCTGGGCACCAGGGAAGGAGGGAGAGTACCCACCCTATTAGGAAAACCTTTGGGAGGAATGTTTTCCCTCCTTCTTATGTTAAGTTGGAAGATCTGCCATTTAACAACTAGGGAGTGGGGGGCGTGATGTGGATATCAGTTTTTAAAACATGTTTTTCTTCATGTCTAAATCAAAGATGTTTATTAGCAGATTGATGATGTGACTAACATTCTTTCTTTGCCCAGCAGGTTTGAGTAGCTTGATCTCTAGACTTAAAACTGTCATATAGCCTTTCTTTTTCTGGTAGTTTTCTGATTGTTTTTCCCTTTTAATTCTTGAATTCATAGAAAACATGGTTTACTTAGTAACCTCAAAGACTTAGGCATTTTTTGGTAAGCTATGTATAGACAGAAAAGAGATATTCCTTGCCAACTGGTGACACATGCAGATGAAGACAGAGTGGGAGATACACTTATGTTCATGATGATACTTCTGAGCTGTTTGTATTTAACTCTTTAGGAAACCATTTGTGCTCAGAACTCTGTAATAGTGGGACATCAGGGCCACACAGAGACTAACTGCAGAAGGAGCCTGAACCTCACATTGCACAGACACAAAGTGGTTCAGAATTGTGGTTAGAAATGACACTCAGAACAAAGCACACACATGTTGACAAAGTGGCCCATATCTAGAAAGCTGTCTTTCAGAGAACTCTTCAGCACATATGACACGAATGAGGCAAATGGTATTGATCTGTTTCCCATAAACTCCTCATCTAGTGTAAGAATGTTGTGACTTAAAAAATGACATTTGTTGCCTGGCCAGTGTGGCTCAGTGGTTGAGCATCAACCTATGAACCAGGTTGGATTCTCGGTCAGAACACATGCCCGGGTTGTGGGCTTGATCCCCAGTAGGGGGTGTGCAGGAGGCAGCTGATTGATAATTCTTTATCATTGATGTTTCTGTCTCTCCCTCTCCCATTCCCTCTGAAATCAATAAATATTATATTAAAAAATAAATAAATAAAAACATTTTTTGTAGTAGCTGTAATCTGTCAAGAGTATTGTATTTTTCATGAAGCATCAAAGTACTGAGAAAATCAAATTCACACAAACATGAATCTTTTCCTTTTCTTTCCAACCAGTTGCTTTGTAATATCACCATGTAAGCATGAATTTGGGGTGAAATAAGAAACTTAAAAACAATTCTTTCTTAGAGATTGTGGTTATCTTGTCCTGAAACTCAGTGAAAACAGTTTCAGACTTTAGAGTACTAAATATGCAAAGTATGGAAAGTGGTTAGTGCTCTTGTTCATAAGGGTACTTAAAAAAAAACTCAGTACACTTTTGAATGTATACACTTTATTCTTTAGAGAGCTTCTTAGAAAACAAGTAGTTCTGCTTAGCTTGTGAATTTAAGCAGGTAGTAAAGAGTTCATTCTGTTTTAAGAGAGAATGGCATCTAGAAAGTTTAAAATATAATGAGTCTATCTCTTTTCAGCTCTTTCTGCCCCAAAGCCCCTCCACTTCAGGTGTAGCCAGCTCTGGCCTTTGCCTTTGCTTCTGTCGTTCTGGATGCCTTAGATGCTCATCTGTTAAAGCTGGCTCAAATGTCATATCCACAAAGATTTGCCGGACCCTTCCCGAGGCAGAGGAACAACCTTTTCCTCAATCTTTTCCTATGAATGTCTTTTCTGCATTGAAAACATTCTGTGTCCTTATGTGCCACCAGCCTGTGAACTTCAGGAGCTGGTGCCAGTAGGCTCCTCATCCTGCTAAAATTGGGATGAGTAGTCTCTTAGACAGTTCTTGTCTATTAGTGTTTATCATATAAGACATCTTAAATTTTGTCCCTCAGAAATTTTAAAGAAATTTCCTTATTAGAAACAAAAAAGTACAGTACCTTAAACATTCAGTAGGTGATGTTACTCCCTTTCAGTCAGTTTCACACAATGTGAAGCCTTTGACCAATTTCTGTTATAAAAGAGGACAGGAACTTGGATTTTGGCCCAAATTTCTTTTCTTTAGTCACTCTGTTGTGCAAGAATAGGCTCAGATGGTGTTTAGAAGTTTATCTAATAAGTACATTAGAAAGATAATTAGAATTTGTAGGGGCTAGAGTGGAAGAAGGAGGCTTAGCTATTATTAGCAAGGATCTGGCCTATGAAAGATATGAAATTTAAAGTGAATTTGGAAGAAAATTTTGTTTAAGTTTTTTTGTTTTGTTTTTTAAATTTTTATTGATTTCAGAGAGGAAGGGAGAGGGAAGAGAGAGAGAAACATCAATGATGAGAGAGAATCATTGATCAGCTGCCTCCTGCACGCCCCCCACTGGGGACGGAGCCCGAAGCCTGGGCCTTTGCCCTGACCAGGAATTGAATCGTGACATCCTGACTCATAGGTTGATGCTCAACCACTGAGCCACACCAGCCGGGCAATAGCAAGTTTTGAAAAAATATATATTTTTATTGATTTCAGAGAGGGAGGAAGAGGGGGAGAGAGATAGAAACATCAGTAATGAGAGAGAATCATTGATTGGCTGCTTCCCATATGCCCCCACTGGGAGCCGAGCCCACAACAACCTGGGCACGTGCCCCAGCCAGGAATTGAACCGACGTCCTGGTTCTTAGGTCGATATTTGATTACTAAGCCACAGCAGCCGAGCTAACAAGTGTTTTTAAAATGTATTAACTGGTATCTGTATTAATTGACTATCTTATTCTTAGGATAGAGGAAAAACTTCAAGAAAAATATGGTTCTAGTGCCAGGGGTGGGCAAACTTTTTGACTCGAGGGCACAATGGGTTCTTAAACTGGACCGGAGGGCCAGAACAAAAGCATGGACGGAGTGTTTGTGTGAACTAATATAAATTCAAAGTAAACATCATTACATAAAAGGGTACGGTCTTTTATTTCAATAGTTTTATTCATTTCAAACGGGCCGGATTCCGCCCGCGGGCCGTAGTTTGCCCACGGCTGTTAGCCATAGTTGTCTGTTAGAGTTTCTTCAGCTTTAGAATGGCGTCTGAAGGTGATTGCATCATATTTCATAATTACCCAGCTGAACTATTTGCTGTTTAGTCCAGTAGTAGGTAGACACAGAGGCAGCCTTTAGTCCATGGGTGAGGAACATCCAGACTGAGGGCCATATAAGGCCTGCAAAATCATTTGGTCTGGCCCTGCCAAGGTATTAGGGGTGAGTTAATTAAATATTTGATCAAATATAGCAGGCTAATTTTTAAGTTGATAATTTTGTATGGCCCTTGAATGTTTTAAATATCCAAATGGCCTTTGACAGAAAAAAGATTCCCCACTGCTGCTTTACTACAAGCAGCCTCAGCATTCACCAGCTTGAACATCAGGGACCCCAAACAGGTCTGGATTCACTGTCGCCTTTTCCATTTACATACCTGGTTCTCTCTTCCTATCTCAAAAATAAACCTTGTAATGGTGTCACCCCACCCCCACTCCTGCTTTCCCTGCTGGAGAAGTTGACACACCCTCTGGAGCAGCCCACCTGTCATCAGTGCACACCTCAGTCCACAGGGGTGTGTCATTAATATGTTGCAGCTGATGCCTCCCTCTTAAAACGGTGATTGTCGCCTTGGTGATTCACACAGAGCTTGCCAGCTCAGGCTCTGGAATCCCTACATCTATCTCAAGTCTCAGGTCTCCCACCTTACCACACTTTGCTGTTTGTAGTTAATTAAGTTAGCATTAATCAAGACCCAGGTGAGGAGCAGTAAGGTAATATTTTGCTTGTATTGCTTTAATATACATAATCTGATTAATTTTCATAAAACATTTCTCAAAATATACAGCTGCTGAATTACAGTGAAAATTCTGGATATTTGTTTTAACCTATCCTTGCACATGGGATCAGGGAGCTTTCTGCATTCCTATACCAAGTCACCTGTTTGAGAATAAGACAGTTAAGTTTTTGAATTTGAATTGCTTTGTAGCAAAGCAAGTTGCTGACAAAACTGGTCCAGGGTATGTCTTTGGGGGTCAACACTTTGTATTTTGTATCATTTTTTCAGATTTGAAGAATGCTTCTCTTTTCACCCAGGGAAGGTTGTGTCAGATATTCTATTAAGCAGTTGGAAGGTTTTGGGGTTGGGGTGGTGGAATCAACAGAAAAAAGTTGCCAATTATGGCCCTGGATGGGTAGGTCAGTTGGTCATAAGGTTGTGGGCTTATTCCCTGGTCAGGGCACATACAAGAATCAACCAATGTGGGGGGAGGAGTGGGGAGAATCAACCAATAAATGCATAAATAAGTGGAACAACTAACAGATGTTCTCTCTCTTCTTTCTTCTCTCTCTCTAAAAATCAATAAAAAAATAGTTGCCAATTACGTGTGGAACTTAACACAAAATTAAGATGGACTGTTTTGTTATTTTTTAAATATATTTTATTGATTTTTTTACAGAGAGGAAAGGAGAGGGATAGAGAGTTAGAAACATCAATGAAAGAGAACCATCGATCAGCTGCCTCCTGCACACTCCCTACTGGGGATGTGCCCGCAACCAAGGTACATGCCCTTAACTGGAATCGAACCTGGGACTCTTGAGTCTGCAGGCCGACGCTCTATCCACTGAGCCAAACTGGTTAGGGCTAAGATGGACTGTTTTGAACTTGATGGGGAGAAGCACATAGTAGAAAAACAATTTTATTTCTAAAACTTGTTCTACATTGTTTTTCAAGTTTGAGTCAAGAGCAATCATGGGTTGGAATTATATTGATTCTCTTTTAAAAAATGAAATAGAATAGAAAATATCAGAGTACACCCTGATCCGTGTGGTTCAGTTGGTTGAGCATCCTGCCATGCATGGGAAGGTCTCCCGTTAGATTCCCAGTCAGGGAAGCCTACATGAGGCAACGATCTCTCTCTCTCTCTCTCTCTCTCTCTCTCTCTCCCCCCTCTCTCTCTCTCCTCTCTCTCTCTCTCTCTCTCTCTCTCTCTCTCTCTCTCTCTCTCCCCTCTCTCTCTCCTCTCTCTCTCTCTCTTCCTCTCCCCATCTCCCTCTTCCTTTTTAAAGATCAATTTTAAAAATGACATAAACATATATTTTAAAAAATGTCAGAATACAATGCAAGTGGTAAAGGTTTAGTTGGTGAAACTTGTTTTAATTGTATGAATATGTGTTAGGATGTATTACAAAAAATCATTCAGGAGTCTAGATGTCTCATCATAAACTATTTGTTTTAACGTGGGAAAAAAACATGAAAAGGGAAATTATGTTCTGCTTTATGTAGTTTACTATCTCCAAAGGCCCTGCTCTTTCAGGTTCACCTGTGTTTCACATGTTTCCTTCATGTCACTGAGAGGGAAGGGTGCAGATTTGCTTTCTGGGGTGGGGGTGGGGGGCCGGGGCGGTAACCTTCTCCCAAAGGCACTGGGGTATATTGAGAGATAACTGGAGAGGGAGCGCATCCATCCCCAAGTGTCTAGGAGTGGATGGGTCTGGAGCTTACTTCATACAACTCTCTTCACTGCGATGGAAAGTGATGCTTTAGTCGATCCCCTAGAGCAGCGGTTCTCAACCTGTGGGTCGTGACCCCTTTGAGGGTCAAACGACCCTTTCACAGGGGTCGCCTAAGACCATCGGAAAACATATGGAATATATAATTACATACTGTTTTTGTGATTAATCACTATGCTTTAATTATGTTCCATTTGTAACAATGAAAATACATCCTGCATATCAGATATTTACATTACGATTCATAACAGTAGCAAAATTACAGTTATGAAGTAGCAACGAAAATAATTTTATGGTTGGGGGTCACCACAACATGAGGAACTGTATGAAAGGGTCGCGGCATTAGGAAGGTTGAGAACCACTGCCCTAGAGGGTAGCTTCTTTGTGACGACTCCGCAGGAGAGGCATTCTGACCTCGGTTTTCAGAAGCAGCAGAGTTGCTGGAGGTCGCGCAGCTCAGCTGGAGTGAGGTCAGCAGTGAGCGCGTCGCGAGCGCCTCGTGAGTCAGCCCTGGGCGCGGCCGGCTGGCTCTGCGGTGGGTGATCTAGCCACAACCCCTCGGTCCTGCACTGGGAGTCTGCCGGGGCCGCGTGGGAAACCCAACCCCTGAGCGCGGTCCAGAGGTCGGTGCTTCCGGGGGTGGGGCCAGCATTACCCCGCCCCCGACCACGCCCTTATCCAGACCCCGCCCCTGGTCGCTTAGCCCCGCCCAGCCGGGCGCGGGCGGGCGGCGTCGCCTTTAAGAGCTCCCCGGTGTTTTGGGGGCCGCGGGCCGGGCGCGCTGACCTGGTGCGCATGTCCCGGGCGGTGACGCCGGCGCCGGGCTCCATGTGTGCGGCCGAGGGGCGCATTATCTGGCCGGCGGCGCGGGCGGTCGGACCGGCGGAGCGTGCGCCGCGGGCCCGGGCAGCTCCACAGGCGGAACGAGAGCGCGTGGCCCGGCGCCCCCGGTCCCTCGCCCGCCCGGCCCCGCGGGCGCCCCCGCCTCTCGGCCCCACGGTCCCGCGAACCTGCGCGCTGCCCTAGGGCCCGGCCGGCCCGCGGCCCGGTAAGTTCAGAACCAAACTTGCCCGGGACCGGGGGTTGGGGGCCGGGTCCGGGGGCGCTCAGGGGAGTCTGGAGTGGTGGGGACGGGGCGAAGCAGACATGATTTGGGGGTCGTGAGAGACCCCCGCGTGAGCGTGAAAAAGTGAGGGCGAGTGAGTTCTACTTGTATTCCGGGAGCGTCTTTCTCGTGCTGCCCTGGAAAGTTCCGCGCCCTGTCGCCGCTCGGGCACGTGGGGGCCGGGCGGGGGTCTGGGCAAATCGTGGTGTTGCCCCTGTGCCTCTTGCGTTTTCACCGGAGCCAGGGAGAGGCCGGCTGCGAGGCGCTGCTTCTGAGCAGCTCGGACTGGCGGGTTGGTTGGGGAGGCAGGCGGGAGGCACGTGGGGGCGAGGGGCGGGGGACGGGCGGGCCTTGGGGGTCCCAGGCTGGCTGGGCCCGACCGCGGCGCTGGACCCCGTGGCGGCGACGGCGGCGGATCCCGTGTCAGAATAAGAGTCCCCGCGCGCCCACGCCTGCAGGGCTGGCCCTCAACCCTCCCCCCCTCCGCTCTCGCCCTTCCTGCCTGACCCCCGGGAGTTGCAGGATCCTTCCCCCTCTCTGCTTCAGCCTTTCACCGGGCCCTACTCTTTAAATTTGCCTCACCATCTCTAGGCAGTGGTTGTATTGAGTCCTTTTTTCCCCACCTGGAATGGGTCTGCATCAGTGACTAGACAGCAGCAGCTGTCCTTTTAAAGGGATTATTGCCAAGAATCGGAATTGATCACTTCAACAAGGAAGGGCTTATGGGCAGGGCCTCAGCCTAGAGCGTAACTAGATGTGTGAGCACACAGGGACCCAGAAATGAATGGGAACCCCTCCTTAGATAACTGAATGACAACCCTCGAGTTTCTGCTCTATCCTGGTAATTTTTCAGGGATTGCTTGATTTTGTGTATCTGACCCAAGGTCTTTAGGTGTGTAGTTCATCCTTATCTTAAAAGCTTTGGATTCTTTAGATCAAAGTCCTGGTGAGTCACTTGAGCCTTTTTCTCTGTTCCTCACCCTTTTAGTTCTTTAAGTTTTCTTGGAGTTCACAGTGCTTATTAAGTCTCTTTCTGTATGTCTGTTTCCCACAGTGACACCTTCTGGCTGTGGCAGCACAGAGAACCTGACCGATGGACAGACTTCTGTGCTTTTGCTTCAGTCTTGCTGATATTCTTTTTCTTCTTTCTTGTGGTAGTGGTTACAAATTTTCTTTTAAGTTAGATTATGTGAAATAATGTTTGCTGGCACCTGATCAGTATTAATGTGATTCATATGGTAAGATCAGTAGCTTGTTAGACCTGACAGCAAGCTATGGGGGAACGCTAATAGATAACACTAGCCCCCAGATTTGAGTGCCTACTGTATGCTGAGGTCAGTGTACAGACATATTCAGTACCCGTAACAATCAGATGAGGAGGGGGTAGTATAGTCCTCTCTTTACAGATGAGGAAACTGAAGCTCCCTTGAGTGGTGGAAAGGCAGAGCTGGGCTTGAACTTGCCGTGTGGGGCGCCAGAACCCAGGAATGTTTTATTTGCAAATCCAGTGTGTGAGCATTTCCTGAGAGCTTCTAAAACACAAGTTCATTTACTTATCCAGGCTCCAGTGCACCCCTACTTGGAGATATGGGATGACTTGTTACACCATTTTAGTCATGCTTTGTCCTCAGAGTTACCAGCTGGTCTTTAAGGAGCTAAACAGAAGAGCCACCTCTTTGCATTTGCTTCCTCAGCTTCCAGCTCAGGAAAGGTGGCCCTTTTCTAAAGGAAGCAGTTTAGAATGAGAATTTTGAGAGTGATTTGCTAGACTCTCATCTCACTTACTCCCTCCCAGTCCTTTATCTTTCATCCTTTATTTTCCCCCCAAGATTCTGAAGCTAGTTTTTATAGAGGACTGTCTCTCATCTTGGTTGTTGTATAGAGAATGGATGCTTCTTTATTACTGATTTAGATGCATTATTATTTCCACTCAGATGACATCATTTTTTTAAATGTCAAGTCATCTCTATTAATGCAGTATCAGTTGGGAGATCCTACATTCTTATATTTTGATAGTGAGGAAAGAAATACTGTTACTCTTGGTAGAAATCTGTAAGGATTTGTACCAAAAAGTCAACAACAAAATCTCTTGATTAGGGTTAGTTTTTTAAAAATTTTTTTATAATTTTTCTTTTTTTTTTTTTAGAATAAAATAAGGAACATCTAAAAAGAAAAAATAAGGAACATCTTTTGAGTAATAAAACAATTTTCAGCCCTAGCTGGTTTGGCTCAGTGGATAGAGTGTTGGCCTTTGGACTGAAGGGTCCCAGGTTCGATTCCAGCCAATGGCACATGTCTGGGTTGCAGGCTCCATTCCCAGTGGGGGGCGTGCAGGAGGCAGCCGATCAATGATTCTCTCTCATCATTGATGTTTCTGTCTCTCCCTCTCCCTTCCTCTCTGAAATCAATAAAGAAATATATATATATATATTTTAAAATAATTTTCAACTCTTCAGTAGCTCCTCTTATTTGTTTTGCATCATTTTTTGAATTTCTGGCATTGTAAGTAGTGATTTCTGGGTTGACTTATTCAATAAATATTGGAGTGTGTACTCTGCTCCAGCACTGTGCTAAGAATCCTTGCTTAGTGGAGTTTATGGTGAGATTAGTGGGAGAGGAATCATAATTAATCTCATGAATGTGGGGAAACTTACAAGGGCCAAGGAGAAGACTCCATGATCTGGTGAACAAGACTCGAAGGGTCCTTTTTTCAACTGGAATCAGGACAAGAAGGAGCTAATAAGTAGGTGAAGAGAAAAAGGGAGAGCATTTCTGTCAGGGGGACTGAAGGAAGATTGTGTGATTGAAGCAGAGAGAAAGAGTTTGAGAGACACACACGCGCACACACACACACACACACACACACGTGAGGGAGATGGGATGGGCACCTTTGGGGCTGAGTGGGTCTGGGATTTACCTTGAGACTAGTGAAACCTCATTGAAGAGAATAAGGAGGGACCGAATGGCCATGTGGTACGGTAAGTCTCACAACCAGGACCTCATTGGGCCTTAAGTAGCAGACAACTGAAGGATGCTCCTGAATGACATGAGTGGGAAGGTAACAAAACCATTATGAAAGTTGGCATTTTTCTTGGGAGAAAATTTAGAATGACTTGCAGGGTCTTGAATATATTAATTCTCAACAGAAACAAAAATGTAAATGACTTTGCCACTGAATTAAGTTAAGGATTTTCTTTGTGCTAACCTCTAAAAGAGGCAACTCGAGTGCTTTTCTGGAGAAATACCTGCTTGGACTTCAGGTGTTTCTGTGTCATCAATTGAAATGGCCAAGGCTATTTTCCATAGATGGTTTTCTCCCTGGTAATTGAGTTAATTTATGCTCGTTGTAGAAAACTAGGAAGATTATAAAACAGGCAAGTTATCCTGGGTAATAGAGCATCTCTGGGATTTCCTTGTTATGTCGGGTCGGGAAGTGCAGCAGAACCAGAAGAACGAGTTGGCAGTGTTATAGTTTGAGGCTTACAGAATTGTGCTGCCTGCTAATGTGGTTGATTGTTAGAATGGATGCTCTTGAGTTATCAACTCTTTTTAGGAGGTTAGACCATCTGGTCTTAGATTGCTATTCTTTGAGGTGTAATGGCACTTATTTTTATTTTATTTATTTATTTAAAAATACATTTTTATTGATTTCAGAGAGGAAGGGAGAGGTGAGAGAGAGGTAGAAACATCAGTGATGAGAGAAAATCATTGATCGGCTGCCTTCTCTACACTTCCCACTGGGGATTGAGCCCACAAACCTGGCACGTGCCCTTGACCTGAATTGAACCTGGGACCCTCCAGTTTATAGGCCGATGCTCTATCTACTGAACCAAACCAGCTAGGGCTTTATTTTATTTTATTTTTTGTTAATCCTTACCTGAGGATATTTTTTCTATTGATTTTCAGAGAGAGTGGAGGAAAAAGGAAGGGGAGGAGAGAAGTGAGAGAGAAGCATCAATGTGAGAGAGACACATTGAATCTCTAGCTTCTTAACATGCTTCCTAACAACACATACCTCGGTTGCAAGTTCAATACCTGGCCCTGGTCAGGGCACATGCCTTTGACCAGTAATCCAACTAGCAACACTTTGATGCACAGGCCAGTTCTCAAACCACTGAGTCACGCTGGCCAGGGCTAATGAAATTTATTTGTGCTAACTGCAAAGCTACATCTCTGACTTGAATTAGGAAGGCAGAGTGTTGAGAAGCTAGAAATTTAAAGACAGAGGACCTGAAGTGGTGGCAGCGAGGTGAAAGTAGTGAGTGTTCTTGGAAACAAAAGTTACCAGATGGGGACATAACCCTGCACACACGTAGGTTCTGACAAATGTGATTCAGGGGTTTTTTCTTTGGTTTTTTTTTTAAGTATACCAGAGGCCCAGTGCACAAAATACGTGCATGGGTGTGGTCCCTAGGCCTGGCCAGCTATTGAAGCGCAAGCCTCTGGTGTGGAAGGGCAGCACTTGGGCCCCCGCGTATCCCCCTCTGCCTGAGTCACAGAGCACGAGTCCTCACGCGGAGATGTGGTGAGCGTGGTTGGACACCGTGGGACTCTGGGCCGCCCAGTGGTGCTGCATGGAAGTCAGGCGGGCAACGTGCTCTCTCCTGGCTGGCCTCACACACCGACCAGCTCCTGCGACCAGTTCCTGTGCGAACCCAAACCCATGGGAAGCCTGACCCTCTGTGGTCCTGGCGGTTGTGGCCTGGCTCACCCGGAAGAGGCTGCATAGGTGTGGGGTGGGCTCCTTGTGGACGCCTGGCACCTGAGCGTGGGGGCTTCCCCCGGCGAGCCCTGCCTGCCCAGGTGGAGGGTAGCAGGGGGAGTGAGAGTGAGCTCGGCAGACACCCTGCATTCTCACTGCACCTTCATCTCTGTCACCCCTGCCCCCAGGTAGCTGGTGAGGTCGCAGCGCGTCGCCCATGCCCACCATGTTCCGCGCCACTCCCTGGTGGTCAGCGTACGTCATAGCGAGCGGTCAAACTCCCGCCAGAGGGGACAATTTGCATATTAGGCTTTATTATATAGGATATGATTTTTATTGATTTCAGAGAGGAAGGGAGAGAGAAATAGAAACATCAATGATGAGAGAATCATTGATCAGCTGCCTCCTGCACACCCCTCACTGGGGATCGAGCTGCAACCCTGGCATGTGCCCAGGAATTGAACTATGACCTCCTGGTTCAAAGGTCAACGCTCAACCACTGAGCCATGCTGGTTGGGCGATCCAGGACTTTTCAGTCAAGAGGAATGTCAAACCATGGGCTTATTGCCCTTCTCTCTTTCTAGACTGTGTTTGTAACCTCTTTGATGAAAATGTAGGTTAGTTTTTCAAAAGACAAAGGAATCTAATAGAGTATCTGCAGGTAGCCTTTGGAAGTGACTGGGAATCCTTCAAAGTGGGGAAAAGCATCCTTGCAGCTTCTCAGTGCCCTGCACCCACTTTCTCCATCCTCATAAAGGTACCCCTGTTTCACAAGTGAATTTGTCAGGCACCTTGCTTTCCTGTTCTCCTGATACCCAATTCTTGGGATTATCTGAAAGGACGGAGACTTGATATCTGAGATACAGAAAATCTAACATCTGAGATATAAGGAACTGGCAGGGGGTGGCCAGTACCCCAAAGGGGACTCCCAGCAAGTTGAGGCAGGAGTTTGGGGGAATGTTTGAGGTTGTAGAACTTTATGGCTACTTAGTGCAACTGTAGCTGGGGTTCAGGAAGGGTCGGAAGCACTGGATTGGAGAGAAAGTCTCCACTTGTTTGAGGTTGAAGAATCGTTCACCTGGTACTCCTGCAGCTCTCTCCAGAGCTCTCTTCACCTGACCTGCTTTGCTGATCAGATCTTTTGGTTCAACCTTCAAACTTAATTTAGCCTAAATGGGGTGATGCCTTTGAGCACACTTTAAAAAGTACTGCTGTGGCCATAGCCAGTTTGGCTCAGTGGATAGAGCATTGGCCTGTGGACCCAAGGGTCCCGGGTTTGATTCCGGTCAAGGGCATGTACCTTGGTTGCAGGCTACTCCCCAACCCGGGCCTTGGTCGGGGTGGGTGCAGGAGGCAACCAATTGGTGTGTTTTGCTCACAACGATATTTCTCTGTCTTTCCCTCTCTTCTGCTCTGTCTGAAAATCAATGGAAAAATATCCTCAGGTGAGGATAAAAAAGAAAAAGAAAAAAGCACTGCTTGTAATACAGTGGCCAACCAGGTCCTGGTGCCAGGGATACCTCTCATGAACAGTGCTGCCTGCTGTTTGCCAGGTGAGGCTTTGGGCCTCTTCCCAGGCAGCAAGTCCCTGTAGCAGCATACTAGGCTAGCCCTGGCTTTGCCTCAGAGAGGTTGGGTGTGAGCTTCACTCAGCCACTTCCTAGTGATGTGACCTTGCTGAACCTTGTCCTCTCCCATTTCAAAAAAGGGGGTGGTATTGTCTACCTTGAATGGCTGAGTTGGGAGTGAGCTAATAAATGGAAGGGCTTAGCATAGTCATAGTGCCTAGTGTGTGCACCTGCTCAAGAAATTGGAGTTGAGTGAGTGTATCATTATGACTAGAACAGATGAGGAAGAGAACACAAAAGCATTAAGGACCACTCTGTTTCTCTCATATGGAGCATCTTCAAACTCGTGGGACATACTGTCACTGTCTGCTGTGTACCCCTTGGAGCCACAGCCTGTCCACCTTCAAGATGGAAGAAGGCATAGTCCCCTACAGAGGGTGACATTGCCAGTGTCATCTTGTTTGTTATTTTATAGCTGGGACTTGTCTCCAGCCTTTCTGATTTCAGACTTTGCATGTTTTTCCTGCTAGCCTCAGCGCTTCCCTAGAGATATACAGAATTGCTGGGTTTGTGGAGCTTCCCCAGGGGAAAGGAGGCAGCCCTTTCATGGCTCTGTGCTTGCTGAACCCCACTTCTGACTTTCAGAGACAGCTCCTCCATCTGTGACATGGGGAGATGTTTGCTGGGCATATCTGTCATGGGGTCTTGCCTTTGAGAACCAAGAGGGGCCCCTACATCTCTGGCTTTATCCCTGAGTGGATTCTCATCAGGGATGGGAAATGGGTTGCCTGATGGTGTATGCAGTGGCAAATAGGAGGTTCCTGCCTACATCCTGTCCAGCTCTCTAGCTGGCTTGGGGAATGAACAGATTTGTCACTAACTACAGCTTACCACTCTTCAGCCTTGGGCGGGCCTCCTGGCCATCTGACTTCAGATGGGGACTGTATCTACCACCTCATAGGAAGACTATGAGGATAAGTAGTCGGGGATATCCAAACCCCTTCTCCTCCATTCACCTCTGAGACAAAATCCTTCTCTTCCCAAGTGACAACTACTCAATGACCACAGCTCAGTTATGCACAATGAAACAGATTTGAGGAGCTAGATTTTCTTCATAAAAAAGTCCTAACAACCTAACAATTTAGAGGTGTTGGGAGCTCATTGCAAGATCTTATCTAAAAAGTTGTCATATGCCCTAGCAGGTTTGGCTCAGTGGATGGAGTGTTGGCCTGGGGACTGAAGGGTCCCAGGTTCGATTCCGGTCAAGGGCATGTACCTTGGTTGCGGGCACATCCCCAGTAGGGGGTGTGCAGGGGGCAACTGATCAATGTTTCTCTTTCATTGATGATTCTAACTCTCTATCCCTCTCCCTTCCTCTCTGTAAAAAATCAATAAAATATATATTTAAAAAAGAATAGCCCTGACTGGTTTGGCTCAGTGGATAGAGCATCGGCCTGTGGACTGAAGGGTCCCAGGTTCAATTCCAGTCAAGGGCATGTACCTTGGTTGCGGGCGCATCCCCAGTGGGGGGTGTGCAGGAGGCGGCTGGTCGATGTTTCTCTCTCATCGATGTTTCTCACTCTCTATCCCTCTCCCTTCCTCTCTGTAAAAAACCAATAAAATGTATTTTTTTTAAAAAAAAGAATAAATAAAAAGTTGTCATATTATCTCAAAGTAATGTGAAAAACCTCATGGTCTTAAACTTGCATATAATTCAGCATAACAACATTTCCTTCAGTTCTAATTGTTCTGTGCAATGAGACCTTGAGTCCGTGGCGTTAAACTCTACTCAACACATTCTTTTTAAACATTAAAAAAAATTGATTAGAGAGAGAAACATTGATTTGTTCCACTTAGTTATGCATTAATTGGTTGATTCTTATATGTGCCCTGACTGGGGATTGAACCCACAATCTTGGCATATCAGGATGATGCTCTAGACCTATACCCACTGGAACCCTGGGAGATTCTAGGGTTTGATTAGTGTTTTCCTTAACACTTTTTTTTGAACTGACTGACCTCAGCAGTTTGTTTGTGGGTCATGGTCATCTGTCTCCCCAAACCTTTACAGTTCCTGTTACTATTGAGGTGTGTGTTTCCCCCCCCCCCTTCTTTCTAACCCAAGTGACAGTTCTTGATGCTGAATTTTGGGGAGGAGGTGGAGAGTGTTGGGTGTCAGTGGTAAGGAGTTGCCTGGTCTGCTTTTGAAGTTTTCTTGGGTAAAGATATTAATGTACTGAATCTGGGTTGAAATGTAATTGTGGCCTTACTGCCAATTTGTATTTGTCAGGCAGGCCGTTAGAAATGTAACTATTTTTGGTCCTTGGGCAGCAACAACTTTAGGATTCACCTTGACTAGCTTGCTTCTGTGTGCAGTTATGCTGTGTGCCCATCATGCAGCACACAGACTTCATTCAAGATGAGTGGGGGAGTCCTTGATACACACACTGGAAACTGAGGTTCTCGAGAGAAGTGGCCTTTCCCCTGATGACTTGCAGAAGGGAGGGGAGCATAGATAGTTCTCTGTTCCCTCCTGAAGCTGCCCTGGTCTGACTTGTCATCTTTTCTTCATGGATTGGTTAGTTTTGTTTTAGGTTCCTCTTCCCTTTATTTATGTAGGTCCATTGGCAGGTTTCCTTTTTGAGCCCAGGTCGTCATAGTGTGAGGAGGGGATGGGACACAGGGAGGAAGAACTTGGCTGCTTTTTTTTGGAATTGACTGGGTGATGGCTTTCCATTTTAAGAGCATAAAACTGCTTTTCCTGTCTATTAAAAAAAAAGTAATGGCAGTTACTTGGATAGACATCCTTCAGGTGATATGCTGGTGGCCATTTCAAAATCCTTAAAAGCAGGAGAGAGGGCTTTGTTGCTCTGCAAAGGATACTGGCTGATTCTAGAACAGTGCAACCTCCCTGCTAAAAAGCGTTTTCAGGAATATTATTTGCTGTATATCCTTTATATCTGTGGGAGTCTGTTCTGGCTGCTGGAGTGGTCTTTAAACCCTGTCAACAGGACTGATTAGAGGGGTTGAAAATGTTTTGTTTGGAGGAGAGACGATTGGGGGTGAGGGATGGCTAGAGTTTCCAGGAGGCTCAGGATCTCAGCTCAGGATTGAATGGAAGGCCTTTCCTGTTGCTGGAGCCATCATGCACCTGCTCACCCCCTCAGGGAGTGTGGAAGGGGTTCCTGTTACTTTCCAGAGATAATATTAAGTGACCCTGCCACAAAAGGCAACAGAAGTAAACAGGTCATTACCTGGGGTAGGAACTCGGCATTGGATGAACAGCTCAGAGACTCGCACTCAACTTCTGTGAAGTTTGAGATGGCAGGAGCTTGTTCATTTTGTTGCCTTGGTTAATTACAGAAGGGAAAAGGAAACAGATTGCTTAGAAAAATTAGGGTAACTTTGATTTGTTTGACCAGCCTGCTGAGTCTGTGAACCACTGTTGTTTTTTTAAGTAATTTTAAAAAGTTAAAGCCCTGGCCCAGTAGCTCAGTTGGTTGGATTGTGGTCCTGATACGAACAAGGTTCCGGGTTCTGTCCCAGCTTAGGTTACATACAAGAATCAACCAGTGAATGCATAAATAAGTGGAATAAATCAATGTTTCTCCCTTTCCCTCTCTTTCCAAAAAAAAAAAAAAAAAGAAAAGAAAAAGAAAGTTAACTGTTGACATTTAGAGCATAAGCTACTTTGGTCAGTACCCCATGGAGTGAAATGCAGTGCTGGCTTCTCATCACTACATGGTGAAATTACCAGAGCAGATGTGTTGCTGGTAGTGGGATTCTCTAATTCAGAGCTTCTTAGTCTGTGGGCTGGGATGGGAGTGGTGCAGAAATATCCTTGAAGCCAGGTGGCCCCAGTCCCTGAGCCTGTGAATAGCCTTGTTTTACTCCATTGTGTCGTGCAAATACCATATGTGTTACATGCCATGATGTGAGACAAATGGACATCTGATCTGTGTCTGTTCCCTGTCCCATCCATCATCTCCTCCCACCCCCACTTTTCTGAGAAGACATAGGATTTTCTTGGACCTAGGGCAGTGGTCAGCAAACTCATTAGTCAACAGCCAAATATCAACAGTACAACAATTGAAATTTCTTTTGAGAGCCAAATTTTTTAAACTTAAACTATATAGGTAGGTACATTGTTACTAACTTAATTAGGGTACTCCTAAGGCTTAGGAAGAGCCACACTCAAGGGACCAAAGAGCCGCATGTGGCTCGCGAGCCGCAGTTTGCCAACCACGGACCTAAGGGGTTTACTGCTCTTATGGAGAAGGTGCATGGCACTGGACTAGACCGTTCATCGAAGGGTAAAGTTGACAGATCACCCTTCCAGACACCAGGTTTATAGAAAGTCTAGTGGGAAAGAAAGTTGCAGAATGAAGGTTGTTTTGATTATTGTGGATCTTAAATGGAAAGCTGTTTACACTTCATCCTAAAAGCGTGGAAAGTCCTGACAGGTTTCTGGAGAGAAGAATGTCAACTTAAATGGGCCAGGGAAGCCAGTCAGGAAAAAAGGGCATTGATAAAAGGCAGGCATGAGCTAATACAGTCTTAAATTTGTCTGGCGAGGAATAAAAATAGGAACAGGTGCTGGAGACACTGTGTAGGTAGATTGAGTGGGGATTAATTGGATACCAGGGGATGAGGACAGGTCATCTGTGTGTTTTTGTGTTTTTTAATATATTTTTATTGATTTCAGAGAGGAAGGGAGAGGGAGCGAGAGATAGAAACATCAATGATGAGAGAGAATCACTGATCGGCTGCCTCCTGAATGCCCTACACTGGGGATTGAGCCCGCAACCCAGGCATGTGCTCTTGACCAGAATCAAACCTGGGACCCTTCAGTCCGCAGGCTGACGCTCTATCTACTAAGCCATACCGGCTGGGGCCAGGTCATCTGTTTATTCAATAACTGGGGTAGCCTTCCTGCTTAAGCTGTTCTGTGCTTCTGGGGTCCAGTGATGGGTGAGACGGCCCGTTCCTGTCCTTGGGGATCTAAGGCCACGTGGAGAGACAATATAGGGTGCCCTGAGAGAGAGGGAGGGTGGGCAGGAACACATCTGAGAGGTGGCAGCTGAGTGATACAGAGCCCCTAGATTGTGGGTCTTTGATTTCAACGGTACTGAATTTGAGTAAAGGTGAGGTGAGCTGGGTTCTGGAGAGGGTGGTTCTAGGTTGTGTCTACTACTGCATGGAAAAAGGGGGTGTTGGTAAGGCAGCCCAGCTTGTGGCCCTGCATGGCCACTCTCTGCTTCTCTGGGTTGGGAGCACGTAGTGGTTGTCAGGACTCTTAGGGTATGTCTGTTAGGGGCATATCTGTGATCCTGCTGGATAGCTGTGGGCTCTGGGGCCAGATGCAGAACTTGACCTGTCCTTGTATTATCTCCCCAAACTAAGTGCTTTGTGTTAGGTGAGAGAGTAATAAATGATAGGTAGGTGAGAGAATAAAATATCCAAGAGACTGCCCTAGCCGCTTTGGCTCCGTGGATAGAGCGTTGGCCTGCGGACTCAAGGGTCCCAGGTTCGATTCCGGTCAAGGGCATGTACCTTGGTTGTAGGTACATCCCCAGTAGGGAGTGTGCAGGAGGCAGCTGATCGATGTTTCTCTCTCATCGATGTTTCTAACTCTCTATCCTTATCCCTTCCTCTCTGTAAAAAAATCAATAAAAAAAATATATATCCAAGAGACTATCTCTTATATGTAGGAAAAATTTGTTCTAAGCTCTGCTCCCAGGAGTGAAGAATGATGACTGAATGGAAATTAGAGGGACACAGCCCTTAACATAGTCTGATAAAGAGCTTTGTAGCAATTAAAGGGACCAGGAAGAAGCTTGATATGATTCCAGTGCCCTGGGAGCTAGTTGGTAACCCACATTTTCTAGATTCTGAGGATTTTCCAGCTTGAGATCTTGGATACTTTTCCAGAAAGACCAAGAGTGATTAAGATGCTTCCCTGAAATATCCACATGAATTATTCCAATAGCTGATGCTTCCTGGTTTGAGAAATTTTCCTTGTTTCACACGTTGCTCAAATGTTTTCAAATCTTGGGCTCTTTTGGCAGAGTCCAGGGGAGAAGATAGGTGAGTATCTTGCCAAGTGATGACACTGGTTTTGAGAGTGGGAAGGGGTTGTGGTCAAAGGAAGGAAAGGGGCCTTGGGAATTTGGCAATTGGGAGAAAAATGACTTGGGTTGGAGAGTGGCACCTGGCTGGTGATGACCATGATGTCATCGGGGTCCTGATTTTGGACTTGAGGGTGGCAGTAAGGAATAGGGTGAGTTGGGTAAGGGCAGCAGCCTGGTGTCCCATATGCAAGCTGGGAGGGCTGGAATTTGCCCTGCCTAATCTAGATGCCCACCTGGAAGCCCTGCCTGTGGGGCCTGGGCCGTCCCCTGGTCCCTGTGTCCTCTGCCATCCTCAAACTCCCCTTGTTTTGTTAGTGACCAGGGGAACTAGTCCCCTTCCCATTGATCTATGTCTGCTCTGTTCACTGCCTTACATGGGTGAAGGCTGTGCTGTTTGGACAGAAGAAAGGAAGTCCACTGGATGCTGGCTTTTACAATAAGGCTCAGTCCCCTAGAACAGCGGTTGCCAACTTTTCGGGGACCACTGGTTGGCGACCATTGCCCTAGAACAGCGGTTCTCAACCTGTGGGTTGCGACCCCTTTGGGGGTCGAATGACGCTTTCACAGGGGTCGCCTAAGACCATTGGAAAACACATATAATTACATATTGTTTTTGTGATTAATAACTATGCTTTAATTATGTTTAATTTGTAACAATGAAAATACATCCTGCATATCAGATATTTACATTACGATTCATAACAGTAGCAAAATTACAGTTATGAAGTAGTAACGAAAATAATTTTATGGTTGGGGGTCACCACAACATGAGGAATTGTATGAAAGGGTCGCGGCATTAGGAAGGTTTAGAACCACCACTGCCCTAGAAGGTTTCCCAGCAATTCAGTAGAGGATTAAGTTAGTGTGCTCTCAGAAAAGGAATGGGGGGCCAGGAAGGACGTGCTGATCTTTGTTCTAGGAAGTTTTCCCTAGAGCATTGGGAAGGATTCAGCCCAAGGATGGTCTCAGTGTCAGACTGTTATAGAGTTATAGTGGTTCAGATTTGAGTTTGGGCCTTAGAGATGGCGGACCTGAGTCTGAATCTCCATTTTACTTCTTAACCCTGTGACCTTGTCCAATTACCTTGACCTCTCAGCCCCAGCTTTCTTACCTGTCAAGTGTGGGCATCGGTGACAGTCCTTTGTGTGAAGTGTGGGTAACAGTGGCAGTCGCTTGTCTGAAGTGTGAGTGACGGGCAGTTCCTCGTGTTAAATGTGGGTGACATTGGTAGTGCCCCATGTGAAGTGTGGGTAACATTGGTAGTACCTGTTCTGTGGTTATGGGGATTAAATGAAATCAGGCATGTAAAGTGCTGGCATGGTGCCTGACACCAAATAAAGAATTCAGTAATTGTTAGCACTGTTAAACTTTTCTTGGGAACCAATTCTTTTTTCATCATGTTAAATAAAGATGATTCTCTTGATGTCCCCAAAGTTGTCCTCACTGTTCTTTTTCTGTAGCAGTTTGAATTTGTGTGCCCAATGGTAGCTTTCTCAACAAAGAGCCAGGAATTCCCCTTCCAGCCCCACCAAAATATGATGAGCACTCAGGAGGAGTCCTGGACCATGGAGAGAGCAGAGCTCCCTCCCTGGCAGTAGTGTCACGGGGTGTTGGAGACAGGCCTGCAGGGCCTGGGTCTCTCAGGCTGCATCTTGGGTCTGTGTGAGGCTGCTGAAGGCAGAGCAGAGCAGTGGGGTGGGCCTGGGAGGGGGCATGAGGGTCAATATCAAGGCTGGCCCAGTAAAGACTTAGGTGAGTGAATGCCCCTGCTTTGTCCCCCTCATGGCCTCTCCCCTCCTGGCCCCTACCTGTCTTGCAGCCTCTGTGCAGGAAGGGCTGGTGGCCTGGGACCCTGGGTGACTTCCCAGGAGATGTCTTGGGATTGGGTTGTCTTGGTAGGATTGTGCTTTAGAGACACTGGAGTGAGGTGGACTTTGTGGGCTGCTTGGGAACTTGACCCCACTTAAGACAGTGTTTCTCTGGGATATGCAGTCTGTGTTCTCAACAACCGACAGCTTAGAAGTACACCTTTGCACGGAAGACAAAGTATCTGCTGGCCCTGTGTGTGTTATATATGCATATGTAAACGTGCTTGTGCATGTGTGTGCTGGTCCTGCCTGCTGGAGAGGAGCCTGACCTGTGCAGTCACTCTGGTGTGTGCACGCGGATGAACAACATTCCAGTTTGTGTTGGATGTGGACTTTGTGTGGCCAAGTTCTGCCTTTTGTGGGGGCCCCTAGTTTTGGGGTAAGTTTCAAATGCAGGCCAAGTCCCACTGAGGTCATAGCCCAGGCCTGCATGGCCCTTGCAGATTTCTTCAGGTCTTATTTTAAGGCACAGTTTCAAAAGACCTTTGCATTGCATCTCATAACACATCAGAGTTTTCGTACTAAAACCTCCTACCAGCAAGGTAAACTCCTGACTTGAGGGAGAAGCAGCAAGCAAGTTGCAAGACTCTCATCTCCTTGCCATCGCATCCTGGGAGGCAGGCCCTTCACTCTCCTAAAGCTTCGTTGGGGAAGTTTGGTTTTTGCTGTCTTGCTCCTCTTAGACCAGCGTTCTCCAGGGGTTTGATCCCTAGCTAAGTTTCCTTCCTGTGTGCTTCTTAGATGCTGGCTCTTTGGACACATCAAGCAAAACTCCCTCCAGCTGACAGAGCCCTGGGTCGTCTGGCATCTCCTGTGAGGGTTACATGATGCGAAGTGTCCATGCAGGGTTCTGGAAAGCTCTAACAGCTGAGAGAAGCCAGGTGTAGCCCATTTTCACCTCCATCTGGGCCTCATTTTACCCTGGGGGCTGGGAGTGATGGGCACAGTTGGAGGTTTTGTGAACACCCTCCCCGAGGAACACCTCTTTTCTGGTACCCTCTGATGTTTTTATTGTCGGGAAGTTATGATATCTGTTTATATTGTTTCTCAGTTCTTAGTGTGTGTAAGAACAAGCCATGATTTTACTCATGGATGTTGCCATTTGTTAATGATTTCTTTACACTTTGCAGCATTTTAGTCGGTCACATGGTTTTTGTCATTACTGTTGTGCTTCATCAGTTTGCATTAGTAATGAAGTTCTGGGTCTTGGAACCAGCTTGTTGGCCCGGACCTTGCGGTGAGGCCTCAGGACCCCTTGGGCGGTCAGTGCTGTGGTGTGTTTGGTGGACAGCTCCTGACACAACTGAGAAATTAACAGATGGTGTTGACTATTTGACCTGGCCCCTAAATGGTCAAAGAAACTGAATTCTGCTTCTTATATTTGAAGGCCCAGTGTCAGACTGGATTTCTAGAATTCTACCAAGTCCTTGCTCCTGTTCAAAACTTGGCTCCGGGGCATCTGGAAAGTTTGTAGGTAGATGATACCAACTCTGCTATCTACCTGGGTGCCCACTAGCTGGTCTGGATTTGGATCTAGGCAGATCCTTTAGTGTTCCAGAAACTACCAGCTTCAGTAGACCTCAGTCACTCATTCCCGGTCTCCTGTTACCAGCCTGGAGGATGGGATCTTTCTTTGAGATAAAGGCAGAGGCTCCAGATCTTTCCAGGGTTAGAGGTGAGACCTGGAGGTACTCCCTGTTTACCTTTATTCAGAGAGATTTTTGCCTTCCTGTCTGCTATTGCTAACTGATCACAATAATCTTATCTTGATATTGCTGGGATAAATTCTGTGAACTACTCTGGGTAGATTTTGTTTGTATTCCAGGACCATGAAGTTTTTTTTCTCTCTAGCTTAAGCTGGAGGTCTTCATTTGTATACAATGGGGCTGTCCCAGAATGCTGCTCTCTCTGGGTGCTCTTGAACAACAAACAGTTTTCTCTTTTCCTTTCCGAAGAAAAATATTCTGAAAAGAATGTGGGGAGCACCTACCGGAGGTACAAGATTGCGTGCTGGATCTAGCTGTTTATGCACCAGGACTGCCTGTTTGAAGATGGCTTAGCAATGGTCTCCATGCTGCTCCTCAGAAGACTTTGGGGATTCCTTGGTCTTTGCCCCCTCAAGAATATGCAGATCAGGTTTGGTCCCTTACTGTCATCAAATGAGAAAGTGACCTGCTTCATGGATGCTGTTTTTTTTTTTTTTTAATATATTTTATTGATTTTTTACAGAGAGGAAGGGAGAGAGATAGAGAGCTAGAAACATCGATGAGAGAGAAACATCGATCAGCTGCCTCCTACACATCTCCCACTGGGGATGTACCCGCAACCCAGGTACATGCCCCTGACCGGAATCAAACCCGGGACCCTTCAGTCCGCAGGCCGACGCTCTATCCACTGAGCCAAACCGGTCTCGGCCATGGATGCTGTTTTTACTGCATGGAGATGTTCAGGTGGTATAGCTTTGCTTCTGCTCTCATGGCACACATAGCCCTGTGGCTGCGTGAATCTGGTTGAGGCAGCAAATGGCACTTTTGGCCAAGGCCATAGAGGCAGCATAGGACACCCTGTCCATTGGTAAAAGAAGGATTCTTGCCTTTCCAGGAGGTTACCTGTGTGATAAGGTGTTGCTTTTTTAAAAACAAACTCAAGAAAACTTGCCACAAGAATAGAATGGCTGGAAGACATTTCTTTCTTTCTTTCTTTCTTTTTTATAATATATTTTTATTGATTTTTTTACAGAGAGGAAGGGAGAGGAATAGAGAGAAACATCGATGAGAGAGAAACATCGATCAGCTGCCTCCTGCACACCCCCTACTGGGGATGTGCCTGCAACCAAGGTACATGCCCTTGACCAGAATCAAACCTAGGACTCTTCAGTCTGAAGGCCGATGCTCTATTCACTGAGCCAAACCGGTTAGGGCAAGACTTATTTCTTGACATGAAAATAAGCATAGCCAGCTATGAAGCTATGAGATGCCATACAACATGGAGGTCCCCTGGATGGTGTCTCTTGGGAGGGAGTCTGGATGCCGTTGGAACCTCCTGTTGGCCACAGGCTACAATGGAGGCGTTTTCCGCAGGTGGGGCTTTCTGTGATCCTCCCAAACTTTTCTGTTTCGACTAGTCCTGGAGACTCGGCTACTCCCTCCCCAGCCTCCCCCGTTCCCTTGTTAGTTGTGTCAGGAGGGCTCTTGGCATGTTTAGCAGTCACAGGTCATTCAGGGACATGTATGTTTGCAAAGGAGACCGCTTGCTTGCCCAAATCAAACTAGGCAGGGAACCCCAGACTACCATTTTTGCTCTCTTAAATATTTTTTTATTGATATTTAGAAAGAGAGGAAGGGAGAGGGAGAAAGAGAGAGATAGAAACATCCATGATGAGAGAGAATCATGCATTGGCTGCTTCCTGCACTTCCCCCACTGGGGATCGAGCCTACAACCCCGACATGTGCCCTGAGCGGGAATTGAACCTGGGACCTTTCAGTCTGCAGGCCGACGCTCTATCCACTGAGCCAAACCCACTAGGGCCATTTTTGCTCTCTTATTCTTTTCTTCAGGAGCAGTTGATCAGAGGTAATTGGGGTGCTGTGGGCTTTCCTGTTTGAAATGATGAGCAATGAAATGCTCTTCCTTTGTGAGTGGATACCTTGTGTGGGGTCCCTTGGTGTTACTGTTTTGGGTGCAGCATCCTTGGGCTTGGTTCTGCCTCACAAGATAGGTGGGCTTGTGTTACCTTTCAAAGAGAAATCTTCTGAAAAGTATGTGGGGAGCATCTGCCAGAGGTGTGAGATTGCACAGGGGACCTAGCTGTTAATGCATCTAGCTGTTAATGCAGTGTTTTTCTTTTCAGTGATATGGATTGGTAGGTGGGCCATTTGAGCTAGTTGTCTAGCTCTCTCCTGTTTAGAGTTTACATGTTGTAAGCTCAGGGCTCAATTCCCTGGTGGACCTGTATAGGGTCCCATGTCTAGCCCAGGTGCTCCAGGGAATAGATTTGGATTGAACTGTTATGTCTCTGGCTTCCACTTTTTAAGGAAAAGTTTGTGCACAAGACAAGTTTGTCATCTTTACTGTCCACCTGATGAGTACTTTTTCAATCCCTGGTTTACGGCTGTGTGAGGGATACAGAGTGCTGTGGGATATAAGAGCTGGGGTGAGACAGGCGCACTTGCAGTGCATTCAAGGCATAACATTTGGCGTTGGTCTATCTCACCATTCTGAGTCTTTTTAGTGTCACTGTCTTGTGCAATTTATGTGGGGAGTGGTGGGAAGCACTGGTTGATAGTGGAGGATGTTAGGGACATGGCTAGTCTGGGAAGCAGGATTCTAGAACCATTTTGGCTGTGGGTATACCAGGGCTTTTTCCATGGGCTTTGTTCTGTACATACTTTGGCCCCAAAGGATTAAAATGTGTGTGGTTCTACCTTGAAGAGATATTGTACTAAATGAAATAAGCTAAACACAAAGGAACAGATACTATGTGATCCCACTTATATGCAGTTCTAAGGTAGTCAAATTCGTAGAGGCAGAAAGTGGAATGTAGAGTGCCAGAGGCTGGGGCTTCGGGTTGGGGAGTTAGTGTTAATGGGGACAGTTGCAGTTTTGCAAGATGAAAAAGTTCTGGAGTTGAATGGTGGTGATGGTTGCACAACATTGTGAGTGAACTTAACATCACTGAACAATGCACTTAAAATGGCTAAGATGGTAAAAAAAAAATTTTTAATTCCTTTTATACAAAATATTTTAAAATTGATTTTAGAGAGGGGGTGAGAGAGAGAGAAAAATATCGCTGTGAGAGAGAAATGTCAATTGGCTGCCTCCTGCATGCACCCCAACCGGGGATCAAACCCGCAACCTGGATATGTGCCCTGACCGGGAATTGAACTGACGACCCTTTGGTGCATGGGACGATGCTCAACTAACTGAGCCACACAGGGTTAAGATGATAAATTTTGTGGCATTGGTCAACGAAATATATAGGTTTCAAGTGTAGATTTCTATGAAACATGATCTGAATATTTTATTTTTCAATTACAGTTGACAATGAATATTGCATTGTGTGTTTACCACCCAAACAAAGTAAAATCTCTTTCGGTCACCATATATTTGACTGACTTTACCCTTTACTACCCCTCTACCTCTATTTGCCTCCGGGCACCACCATACTGTTGCCTGTTTCTATGAGTATGTTAAGTATGATTTAACACAATAAAAACATTGAACCTTTTTGAATTCAGAAATATCCTACATCTCCTATGAGAGCATCATTTTATCCTCCAAGAGATGGCTTCGGGAGAAAGGAACTAAGGCATTCATGTTTTGATGGCCTACCTTGTGCCACATATTGTGGGTTTTAAGAAAAAAGGATATGTGTGGTTCTAGAAGGTTCATTGTAACATCATCTTGGGAGTGTTGGAACATAGAGATTCCGTGAGTATTCTTTGGTCCCTAGAGGGGTGGGGGCCTGGATGTACTTCTAGCTTGGTGGGGTCACACAGGATTCCTGGTGTCTTCAGAGGACTTTGGAGAGCAGAGTCCGGGAACATCTGAGGTCGTCTCTGCTCTAGTGCTCAGCTCAGAGATCAAAGGTATTCCTTGTTTTCCTGTGGCTGTTTGTCAGAGAATTTCCTTAATACAGCATTTACACTGAGTGGAAAACGCCGGTTCCTAGGTCCTTGTTATTAACAGAGAAGTCATTTCCTCTTGTGTTTTGGGGACATTTTCTTTAGGATGTCCTTTAATATTGTAACACAGCACACATCCTCAGTACTAAACACTTCCAACACTTCCCAAAGCCTCAGATTAGTTTAGATGTTGACATTTGATTTCTGGATTCCTGGACACTTTAAATATGGGTCTATCTGAAATTTATTTTATTTCTCAATTACAGTTGACGTTTACCATTATTATTGTTTTTATTGATTTTTTTTGTTTTAGAGAGAGAGAGGGAGGAAGGGAGAGGAATAGATAGAAACAGAGAGAAATATCATCAATCAGTTTCCTCTTGTACGCCCCCTACTGGGGATCAAGCCCACAACCCTGGACATGTGCCCTGACTGAGAATTGAACCAGTGACTCCTTGGGTCAACACTCAACAGCTGAGCCACACCGGTTAGGTGACATCCATTATTATTTTGTACGAGAGGCCTGTGCACAAATTTGTTCACAGGTGGGGTCTGGCCGCCCACCTAGGTTGGGGGCCAATCAGGTTGGGCTGGTTGGGGGGCGGGTGCGGGAGGTGGCCACTGCAGTGCGCGTCATCCATTGTTGCGGTAGCTTGGTTTTTATATACAGTGGGGTCTTGACTTATAAGTTTAATTCGTTCCGTGATGGAGCTCGTAACTCAAATTACTCCTATGTCAAATCTTTTTTTTTTTTTTTTATTGCTTAAAGTATTACAAAGGGTATTACATATGTGTCCTTTTTTCCCCCTGCCCTTGACAATCCCCTGGCCTCCCCTACCCCCCAGTGTCTCATGTCCATTGGTTATGCCTATATGCATGCATACAAGTCCTTTGTATGTCAAATCTTAAAGTGAACGAGTGAGACACGTGATGCTGGGCTGATGTTGTGGCGTTCACTGTGACGTTTGCTGCGCCAATTAGTGCTGGGTATCTGAAGCTGGCTCGTAACCCGAATTTTAGCTCGCACCTCAAAGCAAAAAATCGCCGAGAGACAGCTCATATCTCGAAAAACTCGTTAGTCGGGACACTCGTAAGTCAAGACTCCACTGTATATAGATTAGTTTTAGGTGTACTGTGTAGTGGTTAGACATTAATATAAGAAGTGAGTCCCCTGATAAGTCTGTATTTACCCGGCACCATATAGCTATTACAATATTATTGACTATATAGTCAATCTTAATATAATGGACTAATTTGAGCAAGGGTGAGTGTCCATTAAAGCTGAAAGTTCGTTATATAATAAAGTAGGTTTTCTGAATTCTTATGTTAAAAAATTGACAAATTAGTTAAGTTTACCTATTTTTACTTATGTAATCACATCTGTGTAATTAAAATTATGTATGAAAAGTTTAATTTCACAGAAAAGTTTTCTATATGTATTACAGTAATTTTAAATTTATATTGAAATAGCTCTAGTAAATGCATGCATTCACCAGTTACCATGAGTAAACAAATGCACATGGCTGGGGCATGGCTTACTGTTCCTTGGAATTTGGACTGGCAGGCATTAAAACTGATGTAGCCCTGGCCAGTTTGGCTCAGTGGATGGAGCATCAGCCTGTGGGCTGAGGGCCCTGGGTTCAGTTCTGGCCTGGGGCATGTGCCCGGGTTGTGGGCTCGATCCCTAGGGGGGTGCGTGCGGGAGGCAGCCGATCAGTGATTCTCTCATTATGTTTTTCTCTCTCCCTCTCCCTTCCTCTCTGAGATCAATGGAGATAGGTTAAAAACAAACAAACAAAATAACTGCTGCAGAAAGTCAGGCCACTGGATAGCAGAAGCAATTACTGTGTGAGATGTGGTGTGATTATGTGCTAATCATTTGCTGCACATTGTTTGTGAGTAGTGATTCTTGGATTTAAATATGTAGACTACAGTTGTAGATATGTAATATTTATGTGAGTGAAATTACTACAGTTTTTTCTAACATATGGCCCATCCGCTAAAATTTGTTAAAAATAACAGTGAGTTTAAAAACAACAACAACAAAATAACCTGTTAATTTAATTATAAGCAAATCTTGGTTAAAAGCATTTTAAAATTAACAGGGTGTTTATTTTCACATATGACATATGGACTGGAAATTTTGTTCATTAAGTCTGGAGTCTGTTAAATAGAGGTCCGAAAAATCGAGGTTTACCGTATTCCCTATGCTGTACTCTATATCCCCATGACTATTTTGTAACTGCCAATTGTATTTCTTACTCCCTTCCCCTTTTTCACCTAGCCCCTCACTCCCCTACTTCCTGTCTGGCAACCATCAGTTTGTTCTCTGTATCTCAGTCTGTTTCTATTTTGTATGTTTGTCTGTGTGTGTGTGTGTGTGTGTGTGTGTGTACATACATATATGTTCGATTTCAGAGAGTTAGGGAGAGGGTTAGAACGATAGAAACATCAATGATGAGAGAGAATCATTGATCGTCTGCCTCCTGCACACCCCACAATCCAGGCATGTGCCCTGACAGGAAATCAAACTGTGACCTCCTGGGCTGTGTTCTTGCCTGTCTTCATGTTGCTTGTTCCTGAATAGAGTTTATATTGTTACGTGTTTACTCAAGTCCATGGTGGAAACAGTGATTGGGTATTTATAACTCAGGGACGATTCCATTTCCCTATTTTCTCCTGTGTGTCTCGTTGGGCATTGGATAAGGAGATGAGTGAGAACCTTTTCTCGTGAGGAGCATTTGGGGATGCTTGATGCCAGATGTCAAATTTCAGCTGTGCCAAGTGATGGGATGGAAGGGTTGATGGGGTAAGAACTGGTCAGGCAGGGTGGGCCTGAATAACAGGTGCTTGTGTCTGAGGGATGAGTGGGAGGGCTTTCCCAGTGGTGGGAACAACATGTGCAAAGGTCTGGTGGTAGAGGCAGGCAGATGTGGGTGTGAAGAATTGAGACAAAGGAGCATGGGGTATGTCCGTGTGTGGATGTGTATACATACAAATGTGTGTGCCAGATGACTTCCATAGGGTCATCTGGGCCTAAAGCACGCCGAGCCTTAACATCCATGGTGAAATGTTGCTAGCATTGGGGTTTTTAAGGGACTTTAAGAATGGCCTCATTGGCGCAGTGCAGGGAATGGACCATCTCTCTCTCTCAGTGAGATTGTGGTTACTGTGGCTGAGGGAGGACAGGCAGGGGCAAACCAGGGCCCTGGAAAGCACATACTGGCTGTTACCTCAGTGGACACCTCAGCTTGACAGTGAAGACAGGCCAACTCTGTTGCCAAGGATGGGCTTGTGTGGCCTTGCTGTTGGCTCCGTGGCCCTCATGGGACTGGTTCTTCGCATTAGTGTGCCAAGTCATGCTCTCTTCTGCTCTGCAGGTTAATAAGTCTCCATCCCAGGGGGAGAGCAGGTACTGCTTTGTCCTCTGGGGCCAACATGGAGCCAGCGCACTTCCTTCTTATGCCTCTGTCCTTTTTGTTTCAGGCATGCCACTGTGGCTGGGTCACCTCTGTTCCTTTAATACTTGGCACAGCCTGTCAGGACTGCAGGAAGTCAATATTTTTGGCTTTTGGGTTGTACTGTCTCTGTTGCTCCTATTCAGCTCTACTTTGTAGGACAGTGGTTCTCAACCTTCTGGCCCTTTAAATACAGTTCCTCATGTTGTGACCCAACATAAAATTATTTTCGTTGCTACTTCATAACTGTAATGTTGCTACTGCTATAAATCGTAATGTAAATATCTGATATGCAGGATGGTCTTAGGCGACCCCTGTGAAAGGGTCGTTCGACCACCAAAGGGGTCGCGACCCACAGGTTGAGAACCACTGTTGTAGGAGAAGCAGCTTTAGGTAGTGCACATTTGGATGGGCATGGTTGTGTCCCAGGAAACCCGTTTACCACATCAGGCCCAGACAGTAGTTTGCTGATCCCAGATGAGAAAACTGAATTGTTGGCTCAAGTGAATCTTGACATGCTGCACAATTGCTCTCCTTCAGTTTCTTCCTTTCTGATAGGGCCGGCCAGGGAGTTCCCTTCCTAATAGTTTGGCAGTGCATTTTTTGCTAAGACTGTTGACAGAAAGAGTCTATGTAACCCTTATCTTTCAGGAGCACTTGGATTGCATGGAAAAAGTGGACTTTGTGGACCTATAAATGGGGAGAAGGTGGAATATATTATTGGGTTTCACCTCGGAGTTTTTTTGCCTAATGTCATGTTCCCAAGACTGGATTTGAGCAGGGTGGTGGTAAATTCTTGGTTGTAGATAGTTAAAGAATTTTAGGATAGCACAAGTGTTGGTTAGTGCAGGATACAGAAGTGTGCAGTTTTCATAAGGGCTGGGCCTCTGGCAGGGATGATGGGCCCTCTGTGGCTGCCTTGGAGAGCCCCGGGCTTCCCAGTCAGGTGCCCATGGCCCCAGAGACCAGTCCCTGCACTGGGCTGGCCACGGGTGCTGCAACCTGAGCGTCTCCTTTGGAACTGGAGCTCCCTAGCCAGCAGCAGTCCAGTGTCTGGCTGGGGCTCCTCCCCTCAAGTCAAAAGGGAGCTGACTTCACTTGCCTGAGCTCCAGAGGATGAAATGGTTATGAAGGACTTCTCTTGCCAAAGCAGTGACTTGATTTCATGAAATCACCATG